>NC_059157.1:96362235-97612235 GCF_019923935.1 Bubalus bubalis | reverse complement strand
CAAAAAAACTAAGATCACGGCATCCAGCCCCATCACTTCATGGCAAATAGATGGGCAAACAATGGAAACAGTGACAGACTTTATTTTCTTGGGCTCCAAAATCACTGCAGTTGGTAATTAAAAGATGCTTGCTCCTTAGAAAAAAACCTATGACAGACTTAGGCAGCATATTAAAAAGCAGAGACATCACTTTGCTGACAAAGGTTCATACAGTCAAAGCTATGGTTTTTCTAGTAGTCATGAACGGACGTGAGAGTTGGACCATAAAGAAAGCTGAGCACCGAAGAAATGATGCTTTTGAACTGTGGCATTGGAGAAGATTCTTGAGAGTGAGTCCCTTGGACTGCACAGAGATCAAACTGGTCAATCCTAAAGGAAAATCAATCCTGAAAATTCATTGGAAGGACTGAGGCTTAAGCTGAAGCGCCAATACTTTAGCCACCTGATGTAAAGAACTGACTCCTTAGAAAAGACCCTGATGTTGAGAAAAGATTGAAGCTAAGAGAAGAAAGGGACGACAGAGGATGAATGGTTGGATGGCATCACTGACTCAATGCACGTGAGTTTGAGCAAGCTCTGGCAGTTGGTGATGGACAGGGAAACCTGGCGTGCTGCGGTCCTGGAGTTGCAGAGTCGGACATGACTGAGCAACTGAACTGATACTGCCACAATTGGGAGTTAACTTTGATAGTGTGGGTTTAATTCTTGGCGTGCTACATACAGTCCATGAGGTCCCAAAGACTGGGACACAACTTAGCAACTGAACAACAACAAATTTTTATTTTAGTTTGGAGATTTGCTTACCTTTTAGTTTAAGAAGTGAGTGCAGGCTATCTGAGAAATAAAGTATGTTCTATCCTATGTACAGAAAGATGCTCTGTTAGGAGCTCAAAAACAAACTATCACTAATCTTAAGGTGCATTTACTGATTTGTTTCTATAATCAAATATATACCCCCCAAATAGAACAAATCTATACTTTGCTTTGATTATTGTTCAATAATTTATCACATGGGATGTAAATATCTATGGATAAAGTAGGCAGGGAGAGGAAGGTTGATTATGCTATAACCAATAAGGATTTTAAAACTCAGGATAACAAAGAAATCATGCTGGACTTAACTAACTTAGGACAGGGCAGCCAAAGAATCAGCCAGGGAATAAGCCACAGAACGGAAGTCAATTCCAAGGCTGAAGATCCTGCCTGAGACAGACTCCCTTTGAGTTCTGAGCCACACTGAAAGACTCCAGATTTTATCTGGCTATTACAAATGCCCACACGGTAACTTCAGAAAAGCAGTTTCAGCACAAGCTGTTCTGTCTGCATTTAAGTTACAAGGCGACTTCATAAAATGTTCTGATTTGATGGAAATGGGGAGCTGTGTGAGGTGTCAGAAGGACAGGTGGGCAAGAAGGGGAAATGTCTTAGGGGGTGAATACAATCCTGCAGAATGGTGACTTGTGTGTGTATGCCCTTAGACCAAAGCCAGGGGAGGTTTTCAACTGAGCCACCCCATGCCTGTCTGTGTTCTCTGGGTCACACGGTGCTTCCTCTCAGCCATCCCTTCCACCCAAACAAGGCCTTGGATTCCCAACTCCCAAGGACTTCAGTCCCACTAGCTCATTAAGAACCTGCTCCTTTCCCAAGGCCCATTTCCCACCCATGAAACTGCCTCCCACAGGATATACACCAAGCCAGGCCTGAACTGCCACAGCTCAGAATTCCCTCTGAGAAACTATCATGGCAGGTGGGAGTGCTAACTTTAAATTATCTATTGTTTACCTCTTAGCCACAAATAGGACATCTAACTTGGCATCTGCAAAACCCTTCATAAAGACCTGGCCTAAGCAACCGCTGAAATATCCCAAAGCAACTGGCTTCTTGATGGTTTACACATTGCCCCTTGGGGTACTATGTTTTGAAAGCTTATTATACTAAAAAAAATGAGATGCCACTTTTTACAATGCAATAGGCTCCCTCATTAGTGTTAATGTCCAATGTAATATTCAAGGCATGTCATGGCAAAATCCCATTCTAGGCCAACATTGTATGTTTTGCACCCTGATGTCACTACAACCTAGTCAGTGCAGAAGAGACTCCAGGCAACCATGCTGCCCACTTACATGGAAGAATATTTAATCCCCATGAATGACTGCTTTTCTGATGTTTTCATCAATTCTCTGGGTAATAGATTAAGCTTTAACTAACTCATTTTCATACATAACCCTAATTCAATCAAGCTCAATAAAAGTCATTCTGAACTGCAATTATTTGCTAAGGAACAATTTCATTCAAATGAAAAAAAACAAAGCAGAACAAAAAGTTGCTGGGCATGATACAACGCATGGTACAGACTGCCTCTCAATTTATGGAGCCAGAAACAACAACAAAATTAGCCAAACTGTTAGAGAAGGAAATAATATTTTTCATCATCTTCCTGAAAATAGAATATTCATGCTTTTACACTGGAAGAAAAGCAAAATGGAGACCCAAGAAAGCAGATTTTAAAATTATTATTTTCAATTATGTTTGTGCTCTGAAAGAGGCTGCATGTCTAATCTAAGACTTAGTATGACCTCTGAAAGTCAGAACTAGTCCAGGTCACAAATAACAGTCTTAACATCCGCTCTTTCACTCGGTCTTCTACCGGCTTTCTCCATTTTCCCAACAATATGTACTCTGATCTCCACTTTACAAAGTAGGTGTTCTCTGCAAGATTTTTCTGTCTTGAAGCTACTTCCTCAATTCACCGTTTTATAAACTATATGTTTACAAGTAAAATGTAAATGTTGTTTATAAATAAAAGCTAAATACAAATGCCAAGCTCTTACTTCTATGTAAATGTATCATATTTGTAGTCCAAAAAAACTCATTAACTAAAGCTTTCCCAGCCTTGTGTGTGCATAAGGCCCCCTACTCACCCCCAAAGTATTTAATGTTCTTTTCATCTCCTCAGTAGTAGTACCAGGCACACTGCAAAATAATATAGTACTGAAAATGCATACCGGCTGTTATGCAATTTTGGTCAATCAATTCCACACCTCAGGTCACTGTGGTATAGCAGAGGACAAAGGATGTTTTTTTCTAAAAATGATAAGCTCCGGTTAAATCATTTGCTGAAATAAATTACCTTTATGCAGACAAAGATAAATGCTTGGAAATATATAATACATATGCTTGTTTTAAAAAAGAGTTGTCTTTTTTCATAATTCTTATTGTCACTGTCTTCATTTTATTATTTTATTTTATTAAGGTATGAAAAAAGATAACACTTTTGTTAAAATCACCCACCTTGCCTGTCTTTACAGCTGAAGCTTATTTCACAGGCATTCCTGCTCAGGCACCAATCCTTAACAGAAATTACAAGTGTCAGCTACACTGAAAATGGAAATTTCTAAAAAGAAAATGCAAATCTGAAGTATCTTTGTTACCACCTTCCCATCCCCACTCTTGCATTTCCTCATGACCCAGAGTCTTTCATAGTTAACAAACCTTAAACATAGTTTAAAAAAAAAAAAGGCAAAACAAGCCTTAAGAGTTCACTAGATAGTAACAGTAAAGCAAAGTAACTATTAATACAAGTCATTACCATCTGTCCATCTGTTTGGAATTCCCAAAAAGTGTAGAAAAACACCAGCAGGCAGAGATAGAAAACTCTAGCATTCATTGTTAGACCTCCTAAAATAACACAATGAAAGATCTGGAAATCCTCTCCCCTTCAGTAATCATTATTGACCAGTTATAAAACTAGGCTTTAAAAACTACCTTCCACCTATCTACATGCCAAGCGTACAAAGATGCAAATGAGATTGCTGTTTTCTGGAAGCTAATGATCCAGACAGGTAATCACACTCACTCACACACACACACACACACACACACAGAGTTACACACACACATACAGAGTTACATACACACACACACACACACAGAGTTACACAGTAACAGAAAGAAATGTATAATGTCAAAATGGTAAGCAGAGAATTTCCCCAAAGTTAGATTGCGCAAGGAAATCTTTATATAGGAAATGAAGAGGATGGAGAAGGGTGTCATGGGCACAGACCCAGACAGGGCCCAAGTTCATTATGCAGGAAGGGGAAGGAGGCAGATGTGGGCTCACATCAGACAGTGGAACATGAAATGTAGGCAAATGAGAGTAATGCAACTTGCTCTTCTTTTTTTCTCTCTCCATAGTCTCATAAACAGCAGAGCACAGTTAGCAGCATGCTGTTCTGCAAAGCATACTGACCTTAGGGCCAAACCTGTATCCCTCATTCACTTACTCCCCCGCCACTGTGAGCCAATTCCTGAGATTCTGAGCCTCCACTCCTCATCGACAGAAGGATAACAATTCCTATACCTCAACAGGTTGCCTTAAATTATTAGAAGATGTTATAAATACAAAGGGTTTGGTACATAGGAAGTGCTCAATAAATGTTAGTGAGCACACTAGAGTTAAAAACTAGTTGGGAGAAAAGCAATAAAAAAAAAGTAACATTGTGAATATGCTGAAGTTTGCTTTGAATATTCTCAATATTTGAATACTAAGTAAATTGCTGCTGCTGCTGCTACTAAGTCGCTTCATTGTGTCCGACTCTGTGTGACCCCATAGAAGGAAGCCCACCAGGCTACACCATCCCTGGGATTCTCCAGGCAAGAACAGTGTTTCAAAAAGGTAGATTTTGTTTTAATTTAAGTAGTTTTAACATATGTTTAATTCTGACAGTCTGAACAACCACTTTTTACTCCTACCAATTTCAAGCTACATTAACTGATTTGATAATGTGGACATTTTATTTTAATGTTCCTTTGCCGTTAAGACTGTTGTTTCAGGGACCATGGTGCACCTATGAATTTCTGCAGTTTCCGTAAGTAGAGGTGGAAAATCAGCTGGTATTAGTCTAGTCAGACGGCTTGGCAAGAAGGCCCTGAATGCCTCTTTTATACTCTTGTGAACTATGTAAATGTGCCTTTGACCTTCTCAGGCAGGGAAAATTGCACATTTAAGGCAGAAAGAGTTTCACTTCCAGGAAGAGTATTAAAAACGTGCTTGCCGGCAGCTATATGAGGCACACTGACAGGGAAACCCCAGGTACTTTGGGAAGATTCATTAGCTCTATCAAGCCACTAAGCTGGAAAATAAAAGGTTAAGATAATCCCAGCCCTGTGGGATATCGCATATCCACATTACTGTGGCTTGGTCCAAGTGAACCTTGGCCTACACACCTGAGGAAGTAGCCTGTATCTTCAAGGAGGGGTTCTGTGAATTAAACTCCCTGGAGGAATCTCAGGACTACCTTGTCCTTTGAGGTAAGAAAGGATTCCTTTAATCAGCATTCACAATAGACAGAAAATCATACTCTTAACTTAGTCCAAAGTCAGTTGATAAAAAAAGGAAGTCAGTTGTGAGCAATTTATATAATTTTAAATGGAAACAATCAAAAAACATTCTGTTCCAAGAAGTAAAGGACACTGATCTTTCCCTTTTCGCCTGTATTACTTAAATTGCATGAAGACAATTTAAAGAAAAATAATGTACAATTCTGTCATTTAAAAATCACATCTCTATTAATAACATTGTTATTAAAAAACCATACTATCCAAAAAGAGTTCTTGTCCCTTTCAGGTGTGCCTAAAGGATATCTAGCAAGTAGTTTTGAAGCAGAAAGACTCTAGTTCCAGATATGTTGATTCCAAGAACATTTCTGATCAGTCAGTCAGTCAGTCAGTTCAGTTGGCTCAGTTATGTTTGACTCTGTGACCCCATGGACTGCAGGATGCCAGGCCTCCCTGTCCATCATCAACTCCCGGAGTTTACTCACTCACGTCCATTGAGTCAGTGATGCCATCCAACCATCTCATCCTCTGTTGTCCCCTTCTCCTCCCACCTTCCATTTTTCCCAGCATTAGCGTCTTTTCCAATGAGTCAGTTCTTCGCCTCAGGTGGACAAAGTATTGGAGTTTCAGCTTCAGCATCAGTCCTTCCAATGAATATGCAGGACTGATTTCCTTTACGATGGACTGGTTGGATCTCCTTACTGTTGGACTAGTTTAATCTCCTTGCTGCCCAAGGGACTCTCAAGAGTCTTCTCCAACACCACACTTCAAAAGCATCAATTCTTCAGCGTTCAGCTTTCTTTGTAGTCCAGCTCTCACATCCATACATGACCACTGGAAAAACAATAGCTTTGACTAGACTAGATGGACCTCTGTTGGCAAAGTGATGTCTCTGCTTTTTAATATGCTGTCTATGTTGGTCATAACTTTTCTTCCAAGGAGGAAGTGTCTTTTAATTTCATAGCTGCAGTCACCAACTGCAGTGATTTTGGAGCCCAAAAAAATAAAGTCCGTCACTGTTTCCACTGTTTCCCCATCGAGTTGCCATGAAGTGATGGGGCCAGATGCCATAATCTTCGTTTTCTGAATGTTGAATTTCAAGCCAACTTTTTCACTCTCCTCTTTCACCTTCAAGAGGCTCTTTAGTTCTTCTTCACTTTCTGCCATAAAAGGGTGGTGTCATCTGCACATCTGAGGTTATTGATATTTCTCCTGGCAATCTTGATTCCAGTTTGTGTTTCATCCAGTCCAACATTTCTCATGATGTACTCTGCATAGAAGTTAAATAAGCAGGGTGACAATATACAGCCTTGACGTACTCCTTTCCCAATTTGGAACCAGTCTGTTGTTCCACGTGCAATTCTCACTGTTGCTTCTTGACCTGCATACAGATTTCTCAGGAGGCAGGTCACGTGATCTGGTATTCCCAGCTCTTTCAGAATTTTCCACAGTTTATTGTGATCCACATAGTCAAAGGCTTTGGTGTAGTCATAAGGCAGAAACAGATGTTTTTCTGGAACTCTCTCACTTTTCCATGATCCAACAGATGTTGGCAATTTGATCTCTGGTTCCTCTGCCTTTTCTAAATCCAGCTGGAACATCGGAAGTTCACAATTCATGTTCTGTTAAAGCCTGGCTTGGAGAATTTTGAGCATTACTTTACTAGCGTGTGAGATGAATGCAATTGTGCGGCAGTTTGAGCATTCTTTGGCATTGCCTTTCTTTGGGATTGGAATGAAAATGGACGTTTTCCAGTCCTGTGGCCACTGCTGAGTCTTCCAAATTTGCTGGCATATTGAGTGCAGCACTTTCACAGCATCATCTTTCAGGATTTGAAATAGCTCAACTGGAATTCCATTACCTCCACTAGCTTTGTTCGTAGTGATGCTTTCTAAGGCGCACTTGACTTCACATTCCAGGATGTCTGGCTCTAGGTGAGTGATCACACCATCATGATTATCTGGGTCATGAAGCTCTTTTTTGTACAGTTCTTCTGTGTATTCTTGCCACCTCTGCTTAGTATCTTCTGCTTCTGTTAGGTCCATGCCATTTCTGTCCTTTACTGTGCCCATCTTTGCATGAAATGTTCCCTTGGTATCTCTAATTTTCTTGAAGAGATCTCTACTCTTTCCCATTCTACTGTATTCCTCTATTCCTTTGCACTGATCACTGAGGAAGGCTTTCTCATCTCTTCTTGCTATTCTTTGGAACTATGCATTCAAATGGGTATATCTTTCCTTTTCTCCTTTGCCTTTTGCATCTCTTCTTTTCAGAGCTATTTGTAAGGTTCCTCAGATAACCATTTTGCCTTTCTTTTTCTTGGGGATGGTCTTGATCACTGCCTCCTGTCCAACATCATGGACCTCTGTCCATAGTTGTTCAGGCACTCTAACAGATCTAATCCCTTGAATCTATTTGTCACTTCCACTTTATAATCATAAGGGATTTGATTTAGGTCATCCTGATATGATGACTCAAAGGAATCTGTTCAAAAACGATCCACAGTGAAGTGTTAATACACTACCTTTTGAAGTTATTTATTCAGAAAGCAGTTACCCCTAGAACTGCTGCTGCTACTGCTGCTAAGTTGCTTCAGTAATGTCCAAGTCTGTGCGACCCCATAGACAGCAGCCCACCAGGCTTCCCCATCCCTGGGATTCTCCAGGCAAGAACACTGGAGTGGGTTGCCATTTCCTTCTCCAATGCATGAAAGGGAAAAGGGAAAGTGAAAGTCGCTCAGTTGTGTCCGACTCTAGCAACTCCATGGACTGCAGCCTGCCAGGCTCCTCTGTCCATGGGATTTTCCAGGCAAAAGTACTGGAGTGGGGTGCCATGAACAAATAATACTATATAATAATTAGCTACGTTAAACCAGAAAGAGCAAAGAAACTGCCTGTAGAGGAAAACAGAGAAGTCAATTATAACCTTTCCACAGCGGAAACCAAGAGGTTAAGTGACTGGACAGAAGGCATTCAGCTAATGTGTGGCCAAGCTGGACAACACTCTGATTCCACACTGCTTGCTGCCCCTGTAGGATAGCCCTGACTTGAGACCCCATTCCATCGTGGAATCCCAGAAAGCTGAAGGGAGTCAGTCTTCACTCAGTTAAACCACACAGCAAGCTAGACGCAGAGCTAGCCAGAACCAAGGGCTCCTGCTATTGGTCCGTGCACTGCCCCTAGGCACAATGCTCCCTTCTGGGCTGTCGTCAGTTTGATCTGAAGGCAGGTGGCTCCAGACCAGATGATGTTAGATCCGTACTCTTCCTCTGTTCTTCCACTGTAGCAACATTTCAGGGCTGTCAGAGAAGGCTTCTTGGCTCTAGAACACTTTCCCCTTTCTAGTCTGAACACATCTTTTAGTTGCAAAAGTAAGCACACAAAAAATTTGTGTTTCTAAATACGCTTATAAATACCTAGGAGTGGGCTTCCCTGGTGGTAAAGTGGTTAAGAATCCAACCGCCAATGCAGCAACACAGGTTCAATCTCTGCCCTGGGAAGATGCCACAGGCCACGTGTGTTCACAACTATTGAGCCTGTGCTCTAGAGCCCCAGAGTCACAGCTACTGAAGCCCGCGTGCATAGAGCCTGTGCTCTGTAACAAGAGAAGCCACCACGATAAGAAGCCCATGCTCCCCGCAACTAGAGAAAAGTCCACGCAGCAACGCAGACCTGCACAGACAAAAATAAATAAATCTTTAAAAAAATTTTTTTAATTAAAAAAATATATACCTTGGAGTAAAAAGTTAATGTTTGTTTATGTGGGGGGAGGGGGAGCATATAGAAACTCTGTACTCTCCACCCAGTTTTGCTGTGAACCCAAAACTTCCCTAAAAAATAAAGTTGATTATTTTTTTAAAGCTGTCAATTTACTTCATTCTAACAATTTTAAAATTATATACACACTAGTGAATGACATGGAGAAGGCCCTGGAACCCTACTCCAGTACTCTTGCCTGGAAACTCCCATGGATGGAGGAGCCTGGTAGGCTGCAGTCCATGGGGTCGCTAAGAGTCGGACACGACTGAGTGACTTCACTTTCCCTTTTCCCTTTCATGCATTGGAGAAGGAAATGGCAACCCACTCCAGTGATCTTGCCTGGAGAATCCCAGGGATGGGGGAGCCTGGTGGGCTGCCATCTATGGGGTTGCACGGACTTGGACACGACTGAAGCGACTTAGCAGCTTAGTAGTGAATGACAGGCCAATAGCAGTTAAGAATTTATAAACAGTAATTCTCCCTTTAAATGCTCACGTCCACCAGAAACAACTAGTAACAATCAAATTTATGTCCTCCATTAAACCTAACCCCATGTCCTACAACATCAACCTCTGTACAGTATACGTGCTTCACTGATCACTAATCCTCATTAAATGTCTCTGCTCCTACAGCAGTCATTTCAAGTAATGTGCAATATTTGGCTCAAACTAAGCCAATTCAAAAAAAAAAAATTTCAAAGGAAATATTCTCCTAGTACTCCCATCGATTTGACAGAAAAAGGATTTATCCTTTGTGGCTAATTCCAGCATAATAGTGACCCTCAGAACTCAGTGTTATACAACCACAGAGGCCACTAATCACACAGGTCTCAAGGTGAATGGTGACATGTATATATGCCTTGCAAACATCTGTACTAGTCATGGCTCTCAAGCCTACTAGTAAGTATTTTGAAATTTTAACTTTTTTTTTTTAATTAATAAAGTCAGATTTTGTCATTTCAAGTTAAAAAGCAAACTCCCTGTAGATGCCTTACTTAAAAGGGAGAATAATCAGCCACAGAAGTGTGTTTTTCTATACTGGCTTTTCTTAAGCAGAAATTACAGACATACATGTTTTTGCCTGCAAGGTATATGTGTATCTCCCATTTTCTGGAAACAGAACATTGACTTTTAGGAAAATACTCCACTTTCTCAAGGTCCATGCCTGGAGTGGGACTGACCTAATTCTTCTCAAGCTACAGGGACAGACATATAACCCAGGCTTGGCCCATCAGCTTATTTCATTTTCTGGAATGAGAAACGGGTGTGAAACCTGGATCAGGACACAGCACGCAAAATAACAGGTATGTGCAGGTACATTATTACTACTGTCTGATATGAGAGGAGAAAAGAAAGTACGATGGCTTGCACTTTTGTTTTCATAAGAGGAAAAGAACATAGAAGTAGTGGATCACACATAAACCTCCTGAAAAAGAAAATGAAAGGGAGTAATGATATACTTTACTTTATTTGAAATCCTAATTTCAATCAATTTATTTTAAAAATCTGGCACATCATAACATTCAGTAAGTCAAGATATTTAAATTTTCAATCTGTACTTCTATAGCACAGTTTATATTTCCTATAAAGAGAAGTTTCAAGTTTCAACAAAAACACTGAAAAACTCGATAATGTGACTTCTAAGACCAATTCTAAGGGCATTTCCATTATGTATGCCATTATACTTGAGTGGATATTGGCACACAATTCATTCTCCATACCTGAAATTATTTTTATCCTCATATTTAGGAAGAAGGAAAAAAACATGGAATAGTTAGGAATAGAGTGATTTGCTTTAGTGAGTTACCATACTTATTTCTGGAAAAAATAACCAATTTTTAAAGAACAAAAGTAAAATATAATGACACGAAAGCTATTCTGAATATAATCTTTAAATCTGTTCTGTCTATGATTCTGCTTTATTATTTTATTTTTTAGATTCTACATATAAGCCAAATCATACAGTATTTGTCTCTGACCTATTTCACTTAGCATAATACCCTATAGGTATCCATGTTGTAATGAATGGCAAATTAAATGAATGAATTTCACATTGTTTTTTAGGGATACGTAGCATTCCAGTGTATGCATGCATGGTGGTGGGGGGAGGGTGTTGAGATCTCGTCTTTATATATTCATCCACTGACGGACATATAAGTTGTTTCATACCTTGGCTACTGTACACAATGCTGCACTGAATGCAGAGGTGCATATATCTCTTTGAATTAGTGTTTTTGTATCCAGATAAATATCTAGAAGTAGAATAACTGGATCATATGACGGTTCTGTTCTTAATTTTTAAAGGAAATCTCTATACGGTTTTCCAAGTGGTTGCACCAATTTATATTCCTACCAATAGCATGTAAGGGTTCCTTTTCTTCACATTCTCTCCAACACTTATTATTTCTTATTTTTTTGATAATAACCTAAATACAAAATTTAAAGGGAATCTTCTCTGCAAAATAAGTTACTTTTATGAAATGGCAGCCCACTCCAGTACTATTGCCTGGAAAATCCCATGGATAGAGGAGCCTGGTAGGCTACAGTCAGTGGGGTTGCAAAGAGTCAGACACAACTGAGCGACTCCACTTTCTTTCTTTATAGATAGAAATAGTCACAAAAAACAGGGAGTTGGGCATCACACAGTATATTAGAAATTATTTTCTTCATAAATCCTTCATATAATTTTTACTTGACATACCATTCATAAATATATGCAATGTGTTCACATACGAGCAAATATATACATATGACCAAATCTCAACTCCCAAGTGCTGAATTCTACTGCAAGTCACATTCCAGAAGGTGCTTGCTATAATTTAAAAGCAATAACACAAGCACTTGTTTCCTACTTTGGAGTAAGATGGAAACAAAGAAAGAAATATCATTTAAATGTAAATTAAGATCTAGGATATACTTCCAAACATGCTATACCAAGGAGGTTTTTACAGTATTCTGTAAATGTCAAACTCTGCTTCAACAATACAATTAAAACTGAACTTCAATTACTCTACTTGGGGTAACAGTGCCTGGAAGAAGAGTAATTACATCTTCTGGAATGTGGTTCACAGTCTTCAATGAATCTAGTCACCATCAAGGGCTTCATATAAGGAACTTCTGGGAATCCTCAAAATATAGTCTAAGATACAGACTTGAATGGAAGTCTATTTATCTATAATGAAATCTGCAATACAATTCAACACTGTATCTAACAAAATAGTTTTAAATAATCAATAGTTTCCCTTTGTCCCATACTCCACTCCCATTCTCCTTTCTCCCTTCATTTTACTGACATTTTTTTCTTCCAGTTTTACTGAAATATAATCGAGATACGGCACTGTATAAGTTTAAGGTGTACAGCACAATGGTTTGCCTTACTTACATCATGAAATGATTACCGCAATCAGTTTAAGGAACATCCATCATCTCACACAGATATGAAATAAAAGAAGTAGAAAAAAACTTTTTTTTGAGATGAGAATTCTTAATATTTGTTCTGTTAACTTCCATATGTAACATAAAGCAGTGTTAATTATATGTAGCATATTGTACACTATATCCCTAGCACTTATTTACCTTATAGTGGGGAACTTCTACCTTTTGACCATTTTCCTCCAATCCCCCCTCCTCCCACCTGTGGTAACCACAAATCTGATTTTGTTTCCTATGAGTTTGTTTCTTCGTTTTGAAGTACATAATTGACCTACACTACGTTAGTACTTGCTACACAACATAGTGAATCATTATGTCTACTCCCTTCAAAATAATCACTATGCCAAGTCAAGTTACTAAACATCCCCATGCAGGGATATTAGTTACTGACTATACTCCCCATTCTGTACATTTCATATGCATGACTCATTTATTTTGCAACTGAAAGTGTTTGTACTCCTCATCTCCCTCACCGATTTCATGCCTCTCCTCAACCCCCTTCCCTCTGGCAACCACTTCCTTGTTCTCTGTACCTGTAACTGTTTCTGTTTTGTTATGTTCATTTATTTATTTTTTAGATTCCACATATAAGTAAAATCACACAATATTTGTCTTTCTCTGTCTGACATATTTCACTTAGCATAATACCCTCTTGGTCCATCCATGTTACTGCAAATATCAGGATTTCATTCCTTTTTATGACTAATACTCCACTCAGCTACTCTTATGTCTTTAGACTGGAGTACACAGTCCATTTGTGTTTAATGTAGTTATTAATAAGTGTACTTACTGTCATTTCATTAACTGCTTTGGGATTGTTTTTGTAGTTGTTTTTGTTCCTTTCTTCTTTTGCTCTTTTCTCTTGTGATGAGACTAACTTTAGGATAATGTTTGGACTTTTTTTTTTTGGTATGTATATCTAGATTTTTCATTTGTGATTACCATGAGATTTATGTATAGCATTCTATCTATATTTGTGATTATTTTAAGTTGCTGATTTCTTAAGTTCATACATGTTTTCATTGCCCCCCCCACAATGTTTACTGTTTCTTACACACTTCACATTTCCTGTTTTTGTATGCCTTAACTAAGTACTGTAGATACAGATGAGTTTACTCCTTTTGCTGTTTAATCTTCTAAACTAGCTTTGTACATGGTTGATTTACTACCTTTACCCTATATTTGCTTTACCAATGAGATTTTTCCTTGTAATCTGCATGTTTCTGGTTGCGGCCATTTCTTTTATGATAAGAGAAGTCCCTTTAACATTTCTTGTATAGCTGGTTTGGTGGTGCTGAACTCCGTTGGCTCTTGCTTATCTGTAAAACTTGATCTCTTGATCAAATCTAAATAAAAGCCTTGCCGGGTAAAGTATCCTTGGTTGGAGGTTTTTCCCTTTCATTACTTTACTTAAATATATTGTTTCACTCCCTTATGGCCGGCAGAGTTTCTGCTGAAAAATCAGGTGACAGTCTTATGGAAGCTCCTTTGTATGAACCTGTTGCTTTTCCCTTGCAGCTTTTAATATTCTCTCTTTAATTTTTGGTATCTTAATTGCAGTGTATCTTGGTGTGATCCTCTTTGGCTGGTCTTGTTTGGGACTCTCTGTGCTTTCTGGACCTGGATACCTGTTCCTTTCCCAGGTTACGGAAGTTTTCAGTTATTGTGTCTACAAATACACCCTTTTCTCTCTCCTCCTTCAGGGACCCCTATAATGTGAATGTTAGTATGCTCCTTGTCCCAGTGATCTCTTTAAACTATCCTCATTTCTTTTCATTCTTTTTCTGATCAGCTTCAGTGATTTCCACTACTGTATCTTCCAACTCACTCATCTGTTTCTATCATTTAGTTTACTATTGATACCATCTAGTTTATTTTTCATTTCTGGATTCTTCCTGTTTGGTGGTTCTTTATATATTCTCTTTGTTAAACACCTCTAACTTCTCTCTCTACACAGCCATTCTTCTCCCTAGTTCTTTGATCATCCCTACCATCACTACCCTGAACTCTTTCTTGAATAGACTGCCTGTCTGTACTTCACCTGGTCCTTCTTCTGGGGCTTTAGCTTTTTCCTTTGTTTTGAACATATTCCTCTGTCACCTCATTTTGGCCTAATATGCTATTTTCATTTCTATGTATTTGGTACGCTGATTTATATTTCCTGATCTCGGAGAGGCAGCTTTTTATAGTAGACACCCCATGTGTTGCAGCAGCACATTCCCCTCTGGTCACCAGAGCTATACGCTCTAGGGGTGCCCCCTAAGTGGGCTGCAGGGTCCTTCCCTTCTGATTGGGTGACTATGTGGGCAGTCTGGTAGGTGTGGCTGGCCCCAGCTCACTTGGCTGCCAAGATTTGCCTTATTTAGAGGATGCCAGTCATTGGTGTGCAGGGCCAGGTCTCAGGGAGTTCCCAGGGTTACTGTTGGTCCACTGGTGGGCAGAGCCAGGTTCCAGGGTGGATGACTGGAGGGTCAGGAGACACAGATGTAGTGTTGCTTGCTGGTGGGCAAGGCTGGTTCCTGACACTTTTGGCTATGGGGTCCAGGGTTTCCCAAAGCTGGTGCAAGCCCACCAGTAACCGAGGCTAGATCCCAGTGTGGCTGACTGAGGGGTCCAGGGTATCTCAGAGCTAATACCAGCTTGCTCGTGTACAGGACTGGGGCTGGGAGGTCCATGGCTGGTGCTAACTTGCTGGCGGATGGGCTGCCTATTGACAAGGCAGTCTTTGGGGCTGTGGTGGTCATGGGGCTGGTGCCCATCCATTGGTGGGGGAGACTGGTCCTGGGCTACTGCTGGCCCACTCGTGGGAAGAGGCAGGCCTGTGGGTCTCTGGCTGCAAGGCCCTGGAGGTTGTGGAGCTAGTACTGGCCCACTGGTAGGTAGGGCTGAAATCCAGGGATCCCAGGGGTTACTGCCTGCCCATTGGTGGGTGAGGTTGGTCCCTGCATTAGTGCTAGCCCTGCCATGGGCTCAAGGGTTTTAAGGTAGCTATGCTGGTGTTGCTGGTGTTCAGTTGCTCAGTCATGTTCAACTCTTAAGACTCCACAGACTGCAGCACACCAGGCTTCCCTGTCCTTCACTATCTCCCAGAGTTTGCTCAAACTCATGTCCATTGAGTCAATGATGCGGTCCAACCATCTCAACCTCTGGCACCTCCTTCTCCTCCTGCCCTGAGTCTTTCCCAGTGTCAGGATCTTTTTCAACGAGTTGGCTCTTCCCATCAGGTGACCAAAATATTGGAGCTTCAGCCTCAGTCCTTCCAATGAATATTCAAGATTGATTTCTTTTAGGATTGACTGGTTTGATTGCCTTGCTGTCCAAGGGACTCTCAAGAATCTTCTCCAGCATCACAGTTCAAAAGCATCAATTCTTCAGTGCTCAACCTTCTTTATGGTTCAACTCTCATATCTGTACATGGCTACTGGAAAAACCATAGCTTTGACTTCCCGATCTTTATTGGCAAAGTGATGCCTCTGCTGTTCAATATGTTATTTAGGTTTGTCATAGCTTTTCTTCCAAGGAGCAATATGTTCCTGTTTGACTAGTACCTTGCCCTGAGACGTCTGAGAACTGGAGCCTGGAGCAGGTTGGTGAGAGGGCTGGTGCCAGTGCTAATAAACCAGAGAAAAAAATTCCAAAATAGTGCTTCCCAGATCCAATATCCTTGTAGTACAAGGAGGTCCCCAAAATGGCTGCTGCCAGTGTCTATGTCCCAGGGTAAGTTCTAGTTCCCTCCTGCCTCTCTGGGATGCAGTCTGTGATCAGCAAGTGAGAATGACCCAGACTCCTTTTGAATTACCACTTCTGCCCTGGGGTTTTGGAGTATGTGAGATTTTATGTGCACGCTTTAAGAGTGGAATCTGTGTTTCTACAGCCCACTGGGTCTGCCGAAAGTAAGCCCTACTCGGCCTTCAAAGCCAGTGTTCTGCGAGTGTTGTCTTCCTGGCTGGGGATCCTGATGTGGGGCTTGAACCCCTGGTTCCTCGGGAAGAAGCTCTGCAATCGGAATTATCTTTCTGTTTGCAAGTCACCCCTACCTCCTACCCCAGGGACATGGGTCTTGAATATTGCATCTTAGCCCATCCTGTCTCATTATGGTTCCTTCTTTATATCTCTAGTTGTAGAAGATCTTGTCTTCTAGTCTTCCAATCTTTCTAATCAACAGTTGCTCTGCAGATAGCTGTAATTTTAGTGTGCCCATAGGAGAAGGTAAGCTCATGGTCTTCCTCGTCTGTCACATGCCAGTCCTCCAAAGCCATCACTTTAATGCACTTACTATTTTGCATACATGTTAATTTTGCACAGAACTGAGAATGGTACATCAGATAAACAGAGGTACAGGAGTGCACAGATGCAAAAAATCTCTTTTGAGTTTCTAATATGAGAAGTCAAATAATATTTTTCTTTTATTTATTTCCTGAGCTATGTTTTTGTTTTGTTGTTCTCAGAGCAAAACAGAGTTGAAGATCCAACTCTCTGCTCACTTCATCCTCACCACTACCTTAAACTTGGGTCACCCAACATTTGGTAAAGAGGATGGTGAGAAGTTGGGCAGGAAGACAGAAAGGGTTAATAAGGCTAATGTAAACCTGGAAATTCCCAACATACCGTAAGATATATTTTTCAGAGACTACAAAGCAGCTGCAAGCTATCTAAATTTCAAGGTATAAGGTTCCAAAAACTAGCACAGTTTCTGTCTGAACATTCAACTACACAACAAAGAATCTAACAAACACACAGAACTGTCTGTTTATGTGTGACATAAAGATTTAAGATTAGCAGAAGAAAAGTACTATAAAACTGGTCCTAAGGAAAATTAAAGCTGAGGTTTGGTGCCCTCAAACTTTTTTCATAAATATTCCCACCTCCCCCAAAGACTTCTCATGCCACCACAGGTAGCAGCAAGCTTCACTCCATCATCCTCTACATCAAAACCTACTTTTACATTAGTGACTAAGTATGTGTACCAAGTAGTAAAATTTGCAGGGTAACAAGCATTCAACGTTAACGTCAATGCATGTGCATGCTCCGATGTGTCTGACTCTTTATGACCCTATGGACTGTAGCCCCCCAGGCTTCTCTGTCCATGGGATTCTCCAGGCAAGAATACTGGAGCCGATTGCCATTTCCTCCTCCAGTGGATCTTCCTGACCCAGGGATCAAACCCATGTCTCCTGCATTGCAGGTGAATTCTTTACCCCTTAAGTCACTGGGGAAGCCCTCCAAAATTTTTTTAAAAAGACTCAAAGGCAGACAAGTAACCCCCCCCCAGGGGTCTTTAAACCTTCTCACTGGGATATGCTAGGTACCCAGATTATGTCCCAGTAATAAAATCTCCAACTGTGGAGTAATAAGAGTAGGTAACATGAAAGAACACCCACAGATTTATAAGTAACCATCATCATCTTCTCTTTATCTGCTTTTATATCACTGAAATGGAACACAGTCTAAGCTGAGTAGCATCAATGGAACAAATAATAAAAGTCTGAAAGAACTCAACAGGGAACTCCTATCTTACATGAAAAGCATGTAAAATGACATATTGCAGTATGAGTCAACAGAAGCACTCAAAAGGGAATCAAGTTTAGTAGAACTATACAGTCCAGCAAGAGGGAAAGAGAGCTCACTCTATCTGGTGCTGTCTGTCTCAATAAAGTGAGGACAGGAAGAGTTAAAGTGCCTCTAGACAAGATCACTGAGAGATTATAGCCAGAAGCTAAACAACCCTGTTAGGGGCAAAATGGTTGAAGGCAATGAAAATGTTACTCTGGAAAAGAAGTGCTGTTTTCATATCTTTGGGGTGGGGAGGGGTGGGGTGGAGGGTGTCTTATAAAGAAGAGGCATCAAAGACATAATTTTATATAGTGGTTTCAGAGTTTAAAATTGGAATCAATTAACAGATGTTTCTTTGAGGCTGTTTGAGACATTCAGAAAGAGCACATTCTTCTAACCATGAGATCTATCCAAAATCAGTGAGTCTCTCTGGGATATTTATCTATCAATTGAGATGTTCAAACAGAAACTTCAGGAGTTACTGTATGGGCACTGAGGGCTGATCACTAAGCCATAGAGTCTAAGGTCCAAACATTTCAGGATTCTTTAGCTTTCTGAAATCAAAGCAAATAAAAGCTGGAAGCCATGAGGCTTGGAATCCATCATACCCAGCAGTCATGGCACCCAGCAACCACAGCTCTAACACCCCTGATCTAAATGCCAAATGTCCAGTAACATATCAAAGAAAACTTTAGGCTGTATGCACTTTAAATCACACCAAATGTCAGTTATGAGTCAAACTGTTTTAGGAACTGGAATTGATCAGATACTAGTTTCTAATTAAAAGTCTATACATATCTTTTCATATAATCAAAAGGTTTAATATTAATACAATTATTACCTACTAAGTTTATGTCCATATTGTTACACTGAATTTAAACTGGTTTAATAAAAGTAATTAAAAATAAATATGAAGTGCTATTAGTTTCATAAAACTGTTCTTGGAATCCAAAATACTTTTTAGACATTCAAAATCTATAAAAAAAAATTATAGTAATTTTTTTTCATTTTATATACTAAGAAGACACAGCCACCAACAGTACAGTTATACTCATCAACTTCACAAATATGAAAATAATTTTCAGACTAAAAATTATCAGATGGGTACATCATTTAACAATATACCTTCTCAATGCCTTTTACAAAATCATTACTTTACAAATATACCAAAAGACCAGGCTACTAATTTGAAGAGAGTAAAGAATCTGTCAGACATTTATATTCTGCTAGGGGTTTTATTTCTTAATTTGCATTTTACAGACTTAGGTCCATATTTTTATTTCATTATCTTATGAAATTTGCCTTTCAGCATATTTTTAGCTGAACTTGCAGGGCAGGGAATGCACCCTGGAATTAAAGATCACGAGGTTAATATTTTGGTAGGATTAACATACCTTTTAAGTGACTTTCTTTTTTTTTTTTTAATTTTATTTTATTTTTAAATATAAGTGACTTTCTAAGGGACTGTGCCATTGTTTCCCTGACAGAAGACAAACCCTTTCATAAAATTCTCCTGGACAAATAACTACTTTGATAGTTTTTTTGTAATCGTTCATTTTTATTGTGGGAACCCTTTTCTGAAGGTTATACCAAACATCAAAGTCAAAAACAAACTTCCACAACCTCAACTTTAGAAATCATATTTCCTCAATAAAAATGAACTTTAAATTACTAGTAGATACACATGTTTGTTGTTGTTTAGTTGCTTAGTCGTGTCCAACTCGCTCCTCTGCCCATGGGATTTCCCTGGAGGATTTCCTCCTCCAGGGGACCTTCCTGATCAGGGATCCTACCCAACCCAGGGATCCAACCAGAGTCTCCTGCATTGGCAGGTAGATTCTTTACCACTGAGCCACCAGGGAAGCCCAGAAAAATGTATTAACACTTCCAAAAAGTGAAAAGCACTAACAAACAAGTAGAAACAAGCATTTCTAAGACCCACAGAAGGTTATCACTAGGATCTGTAATTGGGACACTCTAGGAAGCTCTTGATTGCCAAGGCTTGTGGAAGGGAACTACATTTAAGTATTCTGAAAACCATTTTTAATTCACTTTGGAATACTTTGTCTTCCCATAAATGAATTTTCTTTAAGTATTAAAATATATACACAAGTAATTTGAATTTTTCAAATATATAAAATTTTAAATAACTACTAGTGCTATTTTTGGCAGCTAAAATTAAAATCAATTTTACATTTCTTAAACACAGGTCAGAAAGAGCAATTAGGAGTTAAGCAATCTTTGGTAGCTAAGGAAAACTGATGTGACTGAAATGTCACCAGGTTGCTATGGATAATCCACAAATAGCAAGAAGAATACATGCACTGGGAATATTTATATGCAAGAGACCTCCTACTAAAAAAGACAATGTCTTTAAAAACAAACCAGAACCTCAAAACTTATCTTAAATGGTTAGTTTTTCCTTTTTCTTTTGTTAAGCCAATTACTTCTAAGCAAAAAGATAAGTTCCAGCCCAAACAAGCAAGGATAAAACTTAAACTGTATGTCAAACACAATGCTTAATTAAAATCTTCTAGATATCCTAAACCAAGAGACTTATTGCGATTTTGACCTTTCTCCTAACATTTTACTTTTTCCCACTGCACTGATATTTTATGGTGATTTTCTTCTTCCTCTTCACCTAAATGCAGTTTAGGTGAAACTGCATTTTCACCCTTTTCATCCAAGTAGTTTATTATCATGACTGCCTGCAGGGGGCACATTATGAGGTAGATGTGATCAGGCAACAGCCAGAGGTGCTGAGTGAAATGGGGGAAGAGCCCAAGGGCTTAGAGGCCTGGGCAGAGTGACAAGGTGATACTACCCTATGGTCCTGGAAAAGCGGATGTCTGTGCAGTTCAGACTGAGGCAGTACCAAAAATGTCTGCTCTAGTTGACAGAGATACAGTCTGTGATCTCTTTTACATGGAGTGTTACATGGCACGAACCAGAAAAATGTTGAGCAGGCCACAGGATGTGTGAGTCATCCCAACACACACAGGATAAACCTATGGTTGAGCGACATCAGCCAGTGTCCTCATGTAGGAAGCACAGGAAGAACAAGGGCCTTACGACCGAATTCTCAGGGAACCTTCACAGCCCGCCTTTTGACAGCTCCTTCATCACTGTGAGAAGAGTTAGGAAGAAGCAAAGGGGATCATTACCATGACTGACATCACTGAGTATTTTCAAAAGTTGGTGTGACCTGTTGTTGGGATCTGCTGATGCTGAAGTGCCCGCTCCTTATAGCACCCTACAGCCTGCCTGTAGCATATACTGTTCTTCCACACTTTCCTTATGTTTACAATCTCTAAATATTGCAAAAAACCCCTACACACTGAAGCACATTTCACTCACAGAATTACCTGCTCCCCTGGCCAGGATTCTCTGGTGGCTCAGACAGTAAAGAATCTGCCTGCAATGTGGGAGACCAGAGTTCAATCCCTGGGTTGGGAAAATCCCCTGGAAAAGGGAATGGTAACCCAATTCAGTATTCTTACCTGGAGAATTCCATGGAAGAGCCTGGAAGGCTAAAGTCCACGGACTTGGAAAGAGTTGGATACAAATGAGCAACTAACACACATATACTGGCCAGACCATATTGCACTTTCTGTTAGAACTGGTTTAAAAGTGAAAACATGAACCAACTGCTTTAATGCATAACAGATATGGCAAACTCATCATGATGGGACAAATCCTATCTGGGAATCTAGTATCACTTTCCCTAGTCCTCATCCCAGAAATTTCAGTGGTTCAATTCAAATTAATGGAGGCCATATTGGCAACCAAAATAATATTGTTTCCTTTTTTTCTTTGGCAGTAAATTCAGGGTGAGGAGAGAACATATTTAAATATAAAGAGTAGCTGTATTTACTGAGACATTGTGTAACTAATCAGAACTCGGAGGGGCCTTAAGTTTCGAAGATGCAGCTTCCTTTTGAGTCTATCACTCTCAACCCAGACAACCAAACACAATCACATGACTGGCTTTTAAAGATCCAGAGGCCAAGGCACATCCTACCCTGAAACCACTAAAAAGATAATAAAACCACTTAAATGAGAACGATCTGTGAGGATGCCTGAGGGAGTTTAAAGAAAAAAATCATTCTATACAGTGACTCAACATCACTTGTGCAAAATTAGTACTTACTTCAGGAATACTACCTTGCATGATTTTTTGGTGTCTTTATCCCTATATTAATAGTTAGTCCTTATATGTTGAAATAAGTAGGGACTTATACATTCATGAAGGAATAGGGCCGGATGCCATGATCTTAGCTTTCTGAATGTTGAGCTTTAAGCCAATGTTTTCACTCTTCTCTTTCACTTTCATCAAGAGGCTCTTTAGTTCTTCTTCACTTTCTGCCATAAGGGTGGTGCCATCTGCATATCTGAGGTTATTGATATTTCTCCCGGCAATCCTGATTCCAGCTTGTGCTTCATCAAGCCCAGGGTTTCTCATGATGAACTCTGCATATAAGTTAAATAAGCAGGGTGACAATATACAGCCTTGACATATCCCTTTTCCTATTTGGAACCCGTCTGTTGTTCCATGTCCAGTTCTAACTGTTGCTTCCTGATCTGCATACAGGTTTCTCAAGAGGCAGGTCAGGTAGTCAGGTATTCCCATCTCTTTCAGAATTTTCCACCGTTTATTGTGATCCACACAGTCAAAGGCTTTGGCATAGTCAATAAAGCAGACATAGATGTTTTTCTGGAACTCTCTTGCTTTTTCCATGATCCAGCGGATGTTGGCAATTTGATCTCTGGTTCCTCTGCCTTTTCTAAATCCAGCTAGAACACCTGGAAGTTCACGGTTCACGTATTGCTGAAGCCTGGCTTGGAGAATTTTGACCATTACTTTACTAGCGTGTGAGATGAGTGCCAATTGTGCGGTAGTTTGAGCATTCTTTGGCATTGCCTTTCTCTGGGATTGGGATGAAAACTGACCTTTTCCAGTCCTGTGGCCACTGCTGAGTTTTCCAAATTTGCTGACATATTGAGTGCAGCAGTTTCACAGCATCTTTTAGGATTTGAAATAGCTCAACTGGAATTCCATCACCTCCACTAGCTTTGTTCGTAGTGATACTTCCTAAGGCCCACCTGACCTCACATTCTAGGATGCTGGCTCTAGGTGAGTGATCACATCATCGTGCTTATCTGGGTCGTGAAGATCCTTCTTGTATAGTTTTTCTGTATAGTTGTATAGTTCTTCTTGCCGCCTCTTCTTAATATCTTCTGCTTCTGTTAGGTCCATACCATTTCTGTCCTTTATTGAGCCCATCTTTGCATGAAATGTTCCCTTGGTATCTCTAATTTTCTTGAAGAGATCCCTAGTCCTTCCCATTGGCTTGTTTTTCCTCTCTTTCTTTGCATTGATCACTGAGGAAGGCTTTCTTATCTCTCCTTGCTACTCTTTGGAACTCTGCATTTAAATGGGTATATCTTTCCTTTTCTCCTTTGCTTTTCACTGCTCTTTTCACAGCTCTTTGTAAGGATACCTCAGACAGCCATTTTGCTTTCTTGCATTTCTTTTTCTTGGGGGATTGTCTTGATCCCTGTCTCCTGTACAATGTCATGAACCTCTGTCCACAGTTCATCAGGCACTCTGTCTAGCAGATCTAGTCCCTTAAATCTATTTCTCACTTCCACTGTATAATCGTAAGGGATTTGATTTAGGTCATACCTGAATGGTCTAGTGGTTTTCCCTACTTTCTTCAATTTAAGTCTGAATTTGACAATACAGAGTTCATAATCTGAGCCACAGTCAGCTCCCGGTCTTGTTTTTGCTGACTGTATAGAGCTTCTCCATTTTTGGCTGCAAAGAATATAATCAATCTGATTTCGGTGTTGACCATCTGGTGATGTCCATGTGTAGAGTCTTCTCTTGTGTTGTTGGAAGAGGGTGTTTGCAATGACCAGTGCGTTCTCTTGGCAGAACTCTATTAGCATTTGCCCTGCTTCATTCGTATTCCAAGGCCAAATTTGCCTGTTACTCCAGGTATTTCTTGACTTCCTATTTTTGCATTCCATTCCCCTATAATGAATGGGGAAACAGCAGAAACAGTGGCTGACTTTATTTTTCTGGGCTCCAAAATCACTGCAGATGGTGACTGCAGCCATGAAATTAAAAGACCCTTACTCCTTGGAAGGGAAGTTATGACCAACCTAGACAGCATATTAAAAAGCAGAGACATTACTTTGTCAACAAAGTCCATCTAGTCAAGGCTATGGTTTTTCCAGTAGTCATGTATGGATGTGAGAGTTCAACTATAAAGAAAGCTGAGTGCCAAAGAATTGATGCTTTGGAACTGTGATGTTGGAGAAGACTCTTGAGAGTCCCTTGGACTGCAAGGAGATCCAGTCAGTCCATCCTAAAGGAAATCAGTCCTGGGTGTTCATTGGAAGGACTGATGTTGAAGCTGAAACTCCAATACTCTGTCCATGTGATGCGAAGAGCTGACTCATTTGAAAAGACCCTGATGTTGGGAAAGATTGGAGGCAGGAGGAGAAGGGGACAACAGAGGATGAGATGGTTGGCTGACATCACTGACTCAATGGACATGAGTTTGGGTAAACTCCAGGAGTTGGTGATGGACAGGGAGGCCTGGCGTGCTGCGGTTCATGGGGTCACAAAGTCAGACACAACTGAGCAACTGAACTGAACTGAAATGAACTATCCATTCATAGACCCTGGATAGTCTTCAAATGAACAGGTTTAGAAGTTGTTTGTTTTTTACTTTGTTTCACTTTGGTTTGGGTTTGTTTCACCCTCATTAGCAATTAATCTGCATTACAGCTTCCTTTATGAAGAGGAAGTGCTAAGGGACAAAGCTACTGAATAACTGGGTAGCTTAGCTACTTAGATCACTCAAAACATACAACCTCAGCTCTCCAAGCTCAGTACAAAGAGACTCACATCCTATTAGGGGGAAAAAATTGCTTAACTACCCTAGATATTGAAGGCTTCCTTAAGTTCTGATCATTTAAAAAATAAACATTTCACAATTATAAAGAAATCAAAAGACTTCTTTCAAGTTGGAAAGATTAAGGAAGCAAAAATGCTGTTTTTGCGGAACACAGTAGTTTCCTATCTAGAATTTTTCTAGACCAAAAGATTCTTCCTTCAGGTAGCATCTGATACCTGTTACAAGAATGTCTAATTTCTCAAAAAAAAAAAAAAAAGAATTTCTAATTTCTTAATTTTTTAAGTTCCCCTTTTACTTTAATACCGGTAAGTAAGCCCCGAAGCTCAGATTTCAGTGTATAACAAAGTAAATTACACATCTGGATCAAAGAAATGCTAATATCACGTACAAAAAGACTAAAAATCGTTGACTGCCAATTATTTGATGCCACATCTACTTCTGTTTTCGGTTCAATTACACAATGTCTCCTAATGTTCTGTGAACTTCGTTAATTATGTCACACCATTCACTGAGGTAATTGCAAGTTCATTAAACCAAAAACAAATAACCTCAATGAACCCTAAAATAAGATGCTTCCTCATATAAAAATAGTACACACAGGAAAGAGAGAGGAGAAAAAAATAATTTAATCTATTTCAATCTCTTTACTACTGAGGGGCTCTCAAGTGACTAGTTTTATATTTTGATATGAGAGTTGGGAGATATGTTATTTATAAAGAAATTGTGTAATATGATTTATTTTCATTCCAATATAAGAAACAAACATCTTTTAAATATACTTTATTTGCACATGCACAATTTTCATTTATAACCAGAAAGTGTTTAATTCAGTATCTTTACTAAAAAATAAGGAG
Source organism: Bubalus bubalis (assembly GCF_019923935.1). Lineage (NCBI taxonomy): Eukaryota > Metazoa > Chordata > Mammalia > Artiodactyla > Bovidae > Bubalus > Bubalus bubalis. The sequence goes on along the minus strand of NC_059157.1, from coordinate 97,586,373 downwards.
TCCTTTAAATCTGTCTGTACTGCTTAAACTTGTTGCAGTGAGCAGTTTTATCTTTAATATAATTTCTTAAAATATGGAGCCCTCCAGTGGCCAAATATTGCAACATTTATGTTACCACTGAAAGAAAACCATTAAATAAGAGTTCTCTTCATGCTTTCTTTTTTGCAACAAATAGAAGTAACTATTGTAAATTCTATAATTTTCTAAATAATTTAATAAGTGTTCTCTTTAAAATAAGTCATACTTATATCATTATCAAGAGTATGATATAGTATACTAAAAAAGAAAAACATTTTGAATCTGTTTAAACCTTAGAGAAAGTAGAAGAATTTCAGTAATATTCAATCACATACAAAAATGCATACCTTAGATTTAAAATATACTATTCTTCCTCAGCGATCATGTACTAGGTGATAAGAAAATTAAATGAGTTCATTGTGCGTCAAAATTCTTATTTAAGTATTTATCAATATTCTTGCTTTAAACTCTAACCAACCTAGCTTCTAAACAAATTAACGACTGAAAGAACAATTTGAAGACTTTCCTCATCAGTATTCAGCTCTTCCATAGAGTCACTTTCAGCTTCCTTTACTTTTGGGAAACAACTAGAAACTGACTTCTATTGATCAAGATCATCAATGAAAAACACTAATCAAACAGGTATTGTACAGGGCTTCTAGTAGCTTTCAGAAGCTTCACTAGAGTAACCTCATTTAATAGTTAAAATAACCCTGTAAGATAAGCTTCCCTGGTGGCTCAGATGGTAAAGAATCTGCCTGCAATGCAAGAGACCTGGGATCGGATCCTTGGGTTGGGAAGATCCCCTGGAGAAGGGGATGGCTACCCACTCCAGTACTCTTGCCTGGAAAATCCCATGGATGGAGGAGCCTGGTGGGCTGCAGTCCATGTGGTCGCTAGGAGTCGGACGCGACTGAGCGACTTCACTTTCACTTTTCAGTTTCATGCATTGGAGGAGGAAATGGCAACCCACTCCAGTGTTCTTGCTTAGAGACTCCTGGGGACGGGGGAGCCTGGTGGGCTGCCGTCTATGGGGTCGCAAGGAGCTGGACATGACTGAAGCGACTTAACCTTAACCTTGTAACCAACAGGGTTACCGCAGAAATCAAAGAGAATTTTGAGGCTAGCTCACACAGAAGACATTATGACTTCTGCCTTGATTGCTCTATAACTCTTTGCTCTAGGGAATGCAAAATCATGAGAACACTCAAGAAGGCCTAAGGAAAGGTCCATGTGGCTGGGAAGCTCATGAACTCTTCCACCAGTCAGTCACAAGCTAGCCAGGCATGTGAATGAAACCACCTTAAAGTGATCCACACCATTTCTGTCCTTTATTTTGCCCATCTTTGCATGAAATGTTCCCTTGGTATCTCTAATTTTCTTGAAGAGATCTCTAGTCCTTCCCATTGAGTTTTTTTTTTTTTTTAAAACTTTACATAATTGTATTAGTTTTGCCAAATATCAAAATGAATCCACCACAGGTATACATGTGTTTCCTCTCTTTCTTTGCACTGATCACTGAGGAACGATTTCTTATCTCTCCTTGCTATTCTTTGGAACTCTGCATTCAAATGGGTATATCTTTCCTTTTCTCCTTTGCCTTTAGCTTCTCTTCTTTTCTCAGCCATTTGTAAGATTTCCTCAGACAACCATTTTCCCTTTTTGCATTTCTTTTTCTTGGGGATGGTCTTGATCCACGCCTCCTGTACAATGTCACAAACTCCATCCATAGTTCTTGAGGCACTCTGTCTATCAGATCTAATTCCCTGAATCTATTTGTCACTTTCACTGTAAAATCGTAAGGGATTTGATTTAGGTCATACCTGAATGGTCTAGTGGTTTTCCCTACTTTCTTCAATTTAAGTCTGAATTTGGCAATAAGCAGTTCATGATGTGAGCCACAGTCAGCTCCTGGTCTTGTTATTGCTAACTGTATAGAGCTTCTCCATCTTTAGCTGCAAAGAATATAATCAATCTGATTTCAGTATTGACCATCTGGTGATGTCCACGGATAGAGTCTTCTCTTGTGTTATAGGGAGAGGATGTTTGCTATGACCAGTGCATTCTCTTGGCAAAATTCTATAAGCCTTTGCCCTGCTTCATTCTGTACTCCAAGGCCAAATTTGCCTGTTACTCCAGGTATTTCTTGACTTCCTACTTTTGCATTCCAGTTACACTTTAATGGTTAACTAATACAGACTGATGCTTCTACTGTCTCCATTTTACAGAAGAGCCTGGGAGTGTTTAAAACTTAAATATATCTAAGAAAATATATATTTTTCTTTCTGTTGAACTTGTCTACCTCTGTGTTATTATTTGCCATTTCCCCAAGACATTTAACCAGTAATTGCCTGGATTTTCAAATCACTCATGTTGAACTTTTCTTCTAGCTTTGTTTGTTAAATAGGTTGACATCCAAAATTTAAAAAAAGAAATTTTAAATTCTGTACAGAAAATAAAGATATTATTGACTATATAATATGTAGCCTAATTCACTAATGATTATATCTCAGCTTTTATTCTAAATCTGTAATACAACTTATGTATAAATAAAAAAATCCCCTTTTCTTATAATTTGCCTTTGTAGGTCAAGAAGTAAGGCTGCTAACACAGCACATATAATTTGAATAAATTTATCTAAATGTACAGTTGTATATGGTAGATAAAAATGCACTTATTATTGGCCAGAAGCTATTCTGAATGCTACTAAATATTTACCATTTAATTCTCACATCAATCTATGAGGTAGGTACTATTATCCCCATTTTACAGACATATAGAGGTAAGGACAATGTCAGAGCCACAGCTGAATCGTGGCAGCAGTCTGGCTTCTGATCCTATGCTCTTAACCATGAGCCTATACTAGTTCTCTTAATCTCTTACTTATTTCACAAAGTATTATGGGTAGGAGAAAGACCATGTGCTTTGGAATACAGTTATTAAGCCTCTTATATCTGTATGATTTAACCACTCTAAATCTGTTTTGTTCATGTGTCTGATGGGCATAAAATAGGTTGTGTTTTTTATTTTTATGAATATTAGATAAAAACATGAATAAGAAACACCCTGTATAATGTCTGACCCATAATCAATATTTATTCATGTTTTGTCTTTTCCCTACAGGTAGGTTTTTACTAAAGCCAATGAAGCCTAAGCTTCCACATTCTCCACTTTCACAGCCCTACCCAAAAACAATGTGCCTATGTGTCATATTCATAACTTGCCTTCCTTTGCTTAGATGGCCTCCAAATTGTACAACCTTCAGACTTCACAAAACCAGAATACTTCTGCCTTTTCATTATTTCAACACTAAAGCAAGCCCAGTGGGCTCCAGTCTGGATAAGAGGGAGTAAATATACTCCACCTTTTCTGTTCCACCAAATGTAGCTATAAAACCTGGAAATAATATATGTCACAGCTATTAAGGTAGCAGGAAAATGAAGAACAACAAATTTTGAAGTACCATTTTCTTCTTTCTCTCATGTGCTTGGACTTCAGGCATTTCTGTGGTAGCAAAAGCAGGCAGCAAAAACAGGAATCCACAGGAACCAAAAATCTGAGTAAGGGGAACCTTCATCTCTAATTAGAGAAACACAGGTTCCAAGAAGGTGGGGCAAACCCATCTCTTTATCCTTTCATGGCTTATTCCCAGACACAGGTACAATCATGGGACGTGCACCATAGAGCATGGTAACTAAAGCCCCAGCTTTCCAATCACAGAATCAAAATCAAAGTGGGAAATGGTAAAGAGGAGTTCTTCATGAACTCCTGGTCTCATCCCAAGCTACACATGCAGGGAATTGATCCTCAGCAGTACACATGGACAGTGACAATTGTTTGATAGAGCACTGCTCATTCTCAGATTGGCCACTGGGTGGCAAATAAGAGGACAAATCTAAATAACACTGAAAAGGCTTTAAACAGAACTGACCTAGGAAGCAATTTATACTTGCCACTTACAGCTGTTCCATGTTGTTGTACAGCAGAAATTAACACACTGTAAAGCAATTATCCTCCAATGAAAAATAAATTAAAAAAGAAAAAATTTACAGATGTCTGGTTGGAACCTGAATCCTGAACTTATCTGAATCAATGTCCTACTAAAACTAAAATATCACTATTTGCCACAGACTTTGTAAAAGCCTCAGAGTCTCATAATAATCAAAATGTCCAGGACAAAACTCCAAATTAGTCAGCATATGAAGAAATAAGAAAACTCTCAGCTTGCATAAGAAATGATAATCAACAGCCCACAATTATGAAACAATTCAGGGGTCAAAATTATTTGACAGTGATTTTTAAATGCTCCAGCAAGTAAAGGCTGCTACTCCTGAAGATGATGCAAAAAAAAAAAAAAAAGTGGTTCAATACTCTGGAAAAGTTTGGATATTCCTCATATAAATATGTGCAGTCTTATTCCTAGGTATTAACCCAGGAGAAATCAATGCTTATGTTCACACAAAAATCTCTACATCAACATTTACAGTAGCTTTATTCGTAATTGCCATACACTGAAAACAACCTGATAACTGAAGGAATAACAGCAGAAAATGATAACAGGCTACTGACGCAACAACTTGGGTGAACCTCAGGCATTACAGCAAGTGAAAAAAGCCAATCTCAAAAGATTATACTATATGATTCAATTTATACTGCATGCTCCAAAAGACAAAACTAGTGTAATGTAGATAAAAACAGTGTTGCCGGGAGCTGGGGTTGGGAGAAAGGTAAGACTACATGCAACATAAGAAAAGTTGGAATGGCGAGGCAGGGCAGGGAATATAACTTTATAAATGTGAACACTGAGCACTATATAAAATCTATTTGTGTTTTAAAATAAATAGAACTATATACACCAAAAGCCAATTTTATTGTCAGTTAATCTAAAAACTTAAAAAAAAGTTTAAGACCAAAATTTTAAAAAGAAGCAAAAAAATAAATTGTTGGAATATTTATTAGAACATCTGTAAGAGATGGTGGAAGAAGCACAAACTAGAATCAAGATTGCCGAAGAAATATCAATAACTTTGGATATGCATATGACACCACCTTTATGGCAGAAAGTGAAGAGGAACTAAAAAGCCTCTTGATGAAAGTGAAAGAGGAGGGTGAAAAACTTAGCTTAAAGTTCAACATTCAGAAAACGAAGATCATGGCATCTGGTCCCATCACTTCATGGGAAATAGATGGGGAAACAGTGAAAACAGTGTCAGACTTTATTCTTTTGGGATCCAAAATCACTGCAGATGGTGACTGCAGCCATGAAATTAAAAGACACTTACTCCTTGGAAGAAAAGTTTTGACCAACCTAGATAGCATATTGAAAAGCAGAGACATTACTTTGCCAACAAAGGTCCATCTAGTCAAGGCTATGGTTTTCCCAGTGGTCATGTATGGATGTGAGAGTTGGACTGTGAAGAAAGCTGAGTGCCAAAGAATTGATGCTTTTGAACTTCAGTGTTGGAGAAGACTCTTGAGAGTCCCTTGGACTGCAGGAGATCCAACCAGTCCATTCTGAAGGAGATCAGCCCTGGGATTTCTTTGGAGGGAATGATGCTGAAGCTGAAACTCCAGTACTTTGGCCACCTCATGTGAAGAGTTGACTCATTGGAAAAGACTCTGATGCTGGGAGGAATTGGGGGCAGGAAGAAAAGGGGACGACAGAGGATGAGACGGCTGGATGGCATCACTGACTCGATGCACATGAGTTTGGGTGAACTCCAGGAGATGGTGATGGACAGCGAGGCCTGGCGTTGCTGCAATTCACGGGGTCACAAAGAGTCGGAGACGACTGAGTGACTGAACTGAAGTGAAGAGATGGTAGTATCAATTTACTGACTGAAAGGACATTTGGCCCATTATACTAAAATCCAGGGGAATCAACTAAACAGCATAAGAGCTGAAAATGACTTACAAAGGTATAATCTTACCCAAAATGCTTCTTGTTCTACTATACATACAAAATCAAGACCAAAATAGCATATGAAAAGAAAATTCAAACACTGTGTCACTGTCAGTCACCAGCAAGCAACTAGGTCTTCTGAGGATATATAGGAAACTGAAGGATTATCTAAATTACCTCAGCTAACAATCTGTCTCTGAAAGTCCCATTCCAATGTTAATAATTCCATCTGGAAATTTCAAGCTATGCTCCCTGTAATACTATCTATGCAGTGTTTTCATCTTCTCTGTCACCATTAAAAAAAAGGTGAGAGAATTTTATTTCCAGAAAGGTGGTACAAACATACTTACCCCTACTGCTCTCACTGTGTGCTCAGTTGCTTCAGTCCTGTCTTTGCTACCCCATGGACTGTAGCTCGTCAGGCTCCTCTATCTATGGTATTTTCCCAGCAAGAACACTGAAGAGGGTTGCCATTCCCTCCCCTCCAGAGGATCTTCCCTACCCAGGGATGGAACCCATGTCTCCTTCATTGCAGACAGATTCTTTACTGCTGAGCTACTGGGGAAGCCCAACTAAAAACACTGGACATTATATAAGAAAACTCTGAAAGGAAGAAATAAAGGCAAGCTAGTTTGGGACTTCAAGACCCAAGGAACAGCACAGTGTTGAGTTCCCTGGATCTTCTTTTCACCCTATACATCCTAGACTTGAAACTGAAGAAGCCAGCAACAAAGAAATGCCAATGAGGTGCAGACAAAAAAGTCCCAACAAAAGCCAGGTCTAAAGGACCAGGAAAGCCTACAGAGAGTAAATTTTTACAAAGTAACTGCACTGCATGAGATAAACATGACAGAAAAAACTATGGCCCCTGACCACCGCAATGGAGTGGTGTCAGAGAAGTGCAAGGAGGGTGCTGGGATTTTCACTCAGTCAGACAGTAACAAGTTCAAGTCCTCCCTCTCCTCCTACAAATACAGGGTCAATGACGATCATGTGCAGACAGATAACTTCCATTATCCCCCTAGTGGTAACAGGGTTTCTCTCTTTCTCCCCACTTGGGTGGTTTCAGAAGAGGCCCAGTGAAGACACATCAGGACTTTGACTACCACCCAGTAGCAAAGAGCCCACCCCAACCCTGCTCCTTGGTCCGGAGGAGGCCATGTGTAAAGCAGTAATGAAACTCTCCTGACCCTTCCAGTGGCAGTGGCACCTTCAGAGCTGAGTGAGGGATGGGACCCCCCAGCTCAGCCTGGAAGTATTAAGATTCCTTCTCTACCTTGGATGTCAATGGCAGCCGAGTGGGGAAAATTAGATTTCTCTTCCTTTCTGGCAGTAATAAGAAGGTATCATCCCTCACCTCTGATAGAACAGTGTCAGAGGAAGTTAGCTAAACCAGGAAATTTATGTAAGATCCAAAGATTCACAACATAATGCCCAAAATATCCAGGTTTCAACTGAAAGTCATTTCACATACCAAAACTAAGACTGCCTCAACTTGAATAAAAATAAACACATGACAAATTAAAGATGAGATGTTAAATTATGCAACAAACATTTTAAAGCAATTATTATTTTTAAAAAAAGTTTCAATGAACAGCTGCAAACATACTTGAAAGAGAAGAAAACATAAAATGTCTCAGAAAATAAATAGAAAAATATCAAAAAGAACCAACTGGAAACTTTGGAACTGAGAGAAACAATAACCAAAATAAAACTTAATGAATGGGGTCAAAGGCAGAGTGGATGGGACAGAGAAAAGAAATCAGTGAATTAGAAAAGAGAATAATAGATATTATGCAAGTGGAACAAAAGAAAGAAAAAAGTCTGAAAATTCTCAGTAGAGCCTCAGGGATAAACGTTTAAAATCCATGTGACTATAATCCAGGGAGGAAGGAGAAAAAAAGGTCAAGTTTGGGAAGGTACTCAAACAAATAATGGCTAAAAACTTGTCAAATCTGGCAAGCAACATATACCAAGACACATGGTAATCAAATTAGAAACCAGAGGCAATTTTTCAAGAGCTAAAAAATAAAAGAACTGTCAACTGAGGATCCTATACCCTGTGAAAATATCCTTCAAGAAGGAAATGAAAATAAAGACATGATCAGAGGAAGAAAAAATGAGAGAACTTTCACCAACAGACCTTACCAAAAAGAGCAGCTAGAGAATGCTAATGAGCATAAAGGAAAAAAATAAAAGAAGGAACCTCAAAATATAAGGAAGAAAAAAGAACATGCTAAGCAAAAATATGGGTAAATACAATATGCTTTCCTTCTTCTCTTGACTTTTCTAAATTAATTTTGATGGTTTTAACAAATCCTAACAGTATCTAATACAGTTCTAAATGTACGTCAAGTATTTAAGAAAACTGTATTATAAATGCAGGAAGTAAAGGGACATAAAGAAAAGTAGAAGTAAATGCACTAATTAAAAACCAGATTAGCAGTTGGTTAAAAAACATGATCTAACTATATACTACAAAAAACTCACTTCAAATACAATAGCATAGGTAGGTTGAAAGTAAAAGAATGGAAATGGTATATCCTGCAAACATTAATCAAAATGAAGAAAGAGTGCTATATTAATCAGAAAAGAAGACTTCAGAGCAAAATCACCAGACACAGACAGGGACATTAAGGGCCTCATGATAAAAGGGCCATACCACCAAGATGATAGAACAATCCTAAATGTGTATATACTAATAATGGATCTATGAAAAGTGAAAATGAAAGTGAAGTCGTTCAGTCATGTCCGACTCTTTGCGACCCCATGGACTGTAGCCTACAAGGCTCCTCTGTCCGTGGGATTTTCCAGGCAATAGTCCTGGAGTGAATTGCCATTTCCTTCTCCAGGGGATCTTCCCAACCCAGGGATAGAACCTGGGTCTCCTGCATTGTAGACAGACGCTTTACCGTCTGAGCCACCAGGGAAGTCCATGGATCTATAGAATATGAAAAATCAAAACCTATAGAACTGATATGAGACACAGATAAATTCAGAGTGTGAGACATCAACAAACCTCTCTCAGAATGACTGGAGAAAAAATAAGAATATACAAGATCTCAACAGCATCAAACAACAGGATCTAACCAACATTTATAGAACACCCGACCCAACAACAGCAAATGACATTCTTTTTCAAGTGCCCAGGGAATACACACCAAGAAAGATGATATGCTAGACTATAAAACAGCTCATCAACAAACTTAAAGTAAAATCTTCAGCTTCCCTGGTGGCTCAGTGGTAAAGAATCCACCTGCCAACGCAGAAGACACAGGTTTGATCCCTGGTCCAGGAAAATCCCACATGCCATGGAGCAACTAAGCCGGTTTACCACAACTACTGAGCCTGAGCTCTAGAGCCCAGGAACCCCAGCTCTTGAGCCCATGTGCCACAACTACTCAAGTCCGCGGACCTAGAGCCTGTATTCCACATTAAGAGAAGCCACTGCCATGAGAAGCCCGCACACTGCAACTAGAGAGTAGTCCCCACTCTCTGAAACTAGAGAAAGCCCATGTAGCAACGAAGATCCAACACAGGCAAAAATACATATATACATACATAAATAAATAAAATTTTTCAAAAAGGAAATTAAAATCTTAAGGGTATGTTCTCTGATCACAATGGAATCAAATTAGAAATCATTAGCAGAAAGATTAACAGGAATACTCCTTAACACTTGAAAACTAACAATATAAATAATCCATGAATCAAAAGTCTCAAGGAAAATTTTTTGAAAAACACACTGAACTGAATGAAGATGAAAGTATAATCTATCAAGATTTGTGGGAACTAGCAAAAGCAGTGCTGAGAGGGGAATCAGTAGAACTAAATGCTTTTATTTTTGGAAAAGGAAATCTTTCAAATCAGTAATTTAAACTCCCATCTCAAGAATCTTGAGAAAGATCCAAATAAATCCAAATAAGCAGAAATTAAGGAAACAATAAAGAGAAGAAATCAGTGAAATTAAAAATAGAAAATGATTTTGGTATTACCTTGATACTGCGGCTGCTACTGCTAAGTCGCTTCAGTCGTGTCCGACTCTGTGCGACCCCATAGACGGCAACCAATCAGGCTCCCCCGTCCCCGGGATTCTCCAGGCAAGAACACTGGAGTGGGTTGCCATTTCCTTCTCCAATGCATGAAAGTGAAAAGTGAAAGTGAAGTCGCTTCAGTCGTTTCCGACTCTTCGCAACCCCATGGACTGCAGCCTTCCAGGCTCCTCCATCCATGGGATTTTCCAGGCAAGAGTACTGGAGTGGGGTGCATCAGACAAAGATAGTACCAAAAACTAAAACTACACATCAATATCCCTCATTAGCATAGATGCAAGAATCCTCAACAAAAACTAGCAAACAGAATTCAACAATATATAAAAAGAATTCTATAACATAACCAGAGAGTTATTTAAGGAATGCAAGGATAGTTCAATATTCAAAAATCAATTAATACAATCCACTATATTAACAGGTAAAAAAAGAAAAATCATATCATCATATCCATTGATGAAAAAATAGTCAACAAAATTCAACATCCATTCATGATTAAAAAAAATAAACCTTCAGTAAAAAGAATCAAGGAGAATTTCTTCGTTTGATGAAGAGAATCTAAAAAGAACCTACAGCTAACATTACAACACCAACGTATTAAATCCCTTTTTTCCTAAGATCAGCAACAAGGCAAAAATATCCATTTTCATTACTCTTATTATATAGAGCTCTAAGTTCTGCCAGCACAGTAAATCAAGGAAAGGAAATAAAAGGTATATGCTGTGCTTAGTCACTCAGTCATGCCTGACTCTTGTGACCCCATGGGCTATAGCCCACCAGGCTCCTCTGTCCATAGGGATTCTCCCAGCAAGAATACTGTAATGCGTCGCTCTGCCCTCCTCCAAGGGAGCTTTCCAACCCAGGGATAGAACTCAGGTCTCCTGCATTGCAGGTCGATTCTTGACCAGATGAGCTACCCAGGAAGCTCTTAAAAATAATATAGTTCTGAAAAAAGAAATAAAACTATCCCTATCTGCAGACGATATAATTGTCTATATGGAAAATCCCAAGGAATCTACAAAAACAATTCCTAAAATGAATACATGAATTTATAAGGTCAAAAGATACAAGTTCAACATACAAAAATCAATTATATTTTTATTTATGAACAATGAACATATGGACATCAAAATTAACATTTTTAGATACTAGAAATAAATATGTAGACAACATAATTAAAAATATTATACCATTTACAATAGTTTTTAAAATGAGAAAAAGTGAAAGTGTTAGTCACTCAGTCACGCACGACTCTTTGAGACCCCATGGCTCTGCCCAACAGGCTCTGCTCACAGAATTCTCCAGGTAAGAATACTGGAGTGGGTTGCCGAGCCCTTCTCCAGGGGATCTTCCTGACCCAGGTCTTCCTGACCAGGGATCGAACCCAGGTCTCCTGTGTCACAGGCAGATTTTTTACCACCTGAGCCACCAAATGGTTTTTAAAATGAAGTAATTAATTATAAACCTAATAAAATCATATCCAATGTAGGTATGCTGAAAAGTACAAAATGCTGATAAAAAAATAATCAAAGATCTAAATAAATGAAGAGATACACTGTGTTCAAGAAACGGAATACTAAACATAATACAAAATGTAAATTCTCCCCAAACTGATATGCAGATTTAACACAATTCCTTAAAAATAAATTCTCAGTAAGACTTTTGAAAATGCAGTAGAGACAAAATTAGTCTAGACTTTATACAGAAAGTCTAGAATTTTCTGTATAAAGTCTATTCTAGTTCTTTCAGACCCAGAATAAATTGTTTTAGATTAGTTAAAATAATTTTTAAAAAGAAGAATGAAGTGTGAAAAATCAGTCTACCTGATTTCAAGATTTTATGTGTAGCTACAGTAATTATCAAGAATGTATGATATTGCTGGAGAAGCAGACACAATAGATCAGTGAAACAGAATGGAGAACCAGAAACAGATCCACTTAAATACACCTATCTTTTTTTGACCAAGGCACAAAAAAAGCAATTCAACAGATGAAGGTTAGCCTTTCTAAACCAATGTTGCTGGAGCAACTGGACATCCATAGCAAAGAAAGGACCTCAACCTAAGAAACATACTTTATACAAAAATTAACTCACAATGAATCATGAACTTAAATGTAAAACACAAAACCATAAAGCTCTTAGAGAAGAAAATTAGAAAGGCTTCAGAATATAGGGGCTAGGTAAACAGTTCTTGGACTTGACAACAAAAACACAGTCCATAAAAGGAAAAACTGATAAACTGAACTCCAACAAACTTCAAAACTTTTGCTTTGCCAAAAACCCTATAAAGAAGATGAAAATATAAGGTACAGACTGGGACGAAATACACGCCAACCACATATTTGACAACTATTAACTGGAATATATAAAGAACTTTCAGAACACAGCAGGAAAAAAGCAAAAAATCCAATTAGAAAACGGATGAAATTCATGAAAAGACATGTTTACCAAAGTGTATATACAGTTTACCCTTAAACAATGCAGGGGTTAGCGGGTGCTCACCCCTCTTCCCCCCAGAACAATTAAAAATTGTGCGTAACTTTACAGTCAACCTTTCGTGGTTTCAACCAACCATAGATTATGTAGTACTGCAAAAAATGTTTACTGGAAAAAAAATCCATGTTTCAGTGGACCTGTGCAGTTCAAACCCATATTGTTAACTGTATTGATGCACTCACAACTTGCATTTATCTCCAGAGAATTATGCTGCATGAAAAAGACTACTTACTATATGACCTTATTTCTATGAACATGCTAAAGTAACAAAGTTACACAAATGGGGAGCAGATTAGCAATTGCAATCAATTATAAAGGGGGAGAGAACAACAGGAAAGTAGATGTGACAATACAAAAAGCAACATAGAGATCCTTGAGGAGATGGAAATGTTCTACATGTTGGCTGTATATATCTTGATACTCTGGCTGTGATAGTTTATCAGTTTTGCAAAATGTTATCACTAGGGGAACATGAATAAAAGGTACATGGGATCTCCTGATATAATTTCCAGTAACTGCACATGAATTGACAATTATCTTGAAATAAAAAGTTTACCTAAAAAACTGTATAGCAATAACAAACACAAAGCAGGTGAGCAGTATGAACTTCCTCGTGTTCTCAGTCCTTGGGTGATGAGTCTCCTTGCAAGGCCTTGGACTGGGGTTACCAAGCCAACTTCTACTCTCACGCTACACTCCTCCTTGGCCAACATCATTCATTCTGGAGGCAATTACCTTATGCCAATGACTGCCAAATGTGTATTTCAAGCCAATTCATCTCTTCTGAAGTCCAGCCAAGAGATCTGCTTCCCTTGGGGCTGTCCCTGTTTCAGTAGTTGTCACTGTATCATGCAATGAATGCACCGGATGCTACTGTTAATGTGTGGTTTCCTCTGTCTCACTCTCACACATCTAGTCAATCATAAAACACTGTTAATTCAAGTTCCCAAACACAACACAAAATCAGTCCACTTCTCATCTTCACTGCTCCACCTGATCTAAACCACTACTAAGCCACTGATCCCTTGACTGACTTTTGCATCCCTGTTTGTGCCCCTCTCAAAAGCACCCCTTCTGCAGCAACCACACTGATCTGGACAAAAAGTAAGTATGAATGAACAGCTCACTCTCTAGCTTAAAACCTTTAAATTTTACCCACTGGGCTTGGGATTTAATCTCAAAGCACACAAAAATCTCACATATTCTAATTTCTATCCGAATGATTCTACCTTTTTTGCTCTTTTCTAAAATCCAGTTATAATATTCTTCTAGTTTCTCCTAGACATCCTGCTCTTTCTCATCTCAGCCCGTCGGGTCTTATCCATTACTTCTTCCAAGACGGGTTTTCCTGAATCTTCAGATAAGGATAGGTCCCTTATTGAATAATTAAAGAGATACCTATACAACTTGAAATAAATCTAATTAAAGTGTTCTAATATTAAAAAATCAAATAATTCTAAGATTCATGCAAAGATAATATCTAAGGTATAAATAACATAGTTCAATCCACAAGTCATATATATTTGCTTTGGTGGATTATTTAATTTAGACCTAGACACAGAAACACTTTTACATTCATTTTCTTTGGAACTTTCTAAATATGAAATACAGTAATAATAATGTTCTTAGTAAGAAGCTTTATCATTCATAGTCAAACTATGACTGTGATCTCAGGTTTCTGGTCTGTGGAACTGTGAGAAATAAATGTTTGTTGTTTATAGGTCACTCAGTCTGTGATATTCTGTCATAGTACCTTGACTAAGATGGAAAATTGGTACTGACAGTGTGGTACTGCTATAACAAATACCTAAAAATGTGAAGTGGCTTTGAAACGGAGAGTAATAGGTAGAGGCTGGAAGAGTTTTGAAGTGCAGGCTAGAAAAAGCCTACATGACAGTGAACAGACCACTAAAAGCTATTCAGGTGAGGGCTCAGAAGGAGAAGAGAAGAGCCGCAGAGAAAGCCTCAATCTTCCTAGAGAACTCCGAAGTGGCCTTGAACAGAATGCTGGTGGAAAGATGGACAGTAAAGGCCATTCTGATGAGAATGGAAATGAGGAACCTGTTATTGGAAACTGAAGGCAAGGCAATCCTTGTTAAAAAGTAGGAAAGAACGTGGCTAAATTGTGCTCATGTCTGAGTATTTTATGGAGATAGAACTCATGGTTCTATCCTGTGGAAGACAGACATATCCAACAAAGCTGGCTATTTGGCTGAAATTTCTTTCTAAGCAAAATACTGAAGGTACCATTGGCTCCCTGGAATATTACAGTAAAACATGAAGAAGAATGACAAAGACAGAATCTGTAACCAAAAAGAAGCAGAAATTTAAAATTTGGAAAACTCGCAGCTTATTCATTTTATAAAACATGAGCAAGCATGTTTGAGAGACCACTAAGGGTGGGGCCAAGAAACTTTCTGATGAGAAGATGAGTATGTATATGAACCAGAGATTTAATCAGCCACTCAGCAACTGCTATTTGAATCCAAGGGGAAAGAGATAGGAACAAATAAAGACTGGTTGTCAGACTTCTTGAAATTCATAGGAGGGAACCATAGCACCATTCTGCTTCAAACGTGTGATATTCAAAACAAGATAAGGACTCCCCTAGTGGAGCAGTGGGTGCAGACATCGGCAGTGTCTCCAACTGCCAATGCAGGAGACACAGGTTCAATCCCTGGTCCAGGAAGATTCTACGTACTGGAGAGCAATTAAGCCCGTATGCCACAACTACTGAGTCTGAGCTCTGCTGCTGCTGCTGCTAAGTCACTTCAGTCGTGTCTGACTTGGTGTGACCTCATAGACGGCAGCCCACCAGGCTCCCCCGTCCCTGGGATTCTCCAGGCAAGAACACTGGAGTGGGTTGCCATTTCCTTCTCCAATGCATGAAAGTGAAAAGTGAAAGCGAAGTCGCTCAGTCGTGTCCGACCCTCAGCGACCCCATGGACTGCAGCCTTCCAGGCTCTAGGACCCCTGAACTGCAACTAATTACCCTGGGCCGCAACTACTGAAGCCCGTGCAGCTAGAGCCTCTGCTCCCTCACCACACTGAGAAGCCCATGCACCACAACTAGACAGGAGCCCCCGACTCTCTGAAACTAGAGAAAGCTTGTGTGCAGCAACAAAGACCCAGCTCGCCAAAAAGAAATTAATTTTTTTTTAAACAGACAAGGTGATTCACAGATCATCAGTTTCAAAAGTGGGAAAGGCATTAGCTAGGTTTCAGCAAGCCAGAAGACTCCTAGCCAAAGCCATGGGAGCCAGACCCCTCCCCAGCAGAGCTGTTGGGAAGCAGCTACCTTCATCAAGATTTCCAAGAACGGAGCCATTTGGTGCTACAGGCACAAGACCCAAGCAAAGGGCACAGCAAAGACAAGGCCAACACAGAGACCTCCACTGGAGCAACTCTCAGCAAAGCGGTGGGGGAAGGGCTGCATGTTCCCTCAACTCTAAACCAGCAGAGCCACAGGCGTACTATTCCTGCCTGAGAGAGATGCTGCGGGGATGCGCTCAGCAGAGCCATGGAGGCACGGACACTCTTGTGTGTCCAGTAAGAGGGCCCATAGTAAGTGGGCCTGGCAAGCAGAGCATCAAGTTTAAGAAGATTATTCTTGAGACTTAAGATTTGAGGCTGTTTGCCCTGTTGGGTTCTGATGGTTTTCTTTCCTGCTTACAGTTTTCTTTCCTATTGCTCCCTCTTAGAATGGGAGTGTTTAACTCTATGCCCGTCCCACCATTGCTGGTGAAGCACATAATTTGTTTGATTTCACAGGCTCACAACTAAAAGTGAATTTGCCCCAGATGACTCACTCCTTGAATCTTACTCATACTTGATGTAGATCATATTTAGATGAGACTTTGGAATTTAGACTGTTGAGTCAATGCTGGGACCAGTGAAGATGCTGGGACTACTGGGATGGTATGAATGCATTCTGCACGTAAGAAGTTCATGAATTTTGGGGATGCAGCAGTTGAATGCTGTGATCTAAATGTTTGTGTTTTCCCCCACCCCAAACTGATGTGTTGAAATCCTAATACCCAATGTGATACTATTAGGAGGTGGGGCCTTTGGAAGGTAACAAGTCATGAGGGTTGAGTCCTCATGAATGGAATTAGTGCCCTTTAATTGGCCATTTGGGACTCCCTAGGTGGCTCATTGGGGAAGAATCTACCTGCAGTGCAGGAGACATAGATGCAGGTTCAATCCCTGGGTCAGGAAGATCTGCTGGAGGAGGGCATGGCAACACACTCCAGTATTCTTGCCTGGAGAATCTCATGGACAGAGAAGCCTGGCAGGCTACAGTCCATAGGTTTGCAAAGAGTCAGATACGACTGAAGCAACTGAGCATGCATGCATGCACAATTAGCCATTCTGTCATGTGAGGATACAAGAAGTCTGCAATCCAGAACAGGGCCTTCATCTGGCCATGCTGGCACCCTGATTTTGGACTTCCAAACTCCAGGACTATGAGAAATAAATGCTTTTCGTTTATAAGCCACCTGGTCTGTGGTATTTTGTTACAACAACCTGAACAGACTAAGACAGACTTATTCATTATGAATAATTCAGCAACCAATGCACTATTTTCTTGCAATTCTTCTTTGCCTTTTTATGGGCTTTAAGGACTTCACACACACACACTTAGCAGTTAAGTTTGCTGTGTAAAAAGCCACACATGCTTTGTAAATAAATACCTACAATTTGAACCTAAAATTTCTTTCTAAAATTTGCTAAGCTTGACTTTGGTCTCTTAATAATGATAAAATCAACAACAAAGGAAAAAACATAGCAAAATAACCACTGGGATATGCCATGTAAAAAGAAATTTGTATGAAGCTTTAGAAAATATGTCTATAAACACTTTCTGAATAGTAATTTAGAAAGGTTAGGGTTTAAATCTTTTAAAATTTAAAAATTCTACAATAGGAAGTATTGAATCTGTATTTCCCAATTTCATGTTGTTTTTGTTTCCTCCAATATCCCGTGTTAATATAAATCTACACATAGACACTTTGCATTGAGCACTACTCAAGAATTAACTAATTCCTCTAGTAATCATACCTTCATCTATTTGTCATATTACAGCTTTCAACTGTGCTTCTGTATAGTTCATATATACTGGTTCATAGTTCTTTACACATTTACATCCTCATTTCCTCTTAAAACACCTAATTACAAGCAGCATTATGAAGCATAAAAATAAAGAATGGGTCATAAGAATGGATTTCAGACTATGAGATAAGAATAGCCATGTAAAAATACAACCAGTATTAATTGATGTAAAATATACCTACAAAATAGGAACTTATGACTACTGAGTGGGTCTGCAAAAGAAGACAGGGGTACTCTAAAAGTGCAGCTTCCCAAGGGTTTCAGTGGTGGTGGTTTAGTTGCTAAGTTGTATCCGACTCTTGCGACCCTATGGACTGCAGCCTGCAGGCTCCTCTGTCCGTGGGATTCTCCAGGCAAGAATATTGGAGTGGGTTGCCATTTCCTTCTCCATCCAGGTTTTTACTTCTCATCTTTTTCCAGCCTCAGGTGAATAAAGCTGGGTGTTTCCAAACTGCGTAGGAGGACATACAATCAAATCTATAATAACCAAAAGGCTAGAGGAATAGCTTGGTCTGATTGACTAAATTTACCTATAAGGCCTTTTTTTTTCAACTACTGCTATTGCAAACCTTCCTAAAATGTATTAAGGAATACTTTCTTGCTTTAGGAAGTACAATATAGTAAACATAATTAAATCACCGGTGACTGCAGGTCTTATCACACAGTAGGGTCAGCCTTGTTGTGAGCATCAGTTTTCATTGGATCCTAATGAAGATGTGCACATTCGGGCTAAATGTATACAGACTGGCCCTAGGCTATTCATTCCTTGAGAGCTCCTCTTTTTTTAAAAAACTCAAGTTTTTAAAATCAATTTTTCAAGGGGAGGAAAGGAGCTTATTTTCCTAAAAGTCAAAAACCAGGAAAAATAAACCTGGTTATCCAAGCTTTTACTCTATCACTGGAGCTTTTCTAAAGTAATAGGTACTCTTGAAAAATCTGTTCCATTTCAACAGTTTTAAGGAAATAAATGCCCGAGGGCAAAGCTGGAGAGACGAAAGGGAAAAATCCAATTCCTATGTGGAGAAGAAAACAACACTGAAGAAAGCTGAGCCACATCCGGGTATTTACTAACTACACACTATGTACTAAGTACGCCACTAAGCACTCTGGCTACAGTGTTTGGTGTCTGGGTCTCAGTTTCTTCATCTGCAAAATTAAAAGTCAAGCTACATCCGCCTTTCATTTAATATTTCCCACACTGTGATTCAGTATGAACAAAGTGACACTATTCCACCACGATCCACTGTGTATAAATATGAATGGTGAAAAAACTTTCCAAGGGGAGTTAGGGTGCCCAAACTCCTGAGAATCCTATTCTCTGCAGTTCATTTAGAATGCTGGCTAGTCATTTTATTCCTCTTTTATTGCTTTGGGCAGAACACTAAATGAATAACAAAGCAAGAGTTGACTGGGCTATATGTTATGGGATTAAATATTAAATATCCCAAAAGAGACAGTGAAGTGTCCATGGAGGCTTTATTTCCTTTCCGTTTTCTTTGAATTCTTATCCTAAGTGACAAGCGGCATCAGCACTTGTGGTGTGATCCACAGAGCACTGGAGTGAACACCAGGAGAGCTGGATCTGGGTTCTAGCCTTGAATGTGGCAAACTGGGATCTGGGACAAGTCACCTGCTCATCTGCAAAATATTTTCTTCCATTTCTGTCATTAAACAAGAAAGCCATGACAAATTCAACACATTTCCTTTTAAAATAAAGATATACACAAACAGTTCAGGAGAATGCCCCCATGTATTTTGATTTTGGAAACGCATTTGACCAAGTGTTGAATACAAACATTAAGACAGGCTGCACAGTCAAACGGGATCCTAACTTTGAACAGCAAACACTGAGTAATGAATCAGAAGAAATGATGGAAAGATGGACTGAATTAAGAAGATTAAATTTAACTGTGGATTCAAATGAATGGTCTAAATCACTCTTCAAAATCGCCGCTATATGCATATAATACACTTCTGGCATCAAGTTCAAATATATCCCTTTCCCTGTATGGAAGAACTGATTCATTGGGTTTTCTTCTTATGTTTCCAAAGTATAAATGTAAACCCTGGTACTACAGTGGAAAAAAAAAATGTATTACACATGGAGGAGAAGAGGCATGACTTAAGTAGAGTTCACATGAAAAAGAAGCTTGAGCTGACTTCAAGCTCAACATGAGTCAACAGTGCTTTGTGACTGCCAAAAACACTAACATAAGCTTAGCCACCAACAACAGAAGTGTAATGTCCCGAACAAGAGAGCTACAGCTTTACTGTGTTCTCTGCATCCTGAGCTGGGCACCACACGTCTAGAATGGTGGGCTCTGTCCCCAGGACACCCTATTCAGGA
This sequence comes from Bubalus bubalis, assembly GCF_019923935.1. Classification (NCBI taxonomy): domain Eukaryota; kingdom Metazoa; phylum Chordata; class Mammalia; order Artiodactyla; family Bovidae; genus Bubalus; species Bubalus bubalis. The sequence goes on along the minus strand of NC_059157.1, from coordinate 97,566,449 downwards.
GTGATACAAAACAAACGCAATTCAATGACAGGGAGTAGCCAGAATGGGAAAGGGCCTAGAAAAAAAAGCCCCAGAGACTGAAAAAACTAAGACTATTTCTCTTGGAAAAGTTAAGCCTTGGGGGAGAGATATTAAATATCTGATGAGCTGCTACAGACAAAGTTCAGACCTAACAGAACACACAGCAAAGCAGACCTAGTGTCATACAAACAGTACCCAAAACAGAATGGGCTGCTCTAGCATTGGGGACAGTCAGGTAATACAACTGTTGTCAACTCTGGCTACACATTAGAAAACACCTGGGACCAGTTTCAAATCTATCAATGCCCAGGCCCTACCCCCAACCAATTAAAGCAGAATCCCCGGGGTTGGGCCTGGGCAATGGGAGCTATTGAAAGCTCTCCAGGGGTTTCTAACGTGAAGCTACACTTGAGAATGACCAAGGTGAATACAGTCAGGGTGGCCACCTGTCTGTGTGTGGTATAGTGCAGAGGGAATTCCTTCTCAGAAGCCTGTATTAGGTTTAACTTATTAACATCATCCCATATGATCATGAAGATTAGCTCTCTTTGCAAATATTTGAGAAGAAATCAAGTTTAAATGGCACAGTCTCTTAAAGAGAAGAATTTAGGTTGCATTATAATAGCTGGTCTTTTCTATTCATGAATAACTGCCTTCAGTGATTTAAGCATTACCATCTTTGTGGAGAAGAACAATAGTACTGGCACGTTTATATGTTGATAAATTCAAGCAATTTAATTCCAAAACTTTGTAAAATAAATTTAAAATTAGCTAACATTCAAGAGTTTTCAAGTTTCTTCCATGACAAAATAATTCTTAAAATCAAGCAGGATCTCCTTTGTAGTTTGAATGGATTCTGTCACTAGTACCTTATCCAATGTACATGATAAAATATTCTATTTCCTACCTTAAATATTTTTCTAAAATATTTTATAACATAATAGCCTGGATTTTTGGTAACCAATATATAGTCCTCCACATTTCCTTCAGTGTTGGTTATATTTTTATTCTTAATCCTATTCTTCTGACCACTGAATAGAGGCATTTATACACATTTCCTAATCTCCTTTGAAAAAGATACATCCAGAGCCTTCTGGTCTTAATACTGGTCAGGCAATCACTTGTAGTGGGTGGGATTACGTGTCTAAATTTTAGTGACCCCTCCAGGCTTTTCCACTTAGATATACCATACCCTCTAAACTTTAAAACTTTTACTTTAGATTACGACAGTAAATCACCAACCATTTCCTTTTACTTTTGCCATCTGTCAATGCAAAAAGCTCCAAATGAATCTGAAGCTTCGTCTAGGCTACTCCAAGTCTCTTTCATTAATCTTTGTCATGAGGTTTCTAAATAATGAGAGAATATTAAAGATCATCACTTTGTTTACAACCACCACCAAAAGAGCCTGGAATAATGCCGTGGATTTGGCTAGACGGATTCAAGCTGAAGGACAATTTCAGGAGTCTTGGTGTGGGGACCAAGCATACAGTTAACATTTTACCAATAGCTGGCTAACTGGACCACGTTTCAAGTAACGATTGCCCTTTCTGCATCAAACACTAGAAAGAATTACGACCTTACAGCCATCTGAGCAGCTGCTGGGCGGACAGTCTGCTCCACAGCCAAGAGTCACCTTTCCATTTTTCAAGCACATACCTCTCACAGAAATGTTTTCAGTGCAGCAGTCTACAGAGCTGGTTATAACACCGGCACGATGTGACAACAAAATTCATGATGATTTTGCCTTTTCAGCCTGCCCCTTCCTTTTTTTTAAAAAAATTCTTCCCTCCCCTTCCATCCCCCAAAGAAAACCAAACCCACAATACTTCCACAAAACCTGACTCAGACTTATGAATATAATGCTTTCAGTGAAAGCTGACCAGCTTTACAGGAGAACAGCCTTCATGAGAAGCAGGAAGCTGATCTGAGCAGCAGAGAGCAGGGATGGGGCGGAGCAGAAAGGAACTGAGCTGGGGGAGAGCAAAGCACAGACAGTCCTGGCTGCTTCTAGTTACTTATTGACAGTTTCATCTCATAGCACAGATTTATGAACAGGGTGAGCATCGGCCCTGCCATACCTTTTCTTTCCTTTACGAATCTCTGGCAATCTGGTAAACTATTACACAGGGGAAAGTGAGGCCTTACAACCTCGCCAGAGCCCAGTTGCAGGGAAATGATGTAAGCTTCCCACCTCCCACCAGCCCCGCTCTGCCAATCCACCTCTACTCTGACCTGTTAGCATCCCCTCCCTCCCCCCACAACCCCGTGACCCTGCCCTGGGCCAGTGGGGCCCCAGGCTCGGAAGTTGTGTCCTACTGTGCAGCAGACAGTATTTGCCAGGGGATAAGGGGTATTTTAGTTTTGAGAAAAGTCTTCAATGAAAAAGTAAATGCCTCTCTGTCTAAAAAAAATAATAATAATTCTGGGTCGATAAAAGTTAATCAGTCCCCAGGAGAAATAATATTAAATAGGATGGTGGTAAGGAATGCAATTTTGCAAAAGGCAGAAGAAGGTATGATGTAGCAAAGGGTATAGTAATGGGAAGTAGGAGACACAGATTCTCCTCTTCTAATACCACCTCAATGACCTTGAACAATTAGTTTAATCTCTCTGATTTCATTTTCTGTAAAGGGGAAGAGCTAATATAAATTACATCTGAAGTCTCATGTAGTAATTTTATGAATTGAGAAGCAAAGGAAACAAATTGGGGTAAAAAGTAATCTGTCGCCAATTGTTTCTTGTTTACTCAAAACTGCACATAATTTCTTATACTGAGCTATTTAAAATATGCTTTGCCAACATGTGAGTAAATATGAATAGGATTAGCAAAAAGATGTATAGGGGGAAAAGTTACAGGAAATTTGACTGTTAATCCCGACCTGGAGAATTTGTAGAGAATGAGGACTGTGAAAATTCATGTTCAGTAAAGGACAATTTATAAACTTCATTCATAAACAGATGCTTAGAAGCAATTAAGACTTTTAACATTATCCTAGACAGCATAAACTATTTACCTTGGTCAGCAGTGTTCTAAGTTGAAAGGATGCTCATGCAATGGATGCTTGCACACACACACAAACACCAAGGGGGAGATTTTTTTTTTAATTAAGAGCTCATAATATAACTGGTTACTAGGACAACAGTCTTCAAATTAGGATAGGCAACTCCTAGAAGTGCCCATCGTTCTAAAGGGTATGAAAGGTATGCAGACACATAGATGACAAATCAATTTCCAGATCAACCCTTCTAAGTAAGTGCCCTTGATCTGCCTGAGAATGCCCCTGGAAAGTAGGGTCACCTGTTCCTCCCACTCCTTTCCTATCCCCCTTCTCCCACTTCACAAAATCAAGGCACACAGTTGCTCATCATCAGTGTCACGATGTGGCCCTGCTTGTGGTAAAAAAAAAAACCTCTGAGCAGGAACTAAGGAGACAATTAGAAATACTGGTAGTGAAAAAGTGTGTAGCCCTAATCACTCTTCTCTTGCAACTCAGGTGGGTTGTGCCAATTTTTTGCTTGAAAGAAAATTGGAGGAGGGCCTAATTTGGTTGTCAGCTGGTAAATCTTTAGACAATTTTAAATGATAGAGCACAGTGGTTTTGAATATAACTGAGGAAGAGTTCAAAGAACTGACTGACACTGCTATATTAATACTCTCATCCTCATCAACATATCTATGTAAACAACATTTCACAGTGTATATACTAAATAGAATGAATAGTATGCTGAACTCTTTCTGCAATTAGTAATATTCATATGCTGATAAATGAACTAACCAGAAGAAAAGCACCAACAGTGTAGTGATAAATTTCCAGTAAATAACGTTTATCTCTAATATTATTTATCAAAATTTGTAATTCACAAGTTATTTTGATTATCTATGTACTAATAACAACTAGTAAGTTTAAAAATTACCTAAAGTCTTATTATCACAGTAAGTTAAATTCTGTCACCAGAAGTACGACGGGGTGATCAAAATATATTTTTTAATGTAATAATACATAAGGATAAAATTTAGTGGGAAAAGTATAGTAATAAAGACCTCAAGGATACAAAAAAAAAAAAAAAAACTTTAAAATCTGACTGTTAAAGAGTAGTTTCAAATGGATAGTGGTAGGTTTTAAGTGTTAGACACTCAGTCATATCCAGCTCTTTATGATCTCATGGACTATAGTCCACCAGGTTCCTCTGTCCGTGGGATTTCCCAGGCAAGAATACTGTAGTGCTTAGCCATTCTCCTCTCCAGGGGATCTTCCCAACTCAGGGATTGAACCTGGGTCTCCTGAATTGCAGGCAGATTCTTTACTGTCTGAGCTACTAGGGAAGCCCTAAACAGCTACAGTATTTGATTCAAGTAAATAGATTTTAAAAGGCTATGCTATGCTAATTTTATGAAGAAATGTTAATATTTACAACCAATGACAATTATGCACCTTTCTTCCATCTCATAGCACCTTCCAATTATTACTACAGAATTTAAAAATAAATAAAACAGAAAGAACAGCAATCTAGAACCTCAGGAAACAAGCCACCTGGAACAACTTGATTTTCCAGTTATCTGTGGTTATGTCCGTTGAGTACCACAACAGTTCTGTCTCCTAATTTAAAGCTACTATAAATGCAAATCTTCTCAAAATAGGGGACCTCTTCTTAGACTACACCATCATGATTTAACCACTTATTAGTGTTTCCCAGATAATTATTAACACAAATTCTGCAGAGAATTCATATGATGCCCTTAACCTAGGCTTTTCCTGCTCTTCCTGTTTGGCATTTTGCATTTCTGCCAGCAAGTGGGGGATGTGGATTCAATTCCTGGTCCAGGAATCATAAGCTACCAGTCCCTAAGTCAAGGTTCTAAAACACCGTGAGCTCCAACTTTCTCCCCTATAAAAATAAGTTAATCTCACTTTCTTAAACTATCTCACAAAACAGAGATGTGTTCACAGAAGTGAACATGCTTTACTTGAAATTTTCACACCAAGAAAACATATGTTCTCATTATGAGTGCTTGCATGAAGCTCTTCTCTTCATTCTAATTGTGGAAATCAGCCAAAAAAGCTAACTAGATCTGTTTTTTTTTTTAATTCTGATAAAAATGGTTTAAGTAAGAGATAGATGTCTTCTATAAAATTCACACATTAAGTTCAGTTCAGTTCAGTTCAGTTGCTCAGTCATGTCCAACTCTTTGCGACCCCATGAATCACAGCACGCCAGGCCTCCTTGTCCATCACCAACTCCCAGAGTTCACTCAGACTCACGTCCATCGAGTCAGTGATGCCATCCAGACATCTCATCCTCTGTCATCCCCTTCTCCTCCTGCCCCCAATCCTTCCCAGCATCAGAGTCTTTTCCAATGAGTCAACTCTTCGCATGAGGTGGCCAAAGTATTGGAGTTTCAGCTTTAGTATTATTCCTTCCAAAGAAATCCCAGGGCTGATCTCCTTCAGAATGGACTGGTTGGATCTCCTTGCAGTCCAAGGGACTCTCAAGAGTCTTCTCCAATACCACAGTTCAAAATCATCAATTCTTCGGTGCTCAGCCTTCTTCACAGTCCAACTCTCACATCCATACATGACCACAGGAAAAACCAGAGCCTTGACTAGACGGACCTGTATTGGCAAAGTAATGTCTCTGACATTTATTTCCAGGGGCCATATGAGTTCTGGATCATTGATACTGCTGGATGGCTGAGTAATACATAGAAAGACATAACTCTATGTGTTCCATCCAAAACCTCAATCTGCTATTGTAACAAACCTCAGTCTCCTTTCTAACATATCTTTCAGATATGATCTTTATTCATTTTATTACCAAACCCATCACCCTCCCAACTACCACTACACAGAAATATGTTGCTTTTATTAATTATATGCTCCCTAAATGTTTTTATTATTATGGTGCTTGGTAGTTCAGAACTTCAGTTCCTAGGCTACTGGTCCATTGAGTTGCCCTAGAACCATAGGTTCAGTCCCAGAAGAACAAAACAAACCTTACACTTTGAAAAGTAGCAAATAAAATTCAAACAGCATCAAAGGGGAGATAAGGTTTTAAAAAGTTAACTGATAGTACCTGCTCTATTTAAAACATCCATAGGATAAACTTATTCTGTTGCATGAGTTATTATGTGGTTAGTATTATCATAGTTTCACTTAACCCTTTAAGCAATTTTACTATTATTTCCTACAGATTATAAAAACTGACCTTCAAAGGTACTTAAGTGATTTGCTCAAGATCACAAATGAAAGCCAGACCTAGAACTCAATTCTGCAGACAGACAGTCCCACAAAATTCCCTGGTACGTGCACTTGCCCCTCTGAAACTGCTGGTAAAATCAATAAAAACTGCAGTGAGAAGCTGTAGCGGCAGGCAGTCCTGCTCTGTTCTGTGTTTCCCATGGACATCAGGGTTTTAATCCGAAGAGCAGGTGTCCTGGAATAGCACAGATCAGAGGTTGAATCCAGACCCTGGGCAAGTTATTTAACTTTTCTAAAGCTCAATTTCCTCATCTGTAAAAGGTATTAACAAGCACCAATAAGGTTGTTGTGGAGATTAAGAGGGACAGCACCTTAGCAATCTTTAGCACCCCACCAGTAACAAACTTGAGTTTACTAAATAATAACAACTAACATATTTTGAGTCCATTACGTGATGCATCTTAATTCATCTAATTTTCCTAACGATTCTATGGCACAGTGGATACTATTATTATCACTCCTGTTTTATGAATCAGGAAAGACCATCCTAGGAAGGTAAGACAATCTGCCTAGGGTCACAGATCTAGGAAGTGAAACAGCTTGCAATGAGGCTCAGGAGCCTGACTGGGGGCTCACACTGTGAACTATACTGTTAACTGTTCACTGCCTCTCTAGAAATGAGCGTAATATTAGAACCATCTCTAGCCTCACCATAGTCATCAACACCCGCATCACCCACATTCTCTTTAGTTAGCCTGCGGGGCCTCAGGTCTATGAAGCACCCCAATGATGAGACGTAAAGAGCTGAGAATTTGACATAGTGAGACTGACAGAAGTCAGCGCCTTCAGGGAAGAAGACGAAGAAGACGAAAGCTGGTTGCTGGAAGAGAATACTGTGCAATAGAACAAAGAAACAAAATGAAGGTCTGAAATACTATGAATAATTTTCAGCTATTAGATGAGGGATGGAGATGGGGGGCAGTGGATTTAGCCCAAGAAAATCAAACATTTAAAAATTTAATCAGGTGCCTAAAGGAATACTAAGAAGAACTGCAAAAACCTGGCCTGTAATAAAATTTGGGGTCTACTCTGTATCTATTTAATAATTGCTATCTGATCCAGGGATGCCATGATCTTAGTTTTCTGAATGTTGAGCTTTAAGCCAACTTTTTTACTCTCCTCTTTCACTTTCATCAAGAGGCTCTTTAGCTCTTCTTCACTTTCTGCCATAAGGGTGGTGTAATCTGCATATATGAGGTTATTGATCTTTCTCCCGACAGTCTTGATTCCAGCTTGTGATTCATCCAGCCCAGCGTTTCTAATGATGTACTCTGCATGCAAGTTAAATAAGCAGGGCGACCATATACAGCCTCGACGAACTCCTTTTCCTCTTTGGAACCAGTCTGTTGTTCCATGTCCAGTTCCAACTGTTGCTTCCTGACCTGCATACAAGTTTCTCAAGAGGCAGGTCAGGTGGTGTGGTATTCCCATCTCTTTCAGAATTTTCCACAGTTTATTGTGATCCACACAGTCAAAGGCTTTGGCATAGTCAATAAAGCAGAAACAGATGTTTTTCTGGAACTCTCTTGCTTTTTTGATGATCCAGCAGATATTGGCAATTTGATCTCCGGTTCCTCTGCCTTTTCTAAAACCAGCTTGAATTTCTGGAAGTTCACGGTTCATATATTGCTGAAGCCTGGCTTGGAGGATTTTAAGCATTACTTTACTAGTGTGTGAGATGAGTGCAACTGTGTGGTAGTTTGAGCATTCTTTGGCACTGCCTTTCTTTGGGATTGGAATGAAAACTCATCTTTTCCTGTCCTGTGGCCAATGTTGAGTTTTCCAAATTTGCTGGCATATTGAGTGCAGCACTTTCACAGCGTCATCTTTCAGGATTTGAAATAGCTCAACTGGAATTCCATCATCTCCACTAGCTTTGTTCATAATAATGCTTCCTAAGGCCCACCTTGACTTCACATTCCAGGATGTCTGGCTCTAGTTGAGTGAACACACCATCGTGATTATCTGGGTCGTGAAGAGCTTTTTTGTACAGTTCTGTGCATTCTTGCCACCTCTTCTTAATATCGTCTGCTTCTGTTAAGTCCATACCATTTCTGTCCTTTATTGAGCCCATCTTTGCATGAAATGTTCTGTTGATATCTCTAATTTTCTTGAAGAGATCTCTAGTCTTTCCCATTCTATTGTTTTCCTCTATTTTTTGTACTGATCACTGAGGAAGGCTTTCTTATCTCTCCTTGCTATTCTTTGGAACTCTGCATTCAAATGGGTATATCTTCCCTTTTCTCCTTTGCTTTTTGTTTCTCTTTTCACAGCTATCTGCAAGGCCTCCTCAGACAGCCATTTTGATTTTTTGCATTTCTTTTTCTTGGCTCAACATTCAAAAAACTAAGATCATGGCATCCAGTCCCATCACTTCATGGCAAATAGATGGGGAAAAAGTGGAAACAGTGGCTGACTTTATTTTTGGGGGCTCCAAAATCACTGCATATTGTGACTGTAGCCATGAAATTAAAAGACGCTTATTACCTGGAAGGAAAGTTATGACCAATCTAGACAGCATATTAAAAAGCAGAGACATTTACTTTACCAACAAAGTTCCATCTCGTCAAGGCTATGGTTTTTCCAGTAGCCAGATATGGATGTGAGAATTGGACTATACAGAAAGCTGAGTGCCAAAGAATTGATGCTTTTGAACTGTGGTGTTGGAGAAGACTCTTGAGAGTCCCTTGGACTGCAAGGAGAGCCAACCAGTCCATCCTAAAGGAGATCAGTCCTGAGTGTTCACTGGAAGGACTAATGTTGAAGCTAAAACTCCAATACTTTGGTCACCTGATGTGAAGAGCTGACTTATTTGAAAAGACCCTGATGCTGGGAAAGACTAAGGGCAGGAGAAGGGGATGACAGAGGATGAGATGGTTGGATGGCATCATCAACTCAATGGACATGGATGTGGGTGGACTCCAGGAGTTGGTAGTGGACAGGGAGGCTTGGCGTGCTGTGAGATCCATGGGGTCGCAAAGAATTGGACACGACTGAGTGACTGAAGCGAACTGATCCAGGGGGTGCGGAGGTGGGGGAATGTGATCAATTTAATCAGCTCTCATTGGTGACCTGAAACAGGCACAATGAAAATCATTTACCTCTGAAAGTATCAGAGCCCAACAAAATGTTGCTTTCAACTACTAACTACAATCCTGTTCCTGTGGCAAATCATGCTTTCATGCTCATGCCATATTATTTCTGAGTTCCTTTGGATAAACGTTTTTAGCTTTTCATCTACATTATTTTCTCTATACCATGTGTCTAAATCTAAAAACCTCTTTTTTTCACTCAAAGGGATTGCTGGACATCTCAGTTTACCTATTTGCCTCAAGAAGAGTCAGGCTGCAATGAGTGTGTTTCCTGCACGTGCCACTGTTAGAATACTGTGTGCTGATGACTCTCAGCTGTGACACGGACCTCATTACCCTGTAAGATTCCACAAAAGAAATTCCACGTTTTGCTCATCCTTACAGCCCAAGAATCTCGTAGTTACATTGTGTTGCACTCAATAAATGTTGAAAGATCAGCTGAAAGTTTTCAAACAAGTTTTTTGGTCTCCTCCTTCAAGGTTTTCTTTGCCACTAAGCTTCCTCTAAAAACCTCTCTCTTTAGATAATGATAATCGTGAGTCACCAAAAGTGATTCGGATTTAGTGGAGTATTGATTACTTTCCTGACAACTGGCTGGAGAAATAAAAAGCAAACACCCAGGGGTTGATGCTTCAGTATCCACTTTCCTGAATATGCCCAATATTCAGTTTTTAAGACAAAAGATATGCATGCCTTAGGGTCATCATCACTTAAAATTTATTGATGAGCTCAAGGGGCTTTGTTAATCTCATAATATCCAGCTAAGTGCCTAGCACAAGGTCAGTGTCAGATGAAAATATTGGTTGATTAATTGACAACAACTATTAAAACTGCCACAGACCAAATGCCTTGAACTACCAAAAGGGTGTTAAAAGATTTAGCAAAATACCAAAGTCTCTAATTTCAAATAATTAGCTTTAAGAAATGTGAACCTATGATTAAACATAGTCCCATAATAAATATTCCCCCAAATATCATGCTTCTATTTTTTCCATATAGAGGTCTTTGAAAAGTACAATGCTGAGAGAACTTTCTAACATTAATCTGAAAAAAAAACACAAACACTCTCATAAACTGTATGGCACAAATTAACAGAAATTGTTAGTCCTTTAAGGTACTTGCATAGGAAGGAACTCAGGATCAATGATCAAATAATACTCCTTCAATTCCCTAAATCGGATTATTATTTTGATAAATCTAAACATATCTATTTGGAGAAGTTACTTGGGGGAGGGAGGCCTCCTGAAAATTCCATATGCCCCTCTTGTCAATAAAACCTGAGATTGTGCATACTGGTAATACAGCAAAATAAATAAACTTTAAAGTAAAACTTTAGGTTGTATGCAAAAATGTACCTTTAAATGTGTCAAACTCCCCTAAGGTTTCCTAGCATTATTAGACTTCAAGAAACAATAAAACTGAACGTTCTATTCAACGCTAAGACAGCTATTACACTAAAAATCATTTTAAGATATTTTAAAGTATCAGTACTCTCTCAGAAAACACTTGGTGATCTTAACAGTTTTTTAATGCACAACACTAAGAAAAAAAAAAAGTATAGTAAGTAGATTACATATTGCAGGTCCATGGGTTTGTAAGTCTTCCCAAATATCAAAGTCATACTGAGCTGAGTATTAACTTTGTGATGGAGTTAATCTCTTTAATATAAAGCCACAGTCATAGCTACCATATAATCAAAATTAAATTATATATGCAATGCCAAAAAAATTTGAAGAAACATTTTTCTGTACCATAATGATTATTAAGGCCAAAGATTCTCCTCACCACATACATTCAAATATTCTCCTTTTATCTACTTGAAATCTTATTACAATATTTCAATTACCTATAGTAAAGTACTCTGGCCTCAAGGAAATATTCGATTAGTATTAACACCCTTTAAAATAAATAGAATGTTATTAACGTATGGGATTTGTGTCCTCCTTTTAACTGTGAACAATTACTAACAAGTAAAACATTGACTGATTTTTAGTTCCTTATAAAATAAGTAAATCATATTTTGTAGAAATCAATTCAGTTCAGTCGCCCAATCATGTCCAACTCTTTGTGACCCAATGGACCTCAGCATGCCAGGCCTCCCTGTCCATCATTAACTCCCGGAGTTTACGCAAATTCATGTCAATTGAGTTGGTGATGCCATCCAATCATCTCATCCTCTGTCGTCCCCTTCTCCTCCTGCCTCCAATCTTTCCCAGCATCAGGGTCTTTTCAAATGAGTCATCTCTTCATATCAGGTGGCCAAAGTATTAGAGTTTCAGCTTTAATATCAGTCCTTCCAATGAACACTCAGAACCAATCTCCTTTAGGATGGACTGGTTGGATCTTCCTGCATTCCAAGGAATCTCAAGAGTCTTCTCCAATACCACAGTTGAAAAGCATCAATTCTTTGGCACTCAGCTTGCTTTGTAGTCCAACTGTCACATCCATACATGACTACTGGGGAAACCATAGCCTTGACTAGATGGAACTTTGTTGGCAAAGTAGTGTCTCTGATTTTTAATATGCTGTCTAGGTTGGTCATAACTTTCCTTCTAAGTACTAAGCGTCTTTTAATTTCATGGCTTCAATCACCAACTGCAGTGACTTGGGAGCCCAAAAAAATAAAGTCAGCCACTGTTTCCACTGTTTCCCCATATATTTGCCATGAAGTGATGGACCGGATGCCATGATCTTAGTTTTCTGAATGTTGAACTTTAAGCCAACTTTTTCACTCTCCTCTTTCACTTTCATCAAGAGGCTTTTTAGTTCCTCTTCACTTTCTGCCGTAAGGGTGGTGTCATCTGCATATCTGAGGTTATTGATATTTCTCCCAGCAATCTGGATTCCAGCTTGTGCTTCCTCCAGCCCAGGGTTTCTAATGATGTACTCTGCATATAAGTTAAATAAGCAGGGCGACAATACACAGCCTTGTACGTACTCCTTTTCCTATTTGGAACCAGCCTGTTGCTCCATGTGCAGTTCTAACAGTTGCTTCCTGACCTGCATACAGATTTCTCAAGAAGCAGGTCAGGTGGTGTGGTATTCCCATCTCTTTCAGAATTTTCCACAGTTTATTGTGATCCACACAGTCAAAGGCTTTGGCATAGTCAATAAAACAGAAATAGATGTTTTTCTGGAACTCTCTTGCTTTTTCGATGATCCAGTGGATGTCGGCAATTTGATCTCTGGTTCCTCTGACTTTTCTAAAACCAGCTTGAACATCTGGAAGTTCATGTTTCACGTATTGCTGAAGCCTGGCTTGGAGGATTTTGAGCATTACTTTACTAGCTTGTGACATAATTGCAATTGTGAGGTAGTTTGAGCATTCTTTGGCATTGCCTTTCTTTGGTACTGGAGTGAAAACTGACCTTTTCCAGTCCTGTGGCCACTGCTGAGTTTTCCAGATTTGCTGGCATATTGAGTGCAAGCACTTTCACAGCATCATCTTTTAACTATGCAGTGCTGGAGTGGCGAGTGGCTGAGAGGAGATACCCCACATCCAAGGTCAGGAGCGGTGGCCATGAGCAGATACCCCACGTCCAAGGTAAGAGAAACCCCAGAATGACGGCAGGCGCTGAGAGGGCAGACAGACTGAAACCACAATCACAGACAACTAGCCAATCTGATCACACGGACCACAGCCTTGTCTGACTCAACGAAACTAAGCCATGCCGTGTGGGGCCACCCAAGACAGACAGATCATGGTGCAGAGTTCTGACAAAATGTGATCCACTGGAGAACGGAATGGCAAACCACTTCAGTATTCTTGCCTTGAGATCCCCATGAACAGTATGAAAAGGCAAAAAGATAGGACACTGAAAGAGGAACTCCCCAGGCTGGTAGGTGCCCAATATGCTACTGGAGATCAGTGGAGAAATAACTTCAGAAATAATGAAGAGATGGAGCCAAAGCAAAAACAATGCCCAGCTGTGGATGTGACTGGTGATGGAAGCATGGCCTGATGCTGTAAAGAGCAATATTGCACAGGAACCTGAAGTGTTAGGTCCACAAATCAAGGCAAATTGAAGTGGTCAAACAGGAGATGGCAAGAGTGAACATCCACATTTTAGGAATCAGTGAACTAAAATGGACTGGAATGGGTGAATTTCACTCAGATGACCATTATATCTACTACTGTGGGCAGGAATCCCTTAGAAGAAATGGAGTAACCATCATAGTCAACATATGATTCCGAAATGCAGTACTTGGATGTGATCTCAAAAACAACAGAATGATCTCTCTTCGTTTCCAAGGCAAACCATTTAATATCCCAGTAATCCAAATCTATGCCCTGACCGTAACACTGAAGAAGCTGAAGCTGAACGGTTCTATTTTGTAGAAATATATCCTCTCAAATCAGATTACATATATCATTTACTTTCATGTTCTTCTTAGTCTGATAACTTTCCCAGAGAACAGGTATATTTCTATTATCCTGTACCATCTCTCTAGCTCTAAGAGCTCTGAGATCTGAAAGTCAAAATTTGTCAAAGATTTAGCAGGTCCCTTTGAATTACACAGACACCTACGATGGGTCTATAATATACAAAATTCTACTGATGGAATTTAGCACGCATATTTTACAATATATTTCTATTTAAGAGAAAAACCACTGAGGTAAACATTATATAAAGGCACTAAACTCCATAGAGGCCAAGCATCTTGTCTGCTAAGTAAGCTTAAAAAGGAAAGATTTGAACTGGGTTTTCTTTCTTGAAATCAGGTGGTTTTAGCATATAGTGGAAAGTCTGCAAATACATTTGTTCATCAATGCAGAATAAAATTTGGAGGAGCAGGGAATTCCAAATGCTTCTCAAATGCCTCCTGCTCGCCCCACTCACGTTTAAGCTGCTGTTTCTGCCTCGTAATGCAAGTTTTTCTAATAAGCCTCTTTTATTGGACTTGCACTACCACCCAGATTTTTATCTTTTTCATTCTTTTTATAACTTTTTTCACTGTCCTATGAAAAATGAAGAATGCTATCTAAGTTTGGTGCTTTTTTCCCTTTCTTTTTAGATAGGCATTATAGTTTTTAAAAAGGCTTCTTTTAGAACTTACAAGCACCAAGGAGAAGGGAAATATACCTTGAAAGCTAATGATGTGATTCTATACTCAATCTATGATTCTCTCCTATGACTATGGGGAAAAAAAAATCCATCCGGAATGGCATTAACCTTTAGGAAATTGGCAGATTCCCAAGAGTGGATAATGTCTGGAAGCTGAAGGTATTGAGGGTTGTGTTAAGGAGGCAAGGTCATAAAAGGTCAGTAAGTTTCAGGCAATACTGGGGCATGCAAAGCTGTGGACCACACACAACCTGTGCTGTTACTGATGAATGAGATTCCTGAGCTCGCACTCTGAAATAGCTTAATTCCTACTATCTGTCCCATACCCCAAGTGCTGGTCATATGCCCACTGGCTTGGCTTTTGCTAATAGACTAAGTAATAGATAAGTAAGCTCTCAGATAGGAAAGAAAGCCCAACGCGTTCCCTACAAGAGGGATTCATCAGTGTAGACAGGAAGTGCTCTGGATGAAGATTAAACTCTAAAATGATTTAAAGAAATATGTGGGGAACTGGTAAAATAAGAGACATGAAGATTGAGAAAACTGAAATAAAACAGATTCACGTATATGAACATACATAAATAACTTCCTGTTTAACTGTAATATAGAACCTATATCTTATTATTCAAATTATAAAATTTTCAAGTTTAAAGCTGATACAACCTTTCCAGTCCCATGGAATGGTTATTTATGAAAATATTTTCAGAGGTGTTTACAAAGATGCACTTTAAGGAAATACTTCCTATTCGAAGTATTTGTACATCATATTGTACCTGTTAAGTCATATTCCTGGGGTGGTGGGGAGAAAGGATTAAGACCTGTAGAAAAGATGAAGGGACCAGATTACACCCTGAAATGCTAGAAAGCACTAAAGGAACAAATCAAAATTTACAGAGCACGATGCAAGATTTCTAGACAACTGCAAAAATCACACTTTTGAACAAATTTTGCTTTGCTAAATCTTGCCCTTTCTCTCAATACATCTGTATACCTTTTGTGTGTGTGATTAAAAAAGCCAAAATTCTCAAAACAGGCATATTTCTGTACTTGAACAACAGTCAGCTTAACTATCTTCTTTGAGAACCTTCCCAGAGAAAATGAAGAGCACAATTTCACTTCCAAAACTTTAAAAAAGAACTGCTATGTGGCAAAGCTCGAAAACCAAGCCTCTTAGGCTTTCATGCTTCCTCTGGTGGAACTTCCTGAAACAGTGCCAAGAATCGTTTGATCACTTAAACCAGAGCTGATGAGTTAGAAACAGCTGGAGTATATGAATCAGTGGTCATTTCTCTGTTACTTTTTTTTAACAGATAACTACCTAGAGAACCAAGTAACTTGATCAAAAAGGCATTCTAGAAATAAAATTAGGAGGCAGAAAACCCAGAGTTCTGAATTAGGATTAAACTGTTTTAACTTCAATTATTCTCTAGCTTCTTCTAATAGCTTTGTTTTCTCAGTCCTCTTAAGAGATTTTGGAGAGTAAGGAACCAAGCACACTTTTTGTCTATCTCCCTAAGAACATAACAAGAGAATGCTCAAATACCAGTTGTTCGAAATATATTTATTCATTGAGTGTAATTATAAACTCAAATAGTAAAATGTTTACTTCTTATTCTCTCACTATAATCAGGTTTGCACTAGAAATCGTAGAAAGAGCATAAAATGATTTCTAGAAATTCAAATGCAATGTGTCAAAAAGGCTAAAGAGAAGTTTCATGGGGTAAAGTAATTGGTAGAAGTGGAAATAAGTATGTGTAACACATTAGTCCTAACTCTGACATCACACACATTCTTTGTAAACATCTTTTCTTATTTTTTACCTAATTTAATTTCTCACATTCATTAGTGTTCACTAGTAGACTATGTATGATTTCAAGGAAATAAATATTTCCTATAATCACATCACTCAGTGTTGATTTTTGATCTCAGATGTTTTTCTTTATAATCCCAAAGCCTGTCATTATGAACAAGGACTCTGCCTTTACATCATGCTATATGTTCAATTTTTACCCCATTCTTACATTTCAATCAGAGCCTAAGACATGAGAAAGGCAAGTGTTGAGAGGAAAAGAAAGGGGGTATGGAGAAAAAAGAACAAAAGATAAATAGCCAAATCATTCAGGAATTTCTTAGCCATGGTAAGGAGTGTGTATTTATTCTAAGTATGATAAGAATTCAGTGTAGGAGTACTAAGAGATCTGCATTTTGGAACTTCTGCTTCACTGACTACGATAAAGCCTCTGACTATGTGGATCACAGCAAACTATGGAAAATTCTTAGAGATGAGAATACCAGACCACCTTACCTGCCTCCAGAGAAACTTGTATGCAGGAGAGAAGCAACAGTTAGAAAACTGGACATGGAACAACTGACTGGTTCAAAATTGGGAAAGGAATACAACAAGGCTATATATTGTCACCCCGCTTATTTAACTTATACGCAAACTGCATTATGTGAAATGCAGGGCTAACTGAGTCACAAGCTGGAATCAAGACTGCTGGGAGAAATAACAACCTCAGATATAAGCAGATGATATCACTCTAATGGCAGAAAGTGAAGAGGAACTGAAGAGAATCTTGATAAGGGTGAAAGACTGAAAAGCCTGGCTTAAAACTGAATATTCAAAAAAACAAAGATCATGGCATCTGGTCCCATCACGTCATGGCAAGTAGAAAGGAAAAAAACGTGGATACAGTGACAGATTTTATTTTCTTAGGCTCCAAATCACTGCAGACAGTGAATGCAGCCATAAAATTAAAAGACACTTGCTCCTTGGAAAAGCTATGACAAACCTAGCTAGTGTATTAAACCTAGATAGTGTATTAAAAAGCAAAGACATCACTTTGCTGACAAAGGTTGATATAGTCAAAACTATGGTTTTTCCAGTAGTCATGGATGGATGTGAAAGTTGGACCATAAAAAAGGCAAAAAGTCAAAGAACTGATGCTTTCAAACTGTCGTGCTGGAGAAGATTCTTGAGAGTCCCTTGAACAGCAAGGAGATCAAACCAGTCAATCCTAAAGGAAATCAACCCTGAATATTTATTTAAAGGACTGATGCTGAAGTTGAAGCTCTAATATTTTGGCCACCTGATGCTGATGCAAAGAGCCAATTCATTGGAAAAGCCCCTGATGGTGGCAAAGATATAGAAGGCAACAGGAGAAGGGGGGTGGCAGAGGATGAGATGGTTAGATAGTATCACTGACTTAACAGACATGGATCTGAGCAAACTCCAGGAGATAGTGAAGGACAGAGGAGCCTGCATTCTGCAGTCCATGGGGTCACAGAGTCAGGCACTACTTAGCGACTGAACAACATCAACTCTGGCAGCAATGGAGTGAGGAGTGGACAGAAAAGAGGCAAAACTAAAGGCAGGGATGCGTGTTAAGAAACTGGTTAAATTATGCAGGCAGGTACTGTGGTGGTCTGAATTAGGATGGAGCTAGTAAAAAGAGGAGCCGTGGACTGATTTCAGAGATGCAATGGTAAGTGAAATCAACTAGACTTGATATCAGGGTAGCAAATGGGAAGACGGGGAAAGGGGGGGTTTTTACCATAAATCCTTCCTGAGGAGTTTTTTTTTTATGACAAGTTTTAATAATTGTAAACAAACGCATTTCTTTATACAGGTTGCACTTACACATGTATTGCTAAACAATACAGTTTAAATTTGCCAGCTTCTGAATTTTATATAAGTGGAATATTCTTCTATGGCTTGCTCCCTTCTCTCAGGATCTTACATCTGATATTCATCTGGGTGCTTAACTCAAGAGTATACGGTCATATGTTGAGTGAGTATACCAAAATTAATTGATCTTTTTTACTCACTTATATTTCAGGAAAAATAACATTAAGTATTCCTTCATGTTATTAAAAATATAAGTGAACATAATCTTCTTAATGGCTGAAATTTTTTATTTTTGGGAATTGGAAAACTAAGGAACGGAGGAGTTAAGCAACTTGAACAAAGTTACCTGACTTCTCTTCTACACGAAAGGGCTAGTCAATCCAGGCTAGCTTCTTTACTGATGATCTTCCTGTCCTCTACCTTTCCATTCCCATCTCCTTGTTCCGTCCTTTTTCTTATTTTGTGACCATGTTGTTCCTTCTGTCAGTTGCTTCCTCCTTTTACACCTCCTCAAAGCCTGACCACCTTTTAATATCTAGCTCCTGTCTCCTCCCCTCCATACAGTCTTACTGGACAATTTACTGGACTAAAACATTCATTCATTCATTCAATTTATTCAATAATTACTTAACACCTAGGGTGCATTAGGTACTGCCTTGAGCACTGCGATAGAAAGGGGAATGAAACAGACAAGGCTTCTACTCTCAGAGGAAGAACAGAAGATAAACAAGTTAAAAAATGAAAAACTAATTTGTCAGTGATAATACATTATGAAAACAAGGCAATTTCTGTACTATTTCTGCTTGGCTTTCTGCCAACTTGCTATAAAATTGTGAGTTATTGAAGGAATGGACTCCATCTTTCGCCTAAAGCCTGGCATACAAAAGGTACTTGAGTGATCAGTGACTTACCACGAGCAAATGAAGAGCATGGATGACTAGATGGAATGATAGATGAATGGACAGAGAGATGAACTAGCAACTGCCTCAAACTGTGACCAAACCACTTAGTCTCTAAGTTTTGCTTCCCCCAACCAGACTGAGAGACAAGAGTCTAGAGTCTGCAAATCTGTACCTGTCTGGCCTGCCCAGTGAAGGTGAAAAGGAATCAAAACAGGGCAGGCACCACCAGTTAAGGCTTGATCCCCACTATTTCTATCCTCTTATCCAATGCCCATTTCCCGCAGTCATGCTCCCTCCTTGACTCAAGCAAGCAACTGTCCCCATGCAGGCTTTAATAAGTAACAGTAGATTAAAGACTGAAAAACCCCATAACATAATCTTAACCAATTCTTTAGGAATTGTGAAAATAGAAATTTCTAGCTTAGATTATCTAGAACTGCAAGAAGTTCCATCTATCACTTTAATATGGGATTAAATCCTCAAAAGCTTACCAAAACTAATTTCATTCCTCTTCTTATAAAAATACTTACTTATTTTGCTGCCCTGGCTCTTAATTGTGGCCCAAGAACTCTTTTTTTAGCTGCGGCATGCAAACTCCTCAGTTGTGGCATGTGGAATTTAGTTTCCCAACATGGGAAATCAAGCCAAAGCCCCCTGCAACGGGGGCACAGAATTTTAGCACAAAAGTCCCTCTTTTCTTTTTAAAAATGTTAAGTTTTCAAAATATTCTGAAGTGGTGGAATAAAGCAAGATAAAATGGCAAAGCCCTCAACAGTGTGGAATCACTTGCTTATTACATCACTGGACACAATAAGCACAGATCACAATCAAGGATACTGTTTCTCAAACTTACTTAGTCTTGACCAAAAAAAAAATAAATTTACAGACAACTCTGTGGACCCCTGTTTAAAGAACATGGTCTTAATGGTTCAACATTCACTCTAAGTGAACATTTTTGTCAAACATTGTGACAAAAGACAAAAATCCAACAGTAAAGCTCAGTTATAAATAAGTATCTAATCACGGCACCCAAAATGTACTATTTCTTTTGTATTTATCAGCTAAATGAAACATTAAAAAAATGTTTTCCCCATTAAGAAATATACCCTCTAATGATATGTCCATTACTTGACTTAAGTGATCTAAAAAAGACACAAGGGTATCTCTTCAAAAATGAATTCACGTTTATTTATGGTATCGGCACAACAAACTGAATACTTTAATTGAAGTTCATTTCTGATTAATATTCAAATGCTAGTGATTTTTAAACATTAAAATTTTATATTTCTCTGCCCATCAGCCATAGTTCTCTGACGAACAGAGTTAATATACACAAATAAACTCTTTAAAACAGAAGTTTACTTAGATATTTAAGATAACCATGTGGATAAATTATCTTGGCCAAATAATTATCCTCTATTTATTTGATATTAACTTCCGATTTTGCATTGTGGTTTCTTAAAATGAGAACACTTAATTAAAGCTATATGAAAGACCATCCGAAAATATATCTGAAAGTTGATTTTTATTGTTAATTAATAACAATGTCCAAAAATTATTAATAAAGTGTAACCCTAACCAACAAGAGTTAATGCAGACTGAAATCTGAAGATTCTGGAACCTCTTAGTTTAGGGGTTACTGACCTCTTCAGTGACAAAAACATAATATAACCATAAATATCTTTTTTCTTGCATCTCCCTATTATGTTTTAGTAACAATTAAAATAGATCTACTTTTTAGTTATCCAGAGAGGCTTAAATATATAAAACACAGGTTTCCTATTCAGGAACTATTTCTCTTATTATTTCAAGTGCCTCATGCCAATTTAGCTTCACTAAAAATTATAAACCTTGATAAAATATTATCCAAAGGAATTAAAAGAACTATAAAAAAATAAATAGGATTGTATTTTTGTGGTAATGAGTTAGCTAAAAGCCACCCAATTGAAAAAGAAAGGCTTCTTATAAACATCATAATTATGAAAAACTAAATAATATTTAAATTGTACTTGCTTTCATATATATACTATCAGTCTTTCAAGAAGCTATTTTTTCCTACTTGGAAATAAAGGTATCTCCTTTTAGCATAAAGAACCAATCAGTTTCCAATTCCATCTCTAGGTATTACTACTCTCTCTTCCTCCTTTCCAAGTAACACTTATCAAAACACTTGTCAACAGCAACTATCACCTTTTTCTCCCTTCCTACTTGTTTTTCAATCCACTGTGATATGGCTATTGACCTCTCAAATTCTCAAAACTGACTCTCCTTAAGATCAGCAATAGCCTGAACCTGCTAAATGCAGGAGTGGCTTACTCCACACCTTATTGTTTCCTCTAACTGAGGTACGGACTTGACATTCTCCTGGTTTCCTCAGCCTCTATACTGCTTCATGACATCCATTTGCCCCCACAGCAACATCATGGTTAATCTGAAAGTCTGCTTCAGAGTCTCTTTTAACCATTCAAAATACAAAAGATTAAAAGTCTTAAAAAAAAATTAAAACCCCTCTGAATAGCAAGATTTGTTTTTATTATTAGCCAACAAGTCACATATATTTAAGGCAGGCCTTTAAACTTCACAACACCTTGATTTTTATTTTGATCATTGTTGCGAAATGCTTCATTATCTACCAGCAAACCATATAACAAGGCTACTAACAGACTTGAGAAGAGTCAGAAAGGAATGAGATACAAAAAATGGTACAGAAAAAAAATATTAAAGCACAGATTATCCTCTAAAGATCAGCAATGTACATACATACAGTGCTTTTAATGAAGCAAAGAGCAGAATACACTTTCACTAACTTATAGAATGTTCATTTCAAATATTTCAAATCCTAAAAGATGATGCTGTGAAAGTGCTGCACTCAATACACCAGCAAATCTGGAAAACTCAGCAGTGGCCACAGGACTGGAAAAGGTCAGTTTTCATTCCAATCCCTAAGAAAGACAATGCCAAAGAATGCTCAAACTACCACACATTTGCACTCATCTCATACGGCAACCCACTCCAGTGTTCTTGCCTGGAGAATCCCAGGGATGGGGGAGCCTGGTGGGCTGCCGTCTCTGGGGTCGTACAGAGTCGGACGTGACTGAAGCAACTTAGCAGCATACACTAGCAAAGTAATGCTCAAAATTCTCCAAGCCAGGCTTCAACAAGTACATGAATCGTGAACTTCCAGGTGTTCAAGTTGGATTTAGGAAAGGCAGAGAAACCAGATATCAAATTGCCAACATCCGCTGGATCATAGAAAAAGCAAGAGAGTGCCAGAAAACCAACTACTTCTGCTTTATTGACTATACCAAAGCTTTTGACTTTGTTTGTTGGATTACAACAAACTGTGGAAAATTCTTCAAGAGATGGGAATACCAGACCATCTGACCTGCCCTCTGAGAAATCTGTATGCAGGTCAAGAAGCCACAGTTAGAACTAGACATGGAACAACAGACTGGTTCCAAATAGGAAAAGGAGTATGTCAAGGCTGTATATTGTCACCCTGCTTATTTAACTTATATGCAGAGTACATCATGAAAAATGCTGGGCTGGATGAAGCACAAGCTGGAATCAAGACTGCTGGGAGAAATACTGATAACCTCAGATACAGATATGACACCACCCTTATGGCAGAAAGCAAAGAACTAAAGAGCCTCTTGATGAAAGTGAAAGAGGAGAGTGAAAAGCTGGCTTAAAACTCACCATTCAGAAAACTAAGATCATGGCATCCCGTCCCATCACTTCATGGGAAATAGATGGGGAAACAATGGAAACA
The DNA here is from genome assembly GCF_019923935.1 of Bubalus bubalis. Classification (NCBI taxonomy): domain Eukaryota; kingdom Metazoa; phylum Chordata; class Mammalia; order Artiodactyla; family Bovidae; genus Bubalus; species Bubalus bubalis. The sequence continues at coordinate 97,543,708 of NC_059157.1, read as the reverse complement.
GTGAGAGACTTTACTTTGGGGAGCTCCAAAATCACTGTATATGGTACTACAGCCATGAAATTAAAAGACGCTTGCTCCTTGGAAGAAAAGTTATGACCAACCTAGACAGCATTAAAAAGCAGAGACATTACTTTGCCAACAAAGGTCCATCTAGTCAAAGCTATGGTTTTTCCAGTAGTCATATATGGATGTGAGAGTTGGACCATAAAGCAAGCAGAGGGTCGAAGAACTGATGTTTTTGAACTGTGGTGTTAGAGAAGACTCTTGAGAGTCCAGTGGACTGCAAGGTGATCCAACCAGTCAATCCTAAAGGAAATCAGTCTTGAATATTCATTGGAATGACTGATGCTGAAGCTGAAACTTCAATTCTTTGGTTACCTGATATGAAGAACTAACTCACTGGGAAAGACCCTGATGCTAGAAATGATGGAAGGCAGGAGGAGAAGGGGTTGTAGAGGATGAGATGGTTGGATGGCATCACTGACTAGATGGACATGAGTTTGAGTAAGCTTCGGGAGTTGGTGATGGATAGGGAAGCCTGGCGTGCTGAAGTCCGTGGGGTCACAAAAAGTCAGACACGACTGAGCGACTGAACTGAACTGATAAAATGCTCATATATATGCATAGATTATACTAAAATGAACACTATAAAATAAATATGTTTTATAAATGTGACTATAGATGTGGTAACACTGTATACAAATTAAAAGAAACTAAACTGTTTAAAATTATTTTAATGATAATAATGACAATTATAAACCATCATTCTTTTCTAAAAATATCAGACTACTGGTTAAGAGGGCATAGTACAAAATCTTTATCGTCTGAGGCATCAGGGAAGCCCCAATTAATAACTAGAATTCATAAATTTTGTAATTTCGGCTCTGTGGCTTATCCATTGTATTCTTTATGTAAAACTCAAATTCAAGTTTTCTTATCTGTTTGCAAAGTAAAAGAAACAGCCAAATCAAGGATATCAGTTCCCGAGGAAGCATACAATATATAAAAACTAAACAACATCAGCCCATGACCACAACAGAGAAGACTAATTAGCAAACCAAGCAACTCCAGTACTTTGGCCACCTCATGAGAAGAGTTGACTCACTGGAAAAGACTCGGATGCTGGGAGGGATTGGGGGCAGGAGGAGAAGGGGACGGCAGAGGATGAGATGGCTGGATGGCATCACTGACTCGATGGACGTGAGTCTGAGTGAACTCCGGGAGTTGGTGATGGACAGGGAGGCTTGGCGTGCTGGGATTCATGGGGTCGCAAAGAGTCGGACACGACTGAGCAACTGAACTGAACTGAACTGAATTATAATTTGGCCTATCATTCCATCCTCAACTCTACTTTTTAAAAATCTCTGCTTAATTCCACAATTATTACCTGTCTAGTATGTACAAAGAACTATTAGGCCATACAAGATAGAAGAATGAAAAAAATATTGTCCCTTTATACTTGGTAGGAGCAGGATACAAATATAGGATCACAGAAGGGGAATTCCCAAATTTAGGAATCCGGAGACTGGCCTATACCCTCAAAAAAGATTCAGCATAAATGGTGCAACAACTATTCCTTTCCTAAATGTGGGGGAAAGGTCCAAGTTTCTCTTTTATCCATCCAACACTTCAGAACATAAGTGTGATCACTCTCTAAATGTTCAATAAGTGAAAATATGATTAAAGGTATTTTAAGGCAAAACTAGCAGCTTCTATAAAAAATTAGCTTCGTTTAAATTTGCTCCTTGTTAAATATAGATTGTTCTTTAAGCAAAATTCATTCAAGAATTCACTTATGAATAACAATTTAAAAGGTTAGGAACAGAGGAGGTATCAGGTAGACTTTAGGTTTTCCATATTCAAACATTTATTTGCATAATTACAGAAGACTAAAATCATGAAATTTAGCATCTCTTATTAAAAATACTGTTTAGTATTTTGTTGTTGTTGTTGTTTAGTTACTAAGTCCTGTTCAACTCTTTTTCGACCCCATGGACTGTAGCCAGCCAAAGTCCTCTGTCCATTCCAGGCAAGAATACTGGAGTGGGTTGCCATTTCTTTCTCCACTTTAATATTTTTAGACCATAGAATATTTTTTTCCTGATAGCATATCTATATATCAGTCATATTCTTGGTAAATGCTTAACTATTCAATTAACATTTAGAGAGACTGATGTCAAAAGATAATATTCCTTTATTAATTGAATCCCACATGGAAATCTTACTTTTGACGCTTCAGTAAAATAAAAGAGATTGTTAATACACATTACCCTATGAACATGATGATACAAGATAACAATACTGAACATTCAAAGAAATAGCAAGGATGATAATGTTGGAGGAAACAGTGAGAATAATAAAGAAAAAATTAACAGGAAAAAACTTTTGGATTTAAGACTTATCTTCTGTCTAAAAGGCTAGCACAACAGAAGCTATGTCTTTAAAAATCAGATAAACAGCTACAATAAATGCCTGGTAAGCCAAACTATTTTTTAAAAAGTATGATGTGTAGCACCTATTTTTATTACATTAATCTTTCATAATTTCCTCTATCTGAAATTAAACTCTTTAATATCAAGTGATTAAAATGAACTAGACCTAATTAAATACCTATATAATGCCATAAGTAACTCAAACTTTACATAAAGATTATTATTGGCTTTTTAAAATCTCCAGCATTGATTTACAATGAGCTTCTCCCATACAAATCCAAAGTTACTTAGGGTTAAGAAAAATCCACTGTTATAAATATATAATTACATAATTAACAAAAATACCCCCAGAACATGTCAAATCATGTTCTTAAAACGAGACTTAAAACAAAATTCTATAGAAAATGATACTAAATAATCATTTACATAAGCCCTTTCTGAATGTCCCCACAGGATACTGAGAACACAAGTACAGAAAAAAGGGAATACAGCTTGACTTCTGACTAAAAGACGCTGCGCAAGCTGGGCAAGAACAACTATAAACCACGAGGACCAAACTCCTTTAATTTCTTCTCTCTGGTCATAAAAGAGGCACCCTCAACATAGGTTAAGTGTCTATGTAAAAAGAAGCGTAAAGAAATCTGTTGGGGTGGGAGGGACTGCAAGGCATCCATCAAGATTTGTTTGAAAAGACCTGCCAGGCTCTCAGGAGTTACACTTAAATAATGTGACCCTTCCAGACAGGACAATAAGGAGACAGATTAGCCCCTTCAAGGGTTGATTCATCCTCGGACACATGGTGAGAGGGGAGCCAATATAAAGCTTGGATCCTGCATGTTTGCTTAAGCATCTGGGCAGCTCTGTCTATGGCCCCGAAATTAAACTAGGGGGTAATAAGGCACCTAACAGTCCCTGGAGGTACTCGGGGAGACTCCGGATTGGACTGAGGGGTAAAATGCCGGGCTCTTCCAGGCCCCCCGACCAACCGCATCTACTCTCTTCCTCTTGCCGGAGCGGAGGGCAATTGCCAGCGCAAGATCTGCAGGGTGCTTGCCCCCTTCATCACACCTATCGTCTGCCTGAGAGTTTTGAATATAACTCTTAAACATTCAGTAGTCTAACGAAACAACGAAAAGCAGATTTTAAAAGGAAAGTGGCCCGCCTCAGAGCTCTAGAGGGAACCCAATGTGAAAGTGAGAAAAGAATGCATTCTGCACAGGCAACTCTTTCCGCGTGTGTAACCCTCCCCGGGTTTCTCACGGGTTCCTACACCGACGCGCACCCACACACTCTAGAAGAAGGTCCTTCAGGGCCCAGAGAGTTACCGCATCAGACTGGAGAGCTTTGGAGGGGGGGCGGCGGCAGTATTTAAACCCCCCTTTTTAGTATCTCAAAAGCCTAGAGATTAACCCACCCCATCAGGTAGCTTCCTCCTGCAGGCGCGTCTTCCACTCTTGCAAAGCCACTCCCCTCTCCTGCATTTCAGGGGCCAGGACGACGCCAGGAGCCGCGACCAGCCAGCACTCCCTGAGGCCCGAGGCCCGAGGCGCAGGAGGGGCTCTCGCCGTCTGCTCTGGAGGAGCCCCGAGGAGGAAGCACCTCCCCGCGAGCGAGGGTGCTGTGCTTCTCCCTCCTTCCTGCAGATGGAGGCAGGCGGGGAAAGCGCCGCTCTAAGGCCAAGAGCCTCTCTGCTCTCAACAGCCCACGGACGGGGCGATGAAGCCGCCCAACGTCCCTGTGCTCCTGGAGAAGGAGAAAGGAGGCGAACACGCAGGGGCCGGCCACTGTTTTCAAAATACTCTAAAATTCTAACCTGTACGTGATATTTTTGGTACACACAAAACCTGAAGAGAAATCGGTTTCCAGTAAGTTTACCCGTTGACAAATGAAGTTTAAACCCCACCCTCTCTTCCAGAATCAAGTCTGAGTTCCCACCGGCTAGAAAGCAGTGTGGTAAAATGTCCTCTCCTGAATGAATTTATATTCAAGTTGCTTTCCCTCTGGAGCTCCTCGCTGTTGCCTGGAAACAGGAAACCTTCCCACCTACATGCTTCCTGACTCCTCTCCCCCTCCTCTCACAGTGCAGTGAACGTACCTGGCCATGCTTCTAGATACTGTTTATCTTAAAGAAGAGCCGAGTCTTTCAAATTGAGGCAACGACAGAAATTTTGCCATTCACTAGCCCAATAAGTACTGAACACTTGAATTACTCAGACAGGAGAATAACAAAAGTCACTTCATTTAGTAGCATTTTAAAATGGTGAATATTAAATATAAATTTATTTAAAAGCCTTGTTCAATAAAAACAAAAGTTACCCTGAGCTTTTTTTTACCTACCACTTTGTCTTAATGATGTTTCTTTGAAATCCTATGTTCCTGGGGTAAGGGACAACACCATCTCTTTTAACAGCCCCTATGCTTGACCGATCAGTCACCCTGGCACCCCCTAAACTTCAACACCCACATCATACCAGAGGCTAAGCCCTCAGGGAGTTTCCTTATCTATTCTTCACTCATTTGATCTTTCCTTTCCACTCCTTTTGCTACCACTGAACTTTCACCATGAACTGATTTTCACTGAAGATTATTGCAGCCAATAAGTGTTACTGCTATTACTATCAATTACTTAGAGAATACCATATGCCAAGAAAATACGTTTTACCTCACTATTTCTCTCAAAAGTCAATGCGACATGTACTATTATTATCCCATTTTAAAGATGAGGAAACTGAGATTTACAGAGTTCAAGTAACTTGTCTAGAGTCATACACTCTTAAAGTACGCCTCAAATTCCTCTCCTAGGAAGACAGAAGTAGGACATCTTTATCTACCAACCCTTCCCCTGTTCTACTAGTTTTTGTTGGAAAATATTGTTTTGATAAATTTTAAAAACTTAAAATGTTCATTTACTTTTTTGCTAGGTGAAATCACATTGTGCTTCACACACACCAACAGTACCACACAATGCTTTACTTCCTCCCTACAGGTGTGAGACAGATCCTTTTTAGTATTTTAATTAATGGGATTTATGTCAACAAATTTTACGTGCCTTTCAGAGCTCAAGTAAAATAATCAATATCTTCTTATGATTTAATGTTCATAAAGAGCCTTGAAAGTGAAAGTCCCTCAATCTTGTCCAACTCTTTGCGATCCCAAGGACTACAGAATCCATGGAATTCTCCAGGCCAGAATACCGGAGTGGGTAGCCTTTCCCTTCGCCAGAGGATCTTCCCAACCCAGGGATCGAACCCAGATCTCCCACATTGTGGGCAAATTCTTTACCAGCTGAGCCACAAGGGAAGCCCATAAAGAGCTTTAAGAGAATAAATAAGTCATAAGGTAATACCCTAATAATAAAACAAAATTCAGAGGGTAAAAAGAACTAGATGCATAAATAGGTAAGTAGGTACATCAAACCTCAGAATGTTGACCTGTAACTAAAGCAAAACCGAAAACTAGAAACTGCCTCTTAAGTTAGTGAATTAATGAGGCCAATAGAGTTGAAATTATAAACTGCTATTGAGAATTTCCAGATAACATACCCTTTGATTTTTTTTTTTAAAGTCAGTTCAACAAAATATGGCTAGTGTTTGATTCATAACTTAGGGGCTTCCCTGAAGCTCAGATGGTAAAGAATCTGCCTGCAATGCAGGAGACCTGGGTTCGATCCCTGGGTCAGGAAGATCCCCTGGAGGAGGAAATGGCAACCCACTCCAGTATTCCTGCCTGGAGAATCCCATGGACCGAGGAGCCTTGTGGGCTCCAGTTCATGAGGTCACAAAGAGTCAGACACAGCTGAGTGACTAACAGACTAATACTACTACTTGATTCTTAAATGTACTGAAGAAATCATGTAAGTATAAGCCAACAAAACCATAAAATAGCCGTTTAATTCTAAGCAAACACCACAGGCAGGACTGGATTCCAACTGAAGCATTATGATTTGCCAGCTACCTCAACTTCAGCACATCCCTCAAATTGTCTGAGGCTCAGTTTCCCCACATCTACAAAGATAACAATGGCAACCCTGAATCTACTATAGGCTGTTCTGAAAATCAAATAAAAATATGAATGAGATCTAAAAATATAAAGTTAGTTTTTCTGAACTATACATCTATTAGCTTTCATCACATTTTAAACGGTCAAACGTACAATAGAAAAATTTGAAGTCAGAACTTCTCTAATTTCTGGCGTACAAGCTTCATTATTCTACATTTAGAAAACTTGCTTTTTCATTTATATTAACTTTGGAGATACTACGTTACTCAAGGACTACATGCCTATTAAAATTACTTAAATTAGACAGAATGACCCAGTGAGATCAGTACAATGACCAAGTACTGTGTCTGCAGTTATTAAAGATATGATTGTTACTTATGAAATTTTCATCCATGGAAATTGTATTTACCTAAAGACGAAACCAGAAAGTTAAGAAAAATGGGCAAATGATACAGTATTTCTATAAAAATGAGCATTATAACTAACATAAACCGGTATGGTATTTGTTCAGAACACAGATATCTATATCCATCAGATGGTCAGTGTAGGCAACACTGGCAGCAACTTTGCCAAAAACGGAAATATTTGTGAGTCAATAGGTTTGGGGTGTTTCTTTTCCTAAATGAAACCCTGTGTCACTCATTGCAAAATATAATCCCAAACATCTTATTCACCAGGAGAGTGATAAAATCAAGGGAACCCTGGAAAACCAAACTGTTCAGGAATACTGGCAACAGAATGACAGAATGCCAAATAAATCCGAATTGATATTAAATATTTTTAAAATTTAGTAGGGTGTATAATTTGGTACACAGCTAAATAGTCCATGTCTTTACAAAGTGGTGGGGGGAGGAAGAGGGAGGGCAACTGAGGGTGTTACTATTTTTTATTCAAGTTGTTTATTTAGACAACTATAAGAGGAGAGAAAATTCTTTACAAGAAACTTTTATCAAATTCACTGAGACAAAAATGTTTTTAGGCCTAGATTATACAGCTAATGGTCCTGGTTTTTCCACTAGAGTTTACAAGGATAGAAACTGTATGTCTAACTGCCAGCATGTCTGTGGATTTACGTAAATCTTTGGTTATGATACACTTTTCATTTATCCTTCTTTATTTTTACATCTGAGATAATTCTAATAGTGGTCAGATACTTGGGATGTTAAGACCTATTTGGATATATGAACCACAGCAACTATTACAGCACCTCTCTAACCAGAAGTCCACTTGAGTTGGTTTACACTGCCCTCTACAGCCTTGAGTCATTCTTTCTGAAAAATAACTGTATTTTTGAAATACAGAAGGACAACAGAACAAGGGGCCAAGAGATATTCTTTTTTTTTTTTTAAATTAGGGTATAGTTGCTTTACAATGTTCTGAAGAGATATTCTTAAGCACTCAGTTTTCATCTCTGAATCACATTAATAATGTTGACTTGAGAACTGAATTTTTAAACACTGTCACACATCTTTTTACCCATTTTTACTCATTAAGCTCCCAATGAGGAATTTTCTTTATTTCAACAAATAATTACTGTGGGCTTATTATTATGTATGATATTGTGCTAAGTGTTAGAATAACCAAAATAGTTATGGTGTGATCCTTTATTCTTCAAAATTGCCAAAGAGCAGCCTAAGTTTTAACAGATGATTATTAAAGATACATATGTATTTGAAATGACATTTCTTAAAAGATCAATCTAAAGATGCTATATTACAAAGAAGAGTGAAATAACCTATACTCAATTACAATTTAATATAATGTTATCTTGGGAGTAAAAGAATGGTGGGTTTGAATCTGGAGTCCTCTATTAGGACTATGTGATCATGGATAAGTTACTTAACTCTCCAGATCTCAATTTTCTCATTTATAAAACAGAGATGCTTGTAATTCCTACCACCAGTTTTTGGCAAGAATAAGTGACATATCCTTGAAACCATACTGCCTTATCATAATGATCAATGATACCTATTAAGTTCTTTTTATTACCCACATGTATTTTCCAAACCAAAAGTGGGGACAGATAAGCTGAAAAAATGCTAGTGTATTTATGAAGAAAATTAAAGAGATTTTAAATTAGGACTGTCCCATAAAGCCAAAAGTGTTTATTTCCTCTTTAATCTACTGAAAAGTTAATAAAACTGTAACTATGTTAAATCCATAACTTCATTTTTAAAGCCTATATAATATTTCATGAATATATTTATTATTTGTAGCTCAAGAAATTTTGAGTTTATACAAAGATATCACATGATCTAATAAATCTTCAAGAAGAATGCTTCTTAATCTCCATAAGAAATAACATATTTGAGTCTTTTTTGTTGTTGTTTAGATTTGATCTATGTACACTATTAAGTATGTCAAGGCTGTATATTGTCACCCTGCTTATTTAACTTACATGCAGAGCACATCATGAAAAACGCTGGGCTGGAGGAAGCACAAACTGGAATCAAGATTGCCAGGAGAAATATCAGTAACCTCAGATATGCAGATGACACCACCCTTATGGCAGAAAGTGAAGAAGAACTAAAGAGCCTCTTGATGAAAGTGAAAAAGGAGAGTGAAAACGTTGGCTTAAAGCTCAACATTCAGAAAACTACGATCATGGCATCCGGTCCCATCACTTCATGGCAGATAGATAGGGAAACAGTAGAAACAGTGGCTGTCTTTATTTTTCTGGGCTCCAAATTCACTGCAGATGGTGACTGCGGCAATGAAATTAAAAGACACTTACTCCTTGGAAGGAAAGTTACGACCAACCTAGATAGCATATTCAAAAGCAGAGACATTACTTTGCCAACAAAGGTCCATCTAGTCAAGGCTATGGTTTTTCCAGTGGTCATGTATGGATGTGAGAGCTGGACTATAAAGAAAGCTGAGTGCCAAAGAATTGATGCTTTTGAACTGTGGTGTTGGAGAAGACTCTTGAGAGTCCCTTGGACTGCAAGGAGAGCCAACCAGTCCATCCTAAAGGAGATCAGTCCTAGGTGTTCATTGGAAGGACTGATGTTAAAGCTGAAACTCCAACACTTGGGGCCACCTGATGCGAAGAGCTGACTCATCTGAAAAGACCCTGATGCTGAGAAAGATTGAGGGCAGGAGGAGAAGGGGACGACAGAGGATGAGATGGCTGGATGGCATCATCGACTCAATGGACATAGGTTTGGGTGGACTCCGGGAGTTGGTGATTGGTGATGGACAGGGAGGCCTGGCATGCTGCGGTTCATGGGGTCGCAAGGAGTTGGACATGACTGAGCGACTGAACTGAACTGAACTGAACATTATTAAAGAAACAAAATTGTGAAACACTGAAAACAGCTGTAAATGTAGCTAGTTATTGTGAATATGACCTTATTCTTATAATAAAGGTATAAGATTGAATAGAATCTTTTAATTGTTTTTATTTGGCCAATCTTTCAATAACTAAATTGGGATAATATTAGAAATTAGGAGTTGCATGGGCTTTCCCAGTGGCTCAGGGATAAAGAATCTGCCTACAATGCAGGAAATGTGGGTTCAATCCCTGGCTTGGAAAGATTCCCTGGAGGAGGAAATGGCAACCCACTCAAGTATTCTTCCCTAGGAAATCCCATGGATAGAGCTTGGAGGGCTACAATCCGTCCATGGGGTTACAAAGAGTCAAACACTACAGAGCGACGGAGCACACATATGAGTTGCATATTTACTCAAAATTTTAAAATAAACCAAAAAAAAGCCATATGAATTGGTATGTTGAGAGTAAATTAAAGGCACCGACTTCTTTCGAATTCAGAATTAACAGTGTGACTCATTTAATAACGTCACTTAAGAAATTTTTGTTGTTTTATATTCTATACAATGGGCCTCTTAATATAAATCATTATATTTCCTCCAAAATTTAGCTTTCCTAGTCATACTTCAGTAAATATAATCATTTATCTCAATGGTTGATCATTTAAATGTTACTTTGAAAAATCGCTCTGTTTACACATTTGCTCATTTATTCATTCAGCGCTCAGTCATTAAAACACTGAAATGATTATACATATTGATGGTAAATTTTAACTTTTTTTTAAAAAAGAATTTGTAAACATATTAATGATCAGAAGATTACAAAGAAAGGATGTTAAGACATTGAGAGTTTACTTGTCAACATATGAAAATCTCCAATCCATTTCAGGCATGTTTGGCTTTTCTGAAGAGTAACAATCTCAATAAACTAGCCTGTTGATGGGTACCAATTATCTCAAGACAATGTATTAAGTGAGTTTTAATTTATTTGCTCCTATTTAAAAAAAATAAACAAGTGTCAAAAATCCTTTCAGTAGGAATGGTTTAGAAGAAAGGACCAGCTGAATATTGCAATTTCATAAAGTTCAGGCAACAGTAAGTTTCAGAGGTCATCACCTGCACACAGTGGTTCTGGTTCAGCAATAACTGTACCATTCTAAATACCTTAAAGAAGGCAGTGTACTTTCTGGGTAATATTTTCAGTCTCTCAGTCTATCATGATATAGTTTCCCATAACCTTTATTTACCCTTTCATATTATGTTGCTAAATGATTTCTTCACAAAATAAATACCTTATCCTTTCAGAAAGAGCAAATGCCCGCAGAGTCAATGGCAAACAGGAAAGAAACTGCACTAGTGGTTAGGTAGCTCAACTAACAAATCCTAGCAATGGGATTAAATGATGCACGCGCACACACACACACAGGGACGAAACACTGAACGGGGTTGGATGAAACACTGAATGGGAGTTGAAAAAGAAATTACTCTGAACAAAAAAACAATCAAAGGTAGGCCAAACGTTCCTTTCTTAAAAATACTGTTTACTTGGTTAAGTTTGAGAAGCTAGCAGAACCAGACATCAAAGATTTGCTTAGGGCAATGAATTTCAACAAGTAGAACAACATCATCAGCTGCTTTCAGGGGAATAAGATATATGAAACTATCATATTTAGGATATTTTCTTAGGTTTGTTGAAAATAACAGTTGGGAGTAAAATAACCTAGTATAGTTCCTGGCATGCAGCGTCTATACAAGTTATAAATACAATTATAAATTTGTATAAATTTATAAATTATAAATTACAAGTTTCATCTCCACATCAAGATAACACAGTGATACTTAAATCACACTTTTGCCAGAAAATCGAAGCTTAAATAGAGGCATCAAGTAACCAGCCATGACACAGTTAACTGGTAGGAAAACAAGATCTGAAAACAGGTCTGTGTGTTTGCTGGAAGCCATATGCTGGTATCAGACATATACTTTACTGGTGCTTCAAAATCATCTGGATGTATACAAAAAGAACTTTGAATCCTGGAAGTGAAACTCTGGAAAACTTGGAAATGAAAAATGTATTTAGCGAAATAGAAGGCTGAATATGAAAAGCAGGACATCACTAGAAGAATACCACTGAAAAATGAGTTAGTAAGCTCAAACCTGGGCCAAAGATTTCTTCAGAATGCAAAAGGATAAAGAAATAAAAGGTTAAAAAAAGAAAAAGTTTTCAGAGGACAGACCTGATTTTTCACTATCTATTAGCAATTCCAAGAGGGGAGACTAAAGAGTGAAAGAGAGGCAATATCTGAAAACAGAGTATTAGAGAATTTTACATAACTGAAGATTATGAACATTGATTCCAAACGCATAGTTTCACATTGAATGGAGTCACTCACTGAGTGCCAATTTGGATAAATTAAAAACAAAAACTTATGAAACACATGAAAGAGAAATTCTTACTAACAAGGATAAAGCAAAAATCTCTAAAATTAACAGAAAAAAGACAAAAGATTTATCTACAGAAGAGACAACAACCTTCTACTTTTAATAATAATTTAGGAGAAAACTTGTCTTTATCAACCTAAAAGGCTGAAAACAGAGAATTGGGGGGAAATAAGAGCAAGCTTAAATTCTTCTTTTGTTCAGAGAAAAGGTATTAAACAGATACCTTTAATTTCAGACACTCTAAGAAAAACACGCTTAAATACACGTGTTAAAAAATTTACCTCGAAAGTGGCGGAACTGAATGAAGAGAATCAAAAGATAGACTTCCAGTTATAAGTACTGGGGATATAAAGTACAGCATGATGTCTAGTTAACACTGCTATATGGTATATTGGAAAGATGCTAAGAGAGTAAATCCTAAAGTTCTCATCACAAGGAAATGACGTTTTTTTTCCCTTTGGGCAAGGGGAGGGGTGATGTAGGGAGGGGGAACCTACATGAGATGACTGACATGCAGTTAACTAAACTTATAGGTAGTGCTAGTGTTCAAGAACCCACCTGCCAATGCAGGTATACGTAAGAGATGCGGGTTCAACCCCTGGGTCGGAAAGATGCCCTAGAGAAGGAAATGGCAACCCACTCTAGTATTCTTGCCTGGGAAATCCCATGGACAGAGGATCTTGGCAGGCTACCGTCCATGGAGTCATGAAGAGTTGGACATGACTAAAGTGACTTAGCATGCAAACTTACTGTAGTAAACATTTCACAGTACATATAAATCAAATCATTAATGCTGTACACCTTAAACTTACACAGAGCTACATACCAAATATATATAAATAAAACTGAAAGGAAATAAACAAAAATGATCACAAAGTAGGAAAGAAATGGATGCTATTCAAACCAGCAGAGCAAATAAAGAATAAAACAAATGTGATCATTCCAATGAGTCTAGAAAACAGAAACAAAGAGAGGGTAATATAAAGAAATTACCAGTTACAAGTTACAATAAATATAAACACACCATCAGAGATATGTTCAGACTAAATTAGAAAATAAAAATCTATGTACACGTCCATAACAGACACACCTAAGACACAATGGCACATGAAGTGTTACAAGTCAGGGATATGAAACTACATAGCAGGCAAAGGAAAAGAGAAAGTACATATAGAAACAGTGACACTAGACAAAAGAAATTAAAGAAAAATCATTAAAAGGGAAAAAGAAAATATCTACATTGCTACAAAGAATAACCTTCCAAGAGAATAACAGTCACTAGTTCTTATACATTTAACAACATAGTGTTTGAAATATAAAAAGAAAAAATTTTTAAATAGCAGAAATTAGCAAATCACAATCACACTGAGAGTCTTTAAAACACTCCTCTCAGAAAATAACAGATAAAGTAAAAGAAAAATAAATAATGCTATAAAGGATAGGAATGATACATTCAAATTAACCTAACAGATATAATATTAACTTAAACAGGTATTTAATAGGTAACATTCTGGACTACACATAAAAAGAAATCACATTCTTTTTGAAGATGTGAAATAGTCAGAGACTGATCATGTAGTGGACATCAAAAGGTAAATTAACAATTCTTCAACAGTGTTATCCTGCAGGCCACATTCACTAACCTAAATACAGTTAAGATGTGAAATCAATCAATCAATAAAATAAATAGATAAATCAGGAGTTTAAGATAAACATATATACACTACTATATACAAAAATAGGAGAAGGCAATGGCAACCCACTCCAGTACTCTTGCTTGGAAAATCCCATGGACGGAGGAGCCTGGTAGGCTGCAGACCATGGGGTCGCTAAGAGTCAGGTACGACTGAGCGACTTCACTTTCACTTTTCACTTTCATGCATTGGAGAAGGAAATGGCTACCCACTCCAGTATTCTTGCCTGGAGAATCCCAGGGACAGAGGAGCCTAGTGGGGTGCTGTCTATGGGGTCGCACAGAGTTGGACACGACTGAAGCGACTTAGCAGCAGCATATACAAAATAAATAAGGACCTACTCTATAGCACAGGTAACTATACTCAGTATCTTGTAATAACCTATAATGGAAAAAAATCTAAAAAAGAGTATTTGTGTGTGTATATAATTGAATCACTTTCTTATACACCTGAAACTAACACAATATTGTAAATTAACTACAGATCAATTTTAAGAAGACTAAAAAAAGAATATGCAGAAAAAGAAATTGGTAATAAAATGACAGCCAAAAAATTTAATCAGGAATTTTAAACTGTTTCTAAAAGTAGTGTATTAGTTAAACAGCAAATTAAAATGCATTTTTTTCATATTTCAAATGGACAATGACCACCCTATGTAAGATAACCTGTGAGATGCCATCAAAATGGTAATCATTGAAAACAGGGCAACAAACAATATTTTACAGAACCATTAAATTTGAAAATAAATGAATTATTTCAAAACAAGCACTAGAAAACAAAACAGAACAAAAAAATTTTAATTTGAACAAAAGTTAATAAACACACATAAAAACTAGAGACAGAAAAAATTAAACATTATAAGCAAATAACAAAAAATTTTATATGAAAAAACCTTAAAGTCTGTATGAAATAGATGGCTTTATAACAAAATATAAACTATCAAAACTTACCAAAGAACAAGCAGAAAAACCAACACAGTAACCAAAGTAAAAAAAATTAAAGCAATTGGCTAAAGGTATGCATCCTCAAGAAAGGCACTAGCCCAAGGCAGTTTTATAGGAGCTGAGGCTCACTTAACCCCATTCAAGAACCAGGTAAGAAAAGCAAAGAAAAGAAAATTAGTGTTCCATCATACTTCAAAGTAGATGTAAAATTCTTCAGTAAAATTTAAAAATAGAATAAAACAGGGTATGAAAAAATAACATCAAATACAGGTTAGCCCAGAAGTGTTAAGGATGACTGGCATCAGAAAATATATTAATGCAATTCATTACATTAAGAGAGTAAAAGAAGAAAATGAGATGAGCAGGTCAACAAGTTACTTTACCATACACTCATGATATAATTTCTCAGCCAAGAATAGGAGAATTTCCTTAATCTGATTAAAAAAAAAAAAGCTAAGAAGAGAAGCCAGCAGAATCAGAGATCAAAGAAGAAGGACAGAGAAAATGGTATTCATAGTAGTCAATATTAGATGCATTAAAATATGTAATATATATCAAAAAAGGATGTACAGGGACTTTCCTGGTGGTCCAGTGGCTAAGACTCCAAGCTCTCAATGCAAGGGGCCCAGTTCAATCCCAGGTCAGGAAGCTAGATCCCACAGGCTGCAACTAAGACCTGACACAGCCAAATAATAAATTTTTTTTTAAAAAAAAGGATGTACACTATCACCATGTGTAATCAGCATTATCAGAGGTACTAGCCCATGTATTAACCAAAAGCAAAAACGAAAGAAAGAAAAATGGGCAAAAAAAAACACTGGACAAAGTGACACAACTATCATTCATTAGTCAAAATATCCAAGAGAATAAACTGACAAACTAATAAACTAGTAAGAGAGGTATTATAAAGCTATATAATATATATATATATATATAAAGCCATAGAAAGAGAACACAAAATTTAAGTTTAAAATATTTGTACACGATTAAAGCATTTCAAATGAGTTAAAGCACACAGTATTCCACAGATTACCTCTGTGTAGATATGTGTGTGTGTGTGTTTGGGCAGGGAGAAGAGGAGTAAAAAGATCCATTGCTACCTCACAACATTAACAATAAATTGCAGACAGATTTTTTTCAAAGGCTTAAACAATAGAATCAAACAGATACAAGGATAAGAGAATATACAAGGGAGTATATCAATGACACTGGGGTAGGAAAGACCCTCTTAAAGAAGAAAAGAAAAGACAAGAGGGAAAAGATGGACAAAGTTAATACATAGATAAAAACTGTCAGTGTCCTCTGGGAAATTACATTATAAGCAAAGTTGAAAGAAAATACGCCAAATTGATAAAAGTAGCTAGCTTGGGGACTTGGTGGGGTGGATGACAAAATATTAAAACTAGGAATGAAAGTCAAAAGGAAATCTGTTCTTATCTTTTATTCATTCAGCAGTCATTCACTCACAAACATTTATTGAGTGTTTACTACGTCTCCAACCCTGTTTCAAGCATGAGGTATATGGAGCAAACAAAACAAAAAGATCTGTTCTCATGAAGCTTCCTTTCTGGAAAGAAAGAGACAAGGCTCTCAACATGTATGCCAGCAAGTAACTACTAATAAAACACCTCTCATTTTAAATTTAAATAACTTCAGAAGTTAGTGAACAGTAGGAAAAAGAAAACAGGACTATATATATTCTAAAATGTATGGATTTTGGAAAAGAAAAAATGTACTCATACATTACCTCTGAAATAGAAACATTATTAACCTTTGAAACTTTATAAAATTTTATTTTCTCTATAATAGTTTATATTTAAGGAATGTATGCACATAACGATTATTTACCCTTCTGAAATACCTGGATAGAAATACCTAAAAGACCAAATCCAGCAATGACTGACCAGAAAATGAGGGTTTAATGAAAGAATTGCAGGCTTTGAGATAGTTATCCATTGTGGCACCAAATGGAGGAGAGCACCTTGTGTCTGATCCTGCTGCTGCTGCTGCTAAGTCGCTTCAGTCGTGTCCGACTCTGTGCGACCCCATAGATGGCAGTCCACTAGGCTCCCCTGTCCCTGGGATTCTCCAGGCAAGAACACTGGAGTGGGTTGCCATTTTCTTCTCCAGTGCATGAAAGTGAAAAGTGAAAGTGAAGTCGCTCAGTTGTGTCTGACTGTCTGATCCTGAGAAGGAGCTAAAAGATACACTGTGCTTCACAGAGGTCGTGAGCAAGTTCCCTGGGTCTTGAGAAGAAGTCAGGGATGGGCCCCTACAGTCACCAACGGCCTTAACTAGTCAATAAGCAGTTTCCAAAATATAAACAGCTCTTTCCCTTTTTAATTTATCATTTACATTTTAAAAAAATATACTCACAAATATTTTTAACATGAGATATACTTTACTTAAAATTCTATTACATTCAGTTAACCTGTCAAGAATACAGGAATAACAGAAGTTCCCTGGTGGTCCAATGATGACGACTCAGAGTTCACTGCTGAGGGCCTGGTTCAACCCCTGATCTGGGAACTAGGATCGTGAGAGCCATGCAGCATGATCAAAAATAAATAATTAAAAATAAAATGAATGGATTACTCAAAATGTGATATTCAAAGATTATTTTTACTTACTTACTTACCTAGGACAACTACCAGCATATTAAAAAGTAGCCTATTAAATAAGCCCTGCATTTGTCTAAAGCAATGATAAACTCCAAAGAACTATTATTCTTTTTAGACACTCATGTCCACATCTGCCTACTAAAAACACATGTTCGAAGCATGAACATTTTAGTAAAGCGAAACTTCCCTTTAAACAAGTGTGTTTATTTGAACACAAAATTTCAGAACCAAATCAACAAGTGTTTTATGGGTTCACGCTCATGAGGGATCACATGTGTGTTTATTTGAATGTAATCTTATTGAAATAAACACAGCTGCGTTTATTTCAACGTGTGAGAATCAAGATCTACACATGTTTGTGCAAGAGTGAATCATGAAACCATGGCTTAGTGCATGAAAATTTGACTAGGAAATAGCACAAAGCACAATCACTTTCTTCAAATGTAACACTGAAAATTAAATCTACAGCTAAAAGGTATTTCAGGAAAAGGTACAATTCAATGTATCTCATAATGAACAAAATATAAACTTACAGGGTCAAATATAAAACATTTCTTTTATAAAGGTTTCATTTGAAAAAAAAACAAAGAAAAATGCAAAGAATGATAATAAATACGCATGAATCTACCGACTGAAAACATTGTGTAGTATATACTTGACCCTTTTTTAAAAAAATAAAATTGACATTCTCCATTTTTCTCTCCTTGGTCCCATTACTCTTCATCCCTTCCTCCTCAGAAGTGAACACTGTCACGAATCTGAGCTAAACAATGTATATAGTATTGTTTTGGGTGTTTTGTAAAATAAACACATAAGATATAAAGTAAAAATTATTCTATGTTTTGTTTTTTGTCTCTCAACTTTGTTTCTGAGATTGATCCAATGATGTTACTTCCAATTGTCTCCATTACAAAATAACTCTGCCATGAACATCTTTGTACACATCCCAGTGCAGATGTCTGAGACTTTCTCTAGGACGTAACTAGATATATAACTGCTGTTTCTCAAATTTTGCTAGACATTGACAAACTGTTTCCCTAAGTAGTTGTATCAAAGTGTACACTGATTTGGAATGGCTTCTATATAATTAGGAACTGTTCCAAGCAGAGTGTTCAAGAAATTGGTCTCTTAAATGGATGTGCAGACTTTCATGTTCTTGCTTGATCTGCTTAGGTTATCAGGACAGTGTTTCTCAGCCAGAGGTGACTGACCCCAGGAGACATTTATGATCGTGACCAGGACTTCCCTGGTGGCTCAGACTTTATACAACATCTCTCTGAAGTAACTATTCTCTGGTGGCTCAGATGGTAAAGCATCTGCCTACAATGTGGGACAACTGGGTTCGATCGCTGAGTCAAGAAGATCCTCTGGAGAAGGAAATAGCAACCCACTCCAGTACTCTTGCCTGGAAAATCCCATGGCTGGAGGAGCGTGGTAGGCTACAGTCCATGGGGTCGCTAAGAGTCAGACACGACTGAGCGACTTCGCTTTAGGAGAACGGCACTACTAGCATCCAGTGGCTGGAGATGGGGATATCTCACTGCCCAGCTTTACCTTTGGAAAAACAGAATGTCCAATTGGCTTGTTCTGGTATAAATTCTTCTTCCCTCCTAGGTCAAGAATAAGTTCCAGGAACTTTGGGCTTATGAAATCATCCTTTAAATAATAGTAAGCAGTGACCTTAAGTTGAAATGCTTTCTGACATCACAAACAGTTGGACTCAGAATAAGGAGTCCAAACAAGCTACAGCATATAACCCCATTCTACAGCCCCACTAATCAGACTTTTTACAACATCTCTCTGAAGTAATTGTATTCTCTGGTGGTTCAGATGGTACAGCATCTGCCTACAATGCGGGACACCCAGGTTCAATTCCTGGGTTGGGAAGATCTCCTGGAGAAGGAAATGGCAACCCAGTCCAGTATTCTTGCCTGGAAAATCCCATGGACAGAGGAGCCTGGTAGGCTACAGGCCATGGGGTCAAAAAGAGTCGGACAGGACTGAGTGACTTCACTTCATCCTCTGAAGTAACTGACCACACACATATCTAAATTAAACAACTGGAAATGCAACTAAATCTGTGTCTCATGGTTTATAAGAATAAAATCTTAATCTTACTTCCTAGGTGACTTTACTTATTAATAGTATCTTGGCTGACATTTTTGCCATTTATTTCCATATCTAAGCCATAGCAGAAACAAGAAAAAAGATTTCTAAGCTAAAGTATTTAAATGCCTATTTTGGAAAAAAAAGAAGACAGACGATACAAGGTGAAAATACTACTTAGGAAGAGCTGAAAAGTTGTATGTTTGCTTTTGCCAACCTGAGAGGGGTTTTTTCCTCCATTTTCCCTTTTATATTCCCTAATCTAAGTTAACGGAGAAGGCAATGGCACCCCATTCCAGTACTCTTGCCTGGAAAATCCCATGAAAGGAGGAGCCTGGTAGGCTGCAGTCCATGGGGTCACTAAGAGTCGGACATGACTGAGCGACTTCACTTTCACTTTTCACTTTCATGCATTGGAGAAGGAAATGGCAACCCACTCCAGTGTTCTTGCCTGAAGAATCCCAGGGACGGGGGAGCCTAGTGGGCTGCCCTCTATGGGGTCCCTCAGAGTCGGACACAAAGCAACTTAGCAGCAGCAGCAGTCTAAGTTAGAAAGTAACAAAATGTTTAACTTTCTCTCAATTTAATATGCAAAATGTAACTTCATTATTCACTTGGAGGCCATGTAAGTCAATGGATTTAAAAAACTGAACAAGAAGCTAAGAGACCAAGAACTTTAATCCTAACTGACTTTGGCCCTCTCTTACCAATGTGATCATCACTGGCGATTTTATTATCAGACTCTCAATAACTGCCTCTACAATGAAGTCTAACTCTATACCTCTATTCATGCATTTTAGTTCAACATTTCCAGTTACCTACCTGACATCTCCACAATGGTTGTCCCTTACCATATTCCATGTTCCTGAACCTGAACTGTGATCTCACTGCACGCCCTCCATCAACACCTTCCACCACAGAAGCTCCATTCATTTGATGGGCGGGGGGGCGGGGGGGGACAGCATTCTCTTGGCCAGCTCCTTCCATGGCTTCCTCTCTCTTACTCCTCTAACTCCTGCTTCTTCTATAGCATCTTGTCTACCATTTCTTCTTTTCCAGTTTAACTGCCACAGCCAAGAGCAGGTCCCACTTTATTCTGTATACTCACTGCTTCCAGACTTGACTCACTGTTGCTTATTTCCAGCTTCTCCTCCTGAAATTCACCCTACATATATGTGGTCATATTAATCTTTCTCTCTTTTCTTTTGTATGTCCTTTTTTATTTGTGTGTGATCAACACACAATCAATTGCACATATTTGAACTGGACAATGTGATACATTTGGTACACCTATGAAACCATCACTTGTAAGATAATGAACACATCCATGATCCAACCCCCAATTTTTTCTTGTGCCTTTGTAAACCCTCTCTCTCCTTCTCTCTCCATTGTGAAGGAACCACTTATCTGTTTTATGACTCTAGATTAGTTTGTATTTTTTAGAATTTCATGTAAGCAGAATCACAGAGTATGTACTCTTTTTGGTCTAGGTTTTTCAGTAAGCATAATTATTTTGAGATTCACCAATGCTGATGGGTAAATCAATGATCCTTTCCTTTTTATTGCTGAATAATAGTTCTTTGTATGCACAGACCATCATTTGTTTAACCATTCACTTGTTGGTGGATATTTTGGGTATTACAGATAAATCTACTATGAACATTCAGGTACACATCCTTGTATGGACTTATCGTTCTCTAACTTGGATAAATACTGTAAAAGGAAAATGACTAGATCAATGGTAAATGTAGGTTTAACTTTTTAAGAAACTGCCAAACTATTTTCAGAGTGGTTATACCATTTTACATTCCCACCTGTGGTTTATGTGAGTTCTAGTTTCTCTATACTGGATATAATCAGTCTTTTTAATTTTAGCCATTTTTGTAGGTGAGTAGTAGTATCTCTGGAGAAGGCAATGGCACCCCACTCCAGTACTCTTGCTTGGAAAATCCCATGGACGGAGGAGCCTGGTAGGCTGCAGTCTATGGGGTCGCTAAGGGTTGGACACAACTGAGCAACTTCCCTTTCACTTTTCACTTTCATGCATTGGAGAAGGAAATGGCAACCCACTCCAGTGTTCTTGCCTGGAGAATCCCAGAGACAGGGGAGCCTGGTGGGCTTCCGTCTATGGGGTCACACAGAGTCGGACACGACTGAAGCAACTTAGCAGCAGTAGCAGTAGCAGTAGCATGCCTTTTCTCAGAGCTTCCCAGATGGTGCTAGTGATAAAGAATCCACCTGCCAATGCAGATGTAAGAGAGGTGGGTTCAATCCTTGGGTCAGGAAGATCCCCTGGAGGAGGGCATGGCAACCCACTCCAGTATGCTTGCCTGGAGAATCCCATGAACAGAGGAGTTTGGTGGTCTATAGTCCATAGGGTCAAAGAATCAGACACAACTGAAGGGACTTAGCATGCAGGCATGCATGCCTTTTCTCAGGCTATTCCTTCTATCTAGAAAGCCTCTCTTGTCCAGATCTTTTGTACTTCAAGGTGAAATCAAATAACACCCCTTTGGGGCTTCCATTGTCCTCAGCCAGAAGTACCACCCTCCTCTAAATTGTCTTTTGTTCATATTGTTGTTATTTCTATTATTGTTCTGACCACAGGGGGCAGTATAACTGATGGTTAGGAAGATGGACTCTGGATACAGACAGCCTGAGTTCAACTCCCATTACTAGCTGTGGGAATTTAAGCTAGTTACTTCCCTATACCTCAGTGTAGTGGACACTGGGATGCCCTACCTAGATCCCCTCTAGGCCAGCAGACCCACTGTCCAGCTGCTGAGAGTGTCGAATGCTAAGGGCTCAGAGCTGCATAAGAGCTACCTTTCCCAGCAATTCTGGGGGATTATGCCCCTCCCTCAGGGTCTGTTCCCCAGTGCAGTCCCCCTCAGCCAATGCCTGACTGAGTGGTCCTCTTCCCAATGGCAAATCTATGTGCCATTCCCACTCCAAACTTCGCAAAGGATTTCAAGGAGGCTACATTTTTAGCAAAATCCACATCTTTACCTAGCTTTTCCCCCTACCCAGTTCAGTTCAGTTGCTCAGTTGTGTCCGACTCTTTGCAACCCCATGGACTGCAGCACGCCAGGCCTCCCTGTCCATCGCCAGCTCCCAGAGTTTACTCAAACTCATGTCCGTTGAGTCAGTGATGCCATCTCATCCTCTGTTGTCCCCTTCCCCTCCTGCCTTCAGTCTTTCCCAGCATCAGGGTGCTTTCAAATGAGTCAGGTCTTCGCATCGGGTAGCTGAAGTATTGGAGTTTCAGCTTCAGCATCCTCTACCCAAGTAGTTCTCAAACTTTAGTATCAATCAGGTTCACTTGGAAGACCAGTTAAACCACAGGTTGGCTCTCCAGCTCCCCAAGTTTCCGGTTCAGGGCTCCTGAGAATACTCAACCTGAGAATGTATATTTCCAAGTATCACTGAGGCCACTGACCACACACCCAATCTGGCTTCCCTCCGTCGCTCATGTTCAGGTTCCTCCTGAGTGCTCCCTCAATAAATCACCCACACAAGACTCTGCATCTCAGGCTCTGCTTCTAAGAAACCTGACATGCAATTTCTTAATGTAGCAAATAGGTACATTATTAATTAGCCTAAATGATGACTGTGCAGATAAAATCAGGAAATATATCCACTATGCTTAGAATAGTACCAAGCACATAAAAAAGTCTTTATAAGTATTAGTTACCATCATCAGCTCCTCTATTATTACTAAACATTACTGAGCACAGGATCTATCCCTTACCCAACATTGCATTTCCTATATTACCTAACACCAATACCTACAACTGAAATCAATCTAGTGGGCTTAATGTATTGTCCACTGCATTAGCTACAATAATTAGAACTTGGTCTCTACTGAAAGGGAGCCTTAACATCTGCTCTTTGAAAGAATCTGGAGGAAAAACAAAGTACAAGCACTCAGTTATAGTTGCAGGCTATGTTCAAGAAAGAATTCAAGAAATGAGAATAAAAGGCTGGGAGTGGATCATCAGTGGGATTCCTACAAGGTGACTACTACAAAGCACAGAGTGTCAAATGTTATCTGGAAAGAATGTTAAAGGAACTAACATACTGTACACGTGAATAAGACCTTATTATAAAACAGATTACCGGAAAAAACAATGAAAGTGAACAAATCTTTAATTTCCTGACCACAGACCCATTGCTTGACTTAGTAAACTATTTGCAATTAGAGCAGTTAAAATTTTTTGGTGTTTAGGCAAACAATGGACATCAAACAACTTCTCTAGCTACATGTTAACTGAAGAAAATCCAATAAGACACTTATCCATTTTGCAGAGACATGTTGATGAAGCCTATACTTCTCAAAACCAAATAATCATGCCATGTCTACTGCCATCATTCCAAAAATATAGAGTAGTATAACAAGTAGAAATTAAAAATTGAAAGGCACATAGTCTTAGGGCATGAAATCTTTTACTTTTTCGCCGGTGCGGGGGAGGGGGTGGGGGTGGGCATGAATTTCTTGATGGCAAGTAACTTCAAACAGTACTTCTATGTTAGAACATGTACATATATTCTTGATATGATAGGCATGTAGATTATACTACTGTCTGCTTATGTCAATACTCACCAAACTCTATACTTAAGGTCTACACATTCCACTGTGTGTCATTTTTTTATCTCGATTTTTAAACAATGAGGCCTATATTATAGAACAGGATAGAAAATACTCAAATAGATTTTTAAGATCAAGCATTCTGGAAACTTCAACAAATTTGAGCTTTCTGGAAGCACAATTTGGCCTATGTTATGACCCATGACTTCGCAGGAAAACGAGTCTACTTTCTTCTGTTCTTCAGGTACGTTAGTAGAAAATTTGAGAAACAGAAAGCTAGGAAAACAAATTATTGGTTTTTCATTGGTTATTTTATATAAATTGAGCCTTTTCTGGAAATTTAAATGGGTGACCTGGTAGGATTACCACCTAAGACCGGCCTGTGCCTTAAAACACATTCCTAAAGCAACTTCTTGAAAAGAAATACCAGCAAAGTCACCACAGCCACAGCAGCCCCGGTGGCACAGGCAGCCCACTGGCCCTGTTCATTAAAGGAATAGCTACAGCAAGTTACCAGATACCTGTAAAGCTGTTTAACACAGAGAACTTACATGTAACATTCCCCTACAGGCAGAAGGGCCCTTAAAGTTTGTTCAGCAAAATGATCTGGCACAAGGCCAACATCTAAAACAGAATCTAATCCAAAAAATAAAATAAACAAAGTATACACAACACTTAAAAATCATGAATCTAATGTGAGCTCTCATATATAACAGTAAAGCATATAAACCTGTTCAATAAATGTCTGCTGAATCACAGAGTGGATTCTGTTAAGCAATAATTTTCTAAAATGGAAAGTAAAGTCCTATATCTTAGAAGAACTTGGCAGGATAGCAAGAAAGAGGGATACAATATCAGAGCACCGAACAACAGAGCTGAGCAGGCCCTGAGCCACCCGGGCCCTTACTCTATCTGACGGTAGAGACAAGAGCTTGCTGTGGAAGGATAATGCTTTCTCCCCAGACATCAGCCTCACAAGATGATGGATAAACTCCAAAACTTACTACTTGCTATAATGAGGGATGGAGGGTGGGGGCGAGAGGCAGTATTTGTCCAGAAATTTGTGGCACTATAAGGCATTACCAGTCATTCAAATTCACAAGAATCTGGGTGAATAATGTTTCGCTGGCTTTATCCAAGAATCCACAAGCTTAAACTAGAGATTCTTCAGCATTTAAAAAGAGAGTCTCCTCCAATGACAGCACTCCATCCCAGCGGTATTTCAGATGCCCTTTCTGGCAGTTTCCTTAATTCACATCTTTCCAACCTAGAGATGCATACAGTATTTCTGGAAGATGAGTGCTGTGTCTCAAACATGAGTGGCACACTATTTTTGGTTCTGTTTCTGCTTTTTGATAAATAATTTTTTGTTGGACTTTCATGTTCATATGGGTGATATGATCTTAGCCAATCTCTTCTTGGAAAAGTTAACAAGCAATCAAGTTTTTTTCCAGGGTCTTTAATGAAAAACCTAACTTGCATGAATTATTCTGACATTTGAACATCACTTTTCCTTTCTAGACTGCTCTTGAAAATCTACAAATTCCTTTGGAAACGAGGTATATCAAAAACCTTAAACCAAGAGGCCAGCACAAGAAAAGCTACCCCAAATGTGCTGTTTTGTTTAGTTAAATCATGTTGTGATTTAACCAATATCATCCCCTCCTACTCAAACTGTGAGCCTACATGTAAATAGAGAAGATAAGAAAGGGTGGGAATTGAGTATGTAATCCTCAGACAGGAGGTGTTGGTCAAGCAGAAACAAATACTCTGGGAAAAAAGTAGAAACAAACAATTTTTTTTTTAAGGATGAACTGCTTTGCTAAGATAAAACCATTCTCAATCATCTGCATGGATTTATGTCCTGCCAAAAATATTTTTTATGCAGCAGAGAGATCAGACAATATGGAAAGGCAAAAAATGACCCTATAAGAATTGCTGTAGATAAAAACACCTCAAGAAAACCCCATCATCAGACTCAGTGTTACTTCTGGATTGTCTTCCCACAGATCCACCTCCATATCTCTTATCACTTAAGGTTTTAGAGAAAAAAAATTACTGCTAGCAAGTTTAAAGCATTTACAAATCATAAGATACAACCACACTTCCAGAGTCACTCATGATCACTGCTAATCTACAGCATTAAACACACATACACAAAGCAAATAACATATTCCACAATTGTTAGAAATCTAAAAAATAACTGTTGTGGAATTAAGGATTTAATGAAACAACAGAATAAATAATTAAAATAAATAAATATAATATATTTTTTATATATTAAGCTGAGTGAATAATCACATCTTTGGCTTCCCAGGTGGCACTGCAGATCAGATCAGATCAGTCGCTCAGTCGTGTCTGACTCTTTGTGACCCCATGAATCGCAGCACGCCAGGCCTCCCTGTCCATCACCAACTCCCAGAGTTCACTCAGACTCACGTCCATCGAGTCAGTGATGCCATCCAGCCATCTCATCCTCTGTCGTCCCCTTCTCCTCTTGCCCCCAATCCCTCCCAGCATCAGAGTCTTTTCCAATGAGTCAACTCTTCGCATGAGGTGGCCAAAGTACTAGAGTTTCAGCTTTAGCATCATTCCTTCCAAAGAAATCCCAGGGCTGATCTCCTTCAGAATGGACTGGTT
Organism: Bubalus bubalis; assembly: GCF_019923935.1. Lineage (NCBI taxonomy): Eukaryota > Metazoa > Chordata > Mammalia > Artiodactyla > Bovidae > Bubalus > Bubalus bubalis. The sequence continues at coordinate 97,516,972 of NC_059157.1, read as the reverse complement.
GGATCTCCTTGCAGTCCAAGGGACTCTCAAGAGTCTTCTCCAACACCACAGTTCAAAAGCATCAATTCTTCGGCGCTCAGCCTTCTTCACAGTCCAACTCTCACCAAAGAGACTTGGGTTCCAACTCTAGTCTGGGAAGATTCCACATGTCATGGAGCAACTAAGCCCATGCACCACAGCTACTGAAGCCCATGTCCCGAGAGCCCATGGTCTATAAGAGAAGCCACTGCAATGAGAAGGCCACACACCACAATGAAGAGAAGCTTCCACTTACCGCAGCTAGAGAAAAGCTCACATGCAGTAAGGAAGACCCTCAGTTCAGTTCAGTTGCTCAGTCATGTCCAACTCTTTGTGACTCTTTGGACTGCAGCATGCCAGGCCTCCCTGTCCATCACCAACTCCCGGAGCCTACTCAAACTCATGTTCATTGCATCAGTGATGCCATCCAACCATCTCATCTTCTGTCGTCCCCTTCTCCTCCTGCCTTCAATCTTTCCCAGCATCAAGGTCTTTTCCAATGAGTCACTTCTTCACATCAGGTGGCCAAAGTATTAGGAGTTTCAGCTTCAACACCAGTCCTTCCAATAAATATTTAGGACTGATTTCCTGTAGGATTGGCTGGTTGGATCTCCTTGCAGTCCAAGGGACTCTCAAGAGTCTTCTCCAACACCACAGTTCAAAAGCATCAATTCTTCAGCGCTCAACTTTCTTTATAGTCCAACTCTCACATTCATACATGACTACTGGAAAAACCATAGCTTTGACTAGACGGACCTTTGTTGGTAAAGTAATGTCTCTGCTTTTTAATATGCGGTCTCCAGGTGGGTCACAGCTTTTCTTCCAAGAAGCAAGTGTCTTTTTAATTTCATGGCTGTAGTCACCACCTGCAGTGATTTTGGAGCCCCCCAAAATAAAGTTTCTCACTGTTTACATTGTTTCCCCATCTATTTGCCATGAAGTGATGGGACAAGATGTCATAATTTTAGTTTTCTGAAAATGGTGAGTTTTAAGCCAACTTTTTTACTCTCCTCTTTTACTTTCATCAAGAGGCTCTTAGTTCTTCTTTCCTTTATGCCATAAGGGTGGTATCATATCTGTATCTGAGGTTACTGATATTTCTCCCAGCAATCTTGATTCCAGTTTGTGCTTCATCCAGCCCAGCGCTTTTCATGATGTATTCTGCATATAAGTTAAATAAGCAGGGTGACAATATACAGCTTTGACGTACTCCTTTCCCAATTTGGAACCAGTCTGTTGTTCCACATCCAATTCTAACTGTGGCTTCTTGACCTGCACACAGATTTCTCAGGAGGCAGGTCAGGTGGTCCAGTATTCCCACCTCCTTCAGAATTTTCCACAGTTTGTTGTGATCCAGTCAAAGGCTTTGGCATAGTCAATAAAGCAGATGTTTTTCTGGAACTCTCTGGCTTTTTCGATGATCCAGCGGATGTTGGCAATTTGGTTTCTGGTTCCTCTGCCTTTTCAAAATCCAACTGGAACATCTGGAAGTTCATGATTCATGTACTGTTAAAGCCTGGCTTGGAGAATTTTGAGCATTATTTTGCTAACGTGTGAGATGAGTACAATTGTGTGGTAGTTTGAGCATTCTTTGGCATTGCCTTTCTTTGGGATTGGAATGAAAACTGACCTTTCCCAGTCCTGTGGCCACTGCTGAGTTTTCCAAATTTGCTGGCATACTGAGTGCAGCACTTTCACAGCATCATCTTTTAGGATTTGAAATAAGATTTGGAATTCTATCACCTCCACTAGCTTTGTTTATAGTGATGCTTCCTAAGGTCCACTTGATTTCACATTCCAGGATGTCTGGCTCTAGGTGAGTGATCACACCATCGTGATTATCTGGGTCATGAAGATCTTTTTTTGTACAGTTCTTCTGTGTATTCTTGCCACCTCTTCTTAACATCTTCTGTTTCTGTTAGGTCGATATCATTTTTGTCCTTTATTGTGCTCAACTTTGCATGAAATGTTCCTTAATTACCTTCATCATAGCTTGGCCTCAGGTCAAGCAACAGGGAAGGAACACGGCCCTGCCCATCAACAGAAAACTGGATTAAAGATTTACTGAACATGGCCCCATCCACCAAAACACCACCCAGTTTCCCCTTCAGTCAGTCACTCCCATCAAGAAGCTTCCAAAAGCCTCTTATCCTTATCCATCAGAGGGCAGACAGAATGAAAACCACAATCACAGCAAACTAACCAAACTGATCACATGCCTTGTTTAGCTCAAAGAAACCATGAGCCATGCTGTTTAGGCTCACCCAAGACAGATGGGTCACGACAGAGAGTTCTGACAAAACGTGGTCCACTGGAGAAGGGAATGGCAAACCATTTCAGTATTCTTGCCTTGAGAACCCCATGAACAGTATGAAAAGGCAAAAAGGTATGACACTGAAAGGTAAACTCCCCAGGTTGGTAGGTGCCCAATATGCTACTGGAGATCAGTGGAGAAATAACTCCAGAAAGAATAAAGAGATGGAACCAAAGCAAAAACAATACCCAGTTGTGGATGTGACTGGTTATGGAAGTAAAGTCAGATGCTGTAAGAAAAATATTGCAATAGGAACCTGGAATGTTAGGTCCATGAATCAAGGCAAATTGGAAGTGGTCAAACAGGAGATGGCAAATGTGAACATCGACATTTTAGGAATCAGTGAACTATTATGGACTGGATGGGTGAATTTAACTCAGATGACCATTATATCTACTACTGTGGGCAAGAATCCCTTAGAAGAAATGAAGGAGCCATCATGGTCAACAAAAGAGTCTGAAATGCAGTACTTGGATGCAATCTCAAAAACAAAAACGAACAATCTCTGTTCATTTTCAAGGTAAACCATTCAATACCACAGTAATCCAACTCTAGGCCCCAATGAATAATGCTGAAGAAGCTGAAGTTGAATGATTCTATGAAGACCTACAAGATCTTCTAGAACTAACACCCAAAAAAGAAGTCCTCTTCACTATAGGGGACTGGAATGCAAAAGTAGGAAGTCAAGAAATACTGGACTAACAGGCACATTTGGCCTTGGAGTACAGCATGAAGCAGGGCGAAGGCTAACAGAGTTTTGCCAAGAGAATGCACCGGTCATAGCAAACACCCTCTTCCAACAACACAAGAGAAGACTCTACACATGGACATCACCAGATGGCCAACACCGAAATCAGATTGATTATATTCTTTGCAGCCAAAGATGAAGAAGCTCTATATGGTCAGCAAAAACAAGCCTAGGAGCTGACTGTGGCTCAGATCATGAACTGCTTATTGCCAAATTCAGACTTAAATTGAAGAAAGTAGGGAAAACCACTAGACCATTCAGGTATGACCTAAATCAAATCCCTTACGATTATACAGTGGAAGTGACAAATAGATTCAAGGGATTAGATCTGATAGGCAGAGTGCCTGAAGAACTACGGACGGAGTTTGTGACATTGTACAGGAGGCAGGGATCAAGACCATCCCCAAGAAAAAGAAATGTAAAAAGGCAAAATGGTTGTCTGAAGAGGTCTTACAAATGGCTGAGAAAAGAAGAGAAGTTAAAGGCAAATGAGAAAAGGAAAGATATACCCATTTGAATGCAGAGTTCCAAAGAATAGCCAGCAGAGATAAGAAAGCCTTCCTCATAGATCAATGCAAAGAAATAGAGGAAAACAATGGAATGGGAAAGACTAGAGATCTTTTCAAGAAAATTAAGAGGTACCAAGGGAAGATTACATGCAAAGATGAGCACAAAAAAGGAAGACCCAGAACAGCCAAACATAAATAAATCTTTTTTTTTTTTTAAGTGAAATAATATCAGTCTATTTACAGCAAAACCTCTGGGTACCAGGCCCTTTAAGCTAGACCCACTTTATCCAGAGAAAATGTGAGAGAAAAAGATCAATTTACTTTCCACAAATAGCCAGAAACGGTTTTAAAAATTAAGAATGAATAACACTCCAAATCTGTAATCACTAGTCCCTCACCAGTGTGCTCTGTTCAGTGATGTTCAGCTCTGTGCTTCAGAAAAGGAATAGCCCTCTGCAAACTCGCCACTCCTGGTTTCATCCACTTTACTCTCTCCATGTATACAGGCGTCCTACTAGCATTTGAGCCTACTGGAATCATCTGCAGGATTTGTGAACAATACAAATCCCTAGATCCTACTCGGAAGATTCTGCTTTGTTCAGGAGGAGACCAGGCAGGCAGGAGTTGTGGTAGTAGCAGCTATAGTGCAGGCCTGATTCATTTACCTTCCCCTGGCCGCCACTTCACACTATCTGATGCAGTGTCTTTCAGTTACTATCTCGGGTTCTCCTGATGGCTACTGTTTCCTTGTCTTCATCTTAACTTTTTTTAAAATACTTATTAATTTATATATTTGGCTGTGTCTTAGTTGCCGTGTAGGGGATCTAGCTCCCTGACCAGGGATCGAACCCAGACTCCCCTCATTGGGAGCGAGGAGCCTTAGCCACTGGGCCACCAGAGAAGTCTCTTCACTGTAACTTCTAACTCGCACCTCTCTCCTGTTTAAGCTCCAAAGTTTCTCCTCTCTCATGTGCCCTCACAGGTACAGCCCTCATCCACTGAATCTGCCCTGTAGCCCACACATTAAAAAGCACAGGACTAGACATCGGCTCTAAGTGCATGAGAGCAGGGGGAGAAATGGCAAATCGGACTTAAGCTCTAGAGTCAGAATGACCAGAATTCAAATCCTGAAACACAGAAAGCAAATATGCATATGATATTTAACCACCTGCAGTCTTAGGTTCTTCATAGGTAAAATGGGAAATAATAATATATCTCTCATGGTATCATTGCAAAGGTTAAATAAGATGATTTTAAATACCTATGGCACTGTCTGGAATGTTACCCTCAATAAACAGGAACAATTATTATTACAGAGAAGAACTGGGAACAGTGGTTAAATCCATCAGCAGAATGCAGTGAGAATTATTATTCATTTTATTTTATTTTAAAAAGATTTATTTTTTAATGGCTGCACTGGGTCTTCGCTGCCGCGTGTGGGTTTCTACAGCTGCAATGAGCAGGGACTACTCTACTTTGCGCTGTGAGGGCTCCTCACTGCAGTGGCTTCTCTTGTGGCGGCGCACAGGCCCTAGGGCATCATGGGCTTAGTTGTTCTGCATGGGGATCTTCCCAGACCGGAGATTGAGCCGTGTCCCCTGCATTGGCAGGCGGATTCTTAACCACTGGACCACCAGGGAAGCCCCATTATTCATTTTAATGCAACATCTAAATACCAAATAAATCAAACTCTTCACTACCCACCATTGGTTCCAACTCAGATTGAGCCAATCTATACTAACCAGAGATCACTCTGTTACTCCAACATAAAACTCCCAAAATGAAGTTTTATCCTCATGAAGCCAATATGGCATTGAAAGGGTGGGGTGAAATGAAATCGTTGCTACCTCAGCAAAAATGACTAAAAATGGCTTTGATCTATAAATCTCTAAATAATTGGAGTTGCAGTGTCCTTAGAGACTGTATATGTCCCTGCCTCCTGTCATGGTTTCTGAGACTACCTGAAATGTCCCTGTTCTTCAGACCTGAACAAGAGAAGTATGAAGAAACTAGAAGAGAATCTGTCACCTTCCTTAAAAAAAAAAAAAAAACTTTAAATTGGAGGAGGGGAAGTTGGGGGAAGTCCTATTATCTGTCAATTTTTTCAGGTTTTACGGATTTGGACATTTTTTTTTTAACACAATTTTACTTTTAACAAAGATTGAGAGAACAGTCATTTGGTTCCACACTTTTCCATCTAATATTGGTGTAACACCTATCTTACTAAGTCGTTATGCCCATTTGCTCTACTACTGTGGAAGCTGGTATTGGGGGATTCCTGTTTTTACTTACTTTATATTCCCGGGCTTAATACTATGCCTGCCAAGCAAATGTCAGGACCTCAATAAATGTTCCCTGAGTGAATATAACAGTTTCTATGATCATCCATTCAAGAGTTTACTTCTGATACAGTAAGAGTTATTTCAACTGTTTCTCTGACATCAGCAGAGGATCAGACCAAGTCCCAGAGTAATCCCTTAACACACTAATGTCTCTCACAGCTGAAACAAACCCAGCAATTATGTATCGGGGGCATCTTCCCTGCGCCTTGCACTCTGCTCAGAAAAGGGCAATGTTCTGCAATGAAAGTAAACATGGGCCTTTTAGCCCTCTACATGAAAAAAGATACAAGTCGGGGACTCAGGAAGAATGCTAAATAACGTGAATTTTGAAATATTGCAATCTGTCAATGTTTCTGGGAAATCCTTCCCCTCGTGGCTCTAACAGGTCATAGAGTCACTAGGAGTTACCCTGGAAAGGATCTTCCTGATCATTCCAGGCCAGGCCAAACACTTAATGAAAAAGAAAACAGAGGTCTATTGAAATAAGTGACTGGTATAGGTTACACACTTAGCGCCACAAAAACCAGGGCTGGAATCTAGGTTTTCTCAATTTTCAGGACTTATACCCTAACATACAAGTATATTAATGAGGTCAGTGACTAGAGGGAAAGGATCATACTTATTCCGTTTTTATATTGTCTCTCATTGCAGTCTTATATACTTATGTTAGATGTGAAGGCAAAAGCTGCTATGATTTTTCTGACAATGCTTTTCCTAACAAAAATGTATTATACTAAATAAAACCCAAATAGCATTACTATTCAAAAAGTTACTATTCAAATATCTTTTTTCTTTAAATGGAAAACACAAGACCTCCTGAAATGCTTTCTTGGAAAGCACTTTATAAAACTGATGATCATAAAGAATTTTTACATAAAAAAAAATCAACTGTTATCATTAGACTACATTACTGATTCAAGATGCAGCATCAAATAAGTAACTATTATGTGGATATTTCTGTATTTTCCCTCTTCTTCCCTGGTTTGTGCATGTATTTAGAACAGAATATACAAAGGGCTCAAAAGAGCTACAAACTATATATATAGTATATAAAAATTGAACTCTGCTGTAAATTACCTAAAGGTTGATATAATAACTTTTAACATTTTTTTTTTTTTTTTGCTTTCATAAGGTTCCTGAGAACATGACTTTAGATAGTGCTCAACTCTTGTCCCAGTAAATTTGATTTGATGCTTTCATTTTCTCAAAAAGAGCTCCTACAGCAAAAGGAGGCATTCAAACTCACTCCACTGAGCTACAGATTAAGTACTGGATTGGCTAAAAAGTTTGTTTCAGTTTTTCTGTACAGAATACTTTAGTGTGCTGTCAATTCAGCCTTTAACATATTACTTGTCTCCATTTGTGCCTCTTCCCTCCCTGTGGCCAACCAAGAGGAGCTCCCAGTTAACTTCCAGCCTCTGATGCTGTGATAATTTCCTCACCTGATGCTCCTGCCACCCATCTCTTCCCCTCGAATGCTACTGGTGCAGGGTGCACTCTAACAACCTGCTTCAGTGACCCACCACTGAGCCTGGCCTGGCGATTATGCGCTCCTAAAATCTGACCCTGATTACCCTGCAGTGTATCTCCCTTTCTTAAAGGGAAATTGCGCTCCGCAATCTCTACCATGCCCTTACTCTAGGTTTTCCCTTCAGCAGGACAGTCCTTTCCTCTTAATTTATTCATACAACAAATATTTATTGACAGCCTATTCTCTACCACTTGCTAAAAATACAAAAACAAATTATCTCCCCACCACCCAGGGGCTATGTCCAAATCCCAATGTGCAAGGACCAATAATGGAGTCAGATGCTACAGCACCCTCATCTGACTTCCTTTTACCATTTTTTTTTTTTTTGGGGGGGCCACACCACACAGCTTGCAGGTTCTTAGCTTCCTGACCAGGGATAGAACCTGGGCCCACGGTGGTGAAAGCACAGAGTTCTAACCTCTAGACCACCAGGGACCCAGCATACTATTGTCTTTATGTCTCAACTTACTAATCACTTTAACCAAAGGTCAATACACAGGTGTTGAGTATCCACTGTACTCTATTCAACTTGTATGACTGCATTAATAGCTCATGAGGTTATTTCTATACTTCCTCTCCCTTCCTATTGTACACACACAACTCATCCTTGTCTTCTTGGTAACATTCACAGAACGTAGCAATTGCTCAATAAACACATGAGGAAAGAATGAAAAGATCTATAAATGAATGTGGTGGGGGAGGGGGGGAGAATATTTTCAACTGTGGTGTTGGAGAAGACTCTTGAGAGTCCCCTGGACTGCAAGGAGATCCAACCAGTCCATTCTGAAGGAGATCAGCCCTGGGATTTCTTTGGAAGGAATGATGCTAAAGCTGAAACTCCAGTACTTTGGCCACCTCATGCGAAGGTGGAAAAGACTCATTGGAAAAGACTGTGATGCTGGGAGGGATTGTGGGCAGGAGGAGAAGGGGACAACAGAGGATGAGATGGCTGGATGGCATCACTGACTCGATGGACATGAGTCTGAGTGAACTCCGGGAGTTGGTGATGGACAGAGAAGCCTTGCGTGCTGCGATTCATGGGGTTGCAAAGAGTTGGACACAACTGAGCGACGGAACTGAACTGAATTGAGTGTCAACTTCTCCCTATCTTGATTCATGCTGCTGCTGCTGCTAAGTCGCTTCAGTCGTGTCCGACTCTGTGCGACCCCATAGACTGCAGCCCACCAGGCTCCCCCGTCCCTGGGATTCTCCAGGCAAGAACACTGCAGTGGGTTGCCATTTCCTTCTCCAATGCATGAAAGTGAAAAGTGAAACTGAAGTCGCTCAGTCGTTGTCTGACTCCCAGCGACCCCATTGACTGCAGCCTACCAGGTTCCTCTGTCCGTGGGATTTTCCAGGCAAGAGTACTGGAGTGGGGTGCCACTGCCTTCTCCAATCTTGATTCATAGATTACAATTACCTTAAAATTTAAACACACCCTTCTTCACTTTCAGTATTGGTGGGAAAAGAAGGCAGTTAAGAACTGCATACTTGGACTACCCTGGTGGTCCAGTGGCTAAGACTACACACTCTTAATGCAGAGGATCCAGGTTCAATCCCTAGTCAGGGAACTAGATACCACATGCCACAACTAAACAGTTCGCATGCCAAAACTAAAGATTCCGCATGCCACAACTAAGACCTGGCACAGCCATATAAATAAATATATAAATACTAAAAAAAAAAAAAAAAAAGAACAGCACACTTGTTCAAGACACTCTTCTCAGTCTGAAAGGTCGTCTTACTAGCTCACTCAACTGCCATCAGGGAATTTCAAAGAAAATCTTGAGAAGAATGAGTGAGCACTTTAGCTGCAAGGAATGTACATGATTTGCCCCTAATTCTGCCAACTACAGAGAAAGCCATCCAGAGTACCAGGCCTCCTCTTCCAAGCGTAATAGTAGATTCCCCAAAGCCTGCCACCAGGTACAAACTTCTGTACCACCTTTCATGTTGAGCAGGAATGTCTCCAAGACTGCCAGAGGCACTCTACAAATGGTGCAGAAAAAGACACTCAGCTCTTGGAAGAAGCCGGGCATTCCTGAGGTCAGCACTGCGCTCTGCTCTCCATCTCTGTACGAGCTCCTCCTGGACCTGCACAATTCCTGACCTCTCTCTAATCACAAACCACCTGATTAAACTGCAATGCCACACTCCTCCTTCCTGCGCTTTCTTTTTCCTGTAACATTTTACCATCTAACATATACAGCTTCCTTGTTTTATTGTCTGTTTTCCCTCATGAGAAGGTACCTTCCATTCAGGCAACAATTTTTTAGCTATCTTATTATTATTACCATAGTCCCAGAGACTAGAAGAGATCCTAGCCCATAGCAGCAGCTCAACAAATGTTTGTTGAATAAGTGCTAGTTCTTTTATCATTTATCTTTAAACATGTAATACTGCCCATTATATGGTTCCCCCCACCCCTGAGAAAGCTGTCTTCCAGTTTTTGTTTTCATACAGAAATGTATGTAAATATAAGATCATGTTATACACATTACAGAAAAATGAACACACACTAAACATAATGTATTGAATACATCTAACAGAGCCAAGAGTGTCCTTTTTAAAAAGGGATATAATTTATAGCTGCTAAGCATCTATACACAAAGTACCTGACTGCTCTACATAGGTTATTACCTTTTAATGTTCAAAATAACTTTAAAAAGTAACTATCAGTTTCCTTTTTTAAAGGTGAGAAAATCAAAGTACCAAGGGGTTAAGTGCATAGCCCAAACTCACACAAATAAGAGGTGGCAGAGATGATATTAAACAAGGCTTGTCTTCACACAATGATACTTTTAAACCATGCTGCCTCCCAGGTAGATATTAAAAGACCAACTTAACTAGGTTTCTGAGAGTGTGGCTGGATCCAGAATATCATTTAAATAATGAAAAAGAAATCAGGCAATCTTTCCAAGAATCAGAAATTAGAGAGTCCAGGCTTAAGATTCCCTGGTTAAGTCCAGACACTGGAAAAGGAACTGGCTCTGGACCTAGATGCTGGTCCCTCCTGCGTCATTCCAGCAAGTTACTCCTCCTCTTGGAGGCTCAGCTGCAAAACTTGTGAAGGAAGTGGAGGAGGGGAGAAGTGGGTGCTTAGATAAACTATATCTACCTGCAAAAACCCATTATGAGACGAGACATCTGAAAGCGCACATTAGAGTGCCTGATATAAGTAGGTAGTAAATATATGTAACATTTATGTCAGATTTCCCTCATTTCATGAAGGGCAGGACAAATATAAAACACAAACCAACTGGGATAGGTTTCATGTCAGATCTTAGCCACAAGACTCTGCATTTAGCCTTATATGTCATTCATCCACTAACTGCCAAATGCCTCTTTACTTGATAAATATTGAAGTAGGTACTGTTGGGTCATGTAAGGTACAATCATCACCAACAAATAAGACAAAGTTCAGTAATTTCATTCATTGAACTGGTATTTAGTGAACAGTCACCAATACCATTAATTTACTAAGTTTTAAAACTGTCGTAAATTATTTCAAACTTATCTTAAGTTTCCACAGGAAACTATAAAATTCATGCCTTCATCCTAAATTTAGCTAAGGAAATTTACATATTATTTATGTATAGTATATCTGTAGTATACATCTAAAAATGTTGAGAATGTTTGAGTTTTATTTCATGTTGTCAAATACTTTTCTAGCACTATCTCATTATAATACAAAACAGCTTGTTCAGGCAATTGTTACTTGAATAGCACTTATACACTTTATAGCAAGGAAGTAAGAATTGATTAATCTTTCAAACTATCTTGAACATTATGAAGTTTACTTAAAACACTCTTTATTCACAAGTCAGAACAAATAAACCAGCAGTGCAGTTCTGTTAATAGACCATAACAGAAACTGGCTGGGTAAAGTTATTCAGCAAACAAATCAATATAACCACTTTTCCTTCTGAATATACAGCAGGGGCTGGGGAGATTAAGGAACCATACATTATTTTCAAGTATAATAACTGTATCACATTTTGTAATGAAATAGGATAGTTTTACAGGTATACTTAATGAAAGGCCCAGCAAGACAACCAGTTTTCCAAATCTGATCAACAATTCATACATTTTAAATTAATAAGACATATTTAACAAAAGAAATCTTGCATTATTATTACCACAGGTTTTATGAAGGTAAATTTTTGTTATTTAGCTCAAAAGTCCAAATCTTTCTCATAATCATAACCTAAAAAGAAATCTAAAAGAGGATATGAGTTTCTTGCAAAAATTATCTGTCTCATGTGAGATAAAATGAGTTTATCATATTTCCTAAAATGATTTGTCACTAAACCACTTGATAATGATTTACTTAATCATGTAGTCCTGTGTATCATGAAATCTTAAAAAATCTGGGTTTTATTTAGTCAGTAAACAATAAGCAAATGACGAGTGTTCTGACAAAGGGCTTTAAAAAACATGGTCCTTAAGCTATGCACACTAACATTTCCCAAAATTATAGCAACAACAAAAAATGAAATTTAGAAACCAGCAATTTATGGCCAGGAATGATTAGAGAATGAATGTCATCTTAGGCAAGTCTAAAAGAGTTGAGGAGTCAAAATATGGGTGGTTAGTGGCTCCCAGGTCTTAAAGCCAATCTTCAGATGGCAGAGAAAGGGGTGCTAATTTAAATAAACTTCACGTTATCAAATCAATCTACTGTAAACTAGGAAGCCGGCAGGGAGGCCCTGGATGGGTGAGTGGGACCTAAAATAAAAGTAAAAGGTTAAGGATTACCTGGAGGTTTCATGCAAACAAGCAACACTTTACTGTCCTTTCTCCCAAATTCTAAAAAGGACTGGTACTTGAGCACAGTTCAAAATCTGTTTAGAGTATAGTAATTTACAGTCACATCACCAAGCTGAATGAAAGACCCAGCACAAAGATGGTTTCAGCTACTTAATGCATCATCACTACCTCCTGGGCAAGACTCAAATTCAACCAGGGAAGCACCAAAGACTACAAACAGGGTAATGGATTTCCTGCTGAACATCCCACCGATTGCCATTCCTTAAATAAGAATGAGAAAAGTAATTATTGCTCCTGTTAAGAAAATAATTCCACAGCCCAGCACAAAGACAGTGAACGCAATATTATCTTTCCAAATGTGTAGGGGATGAAACCTCGACAATCCCAAGTCACCCAAATGTTTACTCTTACGTCAGTAAACCTGCATTCTGAAACCTTCTGCTTCCAACTAAACCTAAGGTACTGATCTGCTATCACCATCCTCCCACAAAAATTAAAAGCTTTTATTTCCATTTAGCTGCTATTTAATATTTATAAAAGTTCATTTTTCATTTCCTTCTTTTAACTCAAGTCCTCACAGAACATACTTTTCCTCATCACAGGTTGCCAATTTTTGGTACGTTAAAAATCCCATCAAGTTGCACTTGTATGAGATGACAATTAACTTTTAATGATGGATAAAAGAGGTGGATGCTTAAAGTCACTCTGCATTCTATTACTGCACCCATCTAATAAAGGAAAGGTCCTTCATAAAGGTCAAAAATTCCCTTCTTTAGTCAGAACTCTAAAAGACAGACTAACTTTGAAAATATATTAAATTGGTTGGGCCAAGAGCTGCGTAATAGAATATACAGCCTTTTGTCAGTATACTGCAGAGGCAAAGCAATGCCTCCACTCCATTCCAACAGAAACAATTTCTATTATGTTTATAACTTAAAAAATAATGATTTCATAAATAACTAGCATTTTGTATCTGAGAATTGTATTTATAGTTTTCTAGACGTGATGTTTTAATATCTGACGTCTAAAGACAAACTCCTTGGATACAACTGCCTGCAGGGTTCACATATGGCTGCTCAAGTTGTGCTGTGCACAATCCTAGGGGGCGCCATTCACGTCAGAGAGCAGAGCTCTATATATTTATTATGACAATTCCTGGCCTAAAGGCAATCAAGTGTCTTGTTCTAACAAAATCAATCTATTATGACAATCTTCCAACAATTGAAACTAGAATATAGCAAGAAAGGGGTGTTTTCCAGCAGCTTTTGGGACTACGTGGCTCTTATTCTCTGAAAATTCCCATCTGGAGGATGGCAGGTGAACTCACAGAAGCAATGCTCTCATAAGACATACCAGGCTCCCTCCCTGAACTGCAGTGCATGCTAAGTTGCTTCAGTCGTGTCCAACTCTTTGCAATCCTATGGACTGTAGTCCACCAGGCTCCTCCATCCATGGAATTCTCCAGGCAAGAATACTGGAGTGGATTGCCATTTCCTTCTCCAGGGGATCTTTCCGACCCAAGGATTGAACGTAGGTCTCCTGCATTACAGGCAGCTTCTTTACCGTCTGAGCAACCAGGGGTTAATTCCTCCCAAAGGAAACAGACATACAAACCTTGAAAACATGATGGAGGGTCTTAACTCACCAATGTTTAGTACATTTACATTTGAGAGGACTCAGTCCAGTGTTCTTGCCTGGAGAATCCCAGGGATGGGGGAGCCTGGTGGGCTGCCATCTATGGGGTCACAGAGTCGGACATGACTGAAGCGACTTAGCAGCAGCAGCAGTCCGAGTCACAAGGTATGTGGTCACTATGGTAGTTTCTTAATAAGGCCACCATGAGCTGTCACAGTACACAAATCAGTTAAATCACTCTTCCACAATTAACACTGTTAGGGTTTAAAAACTTCTTTCTCCTGATCAACAACTTTACACTTTCTTGGACAGAACAAAATCTAACAGTCCTTGAATAACTTCAGTGGCTCTTTTGCTTAAGATTAGGATGAGCTGCTATAAGGCTAGGATGGTTTTTCCTAAGACCAGACTATAATAAACTTATGGCATTTGATAAACTGGCATGCCATTTAACAATGTGTTATTGTTTTGGAAATTCTTCCTCTGTTTTCACAGGACACAGAACTACACCAAAGCCATGTATCTGTTAGCTACCAAAATTTTGTTATACTACTAAATAAATTAGAAATCAACTAGTAAGATAAAAAATGCTTTCATAGTTAGCATGTATAATGTATTACATAGAGCTCTAATAACACCTAGTATTTTCAACCATTTATAAACAACATATAAAAAAAAGTCACATATTCCGGCTGTGAAAATGGTGCCATCAATGGACTAAAAATATTTTCTACGTCATTTTGGAGCTAAGCAGATTTTTCTAGCAAAACACCAAATCAGAAGTCTTACATCTTAGTTCCAGCTCTGCCACTCACATGGCCTGGGTCCCAGTCCTTAATCTGGGTCTTTCTTTCTTCAAATTTAAAATGATGACATATATAAGACTCCAAGATCATCTGCAATGTCCCTTCTAGAGCCCAAATTCTGTTATTCATTTTGAATGCAAATTATTTGAATTCAGGGACTTCCTGGCAGTATAGTGGTTAACAATCTGAGCTTCCACTGCAGGGGGCACAGGTTCAATCCCTGGTCAGGGAACTAAGACCCCACAGGTTGTGCGGCCCAGCCAAGAAAAAATACATACGTATAATATTTTTTAAAAATTATCTGAATTTCAAAACTATTTTCTTTTTTATATTTGCACCACAATGCTGTTTTTTTTAAAAAAATCAGATATTTCACCTCAGAATACTATATTAATACTACCTTTTTAACTTTAGAAGTTTACCATATACTTAGAATGACTTAAGAAATAAGTAACAAGCAAATGTGAATACAGTTATGTGCTCCACAAAGACAGCAGAGCTACTTTTATCCTGGGCTGGAAGTCACGTCGAGTACAGGGCACTACGAAGTGGTACAAAGGCTGCGCCAGCAGCGAGGGGCCTTGCAGGGGAGAGTGAGTAGGTGCGTGGCCTCCTCAGAATGAGCTGGAATGGAATGCCAGCTCCACCGCTTACCGGAAGAATGACCTTGGGCAACTTGCCGAGCCTCTAAGACTCAATTCCCTCATCTAAAATGGAGATGATAATTCCTCTCTCCCAGGCTGTTTCAAAGTGGAAAGAGAGGGACCACAGGATTCAACTGCTTAAAAACTGAAGATAGGGAGGAACTTTACCTAATTATCCTCATGACTTTTATTTTCATACCTTATTTTAAATAAAAAGCTATAGTTAAGAAAAGTTCACAGTTTCTACCTCTTTCCATCTTTAGAAGTCTTCTTCAATAAATACATACTCTAGTTTTTCTTCAAATTACGCTTCTTCTTCAACAAACTTCCTTATCCACAAATACTATATCATATCCCGCAGTTAGTATAAATCTTCAAAATCAAATTATGAAAATTAAATTGATAAATTTCATGTCAGGCCTTAAATCTTTAAATAAAAAAAGGTCTGGGAGACCTAATGCAATCAATCTTTCATCATTTTTCCACAGTACAATAATAAGTAGGCCTCTTTACTCTTTGGGAACTTTGAGATAAGATTCTAACAAATAAAACTCTCCTACTATGTAAAATATTAATTGAATAATTGTGCCAAGTTAAAATGCCTTTTAAACTTAAAAAGAAAAACACTTGCCACCACTTCTCTGAAAACACCAGTTGATATCACACTATAATACAGATGTGTTCTAGAAATGGGTGTAGCTTAGGTATTTAGATATCAATTGATACTTTCCAATGATTTTTCATGATAATTTCAGAAATACGTCTCACAGGGGAAAAAATGGCCCCAATACATAATCCAAATCTCACTTAAGAATTGCAATATACACTTGAAAGCACATTCTTTGTCAGTGTGTGGTCCCGATGCATTCAATTTTCCATCTTTTTCACTAACTGTAAACTCTTACAAACTTTTTTACAAACTGTAAAAAGTTAAGTCAAATGGACAGTTGTTCCACATGATCTAGAACACTTACTTAAATATACAAATAAATTTAAATACACCAGAAATTTAAGGTCCATTCCACTGATATTTTATAGCCCACAGGGCATTCAAAATCAAAACACCCATAATGTCTAGGGCACTGCCATTCCAGGTATTTACAATCACTTATCAGGTTGAAAGTAAGAAAACGAAACCTCAGTTTAAGTAAGATAACTTCTGCTCTTCACAGTGGGCAGTTTTCTAGAGGAATGAACAAAAGACAGGGTTTTTGCCTCAGGGGAGCCACTGCAAACTCTGACTCAGGTTCAGCCACTTGACAACTTTGAACCTGTTTCCTCATCTGCAAAAATGGGAATAATGATACCCTACTTCACAGCCTAAAGAGCAAGCAAGATATCTGTGAAATCACAGTGTAAACTCTAGATTGCAATAACAAGTTTGACATTTATTACTACTGTGCCTTTAAGAGTGACAAACTTACAGTGAAGAAAGATTTGACGACTTAATGACCAAAAGGATGAAAGCAAAGAAATTTTACTACTTTAAGTCTTTACTTGGAGACTATGATACAGATGCAGGAGGGCTCTCAGAGGAAATTTTAAGATTTTTTTTTTATGTGGACCATTTTTTGAAGTCTTTATTGAATTTGTTACAACACCGCTTGTTTTTTTTAATGCTTTGGCTTACTGACCACAAAGCATGTGGGATCTTAGCTTCCCAACCAGGAATCGAACCCACACACCCTGCACTGGAAGGTGAAATCTTAACCACTGGACCACCAGGGAAGTCCCTCAGAGAAAATTTTTATTCAGCTCTAGGAAGCCTGGGCAGACTAAACTGTTTTTGTAAGGGCAAAGGGGAACTTGCTGTGCTTACTACGAGACATCAGAAATGCAAATTAGAGCACAGTAATTTATTAATTGTGCAGATGTGAAACTGCTTTAAATAAACATGCCCTAAATGAGACTGAACTGCAGAGGGAGTAAGGGGGTACCTGTCTTGACTGTGTCACAGCTGAAGAAGGATGCCTTCGTCTGGCCAGCCTCTAAAGGAGAGAGCTAATGCCAGAGCTGTTTCTCAGGGGAAATCTGTTCTCCCCAACCCTAACAGCGCTCAATAAAATGCATGACAGGTTTATTTTATGACCACAAAACTAGAATTTTTACTACCTTTTAAAGAGGAAGTCTATTGAATAAGAAAATTCCAAAAATAAGAGGGGAAATACAAACTACCTTGCTTTATTTATCTGTAAATACATTCAGTCCTAAATGAAATAGTACACAGGAAGGTGCTCCATGACATTATGCCAGCGTTACTGATGAGGGAAGACAGTATAGGATGACAGCATATAAGAAATAATTCTGTCACAAACTCCATTTTCTTCATTGATAACGTGTCGATGGCAGTATGTTAATAACGACATTGTTAAAAACAAACAGCTAAATATGATTTGGCAGTTGTGGTCACCAGAGCACCTCTGTGCAGGCAACACTGTGAAGGCTTAAAACCATGTCTGCAGATGAGGTAATCCCAGAACCGCTGGCTTTGCTTCAATCAGGGCAGGATTCATTTACAGGCCTCTGATCTTTCCACTGAGCCATTCCTGAACATGCAGAACCTCCTATATTCAGGACATAGTATAAAACAGAGCAACTCAACAAAAGTGAATCAGACACCTACTATACTGTTCTACGCAGTGTGGGTACAAAGATAAGTAAAACCCAGATCTTATTGCTTACGAGGGTCACAGTTTTTAAGATGTGAGGTTACCGAAGCCATTCCTCCATAATGTTCTTACTAACACTGTAACCCCTTCGCCACACTGGCTGTATTTTTTTGCCTACTGATCTCCATAGACTGTTCTGCTCTAGGGGACCTCCTGGAATTTACCTTTTCGTGTCCTTCTACGGACTCTGGCAGATCCCTCATTATGAGCTACACACTGTCCGCACCCTTAGCTCAGTGAACTAGTATTTTTTGAGTTCCTGCACTTTTATAGGTACAGGAGATACAGCAACAGACAACAATTGACTATTATCAGATCCTTCACGATGAGCTAGACTCGGTCCTCGTCCCTACTAACTAGACTAATTCCACTGATTTGTTTCACAGTATCCATTGCACTCCTAACAAGTTCTAGGTGCTGATGATACAGTAGGAAGCAAAACATAGTCCTTGGGCTCATGGAACTTGGCAAAACTTGGTGTGACACTGCCCAATTTTGACCAGTGGTGTCCAAAATCGGGTCCTTGAGACCCAAGACATGAATAAGACTTAGCCCACTGGAGTAGGTAAGAAGGAAATAGTATAATTTTCCTTTATATTCAAAAGAAAATATTTTTATATTGTTTATTTTTTATTTCTAAGCATTTATTATCACATTATATATTAATAGCTCAATATATGTATGTTATAAATAAACGTATAGACACTGAGGATACATGCTCAAATCCATTTACTGAAGGGGATAGCACTTAAAAATTCCAGAGACCACTGGCTTGAATGATGACACAACTAGAAGGAACTGTCTGGCCACGATGGGGTTAGCCTGGACTTCCCACTAGCCTGGAAAGCATTTTGGCAAGGATGCCTAAACATTAAACTAAACAACCAAAGTTCACATCCATCTCAATCTTCCTCCCTAACTGTCTCCTAACAACCATATATTCACCATCCCTGTGTCCACGGATATCACAGCATTGTTCCTTTCTATTCCACATCTGGTATATGTGTGTCATTACTATACCAGAAACATCCTGAAGCCAGAGCCACTACCATTTTATTCTGCGAGCCCCAGAATTCCTCGTCTGGCTTTATATATAATGAGTACTCAATAAATACATGCTGTATAAAATAAAGACAAATCAATATACGGAACCCGGAATTACCAAACAGATATGATAGAGGCACCAAGCATTTGCTTTACCAAAGATCGCTCTTCTTTATAATGATCAGCACTGGATTCCTTTATGCAGCACCCCTCTGTGTACTTCACAGATCACTGATTACTACTAGGACCTGGGAATGGTAAAACTTCAAGTACCCACTGCTAACTAAAGATCAATTAGAAACACATATGAAACGCTCTGAAATTATAATCTGTCAATAAGGATATATAGTTAGTTCTGAAAAACTAAGGAAGTCAAAACTTTTCAATAAAACATCTTTAATGAAGAAAAGCGCCAATCACCCTAATTATTGAGATCTATATATCAGACTTTATGATGAGATAGCTGTAGCTGAAATAAGTCAGGAATGATACATATGGTTACCTAAAAAGAATTCAAGAAATAAAATCCACCACTGATTTATGACACAGTAAACTCATCACTCTGTGAGTGAGACCAGATCCTCAGATCTATAACTGTGTCCATTCCTCAAGACCCATTCCCAAGACCTTTCAAGCTACAGAAGACTTCTGTATGGATTTAAATTTATGCACAGGCTATAGGTAGAAAATTATTAAAACTTTTTAAAACCCTGGACCTTACAACAAATCTGAACATGTTGTGTGGGACAACTAAGAATGTATATAGCACCAAATGAGACAAGAATGCATATCCACATACAAAACTTAAAAGAGAAATTCATTATTACCATGAGGACTGTTAAATGAGATCTGAGTAACTGTACTTCCATGATGCCAAAGAGCCCCATGATAGAACAGAAAGAAGACTCACAAAATATTTTTCTGTGTTTCTCCATTCCTCTTTGCTTCTTTAATGTAAACATTAGGGTCATTATCAATGGTGTGAGCGTACCAAGAAATATTTTCCCAGATCAGTTTCTTCCTTATGATTTTGCTTATGAATGTACTTTTTATTAAAGCACCCAGGGCTGGCATCTGGAACATTGAGCACACACTATTTTCGAAACAAAGTTTTAATCTAAACTCTGATGATGTCCAGAAATGACCAGTCAAAAGAGGGCCACAAATAAAACTGGATAAAAATGAATACATCCTGAGGTGTAATAAATACAAAAGTTATGATTTTAAAATGTGATGTTGAAGATGCAATCAAGTCAAAGGGAAATCCAAAGACCAGAACCCAGATGACTAAGCATAAAAGAGAAGCTCACGTGCGCTTACAGGTTGTGCTACTAAGACGTGAGAGACACCACAGTTGTAACAAAGGTTGAAAACATCCTGGAAAACCTGAAAACTGCTTGAGGGAAGCACTAAGCATAATTTTTAATCCATAATTTCTCATGGATAGAAAAGTACATTTTTACCTGGTTAGAGTCTGGGCTTGAGATCTTATTAATAAATATACTTTAACTAGTATATTCATGTAAGTAAGAAACAGTGTTAGAAATAGTAGTTTACACCATTTTTATTAGAATGTGTTTGAACACACAGCTCAAACTTATTCTACTCACTATACTTTTAACATGATTTGGTGTGCGTGGAGTCCTCAAACCGTTCCCTTTACTTCAAAAGTGTTGTCCTTTCAGACTGTGACATTAATAGTAATAAATAAAAAAGTAAAAATAAAGAGAGTCCAAAACACTTGTGTGTGTTTTAGTTGCTCAGTCGGGTCCTACTCTTTGCGACCCCATGGACTGTAGCCTGCCACGCTCCTCTGTCCACAGAATTCTCCAGGCAAGAATACTGGAGTGGGTAGCCATTCCCTTCTCCAGGGAATCTTTCCCACCCAGGGATCGAACCCAGGTCTCCCGCACTGCAGGCAGATTCTTTACATCTGAGCCACCAGGGAAGCCCCAAAACACTTGACTGCAATGTAACTTAATATAGGTTGAAAACTTCATCAAAAAGTCACTGGTTTTTAAAATAGACTAAAAGCCAAAATAATGCACTAAATGCAAAAATAACTAGACTAAATGCCAAAATAATAATTAAAGAAATGCCAGCCAAATTACGGTCAAAAGTCTAATTTTTAAAATTCACTCTGGTGCTTGGACCAAATGAGTTTATAACCCTGATGGCAGTTAGGACATATATAGTGGGACAGAAAGAAACCCTTTCCATATTTCAATGTCAGCTCCTATGTTGGAACTGGCCAATTTTTAAGTGGTTTTTACTTAGTACTATTTTATGCCATATCTTTCAGAACAATTAGCACAGAATAACATATACATTCATATCTACTGGACTTTTCCAGTCAGTAGAAGATGCTTGCTTTGAGGATAAGGGCTGTTCTATATTCATCTTTAAATCCTCAAAGTTTAAATCAGCATCAATACACTGTAGTTACCCAATACATGACCAGTGAATTCAATCGGTAAGCTTTTGCTACCTGAATCTCACCTATACTTGACCAAATTATATAACATGCAAAGTGATCTTTGAACATGACTCAAGAAAACAAGTCAAAAAAAAGGTATCAGATGCCACAAAACTTACTCAGTTTACCAGCCTACCTGAATGAGAAACATGGAAGTACTTTATTGTAGGGGGGATGAAAGACAAGAAATGGAAGCCTGACACACCCTAACGCATCACTGAGCAGAACCCAGCAAGAGCACTCTTCATAAGATTATCATCCACAGAAACTACTTTGCCCAAACAGAAAAATATCCTATTTCTATGTTTCAGGGTTCAGGGGAAAAGAGAAGTCATTTAAAAAGAACAACAAACTTTTTATTTTCCTATATCTGAATTCGGCTCTAACTTTGCTGAATTTGCAAAGATAAAAGAATTTAATTTCAGGTGAATAGGGCTCTCAGTACCAAAAAAGCAACATGTTACTTTGTATTTTTTAAATCATTTGCTACATGTATGTAAATGTGTAATTTATAAAATCTTATAAAATCTATAAAATTATCACAGCAGAAACAAGTTTCTTACATAAAATAAATCAAAAATACCCAGAAATCACTTTGAAAACTGGTTAACTTTTGACTGACCTTCTAATTCATGTTTGCTCATTAGAACAACACTCTGCAATGTGTCTATGAAATTTGCTTAATAATTTTTTTCCATGAATACTGAATTTCTTTTCAAACCAAATTCCAGAAAACTATTTTATAACACTATGTTAAATTCCTTTTGTAAAATATATTCACTGATTAAGTATTTAAGAGTACCAGACTAAAAACATATAGACTATTCAGCAAGAAAAACAACTTCTTATGAAGAATGAATGATGATTGCTACTACTGCTGTACCAAAGGAATTAACAAATAATGAAATCAGTAACTGTTGTTATTAGACATTTCTATCCTGGATACACCAAACAGAAAGGAAGTTCTCTAACTATCAATTTCTAAACTAAGTTTGAGGCCAGTTTCGTCTTTGATTGTGACCTCACAGACGAAAACTGACAACCAGACCCAGCTCAGAGACTTTCTCATCTACCTTTTCTAAGATTGATAGAGGACAGTGTTCCAACCCCCCTCACTTCAAAAAGAAGATGATTTCTCTTTCAGGAGAAAGAAAAATTAGAGGTAATTCTTAGCTAGAAGTAGCCTCAAACAGTTCATTTGTAACCTTTTGGAATGTGGTCCTAAAAGCAGGTATGCAGAGAACAAGCCCAGGAGACGGTGGCACTGCAGACAGGCATTCTAAGCCTTGCACAGTCACTTGCTAGCTGTGTGACTTCCAACAAATGACTTAACCTGAGACTTGGTTTCCTCGTCATTAAAACAGGGTTACCTCTCATCAGAAAGCTGTTATGAAAAATAAAGTAGTAAAAATAAAACTTACACTTCATAAGGAGGCTCTCAGTCCAAATACCTTTCTCCCAAAGGGTCCAGCTCAGTGGTCGAGTTCGACTGCAAATTATCTTCCTCCCTTCCTCCCAAAGTGAAATACTATTTGGGCTACCCTTCTAAAAACTGCATTTAATTTTCCCTTAAATATATGTGAAACCATGTAATCATGCTACCACTCTAAAAAACAAAAATGACTGGATAAGGAATTTACTTCATAAAAACAACAGGTGCCTTTATTTCACGTAGCCGTGCTAACGGCACCTAATAACTGTTCCTAAAAGACTATGTAAGGGACTGTGTAAGTCTCAAATTCATAATTGACAACTTCATTATATGTAGTGATGAATACTAAAAGGACTCAAAAGCTACAAATAAATCTTTAAAATCAAATAATGGTAAAAAAAAAAAAGTTCAATCCCACATTCCCATTCTCAGACATTTCTAGGCAGTATCACAGATGCACATTAGTGAATATAACTGGCTGAGAGAAACAGGACAGAGAAAAAGGGGGAGAGAAGGAGGAGAGAAAAGGAAGAACAGAAGGGAGAGAGAGAAAAAATAATAACTTCAGTAACACAAAATATAATCCAAGTTTGACAGTTGGATGTAGAGAATTATTTTCTCATTTTGTTCCATGCTCCACCACATTCTCTTTGCAGTCAATGAGAACTCTACACTTGGGTGAGTTTTGAGAGGCTCACCAAAAGCTGAAAAACAACTCAGCAATTTTTAATATTAAAAGATTCAGGACTGCTAATAAGACTCCCTCTGAATGACTCAATCTGTAGCTTTCCCACATCAAAGGATGTAGTCGAATCAACAAATAAGAAGACTTTCTTTAGCCATTAATAGTTTTAATCTAACAAATGAAGATTAAGTCTTGGCCTAACAGTAGTTCAGACACAGCTACTACTTTATTCCTAGAGAGTCATATAGACTCTCACTTCATACTTTTCAATTTTATAGTGCTTTTTTATAGGAAATTAGAAGTACAGATAAAAGATTCAGCATTTCACAGTTAATTATTAAAAATAAAGATACCTAGGACCTCTATAAAATACAACCCAGGAACATTCTCACCTGAGAGGAAACCAAATTTGCAGAAAACACTTTCACTTTTACCTTTCTGACTGAAGGAAAGAAACATTCAAGTAGCAGAGTAATAAAGGAAATATAATTCCTTCATGAAACTTCTCCTAAGAGTAAACCGTAATGAAAGTAATCTAAGTTTTGTTCACTGTTATAAGCAATGTTCAACAAGGTACAAGTTTCAAAAGTTACAGCTATAAGTGTGTGTTTGTTTAATAAAATAAAAACTACAACAACCAAAAAAGAATCACAATGTCAAAATGAATGGATGAGGTTCAGCTAGTGTGCATGTGACTGTGCATGTGTGTGTGTCTAAGCTTTCCTTACCCACAAGCCTTTCACTCTGCTCAATGCAGGAGGCACAAATGATATTATGCACTACCATTTTGTTTCCTTGTCTTGATAACCTCTGATGCCTTCCACATTTATATTTGAAGCCAAGGGTTTCAACAGACAGATAGTCTGAGTTAATATATGATGTTAACACGGCTTCCATGATCTATCCCCTTGCAATGAACTCAAAATGTTCAGATGATCAATGATCAAAATTAGCAAAAGGATTTTCATTGAGCTAAATGAGTAGGAATACCCTATATTTTCACTTTGTGAACTAAGGAAGTTAATACAATAAGATCACAATCCCTTATATGAAACCCTTAGGTCCAAGTACACATCAGATTTTTTGTGGGCTTTAAAAAGATCAGATTGAGCATATTGCATGTTTTATGTAACATTCATAGCTCAATTTAGGTTAGTACCTCATAACGCACCATACTACTACTTACAGCAAAATATGTGAATATTCTAAGTGGGCTTTAAAAACTATTTTAAACAGGCCCATGACAATCTGGGTCAGGTTTTGACATCAAGTGAGTTTTAATGTCAAACTTTTGGAAAAACAAAAACATTACTTTTTCAGAGGTATTTTTAGATACAAGATTGCAAATATATATCCAATACCACTCCAGATCAAGATACAGTTTACTAATTTATTAGAGATGAAAAAGTATGGCAAATTAAAATTCAGCAAAGTAAGATGTTCCTGGCAAATACATCCTTAAAAGCCAGGGAACATCTGGGTGGTTCAGTTGTCAGGACTCTGCCTTCTCACTACTGAAGGCCCGAGTTCAATCACTGGTCAGCAAAGTAAGATCCCAGAAGCTGCAGGGTGCAGCCAAAAAAAAAAAAAAACCCTAGAAAGTTAGGAAATACAAAGGTTATTTCATTTTAATTTATTCAAATAAATTAAATGAACATTGAGACTACTTAAAAATCAATGTAGGTGTTAGAGGCAATGAGTATTCAAATTTGAGAACCATAGTACTAATAGTCTTTGGTACTTCCCTTGCATTTAACAACAGGGTGCATATCCCCAGGCTTTTGATTTTCATACTGTTCAAGATTTCAGGGATTTAGGGTATTTCCCATCCATCCTCTCTCTAGTTTGTCTCTCTTTTCGATTGAAGTGCCATTTTGTATGATATAATTTGTTATGAACTTTGGATATAATGCTCCTCAATCTTCATGCCTTGACACAAACATGTTGTAACTGGTTGTGAAGAGTGCCCCCAAGTAATTAGTTATGAAAAATTAATGTACCACAGTTTAAAGGATTTTACAAGTATATATATGGGTGTATTCAAGATTTTCATCATAATAACATCACTCTTGTTTATTTTCTGACAGACTTTACTGAAAGGGAAAGAAATGGCTTTATCACACTGTGAACTACCTATATAGTCAACTGCATAATTTATCTATGTCTATCACCAAAGAATCATAGAGTCCCATATGAAAACATCAGTCGCATGCGTCTGGGTAGAAAGTTTGAGGAATGATGCTCTAAGACATTCTAGGATGCATCAAAGTCACCTGAGAGAAAGTCCAATGCTGTCAACTAACCATTCTGAATGGTGTCCTGTCCTGCGCTCTATCTTTTTTTAAAGAGGTACGAGAATCATTCCCCAAACTTCAAGAAGCACTGTACTTAAATGTGGCATGCCTCAGCTGTTTTTTTCTTTTCTTCCCTTCTGGTTATTCTTATTTCCTTCAGTAATAACTTGCTTGTCCAGCACCTCACATTCAGTTAAAAATGCACCACTGCTTCATGATACTAGAGTTGAAAAAAACTGAAATGCACGGCCTTGAAAAACTTCAAACTTGGTGGGAGTTGGAGTGAGATGAGATATAACTATAAAAACATATCCTATTGAGTACTGTCTGTGGATAAGGGTCATTATAGACCTTATTGTCTTATGTAATTCTCGTTCTGCTGTATGGTAAATATTAAGATGCCCTTTTGCACATATAATAATGGAAGTTTATTCTGTGTCCATATAAGCCCAAAGTCCCTCAGCTTATAAACTAGAGAGCCATCAAGAGTGAAACCCAGGGCTCTTCAGCTGCAAAGCCTCTGCTTCCTATTCTATACCTGCTACAATGGAACATCTATGGAGGGGATAAGGGTCCTCTGAGTATTGTAAACATGCTGACTGAAATACAGCCATACAATCTTGAAGCTCCGGAAGAGAGACCTCTGTAGTCAATAAACTCTAACTCCATATTCAAGTACGTAACGCCCATTCAATCTTTATCCATCAGTCCCTTAAATGAGAATTCCTCCAAGAGTATCAGGGGACCTCACAGCTGCTTCAGAATCACCAGCAGTATTAGTTAAAATGCAGATTCCAAGGCCCTACCCTAGATACACTGAATCAGAATATGAAGATGAGGGCTGGGGATTTCTATATTTTGCAAGCATACCGGTGTTTTTTTTAATTTAAGTCATAAAATAAATTTCATGAATGACACTCTGTCTTTTAATAAAATAGTTTGGAACAGATTAGGTTTATAAAGGTTAGACAGGAATAGGAAATTATCAGAGCACTGCTCTTAGTACTGTTTCAAGAAACTTTTGTTCCAGGTTTTATATGTGTATTGGAATACAAAAAGTATTTCTTACCACAAGTCTCAAAAACATTTGAGAAATTCAGTTGTTTTAAGCAACTTTTATCCCCATTCTTATTTGCTCTTTCAAATAAGTTATTGATCATTTATTTAATTATTCCCTTTACAAAATATCCAAACTTGTGTCTTTTTCAGGATCTCAGTTATTTCAATCCAGGAGTTTCTGTTTTATTCCCTGATCTTTTCACCCAAGGGCTATATTTAACTACTGGTTTAATTATTTAATCAATATTTTACAATACTTTTCACTTTTCTAAGATTTCCTAAACTGCAATTCATTCTTAATTTTACTTTATATTTTATACAGCCTCCTCACGATCTGAAGTTATTTCACTCTATCTAGATCCTTGAACTGATATATTTTTAACTTATTAAACTTATATTTTGGAAGGTGTGTCAGTGTTTCATGGTCTATACTTAATCCTTTAAATCTTTCATTCCCTTACTCTTTCATTCTCTGTTTATATACACTTTTTAGACAGAATTCTTTATTGGCTTGTCTTCTCTTGCATTTCTGTTGTGTAATTGGTACTTATTTCAATTCTCACCTTATCTTTTCCTTTGAAAGAAAAAAAAGGAAAACAATCCCTATTAACACATGAGGATTTTCTGGATATATCTTTACAGTTTTACAATGATGTCCTGGCATTTCAAGAAACTGTAATTGCCTTCTAAGGGATAATATGAACACATACGAATGTTGAGAAGCTAAATGCAAAAGGTGCTCTCCTCAGGTATGACTTAAAATATAGAAATCTCTACAGTTCGACACAGTGTGTTGCGACTGCCCTTGAGGTAGTACAAGCTCACGGATGGAACTATAGTCACAGAATCTTCAAGATGGAAGAACGTCCATTCAATATTTAGCCTTAGTTTTTACTACCTTCAGAGCAGTGTTTCTCAAAGTATGGCCTGAGGACCGCTTGCATCCAATTTACTTGGGGCATGTAATAAAAATGAAGGGGTGAAACTACAATGTTTTTATAATTTGGGTCTGTTTTCATTTCATAGTGAGAGGAAGGCTGATTAAAAATACAGAAGATACCAGTCAGACCTATTTTAAAAGGTGCCCTTGGTAAGGAAATGTTAAAAACAAGGTGGACCTCAAACTACAAGTTCAAGAAAAGTGTCTTCTTCTTAAGCTAAATACCTGTTTAAGCTTAAATTTTAAAATATATTCCACACTGGTGGTGATGCGACATGCCAAATTAATTGCCTATATTTAGTAATTCAGAACATTTAAAAATACAATTTTAAACATTTCTGCACTCTTGCGATGGACTAGTAATTCCAGGGATTTCTTTTAGTATAGCAAAAACAGCCATATCTATAGTGAGGCTATTTTCAAAAACTTCTTTTAATAGGGTTGAACTGTGAAGTCTTTACCACTTCTATTAAAGACTTCTAATATTAAAGTAATTGATATTCATGGTAGGATCCCAGTAAAAATATGGCCCTTGCTTTAACCACATTCTTTATGAAATGTTGGAAAACATAAACCATAAGTATATTGACTGATGATTAATAATTAGAAATTACATCTGTAATTTTACTGAAAAATATGGCTTTATAAAAACTTTAGCTGATGAATTAGACTTTCATGAGCTGTGCCACATTATTTTAAGGCCGTTGGTCCTTTAACTATACACAAAAAACGTTATCAATTACATAGTTACTTACAGCACAAGCAAGCCATAATTATATATTCATCCTCACTTTCACTCAGAGCTATGTTTTAAATTCAATGTCTAAACAAATCTGTCTCAATGGATGAAGTATAAAGAACAAATCTATAAGGTCAAAGGTCCTACATACTTTTCAAGTTGTACAGCAGAGCTAGATATACATTAAAAGCAGAGCTACTTCACAAACTCATAAACCTGGAACTTTTTTTTCAATTTGGATATAAAAATCAAGATGGATATTAAAAAAAAGAAAGTGTCAAAATTGCAAAGTTCTATTAGTATCTAAGACCCTAGAGGAAGATTCTTCCTAAAACTGCCATAATACATACAAAGATGTACCACTAAGAAATAACATAGATGAACCCCTCTTTCAATAAATGTGAAATGCAAATTAAGATTTCCATTTCAGAATTTAATAAGAGGTATGCAGAATAATAAAATAGGAGGTTTGAAAACTCTTGGCCATATAGAAGCAAAACCCGTATCTAAAATCTTATCTTGAAAAATTAAGCCGTATAAACCAAGCCAAATAACTTGTATTTCATTGTCAGTGTGACTTTTTCAAATCACTACTTCAAGTTTTACACTATAAAAACTACTCTGACTTCAAAGACCAAGACTTTGCTTGAAAATATTGTTTTAATGAAGCAGTTATTTGATATCTCAAACAAATGCAAGAACTCATCAGATTGCTTTTATTCTGGAAATTGCTGATTCCCATTTTAAATTCTGAATTGGTAAAACACATTTCCATGGGGAAAGAACTAACATTAAAAGTTTGCGACAGTGAACAAAATAATGTGCCTCACATGTATAAATGTGCTGTTCTTTAGTAATCAGGAATGCATTTTGAATACTCTTGCCATATGTTCAAAAATGAAAAACTTCTCTTGCAAACAAGCTTAAAAAAAAAAAAATCAAAGAGGCTGAAATCCCATATTTCAGTGTGCACTAAATTCATCTTACAGACCCATCTCATTCTGACTGTTATGCATGTGACGTATTAGAAGGCTCTCCTAACTATCTGAAATAACAAGATATTTTACATTCCATTAAAGAAAGCTGGATACAGAGCTTCTGTTATATATCATCTAAAGTTCTCAGCAATGTCAAAGTATACTTTGCTACCATACAGAAAAACTACCAGAAAAGCTTGGTCTTCAAATTCAATTTCTCTCAATATTAAGACAATCTTTTGGTGACACACAGTATTACAGCAAGTCACGGAACAAAACAAAAGAAGGTCCCTTTTCTTTTTCTTTTATGGAAAACTGAATTCAAGTTCATTTTCATTCACAAAATACAGTCTGTCTTCATTATGATACTATTACAAAGCACCAAAACTGATTTACATAATTTGTATGACCAGTTTTCTTAAATTATCAGCAATTTAAGAATACCTGAGGTGTTTCTCGCAGTGGAGGAGCAAAATTACACGTTGGTTTTCTGAAGTTCGGGCTTACCACGCTGCTTTCAAATGTTAAACCCTCAGTTTTCACCTAGAGGGCTACTTCTCAAAAACAAACTTTTTAGGCACTTACTGTCCCACGTTATTTCACCAACTTTTCCAATTAGGGGCACAGATCTGAAAAGAGTACTTAGCAACAGATTTCAAAGTTGCTATTTTTCACATCACAGACTGTCAAGATATACCCAATTTCTCCAAATTTAGAAGTTTTGAAGCAAATTCAATGCATTAGGACAGTTATTTGCTTCTGAATCAAGCTGATATACTAAATGCTAGATTTACCACACTGCCCAGTCCACCTTCCCTACTACAAGGGTAACTGTCATAAACAGCACAAGTTCCCAAGAAAAGAGTGCCCAGAAAAAAGTAAACAAATGTCAGATACTGTTATTTAGAGAGGTCTTCTGGGCAATGCTTCCTTGGGTTTTTTAATAATTCTCTCCACTCACAAGTTACAATCTTTCTACAATATTATCTAGCATCAAATTCCCTAGGCCTTCAACTCTATGCAAAATTTCATTATGAAATAAAAAGAGAAAATAAGTATTCAAATGACACTTGCAGAAAAACATTCAACGGACATTTAAACTATGTTAAAATAATAATACCCATAGCCGAATTCTAAATACTAAAAATCTGCTATGGGAAACTCAATGAGACAAGATTTCTGGGGTGCTACCAGCCCAAAAAGGCATCTTCTGACGTGTACAGTAAGGACCCTTAGGTCATTACTAATATCAGCTAGCTTCCCTATATGAAGAGTTTGCATACTTACTCAGGAAGGCAAGTGGAAAGTACACAGAGAGGAAGATGAACTGCGGCAAAGCCTCTGTCATATGATAGTGACCTATAAAGTATCAAATAAAGGTACATCATCAGTATGATATAGCTTTACAGTTGAGGGCGAACTCCTGCAACATCTACGAAGGAAGGACCCCGAAACCCAGGAGGCCCGCTCCCCACCAACCACTCCTTCTCGCCATCCCCACCCCTACGTGCTGTGGGGCAATTAAGGGAAAGAGCTCCCAGTTTTCCAAGGGCAGAGGCTGAGGGTAGCCCAGTTGGCATTCTAGGGTGTCTCCAGCACACTTTCACCCTACTCCCGGTAATGTACAAGGCAGAAAGTTGATCAATTCTGCACACCCCAAACCCACGCCGTGATCATTTATCAACTTGCACAAGTGATCGCCGTCCCCAGGAGAAATGCACCAGGAACCAAATCATGGCAATCGACAGGCAGTCCGAGTCTCCCAGTGCTCAGAAGCCGGCCGGAGGTGGCAAGGCGACGGCAGCGGGTCCAGGTAGCGCAGCCCTCAGCCCTGCAGACCTGGGCGGCCACATATGTCGCCCAAACGCCCGGCCCCGGTCACAATCCCGAGATTAGAGATCGGAACCGAGCGGGGAACACATTCGCCAGAGCCCCCGGTGTCTAGTGCAGGGCCACCAGGTCGGGGTGGGGGGAGATGGGAAACGGAGAGGGAGGAAGGGAGCGAGGGATCCCACCCCGGCTTTGTTGCTGGTCACCATCAAGTTTGCATCTTAGTACAAAATGTCGATCTTACAGGCTGACAAGACAGAGGCAGAGGGAGAAAGAGAAAGGGAATAGAGTCCATCTTGCTTTGGGGAAGAGGGGCGAGAAAAAAATGAAGTGTAAATCCCACACTCCGGGCGTAAAAGTCTGCTAAACACCTTTCCATAACGGAGAAGCAACGAGTGGGGTGGCCCCGTCGCCGTGCCCGCTCGAACTGGCGGCGGTCTGGGCAGAAAACACCTCCCTCTCCTCGTCTTCCTCCTCCTTCCCCTCCTCCTCCTCCCTCTCCTCCTCCTCCCGCGGGCCCCGGCGAAGATCCCGCCGCCACCGCTGCTGCCTCCGCTGCCCCCCGGGGAGGCACGGCCGCCCGGCCCAGCGCTGCCATTCCGGGCTTGGACCGCGCGGCGCGCGTGGGGCGGGAGCTGGGTGGCCGCGCGGGGACATTCGCACCGGGGACCCCCTGCGCCCCCTCGCCGCGGGCTGGCTACAAAAGTCATGCGAGCAGAGGTGGCGGCGGCGCGCATAAGAGGGGGCGCGCGTGGGGGGGCCTCCCACGCCGCGAGTGGGCAACCCCAAGGGATGGCGAAGAACGCCCCTCCCCGCGCGGGGAAAGTACCCCAGTCCCCGGCAGCCCGGCGTCCGCGGCCGGGAGACTAGAACTGGACGTGTCATTAGCAGGACAGGCAATGGTTTCAAAGCCCCAGGCCAATGACCATTAGCAGAGGCAGAGCTCGCTCCGTCCCCATCCCCCACCACCTCCACCCACCTTCCTCTTCGTACCCCCCCCCACCTCCACCCCACCTCACGAAACTTTTCAACGAGATCCACCTGGACTAATTTGTCCTCAGACAGTTAAAATACTGACTAGACCCTACACACCGGGAGAGAAGGGGAATGCACGTTTTATTTTCCTTTCTACAGAAAGGAAAGCAAAAAATAGCTTCTCTCTCCGTCTCTCTCTCCCCCCCCCCCTCCTCTGTCGTACATGTTGTGTCTTAGCTTTTTGCATCGTTTCGTTTTACCTTCCTCATTTAGCTGAAATGATCGTGGATATTTCACACATAAACGTGTTCTAGATTCTTGGATTCAGGGTCCTTGTAAATTACAGGACTCACGTTAAGTTTCATACAATACCAAAAAATAAAAAATAATAATAATAATACATCTCTGAGGGTGAGCGAGCGAGACGAGGTGGAGGAGGAAAAGAAACCTCGAGTCTGATTTCGGTAATTTACTAGCGACCCGAATCGCAGCAAATAACAGTGTAACACGAGTGTGGCTTAAGGGGCTCGGGAGCTCTTTCTAGAGCCATCGACCCCATCCCCGGATAAAGGATCTGCAAGTTTTCTGTCATCGCGACCATGCAATGCCATAACTTACCTTCAGAAATAAGACTTTAAACAGCCAAGGCCTTCCTCCTCCCCTCCACCACCACCCCCAGCTTCGCTCCCTCCACCTTAAACTTATTGACACAACATAATCCCACATTCAAGCAAAATCCTGACACAGCCTCCCTCCTCCTCTTCCCCCTCCTCTCTTCCCTCGCGTTCTCTCGTTCTCTCTCTCTCCCGTTCTCTCCGATTCTCTCTCTCTCTTGCCCTCCCTCCCCCCCGCCGGCTTTCCCTCCCTCTTCTCTCTCCCCTACTCCCTCACCCTCTTCCCCCTCTCCCCCTATTCTTCCTCCTAGCCACTCTGGCACTAAAACAGCACTTTCTCTACTCGCCGCGCATTTGGTTAGGGGTGGGGGGGTGAGAGGGCACCGATCTCCGGGGCCGGAACACCCAGATCCCAACTCTCCAGATGAACTGTTCCCGGTCACCGACGCACTCGAAACGTTCAATCAATCCACTGAGGGCTGGCTGCTCGTACCTTCCTCCCTTGCCCCGACTCCCCAGGCCCCACCTCCCCGGCAGCCGAGCCCAAGCTGGGCTCCACGTACTTTCGCCGAGATGAAGTTTGGGGCTCCCCGGGCGGCCACGAGCCGCCCGCCGGCGTGAGGGCTCTGTTGTTGTTTTCCTCGGGCTGCTCCTGCCCGCGCCCCGGCTCCCGTGCCCCTCTCGGGCGGCGCTGCCTGTGTGCCGAGAGGTGCTGGTTGCAAACGCAGCCTGGCACCGGCTGGCCTACTACTCCCCAGCCCGGCCCCCAGCCTCCCGCCCGCAGGGCACTGCCTCCGCGCCCCCCACCCGCCGCCGGCGCGGCCGCCGCGACCCTCGCCCCCGACCTCTCCAGACCCAAAGTTTTGGCGGAGGGGGAAAGTGCCCAGGGAGCGGGCCGGCTGGCGGCGGCTCCGGACGCGCGGGGTTCCCTCCGTCTTCCTCAAGTCCAGCCTACCGGCTGCCGCCGCCGCCGCCGCCGCTGCTCCTGCCGCGGAGTCCTTGGGGCTGCAGCCCGGCGGCTCTCAAGTGAGTAGGAAAACAGAAAGTGCGGAGAGAGCGCCCGAGAAGGGCTGGGGATGGGGGGCGCTTACCTCGCGGGCTCGCCGGGCGCGAGGGCGTGTGTGTGGCTCGCCCTCAGTGGCCAGTCAGGGGTTCTCTATGGGAAAGTGGAGAGGAGCTCGCGGAGCCGCTCTGCCTCCGCTTCACTGTACACTGCTCCACATACAGTACATGCAACCCGGAGAGACTGAAAACACTCATTTTATATAAGGCAGCCTGCCATTGGCCCGCTCCGTGACGGACAGGCCGCGCGACCAAACAGAAGGCCCGTTACACCCAAACACACGCACACATACACACATTTTACAGAGACACACAAAGATCATCACATTTTCTATTTTCTAATGTTCGGGACCTGTAGACAGTAGGAGAGGACAGGTAGAGAGGCCCAGCAGAGTGGGTTGAGAGGGAAAAACCCTGTCTGCACCAAGTTGCAAGGCTTGAAATTGGTGTCCTTTTGACTTGGGAGGGTTATAGTAATAAACTACAACTCCACTGGATATGGAAGTGAGGGTTTGTTTTTTTTTTTTTTTTAATCGTTGCCTTGTGGTGCCCCATGGAAGAGGCGTGCATTGTGTTATGATTTTACAGCATGACCTGGCTAACAAGTGGCCAGGAAAACCTTTATCAGCTTGGATTTCTTTTGTCAATGGGTTAGCTATCACATAGGCCAAAATAGTCCAAGATAAGTTTATTAGGACGGTAATGGATTGAGGTTGTTAAAGCTTCATTCGTAGGTAAATTGAGAAAAATCAACACAACAATACACAGAAACAAAGATAATCATTTTGCTGAAACAGCCACTCTACTTCTAGCTGGTCAGAGGACTGCAGATCACCTGTGTGCACATACAAACAGTGCTGTAAAGTAGAGTAAGTCATGAAAGGTTGACTATTGACCCTTTTCCTTAAAAATAGACCTTTTGAGTCAATATATGCAAGATTTATATTTTGCATATTATAGACATATGATATTTACACTACATATTTCACATCATATATGAGCATTTTGGGTGACTTTGGGAGATGGTGAACCCAAGGACTTTGCCTTCTGATTTTTATTTTTTCCTATGATGTGTCTTTGACAGATATATATTTGACAGTCCTATATAAGCAAGTCAACAGGTTGCTGGGAAAACACCATAGCTGGAAACTATGAGAAATAAATTCTAGACCCAACTCTTAAACTCACTGAACAATATTGAGCGATTAATTTAGCCCCTCTAATGCTCAGATTTAGTTTGGGATTTTGTTTTCATTTTTTTTCTTTTTTAAGTTACAGTAAGAACCTTCTCCCTAAATGTTCCTTCACTAAATGTTTATTCAGCATTTACTGTGTACCAGGCATTATCATAGGCTCTAGATGTTTCCTTAAGGTTCTTTCTGATTTAAGAGTCTGTGAATTATTCTTAACACAAACATTTTGAAGATTAAATAAACACCACGATTTTATGGCCTAGATGTGTAGCTTTAAAACTTAAAGGAAAGCTGGATAAAAGAACTTACTTCAAATCCCTCTTTATTTCTTTATGTTATCTTGAGATTTTTCTCTCACATCCATAAAGTTATCGAATGAGTGTGTATGTACGCGTGTGTGAAAGAATGGGAACCAGAACAGATACAGAGAAATTAAATTTGTAAAGTTTAGAAAACAAGCAGTGGTATTTGGAAATGTGATGTTTTGCTTCTTTTTTAAAGGAAAATAATTTTTAAAAGGGGGAAGTATATAAAATAGCAATCTAAACCAATGATGTTAAAGATTATATTAATGATGCTCTGCATTTAGTTGATGGAAGGAACAAATTGTGCTTTATCCACACTGCACACTGCTTTGAGATGGGTGCTAAGTATGATTATCTCTATTTTATCATAAGAGAAATGGGACTGTTCAAGATAGCACAGAATACCAGTGACAAAGGAACTTAAACCCAGGACTCTTAATACCCAACACCGATTTTGAATAACTTGATAGTCCTTCCTTCCAAATGACAAGCTTCAGGGACAAGAGGCAGATAGAAGTGATAGAGGAAAACCCAGAAAAACTTTCTCAGGATTTCACTGTCCTGTTTTTTGAAGAGAAAAAGAGAAAAAAAAAAAAAAACCACAAGTTGCTATATTTAATTGCTGAGTGAAGTGTTGTGAATTATTTGCTAGTATATTTAAGTTATGAAAAATATGAAAGACCAGCCCACTCCCCACCCCTACCCTCAACCCCAAGTATAGGAAAACATTCTTCATTTCTTTATGGTCGCAAAGTTGGTGTGTTTTGTTTTTTGTTTTTTTTTTTTGGTTGAAGTATAATTAGCTTAGCAGAATTATTTAGAGCTACATTTTCAAACTTTTAGCTCACATGTTATCAGTAAAATGAGTGAGTACCCTCGATATATGTATATTTCTGTATACATTTTAAAAATGTACCACTGCATGGATATATTATTTATTTTTATGAAACATACATTCATAAAAACTAAATGAAAAAGCATGAGATAAAAATGAAAGTTAAGGGAATTCTCTGGCAGTTCCGTGTTTAGGACTCGGTGCTTTTACTGCCCAGCCTGTTCAATCTCTGGTCGGGGAACTAGGATCCCGCAAGCCGCATGGCATGGCGAAAAATAAACAAGAGTTTTAACATTTTCTCTCCACACTCCTATCATATAGTCTTAGCAACATGCCCCAGGGTTTTTGTATTCAAGTTTGGAGACCTCTGACAGTACAACGTGCTAACTGATCAGGACGGATGCAAAAGAAGTAGATAGAAATGACTGGTTGCAAGTCATTATTGGAAATGACTACTGGAAAACTAATGGGTCCACAGAAACTTTAGGTTCAGATATTGGCACATTTTTTAACATCTGATGTATTGGTGGTGTATTTAGGCATTATGTGTAAGTAAAAGTCATCATTCAGTATTCTCTTGCAGATCATTTATTGAGAAGGATTCATGTACTAGGTAGGTCCCAAGCACACCAGAATTTTGGAAAAGGAAAATTGCCTGTTCCTAGAAATGACAAAATAGAATTCCAGTCTTCTGTAAGATAGGTAAAGCCTTGCCAAGAAGGCTTAAACTGAATGTTATATAGTATTGTACCATTTAGGAAATACTTTTTAGAATTTTAATTATTTTATTTAAAAATAAATATCAAGAAATTTTAAATGTCAGTAGTGCCCCAAACTTAAAAATATGGAAAATCATAACTTTCAGGGACTTTAATTTTTATAATATAAAATTGCAAATATAAAAACAACTGTTGATTTCCTGAGTAAAATGGCATTAAAAAGTGTCTGCAGGAAAGGGTTTTTCCTTTCTTGCTTTCACATTTTGATGAGCAATCCCAGGTTGAGCTCATGGTTAGTATATTCATCCTTCTCATGGCCTTTACTATCCATATTCTTAATTTTATTTAGTATGAATCCTTTGTTGTAAGCCACATAAAATAATTTGGGGGGAGTAAATTTAAATGTGTGTGTAAATGTACACATACAAGTGTTTATGTGTACATGTGATACATCTATAAACAACCTTTTCTTTCCTTACTTTACATTATTTCTTTATTCAATCCCTATTCAAAATCTTGGAAAAATTCCTTGGTCACTCCAAGACTCAGTTTCCTTGTTTGTAAATTAGGGATAATAAGAGTAACCATAAGTGAAACAATCCATATAAAATGCTTAAACCTGGAAGATACTAAATATTTAATAACTATTGTTTTTCTTTGTCTTTCACACATATAAGCCAATTACAGCTGCTTTACAGAAACTTTGCTAAGACTTAACCCTGACATCAAACGGAGTTTATAGAACCTATTACAACTTACTTGCCCAGGGTTTGCAGTTTCCTTTTAGCCTGCGTTCTACTAATTCCAGCATCTCTGCACCAAAGGGATGTCAGCCTGATACCAGGATAAAGCAAACATCCTATTGGGTAGCCATTATTAAGCACCTAAAAAGGCAAATTTGTAATAAATCACTCTTTGAAACAAGCCTTGTTTTGTACACTGAAACTCTAGCTAGTTGCAGAAGTGAGGGTCTGCCTTACATAACAATTTTTGACTTGTTCTTGACCTTGCTGAGCTTCACTTTTTTTCCTCTTATAAGAGAAAAATAGAGAAAATTGCATATCTTTCCCCAAGGCCAATGCAAGGGGACTAAAAACTAGAACTCGGATAGTTGGGCCACTTCTCAGCACTGATGCAAATGCTCATAATCTTGAAGAGAACCAGCTTCTACTGGATCCCAGCAGAGCTGGAGATAGAAAGAGAGGAAAACACCCTGCTTTCCTAGAGCAGTGCTAGCCAAAGTATCCTGAAATTCCCTCTCTCCTGTGATCTTCTGTATCATTTCATCTATATTACTATTAAGGCGTTCAAATACCTTACCTTGTATTATGTTATTTGTATATCAATAGAGATCTTAGTTTGATGACAAACACCTTGAAGAAAATGATGATGTCTCATTCATCATTTTGTTTTCCAGGTGGTTAGCACAATACCCTGTACATTGTCTAAAATGTAACAGTAACTCAACAAAGATTTGTAAAACAAATGAACAAACAAATAAAGCAAAAACAAACAAATAAAAGGACTGTGAATTTTAAAAAGGATCAGAGAGAATAGGGATGAGACGGGTGCTAGAGAATGTTGGGTGTCCCAGGCATATGGTGACCAGAATGTATGTTATAGTCATCATGGTTATTCCTGCGTAGTGTTTAAATTTTCTCAAGCACCTTTATATTTGAACTAGCTTGTCATACTCACTAAAATCCATGTGAGGTAGGTGAGACAAATAGAGGGAAGTTCTTTTAAAGATGAAAAAAATGAATCAGGGAAAGGTTAAATGATTCTTTCAATATTATATAGCTAGTAGTAGCACTGGGGTAGTACTAAGGTTCTAGATACCTAGTTCTGCAAGCTTTCTGCCCTAGGTAGGAGAGAGGGGAAAGGGGAGTCACCAAGGAGTCACTTAAGGACCATACCATAAAAACAGATCTCTAAGTAGACAATGATTTTACACTAATGGTTTTGATAATAAAGTCAGTAAGCACTAGCATTAGCATCAGCCAGCCCTTCTAGCCACCATCTCATTAGAAGCTTCAGCAACATCCCAAACAGGGAAGGTATTCTATGATACATCCAACTCTTTGGAACTCCTTTCTTCCCAAGCCAATCGATTTCATCTTCTGTTGGTTTTGAGCACTACAGAATTCTTCTGGATCTTTAACATACCTTTTCTCCTCTAAGTGTTATCCACTGTTCCTTTTTCAGTTCCCTTGTTACTACATAGAACAATCTAACCCCTTTTTCATGTACCATTTGAATTATGTGAAACAGCACTCATGACCGCTTCCTGCCTTGAGTCGTGCCTTTTCCAGGCAGTCTCAGTTCTTTAAATCATTCTTCCTGTTCCTGATTCCTGGTCTTCTCTCAAACCCTGCCTATTGTCTTTGTCAGTTTACTCCTTCAAGTGGGCTGTCCAGAGCAGGTAGGGGCTGAGGCAGTGTGCAGTACAGCATGACCATGGCTCCCTTCTCTTTGAAACAAAATTTCTATTACTGCAGCCTAACAGGGAACTCTCTTCTTTGGCAGTCACATCTCTCTGCTGACTGTTACTGTGCTTCTTCTCAAAAAACAAACTTTTGTTGAAATGTGGGCTGATAAGCCACGTCTCCTCCATTCTATTATATAATTTATTTGGGGGAAACTGAGGCATAAGCCTTTATAACCCCACTGTTATATAGTGGTTAAGATTCAAGGCTTTGAAGTTGAAACAACGTGAGTTCAGGGCTTGGCTCCAGCAGTTACTAATTCATGTGGACAAATTTTATAATCTGTCTTCAGTTCTTTATGTGTATAGGGAAAGGTAATATGTTACTCATAAAGTTATTGAAAGGATTTGATAAAAATAATGTATGTAAAATCCTTAAAACAGCGTTTCATGTAACTATTCAATAAATGCTAAAGTTTTCTTTTTTCTCTAGCTGATGACATTCAGCCCAGAATTCCATTTTGCCAATATCTTTTTGTATGCTGATTGTTTTATTCAACATATTTGCTATTGTCTCACCATCCTTTGTTCTTTCACAAATTTCATGCCTTCTTTACATTTTCCAAGTCGTTTTTAAAAGTATTTTCTAAGGCAGATACCAGAGCACTTTACCTACCTAGGTAAAGGAAAGTGAAGTCGCTCAGTTGTGTCTGACTCTTTGTGACCCCATGGACTGTAGCCTACCAGGCTCCTCTGTCCATGGGATTTTCTAGGCAAGAATACTGGAGTGGGTTGCCATTTCCTTCTGCAGGTAAACATTGATCTTAATTAGCACTGCTATGGCCATGGCTGTTGAACCTGTGATGTAGAGTCACCTAATTTCACCTAAATTTTAAAAAATTAAACCTGTGGATTCTCTGGTGGTCTAGTGGTTAGGATTTGGCACTTTCACTGCCATGGCCTGGGTTCAGTCCCTGGCTGGGGAACTGAGATCCTTCTCAGCCTCTTCAAAAAATTTAAACCTAAAGAAATTTATAAAGAATAATATAAAATAGCAATCATATAGGAGGTTTATTACAACTTAACATATTATTATATTGCCTCAGATTTCTTTTTAAACAATAAAACATTGAAGCCCCCTTCCCTGGTCCAGTGACTCTCCAGCTCTCCCAGAGGTGACCATTATTTTGTAATTTCACTCTCATCCGATCCATATTTTTTGCATCCCACTCATGAAAATATCTAATGTGGCTTTGTCAAAAGGCTTTATAAAATTTTTATTCACTAATGTTATCAGAGAGGAGTTCTTTGATGGGTAGAATATACTGTGGTGGTGGTGGTTTAGTTGCTAAATCATGTCCCATTCTTGCGACCCCAAGGACAGAGGAGACTGGCAGGCTATAGTCCATGGGATTCTCCAGGCAAGAATACTGGAGTGGGTTGCCATTTCCTAATTCTGGTTAATCAAAACAAAAAGAGAAAATTATGGAATGATATGAGAAGGCTCTTAGAAATAATGTATGTAAAATACTTAAAACAGTGCTTTCATATAACTATTCAGTAAATGGTAAAGTTTTCTTTTTAACTGTACTGTGAAAGTAAAAAAAAAAAAAAGCTGCAGAACCAGATCTCAGAAGCCAGGGGCACTGTCAACTCCAGGGACTGAGATCACTTTTGGTGACAATATTGTCATTATGATAAATTTGCTCAAACTTTTTTCCATCCTCTTTTCTTTATGCCACGAAAGAGAGTGAAATGGAAGGATCCACTTGTCTATACCCAAATTGTATGCTTATTCTTTGTTCAGAGTAGAAGTGGATGCTTTGCTTAACTCTCTCATCAAGATTGCGTGGTTCCTGGAGGAGGGGGCAGTGGTGGAGGCAGCAGGGGGCTGAGTTAGAACAGAATTATTTAGATGGATGCACTGTGTTGAATAGGTGATGGCAACCCACTCCAGTACTCTTGCCTGTAGAATCCCATGGACAGAGGAGCCTGATAGGCTGCAGTCCATGGTGTCGCAAAGAGTCGTGTCCGACTGAGTGACTTCACTTTCACTTTTCACTTTCATGCATTGGAGAAGGAAATGGCAACCCACTCCAGTGTTCTTGCCTGGAGAATCCCAGGGATTGGGGAGCCTGGTGGGCTGCCGTCTATGGGGTCACACAGAGTCGGACACGACTGATGCGACTTAGCAGTGTGTTGAATGGCATCACCTACTCAATGGACATGAGTTTGAACAAACTCTGGGAGATAGTGAAGGACAGGGAAGCCTGGCCTAGCGTGCTGCAGTCCATGGGGTCCCAAAGAGTCAGACAAGACTGAGTGACTGAACAACAACAAATGTGTTGGTAACATTCTGCTTCTTGGTGGACTCAGGGGTGTTCATTTATAACTTACATAGATGTTACATTATTCTTTATTTTGTATCAAATATATTTTGAAAAGAAAACTTTAAAAACAATGATAGGAAAAAAAAGATTCATACAAAAAAGGCTATTAGCCTTCTCCAAAGTAAAACTGGAGTACTACTGAAAAAAGAAGGCAAATAGATCCTAGTCAGATGAAAATAAGAGATTTATAACATCTCCAACTGCCACAGTGCAACTGAGCTATCAGTTTATTAACCTTGTTACAAAAGAAAAATAGGCTTAGGCTAGTCTTAGGAACTCCATGCTGGCTTCTAGCCATTACTTGGTCCTTTTTTTTTTGAGTATACACAGATCTTTCCTTCTTTTTGCCTATCTTAGATTTCATTTTGTTCCAAGGATCATAAAGCCACTGAGATAAGCTTTAAAAAAAGGGAACTTAATTGTGCAAATATTGGGGTCTGTCACAGAACTCAAGGGCAGTAAGTATAATCCGGTGGAAACAAAAGCACGTGGCCTCCATTGCTGTCCATGCCACCGGGAGAGGGGAGAGGACCTGCCTAGAATGGAGGGCTGTTCTTTCGGTGTTTGTAGGCAGAAATCAATCTCTAAAGGGAGGACAGGGATGGGAGGATATAAGGGGCATTCTACTACATAGCACTTTCTAGAATATTATCTAGGCTCAATGTCTCATTTACTACCCTGTAATTTGCAGAATCCACCTATTTCCCACTAATCCCAAGAAATTTAACTATAGGGCGTTTATGGGCTGATTTTATACCCACATATATTTAGAAATAAAGTATTTCTTTCAATTTTGTTTATTTATTTGTTTTATCCCTTGACTCATTCCAGAAAGATTTCTGTTAGTCCCACAACAGTGCAAACTTAGCTGCACATCTTCTCAAGACTCTCAAGTATTATTCAATAGAGCTTGGAAATATAAACACATTTAGAGTGCCTAGGTGATCTCTCAAATTTTGTTAAACTTATTTTTTACTTCCTAGATTCTACAGCAATCTACTCAAACTAGCTAAAGAAAGTCTCAGTCGCTCGGTCACGTCCAACGCTTTGCAATCCCATGAACTGTACCCCACCAGGCTCCTCTATCCATGGAATTCTCCAGGCAAGAATACTGGAGTGGGTTGCCACTCCCTTCTCCAGGGGGTCTTCCTGACCCAGGGATCAAACCCAGGTCTCCTGCATTGCAGGCAGATGCTTTACCATCTGAGCCACCAGGGAAGCCCAGCTAAAGAAAGGGAAGATTTATTAGAATCACTACACATGTAAAGTTACGGCAAAGAACAACCAACAGAACAGAACAACAACCCTAAACCCCAAACGAAGTGAGATTATCACGGCTCATAGATAGGCAATAGGCCAAGGACATTTTCTGAAATTACAGTTACAACGTGGGAAGTACAGCTTGTGAGAAAAGTTGCTTTTCCTTGAAGTGGGATGGGACAGACAAGAGAGGCACACAATTGAGGAGCTAACTAAAACAATGACGTTTTGAAGTAATGGAGATAAAACCTAAGGAGGAGGGGGAGCTTGCATTCAATGATGGCTTTCATGTGAATTTATTTTGGGGCTCACCCTCACCATATGGAGTTACTGATAAAAAAAAACAAATCTATTGAGGATGGCTGACCAGAAAGAATGGTTTTAAAAGAACAATGTGACAATGCCCAGGAAAATACATTAAATATGTTACCTGAAATCCAGCTGAAGTCTTTACAGTGGAGGAGTCAACTCCAGGTTTTAGGACTACGATTTAGCTATTTGGAAAGGGATGTTTTCCTTTACCATCATTTGACACTTTCTCTTACAATACCATCTTCTTCACTCAAAAACAAAACTTTCTAACCTGTTGGATTGCTAAAGTGCTCTTTTCAAATATCAGATTGACTGTTACAAGTCTTAAAGTACTGACCTTTGGCCAGTGCTATTTGAGAGAAGGGGAAATGAAATGAGTAACTTTGCTTGTCAGAGTGTAGAAGGAGAGACATAGTTAAGGAAAGAAAGATGGAAAGAAATAGGAAGGGAAGGAAGAAAAATATAT
This sequence comes from Bubalus bubalis, assembly GCF_019923935.1. Classification (NCBI taxonomy): domain Eukaryota; kingdom Metazoa; phylum Chordata; class Mammalia; order Artiodactyla; family Bovidae; genus Bubalus; species Bubalus bubalis. The sequence goes on along the minus strand of NC_059157.1, from coordinate 97,472,954 downwards.
TCTAAGAGAAGTTTTGCTGGGATGACTTCAAAAGTCACCCAGCCTTGGCTCTGACTTTGCATTTATTTTTTTTTTCTTTTTTTTTTAATTTTATTTTATTTTTAAACTTTACATAACTGTATTAGTTTTGCCAAATATCAAAATGAATCCGCCACAGGTATACATACGCTCCCCATCCTGAACCCTCCTCCCTCCTCCCTCCCCATTCCATCCCTCTGGGTCGTCCCAGTGCACCAGCCCCAAGCATTTAGATGTGATCTGAGTAGGAGTTGGAGAGGGGGAAGAAATAAACATAAAAGAAACCTTTCCTTAAGTAGATTTCAGCAACATCTGGGTCCCCAACATCAGACCGAGGGATAAGGGTCTCTCTGCCCTCTAAGTCCTCAGCTGCTCCAGAGGTAACAAAGTCAGTGGCTGTAGCAAGACAAGGCCTCCTTTGTTGTACACCTTTGAAGATCTGTATCTTCCTGCTGCTGCTGCTGCTGCTGCTAAGTCACTTCAGTCGTGTCCGACTCTCTACACTGTAGCTGCTCAGTAGAATCCTGTTTCTCCTCCGCAGTCTTACTTGTTCTGTTCACAAGAGAAAAGCAGGCACCAGAAAGCATTCACTTTTTCATCCCCGCATCACTCTGTCCAGTCTTCCCTTCCCAACTTAAAGGCTGTATCTGCCTTCACCAACTGGAATTGTCTCTGGCACTCCAAAAGAGGAAGAGCCAACAATTTAACAGGTGTCACAAAGTGATGAGTAGAGAGGAGCTGGTCCAGATTCTTGGTGATCATCTGCAAGACCAGTGGCTTTTCAATCCTAAGTGAAGTAAAGAAGAATGAGGCATCTACTAAAGTTCACACTATTCTCCTAGTGAGGTTGGAAGAAAGAAACAAGCTCTAGGAGCCACTAAGTATCATGGGTCACTCATTAATGCCAATCATGGGCATTCATTAATTCATTCAACAACATTTATTAAGTGCTTTCTCTGTGCCAGGTACTGTGGTTATTGTAAGAGATACCCAATAGATGTAGTCCATGCTAATGGGGGCTTCCCATTAAAATGCGCTAAAGTGGCACAGTGGTAAAGATTCTGCCTGGCAATGCAGGAGACACAAGAGACATGGGTTTGATCCCTGGGTTGGGAAGATCCCCTGGAGTAGACAATGGCAACCTGCTCTGTATTCTTGCCTGGAAAATTCCATGGACTGAGGAACCTATCATGTTTTAAAGAGTTGGGCACAACTGAGAAACTGAGCCAACACACACCAATGGAGCTTATGGTCCAGCAGCAGAGATGGAAGTGATATACAACATAATACAAAATGTTCCTTGGAATTAGGGACGGAGGCAGAGCAAGCCAGTTTCCAGTGATGGAGGAATCTAAAAGTAGAGGAGCAATGCAGGGTCTGAGGGTACTGAAGTTTTAACTGTTTTAAAGAGTAAAGAGGCTTTCCTTAGCTAAGGAAAAAGGCTGGATTATGGGATCTTTAGATTCTTAGATTGGCTTTGTGTTCTATGTAGAAAAGACTACCACTTTGGGTCATGTCCTTTTATGATTTTTGTGGTCACTATTATTCTTTTAAAACTCTAGAGTTTGTGTGTAGTAGTGAGTGATAGGGAGAGATTATTTTGTTTGTTTCAAAAATTTCAGTAAGAGGCTAAATGTACTACTAGTATTCAGAAAAAAAGAAGTTTAAGTATTAGTGGCTATAAGAAGATATTTCAGAAAATATGACACAATGGAAGTTTCAGGTGGTGGCTATACTGAACAAAAAAGTTTATGTGCTGGCAACAAGAATGACCATTTCCATAATTAAAGCCTGTCTGGTAAGAATGGCAATCACTGGATATTGATGTAGATTTTAGTTTGTGTCTATATGTTGGAGAGGTGTAATTAAAGCTTGATTTTATGTCATTTCTTATGAAATAGACCTGTTACTCTACAGGGGTGGTGTACATTTGGTAAGGTATGCAATTTGTATTGATATTTGCTTTATCTGTGCATGTTCATGGACACAGATTTCCAGTGGAGACAGAGTTGCTTAGAGCTTAAGAGCTGCTGCTTCTGGAGTCAGAAAGATCTGAATTCAAACATTGGTTCTGCTATTTACTTGTTATGTGACTTTGGATAAACTTAAAAAAATTTTTTTTTCTTTTTTGAGGAAACTTTGGTTTGTAACGTTACATAAATTTTATGTGTGCAACATTGTATTTATACTTCTGTAGATACTACAGCACACTCACCACCAAAAATTTTGTTTCTATCCATTGGGCAAACTTTTTAAACCTACTAAGCCTTAGTCCTCCATTTCATAAACTGTAAGATGAGGTTTATAATGGTTCCTACCTGTTAGGCTTATTGTGAGAATCAAACAAGATGTTGAATATTAAAACAGTCTCTGACAATAAATAGTGGCTCTATTTTAAGTGTGGCTTGTCATATAGTGTTTTGTGTCCAGTGATATAGAGCCCTGGAAGATAAATAGAAGTTTTATACTCTGAGGATGATAGTTAAAATACTTGAGAGATTTGAGAGGACCATTCTTGAAAGATTGCTAAAATTTAATACAGTAGCACAGTAATTACAATGGATAGAATGGACTGAATATTTCCCTCTGTTTTCTTTACAAAAGCTAGTGATGTTCACAGTTATTTAGATAACCTTGGAGAATTTCAAAGAATTTATGCTCTTCTGACTTGACTCATTTAGCTTTCTTAATATGTCTGTAGTCGAACAAGAACTCACTTTTAGCTCCAAGTCACCCTTGCATCCTTAGGAGAAGGCAATGGCGACCCACTCCAATACTCTTGCCTGGAAAATCCCATAGACAGAGGAGCCTGGTAGGCTGCAGTCTATGGGGTCGTGAAGAGTTGGACACAACTGAGTGACTTCACTTTCACTTTTCACTTTCATGCATTGGAGAAGGAAATGGCAACCCACTCCAGTGTTCTTGCCTGGAGAATCCCAGGGACGGGGGAGCCTGGTGGGCTGCAGTCTATGGGGTCGCACAGAGTCGGACACGACTGAAGCGACTTAGCAGCAGCAGCACCCTTGCATCCTTAGCACTTTGCAGTCTTGATGACATCTTTCAAAGTGTGGTTCATCAGAATCACCCAAGTGACTTGTTACAAATTCAGATTCCTGGCCCTGACATGTGAGGAAGTCTCCAAATTTTAAATAAATATCCCAACCCAGGTTATTTTTATCAGCATCTAAGCTGAAGAATGACATGACCACATAAATGATGGTGCTTCACAAATCAGCTCTGCTCCACAGACTCCATCAGGATGTGCCTATTATTTAAATAGTACCTTATATGAAACATTTATGGGACACACCCTAATACTCACAGGACACAAAACTATTTGTTCTTTATGCCTTAACAACCTTTCCAAATCACTTGATTAAAAATGATTTACTGTCTCTTCTAGTCTTCAGAAACAATTGTCTTCCTCTGCTTGCTGTGATTACAGCTAAACTTTTACTTTATCCCTGTTACTGAAGAGAAGAGCTGAGGATGGACCAAATGTGAATAAGTGTGTGATTAGGATCCATAGAGATCTCCTGGTTTATGCAAACCTTTTCATGGTCGAACTGGTTAAAGCTGACCTTTCTATCCCCCACTTCCCTCTGTCCTTAAAGTCTCAGGTATCCTTGACATATATCCCCATGACATCCCTAACTTATCTAGCCCTAACACTTCTGTTTTGATCACTACTCCAGACCCATTTGATCACATCAGCCAGATACCTGTGATTACTGTCTCATTCTGCTTCTAGAAATTTGTTAGCCATGAAGTCAGTAAAATTTATATTTCTATGTTCCAATTTGTAAACTGAAAAAATACATATGTACGAAAGTGTCAACTCAAGTTCTGGCGTGAGGAATAGGAAAGGAAAGATGCCTATGAAGTCAAGGAGGAAATCTCTACCTTTATATTGCCTAAGTGATTGCCCGTAAAGAGGCAGGTAAGCCCCAGAGGTGGCTCTGATGCTGGCTGCCCCAATATGTTGAACCTGCTAATAGTTACTCACTAAGCCATTGTCTACTGCCCAGGCAACACGACAAGTTTTGATATTTGAGTTCCCTGGTTTAGGGGATTAATTCATGGATGAAACAATTCCAGTTTACTTTTGGAGGGAGGGGCGTGCCATCAGCATGTGGAATCTTAGCTCCCTGACCAGGGACTGAACCTATGCCTCCTGCATTGGCAGTATAGTCTTAACCAGTGGACTGCCAGGAGATGCTTCTGGCTTTACTGGAAATGTGTGTGTGTGTTCAGTGTGTGCAGTCGCTCAGTCATGTTTGACTCCTTGCAACCCTATGGACTGTAGCCCACCAGGCTCCTCTGTCCATGGGGTTTTCCAGGCAAGAATCCTGGAGTGGGTTGACATTTCCTTCTCCAGGGGATCCTCCCCAACCCAGGGATCGAAACTGCGTCTCCTGCATCCTCCTTGCATTGCAAGTGGATTCTTTACCACTGTGCCATGGGGGAAGTCCTTACTGGAAATAGACATCCTTTATGTGGTAAATTTGAAAAGCAAAACCTCTTCAGCATGAATCTGCTAGTATCTTACACCAGAAACCTGTCTATTTACCACTTTAATAAAATCAGGCCCATATGCTGAGCTGGCTGCACCAGCACTGTGGTTCATAGGGGTGGCATCACATAGTCTGTTACAGAGCAATGGTGACACCCATGGACTTTGCAGTCAGGTGTGAGTACTGAGTCCTGGCTCTACCCTTCACCAGCTGTATGAACCTGAACAAGTCATCTAGCCTCATTTCATCAACTGTAAGGATGAGGATAATAGCAGCTGTGGTAAGAAGGTAATGGGCATATCTTATTGTCCCTTGCATGTCATAACACTCAGTGAATGTTCTTTTCCTTTGCCCTCTTATGATTCTGCTGTCCCCATCATTTCTTTACATCCTGTCCAAATCTTTTTCAAGTGTAACCATGTGATATATCAAGATGTGCCTTGATTCCCTAGTCTTCACTTTCTCAATTTTGTTTATTAATTCAGCAAATATTTCCTGAGTACCTATTATGTGCAAGGCACTATTTGAGGTAAACGATCAAGAGAACTAAACAGAAATCCTTTCCATCAGGGAGCTTACATTCTAAGTTGAGGGGACAAATGTAATAGCCAATAAACCTAGTAAATGAGTTAATCATGTTGTATGCCAAGTGGGGTGAGTGTTGTGGAAAAAGAACCAAAGAATGGAGATTGGAGGTAGAATAGAGTTGTTCCAGTTTTAAATAAGATGATCAAGATAGGTCTCTCTGAATTGTTCAAACACAGAGTGGGTGGGAACTCCCTGTTTTTGTGAAGCTGTACAGAGCTCACTATACTTGAGCAGTTTTAGGCAAAAATGAGAGGCTGGAGTGCCTAAAAGAAGTAGGATGTTATTCCTTAATTTCTCAAATACAACAGGAGAGCAGTAGAAAGCAGCTTAGTGATGCTTGCCCATTAGGTGGCAAGAACGGTTTTTCTGCTTATCTCTTTTGGACTCAGTCTCTAAGGTCATAGAATCTTCATCCCTCACAATCCTTGGTTTATGGTCTTGGGTGATGGTTAGTGTCATCAATAAAAAATAAGAAATTGGGTTTCTTATACTATATCTCTGTGTTTTATATAACACAAATCCTTTGCAACTCAGGAAAAAACACATGATTTAGTTATAAACCCATGATTAGACCTAACCTTAGAAAATTTTTATTAAAAGAAAGCAGCATAATTTATTTTTAAAGCCTGATAAAGTAAAAAGAGCACTGTGGTGTCCTGCCACTAACTACCCTTTAACAGTCTCCGTCCAAGACATTCTCACCCGTGAACTGGGAGTAGAGGGAGGTGTCCCTTCCACCTCTCTAATTCGAGTCTTTCAAAAACTCCAAGAAAAAATTTCTCCTAGAAACTAAAACAGGTATAATGTGTGGGCTTATAATCTCTTGACATCTGCTTTATTGAAAACTGCAATTAAGGTGATTTGTCCATTTTGGGATGGGAACAAAAGTGGGGTGGTAATCTTCTACATATTATTTTTGCCTCCTTCCCTTTCATGCAATAAATGAAGGGAAGAATACTCTTACCTGCTCACTGACAGTTTTGCCAAACACATACTGCTCACTGACAGTTTTGCCAAACACATAGAACTTCAAGGCCTTACTATTAGATGTTATCTGTCAAACACTTAAATTAATCCAGTACTTAGAAACTTCAAGAAATCTACAAGTGACAAGCCCTGTCCTCAAGGTCTCAAAACATTTTCAGTTCAGTCGCTCAGTCATGTCCAACTCTTTGCGACCCCCTGAACTGCAGCATGCCAGGCCTCCCTGTCCATCACCAACTGCAAGAGTCTAGGTTGGTCATAACTTTCCTTCCAAGGAGTAAGCGTCTTTTAATTTCATGGCTGCAATCACCATCTGCAGTGATCTTGGAGCCCCCCAAAATAAAGTCAGCCACTGTTTCCACTGTTACCCCATCTATTTCCCATGAAGTGATGGGACTGGATGCCATGATCTTAGTTTTCTGAATGCTGAGCTTTAAGCCAATTTTTTCACTCTCCTCTTTCACTTTTATCAAGAGGCTCTTTAGTTCTGCTTCACTTTCTGCCATAAGGGTGGTGTCATCTGCATATCTGAGGTTACTGATATTTCTCCCGGCAATCTTGATTCCAGCTTGTGCTTCCTCCAGCCCAGCGTTTCTCATGATGTACTCTGCATATAAGTTAAATAAGTAGGGTGACAATATACAGCCTTGACATACTCCTTTTCCTATTTGGAACCAGTCTGTTGTTCCATGTCCAGTTCTATTATAATATCAGAATTAATTATATTAGTAATATGTTATTATATAATATAATCTTCATTTTACATGAGAAGAAATTGAAAGACATACAAAGATATACCAAAAAACAATAATAATAATAATAAAGTCACTCCAAACTATAAACCAAGACCTTTCCTTAATCTCCTAAACCAGTGACTTGCAAACCACTGCCTGCAGGCCAAATATGCTTACTCTTATTACTCACTCTCACCCTGACCTATTTTTATATAGTTTTTACATTTTTGTGATGCTTGAAAAAAAAACCCCAAAGAATATTTTTTGACATGAAAATTATATGAAATTCACATTTTAGTGTTCATAGATAAAGATTTCGGAGAAGGCAATGGCACACCACTCCAGTACTCTTGCCTGGAAAATCCCATGGATGGAGGGCCTGGTGGGCTGTAGTCCATGGGGTCGCTAAGAGTCGGACACGACTGAGCAACTTCACTTTCACTTTTCACTTTCATGCATCGGAGGACATGACTGAAGCAACTTAGCAGCAGCAGCAGATAAAGATTTACAGGACCACACACAACCATTCCCACTACTTATAAATTACGTGTTTTATGTGAGCGTGTGCATGTGCTGGAGAAGGTCACAGAAACGGCGTGACCGCAGGTTGACCTGCACGTGGGTCCGGCGCATTTGAAGGTGCCGCACACACTCCCCTGTCTTGGAATGTCCTTCCGCCCACCGTTCCATCAGGAGAGCTGTTCTAAGCCTAAGCCTTGGGAGACTAAGATGTTGAGACCGTAAGGACTGAATATATGACTGACTGAACCCAGGTGAGGTTTCTGTATAAACTTTCAAGATTCTGACGGGGGGTGTGGAGACCTATGGTCACCGCCTCACCTCACCTCACCTCACCTCACGTGACTTACCTCACCTCGCCTCACGTGACTTTCCTCACCACACCTCACGTGACTCTCCTCACCACACCTCACGTGACTCTCCTCACCACACCTCACCGTGGCTTATTAAACCTGTCACCTCCCCCTCTGGAGCGGCCTGTGTCTGTCTTCAGTCTCTGTGCCTCCTGTGTCTGGAGTCAGTTTTCAAACTAGCAACATGGCCGCTTTCTCTTGAAAATGGCTGTGTTGAGTAGTTGTGACAAAGATCATATAGCCCACAAAGCCTAAAATATTTACTGTCTGGAGCTTTACAGAGAAAAATCGCCAATCTTTGGTCTAGCCCATATGGTTGTCTTTGTTAAGGGTCTAAGGAGAATATATATAGATTTATGACATTTAAGGCCATCTTTATTTTAAATATACTTGCACATGGTACCATTTTGCAAGAAAAACTACACGTCCTTTCACATACTACTGTGTTTCCTTGTTTATGGGTTGTTAGTTGTTATTCATGGACATTCCTATTTCTTCATTCATTCACTTCATGAGCCCTTATAGTGTACTAGCCTGGGAACAAATGAGTTAACACAAAGAAGCTTTATTAGTTAACTTCTATAGAAAAGTAATGGACAAATGTGAGGGCTTCCCTGGTGGCTCAGCAGTCAAGAATCCGCCTGCCAATACAGGAGACGTGAGTTCGATCCCTGGGTCAGGAAGATCCCCTGGAGAAGGAAATGGCAACCCACTCCAGTGTTCTTGCCTGGGAAATCCCATAGCCAGAAGGAGCCTGGTGGACTATGGTCCATGGGGTCCCAAAAGAGTCAGACACAACTCAGCATCTAAACAACAACAACAGTGGACAAATATAGACCATTGTTGTACAGTAGTGAGAAGCACCATCCTAGGATTATGACTGGGACAGAAAAGAAGGTGTTTGACTCAGCTACAGGAGTTGGTAAATGCTTCCTAGAAAAGAACGCAGTTGAACTGAGAGCAAGAGTATGAGGGGTTGAGAGGGGACACGATTCCATGTTACAGCAATATTTTCCAAGACTTGTGTTCATCAGGGTTCAGGACAGGAAACAGAAAGCAATATGGTCATTTTAAGAGAGTAAAGATTCATGGGGGATTAGGACAAAATCATGGAAGGACCAGAATAGGCTGTAGGCTGGCCTACCAAGAGTGATTCCCAAAAAACTATAGTACTGCCCACTGAGGCCATCACTGGACTGCTTCAGACCAAGAATACATTGTCATTCTCTGATAAAGATCAGGAAGGCAGTCCTGATGCTGCTGCCACTGGACTGTTAAGAGCAAAGCATCTCTGCAAAATTGCTTGCCAATAGAAAGACAGCCAGGAGAGCAGGAACATGGCCTCAGCTCTGTTTTAAATTTCTGAATCTCACAGGAGCACATCTATTTTGTGCATTCAGAGTTCTTGCTGCAAAAAATTTTAAGAAAGAAAGCCATTAGCTTTCTAGTTTCTGCAACACAGGAAGGCACACTTGCTTACTTCTAAGTAAGGTGGGATGGAGGTTGATCAAGCCAAACCACAGAATCCACCACATGTACAGAATCAATGTGACTGCCCATTCAAAGAATTGCAAATAGTTTGGATTGCCTACAGCAGTAGATTCCAAATAGTCGAGTGGATCCCTTTTTAACATGAAAACATTGGGCCTCCAATGCACATGACAGTAGTTTTATTTAATATCCTATAACTGAGAAATATATTACAAATAGTTTCATTCAAAAGGAATTTTATTTTATTAATCATAATAGCAAATAAATACATTTGGACAATGATGGTGATAAAAGTAGCTCACATATACTGCATGCATGTTAATTCAGTGGTAATGCATATGTGTTTAAGCTATATAATTTGTTTAGTCAGCAGATAATGCCTGGACCACTTCTAAATTCCAAAACTCTTTTCAGTAATGCCTGGGAAACCAGATATTTTAAGCTCACATTTAGAAATCATTGAGCCTTAATAGCTTAGGGTGTATGATAAGGAAGATGTAAGCAAAGAGGATCTAAAAGAAGGCTAGTTTCTTTAGATATTAATTGGGAGGTGATGGGGGGTTACTGAATTTTAAGCAAAGAAATGATGGAATCAGATTTTCATGTCAGAAAAACCAGTCTGGCAAAGTCTGGCTGATGAAGGAATAAAAGACTGAAGACAAGTAGAAGATATAGAAGGTTATTTCAGTGATCCAGGTGGGAAACTCAGGGGTCTAATAAACAAGGTACAGATAGTGGGGATGAAGAGTAATGAATATTTAGCAGCAGAATTGATTGCTGATTGATTGATTTGGTGTGATATGGGTGACTAAGAGGACAGAAGAAAGAGCACATGCTTGGGTAACAGTGTAAATATGAAACACAGGAGAAAAAAATGAATTGTTCCAAGTTCTCAAGATATACTTTTTAATATTCTCAAGAAACATATATACATATTTAAAAGAAAAATCAGTAAAGTGACATGATTACTGTTCTAAGAAGCATAACCCCCAAGTACCAGTAACTGGATACAATAAGTGTATGTTTCTCATTCACATCACAACCCAATGAAGGTTTATATGTGTGCATGTGATGGTGAGGAGAGAGGCAGACTTTGGTCCGTGTGATTATTTAGAGACCCAGACTTTTCCTTTCATCGATTCTACCATCTCCTGGGGCCACAGGATTCTCTACATTCATCTGGACAAAGGGAGATAGGGAGCTGACTTTTTTTTCCCCTCGTGTCCAGGGCATGAACCAGGCATGGGCACAGAGCAAAAGCCAAGCTGGGATAAACAAGGAGTTGTTTTGTCCCTCACTGATATGAGACAGGCACCACCAACCAACCAGGTGCCACTCTACCCAGGCCAGGGACAAGGGAGCTGAATTTTAATTAGGAAGATTTTATGGACCAGGAAAAGAAGAAATGTACATCACTTGTGCACACTTACCAAAGGTTAAAACTCAATCATGGGCATGAGACACAATCTAGCTGTGTGCCCAGGAAAAGGAAAACATGACTTTCAGGAGTGTTTAGCTAGTCTCTACCTTAAGTACTTGTTCGGTTATAATAAAGAACTCACAGAATTTTGAAATATGATTACAGTGAATGACAAAGTGATTTGAGTTTAATTAGACAATGTCTAAATGTGATTGACGTAATGGGGAAATCTGTGAAACATTTGATTATATTACTGAAGAAATTCTGTGGTCATATAGTGTGGGAACTGAAGAGAAATGGGAGAGAGTAATGCCTGTATTGAGTCCAGAAATAGGTGAACCGAAGACAAAGAAATTATCACTGTCCTCGGGGTTGGGGTACTCGACCCGTTTATCCATGAACTCTTTATTAAGTACCACCTGCTAGGCACTGTTCTAGGTACTGGAATAGAAACGACTTATCCTGTCTGCCAAATAGCCATATCCCTAGAGTAGAGGCAGATCTACTACATCCTCATGGCTTGAAGGCCCAAGCGTTTATAATATTCTACTCAATTCACTTTACTCTGATTCTCTACTAAGCAAATGCCTTCTAATTCTCTCTAGACTGTCTTTGATTGACTAATATAAGTCTAATCCTTATGGTTCCTGCATCCTTGTCTCCTCCTCTCCCTCATCTTCCTCTTCCTTTTCCTCTTTTCTTGTCATCTCCACAGTCATGCTCATGATAATAACCAGCACTCACTGAGAACTGGGCATTGTGTTAGGTACTTTATACATTTCTTCTAATTCTCATGACAGTTGCATTTGATAGATACAAATACTGAGTCTCAGAGAAATTTAGAGGGCAGTTTGCCCTCAGAGTTACTAGTGGTGAGCCTGGATCAGAAACCAGTACTGCTGACTTCATAGCCCAAGTTCTTACTACAATTATAAAGAAATAAATCTGCACCTGGGTTTATAGATCAATCCCTTGAGAATTTATTAAATAGGATTAGTTGAATTGATCAAGTCTGGGTACTTTGACAAAATCAGGTTTCTGATCCCACAATACTCAGGACCTGATACTGAGACAAGAAAACTCCTCAGAGGTCCTCAACCCTATGAGGTCTTGCCAGGGCTGCTGGTTGAGCGTTGACCTCTCTTATTTTTTTAAAAGTAAAAAGTCATTTATTTTAAATGAAATATAGTTGACTTATAATGATAAAGAATCTGCCTGCTGTGCAGCAGACCTAGGTTCGATCCCTGTGTTAGGAAGATCCCTTGGAGAAGGGAATGGCAACCCACTTCAGTATTCTTGCCTGGTATTCCATGGACAGAAGAGCCTGGCCCAGTGGGGTACAATCCTGGTGGGGTCTCAAGGAGTAGGATACAACTAAGTGACTAACACTTTGATTTTTTAGGTGTACAGCATAGTGATTTACTACTTTTGCAGATTATATTCCATTATAAGCTATTATAAGATGTGGACTTCCCTGGTGTCTCAGAGGTTAAAGAATCTGCCTGCAATGCAGGAGACCTGGGTTCAATCCCTGGGTTGGGAAGATCCCCTGGAGAAGGAAATGGCAACCCACTCCAGTACTCTTACCTGGAAAATCCCATGGACAGAGGAGCCTGGTGGGCTACAGTACACGGGGTAGCAAAGAGCCGGACACGACTGAGCAACTTCACTTTTAATGGGTATAATTCCTTCTGCTATTCAGTCATTTCTTGCTGCTTATCTATTTTACATATAGTATTTTTAATCTATTATGATCATACCTCTAATTTGTCCCTGAAATCCCTATTTCTGAACTTTTAACTTCAACATTTGTGACCTGGTAATATCACAAAATAATCTGTCTGTCAGAGAGAACTGTTAACATATTTATATTTTTATAATGAGAAAAAATATTCTCATAAATAAAGCCCAAACAGATACCAAATTTACTGAAGTTACAAGATAAACATTACATTTGATTCCTTCAACTAAAAGTTTACTGTGTAGTTGCAATTATTGCACAAAGATGTAATCAGAAAAATATATTTTGAATTACAATGTATTGATAGGAATAAATCAAAGTAAATGTGTTTTCTCCTAATGGCATTTTTATTTTCCCAGAGTAGGAATTTAAAATTGCTTAAATTGCTTCTAAGTTAGTGAGTAGGAAAAGCGCTTCAATGGTGACAAAATGTGTAACAAGTGTTTAACCAGCATGCAAAGGATGACAATGAAAAGAACAGTTCTGCACGTGTCAAGATAAACCATGAACAGTTATGTGACTCCATACTGATTTTTCTAACCCACATACAACTAGTGAAAAGCATCTACTTCATTATAATGGTATGCATTATAACATGCATATCTTTATGTACCATTGGTGGTAGTTTAGTCACTAAATTGTGTCCGACTCTTGCAACCCTATGGAATGTAGCCTTCCAGGCTCAATCGATGGGATTCTCCAGGCAATAATACTGGAGTGGGTTGCCATTTCCTTCTCCAGGGGATCTTCCCAACCCAGCAATTGAACCTGGGGTCTCCTGCATTGCAGGCAGATTCTTTACCAACTGAGCTACAAGGGAAGCCCTTATGTACCACTAACCCTTGCACATATGTCTTTTATTTCACGATATTTCTGACTTTCGCATCTTTTGTTGTTGTTTCCATTGGTCCTTCACTTCTGAATTACATTATCCTTATGTTATAGAAGTAGTAGAAATGCAGGTCAAATGTATCTTTCTACGATCCTTATAGGAAAAAAGAAACAAATGAGGGAAGAATGTGGTTTTCTTATACAATATCCGTTAACGATGACAGTTGCTTACAGCTGTTCTTGGGAGAATGGCCACGCTAAATGTGTGACTTGGGTTGCAATTACATTTTTGGTGATTTGTACAAATTTTAAACCCCACTTTCCTCAAGTGAGTTGCATTAAAGCCAGGCTTTACCACAGTTAAACCTGTGGTTATGATCCAGCTCAACATCTCTGTCTAAAGAGAAGACAGCTACAAGGCTGCCTGGTGGGATTTGATAACTCGTCAGTCTCAGTTCATTTGCTGAGTCTTGTCCAGCTCTTGGCAACCCCATGGACTGCAGCATGCCAGATTTCCTTGACCATCACAAACTCCTGGAATTTGCTCAGATTCATGTCCATCGAGTCGATGATGCCATCCTCATCTCAACCTCTTCATCCCCTTCTTCTCCTGCCTTCAGTCTTTCTCAGCATCAGAGTCTTCTAAGGCGTCAGTTCTTCGCATCAGGTGGCCAGAGTGTTGGAGCTTCATCTTCAGCATCAGTCCTTCCAATGAATATTCAGGACTGTTTTCCTTTCGGATTGACTGGTTTGATCTCCTTGCTGACCAAGGGACTTTCAAGAATCTTCTCCAACACTACAGTTCAAATACATCAATTCTTTGGCACTCAGCTTTCTATACAGTCCAACTCTAACAGCCATACATGACTACTGGAAAAAGCATAGCTTTGACTAGATAGACCTTTATTGGCAAAGTAATGTCTCTGCTTTTTAATATGCCATCTAGGTTGGTCATAGTTTTTCTTCCAAGCAGCAAGCATCTTTTAATTTCATGGCTGCAGTCATCATTTGCAGTGATTTTGGAGCCCAAGAAAATAAAGTCTGTCATTGTTTCCCCATCTATTTGCCATGAAATGATGGGACCGGATGCCATGATCTTAGTTTTTAGAATGTTGAGTTTTAAGCCAGCTTTTCACTCTTCTTTTTCACTGTCATTAAGAGGCTCTTTAGTTCCTCTTCGCTTGCTGCCATAAGAGTGGCATATCATCTGCATATCTGAGGTTATTGATATTTCTCCTGGCGATTGTGACCCCAGCTTGTACTTCATCCAGCCCAGCATTTTGCATGAAGTCCTCTGCATATGAGTGAAATAAGCAGGGTGACAATATATAGCCTTGACATACTCCTTTCCCAATTTGGAACCAGTCCATTGTTCCATATCCAGTTCTAACTGTTGCTTCTTGAATATTCATCTGAATGCAGAGTTCCAAAGAATAGCAAGGAAAGATAACAAAACCTTCCTAAGTGATCAATGCAAAGAAATAGAAGAAAACAATAGAATGAGATAGGCTAGAGTTCGGTTCAAGAAAATTAGAGATACAAGGGGAACATTTCATGCAAAGATAGGCACAATAAAGGGCAGAAATGGTATGGATCTAACAGAAGCAGAAGATATTAAGAAGAGGTGGCAAGAATGCAGAGAAGAACTGTACAAAAAAGATCTTAATAGATAACTAGATAACTTTGATGGTGTGATCACTCACCTAGAGCCAGACATCCTGGAGTGTGAAATTAGGTGGGCCTTAAGCATCACTGGAGAAGGCAATGGCACCCCACTCCAGTACTCTTGCCTGGAAAATCCCATGGGCGGAGGAGCCTGGTAGGCTGCAGTCCATGGGGTCACTAAGAGTCGGACACGACTGAGCGACTTCACTTTCACTTTTCACTTTCATGCATTGGAGAAGGAAATGGCAACCCACTCCAGTGTTCTTGCCTGGAGAATCCCAGGGATGGGGGAGCCTGGTGGGCTGTCATCTATGGGGTCACACAGAGTCAGACACGACTGAAGTGACTTAGCAGTAAGCATCACTGCAAACAAAGCTATTGGAGGTGATGGAATTCCAGCTGAGCTATTTCAAATCCTAAAAGATGATGCTGTGAAAGTGCGGCACTGAATATGCCAGCAAATTTGGAAAACTCAGCAGTGGCCACAGGACTGGAAAAGGCCAGTTTTCATCTCAATCTCAAAGAAAGGCAATGCCAATGAATGTTCACACTACTGCACAGTTGCACTCATCTCTCATGCTAGCAAATTAATGCTCAAAATTCTCCAAGTGAGGTTTCAACAGTACGTGAACTGAGAACTTCCAGATGTTCAAGCTGGATTTAGAAAAGGCAGAGGAACCAGAGATCAAATTGCCAGCATCCGCTGGATCATCAAAAAAGCAAGAGAGTTCCAGAAGAACATCTACTTCTGCTTTATTGAATACACCAAAGCCTTTGACTGTGTGGATCACAACAAACTATAGAAATTTCTTAAACTCATCAAACTACTAGCACTCTAATGTCATGACTACAGATCCTGCTGTGAGACAGCACTGGCTAAGACTGAGAATACTCGATTCTACCTCAGCTTCAAACTGTGACTCTGAAGGATTCACTTAACCTTCTTCAGGTTCAAGTTTTTAGTTTGTAAAATGATGAGATGTCCTAGTTCTACAAGATCCCTTCCAGATTTAAAATAGAGTAATACAGCTACGGTTTTTCCAGTAGTCATGTATGGATGTGAGAGTTGGACTATAAAGAAAGCTGAGCACCAAAGAATTGATGCTTTTGAACTGTAGTGTTGGAGAAGACTCTTGAGAGTCCCTTGAACTGCAAGGAGATCCAACCAGTCCATCCTATAGGAGATCAGTCCTGAGAGTTCATTGGGAGAACTGATGTTGAAGCTGAAACTCCAATACTTTCATCACCTGATGCAAAGAGCTGACTCATTGGAAAAGACCCTGATGTTGAGAAGGATTGAGGGAAGAAGGAGAAGGGGACGACAGAGGATGAGATGATTGGATGGCATCACCAACTTGATGGACATGAGATTGGATAAACTCTGGGAGTTGGTGATGGACAGGGAGGCCTGGCGTGCTGCGGTCCATGGGGTTGCAAAGGGTCAGACACGACTGAGTGACTGAACTGAACTGACTCCATTGTGGGAGAAAAAAGACTCTCTTTAAAAAATTGGGTAGTAATATCATATATGAGGTGATACTTAGAAAACAATTGCAGTCTGTACGGTTGCAGTACTAGTACAGTGAACACGTTTTCTTAGTACCTCAGTTGTGTCTGACTCTTTGTGACCCCATGGACTCATGCCCACCAGGTTTCTCAGTCCGTGGAATTCTCCAGGCAAAAATACTGGAGTGGGTAGCCATTCCCTTCTTCAGGGAATCTTCCTGACCCAGGGATTGAACCTGTGTCTCCTGTGTTGCAAGCAGATTCTGTACCATCTGAGCCACCAAGGAAGCCCATAGTGAACATGCTGCTGCTGCTAAGTCGCTTCAGTCGTGTCCCACTCTGTGCGACCCCATAGATGGCAGCCTACCAGGCTCCCCCGTCCCTGGGATTCTCCAGGCAAGAACACTGGAGTGGGTTGCCATTTCCTTCTCCAAAGCATGAAAGTGAAAAGTGAAAGTGAAGTCACTTAGTCGTATGCGACTCTCAGCGACCCCATGAACTGCAGCCCACCAGGCTCCTCCATCCATGGGATTTTCCAGGCAAGAGTACTGGAGTGGGGTGCCACTGCCTTCTCATAGTGAATATAAATGCTCTTCATAAAAACAATTGCATTTCTTTTTGTCTTATAAGCCAGTTTGAACCTGAGTCCACATCATTGGCTTCCAGGCTGTTGATAGCTTTAATCTGTGCTTACTGCAAGGGTTCATGCAAAATTGCCTGGTTCTCTTAAGATCACAAAGTTCCTGGGAAGCGTTCTGTTGACCCCACAGTCAACCCTAGTTTCCACTGGAACCTGTGCCAGTCCATGAGGGCCTTTTGTCTTATGGGTTCAGTTGGATAATTTGATGACACTGGTGAGGCATGGCAAGTTTGGGTGAGACAGGTTATGCTAGTGCTGGGAATCTGGCCCTGCCACATACCCAATCCAGTGCCACCTGCCTCAGAGTTCTGTTGACTTTTCCCAGAGTTGAGAACAGCCCTCCTTTTCCCCTCTAGTTACTTTCAAAGGATAGTCCCTCTCTCTGTCCATCTCTAAGAAACCTTGCATAAGCTTTTCAGTGAGTTTAGATTTTTATGCAAGTTGGAAGTCAAAGTTGGTTCATGCAGCTTTTACTTGGTCATGCAAATACCTCTGAAGAAAGAAAATTCAAAATCTTGAGACTAACATCTGGATTGAGGGTAAAGAAAAATGCACAGGCCAAAACACAAATTAATATTTCAATAAATCATCCTGTCATACAATCAATTAATTAAAATATAATCACATTTGGGGGACACGGTTTGTATTTGCTGTTTTTTTTCAGTATCTACTTTCAGTTCAGTTCAGTTCAGTTGCTCAGTCCTCTCCGACTCTTTGTGACCCCATGGACTGCAGCACACCAGGCTTCCCTGTCCATTACCAACTCCTGGAGCTTGCTCAAACACATGTCTATCAAATCAGTGATGCATCCAACCATCTCATCCTCTATCGTCCTCTTTTTCTCCTGCCTTCAATCTTTCCCAGCATCAGGGTTTTTTCCAGTGAGTCAGTTCTTCACATCAGGTGGCCAAAGTATTGGAGCTTCAGCTTCAGCATCAGTCCTTCCAATGAATATTCAGGACTGATTTCCTTTAGGTTTGATCTCCTTGCAGTCCAAGGGACTTACTGAGATATAATTATATACCATACAATTAAACTATGTAATATGCATATATTTGTTTTTAATAGTTTGAGTGAGGGTATGTTTAATTAGAAGGGATAGTTGGAAAAATTTATGAATGTTTTAAATTATGGATGTCTGAATACCTTCAAAGATTTAAGAGGTTAATTGTGCTGGTGTTTTTATTGTGTAAAATTTCAATGCAATATTACTTCTGTAGGATGTAATGGAAGTATATAATAATATTAAGAGTTTTTATACTGTGATGTTAACTGAAAGGCAGGCTGCAAAATTATAGACATGACCATGTGTTGTGTGCTTAGTCACTCAGTCTTGTCTGACTCTGTGCGACTCCGTAGACTGTAGCCCACAAGGCTCCTCTGTCCATGGGGATTCTCTAGACAAGAATACTGGAGTGGGTTGCCATGCCCTCCTCCAGGGGATCTTCCCAACCCAGGGATCAAACCCACGTCTCCCGCATTGCAGGGGGATTCTTTACCAGCTGAGCCACCAGGGAAGCCCAAGAATACTGGAGTGGGTAGCCTATTCCTTCTCCAAGTTAACTTCCCAAATCAGAAATCAAACTGGGGTCTCCTGCATTGCAGGAGGATTATTTACCAGCTGACCTGTCAGGGAAGCCCAGACAAGGCCATACCTATAAGAAAATATGCATAGATAAAAAGACAGAGCCAAAAAATGGGCTACTTTTGGGTGCTCAGATTTAGGTCACAGATTTTATTTTCTATTTCTGTAGATTAGTACATTTCTCAACTACTATGTATACTTTTGGAATGATAAAGGAAACTTTGTTTATGAAACTTCTGAGTTTTCTCTCTTTTTTTGAAACACATATCAAGGGCTCTACTCAGTCCTAACTTGGGTTATTTGGGGAGATCGTAAGTGATAACAATAACCTGTTTTTTGCTTTATAATTCACAGATTGTATTCAGGAATATTATCTCATTTTACTGAGCAATGAGTTAGGCATTTCCCTGAGGAAACTGTCAAAAGTTGGAGAAGGGAAGGAAAGAAGAAGGACATTTTTAAAGGACTTCAAAGTGTAAGCAGTTGTCTCTGGTGGGAATTCCCTTCATCTGAGATGATGAAAGAGGAAGAGGTTAGGGGTGGACAGAGCACAGAACACTCACACGGGGCCATCATTGACCCAAGGGAAAAGCGGAATGGATAGATTTGTGGCCATGGGATTCTTGTATATATTTTTATGCCTTTCTATATAGTGTTATCAACCTAAGTCAGGTTAGCAGTTGTATATAAAGAAATTATTCACAGCGGGGAAAAGAGGAGTAAGGAGTAAGGAATCCCACTTCAGTGGCAGTGAGTGCGTGTCAAAGGAGGAAGGAGATGAACAAATAACCTTATGTATTTGTAAATCTGTTATTTGTATGTCTGAAAATACATTAGGGAGTATGCAAGATGGGTTTAGATCAAGTCAATATCATATACATTTTAAGAGAAATGGAGTTTTATTTATTCCGTTATGAGTTGACTACACTGACAACAATAACAAAGATGAGGTGAATGAAAAAATTATTTATTGAAAGATTTGCATTTTACATTAAGATTGTAAACACTTTGACATGATGGCTAAATATGAGAAATGTATTTTTGTTTTACGGATTCCATATAAGCTAGGCTATGGAAATTCAAAGGGAAATGTGTCACCTGTTTTACTCAGTGACAGTATCTTAGTTTGTCAAAATTATCTTTAAGTTAAATTATCATGGGCTGTGCTTTTTGTTCACAGGGACTAAATAACCGCTGTTAACTTAATTGTAATTTCTAGTACTCTAAAATCACTTGAATGGAGAGAATATTTTTTGGTGTCATAGCCCAGGCAGATATTTGAAAGATGCCTAAATGCCATCACCTCAGAGTCATGTTACTCCTAGAAACAGTATATAGACTGAATCATGGGGGTATAATGCACAGGAATATATAATAGCTGCCTTTAGCACAGCCAGACTTCGGAAAACTCCAATATTACTGTGTTGCAAAATTTCTGGCATAAGAAATTCCATCAATTCTTTCCAGGCTCAGTTGGAGTCCAGCCTCCTAAGGAAGCCTCCACAAACACTCAGGCCTGCGGCAACCTTGTGTTCATTTGAATGCATCACCTCTATCAAGTATTTCTGTAGGTTGACAGTTGTTAACAAGCACCTCTAGTGCCCTTATCACCTTCCATTGTCTCACCTCTGATTTCAGCTGCAGTTGTTGTAGAAGGCTCGTGCAAGCTCAGACTTACCTCATTCCAACTCATCTGCTTCAAGTTCCCTTCCTCACGAAGCTTTCTCCGATACAAGGGAACTCGTGCTATGAGCAAGCCCAGCCTGAAAGTGTGAGAGAGTTATCGTTCTTGGGGGAAAGCTTTCATCACTAGGATGTGGGAGCTAGTGGATAAATATTTTTACCTGCTATGGACATTTCGATTCTGTATACTTCTTAGACAAGCCTAGACAGTATATTAAAAAGCAAAGACATCATTTTACCAGCAAAGGTCCATATAGTCAAAACTATGGTTTTTCCAGTAGTCATGTATGGATGTGAGAGTTGTACCATAAAGAAAGCTGAGCACTGAAGAATTGATGCCTTCGAATTGTGGTGCTGGAGAAGACTCTTGAGAGTGCCTTGGATTTAAAGGTGATCAAACCAGTCAGTCCTAAAGAAAATCAGCCCTGAATATTTATTGCAAGGACTGATGCTGAGGCTGAAGCTCCAATACTTTGGCCACCTGATGTAAAGAGCCAACTCATTGGAAAAGACCCTGATGCTAGGAAAGATTGAAGGCAAAAGAAGAGGGCAGCAGAGGATGAGATGGTTAGACAGCATCACTGACTCAATGGACATGAACCTGAGCAAACTCTGGGAGATAGTGGGGGACAGGGAAACCTGGTGTGCTGCAGTCCATGGGGTCGCAAAGAGTCAGATATGACTTAACAACTGAACAACAACAACGTATTTCTTAGAAATCCTGGCAGAAATTTGCCCCCTTTGTCCACAGCAGTGACTTATAAATGGTACTATTATATTGACTTTTCCTGTTTTTCCCATGCATTTTTCTGACCCTGTCACTTTTTCTTCCTGGGATCACTTCCAAAATAGACTGCCTGACCCAAGTCCTCCCTTCAGGTTCTGCTTGGAACAGCAGTTATGCAGTATGCATTGCTGTTGTGTTTTGATTACTTCAACCTTTAAAGATCTTATTGATGTAAGTCCTGCTTCCACAACTAGAGTGTAGTCTCCCAAGGACAGCAAGAGTTTGTTACACATTGTATCATGCCTTGTACATGATAGGTTTCTATAAGTAGTTTAAAATGGGTATATAGCGTATTATCAATCCCTTTGAGAACTTCTGGTCACCCAATGTCCAGATTCTTGTAAAAACACTAGCTGTTCATCTGCATCAGTCTAGAGGATGGACATTTTACATTCTTTGTGTCTAGTGAGTATCCATATCCCTTCCTCAGAAGATGGGAAGCTCTCACCTTAGGCACTGAAAATAATAGCAAATCACTTTCTAAGCCTCCCTTGCTGCTAAATCATAAATTCCATCCAATCAGATTCATCTACTCTGGACTCTTGAGTCAAAGTCAGCATGTGAAGAAGCAGGAGCCACTCAGAATGCATCCTGGTAATAGGGTAGTGGCCGTTGCCGTGGCAGCGGCTGGTCATGAAGCTGGTTCTTCAGGATGTTTTGGGGCACTTTGCCTAGGGGGCAGAGCCTCTAATCCTGGTCCCCAGGCCTCTAAGAGAGTCCATGCACTATTGAATATTTTTAAAGTTCTTTTTTCTGAGTAAATCACCCAACATGGCAGTTTGTGGTTTTCAATAAGACCTTTGATCCGTTCTGTGTTTCCATGAAGCCTTGAGGATATTTTGGGTTGCTGGTGGGAAATGAATATCCAACTCCAGTGTAGGGGAGTTTCCAAAATCTCCTGGGTAATTTTAATACGTTCCACAAAAATATATGTCATACCTAAGTAGAACACCCCAGAAACATCCTTAGTCCTCATATAACCCAACCCAAATTGTGGCAAGCAAGAAAAGTAGAATGAATTAAAACCTAGAAGAATGAGGTAAGGAGAATATCTTATAAAGCTACAATTTACTTCCATCTGCACCACTGAAATTGTTGCCAGATATTTCACAAACAGATGGGCTTCCCTGGTGGCTCAGTGGTAAAGAATCCACCTGCCAGTCCAGGAGACGTGGGTTCAATCCCTGAATCGAAAAGATACCCTGAAGAAGGAAATGGCAACCCACTCCAGTGTTCTCGCCTGGGAAATCTCATGGACAGAGGAATCTGACAGGCTATCGTCCATGGGGTCGCAAAAGAGTCGGACACATTATAGTAACTAAGCAACAATAACATTTCACAAACATACTGCTTTGAGCAAAGACAATACAGGTGACCCTTGGACAGTATGGGTTTGAACTGTGTGAGTCCACTTGTATGCTGCTTTTTTTGATTGTAAATACTACAGTACTGCATAATCCCCTGTTGTTTGAATCTGCAAATGCAGAACCACACATCCAGAGGAACTGTAGATACAGAGAGCCAACTGTAAGTTATATGCAGATTTTTGACTGTGCAAATGGTCGGTGCCCTAAACCTTCCTTTTAGGGTCAAATGTATTTCAAATTCAAAAGACAACTGACTCTTAACATGCCTACCATCTATAAGCTAAGAATATTCACATTAGCAGATAGGATTCACTCACATGTTGAAAACAGTGATCTCTTTAATGAAAATAATAAATAATAAAAGACTTGTGAATAATAAAGGACTTGACCATTATGGAGACTGTACACTTTATCAGACAATCATAAAACAAAGCAAATCCATATTTATTACAGTATTAGGTTTTTTTTTAAGCACATGGCAGCTCAGTCCCTCCAAATCCCAGCCACTCTGCTTACCAAATGCCTGGTAATATTTACAGATTTTGCAAATATATTAGCCTTAACTTTCAAATTATCAAGTAGTAAGTATATGTTATTATATTTTTAGAAAAAAATGTCATACTCTGCCTCATGTGATACTAAAAACTGAAATAATAAAATAGGAGAGGGTAGAATAGAGGTGACTCTGATGTCAGGATGGGGAGGAACCTTCTTAATATAAATCAATGCAGGAAAAAGATTGATTATATATTCAATATATAAACAAGATACTGACTATAAAAATTTTTAATTTCACACACCTATCATAATAAAAATGAAAATCATATGGGAGAAATTTCAAAATATATGAAAAATTGGTTAGTAGCCATAATATATAAAGAACTTTTAAAAATAAAAAGTAAAAATATGTTGAACACAATTTTTAGAAAATAGGGTATATATAGATATTTAACATCAAAAGAAATAAACATGAAAACATGCACATTACTAAAAGTAAAAGAAATACATGTGAAAGTAAAAAGTATTTTCAACAACTAAATTGGCAATTTTTTTTCAAACCATTTTGTTCATTGAATATGCTTTGAAAGGCTATTCTCATGCTGGAGTGCAAATTAATGCATAGTTTTTAGAAGGAAATTGGCAATAGTTTCAGAAACCCATAGAAATATTTGTATGCTTTGATTCAGTGTATCCTCCCACTAATTTCTTTTAAGAAAACAATGAAAGATGTACATAAGTATTTGTAAGAATGTTTATCTTAATAATTTTAATTGCAAAAAATTAAACATAATGTGTCCAAATAACTTGATAAATGTTTAATGGTTTATTCATGTGATGGAATAATAGCCAATAAAAACATGTTTTTAAAAGGGTATTTAATGATCTAGAAATATTCTTACATTACATTGAATGGAAAAAACAGGGTAAAAAGCTATATACATATAGTTTTTTCATAATTTTTGTTTTTAAAATATTCATGGAAAAGTACTAGAAATAACTACATGAAAATATTAACAGTTCTATCTCTGGTTAGTAATATTTTGAATAATTTTTTTATGCTTTTTGTGTTCTTTAATTCTACAATTAATTATGATATTTGAAAAATAAAATCATACTAAAAGAGTAATTCTTCCATTTTTTTCCCACATGAAATAACTCATTTAGTAGCATGATCTGCTTTTAGTTGTGTTAAGGAAGTAGAAACATATATTCATTTAGTCTGTCTTAAGAACTTTTGAGTTAAATGGAGCAGGTGTTAATGATACCAGTTAGGAGAGGAAGAAATTGAAGATTTGAGAGGCTAAATGATTTGCGAGTATTCAGTTAGTTCAACAGTATTTTTTCTGAACATATAGTAATTACTGTGAATTGGATTAGGCATTTAGGCATTAGGAATAAAAGACTAAAAATTATTCCCAAGAGTGTGTCTTATAGTAGGTGACATATTTTTAAAAACTGTTATTTTCAATTAGTGGGGTAAGTGCTGACAGAGGTATGTGATGAGAACTACAGAGAAAATATTAGTTTGAACCACTGAAACTGCCAGTATTCAACTATTTTTGACCTACAAAAAATAGAAAATTTGTATGATTAATTGCAATATACCTGAACCAGTATAATGATGATGCCTGAACTGAATCTTGAGGAGGAGAGAGGAAATTACTGGATGAAGGTATATTCATCAACCAGGATCGAACCAGGAGATAAAAACCAGTGAAGTAAACAGGGAAAGTGTTATATAAGGAAGCAGGGGATATGATTAAGGAGGGATTGGCTTGAAAGAAGTAAAGAGAACTCTGAAGAATATAGCCAATGTAAGGACCAATCACTACCTAACCTCACAATATACCCAAGGAAGGTCTCCTTTGCACTTGTACTCCAGATCTGAGCCAGAAATGGCAGAGAAGTTGCTGTGACAGAAGTCTCTGGGATGCAGGAGGAAGTTGTTCCCAAGGAAGTGTCTCACTGAAGGGATCCTGCTAGGAAACAGCCTGACTGGGTCCTAGGGACAGCTGCTGGCTGCTTCTTGCTGCTGAAGGCCTTCACTGAAGATGCTGCCTGAACTGGAGGAACCTGGTGTTGGCAAAGCCTAAGTCACCAACACTTAAGGAGGTGGGTGCCTTGGAAATGGTGTGCAGCACAGGAGCCAGACATTGGGGAAATTGTGAGCACTTCCAAAACCTGAACTGGAGAAGCTGCATGTACCTGCCAGAGGAGCAGTTTGGACCTGGAAGAAAAAGGCCTCCATCCTGCAATGGAGCCTCTATTGATAGAGCCTCTATTGATAAAGTTTAGCATTATGTCAGCTGGCAAATAAAAGCTATTTTAAAGGCCCATCTGCATTTTTGCACAGCAGGCAATGAAAAGTGAATTTGGAACAAAGGTGAGATATATGTAACTGGCATGTTATGGAAAGAGAGTCTTCCAGCTAATAGAATACCATAGAAGACTTGTAAAAAGGACTTCCATATCTGACAGCATGATAAACTAGATACCCAGAGTGACACTCCCATTATAAAACAAACCAAAAAAAAAAAAAAAAAAAAACCTAATATGCTGGATTTAAAAATAAGAAGTTTGTGCTTTAATACATCAGGTGAGATGGCAAGAAAGTATGAAATACAAAGATGTCAAAACTAAGAGAAGGCATGAACCTGGATACTGAAAATCTCTTTGACTCTGGGGGCAATTGCCAAATCTTTTGAATTTGAATTTTACTTTTCAGATCTTGAGGAGTACACGAGACAAAAGATTAACTCCGAGGTCCTCTCAAACTGGGAGGTCTAATTATGAGACTGTTACATTTCACTAGGATGCAGAACACTCAACATAAAAATAAAAACTGATAGTGAATCTGTACACTTCCTCAGTGTGACAGTGAAATAAACCTTCCTTACTCTCCATTTAGTAAGGGAACCTCAAGGAAAATTGTACTGTTTAAACTTTAGCACTGGTTGAAGGAGAAAAATTCTTTCCTCTGATTTCATAGCCACATGTCAACTCCTAAGGATTACAGCCTGAATATATGCTAACTACATGGTCTGACGGAGAAGGCAATGGCACCCCACTCCAGTACTCTTGCCTGGAAAATCCCATGGGCGGAGGAGCCTGGAAGGCTGCAGTCCATGGGGTCGCTGAGGGTCGGACACGACAGAGCGACTTCACTTTCACTTTTCCCTTTCATCCATTGTAGAAGGAAATGGCAACCCACTCCAGTGTTCTTGCCTGGAGAATCCCAGGGACGGGGGAGCCTGGTGGGCTGCCGTCTCTGGGGTCGCACAGAGTTGGACACGACTGAAGCGACTTAGCAGCAGCAGCAGCAACATGGTCTGAAAAACTTTAAGGCAATTATTAAGTTTAAAATGATGCCAACACAGATGTATAGAACAGTCTTTTGGACTCTGTGAGAGAAGGAGAGGGTGGGATGATTTGGGAGAATGGCATTGAAACATGTATAATATCATATAAGAAATGAATCGCCAGTCCAGGTTCAATGCAGGATACAGGATGCTTGGGGCTGGTGCACTGGGATGACCCAGAGGGATGGTACGGGAAGGGAGGAGGGAGGGGGGTTCAGGATGGGGAGCACGTGTACACCTGTGGCGGATTCATGTTGATGTATGGCAAAACCAGTACAATATTGTAAAGTAATTAACCTCCAATTAAAATAAATAAATTTAAAAAATAAAATGATACCAAATTAGTAGCATCCTAGGGTTGGGAGAAACTAAACACAAATCCTCACAGAAGGATGGTACTTTCAATTCAGGCATCAGAAAAGTCCTACAGATAAATTCCTAGAATTCCTAGACTCACCATCCAAAATCACAAAATACCCAAGGAAGCATAGCCACGATGAGAAAGAAATGGCAGAATCAGTAACCCACAAAAGCTTTAACTATTTGAATTATTAGCAAATAGTTAATAATTCAAATTATTGAATTTGAGTATTCAATAATTATTCAATGTTTGCTATGTTTAAAAAAATAATAGACTAAAAGATGACCAAGCTAATTTGAAAATCAATCACATATAACCTCTGGAGATGAAAAAAAATGTAATACTTGAAAAAAAATCAATAGATTGGTTTAGAAGCAGATTAGACACTGTTGAAGTCAGAATTAGTGAACTGGAAGATAGTACTGAAAATTAGGCGGGGTGTAGTACAGAAATATAAAGAGACAGAAAATATAAAGAGACACTGAGGCAAAATGACAGTGAAAAGATTTCACATATATCAAACTGGAATTCCAAGAAGAAATGAGAGAGAATCAGGCAGAGGAAACATTAAAAGAGTTAATAGTAGTGAACTTTCCAGAACTAATGAACATATATCCAGATATTCAAAATGTCCATTAAGTCTCAAATAGGATAAATTAAGAGAAAACACGCAACCAGCCACATTGTAGATAAATGTAGAACATCAGTGACAAGGAAACTTAAAAGAAGATTACCAAAAAAAGACAGACTGAGAACAACCATGGAAAGCAATAGGAAGAATAATCTTAAGTGCTAAAAAGAAAATAACTCTCACACTGGAATTGTACATGTATCAAAAATATATTTCAAAACCAAGGCAAAATTAAGACATTTCAGGCAAATAAAAACTGCAAGTTTGCAATTAATAATCCTGAAACATGATGCTGTGAAAGTGCTGCACTCCATATGCCAGCAAATTTGGAAAACTCAGCAGTGGCCACAGGACTGGAAAAGGTCCATTTTCATTCCAATCCCAAAGAAAGGCAATGCCAAAGAATGCTCAAACTACCGCACAATTGCACCCATTCTACGCGCTAGTAAAATAATGCTCAAAATTCTGCAAGCCAGGCTTCAGCAATACGTGAACCGTGAACTTCCAGATGTTCAAGCTGCTTTTAGAAAAGACAGAGGAACCAGAGATCAAATTGCCAACATCCGCTGGATCATCGAAAAAGCAATAAGAGTTTCAGAAAAGCATCTATTTCTGCCTTATTGACTATGCCAAAGCCTTTGACTGTGGGGATCACAATAAATGTGGAAAATTCTTACAGAGATGGGAATACCAGACCACCTGACCTGCCTCTTGAGAAACCTATATGCAGGTCAGGAAGCAACAGTTAGAACTGGACATGGAACAACAGATGGGTTCCAAATAGGAAAAGGAATACGTCAAGGCTGTATATTGTCACCCTGCTTATTTAATTTATATGCAGAGTACATCATGAGAAATGCTGGGCTGGAAGAAGCAACAAGCTGGAATCAGGATTGCCAGGAGAAATATCAATCACCTCAGAAATGCAGATGACACCACCCTTATGGCAAAAAGTGAAGAGGAACTAAAAGCCTCTTGATGAAAATGAAAGAGGAGAGTGAAAAAGTTGGCTTAAAGCTCAACATTCAGAAAACGAAGATCATGGCATCTGGTCCATCACTTCATGGCAGATAGATGGGGAAAGAGTGGAAACAGTGACAGACTTTATTTTTGGGGGCTCCAAAATCACTGCAGATGGTGACTGCAGCCATGAAATTAAAAGACGCTTACTCCTTGGAAGGAAAGTTATGACCAACCTAAATAGCATATTCAAAAGCAGAGACATTACTTTACCAACAAAGGTCCGTCTAGTCAAGGCTATGGTTTTTCCAGTGGTCATGTATGGATGTGAAAGTTGGACTGTGAAGAAAGCTGAGCACCAAAGAATTGATGCTTTTAAACTATGATGTTGGAGAAGACTCTTGAGAGTCCCTTGGACTGCAAGGAGATCCAACCAGTCCATCCTAAAGGAGATCAGTCCTAGGTGTTCATTGGAAGGACTGATGCTGAAGCTGAAACTCCAATATTTTAGCCACCTCATGCAAAGAGTTGACTCATTGGAAAAGACCCTGATGCTGGGAGGGATTGGGGGCAGGAGGAGAAGGGGACGACAGAGGATGAGATGGCTGGATGGCATCACCGACTCGATGGACATGAGTTTGAGTGGACTCCGAGAGTTGGTGATGGACAAGGAGGCCTGGTGTGCTGTGATTCATGAGGTTGCAAAGAGTCGGACATGACTGAGCGACTGAACTGAACTGAACTGAACCTAAGCTCTAAAATATGTGCTTCAGATGGAAGAACATGATCCCAAATTGATGGTCTGTGATTCAGGAAGAGGTGAAAAAAACAAAATGTAAAATACGGATAAATCTAAGTAAGCATTGTAAAAAAAATTTTGAGGGGCTTAAAAAAAGATACACCTAAAATATGCAGCTATAAATTATAAGGGATTATCAGAATTAAAGTGTTCTAGAAGGCAATGGCACCCCACTCCAGTACTCTTGCCTGGAAAATCCCATGGGCGGAGGAGCCTGGTAGGCTGCAGTCCATGGGGTCCCTAAGAGTCGCTAAGACTGAGCGACTTCACTTTCACTTTCCACTTTCATGCATTGGAGAAGGAAATGGCAACCCACTCCAGTGTTCTTGCCTGGAGAATCCCAGGAACGGGGGAGCCTGGTGGGCTGCTGTATATGGGGTCACACAGAGTCAGACACAACTGAAGTGACTTAGCAGCAGCAGCAGAGACTATATTGTTCAGGAGGATGATGCAGATATTAATTTCAGATTTTGTAAGTTAAATATTATGAACATATTTCTGTGGTAAATATAACAGCAGTGGAAATAAAGTGGGCTTATCTGTGCTTTCAGATTTTTTCTTCTTTGGTTATTTAATACTTAGTTAATAAAAAATAATCTGTCCAAGATTGAAATTAATTCTATCAACAAGTTCAGATGCATAAAGGCCTTTGTGAAGGTTTGATATGGACTTCACCTCTATATTTTCTTTTTATGATCCTCTCACTGGCCTTTTTAATATGTCAGCTTCACTCACAGCAAAACAGTTGCAGCAGTTCAAGAGATAACATATGTATGAGTCAGACGCCAAAGTAAGGGAAAAATTCCCTTTGCTCAACTTTGCTACGACAGGACCCACACAGGAACCAATCATTGTGATGGGGGTGGGGGGTATGTCATGCACAGACTTTCTAGACCTGAGTTGCACAGTCCTCAACATGCATCTGACTAGGTCCGAGCCCATTAAGCTAAAAGAAAATAAGACAATAGTTTTGAGGATTAGTATTCTTCTATCAATTATTTACCCCATGTATGCTTATTGAAGCTCTATGTTAATTCTAAAGCTCAAGCTTTAAACTTTAAAAGTAATTTTAACATTAAACCTGACTCATGTTTCTGGGATAAATCCCACTTTGTCTTGATGTAGTATTCTTTTTGTTCATGGCTGGATCCGACTTGTTAATATTTTGTTGAGAGCTTTTGAATCTGTTGGCAAGCTTATTTATAGTTTTCTTGTCATGCTTCTGGCTGGTTTTGGTATCATAGTAATGCTGTTGTTGTGAAATGAATTGATTAAGTATCCCCTCCTCTTCCTTTATTTTCTTAAAGAGTTTGTATGAATTTGCTATTTTTTTTTAAAGTATTCGGTAGAATTCAGTGAAGCCATCTGGACCTGGAGTTGTCTTTATGAAAATACTATTTTTTTTTGGCCCATGCCATGTGTACCTCGTGGGATCTTAGTTCCCTAATCACAAATGGAACCCGTGTCTCTGCAGTGGAAGTACCCAGTCTTACTTAACCACTGGACTGCCAGGGAAGTCCCTGTGAGAATACTTTTTAAATTTTTAAAGTACTGTCTATTAATTAAATATATGTATATATATTTGGCTGCACTAGGTCTTAGTCGTGGCATGGGGGATCTTCAGTCTTCGTTGCAGCATCAGAGTTCTTTAGTTGTGGCATACAAACTCTTAGTTGTGGCTTGTGGGAACTAGTTTCCCCACCTGGGATCAAACCCAGGCCCTCTGCTTTGGGAGCACAGAGTCTTAGCCACTGGGCCACAAGGGGAGTCCTGAGAATATTTTTAACCTATGGAATTCTAGTTGTATGGCTATAGGATGATTCAGGTTTTCTGTTTCTTCTTTTGTTAGTTTTAGTCTGTTTTGTACTTCTTAAGCAATTTGTTCATTTTATATAAGTTGTTGGAATTGTTAGCATTAAGTCGTTAATAATTTTTCCTTATGTCTTCCTAATATCCATAAGATCTGTAATATTCTCTCTTTCATTTTTGATACTGGCAATTTCTGTTTTCTCTCTTTTTGAAAGTTTTAAAATAATTTGAATAATGATATTCACCTGCATACTGCATAATTATAAATGCTAAGAAGCAAACTTGATGTAATAAGGCTTAACTACTACAGAAGGTCACACTTGTAGATTTAGTACCAAGGAAATTATAAGAATATTAGGGTTTCTTGAGGATGAAAGGAATTAAACATTAATCAACAGTAGTGATAAATACTTGGTCATGATAACTCAGTACAGGATTCTTGGCCCATGGTAGTTGTTGAATTAATAAGTAGATAAACATCTTTATTACAGAATGAGGAAAACTAGATTAATACTAGATGAATATTCATGGAATTCACTGCAATTTGATCAGTCTTCCACATTGCCACATGTATTATTTTTCTAAAATACAGATATGCTTTTGTAAATTCCTAAATTAAAAACTTGCAGCAGTTTTCCATTGGCTTAATGATCTATTTGAATGATATACAGTGGCATGTAAAGCTTCTTTTACCATGGTCGCATTTATTCAGCCTTACTTCTTACCTCTTTCTCTGATATGTTTCATCTATCCTAGATAGCATATTAAAAAGCAAAGACATTACTTTACCAACAAAGGTCCATATAGTTAAAGCTGTGGTTTTTCCAGTAGTCATGTATGGATGTGAGAGTTGGACCATGAAGAAAGCTGAATGCTGAAGAATGGTGCTTTTGAACTGTGGTGTTGGAGAAGACTTCTGAGAGTCCCTTGGACAACAAAGAGATCAAACCAGTCAATCCTAAAGGAAATCAGTCCTGAATATTCATTGGCAGGAAGGACTGATGCTGAAGCTGAAGCTCCAATACTTTGGCCACCTGATGTGAAGAACTGACCCTGATGCTGGGAAAAATTGAAGGCAGGCAAAGGGGACGACAGAGGATGAGATGGTTGGATGGCATCAACAACTCAATGGACATGAATTTGAGCAAGCTCCAGGAATTGGTGATGGACAGGGAAGCCTGGTGTGCTGCAGTCCATGAGTCTCAAAGAGTCGGACATGACTGAGCAACTAAACTGAACTGAGCTGAACTGATCCTAGACACATTCCTTTCACTAATTTATTTTGCCTCAGGTCACCATACTCATGTTGTTCTCTTTCACCTGAATTTTTCTTTCTTCCTTCAAAGCCAAACTCAAAGGTCATGTCATATGCATTTTTTTCTTGTCTCACTCCCAGAATAATTTATAGTCTTTTTTTCAGTTCTTCCATGGCATTTGTCCATCCCTCTAGTCTGTTATAACATGTGTCACAATTAATCAGGTTTACATGGCTTAGTGGCTGCTCCCTAACAAATAGAAGCTCTTTGAGGACAGTGATTATCTTATTCACTTTCTTACTCCAAATTTCTAGCAATGCTTTGAGTATTGTAGGCACTCAGCAAATGTTACCTGATGCAAAGACACATGATAATTCCACAGTTCAAAATCAGTCTCATTCAAAGAATAAAGTAGAATTTTACAGAGGAAAACACTGTACTTTAGTCTGGGAAAACACCACCAGTCTGGATCAACTAATTTACAAATATAAGTCTTTTTTACACAAGGGAAAAAAATCCAAGTGTAAGTTCAGCTGGGAAAGGATTATCATTTTCATGTACAAAAGAAACTACACTCATCAAAACAATTATAAAATAATTGGAGGTTATACTTAGCTGCTGAATGAACAGCACGAGTATACTGTTAATTCTGCAGGTCAACGTTATGACCTCAGATGTGAGTTTGCAAATGGATTAATACTGCACTATAAATGTAACTCTGTGAATGTGTTGGAAAATTGCTACAAGGTGTACTGGGACAGAGACATGGTAATATCATTAAGGTCTACCAATAGACTAGTCATTCTGCTGTTTGATAGGCCTATAAAATTGTAGTGGTTATTGGTATTCCCATTTTGCTAAGCATAAATATTATAAGAAACACACAGAAGGGAAGCAAATATGTAGGCGAGATTAAGAAACCAAAAGAAAAGTGACATTTACATTATGTCAAAATAATGAAATCATCATCTCAATGACTCCATTTAATTATCAGTCATTTAAGAACATAGACCAAGTTAGATATTTCAAGGAACTGCATTTATCTGCATAAACTGCATTTATCAAGGAACTGCATGTGTTTGCATTGCCCTCAGTCACTAAGTCTTGTCCAACTCTTTGTGACCCCATGGACTGTAGCCCACCAGGCTCCTCTGTCCATGGAATTTTCCAGGCAAGAATACTGGAGTGGTTGCCATTTCCTTCTCCAGGGGATCTTCCTGACCCGAGGATCAAACCCACGTCTCCTGGGCCTCCTGCATTGGCAAGCATATTCTTTACCACTGAGCCACCAGGGAAGCTTTGCATTAGTTCCAAACACAAATTTCTGCAAACAACAAAACCTTTTCTCCTAAACATAGTACATTATTATGAATCACACTAAAGCATAGTTTTCTACATTTTATCCAGACAAGCAAAACCAAAGGACATGATCTACTCCTATGAGTAATTGTGGTTCATTACAGTGTTACCATGCAATCTGAGGACTAAGTACCCATCCCCCATCACACTAAGAATCATTTTAATAGGGCATTTTCGTGATGACAATCATTTATTCTCCTCCATACACGCTTCCTGGAGATTTGACCCTCCATAACATGGGAAGAGACAGACCTTTATATCACATGTTCCCGCAGAAACTGTGCATTAGATGCATGAACAAGGAATTGACCCAGAGACTGTGAATGGCCGCAGGAGCTAGATGAATAAAGTCGTATAGCCGTAGATGCCATTACTTCGGGGTATTCATTTTAGGCCACGTGTGTTTGATAAACAGCAGGGAGCACTGAGAGAGAGATTGTGTGGCTTTGGAAAGACGGAGGACTAGAGAAACAAGTGGCCGTGGGCTCTGAGAGCTTGCTAGTTCTTAGTTCATCCCAGCTATGAAACTCAGTGATTTCTCTTGCCCTTGGATTCTGCATCCTTCTTGGATTCTGTCTTCACTTATGCTTTCTCCAGTGTGCCTGTTTCTTATACATCAGGACAGAGGATTAAAAAATATATTAGTAAGTGTCAATATATTTTAATGTTTTAAGATCTGATTGATCTGACAACTATAAACACAATTTATCTATCAAAATACTGTCAACATAAGAAGATTGCCAAACATTTTCAGCATATTTATTCTTTATTGAGGCTTAGAAAAGAAGGATTTGAAGTTTGTAATATTCCTAATTTCAGCTCATCTTTCAGAGTCATGGGTTTCCCTTGTGGCTCAGCTGGTAATTAATCAACCTGCAATGTGGGACTCCTGGGTTTGATCCCTGGATTGGGAAGGTCCCCTGGAGAAGGGAAGGGATACCCTCTCCAGTATTCTGGTCTGGAAAATTCCATGGACTGTATAGTCCATAGGGTCGCAAAGAGTCAGACACGAGTGAGCAACTTTCACTTTTCAGAGTCATAAATCAGTGAGTTGTGTTTAATAAAACAGGCAGTGGGCCAGATTTGACCTCTGGTCATAATTTGCTGACCCCTGGATTAAACAATTATAAACCCATATGCCTAACCAACTTCAAGTCTTAGTGTTAGGTTTTCCAGTGATTCTCTGAAGTCTTATAAATTCATTCAGTGTTTTTCAGAGTCATGTTTTTTAGTTTATAAAATGAGATTGTGATAATAATACTAATTGACCTCATAGAATTTAATGAATAATATTTAATTAATCAGATCAAATGAGATTAACTATAATAAAGTAGTAAATACAGTGCCTTGTTCAAAATTTATTCAACAAATATTGTGTGTGTCAGACTTTGTTTAAGCACTGGAGAGATATCAGGGGAGAAAAAGTAGTAATAAATGGCATCATTATAGGAAGTGGATGGAACACTGGAGAGAAGTTCATAAACGCTATACATTTCACTGACCAATCATCCATTAAATAAGAAACTTCTAAAAATTTAAAACACTGATAAATTAACTTCCAGGAGCTATAAATAGCCCTATAACAAGAGGAGGAAAACAAAAATCACATTCTAACTGCTAATAAATACCATTTAGTATCATGTTTTATATAAAAAATGTTTTTAATATGTTAGTAAAATGTATATTGCTTCTTTGTTAAAATAAAAAACTACAATTCCAACCTGTCAATTTAGATTGATTCTGTTCAGAATAAAGAATCTTACCACTTATGTGCTAGATAGAGTCTAGGTGGCTTTAGTTAAGTTTCTAATAAAGTCTTGACTGGTGAGACTAAAGATATAAAAGGATCAGGAAGCCACAAGCCTCCCTCCTGTGTTTCTTGCAGATAAAGGTCAAGGGTCAAATGAAAGAGAGGCTTATATCATTGTTCTCTTAGCACAGACTGAAGTTATCTTCCAGATTACAGATGAAGTTATTGCAGATAAGATAAAGGAGTTATCCCAGGCACTGTGGAACAACAAGCCTCCAGAATCCAAGAAATCCTTACACTTTGTGCTTCCAAGTTATAGGGTTCTTGAAACATCAGTGTATTTATTTGGCACCTTTGTTAAGAGTTCAAGCGTCTCAGTGAATCATGTATTCCTTTTAGTCTCTGCAGAATCCTGAGGGGAAAACAGGGGAGGTGAGAGAGAAAAAAAGGGAGAATATTTCCATTTCGCAAAAGAGGAAAATTTAGTCAGAGATTTCATTTCTGATGGGAATGTAAACTGCTCTGCCCTGATAGCGAACCTTTTGAGTTAGGCTGCTGTCTGCTCTAAATCAGTCACCTAAGGGGCCGGCCAGGCAGCTATTGGGAAATGCTCTGAAAGGCTTTGATGCTTGCTTCTTTCTCTTCCATTTGGAAACATAAATTGCTCTCAAAAGAGGTTTCTGGTAAGCTGGGCTAATGCATCTGGTCAGCAGCAGCTTAATTACCTGGTCGGATCATTTAAATGCAGATTCCAAGGCCCCACCCCGACTCACTGAATTAGAAACTCTGAGGTGTGAGCATGTGTGTATGTATGTGTGAGTATGTGTGTGTATGTATGTGTATGTATGTGTGAGCGTGTGTGTAGAGAAAGGTGTGTTGGGGGTTGGGGGATTTGTGAGAGTGACCAGGATTCTGCATTTTTTCTCTGGATTCCGCAGTTAGTTGTTAAGCAAAGTGAAGAAAAAAACTTCAGGAATGCTTCTCTTTTTTCTTTTATTTTGGCCACACAGTGTGGCTTGTAAGATCTTAGTTCCCTGACCAGGGATTGAACCCTGGGCCCTTGGCAGTAAAGGCATGGAGTCCTAAGCGGTGGACCACCAGGAAATTTCCTCGAAATTCTTTTCCAGCTAATCCTCCCCCACAACACTTCTCAGTTCCTGTCAGTATAAGGGTCACTCTGTCCAAAGCTGCTGATGTGTTCAGAGACTGTGTCCTGTACTTCTGGAGAAACTTTCCTGGCCAGAAGTTTTGACAATGATGGAGCTGGTCTGTGGAATTTCTCTAAATCAAGACAGGCCACGCTGGGCAGGATAAAGGAGATAGGGCTAGGCTATTGGAGTTAAAAAGCAGGGTTGTTTGTTTGTTTGTTTTTAATTTTTTGGCTGCACACACATCATGTGGGATCTTATTTCTCCAACCAGAGATTGAACCCACACCCCACTGCATTGGAAACATGGAGTCTTAACTACTGGAATGCCAGGTGAGTGAGTGAAGTCACTCAGTCGTGTCCAACTCTTTGCGACCCCATGGACTGCAGCCCACCAGGCTCCTCCATCCATGGGATTCTCCAGGCAAGAATACTGAAGTGGGTTGCCATTTCCTTCTCCAGGGGATCTTCCCAACCCAGGCATTGAATCCAGGTCTCCCACATTGCAGGCAGACGCTTTAACCTCTGAGCCACCAGGGAAGCCCTACGGAAGTCCCTAAATAGCAAATATTTTAACTTGGGATCCACAGCTCCACCCAAAGGGTCCATGGATGGGAAAGTGAAAGTGAAAGTTGCTCAGTTGTGTCCTACTCTTTGCGACCCCATGGACTATACGATCCATGGAATTCTCTAGGCCAGGATGCTGGAGTGGGTAGCCTATCCCTTCTCCAGGGGATCTTCCCAACCCAGGGATCGAACCCAGGTCTCCTGCATTGCAGGCAGATTCTTTACCGGCTGAGCTATCAGGGAAGCCCAAAACATTTACATTTTTATTTTCACTAACTTTTAACTGAGAATGAGCGTTTCTTTCTACTGTGAATTTGACAACAAACCACATTAGTGTTCGAAGTATCCATGATTCTTTGTCACCAACAGAAAGCACAGATGTTCCTGTATCACATTTTAGTTGTTATGGATAGCTTGAAATATTATTTACACTCATCACAACTTCAAATTACAGTTGTTTTCAGACTTGTCATAGACCTTTTTAAAGATATTAGTAAGGGAACACAAATATCACACATTTAAAAAGTATTTTGAGAAATGTAGTTCAGTATGGTTGGTTGCCTTCGTCATCTCATACCTTTACACTTTAGAAACACTATCCTGAGAAGTGGTCCATAGGCTTCAACCTTTCCAGAGTAATTTTCTGAACACATGACATATGACTTCACATACGATTGCCAAAGGAGTCCTTGGAATTTAAGTTAAGTTAAGAACCCCTGGTCTCAAGTAACCCCAAACCATCAAAAGGCTTTGAAACAGTGAGAATGAACATTTTGAGATTTTTGTTGGTTTTACTTTGTGTTAATAGTTGTAATATACTGGAGATTTCCCAAGTACTACCTATACCTTTCAGACTAAGCACAAAGTCTTTTTTTTCTTTTTTTAATTATTTACTTATTTGGCTGCACTCGGTCTTAGTTGCACATGGGATCTTTTAAATTGTGGCATGTGGGATCTAATTCTCGGACCAGGGATGGAACCCAAGCCCCCTGCATTGGGAGTGTGGAGTCTTAGCCGCTGAATCACCAGGGTGATCCCCTAAGCACAAAGTCTTATCCTTGTCCATTTAACCAGGTTCATAACTAACCCAGTTAACCAATGGAATCTAACCCTTGTGGCCCTGAATGGTGATCTTGATACAGGGTGCCCTGTAGTCCTACTGTTGTCTGACTGGCTGTTCTTTGGTTCTTTATTTGTATCATGGGCTTCCCTGATGGCTCAGATGGTAAAGATTCTGTGCATTGCAGGAGACTTGGATTCAATCCCTGGGTCAGGAATATCCTTGGAAAAAGGAATGGCAACCCACTCCAGTATTCTTGCCTGGAAAATCCCATGGACAGAGGAGCCTAATTGGCTATAATCCACAGGGTCACAAAGAGTTGGACACGATTGAGAGACAAACACATTAATTCAACAAGTGTTCTTTGGCCTCGTCTATGTATGATGCATTCTATTCCTTGTGGAAGGAATAGAAGAGAATTATGAGGCACATTTCCTGCCCCTAGCACAAGCTCTGGTACTTGAGGCTATGTAATTAGGGGTTAAGTATGTGAGCACGAATACCTGGGTTCAAATCTTTTCTTTTACTTGCTGAGTGACTTTGGGAAAATGGTTCTGTGTGCCTCTGTTTCTTCATCTGTCAAGTGAAGATAATGGTTGGGTGCATTCAGGAGAGTACTTCGTATATTGTAAGCATGCAAATTTTGTAGTTG
This sequence comes from Bubalus bubalis, assembly GCF_019923935.1. NCBI lineage: Eukaryota > Metazoa > Chordata > Mammalia > Artiodactyla > Bovidae > Bubalus > Bubalus bubalis. Next base: position 97,434,317 of record NC_059157.1, on the reverse strand, counting down.
TTATCCAAAATACAGAACTTGGGGTCACAGTCCAAACTCCTGAATTAGAATCTCTGGAGTCTTAGCCACATTCAGTTTGGCCACATTCAAGGTCCATGGGTGATTTTTATATACTTTAGAGCAGTATTTCTCAACATATTTTCCATTGCTGCTGCTGCTGCTAACTCTGTATGACCCCATAGATGGCAGCCCACCAGGTTCCCCCATCCCTGGGATTCTCCAGGCAAGAACACTGGAATGGGTTGCCATTTCCTTCTCCAATGCATGAAAGTGAAAAAATAAAGTGAAGTCTCTCAGTCGTGTCCGACTCCTAGTGACCCCATGGACTGCAGCCCACCAAGCCCTTCCGTCCATAGGATTTTCCAGGCAAGAGTACTGGAGTGGGGTGCCATTGCCTTCTCCATATTTTTCATTATTGCCCCCTAAAAAACCATTTTAGACATTTTCCCCCTAACTGCTCCCTCCCCATGAAATTTTAGTACCATAGATGTATACTATTTATCTACTTATATATTGGGCCTTTTGAAAATGACAAGCCATTGTAATATCTAAGATTTTTCTACCCTAAGGACAAATTTTAGCCCTCCTGATTGAGAACATGTGCTTTAAAATTGTGACTTCTCAATCTTGGCTGGATGTTAGAATGAAGTAAGAAGGTTTTAAAAAATATCCATGCCTATGACACACCTCAAGTTAAATCCAAACCTTTGGGGATGGGACACGAATAAGATTGTCTTTTTAAAGATCCCTGGGTAATTCCAATATGCAGCCAGGACTGAGACCCACTGCTTTAGAGTTTGAGATCTCCTTACAGGAGATTAAAATCTGGTTGGCAAAGTGAAAGTCACTCAGTTGTGTCTGACTCTTTGCAACCCCATGGACTGTACAGTCCATGGAATTCTCTAGGCCAGAATACTGGAGGGGGTAGCCATTCCCTTCTCCAAGGGATCTTCCCAACCCAGGGACTGAACCCAGGTCTCCTGCATTACAGGAGAATTCTTTGCCAGCTGAGCCACCAGGGAAGCCCCTGGTTGGCAAAGAGGACCTACAAACATGAACATAAACAATGCAGCAATGAAGGGACCAGTGAGTGCTCAGGAGTTCAGAAAAGGAGAAGCTAATACAGGGTGTTCTGAATAGGAGAAGCTGGGTGACCTATACTTAGAATGAGATCAGGATCTGGAAAAAGCAATGGACGGGAAATTTCAAATGTGGAGAGAACGTGGTCAAAGGTATAAAAAGGACATAGGGTGATCAGGTGATACCGTGGATTTAATGGTGGCATCCCAAAAGATATATTCTCCTGGAATCTTTGAATATGATTTTATTTGCATAAAGTGTGTTTATAAATATAAGTGAGTTTAGAATCTCGAGATGAGATGATGCTGGATTAGAGTGGACCTAGAAGAGAAGCGCCAGAGAAGGCAATGGCACCCCACTCCAGCACTCTTGCCTGGAAATCCCATGGGCAGAGGAGCCTGGTAGGCTGCAATCCATGGGGTCGCTAAGAGTCAGACACGACTGAGTGACTTCACTTTCACTTTCCTGCATTGGAGAAGGAAACGGCAACCCACTCCAGTGTTCTTGCCTGGAGAATCCCAGGGATGGGGGAGCCTGGTGGGCTGCCGCCTATGGGGTCGCACAGAGTCGGACACGACTGAAGCGATTTAGCAGCAGCAGCAGAAGAGAAGCGCGCTCAGACAAGGCCATGGAAAGACACAGGCGGAAGTTGGAAAGGAACATGTTTACAAGCCAAGGAACATGAGGGATTTTGCCGGCAACATTGAAAGCTGGAAGAAGCAATGAAGGATTCTCCAGTAAACTCTTAGTAGGAAACACAGCTTTGCGGAAACCTTGATTTGAAACTTCTTGCCTCCAGAAATGCAAAAGAACATATTTCTGTTGTTTTCAGCCACCTGGTTTGTAGCAATTTGTCACGGCAGCCCTAGGAAGCTAATACAGGGGACAATGAGGAAACCAATCTGATAGAGTAAAGGAATTGTAGTAAGAGTGGAAAATAAAATTGGCAATATAGGGTGGTTCCAAACAGGAAAGCCATTGTTTGCACAGTATACTGCCTGCAATGAGAACAATTAGAGGTCTGGGGTAAGAAAGTGCAACCTGATAAAAAACAATGTTATTAGAGAATTAATCTAGTAATTAGTGCAGTTTAACCTACAGGGAGTAAATACAGTTAGGGAAAACACTTAGAATTATAATAAAATTAAGTAAGGAAGTAAGAAAGATCTGGATTAGTAAAATGGCTTTCGGAAAGAAAACTAAAGAAATAGTTCATACAGTAAAGTTCACTGAAGAACAAGGAAGGCCTTAATACCTGATCGGAACGGCACTGAAGAAGAGGAATGTTTCAAAAATGACTTAAGATTTGAATTTGAGTAAATGATGTATATTCCATGTAGAATCAAATGATACACTGACTTTTACTAAGTTATTTAAATTTTATTAGCAACTTCATTGAGGTATATTTTACATATAAAATGTACCTATTTCAAGTGATTTTTTAAATCCAGTGATTTTTTTAATAAATTCACCAAGTGGTGCAAACATCACAATAAATCAGTTTTAGAACATTTTCATCCCCCTAGTAAGATCCCTCATTCTCATTTATAGTTAATCCTAGCTTGTGCTGCTGCTGCTGCTGCTCCTGCTTAGTCGCTTTAGTGGTGTCCGACTCTTTCCTACCCTATGGACTTTAGCCCTCCGGGCTCCTCTGTCCATGGGATTCTCTAGGCAAGAGTACTAGAGTGGGTTGCCATGCCGTCCTCTAGGGGATCTTCCCAACCCAGGGATGGAACCCAGGTCTCCTGCATTGTAGGGAGAGTCTTTACTGCTGAGCCACCAGGGAAGCCCACTCCTAGCTAGTACCTCCAGCCAAATTCTACTTTCTTTCTCTATAAATTTGTCCTTTTTTGGGAAATTTTATAAAAATGGAGTTTCACAATATGTGGTCCCTGTCTGGCTTATTTAATTTTGTGTGATGTTTTTGAAGCTCATCAATTACCTGGTTCCTCTTTATTGCTGAATATCATTCCACTGTATGGATAGAGCACCTTCTGTGTACCCATTCAATAGTTGATAGACATTTGGGTTGCTTCCAGTATGTGTTGGTATGAACATTCTGGTGCAGGTCTTTGTGTGGACAGGTGCTCATTTCTCTTGGGTAGATACCTAACAGTAGAATTGTTGGGTTGTGTGAGATTTTATATTTAACTTTTTAAGAAACTGACAAATTGTTTTCCAAAGTGGCTGTATCATTTACATTCTTATCTACCCTGGATGAGGGTTCTCATTTCTTCACATCCTGGCCAACATTTGTTATTGTCTGTCTTCTAACCATTCTAGTGGGTATAAAATGGTATCTCACTGTGGTTTTAATTTGCATTTTTCTCTGAGGAATAATGATGTTGAGTATCTCTTCATGTACCTACTATCTATTTATATATCTTCTTTGGTGAACTCTCTGTTCATGTCTTTGCCCATTTGTTGATTGAGTTTTTTTGTCTTATTGAGCTATATGAGCTCTCTATATAGCTCAAGTCCTTAATCTGATATGAAGTTTGCAAATGTTTCTCCTAGTCTGTTGCTTATCTTTTCATTTTTGTAATGATGTGTTTTGAAGTACCACAAGTTTTTAATTTTTATGAGGTCTAGTTTGTTATTTTTTCTTGTATTGTGCACTATGCTTTTGCTGTCATAGCTAAGAAATCTTTGCCTAACCCAAAATCTTAAAGATTTTCTCCTAAATTTTCATCTAGTTACTGTTTTCACTTTTGCATTTAAATCTTTGACACATTTTGAGTTACTTTTTGTATATGATGTGATATGAAGACCTAAGTTAAATTTTGCATTCAGTTGTCCAAACACCACTTATTGAACAGAATCTTTTCCCCAGTGAATTGCCTTGTCAAAACTCAGTTAACAGTAAATACAACAATTTATTTCTAGACTATCAATTCTGTTCCACTGATCTATGTCTGCATTTATGCCAGTACCACACTGTCTTGATAACTGTAGTTTTATGGTAAGTTTTTAAATTGGGAAGTCAAAGTCCTACAAATTATTCTTTTTCACACTCATTTTGGTTATTCTAGATGTTTTGTATTTTCATATACATTTCTGCAACCAAATGTCAATTTCTGCAAAAAAAAAAAAAAAAAAAAATCCTGCTGAAACTTTGATTAAGAATTACAGTGAATCTATGGATCAATTTGGGGAGAAAAATCACCTTAGCAATACTGAGCCTTTCTTTCCATGGACCTGGACTATCTCTCCATTTATTTTTATTTTCTTCAGCAAAGTTTAAAAAAATTTTGGTGTACAAGTCTTATATTTCTCTTGTTAAATTTATTCCCAAGTATTTTTTTCTTGTGATGCTATTTTGAATAGGATTGTATTAATTTTATTACTAAGTTGTTCATTTCCACATGTAGAAATGTATTATTCCACCTACTGCCTAATAAATACTTTTTAAATTAATGGATTGACAAGTGAATGAGCAAGAGGAAAATTTTTAGCCTAAGAGAACGATGTAAGCTTAAAGATATATTTATACAACATAAACTTGATATTTTAGTTTAACATTTGTGAAGGTCCATAATGTATATGGTTTATGGCAGAGTCTATAATATCTACTTCATGCAGTGGTAGTAAAGGCTGAAATAGATAAATAGCATATGTAAAGTTCCTGGCATACCTACAGACTTCAAATGCTCAAGGGCTGGTATTCAGAAGGGAAATGTTGTGCTCAGAAGTGAAGTTGGCTTAGTGCTTATGTTTTTTGTCAATCTTGGGGTTCACTGGGGTTGTCAGGGCTGTCCCTTATAAATACTGAGGCTCTCCTAACTCCTTTTTTTTCTCAGTTGGATCTTTCTCCTGCTGCTTCTTTACTCTGAGTCTTCCTTGCCATTCTCTCCACTTGTCAATTTGAATGGTAATTGTTAATATTTGTTAATAATTGTTAATATTTCACACAAAAGCTTTTAGAACTAAGTTGATGCATTTCTCTATTATAGAGTTTTTTATTGCCTTAGCTGGAACAGCATTGATTTTTTTTTTAATCTGGCACTTTTTTTTTTTTAATAAGTAAGGTGTGATTTATTTATTTGGCTGCACTAAATCTTGATTGCAGCACAGGGGATCTTTGATCTTCACTGTGGCATGCAGAATCTTTTAGCATGCAAACTCTTAGTTTTGGCTTATGGAATCTAGTTCCCTGACCAAGGTCAAACCCAGTCCCCCTGCATTGGGAACACAGAGTCTTAGCCACTGGACCATCAGGGAAGTCCCCATCTTTCACTCTTTTTGGTTGAGAGAAACTTTATTCATTTATGTCTTCATGCATTCATTCATCATTTTCCATTTATGGAGCCCTTACTATCTGGTATGTTCTGTGCTAGCTGAAAAGCGATTCCACAGAAACAAATGGACAGGATAAATCTTTTGCAATTTAGTGAGTAGAAAAGACTGAGTCTTTCCAGACTAGAGGAAGAAACACTGCTGGTGGCCTCAGAAAATAGTGCTCAGATCAGGACAAACCAAAGCCATGCAATAGTCTGCGGCTTCATTAAGCTCCCTCTTTGGGTTAGGAATTAAAAAAAATATGATAGCATCTGGCTGATGTTTCTGCTCGAAGGGACCTTTGAGTGATGCACAAAATTGTGGAATCAAGTAACTGTTTTTTTTTGTTTTTTGTTTTTTTTTTTAAGATTTCTTCTTCAAATTTAAGATACTAGCCTGAGATCTTCCACTAAGGAACTGTGTGACATTGGGAAAGTCACTTCACTTCCCTGTACTGACAGGTCAGGCTACATGATCTCAGAGGACTTTTCCAACTCTAGATTCTGTTTTCCAATTTTTCTTAAGTCCTTGAACTATGAGTTTGTGAGTGGTGGAGAAGCAAGGGAGGGAACAAGGAAGTCTTTTTCAGATGCCTTTGTGTTTTCAGGATATGGGTCATCCAAATAAATAAGTGACTGAAGAATAAATGACTTCACTTGTTGGTGATATGGGATAAGGAACTGGGCATGCTTGGCTCTATCCCTTTTCTCCTTTTTTACTGTGGATGCTGGAAGCATCATTTCCGGTTGGCTTTTCAATGTCTGAAGTTTGTTTTACAAGGTAGGTTCCCACATAGGGAGGCCTGTGGTTCTCCACTTTTGCATTTGACTTGATGGATAAATCTGTCTAATTCAGGGATTCAGCATTAGGATGTCCATTGTTCCTCACCTAGTCTTTACCAGGTATGACGATTGTGGTGGTAATGATGATGATTGTAATAATAATACAGGTGATATGTTGTTCTTCATTGACCTGAAATCTTTTGATTCAAAACTCAAATGAGGGGACTTCTCTGGTGGTCCAGTGGTTGAGACATTGTCTTCCAGTGCTGGGGATGCAGGTTCGATCTCTGGTCAGGGAGGCGAGATCCCACATGCCTCGTGGCCAAAAAACTAGATACAAGACAGAAGCACTGTTGTGACAAATTCATTAAATACTTTAAAATGGCCCACCTTTTAAAAAAAAACCTCAAACTAGAAAAACAGTGCTATTTATCAGACCTTTACAAGTTTCAACCCATGTCCTTATCACTAATTATCTGATGAGATTTAGTAAAGAAAACAGCAGAGAGATGCCCTAAAGTTGCTCAAGAAATATTTTGCAAAGGCTTTGGAGGTGAAGATTACCAGGTACACAGACTTTGGAAAAGGAACTCAAGTGGCCAGTTTAGAATATTAGAGGAGCTTAGCAAATGTGAATTGAGTGACTGCTCTCTTTTATACTTTAACATTAGTGGCTCCTCTCCCAGAACAGAATGGAAGTATTTATGGAGTCAGTCAATCACTGTTGTCAGGATACAAGTGGTTCAGGTACTTCTAGCCATTACCCAAAGAAATGAACAATGCATTTGTAGTTTATCCTCAATTTACACTTTTAATTCTATATTCTGTTTCATAGAAATAAATTATATTCGGTAAGAGAAGGAAGGACTTCCCTTGTGGCTCAGACAGTAAAGAATCTGTCTGCAATGCAGGAGACCTGGATTCGATCCCTGGGTTGGGAAGATCCCCTGGAGGAGGGCATGGCAACCCACTCCAGTATTCTTGCCTGGAGAATCCCCACGAACAGAGGAGTCTGGCGGGCTACAGTCCATGGGGTCACAAAGAGTTGGACACAACTAAGCAACTAAGCACAAGAGAAGAAATTGTTTTATATTTTATAGCTCATAAGCATTTTACTCTCATATTTAAAAGACAAATTGGAAAGGGAAATTCTGTATCCTAACTAGTGAGTATCCTGAAATGATTGTTCCAAATTATATATATGGGAAAATATCACTAATCCTGAGTATTTGGAGGGAGATCTACTTGGAATTGCCTCACTTTATTTTTGGGGGGGCTCCAAAATCACTGCAGATGGTGACTGCAGCCATGAAATTAAAAGATGCTTACTCCTTGGAGGGAAAGTTATGACCAACATAGATAGCATATTCAAAAGCAGAGACATACTTTGCCAATGAAGGTCCGTCTACTCAAGGCTATGGTTTTTCCAGTGGTCATGTATGGATGTGAGAGTTGGACTGTGAAGAAAGCTGAGCACCAAAGAATTGATGCTTTTGAACTGTGGTGTTGGAGAAGACTCTTGAGAGTGCCTTGGACTGCAAGGAGATCCAACCAGTCCATTCTGAAGGAGATCAGCCCTGGGATTTCTTTGGAAGGAATGATGCTAAAGCTGAAACTCCAGTACTTTGGCCACCTCATGCGAAGAGTTGACTCATTGGAAAAGACTCTGATGCTGGGAGGGATTGGGGGCAGGAGGAGAAGGGGACGACAGAGGATGAGATGGCTGGATGGCATCACTGACTCGATGGATGTGAGTCTGGGTGAACTCCGGGAGTTGGTGATGGACAGGGAGGCCTGGTGTACTGCGATTCATGGGGTCGCAAAGAGTCGGACACGACTGAGTAACTGAACTGAACTGAACTGAACTGATTCTCTTCATTGGTTAAATTCTTTTGGATTAATCTTAAATGTATACCTCTGGCTCCAGCTCTCTCTTGAGGCTCTCTGGACATGTATCTTTCTAACTGCTTGCTGCACCTCTCCAGATTAACAGCCTATCTTGAATTCAGCGGATTCAACTTCCAACCACAAAACCTTTTCTCCCTACTATGAATTGTTACCTCAGTTAAAGGTAACATCGATCCCATGAGTTACTAGGCTTTGTCTGTGGGATGCTCATCTGCTCCTCCATCTTCCTCTCTGGGACCCAGTCCTGGGAGCTTTTCTCAGAGTGCCTTCTGCCTATATTCCTTCCCTGTTCTTACTGTCAGTCCCTGGTACTACCACTGCTTATGCCTCACCCTGGCTAGCGATGGCCTCCTATCCACCTTCTCCACTCCATTCCGAACATTATGACAAAGTTTTCAGAGTAGTCTTGCTAAAATAAAAATTTAATAATGTCACTCCAGGAATCAAACATATTTAGTGTCTTCAAGACCTATAGAAGCGAGTTTAAAGTTGGTGGATGGTATATTTAGAGACATTCTCGGGAATTCCTGGTGGTCCAGTGGTTAGGACTTGGTGCTTTCATTGCCGAGACCTGAAGTTCAATTCCTGGTTGGGGAAATAGATCCCGCAAGTCATGTGGCATGGCCAAAAAAAAGGTAAAGAAGCCCTTCTCATTCTGATTACTGTTTGTCTCTTAGCTGTATTTCGCTCCATCCCTCCTTCTTCATAAAGCCTAAGCTTTGTTTTTACCCAGGTTTGCTTCTCTCCAGTGACTACTTCATGCCTCTCTCTATCTCTGTGTGGACAGTTACTACTGCTGGTGTGGCTTTTCCTCCATCACTACCTTTTTGTGACATTACTGAAATACTACTACCTGCAACAGTCTTCTTCCATCTATCTGGAATCGTATTTTCCCCTTGTGGAACTTCTGAGTACCCTGCCCTTTCACCCCAGGAACTTCATTCCCATAAACTCCAAGCAAATGGGCTTCCAGCTGGGAGCAGCTGCCTGAGGACCTTCTGCTTGCACCTGAAACCTGGGTAGACTTTGAGAGCCAGAACTTTTTATTTCCCAGTAGTAGGTCTCAACGAATGAATTGGATCAAGCTAAAGGATGCTGCCGTCTATGGGGTCGCACAGAGTCGGACACGACTGAAGTGACTTAGCAGTAGCAGTAGCAAAGGATAAAAACCTAGGTATCTTCACCCCTCAGTTAGGATAACTGAGGCATCTTCTATACTGTGTCCCAGAGTTCCCCAAAAGGATTGAGTCCCAGCTGCTCACAGCAGGAATGTGCTCAATGATGCACCTTTTATTGCTGGCTGCCTTGCTTCCTTGCCTAACTTCCCTCCTGCCCTGCTGGTGCTTTCTGTGACCTCCCAGATAAACCATTTTCATGCACATTCTAGTCTCAGGCTTGGCCTTTGGTGGAACCCAACATAATACTCTGTCTGTGCTGTCTTAGCAGGCTGCTTAGGCTGTTCCTGTTATAACTTCCCTTACTTTGGGAAATATTCATTCAGGAATCTCTCTTGATCCTTGAGGTCAGGAACAGCATTTCCTTCCCATGTTCGTTTTAGCAACTATCATCGTCTCTTACTTGAAGTAGGCACTCAACAACTAAAAGCTGACTGAAAGCATTAAATTTGCATTACAGAATGTAAAAGAAAGAAGAAGTTAACATTTCAATTACTTATCAGTAACTTTATAGCAGACCAATGACCATTTCCTACTTTAGGAGCTTTGTCCTAACAAACGAAACAAATTATTTGTAGCCTTCATTTCACACTATTCAAGATACCTGGTATTGAGAATCATATTTCCTCCATTTATCTGTCCTGTTTCACCCCCTGGCATCCAAGGTCAGTGAAGACAGGCCTTTGATTAATGCTTCTTTACAGTACCAGCCATACCTAGCTTGACAGCCTTCACATGGTATATACTCAACTCCAAAAATATTTTAAAATAAGGTTATGAGTTATAAAGCACCTAAGTGTGCTTTAAAATGGTTTATGGTTTAACACAGTTTACATTTGAATAATCATCTTTATGAAACAGGAGGGAAATGGGCAGAACACAACCTCTAAAAACTGACATTAGCTCTTGAGGCTATGACATAAACTGGTTAGAACCAGCTAGGTCCAAGAGGCTATGACATAAACCAGTTAGAACCAACTAGGTCCAAGATGGCAGAAGATTAAACTTCCAGTAAACTTGAATCTCATTGTGTATTGTTGCTGTCATGTCCGACTCTTGCAACCCCATGGACTGTAGCCTGTCAGACTCCTCTGTCCATAGGATTTTGCAGGCAAGAATACTGAAGTTGCCATTTCCTTCTTTAGGGGATCTTCCTGACCCAGGGATCAAACCCGAGTCTCTTTAAGTCACCTGCATTGGCCAGTGGGTTCTTTACCACTAGCACCACCTGAGCTCATTAGTCTATGAAATTACTCAGCTCATAAAAACTAATTGGCCACCTGATGCATAGAGCCTACTCATTGGAAAAGAGCTTGATGCTGGAAAAGATTAAGGACAAAAGGAGAAGGAGGGGGACAGAGAATGAAATGGTTGGATGGCATCACGGACTCAATGGACATGAATTTGAGCCAACTCTGGGAAACAGTGAAGGACAGTGAAGCCTGGCGTGCTGCAGTCCATGGCGTTGAAAAGAGTCAGACAAGACTGAGCAACTGAACAACCACCACCATGTTTCAGGGCTTCTTGCCCTCTGAGGGGGCCCACACTCTTCCTATGAAGTGTGTTTCTCCTTTGGCTGTTTTTACTTTCCCAGGCGACCCCATGCCCTGGGGCTGCTCTTGCCTTTTGAGACATTCTTTCTATGGAATGTGTATCTCTCTAAATACCTATCTCCTTGTCTCTCACTGAATTCTTTCTGCAATGAGACATCAAGTACCTGAAGTTCATTGAGTGTGTCATCTAAAAAACAGTGGGTTCAAGTCCCAACCTGGGTTCTGGCTGAGTTCAAGTCCCAATTTGGGTTTTGGCTGGGTTCAAGTCCTGACCTGTGGGTTCAAGTCTCATCTGAGTTGTGCAGTTGCATGTATATTAGTTATTTTTATGCCTATTATATAAAAGTGGTAACCTGGCAGAGTTCTATCATATTGCTTATACAAGTTTTAAGTTGAAAGCGTCCAAATTAATGGGATTTATTGTATATGAAATTACTTAATTTTTGAAATCAAAATTAGTCTGAATATCCTAATTTTGTGGGTTTTACCCATCAGTTTCTCTTTTTACCATCACTCTAATGCAGCATTTATTCACATTAGCTCTCTGTTCACTCCAAAGAGGCAGTATAAAGATCTTGTAACTTTTCCTGCAGCCAGAAAATCTAATTCACCATAACAGTCACAGCTGTGTGTGTTCCCTAGGCTGCTGTAGACATAACCCTTTAAAACTTAGCTTAGTTAAAGAAAATAGCACAAAACAATAGGGAGAAATTCAGTGTTGTAGGGCCTGGACCCAGTCATTTCTTTCTTATAAAGTGACTTTGTTTTGGGTAGTTTAGCTTTATTTGAATCATAAGCATGTCTTGCTGCTGCTGCTGCTGCTGAGTCTCTTCAGTCGTGTCTGACTCTTGTGCGACCCCATAGACGGCAGCCCACCAGGCTCCCCTGTCCCTGGGAGTCTCCAGGCAAGAACACTGGAGTGGGTTGCCATTTCCTTCTCCAATGCAGGAAAATGAAAAGTGAAAGTGAAGTCGCTCAGTCGTTTCCGACTCTTCCCATCCCCATGGACTGCAGCCTACCAGGCTCCTCCGTCCATGGGATTTTCCAGGTAAGAGTACTGGAGTGGGGTGCCATCGCCTTCTCTGGAAGCATGTCTTAGGAGGTCTTAATTTTACTAGGCGCTGTCTCTTAGGAAATAGTGTTAGGCATTTTTCTGCCAGTGGCATTTGCAGCCAAGAAGGGACAAATTAAAGATCAGTCAGTACTCACTTCACTTCCTTGGACCATCCACAAATCTGCATGATTTTACATGTGGAGATAAAAGTCAAACACTTTTGAATAGATCATTCTGGTGGATGTGGGCTGAAGACTTGTGGATGTAGCTGTGGTTCAGAAGCAATTACTCTGTGAAAATGAATGCAGATACAATGCAGATGTATATAAAGGAAAAACATTCTGCATGAAACTGCAATCATAAGTTCTGGCATTCTTTTATAATGTAAAATAAATTTTAGATTAAATAAATTTGCACTCTGTAAGATTTCAAAATTCTTGTTAAGAAACGATGGAACACATAGTTTGTCAGGGTGTATTTAGCAGTTGCTTTGAATGACTGTCTCTTTTGAAAAATATTGCAAGTAGGAGTAGGGTACACAGGCAGAAGAGATATGCCAACAGGGAGGGAACTGCAATTCACATATTACATTGTTACATTCAGGACTGCCTACAAAATCTGAAGCTTGATGCAAACAGAAAATGAAGAACCCTTTGTTCAAAATTGATTCAAAATTTCAAGACAGCGACTGCAGAGCTTTGAAACAAGTCGAGGGAGGAGGGCCTGTGTGACTGCACTGGTATCATGTCCATGAGCCTGGTCCTGGGTGTCCTCCATTCACTGAGATTCTACAAGGCCTCGTTTTTATTGGGTTTCGACCAAATGAAGTGTCCCTGGGCACACTTAGAAATCTAAAGCACTACCTAGCCTAGAGAAGGGCTATGTTAAATATGGTTCTCTAATTTCTTAATACTGTATATTAGAATACCCATACACACCGCAGTGGGAAACATCAGAGATCTGTTGGCTGGGGCTGGCTCTTAATAGAACTATAATAATTAATCCTAGATGGATATTCTCTCATTCCTTCTTATTTGATTGTCAATTGTTAAAAGCCAAGATCTCAATCTTGGAATCCTGAGATTTTATGCAATTATCCACCTCCACTGTACTAGGGAATAAGAGAGAAATGGCAAGTACACCCCTGTTATTATCTCGCTAAGGCCTTTCCAAAAATCCCTCCCAGATCTTCCTTGCTGGAACTGAGTCTTTGCACCTCTAGGCAGTGAGTTGGGAAACTTGGTATTCTTTACTCCTCCTGCCCGAAACTCCACTCCTCTCCTTATCTTGGAGGCCACTTTTATCTTGATTTGATCCTTGACTTGTATTACTTTGTTCTTCCTTGGACTAGAGTGATGGAATAGGAAAACTTACGTTTTCTCTTAGAATTAGAATAAAGATATAGTGAGTATATGACCCACTTCTACTGTTTGTTTGTTTTTGCATTCCTAAACCAGTGAATTCTCTGTCTCTGCTGCTGCTGCTGCTGCTAAGTCACTTCAGTCATGTCCAACTCTGTGCGACCCCAGGGACGGCAGCCCACCAGGCTCCCCTATCCCTGGGATTCTCCAGGCAAGAACACTGGAGTGGGTTGCCATTTCCTTCTCCGACACATGAAAGTGAAAAGTGAAAGGGAAGTCTCTCAGTCGTGTCCGACTCCTAGCGATCCCATGGACTGCAGCCTACCAGGCTCCTCCGTCCATGGGATTTTCCAGGCAAGAGTACTGGAGTGGGGTGCCATTGCCTTCTCCATCCATGTCTCTACTAAGCCACAAATAATTTGAGAACAACATGTATTAGTAATCCTGAAAAATTTAAAGAATAGTTCTACAGGAGGATCTCCAAATTTGATTAGAATTCTTTCTCACTGACATTATATTTCTTCCAAGTCCTAAAAACATATATGCTATATGAATTAACATTATTGTAAATGTTCTACTTAATGCCTTTAAGAAGCATTGGTTGTTATGCTTGTTGGTGAACTCCTATGACAAACCAGGACATTCAACTGAATTTTTAACCAAGTTTTTAAACTGAGCAAAGCAAACTTCCAAACACATTGTGATCCTTATTATCAAGAACAGTTAGGAAAAAGTTATGAAAATGGCATATTGGAGTTGTTAGATTTTAACATCTGTTAAATGGAAACAATCCTATCCTCTTATTAATTTTAAAAGGAAAATGATAATTTTTTATTTTTTAAATGGGAAATTTAATAAGAACATGGTATGACTTCAATTAATACTGTATATTTTAGTTTTTAGAATTCATGACCTCTTAAGACCCCATTATTTTTGTTTATTTTTAAGTTTTTATTGAAATATACATTCTCTGGTAACCCTAATTTTTTTTACCATGTCTGTGGACTTATTTCTGTTTTGTAAATAAGTTCATTTGTATCATTTTTTTTAGATTCTACATAAACCCCATTATTTTTTAATGAACTAGAATTTTCTATTGTTAGATTTCCATGGAATCTTTTTTTAAATTTTTTCTAAGTTATTTAATTGATATTTCTATTCAAAAATTGGTAAGACATATTGAATATAGATGAGACATGCCAAAAGGGTTGGTTTATCAAAATTACCTGTTCTATATATACAGCTTTGATGTACTCCTTTGCCAATTTAGAACCAGTCCATTTTTTCATGTCCGGTTCTAACTGTTGCTACTTGACCTGCATATAGGTTTCTCAGGAGGCAGGTAAGGTAGTCTGGTATTCCCATCTCTTTAAGAGTTTTCCATAGTTTGTTATGATCCACACAGTCAAAAGCTTTAGCATAGTCAATGAAGCAGAGTAGATGTTTTTTTGGAATTCCCTTGCTTTTTCAATAATCCAACTGATGTTGGCAATTTGATCTCTGGTTCCTTTGCCTTTTCTAAATCCAGCTTGTACATTTAGAAGTTCTTGGTTCATGTATATTTGAGGCCTACTTAAAGGATTTTGAACATTACCTTGCTAGCATGTAAAATGAGTATCATTGTGCCATAGTTTGAACTTTCTTTGACATTGCCCTTCTTTGGAATTCGAATGAAAACTTATCTGTGGCCACTGCTGTTTTCCAAATTTGCTAGTATATTGACTGTAGCACTTTAACAGCATCATCTTTTAAGATTTGAAATAGGTCAGCTGGAATTCCATCACCTCCACTAGCTTTGTAGTAATGCTTGCTAAGGCCCACTTGACTTCACACTCTAGGATACCTGGCTTTAGGTGAATGATCACACCATCGTGGTTATTTGGATCATTAAGAACTTTTGTGTACAGTTCTGTATATTCTTGCCACCTCTTGTTAATAGCGTCTGCTTCTGTTAGGTCCATACCATTTCTACCCTTTACTGTGACCATCTTTGCATGAAATGTTCCCTTGGTATCTCTAATTTTCTTGAAGAGATCTCTAGTCTTTTCCATTCTACTGTTTTCCTCTATTTCTTTGCATTGTTCAAGTTGGACTCAAGATTGCCAGAGAGAAATATCAATAACTTCAGATATGCCGATGACACCACCCTAATGGCAGAAAGCAAAGAGAAACTAAACAGCCTCTTGATGAAGGTGAAAGAGGAGAGTGAAAAAGCTGGCTTGAAACTCAACATTCAAAAAACAAAGATCATGACATCTGTTCCCATCACTTAATGGCAAATAGATAGGAAACAGTGACAGAATTTATCTTCTTGGTCTCCAAAATCACTGAGGATGGTGACTGCAGACCTGAAATTAAAAGACACTTACTCCTTGAAAGAAAAGCTGTGACAAACCTAGATAGCATATTAAAAAGCAGAGACATCACTTTAGTGACAAAGGTCCATCTAGTCAAAGCTGTGATTTTTCCAGTAGTCATGTATGAATGTAAGTGTTGGACCATTAAGAAGGCTGAGTACCGAAGAATTGATGCTTTTGAAGTGTGTTGTTGGAGAAGACTCTTGTCTGTCCCTTGGACTGCAAGGAGATCAAACCAGTCAATCTTAAAGGAAATGAACTCTGAATATTCACTGGAAGGACTGATGTTGAAGCTTCAGTACATTGGCCATCTGATGTGAGGAGCTAGCTCATTGGAAAAGACCCTGATGCTGGGAAAGATTGAAGGCAGAAGGAGGAGGAGACAACAGAGGATGAGATGGTTGGATGGCATCACCAAGTCAGTGGACATGAGTTGAGGAAACTCTGGGAGATAATGAAGGACAGGGAAGCCTGGCATGCTGCAGTCCATGGGGTTGCAAAGAGTCTGACACGACAGAGCAACTGAAAAACAACAACTTGTTCTATAGGTGTGAATCTATACTGAACACAATTTTCAATCAGTTACTAGTAGGCTAATGATACTGGCTACTCCATAGGATTTGTGAATTTTGCTTAATATATTTAAACACAATGTATCGTGGGGCTTTTCTGCTTGTTTTTTGGCCTTGCTGAGCATTGTTATGTGGAATCTTGGTTCGCTGACCAGGGACTGAACCTCTGCTCCCTGCAGTGGAAGTACTGGACTGCCAGGAAATTCCCACAAATGTGTTTTTAGAACTTCATTGCATTATAATCAATATACAAGAAAATGAGCATATTTGAATTTTACAGATCTGTAAGTTAACATATTTAGATACCTTTGAAAGCATCACCACTATCAAGATAGCGAATATATCAGCCCCTTCCAAAAGTTTCCTTGTGCCCATTTGAAATCCTTCCCTCCCAAATCTTCTCAGGATCCCTTTTCCAGAATCTGTAGGCAACCACTGATCTGCTGTTACTGTAGATTAGTTCAGTTCAGTTGCTCAGTCGTGTCCAACTCATTGCGACCCCATGCACTGCAGCATGCCAGGCCTCCCTGTCCATCACCAACTCCCGGAGTTTACTCAAACTCATGTCCCTTGAGTCAGTGATGCTATCCAACCATCTCATCCTCTGTTGTCCCCTTCTCCTCCTGCCCTTAATCTTTCCCAGCATCAGAGTCTTTCCCAATGAGTCAGCTCTTCACATCAGGTGGCCGAAGTATTGGAGTTTCAGCTTCAACATCAGTCCATCCAATGAATATTCAGGACTGATTTCCTTTAGGATGGACTGGCTGGTTCTCCTTGCTGTCCAAGGGACTCTCAAGAGTCTTCTCTAACACCAAAGCCCAAAAGCATCAATTCTTCGGTGCTCAGCTTTCTTTATAGTCCAACTCTCACATCCGTACATGACCACTGGAAAAACCACAGCTTTGCCTAGACAGACCTTGTTGGCAAAGTAATGTGTCTGCTTTTTAATATGCTGTCTAGGTTGGTCATAACTTTCCCTCCAAGGAGTAAGCATCTTTTAATTTCATGGCTGCAGTCACCATCTGCAGGGATTTTGGAGCCCCCAAAAATAAAGTCTGTCACTGTTTCCACTGTTTCCTCATCTATTTGCCATGAAGTGATGGGATGATGCCATGATCTTCGTTTTCTGAATGTTGAGCTTTAAGCCAACTTTTTCACTCTCTTCTTTCACTCCCATCAAGAGGCTCTTTATTTCTTCTTTGCTTTCTGCCACAAGGGTGGTGGTATCTTCATATCTGAGGTTATCAATATTTCTCCCAGAAATCTTGATTCCAGTTTGTGCTTCATCCAGCCTAGCATTTCTCATGATGTACTCTGCATGTAAGTTAAATAAGCAAGGTGACAATATACAGCCTTGATGTACTCATTTCCCAATTTGGAACCAGTCTATTGTTCCATGTCCAGGTCTAACTGTTGCTTCCTGACCTGCATACAGGTCAGGTGGATTAGTTAGCATTTTATAATCTTTTTTTTTTAATTGTTTCTTCAACTTGTTTTACTCATCATGATTATCTTGAAGCTATTCATGTTGTTGCCTGTTGTTTTCAATAGTTCAGTTCATCTTTATTGCTGAGAAGTATTCTATTCATTCATTCACCTTTAAGTGATTTATCTTCCTGTCTTTATTCTCTTCTTGAGGTAAATTTTGCTTCAGTCTTGCCTCTGGGGAGGTCTCACAGGATCACAGGAGTTTTGTTGTCAGCGCATCTAGATCCAAATACCAGCTGTGTCTCTTGTTAGCTGGGTGAGCGTGACCTGCATGCGTTTCCTTCCAGGGTTGAAGTTTCCTTGTCTGAAAAATAAGCATAGTAATATATAGGATTATTGAAAGGCTTATACATGTAAAGCACACAGAACGAAACCTGACGCAAGTCCTATTTGGGTGGCGGTTATGGGCTTCACTGGCGTCTCAGATGGTAAGAAATCCACGTGCGATTACAGGAGATACAGGTTCGATCTCTGGGTCGGATAGATTCCCCTGGCGAAGGTAATGGCTTCCCCAGTATTCTTTCCTGGAGAATGCCATGGACAGAGGAGCCTGGTGGAATACAGTCCATGGGGTCACAAAAAGTCAGACACGACTAAGCAAGTAACACTATTATTATTACTATTGCTATTATTAGTATGATTAATTATATATGACATGATTGATGGATTTTTTCAGTTAAGTTCAGTTCAGTCGCTCAGTTGTGTCCGACTCTTTGCAATGCCATGAATCGCAGCACGCCAGGCCTCCCTGTCCATCACCAACTCCCAGAGTTCACTCAAACTCACGTCCATAGAGTCGGTGATGCCATCCAGCCATCTCATCCTTTGTCGTCCCCTTCTCCTCCTGCCCCCAATCCCTCCCAGCATCAGAGTCTTTTCCAATGAGTCAACTCTTCGCATGAGGTGGCCAAAGTACTGGAGTTTCAGCTTTAGCATCAGTCCTTCCAAAGAAATCTCGGGGCTGATCTCCTTCAGAATGGACTGGTTGGATCTCCTTACAGTCCAAGGGACTCTCAAGAGTCTTCTCCAACACTACTGTTCAAAAGCATCAATTCTTTGGCGCTCAGCTTTCTTCACAGTCCAACTGTCACATCCATACATGACCACTGGAAAAACCATAGCCTTGACTAGATGGACCTTTGTTGGCAAAGTAATGTCTCTGCTTTTGAATATGCTGTCTAGGTTGGTCATAACTTTCCTTCCAAGGAGTAAGCATCTTTTAATTTCATGGCTGCAGTCACCATCTGCAGTGATTTTGGAGCCCCCAAAAATAAAGTCTGTCACTGTTTCCACTGTTTCCCCATCTATTTCCCATGAAGTGATGGGACCAGATGCCATGATCTTCGTTTTCTGAATGTTGAGCTTTAAGCCAACTTTTTCACTCTCCTCTTTCACTTTTATCAAGAGGCTTAATAAACCCTCAACAGATGTTAACTATTATTAGTAATTTTGTAAAAGTTACATTACCAAATGACTATTCATTCCCTTTCTTTCCTTGTCCCTCTTATGTTTTCAGTTTCTTCACTATCCTAGTTACTACTAATCTCAGTGTTACCTGACCAGGTACAATAGACGAAGGCAGTGGTTCCCAAAGTATATGATGCAGGGAGAGCAACTTTAGTACCAACCTGGGAACTTGTTAGAAGTACAAATTCTCAAGCCCCATCCTAAACTGACTGAATGAGAAACTATGGGAGTATATGCTTTACCAAGACTTCCCAGTGATTCTGCTGAAATTAAAGAACTAGAGCAGCAGGGTAATCACCAGGCTTGGGCAGGAGTTAATGCAGGCTCAGTTCACATCAACTTTTTGTTATCAAAAGCATACTGTTGACTAATTGAGCTTAATATCAAGTAAAACCCCTAAGTCTTTTTCACACATGTTGCTGCTAATCCCCATATTCCCCATCTAGTACTTGTACAGGATTCTTTTTGGACTGAAGTATAAGTCTTTACATTTATCCCTATTAAACTTAATCTCGTTAGATTCGGCCCATCGCTCCAGTCATGTTTGGGGAAATTTTAGTTCAGCTGGAATGAACCATGACAAAAAGCAGGGCCTGGAGCTGGGGGAGGGGTGCTGTAAGCACAAGGTCCTTTATGTATCAGCTGAGTACTGGCCCTTGAGATTTGGGCTATGGTGGGCTTCTAATTAAACTCTTGAGACCCAGGAAGAGTAGAAATTTGATTTCTGTATAACTCTCCTAACATTTATTGGGAACCTGGTTGTGAACAAGGTACAAGAGAAATTACTAAATAGTGCTGCCTTTAAAGTCAGATGTAAGTATAGAGATAAAGAGGTTTTAGTTTATTTGTTTTTGACACATGAAGCCTAATACATTAATGTTTGCAAGTCTCTCAAGGAATAGAACTAATATTTTTTGAGTACCAGATCCTTTGCTATATGCTTTGTTTACATTTTCATACTTAATTTTCAAGCCAGTTCAATGATATAGGGAAGATTACCTCATTTACAAATGAAGAAACTTAGAATCAAAGGTTAATGCATTTCCTCAAGGTCACACAGGTAGTTAGCAGTAGAACAGAAGGAAATCCCAGATTTGCATGGGCTTAAAGGATATGCTAGATGTAGACTTTCCCCCGAGATCAAAAAGTTAAGCTCTTTATTTATTTTGTTGTTGTAGTTGGTTTACAATGTTGTGTTAGTTTCCATTGTACAGCCGAGTGATTCAGTTATATATATACACACACACATACATATTCTTTTTCATAGTATTTTCCCTTATGTTTTATTACAAGGTATTAAATATAGTTCAATTCCCCAGGTCAAAAAGATCCCCTGGAGGAGGAAATGGCAACCCCCCCCCAGTATCCTTGCCTGGAGAATCCCTTGGACAGAGGAAGCCGGTGGGGTACAGTCCATGGGGTCCCAAAGAGTCGGACACTACTGAAGTGACTTAGCACGCACGCGTGTGCTACACAGAAGGACCTTGTTGTTCATCTGTTTTGTATATACTAGCTTGTATCTGCTAATCCCAAACTCTGAGAAAATTAAGCTCTTTAAGTGTGATAACTACCAGCAGCTTAAACATAACTATTAATGCTCTTGGGCTGATTTATAATGAATAATTTTACCATTCTCAAAACATTAAAATATAAATAGATGACGCAATGCATCTAACTGTACTAGCAGTCCTAAGTTTAAAAAACAGTCTTATTTTCAGGTTCATTTTTATTTGCCTCTTTTAAAGTGTTAGCCACATACTTAATCAATATCTATTACAATATTAATATTGTAATTGCAAGTTGCCTCTGGCAGACAGATCTTTGGAAAGGATATAATTTCTTCCTCTAGGGGGCGGAACTAGGCAATTCTACTCTATTTAACAAGTAATACCTACTATATTTTATATGCCATAAAATGTGTATTGTAATAAAGTAGATTGTAGTATAATGGAAAGTGCACTGAACTTGGAGTCTTAAGATTAAAATTTAGTTCTACTTGTTAGTTATATCACCCTGGGCAAAAAGTTTGACTTTTATAAACCTCAGTATTGAGATCTCTAAAATTGGATGGTGAGAATTAACTGATGTAATATCTCTAAAGGAAGGCACTCTATAGTTTGTTAAATGTTTTATAAAGATATTATTATACTTTTGATACCTATTTTACAAGTTGCTCTCAGGAAGAGAAAATGTGAAATATTTTGGACATTTCTGCCACTTACACATGTCCTCAATTGATAGAGTAGAATTCGAAATTTTTGAGCTTCTCTGAAAATGCTACCATTCTTTCATAGTTTAACTGTAGAGCTTCCAGTAGAGTTATATAAAAACAGTGTGGTAGAACTGATACTGAAATACTAGGTTTGGTTTGTTAACTTGCGTTTTAAAGGTACAGGCTCTTTAAGCAGCCCTGACATTGTCAGTACCGCTAGTAACATCATTACAAAAGGACACTCACTAGGAGCCCATCTGCCTGAAGGCGCTTGCTGTGGTTATACAAAGTGAGTTAAGGTGATAGAAATTCCATTTCTTTAGGGCTTTATAATGTAATACAGGCAGACTTTATATGAATAGGAAAAATAAAGATATGCACTTAAATGCCTTCATTTGAATCCCTGCTATATCCCTTATTAGGTGTGACTTTAAGTAAAGGACAGTCTTAAATTTCAATTTCCTCATTTTTAAGATGGGGGTAACAATTGTGCCTACCTGGTAGAAATGTGAGCATGAAATGCTGTATTGTGGGTTAAGTCCTTAGTATTATGTCAGTACTTAATGCACGGACAATATTAGCTTTTGTTATAAGAGAAACTGAGGCACATTAAACATTTTAGGAATTTGAGCAATAACTGATTCCAGTCAGCAGCACCAAACCAGTAGTATTTAGGAGCACTCCTCCAACAAGAGCTCAAGGAGAAACTTTTATAAAGAAAAGTGAAAAAGTCTAAGTGTTAGTCCCTCAGTCATGTCCAACTCCATGCTCTCCCTTCAGTTATGTACAACTCGGTGCAATCCCATGGATGGTAGCCCACTAGGCTTCTCTGTCCGTGGGATTCTCCAGGCAAGAAGAGTGGAGTGGGTTGCCATTCCCTCCTCCAGGGGATTTATCTGACCCAGGGCTCAAACCTGGGTCTCCTGCATTTCAGGCAGATTCTTTACTGTCTGAGTCACCAGGGAAGCCCTCTATAGAGAAAGGGCACAAGCAAAGTAAGGAAATGATTGACTGGCTACAGTTTAAAGCCTAATCAGATATGCAGATGACACCACCCTTATGGCAGAAAGTGAAGAAGAACTAAAGAGCCTCTTGATCAAAGTGGAAGAGGAGAGTGAAAAAGTTGGCTTAAAGCTCAACATTCAGAAGATCATGGCATCTGTTCCCATCACTGCATGGCAAATAGATGGGGAAACAGTGGAAACAGTGGCTAGCTTTATTTTTCTGGGCTCCAAAATCCCTGCAGATGGTGACTGCAGCCATGAAATTAAAAGATGCTTACTCCTTGGTAGAAAAGTTATGACCAACCTAGACAGCATATTCAAAAGCAGAGACATTACTTTGTCAACAAAGGTCCATCTAGTCAAGGCTATGGTTTTTCCAGTGGTCATGTATGGATGTGAGAGTTGGACTGTGAAGAAAGCTGAGCGCCGAAGAATTGATGCTTTTGAACAGTAGTGTTGGAGAAAACTCTTGAGAGTCCCTTGGACTGTAAGGAGATCCAACCAGTCCATTCTAAAGGAGATCAGTACTGGGTGTTCACTGAAGGACTGATGTTGAAGCTGAAACTCCAATACTTTGGTCCCCTGATGCGAAGAGCTGACTCATTAGAAAAGACTCTGATGCTGGGAAGGATTGGGGGCCGGAGGAGAATGGGATGACAGAGGATGAGATGGCTGGATGGCATCACCGACTCAATGGACATGGGTTTGGGTGGACACCAGGAGTTGGTGATGGACAGGGAGGCCCGGCGTGCTGTGGTTCATGGGGTCACAAAGATTCGGACACGACTGAGGGACTGAACAGAACTGAACTGGCTGTGATTGGTTGTCCTTTGGTTTTAATTTTGTGACCCTGAGGCATTTTCAGGCCTAGAGTTTGGTTTGCTTATGTGGACACACTGCGTTAGAGCCACCTCAGTCTAATAGCCTCTTTATTTAATTTAACAGGTATTATTTGAGCTAAGTACTCTGTGCTCCAATATCAACTCCTAAGATTTAAACCTTCCTCTTCTGGTTTCCATACCATGAGCTTTCTGTGGTCATAATGAATAGTATATGTAGTCTGGAAATCATTGTCAGTCACTCACGGTGCTTCATTAACTCCCTGGAATCACATAGTCTTAGAGCAGGAACTCCAGCCTTCCCAAGTCATTTAGACCAGTGACCTTATTTTGCAAATAAGAGAACTGAGCCCAAAGAGGGTAAGTGTCCCAACCCAAGCTATCGGGTCAGTTAGTGACAAAGAGAAAAATCTGGACTCCACATTCAAAGTATATTACCCTCCTCGTCCTCACAATCTCTCTCCAGACTCCCTGGACACCTTAATCGCCTCATGTTACTTGCTCTGCCAATAGGACCATACTTACCTGGCTTGCTGCCAATTCAGGTTGTCTGGCTCCAGCTAAGTCTCCATGGTTAATCTTGTTATTCTTTTCTGGTTTTGTTTCTTAGTATGTAAGTTTCACAATTTCTTTAGTGGGGGAAAGAAAAAAACCCTGCCTTTATTTTTCCAAATAAAGCCTTACTTGTGTCAATAAATGAAACCAGTCAAAGTTTCTCTGGTTGGAGCAGAAATGGGGTTGTGGGCCCACAGGCCCATAGGCTCAGCTCAGCGTTTCTCTCCCATCCCTTTTAAAGTGGTCCCTGAGGGAGCTCCACTGTACTCTTAGGGCATCTCTTAGCAAAACAATTTAAAAGCTACTTCCTAACACCTACACCTAACAATGGTTATTCCTGGGAACTCTCAAATGTCAAAAGAGGCTCAGGCCACTTCCATATTTAAAAAATACAGACATGCTAAACAGGATTGCATAAACTACGATATAGTTTAAAGATTTAAACTTAACAGGTTAACACTTTTAACTCAGATACAATATTGATGGCATTTCAGTCCCCGCCCCAATTTTCCACTGGCTCTGACTTTTCTTAACCTGGCCTGTTTCTCAATTCTGCAGTTCCACTTCTACTCTTCATTCAACGGTCAGTTAATGAATGTCCACTCAGTGTTAAGTTCATGCAAGGTACTGGGATCACAAAGATGAAAAAGACAATCTTTGCCCCTCAGGCAAAAGGCAAACTAATGGGGAAGAGAACCCAAAAGATAGTCCCCAGGGAACCGTGCCTTCTGGTATTCATGCCTTTGATAGTCCTGAGCCCTGTGGCTTGTAACACAAGGCAAGTTAATAGCAGGGGAAGTGACAAAGTTAGGGAGTAGCATTTAAAAGGACCTGCAGTTTTTGATTTCTTCCTTTTGGAATGTTCTTTGGGAGCTCTGACTGCAGTATGGGCTACCTTGGTGTAAAGACCATGTGGAACAACTCATGGAAAGAAAGAAGCCCAGGTGTCCCAGCATCCCAGCTTGAGCCCAGTCTTCCAGCCATCTCATCCAAGGCACCAGACAGATGAGTGAATCATCTTGGAAGTTCCAGCTTAGTTGAGCCCAACAGTTGGCTGTTGTGTGCTATGCTCAGTCTTATCCAACTCTTTGTGACCCCATGGTCTGTAGCCCACCAGGCTCCTGTCCATGGGATTTTTCAGGCAAGAATCCTGCAGTGGGTTGCCATTTCCTCCTCGAGGGGATATTCCTGACCCAGGGATCGAACCCACGTCTCCTGTGTCTCCTGCATTGTAGGCATATTCTCTACCTGCTAAGCCATTGGGGAAGCCCCGATGCATTTAACTGTAGCCCCAGCTGATATCACATGGAGCTGAAGACTCACACAGCTTATCCTTGGCAATCCATAGAACTCATAGAGATGACAAATTAGTTGTCATTTAAACCACTATGCTTTGTAGTAGATGGTTGCATAGCAATAAATAACTGAAACAAATGGTTAAAAAACATTGACACATGTGGTAAGCACTGTTATTGAGGCATGTACAAACTGAAGTTGTAGGATTGAGGAAGCATTGACTATGCAGCATTTGACTAGGAACTAGGGTATACAGGAATTTACAGAGGAACTGACATTATGAGCTGGTCTTAAGGAATGGGGGCTTCCCCGATGGCTCAAGGGTAAAGAACTGGGTGGGGAAGATCCCCGGAGGAGGAAATGGCTATCCACTCCAGTATTCTTGCCTGGAGAATCCCATGGACAGAGGAGCCTGGCGGGCTACAGTCCATAGGGTTGCAAAGAGTCCAATACAACTGAATGACTGAGCACACGTAAGGAATGAGTAGAATTTTGTCAGACAAAAAGTAGTGTGTATAAACAGAAAGAAGCTTTAAAGTGCATATTTTCATGGAGGATAGTATGTAGTTCAGTTTGGCTTGGGTTATGTATTAGAGCAAATTTATAAAGGTATTTTTTGGGGGTAGTCAGGCTAATATATTATTCTGTAGGCAATGGGAAGCCAATGATGGCTTTTAGGCACTGCCTTGAAATGAGCAGTTGGCATATCTGTTATCTCAGGCTCAGTTTTGGCTATTGAACACCAGTGATGATTTCTTAATTCTCTTTCTCTTCTTCCATGACCCTATTCAGGTTCTCCTCCTACCTATCTAATAGATGCTTCCCTTTGTGTTTTATTATCTCCACAATGGTATTTGCCAAGTTTTTGTTGTTGGTTCTCATCTCATCTTTCCCCGTATTCTCTTTTGGCTGCAACTGAGATTTCTTGGCAGAAGATGCCAAATCTGTCTCTAGACCAGCCTTACTTTCTAAACATCACATTATCTCAGACAAATCTAAAATCCAATTCAGTCCTCTTCCCATCTCTACTTTTACCCCAAGAAAAATTTAGCTTCTTCTCTTCATCTCCCCATTGCTGTAATTTCTTTCTCAGAATTACATCTTCAGTTCCTGACTTCTCACATTCCTAATCTATCAGTCACGTCTATTGTTCCTCCTTTACAACTGTCTTTAATATTTTTCTGTCATTGCTTTCTTCTTTATAACTTCTGTAAAATCTAGTATTGATCTTGTCAACCTCCTGCAGAATTTTTTTTCCCAATAATTTACAAGGCCATTGGCTTTGTAACTAAAAACATGGTTCCTCTTCAGTCTAATCCATATCTATCTTATTTTTCAAAACTATTTATTTGGCTCACAGCTTCATCACAGAGCTACTGAAGGGCCTTAATCATCAGGTCAAAAGTGGAACTCCATCGCTGTGTTGTATGTTCTATGGGTAACACCTTTTTATCTTGCAAATTGTGAAGTAAGTTTAGCTAAATGAGAACAAGATTCTTGACACAAAAAAAAGAGAGAGAGAAAGGAGAGAAAAGAGGTGACATTTGTTTTTCTTAGGGGATTGGAGGAAGCTGACCAAGGAATAGAAGATAGATGCCTCAGTGCTGAGGATCAAATGTTTTTCATGGGTTGGCTAGGAAGAATAACTTGGGTCACCTACTGAAAACACGGATACTCAAGCTCTACTGCCTACATCAGTGGGTCTTCAACGTGGGTATACATTGGAATCACTAGGGGAGTTTAAAAAATTACTGATGGCCTGCTCCCACCACCAGTGTGTCTGATTTAATGGTCTGGACTATACCCTTGTGTGTATTTTTACTTGTAACACATTGCTAAGTGTTGGTCTTAACTTTGAACATCAAATCACTAGTTAACTATGTGCTTGGAATGTGGTGTCTGATACCATCTGACTACTGAGATGCTCTCTTTCCAGGTGCTTGTAATATGCAGTCAAGGGTGCAGCTATTTCCTAGAGGTTCTATTTGACTGTACCAACTCAATGGACGTGAATTTGAACAAGCTCCAGGAGTTGGTGATGGACAGGAAGGCCTGGTGTGCTGCAGTCCATGGGGTCACAAAGAGTTGGACACAACTGAGCAGGCAATGGCACCCCACTCCAGGACTCTTGCCTGGAAAATCCCATGGAAGGAGGAGCCTAGAAGTCTGCAGTCCGTGGGGTCGCTGAGGGTCGGACACGACTGAGCGACTTCACTTTCACTTTTCACTTTCATGCATTGGAGAAGGAAATGGCAACCCACTCCAGTGTTCTTGCCTGGAGAATCCCAGGGATGGGGGAGCCTGGTGGGCTGCCGTCTATGGGGTCGCACAGAGTCGGACACGACTGAAGTGACTTAGCAGCAGCAGCAGAGCAACTGAACTGAACTGGAGGATGGTGACAATAAATAAATGCCCATGTGATTTTGGGAGTGATTGTCATAGATAGAAACATTTGTTTCCCTGGGTGTTTCTGGAAAAGGATTCAATAAATGCATAAGGCAGCCACAAGTTGGAGCATTAAGTCAACAACAGGTTATTCTTGTAGACAGAGAAATAGACTAACTTCTAAATTATGCTGTGGATATGCCGAGCTCATCCTCACATCCTCCTTCACCATGAGATTATCCTTCACTCTTTCAATTCTCTCTTCCCAGACCAATTGACTTAGTTTCCTCACTTCTGCTCTAGCCAAACTTGCCTGTTTGGTATTTGGTGTTATGATTTTTCATTTTCCCAGCCTCTTTCTTATCTCATTCCTGAGCTACTTATATCAAAACCTTATCTATTCTTAATAGTCAGTATAAATCCACCACTTTAGTGAACTCTTCTCTTATTTCTAGGCTTCCCTGGTGACTCAGAGGTTCAAGCGTCTGCCTGCAGTGTGGGAGTCCTGGGTTCAATCCTTGGGTCAGGAAGATCCCCTGGAGAAGGCAATGGCAACCCACTCCAGTATTCTTGCCTGGAGAATCCCATGGACCGAGGAGCCTGGTAGGCCGCAGTCCATGGGGTCACAAAGACTTGGACACGACTGAATGACTTTATTTTCTTTCTTTCTTTCACGTTCTCTTATTTCTCATCTAGAGCTGATCTCATGAAAATCTGAATACCCATCCAGTCTATAATGTTATCACTGTGGTGTCACTTTAACTTGCATGTGGTTGTAATTGCTTGGTGAGTAATGCTTTTCTGTTCAAAACATAATAAACACATACACATGATTAACATTAGCATACATATATTTTTTAAAATTGGGAGCAGTGGTATTTCAGTACTTACATATATATTTGAAGTCAGTTATGTTATTAATCTGTGCAAGCAACTCATAGTGATAATGTTATAGACTGGATGAGATTTCAGATTTTCATGAGATCAATTCTAGATGAGAAATAAGAGTTCACTAAATTGGTGGATTTATGCTGAGTATTAAAAATACATAAAGTTTTGATATAAATAACTAAGGGATGCTGCTGCTGCTGCTAAGTCACTTCAGTCGTGTCCGACTCTTAGCGACCCCATGGACTGCAGCCTACCAGGCTCCTCTGTCCATGGGATTTTCCAGGCAAGAGTAACGGAGTAGGGTGCCATTGCCTTCTCCACTAAGGGATGAGTCTTACCTATTTTATTAGGTTGTTAGGGCTGCCATAACAAAATGTCATAGACTTTGTGGCTTAACAATAGGAATTCATTTTCTCACAGTTTCGGAGGCTGGAAGTCTGAGATCGAGGTATCCTCAGGTTTGCTTTCTTCTGAAGCTACTCTTTTTGGCTGGTAGGTGGTTGTCTTCTCTCTGTCTTCACATGGTGTTCCTTCTGAAAGTATCAATGTCCAAATTTCCTGTTTTTATAAGGACACCAGTCATATTAGATTGTGACTCACTCTAATGACCTTATTTAACTTAATTACCTCCTTAAAGACCCTTCTCCAAATAGTCACATTTTGAGGTACTGGGGAGTTAGGACTTCTATATTTGAAATTTGGTGGGCTATAATTCAGCCCACAACAGCCAACTTGCTACATTACAGGCACACATTATATTTCAGGACTGTATGTAAATTTTAGCACACTGTAAACAAGCAAGCAAAGAGATACCTAGAGTTAGTGTTACATAAGCCACCAGGGAAGTTGCCATCTGTGTGTTATGATCATGCTAATAATTGAATTGAATGACAATTCTATGCGTAAGACTCTGAAGGTAAGAAAAGACAAGCAATTATGAGCTTAATTTTATTGATAATACTTATAAAGTCTTGACTCATAGTTGCTCACATAAGAGTTTACTTTTTAAGTAATAAGCATACCTGAAGTTAAAATTAAAGAACATAAAAGGCTTTTGGGTATAGTTGAGAAGAGGCTGGAATTTGTAGGTTGACCTTGGTTGCATGTGTGCATGCTAAGTCACTTCAGTCATGTCTGACTCTTTGCAACCCCATGGAGTGTAGCCCACCAGGCTCCTCTGTCCATGGGCAACTACTTTTCTGAGCCTTCTTCTTGTCATCTATGAAATGGTGTGTTATCTGCTTTATCTCTGCTTTATTTCTGAATGTTAAAATCCTTTGTAAGTTATGAAGCAGTATTCAAATATTATTCAATATATTATGAAGGGCCAGGAAGAAATTTAGAGGCACCCCTAAGACAGTATCATTCCTTACCAATTAAGTAGTTAACAGAAGCTCAGAGAAACTGAGAGTAAATTGCTGCAAATAAAAGATAGCTGTCTTCTGTTGTTTTTCTTTATGAAAATCTCCCTGGCAGAATCCACCTACCATGTATGACAACATGAATAAACCCAGACATTATGCTAAGTGAACTAAGCCAGTTAGAGAAGGGCAAATACTTTGTGATTCCACTCAAAGATATCTTTAGTCAAACTCATAGAAACAGAGTAGTATGGTGGTTGCCAGGGGCTGAGGGAAAACGTGGAGTTGCTGTTCAATGGGTATGAAGTTTCAGTCATGTAAAATGAATAAGTTCTAGAGATCTGCAGTACAACACTGCAATTATGGTTGTGTGTGTGGTAGTCACTCAGTCTTGTCCAACTCTTTGCGACCCATGGACTGTAGCCCACCAGGCTCCTCATCCATGGAATTCTTCAGGCAAGAACACTGGAGTGGGTTGCCATTTCCTTCTCCGTAATTATGGTTAGCAATACTTTATTGTACATGTAACAAATTAGAGAAGGTGAGCAGGTAGACTTCATGTTATCTGTTGTTACTACAAAAAAAAAAAAAATTCAGAACCCCAATCTTGAGTGGGATAATAAGGCCTTTACTCAAGTCCCTGACAAAGAAAGGGCTCCTATATTTTATATAATGCTTTTTAAAGGTTGTACAAAATTTTAAGCCACTCCTTACTTGGCCTCCCCTGCATCTCTAGTCTAGGTAGCAAATTAGCCTTGGGCCCTGGGCCAGCTCCCTTGGCACTAGGTGTGATGATGGAGTAGGAAGTCAAAGATTGAGATTCCAGAGCCTACTAGTGCCTTTAGGATCCCTCCTCCTTATCTCTTTTCTTCCCTGCACTACTGATTTAAGTACTGTTGTACTCTTGGCACTTGGGCCAGAATTCCTACTTGTGGCTCTTAAAGGCAGGTGAAAGGGTCAACAGCTTTGAAATCAGTGCCTGCCTGATCATAGCTCCTCATTGTTACAGGCAGTAAATGTAGTGAGAAGTTTGAATACCCACTGGGTTTATAACATAATAAATAGGTTTGATCCTTCCTTCTGATTCTATCAGTCAACAACTCACCGTCTTCTTCACATTTCTTTCTTGTTCATACCTATATACTGAGTACCTACTATAATACCTGCCACTTAGTGAGTAACAATCTCAATGGAAAAGAGAGTAAGTAGGGTTGGTAAAGCCCATATGGCTCAAGTAAATCATGTTAAACAAATCAGGACACATTGCAAGTTTGCTGAGGGCCCATCTCTAACTTTGCCGCTCCACTTCTTAGAGTCACTAAACTTGTCAGTGGTCCCAGAGCCATGAAGAAAGGATAAAGCAGCCAAGCAGCATTTGAAAAGTGGGAGGTAATGCTACTTAACCTGTTTTTACAGAATTAATCTTCTTTTAAGGATTGAAAGGTAAATGTAGAGTCAGAAATACAACCGAGGAGACTAGGCCAGATCACAGCCCCTCCATGTCCCAGGCTAGCTCGCTGGGAGGTGAGGCAACGTGACACAAAGCGCAAGAGAATGACTTCTTTAATCAATGTCAAGGCTCATTAAGTTGCAACTACAAAAGTTGCAAGCCTAGAAAATAGCAGGAATCTTCTTCAGGATTAAGGACCATGGTTGCTGGCCTTGCTTTTTGGGAGAGTATGAAAATGAAGAGTCCTTCTGACAGAGGTGCGGTTGTTGGAGCGGTGAGGGCAGCTAGAGAAGCAATCTTCATGACCTCTGTTGAGTCGAGAAAACAGCTGGACAGCTGACATTTTCATCAGCTGTGTCTCTGCCCAGCTGCACAGATGGGCACTTAAATTATATAATAAATCACCAGCATTCCAATGTACCCAACAAGCCTCGTCAGTCACATTGCTTAAAACCTTTAGAACCACAAGATCTTTGAGTATTTTCCTCACAGATGGACCCGTTTGCTTTCTAATACCTATTGTTGTAAAGCAAAGAATCTCTGGGAAAAGAGAGAACACTTGTATTAAATCCCATGTTATATCTTTGATTCTTTCACTTTGCTGGAGATCTTGCTTGGCTTCTTAGCAAACACGTGGCCTCATCTGTGAATGGAAATTGTTGCCATCTAGTCCCAGTATATCTTCTAGGGTAAAACTGAAATTGAGTTTTGTGAAATTAAAAAACAAAAAAGTAATCGTATTTTTATTTCTTACAGATTGTAGAGAGTTTAACTTCATCAGTATTCAAGTGGTCTTGTACCATTCATGATGACTCAACAGCAACGTGTCTACAAATTATTCAAGCCCTTTTCATGACTCATGCCATGTATTATGGCAGAGTAAATTTTTTCCCTCTCTCTTGGAAGAAAAAGGCCTGTTTTTCTTATGAAAAAGGTTAGACATTTGGAAACTTTTAAGAAAGAGATTTTGCTAATATTAATAAATGGTTATTAACATTTTAAAAGTGAATTAAAAGCTTGTCACTAAGATACAGCTAAGATCCTAGAAAACAGACCTGTATGTGGTGGTACATGAGCACTGATATTTTGATCATTTCCAGTGATTCTGCTAGAAATGGTTGCTTAGAGTCATGTACGCATGTGAAAAGAGGCTGACCTGTGGTCTCTGTAGGGTTGGAACTAGTTTGACCTGAATATAGCTAGATAACCTGTTGTCATTGAGAGTGAGTCTAAACCTTCTGAAGCCTTCTCCATCTACTTGGTCAACATGCCCCTCCTTTCTTCTGGCCAATTTCCCAAGAAATCCAGGGACAAAATGAATGCAGAAGATGGTCTGATGGGCCAGGCCATTCCTGCTCCTGGTGCCATGCAGCCATGTTCTCCCTTCAGTCATGTCTGATTCTGTGCAACCCCATGGACTGTAGTCCACCAGGCTCCTCTGTCTGTGGGATTTCCCAGGCAAGAACACGGGAGTGGGTTGCCATTTCCTTCTCCAGGGGATCTTCCTGACCCAGGGATTGAACCCATGTCTCGGAAGTCTCCTACATTGGCAAGTGGGTTCTTTACTACTAGCATCACCTGGGAAGCCCACCCTGCTCCCAGGGCTGGGTGTAAAGAGATCTGAAATGACTGATCAGCTCAGGATTGTCATTGCTTCTAGCTGGTTCCTACTGTCACTGTGAAGTCTGTGCCCAGAGTCTAACAGATGCTTACCTACTCTGTGTGATGTCCTTGCTGGTCTGGATTCCTGCCAGCCTCACAGTAGATCGCTGAATTTGGGCTTTGAGCCTGTAGCTCTCTTAGGGCAGACTCAGATATGCTGCCATTGTTCATCATAACAAAGCATCTGCGTGTCACTGTGCCATCATAGGTAGCCTTCATCACAGGGAGGCTCTTCCTCAAGTGTAGACTGGGGATACCACCCTGGACTTGTCCTTCCCTCAAGGTTTTTTCAGGGTCATCCTTAACAGTTCCAACTCCTAAGCCTTGGGCAGGACCATCCTGTCCACCATTCCAAGTCTATTTAACTGTGAGTCTCACAGAGGGGGAAGTCAGTGATTTGGGCCCTTTGCTATAGGAGGCCTGGGGTCCTTTTGCAAACTGATCCATTGCTTTCCAAGGACAAGTTCTCTTTATGAAATAATGAGGTAGGTTGTATTTTTAAAAAAACACTTTTAAAAAGATATTATTACACCTTCCTTTTAAAATCATGGATCCTTAACTATTTATATAACTGAGAATTTCCTTTTGAATAACTCTTTTCTAAAAGATTTTTTGTTTCAGGTAATTTGTAGTCTATACATATAAACATAAGAGTGAGTGATATAATTTTAAGTACTTCTTTGTCCCCACCAAGGAGCGCCCTGTTTATGCTCAATCATAATAACTATCCTGACTATACA
This sequence comes from Bubalus bubalis, assembly GCF_019923935.1. Classification (NCBI taxonomy): domain Eukaryota; kingdom Metazoa; phylum Chordata; class Mammalia; order Artiodactyla; family Bovidae; genus Bubalus; species Bubalus bubalis. The sequence continues at coordinate 97,400,847 of NC_059157.1, read as the reverse complement.
AAAATCATCACAGTAAATGGTAAAGTTTTTACCACTTGGCTTAAGCTAAAAACATGCTTGATTTTCTTACTTCAACACCCAAATCCAAATCCTATTGGCCAAATAGGATATATCACCAAAATATATCTTTTTTTTTTTTTTTTTTTGCTCATGCCACATGGCTTGTGGGGTTAGTTCCCTGACAAGGAATTGAACCCAGGGCCATGACAGTGAAAGTGCTGAATCCTAGCCAGTGGACTACTGGGTAACTCTGCCACCAAAATATATCTATAGACAGCATCAAATGTTTTAATGTGTCATTAAAGTACACCATCCAAATATCACCAATCTTTCCACCTCTATAGTCACCCTCTAGTGCAGACTACATCTTCTTAAGACAACATGAATTGCTTCCTTAGGTTCACCTGTTGCCATTCTTTGTATACCCCAGTAGATTTCCTTGCCACAGAAAGAGATAAAAACATAAGTCAGATATTATAACTTCCCAACTGAAGGTCCATTAAAGATGTCCCCTAGTTTTTATGTTTCAAAAGCAAAAAGCCCTTTCCCAACTCTGGCCTCTGTTCTTGTTCCCTAGTCCCGACAAGCTTCTCTCCAGGCCTCCGCACAGATGGTTTATTCTTATCCTTTTGATAACAGAGCTCATATTGCTGTCTTGGAGAGGTCTTCCCTGACCTCACTGTTTAGGTTGCCACTTGCAGTTGCTCTCATCATCCTCTTTATTTCCTACATGGAACAGTCATTTTAGTGCGGTTTCAAGAAGGAGTAAAGGTAAATGTTGTTCAGTCTGCAATATTTACCTGGCCATTGTAGTCATACTTTCTGGAGGAACAAAAGTTATTGCTGTGCTCTGTGTGACTTTAAAACCTACTTTTTATAATGTTAAGTCACAAACTCTTCTAAGATTATTAAATATTCCTCTAGAACATGATTCTTAATACATCTATTGATGTGTCATAACTTGGGTAACCAGACTCTGTTGTTAGAAATTTAGGTTGGTGTTAGTCTTTTAGAGAAGAGTTGGAGAAGACCAAGGTGTTTATTAAAGCCCTTCTAAAAAAAATGGAGGAAAGCTTTGGAAAATAAGCTTATTTTCTTTCTTTTTTTTTTTTTTTAAGCTTATTTTCTTAAGGGGAAAATAATTGATCGATGAAAGAGTAAATAAAAATGTATTCACAGCTTCATAGAGAACTAGAATTTGGGTTGCCCTTTAAGCTCCAAAGAACTAAATTTAGGACAAAGAAAGGAAATGCAATGCTAAACATTCTCGTGCTCATTGCACTGAAGTTTCTCACTTAAGCAATATGGCAGATAGTGAAAGAAGAGTAGATTTGGTGGTGAAAGCAATTGGTTGGGTTTTGATGTTTAATTTGAGGTATTTGTAGAATATCCAAAGGGAACTATTTGGTAAGCTGTTGAATTTAATGGTGTGTGGATTAGGAGGAAGTTCTGGTTTAGAGTTAAAGATTGGGGAGACATCAGCATATATTGCATGGTAATTGAGACCAGTGGAACTGGAGGCAAAAATCCAGGGAGAGTGTGTAGAATGAGAAGAGAAGAGGGCCCAGGACAAAATGGTGAATAACATAAACACTTACCAAATAGAGGAAGATGGGCATTTGAAGAAGGTGGAAAACAAGAGGCCAGCAAGCCAGGAGCAAAGCCAGGAGAGAATGTGCAGTGAGATTCTCTAGCGTTGATTAGCCTGACCCTGCTTGACTGGTTTTATGACTGCTGACTTTTCCTCCTCTTCACTCTTTGTTTATATCTCCCCAAACTGTGCTCAGAGAGAATAACTTTTCCAGATAGATTCTTCTTCAGTAGAAGATATATGTGGTGTTGTCTTCTCTTGATAGAATATCCAGTAAGTTCTTTGAGCTCATTGAATGAGTAGGTGGCAATCTCTAGGGTGTGATTTGAAACATTCAGGAAAAACCGCTCTTGTGTCCTAAAATACTTCTCTGGCTGACCTGCAGCTGTGCTTGACATCCTGTGCCCTCTGTAAAGCCTCTTGAGTAAATGGATTCATTTACTCAATATGTAATATTGAATGACTAAGTATCCTATTAAAATGCAAATATTCCGAGAGGATGACAAATAAATTGTCAGCTCCTTTTTAACAAGTTGGTGGGCTGGAGATTTGTTATCAGAACTCTTCACATTGTGGTCAGTCCCTATGCAGTTGATTCACAGGGCCAGTTACTGTGGTTGGTTTACAGGCCTGGAGTGGAAGCTCACCTGGGAAGGGAATATCTGAGCACATTCGTTCAGTTTTATAGCTATCTATACAGACCATCTGTTTTCGTTTCCTAGGCTGCCATAGCCAATTATATATTACAAACCAGGTGGCTTGGAATAACAGAAATTTATTGTCCCACAGTTCTGGAGGTTGGAAGTCTAAAATCAAGGTGTCAACCGCATTATGTGGCCACTGAAAGCTCTGTGAGAGAGTACTTTCTGATCTCTTAGCTGCTGGCATGCTAGCTGTCAGGAATCCTTGGTGTTCCTTGTTTTATTGATGTGGCACTCCAATCTCCACCTTCATCTTCACATGGCATTCTTCCCTCTATGTCTATGTGTCTGTTTGCCTGTTTTCTCTTCTTACAAGGATACTGGTCATTGGATTAGGCCACACCCTAATCCAGTATGACCTCATTTTAATTTAATTAATTATATTTACAAATACCCTATTTTCCAATAAGGTTACATTCTGAGGACTGGGTGAACATGAATTTCTGGGGGATACTTTTCAACCAGCATACCGTCTATTAAGGCTAGACTCTCAGGTAATCTGTAGAACAAATCTGGCTGTAGAGACAAGTAATCATGATGTGATATGGGGCACTGACACTCTATAAGGGTTTCCATTGTTTCCAAGTATAAAGGCACTTGGCATCTATTGAGTGTGGGAGGTCACCTGGGATCACCATCCAGTAGAAAAGAGTAAAAAGGACATTTGTTAAGTTACTTTAAAAAAATATCACGAGTACATTTTATGGGCCAGGCTTAGGGTAAGACCCTGGACATACATACATAAATATAGTCGCTAAGTTGTGTCCGACTCTTGCGACCCCATGGACTGTATCCCACCAGGCTCTTCTGTCCATGGGATTCTCCAGGCAAGAATACTCAAGTGGGTTGCCATTTTCTTCTCCAAAGGTCCTGGAAGGAGCATAGTAAATCAGTCAGTTCAGTTGCTCAGTCATGTCCGACTCTTTGCGACTCCTTGGACTGCAGCACACCAACTCGTAGGGCTTACTCAAACTCATGTCCATCGAGTCGGTGATGCCATCCAACCATCTCATCCTCTGCTGTCCCCTTCTCCTCCTGCCTTCAATCTTCCCTAGCATCAGGGTCTTTTCCAATGAGTCAGTTCTTCGCAACAGGTGGCCAAAGTATTGGAACTTCAGCTTCAGCATCAGTCCTTCCAATGAATATTCAGGACTGATTTCCTTTAGGATGGATTGGTTGGATCTCCTTGTAGTCCAAGAGACTCTCAAGAGTCTTCTCCAACACCACAGTTCAAAAGTATCAGTTCTTTAGCAGTCAGCTTTCTTTATAGTCCAACTCTCACATCCATACATGACTACTGGAAAAACCATAGCTTTGACTAGACGGACCTTTGTTGGCAAAGTAATATCTCTGCTTTTGAATATGCTGTCTAGGTTGGTCATAGTTTTTCTTCCAAGATGCAAGCATCTTTTAATTTCATGGCTGCAGTCACCATCTGCAATGATTTTGGAGCCCAAGAAAATAAAGTCTGTCACTATTTCCAGTTTCCCCATCTATTTGCCATGAAATGATGGGACCAGATGCCATGATCTTAGTTTTCTGAATGTTGAACCTTAAGCCAACTTTTTCACTCTCCTCTTTCACTTTCATTAAGAAGCTCTTTAGTTCTTCTTTGCTTTCTGCCATAAGGGTGGTGTCATCTATGTATCTGAGGTTATTGATATTTCTCCTGGCAATCTTGATTCCAGCTCATGCTTCATCCAGCCCAGCGTTTCTCATGATGTACTCTGCATATAAGTTAAATAAGTAGAGTGACAATATACAGCCTTGACGTATTCCTTTCCCAATTTAGAACCAGTCTGTTGTTCCATGTCCTGTTCTAACTGTTGCTTTTGACCTGCATACAGATTTCTCAGGAGGCAGGTCAGGTGGTCTGGTATTCCCATCTCTTGAAAAATTTTCCACAGTTTGTTGTGATCCAAACAGTCAAAGGCTTTGGTGTAGTCAATAAAGCAGAAATAGGTGTTTTTCTGGAACTCTTTTGCTTTTTTGATGATCCAGAGGATGTTGGCAATTTGATCTCTGGTTCCTCTGCCTTTTCTAAATCCAGCTGGAACATCTGAAAGTTCATGGTTCACATACAAGGAATGGTAAATGGAAGGACATTATTCATGTCATCAGGAAACATACAGTTTAGGAGGAAAAGAGAAGCAGTAAAGACATATAAGAAGGAAATGGCAACCCACTCCAATATGCTTGCCTAGAGAATCCTGTGGACAGAGGAGCCTGGTGGGCTGCTGTCCATAGGGTCGCACAGAGTCGGACATGACTGAAGTGACTTAGTTAGCATGCATGCATTGGAGAAGGAAATGGCAACCCAGTCCAGTATTCTTGCCTGGAGAATCCCAGGGACAGAGGAGCCTGGTGGGCTGCCATCTATGGGGTTGCACAGAGTTGGACATGACTGAAGCGCCTTAGCAGCAGCAGCAGAGACATATAAAGTAAATACATTTTAAACTAAAAAACTAAGAAACATTATGAGATTTACTGATTGAGAATAACTGAGAAGAACCTCTTCAGATAGTATGGTCAGGAAGAAACATTTTTGCTGCAACTGGAAAGTTGAGGAGGATTCAAGATTAGGCATTGCACTTCCTTCATCTGTTTTTCAGGGCTGCCTCTGAGCAGCGATCTTGAAACTTAGTAGTCAAGATGAGGGCCTTCATATCCTATCCCACAGCTTAATATGGAGTTGTCCTTCCAGACACAGGCCTTGATATTTTACTCCTCACATTTCCCAAATGCTTCCTCTTTCCATACACACACATACACATGCGTACACACAAGTACAAACTACGAACTCCACTTTTATATATTCTCTCTCTTTTTAAGTGATATAAACTTTAGCACTTCATGAAGTACACAGTCTCTTTTCAGAGAACTGCCATAGCATTTTATTTTCGGAATCAGTTGAGAGTTATAGACACTTTGACACTTTAACCCTACAAATTTCGGCAAGTATCATATGACCTAAGAAAAAGGATATTTTTCTTAGTTCACGTTCTATAATTGGACAATTTAACATTAGGTCAATACTATTATCGAATAGGGAAGCTTCCCAGGTGGCTCAGTGGTAAAGAATCTGCCTGCCAATGCAGGAGACATGTGTTTGATATCTGGCTCAGGAAGACCTCCAGGAAGAGGACATGGCAACCCACTCCAGTGTTCTTGCCTGGAAAATTCCACGGACAGAGGATCCTGGAAGGCTACAGTCCATAGGGTCACAAAGAGTCAGACACAACTGAGTGACTGAACACATGTTATCTAATACACAATCCATAATTCAAATTCTTCAAATTGTTGCCATATTGTCTTTAATGACTATGTTTTTTCTGATCCAAAATCTAATGAAGAAAAAGGATTGTGCTTAATTGACATGTCTTTTTAGTATCCTTTAATCTAGAATAGTTTATCAAACTATTTTGTCTTTTATATCTTGACATTTTTAAAGAATCCAACCCATTGCTGTGTAAAATGTCCAATAGAGGCCCAAACAAATACTAGATTTGTAGCAGTTTTTGATATTTATTCTAAATGCTCATTTGGAATTTAAAACTAACTGAAATGGCCAGCAGTCTATGCTACTGCAGTTCAAAGTATCCCAAATCAGTTCCATGGGTTGTAATAAGATGTTTTGTTAAAGGGACAAATATAATGGAACAATATATTTGGAACAATCTGCATTATATAAAAAAGTAAAAACAGATTTCTTTGCTGCAGAACTTTTCTAGAACCTTTATATACTAGTAGACGTTATGAATCTTTAAGAGAACTTCCCAAACTTAACTGATCATAGAACACTTTGTTTGGAGACTGTATTAGTTATCCATTGCTGAAAAATAAATTACCCCAAACTTAAAGACTTTAAGCAACAAGCATTTATTATCATAAACAGTTTCTGAGAATCAGGAATCAGGAATTGGCTTTGCTGTGGTTCTGGGTCAGAATGTCTCCTTAGGTTGTAGTAAAGATGTTGGCTGGGGCTGCAGTCATGGGAAGGCTTGACTGGGCCTGAATGGTCTGGTTTCAAGATGGCTCATACACATGGCTGTTGGCAGGAGGCCTCAGTTCCTCACTATAGGACCTATTGATAGGGCTGCATGAACACACTCATGCCCTGCAGCTGGCTTCTCATGGGATGAACCATTTACAAGAGAGCGAGGAGGCCTACTCTCAGAAGTTGCATACCATCACATCTACCAATGAGTCATTAAATTCACCACACATTCAAGAGGAGGTAAATTAAGTTCCACCCTATTTTTTAGCTTCAATTTTTTTTTTTTTTTTTTTAGCTTCAATTTTTGAAGGGAGCAATGTCAAAGAATTTGTGGGCATATTTTAAAATCACTATTAAGACTATCTTGGTGGCTCAGAATTCTTCATAACACACTTTAGAAAAGATTAGTTATAATGTTGAAAGAACTCAGGGTGAGAAGTTACAAGAAGTGAGTCTGAGCTCCACCTCACTGGCTAATTGAATTATAATTCTCTTTGTTGTCTATACACCTGTATTATTTGAATACATCGATTTAAAATTTCTATATAAGACTCACTCAGGATATGTATGTGTGTATATATATATTAGTTAAATTGGCTGCTTATTAACCAATAACTTGGTTATTGAGATAACTTAGGCTGATTTCTGAACTTCTTGAGCTTTAATTTTTACATAAGTAAAATGAGATAATACTACTAATGTTTGCAGTATCTTAGGTGTGTTGTGAAAATAAAGTGAACATGTACATGTGCTGTGCTTAGTTGTGTCCGATTCTTTGTGACCTCATGGACTGTAACCCACCAGGCTCCTCTGTTCATGGCAATTCTCTAGGCAAGAATACTGGAGTGGGTTGCCATGCCCTCCTCCAGGGGATCTTCCCAACCCAGGGATCGAACCCAGGTCTCCCACATTGCAGGCAGATTCTTGACCATCTGAGCTACCAGGGAAGTCCAAGAATACTAAAGTGGGTAGCTTATTCCTTCTCCAGGGCAACTTCCTGACCCAGGAATCAGACCAGGGTCTCCTGCATTGCAGGCAGATTCTTTACCAGCTGAGCTACCAGGGAAACCCAAATGTACAGAAAAATGGTTAAATAACTAGAATGTACTACTCAGATTAAAGGTAGGAGGAGAAGGGGATGACAGAGGACGAGATGGTTGGATGGCATCATCGACTCAATGGACATGAATTTGAGCAAACTCTGGGAGATGGTGAAGGACAGGGAAGTTTGGCATGCTGCAGTCCATGGGCTCGCAAAGAATCGGACACGACTGAGCAACTGAACAACAGCTACTCATCTGTTCACTTTTACTAAAACCATTGGCCAGCGTATGGCCTGTCAAATCACTGAAAACTAGATGTCTTACTTTTCATATTAAAAAGCTCCCCTTCCTATCTTCCAGGAGAATGTCACATTTATAGATGTACTTTAAAAGGCTTTTAATGAGCCTTATAACAACTCCATGGGAATTTTAACCTGACATTTGTCTTATGCAATTGCTTCTTTGCTAGACATACAGAACTTTGTCTCTGCAAGGTGCTAGTCTTCTGCCAAATGAATTGGTGTTGTTTTTAAAGACCTTTCTGTACACCCATAATTTCCCTAAACCATAAGGAGTCTCCTTTCTCCTATGTCTCCTAAGCTGACTCCACAGCAGTTCCTAAAGAGCAGTTCAGAAAATGTTTTAAGCAATGGAAGCCTCAACAAAATAAGTACCGAGTTTCCCATAGTAACCACATGGCAGGACAAAGCAGGGTTGGATGCACGCATCTTGATGGAATATGCTTGTCCAAGATTAGTCTCCCTACTTTCAAGTCCTATCCCATTACCAAATGAACCACCCAGACTAGACATAAAGAAAAATGTTGCTGCCGGCCAACTGCAGTTTTTAAATCCAAGGAGCTTAGAATACTTATAGACATAATCTCGTTAATCTTCATAATACTATGAGGTAAGTCAAAGTGTCATCACTCTTAGAGGCAAGTGTGGCCAAACTTGGGTTTATTTTGAGTCCCTGTATTTTTCTAATACTTCACTCTGTGCAACTATTATTTGAATATTGAATATGTTTTAGTTCTAGTACATAAAAGAAAGAAAAGAACAGACATAGATATTACAGTTGAATTAGGACCAGGGCTCTTAACCTAGAAAGAGCTATTGGTCAATGCATTAATTAAGACATCAAGTTTACACCCTGTCATCAACAGTAATTGTTCATTGCCTAACTAAACCCTCCTTAATTTATTATAGTCATTAGTGTCTGTTAGCAGGGAGAATGTACTTGAATTTTACAAGGGTATGTGGTTAGCAGTTTTCTGTCTCTGAGCTGGGACCTGACTCACTTGATCTTCTCACCTCACAGTTAACACAGGCCTGACTTAAGAAATGATTAGCCTTCATTGTAGAATTATAAATAGTCATAGGTCCTTCTGTTCTGCACCACAGCTCTCCAAGTTGTAAGAATCAGAGGACAGTATTAGATGACCTCTAAATTATCTTATATATCTAAAATTCTCAGTTAATGATTATCTGCTTTGATACAGAGATTAAGGCAACAATAACACAAAGAAATAGCCCAAATTAGAGTATTTGAGACAATCTGAGTTATTTGCATATTTTCATAATTTCCCAAAATCACTTTGAGGGTCAGTAACTTGATCCAGGAAAGTAAAAGTCTTTGTGGCTACCTCATTATTGACTTTCTGAGAGGGAGAGGGAAAAGGAGAAGGAGAGGAAGTGGGAAAGGAATTTCGCTTTGTGGTTCAGCAACGCATGTTTGGGGCAGCAGTAAGTCATGGGGATCTAGACATCACTGAGGAAACAGGCTGTTAAAGGAGAATTGCTAAACCTGTAGGGCAGATCCAGGCTTTGTAGGACCTACAGCTTCTTTAATCTTAAAGGCCCTCCTTAAGAGAAAGAATTCAGAATTAAGTTTAAAAATGCTTATTTATTCTGATGTGAATTCATTTGGATGTATATATTATTTATTTATTAAAAAAGTTTAAAATTGAAGTTAAGGTATAGTGTTGTGCTAATTTCTGCTGGACAGCAAAGTGACTCACTTATACACATATATACATTCTTTCTTTTTTTTTAATTTAAATTTATTTATTTTAATTAGAGGCTAATTACTTTACAATATTGTATTGGTTTTGCCATACATCAACATGAATCTGCCACAGGTGTACACGTGTTCCCCAATCCTGAACCCCCCTCCCACCTCCCTTCCCATACCATCCCTCTGGGTCATCCCAGTGCACCAGCCCCAAGCATCCTGTATCCTGCATCAAACCTGGACTGGCGATTTGTTTATTATATGATATTATACATGTTTAGAAAACTATAAAACACTGGTGAAAGAAATCAAAGAGGACACTAATAGATGGAGAAATATACCATGTTCATGGATCGGTAGAATCAATATAGTGAAAAGGAGTATACATTCTTTCTTTATATTTTTTTCAGTATGGCTTATCACAGGATATTGAATATACTTCCTTGTGCTATATATTAGGACCTTGTTGTTTATCCATTCTAAATGTAATAGTTTGCATCTACCAACCCCAAATTCTCACCTCCTCTTTGGCAATCACAAGTCTGTTCTCTATGTCTGTGAGTCTGTTTCTATTTTGTAACTGAACTTATTTGTGCCATATTTTAGAGGCCACATATGAGTGATATCATATGGTGCTTGCCATTCTCTATCTGACTTACTTCACTTAGTATGATACCCTCCAGGTCCATTTATGGTGCTCCATTCTTTTTTGCGGCTGAGTAGTATTCCACTGTGTATATGCACTACATCTCTATCCACGCCTCTGCTGATGGACACTTAGGTTGCTCCCATGGTTTGGTCATTGTGAACAGTGCTTCTGTGAACACAGGGGTGCATGTGTCTTTTTGAATTACAGTTTTGTCTGGGTATATTCACAGGAGTAGGATTGCTGGATCATATTGTAATTCTATTTTTAGTTTTCTGAGGAACCTCCATGCTGCTCTCCATAATGGCTCTACCAACTTACATTATCACCAGCAGTGTGGGCGAGTTCTTTTCTCCACACCCTCTCCAGCATTTGCTATGTGTAGACTTTTCAATGATGACCGTTCTGAGCAGTGTGTGGTAGTACCTCGTTGTAATTCTGACTTTTGTTTCTCTAATAATTAGTGATGTTGAGCATCCTTTCATGTGCCTACTGGCCATCTGCATTTTGGAAGTGAATATTTATTGGATTCTCATAGCCTCTTCAATATCATCCAAAACGGGGAAAGTAAAATGGAGGGAATTGGATAGAGATTGCAGCCTTAACTAATCATATGTGAAGTATCTTACTCTTGGAAATTTTATACTAACCTATGGCCATGTGAACGTGTTGCTGCCCTCATCCAGATCCTGGAAATGGTCTATGAGCATGAGGAGACCAGAAGCCCGGACTCTATTAGTTTCACATTCACACACCATTATAAACATGAAACATGTCAAGTCTAATAGACAGTTCAATTGGAAGTTCATTTAACTGAAAAATAAAAAAAAAAATGAAGCCATTGAAAAAAATAAGAAAGATCTATGTAAGCAACCATGATGCTTCCAGACTATATTGTTATGTGAAAAAATAAAGAATGGGATAATATAGCATGATTCTATTTATGTAAAAAATATACCAAATAAACCAACCCTGAAGCAATGTGTATATTGCATGTATGTATATATATATATATATATATATGCTATATATTTGCTACATATCAGATCCTTAATAGTGGTTACCTTTAGAGACTGTAAAGGGTTGTGGGGTATTATTTCAATTTTGCATAACAGATATGTATATGTTACATGCAGGCCTCCTCATTAATAACAACTGAACATCCCCCATAATCTCTGTTTCAAGCATCCCATTCTCACACCATCATTGACAGCTTTTACAGTTCAGTTCCTTTAGAGTCTCTATCTCGGACCCAACAGGATTGATAATCCAGTCTCCTATTACTCAGTGTCCTCAGTCGTTTCATATCCCCACATCCATCCTTACCTCTTATTCTTAAGTTCTGTGGTCCATGATTATAATCACTCATTTGCATACACCTTAACTGCCCTGCCATGTCTCACTTAGAATGTGCGTGCTCAGTCACTCAGTCGTGTCTGACTCTTGCGACCCCATACTCTGTAGCCTGCCAGGCTCCTTTGTCCTTGGGATTCTCCAGGCAAGAATACTGGAGTGGGTTGCCATTTCCTTGTCCAGGAGATCTTCCCAACCCAGTAATCGAACCCGGGTCTCCTGCATTGCAGGCAGATTCTTTACCGACTGAACTAGGAGGGAAGCCCCACTTAGTCAGACTTGGTAAACTCCATCCCTGCTTGAATCCAACTCTCCTACTCTGCCTCTGTAGCAGGGCAGCTAGACATGGCTGGAGAAAGCCATATACCTCATGCTGCCTGGTCTCATTTTCCATTTCTCACCTGTCCTCAGGGGAGCTCTTAGTGCTGCCCTGGAATCCTACTACATTTTCCCTGGTCCATTCACACTTCCACATTCCTGGTTTCCTCTTTCTTTAAACCTCCACCTGTCCTCCACTGTGCTCTTTCTTAGCTTATGACCGTGCTTACTATTTCATTGAGAAAAAAACAATCAGGGCAAAAACATCAAAATGCTCACCCTGCACAAACTCCCAGCACTGAATCTGTACCCTGTTGTCTGCCTTCTTTCCTGTCTGTGGATGAAAAACCAGGGCTTTCGTCTGAGGCCAGCCCTCTATTGTGTACTAACCCTGTCCCTTTCTCATCTACTTAACAGCACCCAGGGCCAAGCATCTACAAGCACAGTAAGCACAGTGTAGGGCCCACCTTGAGGTGCATGAAAATGTTTAATTCCCTTTACGATCAAAAGAAAAATATGAACTTTTAGGTCGAAAAGTGCCTTAATGTATAGTGTTATATTCAGTTCAGTTTCAGTTCAGTTGTTCCATTGTGTCTGACTCTTTGCGACCCCATGGGCTGCAGCACACCAGGCCTCCCTGTCCATCACTAACTCCCAGAGCTTGCACAAACTCATGTCCATTGAGCTGGTGATACCATCCAACCATCTCATCCTCTGTTGTCCCCTTCTCCTCCTGCCTTCAATCTTTCCCAGCATCAGGGTCTTTTCCAATGAGTCAGCTCTTCACATCAGGTGGCCAAAGGACTGGAGTTTCAGCTTCAACATCAGTCCTTCCAATGAATATTCAGGACTGATTTCCTTTAGGATCGACTGGTTTGATCTCCTTGCAGTCCAAGAGACTCTCAAGAGTCTTCTCCAACACCACAGTTCAAAAGCATCTATTCTTTGGCACTCAGCTTTCTTTATAGTCCAACTCTTACATCCAGACATGACTACTAGAAAAACCATAGCTTTGACTAGACGGACCTTTGTCGGCAAAGTAATGTCTCTGCTTAATATAGTCTCAATGTCTTTGTTAATGTATTCATTCTTAAACAACGCAGCTTTTGATCTCTGGGGTCTCTCATGAACCGCATTCATGAGAGCTCCTCCCTCATTCTACCCAGCCAGTCATTTCCAAAGGCCCCAACTTCCAAAGGCCTAATACTATCACCCTGGGGATTAGGCTTTCACATATGAATCTGGAGGGAGACAGATATCAATCCATAGCATTATCTAAACCCTGTCTTGACTCACCTTCCCTTCCAACCACCCACTCAACCGGTGCACTCAACCCACCCACAGCAACTTTCTGCCATTTTTTTTTAACAACAAAACATTTTAAGATGTTTGTCTGTATTAATTGTCATCTGCCACTCTCCTCCCATTCTCCTTTGAACTCCGGTTTTCATGCCCAAGGCACCACTGAAACTGCTTTTCAGACAAGGTCCTAGTGGCCTCCATGAGACAAAACCCAGCAGCCAGTCCTCCTCTTACTTCACTTAGCAGCAGCATTTTAAATAGCTGATCATTCCTTCCGCTTAAAACTGTTTTCTTCACTTGTGGTCTCTTTGTAAGGAGACCACATTTTTTTTGTAAATGAGAATGAAGATGTTTTTGAGAGTGAAAGTGGAGATGCCAACTACTACTGCAGATGCCAACTGGGACCGTCTCAGAGAGGTTTCTTCTAGGACAGGATCCCTGCCTGGCTCTTCCGCCTCAGTCTCCTTTGCTGCCCTCTTCTCTCCAACCTGTAAATATTGGACCACCCAGGGTATCCTTGGATCCTGCAATAGCTCCTGTTCTTCTCCTTCTCTTCCTTCTCTATGCTCCCATGGGGCTATTTTTCAACTGCTGCACACTGGTATGCTGTACTGCTTGATAAAATATTGAAATATTTCTATTCAAATTAGTGTTTGAACTGCTCTCACTCTAACGGCTCCCCACCCACCACTCCAGCTTCATTCTGGGAGCCTCATACCTACCCATGATCAGTTTCTAAAATGTTAACACCTGACCTTTTATTCCCCCACCCCCACCCCAACACCTGACTCTTTAGAACTGTGTTCCAGCACTTTCTGATTGGTTAGTATGATTGCCATACTGGTTGTTAAGTATTTTGAATATCATCCTTGCACTCATTTACCAGGCTTTACATGAACTCCTAAATTTATATTTGCAGTTCAGACTGAAACATTCTCCCTGAACCCTAGACTTGTATTGATAAATCCAGTTGCCTTACCAAAATCTCATCCTGAATACGTAATGGACACATAAGGGATATTTGGAACTTAAAGTATCCAGATTTTTCTTTCAAACCTGCTCATACAGTCTTCCTTAACTCAGGTAATAGCAACTTTATCCTTTCAGTTGCTCTGGTCCCAAGTCCTGGTTTGTTTATTTAACTCCTCTCTTTCACATCCCACACCCAAGTGATCAGCAAATGCTGTTAGCTCAGCTTTCAAATACATATTCCACTTTTCACTACCTCCACAGCTGCTACTTTCCACTGTTGTCTCTCACACTGACCACTGCAGTAGCTCCTGTCTTCCTGTTCCCATCAATGCCATTTCCAGTTATTTTCACCTCAGCAGAGTGCTCCTTATAAAACATCAGACTCTTCATGTCAGAATCCTCCCATCTCACTTATATAAAGTCCAGACCCTTACGATGACCTCAAGGTCCTATGTGTCTGCTCCACATCACCCACTTAAGACCTCTGACCCCATCTACTGCTCCTATCCCCACCCTCCATCCATGCCAGCCACACTCACCTGCCAACTCTTCCCCACCAGGCACATTCTTGCATCAGACCTTGGCACTTGCTGTCTCCCCCTGCCTGGCCTGTTCTTTCCCCATGCTGCACACAGCTGGCTCTTTACCTCCTTCAGGTCATTAATTAAAGGTCACCCTCTCAGTGAAGTCTTCCTTTCACAAATTATAACCCCTGCTACCCATTGCCCTTACCGCCTTTATTTTTGTCCATAGCACTTGTAACCACATGCCCCATTGTAGATTTTACTTCTTCATTATGTGTCAGTTTCGTTGGTTGTTCCCTTTGTCTGCTTGGGTTGCCATAACAAAGTACTATAGCCTGAGTGGCTTAAGCAGCAAATTTATTTCTCACTGCTCTGGAGGCTGGAAGCCAAGGTGCTAGCAAATAATTTTCATTCTGAGGCCTTGTCTCTTGACTTGCAGGAGGCCACGTCTTGCTGTGTGCTCACATTCTTTGTGCCCAAGGGGCAGAGGGGCGGGGTGGGTGGGTGGGTAGAACGAACTCTCTGGTGTGTCTTCTTATAAGGACAGGAATCACACCAGAGGGTCCCCCCTCATGACCTTATCTAACCTTAATTATTTTCCAGAGACCCCCATCTCCAAATACCATCATATTGGGATTAGGGCATCAACATATGAACTTTTGGAGGGACACAATTCTGTCATTAACATGTGATACAACCTTGACCTAGAAGAGTGCCTGGTACATAGTGGGTACTTGGAATTCATAGTTAGAAAATAATGTCAGAAAAAAAGAAAATAATGCCATTATTTTAATACCTCAAAAAGTTTTACCACTATGAAATTTTATTCTTTATTAATTAATATGCTGTAGGGAAAGTCTCCAAAAACAGAGTAGCTGGTTTTTTCACAATCCTGTTCTAAAATTTCACATAGAGGTAGTAAAAGATAAATTTTGTATGTTATTTGGAAGTTTATACGCTATACACTGCACAGACTTACACAACTAGAGTCAGAGAGAAGTCTAAAGCTGAGGCCAGGGATTCAGTGTTCTAAGTCAGTCACTCAGCCAGGTCCATCTATACAATCTCTGGTCACAGTGCTGAATTCAGTATCACACAGTGGCTACAGAACACTTGCTGGCAAACCCATCTCTCTCAAATAACGCTGAAAACTGAGCTAAGGAAAAGCAAGAAATCAGGCCTCTGTTCTTCAATGAAGATTGGAAACAGAAGAGAGTTAAAAATGAACGGGAGCCATGGAGATGCTATGAGGGTTTCCAACTCATCCTTTCCCTTTCTTGTGATTCTTAAGGCTAATTGTCCTCATAAAACCCACAAGTTGGCACAGAGTATTCAGAAACTCCTTTTGTTATCTGTGATACTCTGATGTAGACATGGACCTATCTTTTATTCTGTCCACTTAAAAACAGTTTCATTTACCAAGTTAATCAGGAAAAATATAATCATAAAACTGAAGAATCATTAGCAATTCTAGTGTTTTCTAGTAATTATGAACATTAGCCTCTGGGGAATCTCTTTAACATGCTTACACACATATTCATATCATAACCCCCTGGACACGTTTGCAGCCCTGAATCTGAACATTACTCAGTTCTCAGCCTTCCCTGGGAAAATCTCCAGAGAACCTCAGTTCTCATCTGTGTAGATGGGAGTTGCCAATCACTTCTCTCCCCACTGCGGAGACATTGAGAATCATCTCAAATCTGGTTTCTTTACATGTTAGAAAGGAGCTCAATTCAGAAAGTCACTCAGGATGGTTATAACCTTATAGGATTTAACAGTTGTAAGGAACTTCATTCTACATACAATTTTTATGTAATTTATGAAAGGCAGTGGTGCTCATTTTCCCTTTCCTTCTCTAAAATAAACAAAAAATGTTTTGAGTTAGGCTTTTTTTTGTATTTTCATTTTGCAATAAATTTTCTTTCTTTTTTTTTTTCTAGTAGTTGGGAGATAGGATGAAAATGGGGGCATGTTAATACAATTATTGTGCAAAATGTACATTTTGATCATTAATCACCAACTACTAGGGAAGACAGAGGTGGGAAGTGAAGCAGACATGTCTTATTTAAGAAAACCTGACTGGAAAAAATGGGTATTGTTTTGAGTTATGATGCCCCTTGTTGCTTCTTATACAGCAATTTTTATTAGTGCATTTTCCTCACACTTCTACTTTGAACAGCACTAGCTTAGACTTCTGAATTCATATCATCTTTTAGGGAAAAATGATTTCATAATCAAATGTGAGGCTCTACAATAGAAAAGAACTTTTTGTGTCCTTCAGTTTTCTCAACCACATTGCATATAAACTCACAAACATCTGATCAGTGGCTGCAGAATCTATATTTTGTTTAAGCTGTTGGCATAGATGCTAATAATGATTCCAATCAATTCATAGTAAGATAAATTATGTAAAATGACAAGAGGAGTCAATGGTACTTTTTGTCACTGTGTTGATGCTTTCTTCACTAGTTTAGGATTCCCTGGTAGCTCAGCAGTTAAAGTGTCTGCCTGCAATGCAGGAGACCTGGGTTTGATCCCTGGGTTGGGAAGATCTCCTGGAGAAGGAAATGGCAACCCACTCCAGTATTCTTGCCTGGAGAATCCCATGGATGGAGGAGCCTGGTGGGCTACAGTCCACAGGGTCGCAAAGAGTTGGACACGACTGAGCGACTTCACTTTCACTAGTTTAGAGTAGAAATTGGTGGCTTCAGTAGTATCAGTGCTCATTTTATTGGTCAATACAAGGCAAAACAAAATGGACAAATATTTGAGAAGGTGTTTCTTGGTACTTAATTCAGAGAATTCTATTCTGTGAGTAATTTTAAGAATTGATAACTTAAAGTGAACGGTGTCAGATTCATGATCTCCAAAGAAGATTTAGTTTCAGGATCAGGGATCAGGTTTGATCACTCAGAGCTTTTGTGTGGCAGAAGTTTTATTACAGCGAAAAAGGACAGAGAAAGATTCTGACGTGGACATCGGAAGGGGGACAGAGAATGCCCCCACTTGCTGGTCTTATCAAGGCCTTATATACTTCTACCAGACCCACTCCCACAACATTCATCTTAAGGTAACAAGATTAGTCAGAAGGTTCTTGAAAAGAAGGAGAAACATGTCCTCAAGCAAGATACATTGTTATTATATAATCATTAGTACAGAACTTAAGGAAAAATTTATCCTTGAGCAAGGTGAGTTTTGTTGTGTAATAATTAGCTCTGGGCTTAAAGAAAATAACGTCTTAGGTGACTAAGACAAAGCAATGTAGGAAAAAAGTTTGTCCTCAAGAGCCTCAAACCTCTTTCTTCTCCTCGGGGACCTGGAGTTCTTACAACCTACCTAAGAAAGTATTGTTGGTTGGAAAATTCCATGGACTGAGCAGCCTGGTTGGCTAGTCCATGGGGTTGCAAAGAGTCAGACACAATTGAGCAACTTCACTTTCACTTTCAAGAATTAAATCAGAATCAATTTGGATATTTCCTAAATTCATTTCAAGGAATATTTCTCTTAATTGAAAATTGTAAGACCTACATCCTTGGAGGAGGGTAGGGCAACCCACTCCAGTATTCTTGCCTGGAGAACCCCATGGACAGAGGTGCCTGACGGGCTATGGTCCATAGGGTTGCAGAAGAGTCGGACATGACTGAAGCGACTTGCCTAGCCTACCCTAGCCTAAGACCTACATCAGAAACATATATTTGAATTGTTCTGTAGTTCAAAGTGCAGCTTTCATATCCAGTACCTTATTTTGATTCTCACAATACCTCCCAGATGGTAGACAGGGCAGGTGAGATATACCTGTTTCACAAGAGTTAACCAAAAGAGAAAAGAAGCTATGCAAGGCCAAGGTTACAGAGCTGATAAATAGGGGAATTAGGATTTGAACACAAATCATTTGGCTCCAAATATGTCTAATACGGTATGTTGCCTTTCCTATTTTAAGCTAATATGATTATAACGGTGATACTGCTGAAGTAAATTCAAACAAAGATAGTTTATCTGGGGGCCTAAATTACTCAGATAACTAACTGTATATTTCTGGTTGCTTTGCAAATTGAGACATGGCCTGAGTGTTAAGTCAGGAGTTCCCCAAATGAATTTTGGTAAAGAATATAATCACTCCTCGGATACAGAGACTTAATTAGTTCTTTGTATTTTGCTATGATTCACATTATTTTCCTCAGGACTAAAGAATCTAAAGTTCTAGATTCTCCTCTCTAGAGAGATAACAAGGAGCCCTTTAGTGATATTAAAAAAGTATATTCAACTGTACCTACCATATCACAGATTTTCTTCCTTATTAGTTATCAGATAAAACTATGAACATTACGAATACATCTATTTAGACAAACATATAAGATAGTCAAGAGGACTTCCCTGGTGCCCTAGTGGTTACGAATCTGCCTGCCAATGCAGGGGACACAGGTTTGATCCCCGGTCCAAGAAGATACCACATCCCGTGAGGCAGCTAATCCTATGTGCCACAATCACTGGACTTGTGTGCTCTAGAGAGTACAGGCTGCAACCACCGAGCCCATGCTCTCCAACAAGGGAAGCCACCACAGTGAGAAGTATGAGCACTGCAGCTAGAGAGCAGCCCCTGCTCGTCACAACTAGAAAGCCCTCATGCAGCAGTGAAGACCGAGTGCAGCCAAAAATACAGAGATAAATAAATAAGTTAATTAAAAAGATAGTCAAGGTATTATTAAATGCTATGTGAGCCTTCTGGAGGCTCAGATTTCTTATCTATGAGATTAGTTTGTTAATGTGATATCATTTTTCAGGGATGTGGACAATAGGTACATATTTATTTGTGCTCCAGAGGTGCTATTAACTATCAATTATTTCTTAAATTTTGCTCAATGTACACAAAATTCTTTAATCATTAAAGAGTTAACCTACATGGAAAATTTATCCATGCAAACCCCTTACTTTAAGTGCCTGGTTTTGGCACACCCTGATGGTCTTGGAAGGTATAGAAAGTTCTTGCCCACTCATAAGCTTCTGGCAATAGGAGATTCTGCAACAAGTAAGACTAGTGATGTTGGGTAGAACAGCACTCCTCTACAGGTCTGGTAGGCCATTGCCTGGCCCACAGCCTAGCAGATCGCACATGTTGGAAGAATATTTTTTGAATAAATGAATGAATGGTCCACTAGCTGATGTGGAGGCCTTTATTTGCTCTACTGCTCCATCAATTGTCTCTACCCCTTAATAACATGTACTGTCATCAGTGGGGAAGAGTTTGGGAACTCCTTTCCATAACAGATATCCAAAGCATGTAAATAATTACAGTTCAGCCTAAAGCACTGATGCTAGCTGAAAGGGAGAACAAATGGAGGAGTGTGACTGACAAAGTGACTGAAGCTGATAAGAGCTCACCAAAAGGAGAGACAGAAGCAGGAGCTGTAATGAGCTAGAACTGGAAGCCGCTGGACCAATGGATATTTCAGCTGGTTGCTCTGTTCAGTTTAGAATACATTAGACATATCGTATATCAGGCACTAGGCATAGTGTTAGGTGCTGGGCCCACCAGGGGTCTGAAATTCAGGAAACAGGGTGTACTTATATTTAAACAGTATTTCAGTTACAGTTTCAAACAATATGCTCAGCATTTTTTCTTCAACTTCCAGACATCTTTTTATACTATTTCTAAATTTTAAAATGATGGTAATCTGAAAAAAGTATAATATGTACAGTATGTTTTCCTCCACTTCCAGACTTTTTTTTGACATTCTGTAGATAACAAATAGACCTATTGCTTTGAATATACTGAGCATATTATTTAAAAATGTAATAATATTTTACTTAAAAATAAATTTATGTTTCCTAATTTTTCTGATCCACTAAAGAAAGGTTAAATAGAACTCTCCACCATGACCCATCCATCTTGGGTGGCCCAACACACATGGCTCATAGTTTCATTGAGTTAGACAAGGCTGTGGTGCATGTGATCAGTTTGATTAGTTTTCCATGACTGTACCATTCAGGTATGACCTAAATCAAATCCTTTATGACTATACAGTGGAAGTGACAAATATATTCAAAGGATTAGATCTGATAGACTGAGTGCCTGAAGAACTATGGACAGAGGTTTGTGACATTTTACAGGAGGCATTGATCAAGACCATCCCCAAGAAGAAGAAACGCAAAAAGGCAAAATGGTTGTCTGGGGGGGATTTACAAATAGCTGAGAAAAGAAGAGAAGTGAAAGGCAAAGGAGAAAAGAAAAGATATACCCATCTGAAGGCAGAGTTCCAAAGAAAAGCACGGAGAGATAAGAAAGCCTTCCTCAGTGATCAATGCAAAGAAATAGAGGAAAACAATAGAATGGGAAAGACTAGAGAGCTCTTCAAGAAAATTAGAGATACAAAGAGAACATTTCATGCAAAGATGGGCTCTATAAAGGACAAAAATGGTATGGGCCTAACAGAAACTGAAGATATTCAGAAGAGGTGGCAAGAATACACAGAAGAACTATACAAAAAAGATCTTCATGACCCAGATAACCACAATGGTGTGATCACTGACCTAGAGCCAGACATCCTGGAATGTGAAGTCAAGTGGGCCTTAGGAAGCATCACTATGAACAAAGCTAGTGGAGGTGATGGAATTCCAGTTGAGCTCTTTCAAATCCTGAAAGATGATGCTGTGAAAGTGCTGCACTCAATATGCCAGCAAGTTTGGAAAACTCAGCAGGGGTCACAAGACTGGAAAAGGTGTTTTCATTTCAAACCCAGAGAAAGGCAATGCCAAAGAATGCTCAAACTACTGCACAATTGCACTCATCTCACACGCTAGCAAAGTAATGCTCAAAATTCTCAAAGCCATGCTTCAACAGTATGTGAACCATGAACTTCCAGATGTTCCAGCTGGATTTAGAAAAGGCAGAGGAACCAGAGATCAAATTGCCAACATCTGCTGGATCATAGAAAAATCCAGAGAGTTCCAGAAAAACATCTGCTTTATTGACTATGCTAAAGTCTTTGTGTGGATCACAACGAACTGTGGAAAATTCTTGAAAAGATGGGAATACCACACCACCTGACCTGCCTCCTGAGAAATCTATATGCAGGTCAAGAAGCAACAGTTAGAACTGCACATGGAACAACAGACTGGTTCCAGATCAGGAAAGGAGTACATCAAGGCTGTATATTGTCACCCTGCTTATTTAACTTATATGCAGAGTACATCATGAGAAACACTGGGCTGGAGGAAGCATACGCTGGAATCTAGATTGCTGGGAGAAATATCGATAACCTCATATATGCAGATAACACCAATCAAATGGCAGAAAGCAAAGAGGAACTAAATAGCCTCTTGATGAAAGTGAAAGTGGAAAGTGAAAAAGTTGGCTTAAAACTCAGCATTCAAAAAATTAAGATCATGGCATCCAGTCCCATCACTTCATGGCAAATAGATGAGGAAACAATGGAAGCAGTATGATACTTTATTTTGGGGGCTCCAATTTTTTTTGGGCTCCAAAATCACTGCAGATGGTGACTGCAGCCATGAAATTAAAAGACACTTACTCCTTGGAAGGAAAGTTATGACCAACCTAGATAGCATATTCAAAAGCAGAGACATTACTTTGCCAACAAAGGTCCCTCTAGTCAAGGCTATGATTTTTCCTGTAGTCATGTATGGATGTGAGAGTTGGACTGTGAAGAAGGCTGAGCGCTGAAGAATTGATGCTTTTGAACCGTGGTGTTGAAGACTCTTGAGAACCCCTTGGACTGCAAGGAGATCCAACCAGTCCATTCTGAAGGAGATCAGCCCTGGGATTTCTTTGGAAGGAATGATGCTAAAGCTGAAACTCCAGTACTTTGGCCCACCTCATGCGAAGAGTTGACTCATTGGAAAAGACTCTGATGCTGGGAGGGATTGGGGGCAGGAGGAGAAGGGGACGACAGAGGATGAGATGGCTGGATGGCATCACTGACTCGATGGATGTGAGTCTGGGTGAACTCCAGGAGTTGGTGATGGACAGGAAGGCCTGGCGTGCTGCGATTCATGGGGTCGCAAAGAGTTGGACACGACTAAGCGACTGAACTGAACTGAAAATCACTGCAGATGGTGACTGCAGTAATGAAATTAAAAGACACTTGCTCTTTGGAACAAAAGCTATGACCAACCTAGACAGCATATTAAAAAGCAGAGACATTACTTGGCTGACAAAGGTATACTAGTCAAAGCTATGTGTTTTTTTTGGTAGTCATACATGGATCTGATAGTTGGAGCATAAAGAAAGCTGCTGCTACTGCTGCTGCTAAGTCGCTTCAGTCGTGTCCGACTCTGTGTGACCCCAGAGATGGCAGCCCACCAGGCTCCCCTGTCCCTGGGATTCTCCAGGCAAGAACACTGGAGTGGGTTGCCATTTCCTTCTCCAATGCATCAAAGTGAAAAGTGAAAGTGAAGTTGTTCAGTCATGTCCGACTCGTAGCGACCCCATGGACTGCAGCCCACCAGGCTCCTCCATCCATGGGATTCTCCAGGCAAGAGTACTGGAGTGGGATGCCATTGCCTTCTCCAAAAGATAGCTGAGGGCCAGAGAATTGACACTTTTGAACTGTGGGGTTGGAGAAGACTCTTGAGAGTCCCTTGGACTGCAAGGAGATCCAACTAGTCAATCCTAAAGTAAACTCCAATACTTTGGCCACATGAGGCCAAAGAAGAACTGACTCATTGGAAAAGACCTGGTTGCTGGGAAAGACTGAAGGCAGGAGGAGAAGGGGATGATGGAGGATAAGATCATTGGATGGCATCATCAACTCGATGGGCATGAGTTTGAGCAAGCTTTGGGAATTGGTGATAGACAGGGAAGCCTGGCGTGCTGCAATCCATGGGGTCGCAGAGTTGGACATGACTGAGCGATTGAACTGAAATAGACAGATTCTCAAGAAGTTCCAGTCTAATAAAGCAGAAGGATATGGGGAAAAAATCATTACACAGACTAAGAGCCATCACAGAGACTATAAAAAGAACAGAAGTGGCTTCCCACATAAGCAAGAAATTACTGCTTTGGGGAGATGAAACAGAGTCAGGAAAGACCTCATAGGTGTGGCACTGTCTGAGCAGCATGTGGGGCAATAAATAGGTGTTTACCAAAAGGACAACATGGGGAAAGAATTCCAGGGAGAGGATGGGCATAATGTAAGAACACAAAGGCAGGAGACAGCATTGTCTTTTCAGAGGACCACAGCTAGTTTAGTAGCGCTCAAAGTTTCAGTGAGAGGCAGAGGTGAGGGTGGTAAGACGTAGTCAGGGGCTAGTTATATAACATTGTTTGTCGTGTTAGAGTCAGATTTTATTCCACAGAGTTCATGAGGAATCAGCAAATGATTTTAAGTAAAGGAAATAATTTGGTCAGAGTTGTTGAGAAAAGGCAGCAGTACCATGGCTCTTGCACAGCCTCTCAACGTCCCTATAACCTGAGAGTAGGTTAAAAAAAAAGAGATGAAAAATAAAATAGAAGTCAGGATGTTATAAGCTAACCAAGTTTATTTGTTTAATGACAATGTATGACTGTCTATGCTGAGTGCTTTAGATCGAGGATGGAGGAATAGTGGCCTAGTTATTTCTTTTTCGTACTATAACTCTTCCACTCTCCAAAACAAAACTAGAAATTTCTCTAGACTAATGCATCCCACTTCCTTTGTTATTTCCATTCCTTTTTCCTATTTCTCAATGACCAGCATTGGGTAAACATGGGGTCATAGGAAGAGGAAGCGTGGAGGAAGGGCTGCATTAGATGAGGCATCCATATTGCTTTCCCCCTACTTCATGCCTCCATTACAGCAGTGGGAGTTTCTGGTAGCATGGAAAAGCAAAATCCAGGAATCATTTGCAAGTTTTCTTTTAGGAACTTGTTCTAGGCTATGAAACTTCTCCGGCTTTTCTTTTTCCTTTTTAGTATTAAGAGTTCTTATCAATTAAGGTTAGCAAAAAGGAAATTGAGTTTCCCTCAGTTTCTCACTCCCTCTGGGAGAGAAACTACAACAGTAAAATATCCAGAAGGGAAGTACTTAGAAGAGGAAGCTAAGGATAATCAAGATTTGACTGTACATTTATTGTAATTGTTGAATTATTTACATTCTCTGACTCTTTTTTGACTGAACTGATATGGTCTGGATGGTAGAAAGGAACACTGGGCAAAGAACTAGGAGGTGGTTCTCTGAATCTCTCTCTTTAATTAATTAACCTCAGTGTCTTCAGATAAATCACTTCTTTGGGTCTGTTTTCTTATCAGGAAAAAAAGGGAGTACTATTATATCAAACTTTTCTCAAGTTTAAGCGATTAACTACTTTGCATCAGATTCACCTGAGATAGTTCCAAAATACACAGATTCCCAGATCTAACTGGCAGTTATAATGTACTGATTGAGCCTATAGAACCTGCATGGGACTGGGCTTAACCTCCTGCCATGCCACTTACTGACTAGGTGACCTTGAGCAAGTTATTTCAAGCCTGCAGTATCTAATTTTTCTCCAGGGATGATAATAACAACAGTATACTCCATATTGTTCCTTGAAGGGTAAAATGGTATAATGCTTTTAAAACATCAATTATATTGTCTGGTTATACTAAGCACTGGAGAAGGCAATGGCACCCCACTCCAGTATTCTTGCCTGGAGAATCCCATGGACGGAGGAGCCTGGTAGGCTGCAGTCCATGGGATTGGGAAGAGTCGGACACGACTGAGCGACTTCACTTTCACTTTTCACTTTCATGCATTGGAGAAGGAAATGGCAACCCACTCCAGTATTCTTGCCTGGAGAATCCAGGGACAGAGGAGCCTGGTGGGCTGCCATCTATGGGGTCGCACAGAGTCGGATATGACTGAAGCGACTTAGCAAAAAAAAAAAAAAAATACTAAGCATTCAACAGATGTTATCATTTGTATAGCCCACAGTATGTATGTACGGAGTGCTCCATTAAACATCTGTTGAATAAATAAAAGAAATATAACTGAAGTTTTTCGGGTTTTTTTAAGCAATATTTTTTGACCTCAGATCTGAAATTTCTTTATTAGCCCCAGGAATTACTTCCACCAAAAAGGTAAAGATAGTTTGAGGGAATTTAAGTGTTATGCTCAATTTGCCTTATTTTTACTCTTAGACTACTAAGAGCCTCATGATAACTAAAAAAATAATTAAATGATAAAAGTCCCACTAAAGTGAGTGAACTGAGAGGCAGAGAATGAGTCTCATGGACTTTGTCGGCTGGACCCAGCCTGCCACTGCATAATACAATGACTCTCACCTAGGTGTTCATCTCCATTTTACCTCACAAGTTGCCGTGAAATTCTGCTACTACAACTGACTTTGAATCATAACAATAACAACAACAAAGGCAAGATTTCATTTTCTGTATTGTTGAGCGAGCAGAAAACAGGGCAATGTAACTTTTAAAGCTTGTAAAATGTAACAATAAAACTTGAAAATCAGTTATCAAAAATAGCGAACTTCTATCACCCGTTAATCTACTGATCAAAACATTCCACGTACATCGAACTGTGTATTTTTTTTCTTTTTTCCAAGTGGTGGTGGCCCCTCGCTTAATACTAAGCTTCTCATTCTCCCTGGTGTTTTTAGTGAGAGGCGTTACCAGCTTAGTACCAGCAGAGAGGAAATCGCTTCAGAATCTCTGGAAGTGGTGGCCTCCTAGAAAGATCGCCGGGAGGGGAGGAGTCGTGATTGTCCTGGAAGAAAAGCATGGCCCTATCCGGGAAGTCACGGCTTGCCGGGAGGCTGGGGTTGGCGGCTTTGGGTCCTGGAGGTGGCAGACACGGGAGCCAACAACCTCGGAGCTGTGGCATGCGCGGCTGGGGGTTGGGGCGGGGGGTGGGGAAGTGCTCGGTGTGTGCAAGTGAAAGAAACAGCCGGACGGGGCTGAAACTGACCAGGGGCCATCCTTGCCTGGCGAGCGCAGCGGAGCCTGGGACCTAGCTTGCACCGACGGACGCCGCGAGCCCCGGGCCTCGCGGGGAGCGGCAGCCCCTCCCTTGCAAGCCCGCGCTTCCGCCCGAGAGCCGGCGGCAGCCGTGACCGTGGCTGCGCCGCGCCTTCCGCCTCCTTCTAGGAGCTGCTACCGCGCCCCCGCGCGCCGCGCCCACAGGCCGCGGGAAGGGAGAGCGTCCGGACCCGGGGACCTCCGCCATGCGCCGGAGACCCTCACGGAACTGGACGCGGGAGGGCTCCGCTAGCCTCACGTTTAGCTCCCGCCAGGGATGGGCCACTCGGCACCTGCGGCCTCTCGGGAGCGGGGACTTGGCGGGGTTATGACCGGCGGCTGCCGCCCCGGCGCAATGGAAGGGAGAACGGAGGTAGCGGAGCTTCCTTCCTCTCTCACACTCGCAGTGACACTGGAGGGCCAGAGCCCCAGCGCGAACGGGTGGGGACCTCGGAGGGAACCAACTAGATCCCGGATTTCCTGCTGCCACCGGCGGCTGGGGGGTGGGGGGAGCGCCAGTACCAGCTCTGTAAGCCTGTAATGGGACTTTGCCGTTGTTGTCCACTACAGCCTCCGCCGGGAGTGTCTTCCCGCTTAAAGTCCGCTGTGGAAGACGATTCTCCTCCTCCTTCCCTCCCTCCCTCTCCCCCTTCCCCCACTCACCTTCGTTCATCTCTCTTGCCTTCTTCCCAAAGGGCCAAGGCAAATATGCACACGAGTGAACAACTTGATACTACAGTGTGTGAATGTGTGGTTTGTGTAGGGAAGCGGTAATGGGGTGGGACAAAATGAAAATAAAATTAGGACTATCTTGACTGTGTAACAATAACCTCCTCCCTTCCCACCCACTGCTGCTAGCAGTCTCTCGACTGTGTCCAACGGGTGACGAATTTTACATGTTCAGACCTAGGAGGAAATTAGCCTGGGGTTACCGAGAGCTTTCTTCTCAATGTTTTATTTTTCTGAAGCATATTCATATTCCTAGCAAATAAGCAGCATCCCCAGCAGAGTATTTAGCATGCTATAGGGAGGCCATTCCTGGACACAACTGAGGCAGCTTCTGGGTAGGGTGGCTTTTGTCACCTCTGCAGCAGAGGTCACTAGACTCTGCTCAGGATGTTACATGAGGGGACAGGTGTTTGGGAACACACACTGCTCTAACGAACCACCCTGTCCCGGCTGAGGGCAAATGCTTTTCATAAGGATGAGATGGGCTGGTGAAAGGTGGAAAGCATAAACTGAACCTTGAATGTATCTTGCACGCGCCCCGCACTCCCGCTCCTCCCCAGCCTTCACAGAAGCAGCGACAGACTCCTCTCGACAGCCCAACATCCCCTCCCTCACTTGCTAACACCTGCATTAAAACACCGCAGTCGGAGGGGAGTGTCTGCGAAAGACAAGCTCCCTGAGAGTCCTCTTGCTACTGCTACTGCGTAGTCATGGAATATTCTTTATTCAAGAGGCCCTTTTAGTTGATTCTAACCAGGCTCGGGTTATTTTGCCCCTGGTCACCAACAGGGGGCGGCAGATGCCCTGCGATACCCCCGCCGCTTGCAGGAAGGGCGTCCTGTTGTCTCTGGGAATCCAGTTTAATTGAACATGTGGGGTGAAAAGGGGGACCTACCGCCGGTTCGTTCGTCTCAGCAGCCCCGGGGTCTGGGGTCCTGGGCGCCTCCGGGGGCCCCTGAGGGCCTCCCTGTGCAGCGAGTGGGCGAAGCCATCAGTGCCCCCAAGCAGTGCCTGTAAACTTATCGGACAAAACAAATACGTTAACCATAATACGTTATGGTTAACACGATATACACACGTTGCAAAGTGTTACAGAATCGATTGACGCTTTCGGTCGTTTTTAAAGTTCTCTCACTAAACAGAGAATTAGAAAGTACGGTTACCACGGGCTGAATGGTGGCAGTGGTAGGCTCTGCTCAGTTATTTTGAATTTTAAAAGGGTTTCTCTCGGAAGCTGGGAGCTACTGTTTAGCCACAGAATTGTCAGATTTGTGTGGAAAAGGTTCCGAAGCATCTAGCAAGGGAAACCAGGTGGGCTCTGCTGGTTCGGCCAGCGTGTGTGTCTGCGAGCGTGGCCAGGCGTGTGCCGAGGCGCCGTGTTCCTAGAGCCGGGAGCTGTGGCGGCGCGGATTGGTCCGGACCCAGCGGGATTCGCTACCGGCCGGATTTTCCTGAAAACCTACCTCGCTCCGTAACTCCAGCTCTTGAGTCTTCAGAATTGTCAGAGAGGCGATGTATATCGTCTTCAAGGCAATACTCCCACAGAAATGAGCAATTTTAAAAATCCGATACTTTTTGTAGAGCAGTAAGTTGTTTGGGAAGAAAAGAAAAATTAGAAGACGGTTGAAAAACAATTGAAGCCTGGCTATTACAGTCATCTCTAAATAGCTTTTGACAAGTGATAGCTTCCGGGTTTTCCGAATGAAAAAGGATGTATTCAATAATTGTAGCAAGGTTATGCCCTTACTCTATAAATCTCATGCACAATTAAAAACTAATTCCTAAAATACTTTTGCAAGGTAGGGGAAAATTAGTTTTTAATTGTAGACATCATCACAGCATGGGGCTAAGAAGTTAATTGTATTGTAATTATGGACTAAACATATCGGTGGTATCTTAATGTTTTACCAACACTAATAGTTGGTGGAAATGCAGCCATAACTTCTAAAGAAGGGAAGAATTTCAACAGCACACTTCATTGTCAGAAATTTCTTTAATGTGGAAAGTCCATATCATGTTAAAATATAGAATCTTCCCCAAATAATGATGACTATTAATTAAGGTACTATAAAACTGTAGGACAGTGTTAAAATATGTATTTGAGAAGGATGAGGAGAAACTGAGAAGAAAAGGACTGACTTGTCCAAGTGGGGAAAAGAAAGTAAATTCGGGTAGGGAATTTCCAAATTGGGTTCAAAATCCTAAGACAAACCAGAGGCCCAGCTGCTCCTGTGGAGAGTCAATACTATAGCTGTTGAACTAGGGGATCTGGCTCATCATGGGCTCTGAGAAAACGGACAGTTCTTTGTGTCTGAGGCTAAATCTGAGCAATTTAAAATTTGCCAGTACCAACACTATTTACCTTCAAATGTGTGTAGTAAACAATTGCACACTGAGCATGGAAACATGTTTTATTCTGTTTTAAAGTGACAAAAATTGCACCAAGGGCCAGCTGCAAAAGATTTCTTAAAAAAATTTTTTTTGCCATGAATTATCAATACTATGAAATATTAATAATATCAACTTTTGAAACTGTTTTGAACTGTAACACAACTTGACTTATTTCCTTTATAATGATGACTATCATTTTATGTGCCACACAACAGCTGTATGAGGCCGATGTCATTATTTCCATTCCACATATAAGGAAACTCAAAGAGCCTAAACTATTTGCCTGAATTCACAAAGCTATCAACTAGAAAGCTACTTTCTGATTCTAAATTCCAGGCTTTTTAATACCATCTTGCTGCAAGCCGTAAAACTGCATTGAATCCCAATAATGGACACAAACTCTTTGACTATCAGATTATCTGGTGACTGAGCAAAAATGGGCAAACTCATTGCTATCACTATTTGAGTGACTCAAAACTAAATTAAAAACAAAAACACCCACGTGCCACAGAAGATATCAACCTCCAAATCATTTATGGAGGTAATGGGAGGAATCAACAATCTATGTTAAAATTTCAAAATTTTAAAATATAAACAAATTTCATGATTATTGTAGGTAGAATACCTAAAACTCCACTGTTTTTGCTTTGCCTGACTTACATGGATACAGAACTGTGTCCATGTAAATTTCCATGGCTGTATCCAAATAAACTTTCTATTTATTTTTCAATCTAAAAGAGGAAAATGAATTAACTGTTACTCAGTAAGTGTAGTTTGTTTGCTAGATAATATATTTAATTATTCATTAAAGGTTCATGGAGGGTTGTAAATGATAATAAATATTAAAAAGGAGACTTTGAACATGAAAATGAACCACTGATACATGGTAAAATCTCATATTAGTTATCAGTTAGTTAATCTCAGCTAGTTATCTTGTGTTAGTTATTATTTCTGCCACTTAATGGTAGGTCTCTGATTATGAAGGAGTTTTGCTGCATTTGGGATTTTATGTTGCATTTCCACAAGTATAATGCATTGGTATGTAAAGAAACTAGTGCAAATTGGTTATATTTAAAATACACCATTCATCTGGGGCCTTAAAAGATTTCTGGGGAAGAGTATGTTTGGATATGGTGTGATAACTGATCACACAGAGCAGTGATCCTTAGCTCCTCCTGATTGCTCCCTTTTCTCTAGTCCAACAATTCTCAAATATTTTAGCTTTGGGACTGCCCCCACTCCCCCAAACTTTGCTTATATGAAACGCCTTTTAATACTCATTGTATCAATATTAGAAATTAAAATTGGAAAAATGTTTAAAATGTTGGTTACTTAGCTTATAATAATAATCAGCCCACTACATATTAACATAAATGACATACTTTTAATGAAAAATAGAAAAAATTGAGAAAACCAAAAAAATTGAGAAAAATGTTTTATGTTTTGTAAAGCTCTTTAATATCTACCTGGATTTACTATTTAGCTGAATCTAAGCAACTGGATTTTCACATTTGCTTCTGCAGTCCATCTATTGTGATACAGTGTATGTAGTTTCAAATAGATGAAGAAAATCTGGCTTCAAAGAGATATGTAGTTGGAAAAGGGAAACGTTATTTAAGTAGCTTTTCAGATTATTATGGATATTGCTTATTACTACTGCAGAATTCTTCAAGTAGTAATTTTTTAAAAGTTAGTTGCACTGTGGAATAAAAATTCATACCTATAGACTTTTCACTTCTGTGGCATTAAAACTTACTGGTCTACCAAATGGACCTTTTACTCATACATGATGAGTATGTTATGCTGCTGCTGCTGCTAAGTTGCTTCAGTCATGTTGGACTCTGTGCAACCCCATAGACAGCAGCCCATCAGGCTCCCCCGTCCCTGGGATTCTCCAGGCAAGAACACTGGAGTGGGTTGCTAGTTCCTTCTCCAATGCATGAAAGTGAAAAGTGAAAGTGAAGTTGCTCAGTCGTGTCCTGACTCTTAGCGACCCCATGGACTGCAGCCTAACAGGCTCCTCCGTCCACGGGATTTTCCAGGCAAGAGTACTGGAGTGGGGTGCCAGTTATACACTGGTCATTTTGGAGACTGTTGGTTCACTGAATTATGAAAATCTTCCACATGTTGACTCATTTCATCACACAATATCAAAAATACCGTGTTCCTTAATTTTATCACTGTTTTTCATCAGGAAACATTTTGCATGTCAGGATACTACTAGTAGTAGTAGTCGCCTAGTAGTGCCCAACTCTTTGCAACTCCATGAACTGTATCCCACTAGGCTCCTCCGTCCATGTAATTCTCCAGGTAAGAATACTGGAGTTGGTAGCCATTTCCTTCTCCAGGGGATCTTCCCAACCCAGGGATTGAACCCAGGTCTCTTGCATTGCAGGCAGATTCTTTACATTCTGAGCCACCAGGGAAGCCCTGTTAGGATACTGGTTTTCCAAAATTCTAATTTTTGTTTGAAAGTTCTGATTTTATCATTAGCAAGAGATAGTATTGGTTGTTTGCTTTGAAGGACAGTTGCTCTTTATTTCTGAGAAAATACCTGCCAGATATTCAAG
The DNA here is from genome assembly GCF_019923935.1 of Bubalus bubalis. Lineage (NCBI taxonomy): Eukaryota > Metazoa > Chordata > Mammalia > Artiodactyla > Bovidae > Bubalus > Bubalus bubalis. Next base: position 97,368,744 of record NC_059157.1, on the reverse strand, counting down.
TCTGAGTAACCATAGTTTGTCTGTCACTTGTTCTTTCAAATAAAAATGCTACTCTGTGAAAAAAGTGGCTAATTCAACTTGAAACTGAATTGCACCAATGCTTTTCCTCAAGACAACCATTGTACTTCTGTATGTAGCAGATGCATTTTATGTATCCTTCCCATTTTGTCTCACAGGTTAAAAAGACATGCCCTGAAGGGTCAGGATTTGATAAAATTAATAATTTTCACTGCTTTCTCAAAGACATTTGTAAGTGAAAATGACTTTTCTTTCTTTTCCTCCTCTTTTTTTTTTTTTTTAAACTGCAGGTGTGTGGTGATGAAGAATATATTGACTATTACTACAGCTTGATGCCACTCTCTTGCTTTCTGTTGAGGCAACCAGAGTTATATCCACTGTCAGTGAAAACATCAACCCCATGAAAAAGGTAAACAGCCTCTTGATATTATCATGATACTAGCTCCAACCACACATAACCCCTGAAGAAATCTTGGGAACCTCCAGGATTCTATGGACCCCCTTTGAGAACCACTTTTCTAGTCCTAGATCAGTATTTAAGGTATTTCATTTTTTAAAAAATATTTAATTTATTTCTTTAAGCTGCACCTGATGGGCTACAGTCCATGGGTTCGCAAAAGAATCAGATATAACTTAGCAACTGAACAACGACAACAACAACTAAATGAGGATGATGGTTTGGGTGATACATTTATTCAGAGAAAGGAAAGGAGCATCTGTCATGACATGTTATCATCTTTCCAAACAACATCAAATGGCAGCCATGATCATGTATGTGTTGCATTGCTAGTACTTAGGACATGACTTCTCATAATCAGCGTGTACGAATTCAAGTGCAGTTGTGATGCATTCAAAATATTGCAATCACTAGCACCCACCAGAGGTATGGCTTCCAACTGTAAAGGGCTTGTCCAATTTGTATGAACAAGCTGAAAAGCACAGCTGAGTTTTAGACAGTTCATTAGTTCTATTCCTTTGGGTCATGCAAGACTTCTTAAATATGTGAGAAAGTTCTGTTGCCTGAGTAATCACAAATCCATCCATTTTGTAAATAGCAAAATGTCTGTATTTCACACTCTTCACACTTTCAGGCTTTACTGGTAGAAATTGTACAGTGGTAGAATCATCCCTAAATCCAGCAAGGGGAAGTGAAATTGTGCAGGGGATTTATTGCTGAAACCAATACCTGATTTTCATATTACTTCTCTTTTTGTAGTTAAATTTGTAGAGAATAACTCATTATGTGTGTGATTCAATAATATTAAAGAGAGGCCAAGAAATTAGATAAGGTTCCACAATTTACATTTCTTTCACCTTGATTAAGATTTAGTTTTGAATTTACTGAGTAGTAGGCCAATTCACACAAAGTGAAAGTGAAAGTCACTCAGTCGTATCTGACTTTTTGTGGCCCCATAGAGGATACAGTCCATGGAATTCTCCAGGCCAGAATACTGGAGTGGGTAGCCATTTCCTTCTCCACGGGATCTTCCCAACCCAGGGATTGAACCCAGGTCTCCCACATTGCAGGCGGATTCTTTACCAGCTGAGCCACCAGGGAAGCTCAGTGGTCGCGAGTCTACCTTTCAATGCAGAGGATGTGGGTTTGATTCCTGGTTGGGAAACTAGGATCCCACAGGCCTTCAGGCAAAACTAGGCCTACAAGCCACAACAAAGAGCCTGCAAGTCACGGTTAAGGTCCCAGGCAGCCACATTCACACAAAGTTCTCCATAATGTAGCATATCCAATGTCAGCATTTCAGTCTGAATTCCTGATAGGAGAGGTATCCAAAAACGTAGCCTCTAACCACATATGAAATGTGGCCAGTGCCACTGAAGAACTTGATTTTTAATTTTAATTTTAATTCACTTAAATTCAAATTTGAAAACAGATTCTCAATTCAGTTATAGGAAGATTTAGTTATGTTTGGAAAAACTGATGTATATTAGCCTTCTTTTTCAGCAGTTAATTTTTGAAATCTGAACACCAAATATTTCCAGTGAAAATTTAGCAACTAAATTGAAACACGCTATCAGATTTCAGTGACTTAAAAAGATAAAAAGAATAAAATACCTCATTAATTTTTTATACTGATTCCATGTTGAAATGATAATATTTAGGTATACTGGGTTAAATGAAATACATTTAAAAACTTATTTTCAGTTCAGTTCAGTCTCTCAGTCGTGTCCGACTCTTTGAGACCCCATGAATTGCAGCATGCCAGGCCTCCCTGTCCATCACCATCTCTCGGAGTTCACTCAAACTCACGACCATTGAGTCGGTCATGCCATCCAGCCATCTTATCCTCTGTCGTCCCCTTCTCCTCCTGCCCCCAATCCCTCCCAGCATCAGAGTCTTTTCCAGTGAGTCAACTCTTCACATGAGGTGGCCAAAGTACTGGAGTTTCAGCTTCAACATCAGTCCTTCCAAAGAACAACTAGGGCTGATCTCCTTTAGGATGGACTGGTTGGGTCTCCTTGCAGTCCAAGGGACTCTCAATAGTCTTCTCCAACACCACAGTTCAAAAGCATCAATTCTTCGGCACTCAGCTTTCTTCACAGTCCAACTCTCACATCCATACATGACCACTGGAAAAACCATAATCTTGACTAGATGGGCCTTTGTAGGCAATGTAATGTCTCTGCTTTTCAATATGCTATGTAGGTTGGTCATAACTTTTCTTCCAAGAAGTAGGCGTCTTTTAATTTCATGGCTGCAATCACCATCTACAGTGATTTTGGAGCCCAAAGAAATTAAGTCTGACACTTTTTTACCCATTTCCTTTTACTAAAATATGTATATATATATATATATATAAATTTGGTTTCCCAGATAATTTAAAATTACTTATGTGCCTCTTAAATTTCAATTGAATGATTATATTGTAGTTCATTTTCTTTCCATTCTATGGGAATAAGAATGCAACTGAAAAAATATTGTGTTTTAGTTTCATCTTCATTATGTGAAATCTAGTTTTGCTCAAAGCAGTTGATATCTAAACATTCATTATGCACTTGATTATCATACTTCAAGGGATTTTACACTAAATTGGTATTGTTTTAAAATTCTGTATTATGTGATACTGATCTACTTTGTGTCAAATTTACATTCTGGGAATTTTTAAAATTTAAGTTTTAAAGCAGTTTTAGGTTCACATAGTAATTGAACAGAAAATACAGAGTTACCATAAACCCCCTGCTCCCCAAATGCACAGCCTCCCCCGCTATCAACATTCTGTACCAGAATGGTACATTTGTTACAATCACTGGACCTACTTTGATACATCTTATTACTCAAATCCCATAGTTTACAGTAGAATTTATTCTTGGTGTTATCCCTTCTATGGGATTTGACAAAGGAATCATTTTTTAAAAAAAATTTGTTAGAAGTATAATTGATTTACAATGTTGTGTTAACGTCCACATTCTTTTGAATATTCTTTTCCATTATGATGTTCCCAGGATATTGAATATAGTTCCCTGAACTCTACAGTAGGACCTTGCTGTTTATCCATCCTATGTATAATAGTTTGCATCTGTTAATGCCAAACTCCCAGTTCTTCCCTCCCCTACACCCCACCTTGGCAACCACAAGTCTGTTATCTATATCTGTGAGTCTGTTTTTGTTTGATAGATAGGTTCATTTGTGTTGTACTTTAGATTCTACTTATAAGTGAAATCATATAGTATTTACCTTTCTCTTTCTGATTTACTTCACTTAGTATGATAATCTCTAGGTCCATGCATTTTGTTGACTCTGGTATTATTTCATTCTTTTTTATGGCTGAACAAGAGTCCATTCTATAGTGGCCACAGGACTGGAAAAGGTCAGTTTTATTCCAATCCCAAAGAAGGGCAATGCCAAAGATTGTTCAAACTACTGCACAATTTACTCATTTTACATGCTAGCAAGGCAATGCTCAAAATCCTTCAAGCTAGGCTTCAACAATACATGAACTGAGAACTTCCAGATGTACAAGTTGGATTTAGAAAAGGCAGAGGAACCAAATATCAGATTGCCAACATCCACTGGATCATAGAAAAAGCAAGGGAATTCCAGAAAAACATCTACTTCTGCTTCAATGGCTATGCTAAAGTCTTTGTGTGAATCATGACAAACTGTGGAAAATTCTTCAAGAGATGGGAATACCAGACCACCTTATCTGCCTCCTGAGAAACCTGTATAGCCAAGAAGCAACAGTTAAAACTGAACTTGAAACAACAGACTGGTTCCAAATAGGGAAAGGAGTACATCAAAGCTGTATATTGTCACCCTGCTTATTTAACTTATATGCAGAGTGCACCATGCGAAATGCTGGGCTGGATTCAAGATTGCCAGGAGAAATATTGATAACCTCAGATATGCAGATGGCACCACTCAAATGGGGGAAAGCAAAGAGGAACTAAACAGCCTCTTGATGAAGATGAAAGAGGAGAGTGAAAAAGCTGGCTTAAAACTCAGCATTAAAAAAACTAAGATCATGGCATCTGGTCCCATTACTTCATGGCAAATAAGTGGGGAAACAATACAAGTAGTAAGAGACTTTATTTTCTTGGGTTCCAAAATCATTGCAGTTGATTACTGCAGCCATGGAATTAAAGACGCTTGCTCCTTGGAAGAAAAGCTATGACAAGCCTAGACAGTGTATTGAAAAGCAGAGACGTCACTTTGCTGACAAAGGTCTGTATGACTATGGTTTTTCCAGCAGGGGTAGATGAATGTGAGAGTTGGACCATAAAGAACTGAGTGTTGAAGGACTGATGCTTTTGAACTGTTGTACTGGAGAAGACTCTTGAGAGTCCCTTGGACAGCAAGGGGATCAAATCAGTCAATCCTAAAAGGAATGAACTCTGAATATTCATTGGAAGGACTGATGCTGAAGCTGAAGCTACAAGACACTGGCCACCTGATGGGAAAAGCTGACTCTTGGAGAAAACCCTGATGCTGGGAAAGATTGAAGGCAGGAAGAGAAGGAGGCAACAAAAGATGAGATGGTTGAATGGTATCACGGATTCAATGGACATGAGTTTGAGCAAACTCAGGGAGATAGTGAAGGACGGGAAAGCCTGGAGTGCTGCATTTCATGGGGTTGGAAGAGTCAGACACGACAGACTGACTGAATAAGAGCAACAATATATGTATCACATCTTCTTCATCCATTCCTCGCTGATGGACATCTAAGTTGTTCCCGTGCTTGGCTATTGTAAATACTGCTGCTCTGAACATAGGGGTGGTGCATGTATCTTTTTCAAATTACAGCTTTCTCTGGTTATATCCCTAGCATTGAGATTGCTGGATCATATGGCAACTCTATTTTTAGTTTTTTGGGTAATATCATACTGTTTTCCATAGTGGCTGGGCCAACTTATGTCTTGCCAACAGTGTATGAGGGCTCATTTTTCTCCACACTTCCTCCAACGTTTGTTATTTGTAGCCTTTTTTGATGGTGCCCATTCTGATTGGTTGAAGTGATACCTCATTGTAGTTTTGATTTGTATTTCACTAATAATTAGCAACGATGAGCATCTCTTCATGTGCCTATTGGTCATCTGTATGCCTTCTTTGGAGAAATGTCTATTTAGGTCTTCTGTTGATTTTTTGATTGGGTTGTTTGTTTTGGGTTATTGAGTCCTATGACCTGTTTGTATATTTTGGAAATTAAGCCCCTGTTGGTCATATCATTTGCAAATATCTTCTCCAAGTCCATAGGTTATCTTTTCCTTTTGTTCATGGATCCCTTTGCTGTGCAAAAACTTGTAAGTTTGATTAGGTCCCATTTGTTTATTTTTGCTTTTATTTCTTTTGCCTTGGGAGACTGACCTAGGAAAGCATTAGTTGATTTATATCAGAGAATGTTTACCTATGTTTTCTTCTAGGAGTTTTTAAGGTGTTATTTAAGTCTTTATATTTAAAGACTGTTATTTAAGTCTTTGGAGAAGGCAATGGCACCCCACTCCAGTACTCTTGCCTGGAAAATCCCATGGACGGAGGAGCCTGGTAGGCTGCAGTCTGCTAAGAGTCGGACACGACTGAGCGACTTCACTTTCACTTTTCACTTTCATTCATTGGAGAAGGAAATGGCAACCCACTCCAGTATTCTTGCCTGGAGAATCCCAGGGATGGGGGAGCCTGGTGGGCTGCCGTCTATGGGGTTGCACAGAGTCGGACACGACTGAAGCGACTTAGCATAGCATAGCATTAGCATTTAAGTCTTTAAACCATTTTAAGTTTATTTTTGTGGATGGTGTGAAGGAATGTTCTAATGCCATTGATTTACATGCGGCTGTCCAACTTTCCCAATACCACTTGCTGAAGACTGTCATTTCCCTATTGTTTATTTTTGCCTCCTTTGTCAAATATGAGTTGACCGTAGGTGTATGGGCTGATTTCTGGACTCTCTTTTCTGGTACAGTGGTCCTTATGTCTGTTTTTGTGCCAGTACCACGCTGTTTTCATTACTGCGTGCTTGTGCTTAGTCGCTCAGTCTTGTCCGACTCTTGGCGACCCCGTGGACTGTAGCCCTCAGACTCCTCTGTCCATGGGGATTCTCCAGGCTAGAATACTGGCATGGGTAGCCATTTCCTTCTCCAGGGGATCTTCTCGACCCAGGGATCAAATCTATATCTCCTGCATTGCAGGCAGATTCTTTACGGTCCGAGCCATTTCCTGCCTTTTGGCTCAAACACATTGGCTTTTCCTAGGTCTTGAGTCTGCCAGCTTTCAGACTAGAGCACCACCATCAGCTCTTCTGCAGCTCCACTGAAGATCCCAGGATTTGTCAACCTCCATAATCACATGTTATAATTGCTTAGTATTATTGTTGTTTTGCCACTAAGTTGTGTTTGACTCTTTGTGACCCCATGGACTGTAGCCCGCCAGGCTCCTCCATCCATGGGATTTTCAAGGCAAGAATGCTGGAGTGAGTTGCCATTTCCTTCTCCGTTCATTACTGTAGCTTTGTAGTATTGTCTGAAGACTGGGAGGTTTATGCCTCCTGTTCTCTTCTTTTTCTTCAGGATTGCTTTGGGAATTCTGATTTTTATGGTTCCATATAAATTTTAGGATTGTTTGTTCTAGTTCTGTTAAGAATGTCATGAGTAACTTGATAGGATCATATTAAAACTATAGATTGCATTGAATTATATGGCCTTTTAACAATATTAATTCTTCCAGTCCAAGAGCATGGACTATCTTTCCATTTCTTTGATTCATCTTAAATTAAGGAATCATTTTTTGAAATGTATGTTACATATGATGTTTCTGCTTTCCCATTAGTATACCTAATTTAAACATAGAATTGAAATAAGAGTTTTTAATGGTTTAAAAAAAGCTCTTTTTAAAATGTCATATTGTTACAGAAAATTTGAAAATACAAACAAATATTTTAAAAAAGAAAGGAAATCAACCTTGGTCTTACCACTCAAAAAAAAAATCAATTGACAATATATTGTTAGTCTCTTCTTTCTTTGTATATAAGTATACATTATGATTATCTTGTAATATAGCTTAATAAATCTAATTTTTTTACAAATACTCGAGCATTTTCCAATGTAATTATTTTTGAAACTGAATAAATAACTGAATATTAAACCTTTGAAAAAAGTGAAAGTGAAGTCATTGAGTCATGTCCGACTCTTTGTGACCCCATGGACTGTAGCCTACCAGGCTACTCTGTTCATGGGATTTTGCAGGCAAGAATATTGGAGTGGGTTGCCATTTTCTCCTCCAGATATTAAACCTTTACCTGACATTAATGTTTAAAATTATTTTTTTAAGTTTACTCTTTGCCTTTTAATTATATATATGATTTTTTTTTAACAGAGGTGCTTTACATTTTTATTAACCCACATATCAATCATTTTTCTTTATTGTTTCTTTCTTATCTATATTATAATTCAATAAATGTTCATTTTTTAAAAAATAGAATTTTAAGAAACAGTTCACTCTGGGTTTTATTTTTTTATTATGAGGTAGGAGATATAGTTTTATTGTTTTTTAAAATAGTTAACCAATTATTCTGTTACCATTTATTAAATAAGCAATTTTTCCCAGTTAAAATAATGATAACATTTTTCTTTTTGGCTGTGCCATGCAGCATGAGGTATCTTAATTCCCAACCAATGATCCAACCCACCGCTCTGCAGTGGAAATGCAGAGTCTTAACCATTGGAAATCCTGCAGAATGATAACTTTAACACGTGCTAAATTCTCATCTATCCTAATACCATCCATTTCTGCTCAATTCATCTGTTCTTCTTTCATTGAGATTTTAAGTTATACAATTATATATTAATCTAGGGGAACTTACATCTTTGTAACTGTCAAATTACTTTAGAAGATAAAAGTGAGAGGAGGTTTTGTATATATATCCTTTCCAGTTGGTCTATGTAATTCATCTTTTGTAAAACATTTGTGACATTTCACAGTAATTACACTTTAAAAAACAACTTTGTTTTGGAAAAGTACTTGATGGCATTGTCTGATTATAGGAATGAATTTTGAATAAGGAGAAAGCGGAAAGAGGGTACTGTAGATATTGCTAAGAGGACATGAAAGAAACTGGCAACTTACAATGGACCTTCTAAGTGAAGAAAAAGTAAACCAAGGAAGAGAGGAGGAAGATGGGGAAAAAAGAGAGGGAAAAGTATAAGCAAAATGAAAAGTAATTTTTAAAATACTAATAAAAATTAGGCCAAGAAGAGATTATGAAAAACAGCTGATTTGTAAACAAAAAAAGAGCAGAGAAAAAGAGGGAGAGGGAGAGAGAGAGAAAAGTTGATACAAAACTTCTTACAAATTTTATGTTAACTATAAAGGGAGGAAAAGCCTTCTCTTTTAGAAGCCTCAATATATACATTACAGGAAATTTTTTTTTGTGAAATGTAGATTGTTTTCGAATTATTTCCTAAAACCTTGTATCTAGATCTTATCTATCTATCTATCTATATATATAGATATATATATCTAGATCTTATATATATATAAGATATATATATATAAGATATATATAAGATATATTACTTGAGCACAGAAAAATCTTAGAGCCTGTTCTTTATGCTTCATAATTTAATACCTGAAAAGCCTTGGCTTTATTAGTTTTTATTTGTGGGTAATTGTGAATACTCTTCCATTTATTATTTATGGGAATGGGAAGCCTTTTACTGTAATGTTTAGTTGTTCGGATACTGATAAGTTAAAAAGATATTTAGAAATATATTACTAGCACTTAGATATATGGGGAAAAATAACAGGATAATATATAGCTATGTTTAAAGAAAGGGAAATGCACAGTTTGGATTTAAAGGGAAACAAATTTGCCTTGAAAATTTCATGGACAGAGGCGCCTGGCAGGCTACAGGTCATGGGATCACAAGGGTCAGACACTACTGAGCTCACACACACACATAAATGAGAATACAATCTCAGGTTCCCACATTTCTTCCTGAGTTCAGTTCAGTTCAGTCTCTCAATCATGTCTGACTCTTAGCGACCCCATGGACTGCAGCACGCCAGGCCTCCTTGTCCATCACCAACTCCCGGAGTTTACTCAAACTCACGTCCATTGAGTCGGTGATACCATCCAACCATCTCATTCTCTGTCATCCCCTTCTCCTCCTGCCTTTAATCTTTCCCAGCATCAGGGTCTTTTCCAATGAGTCAGCTCTTCGAATCAGGTGGCCAAAGTATCGGAGTTTCAGTTTCAGCATCAGTCCTTCCAATGAATATTCAGGACTATTCCGATGAATATTCCAATGAATATTCAGGACAATGAATATTCAATGAATATTCTTCCTGAAGGTGGCAGTATTTCAGTGACTAAAAACAGATGACAAGTTGAATACCTACCAGGAGCTTTCAGATATCTATGAAGGTGTCATTTTGTGACTAGAAAAAGTCCCTTCAGTAATCATTTTCTGTTTCTTGGTGTGAGTCATACACCTGTAGGGACACATGCTGCCTGTCTGCTAACCAGTGACTCCTTAGGATGAGGACTATTGAGGTAGGATAACATTTAGTAGAAAATGTAGAGAGACAAGAGACAGAATGACATGTTTTTATGATTGACAGCTACCATCTTTAATGGGAAAGTGGTGGTTTAATTCATGCTGTTATTTTTCTTGAGACAAACAAAATTTCCAAGTGTTTGATAGATATAAGACTATATAAACCCAACTTAATTTTTGTCACTAATTAACTCATTGTTGAAAGCATTAAGAGCATTAACAAATTTTGGAGTAAATAATCAAAAAATGAATTTTATACATTTCAAGCAGCAGATTCTGAGAAGAACATATGCACATGTATGTTTATATGTATTAATTAAGTTACATATGGAGAGGTGAATACATGCAAGCACAAAAATAAATACAGATGAGCAAAACTGATTTAAAAAGTGTATCAAACTGTAGTACTGTTTAATTTTATTATGATATTTTAAAATAAACAATAAACATTAACGGTATTGATTGATGTTTGAGCGTTAACTCATTATTTATTTTGATTGGTCATTGCAGGCAGATTCTTTACCAGCTGAGCCACAAGGGAAGCCCAAGAATACTGGAGTGGGTAGCCTATCCCTTCTCCAGTGCATCTTCCCAACTGAGGAATCAAACCGGGGTCTCCTGCATTGCAGGCGGATTCTTTACCGAGTGAGCTATCAGGGAAGTCCCCTTGATTGGTCAAGGCCACATTAAATTCAAATGGAATGATTTGTAGTATTGTCTGATACTTAAACTATCTGGATTATGGTTCTTACAAAGGAATTTGAAATGACAGAGCCCCAAGAGATACTGGGAATTATGTCCTCTGAAATTTGTCATCAGGAATGTAAACTGATTCTGGAATAGCAGCAGAGTTGCATTTTATTCAATTTATGGTATTTTAAAAATTCTTTTGAAGATAAAATATTTCCTGCTTATATTTTTCATCAATTGTGTCAAAATATACCTCAGTAGAATTGTAAATGCGTGTATGTATAATTATAACAATTTTAACTTTCCTCTTTTTTCTGTCCTAACTGTATAAACTGTGCCAGCTTATGTTGACATTTCTTTCATGAGTATAGTTCCGTACGGTTCTTGTTAGCTTAGATCTCAGTGTCAGTTAGATATCAGTGTTTACATTTATAGACACCATAGGCATATCTTCTCATACATCCCAAATTCTAGTAAGTTAATACTCTCTTCTCTTGAATCATAGATATAGTCTCTTTATTTCTACTCTATACTATCAATATCTACTAGAATGATACCCACTTTTAAACTCAGAAACTACCTTATTCAATTATTTGCTTTTTTTAATAGAGCAGTTTAGGTTTATAGGAAAGTTGAGTAGGAAGTACCAGGTTCCCATACATCTTCTGTCCAGATATACCTACAGCCTCCCCTACTATCAACTCCTGCACTAGAATGGTACATTTGCTACACTGACAACTCGTCACTACAAGTCCGTTATTTACATAGGGATCACTCTTGGTATTGTACATTCTGTGGGTTTTCAGGAATGTGTAGTTCTTCCCTCCTGGGCATAGTATCACTGCTATTGTTCATTTCACTTAACATAAGCATATATATATATATGTTTATGCATATATATGTACACACATCATAAGCATACACAATCACATACATTGTTGGTATTATTATTTTGCAACAATTATCTTTTAGATCAATTAAGAATAAGAAAATGATTTTTTTTTTTTTTGCCATTAGTTATTCATGCTCTGATGTTATTCCTTTCTTTGTGTAGATCCAAATTTCCCTTGTGGCTCAGCTGGTAAAGAATCTGCCTGCAGTGCAGGAGACCTGGGTTCGGTCCCTGGGTTGGGAAGATCCCCTGGAGAAGGGAAAGGCTACCCACTCCAGTATTCTGGCCTGGAGAATTCCATGGACTGTGTAGTCCATGAGGTTGCGAAGAGTCAGACACAACTGAGTTACTTTAACTTCATTCAAATTTATAACCTCTGGTATTTTCCTTCTCTATGAAAAACCTTTAACATTTCTTACAAGGAAGGTCTAAGGCAACAAACTCTCTCAATTTTTCTTTGTCTAATAGTCTTTATTTCACCTTCATATTGAAGGATAATTTTACAAGCTAAAGAATTCTAAAGTGGTGACTCTTCTCTCAACACTTTAAATACTCTTGTTTGCATGATTTCTTAAAAGAAGTAGAACACAATTCGTTTTTTAAAATTTACTTATTTTTAACTGAAGAATAATTGCTTTACAGTATTGGGTTGGTTTCTGCCATATGTCAGCATGAATCAGCCATGGTATACATATGTCCCCTCCCTCTTGAACCTCCCTCTAACCCTCCACCCCATCCCACCCCTCTAGGTTGTCACAGGCACCAGGTTTGAGCCCTCTGTGTCATATAGCAAATTCCCACTAGCTATCTATTTTATATATGGTAATATATATGTTTCAGTGTTACTCTCTAAATTCGTCCCACCCTCTCCTTCCCTCACTGTGTGGGATGTAATTCTTATCTTTGCTTCCATATAGGTAAGGTGTTTTTTTTTCTCTCTAGATTCTTTCAGGATTTTTCTTTATGTTTGCTTTTCTGTAGTTTGAAAATTATATGCCCGAGTGTGGTTTTGCAGGGCATGTATCTTGCTTGGTGTTTTCTGAGCTTCTTGGATTTGTGTTCTGGTATCTGACTTTATTTGGGGGGAAATCATCAGTCATTATTGCTTCAAATACTGCTTAATTCTTTTGTCTCTTTCTTGTCCTTCTGATATTCCCATTACATGTATGTTAGACCTTTTATAGTTGTCCCACAGTCCTTGAATATTCAGTCCTACTTTTTTCGTCTTTTTTCTCTTTGCTTTTCAATTTTAAAAGTTTCTATTGCATGTCCCCAAGCTCAAAGATTCTTTTCTCAACCATATCCGGTCTACATAGGGGCCCACTGAAGACCTTCATTATTCCTGTGATACTGTTTTTGATTCCTAGTATGTATTTTTGATTCTTAGAATTTTCATCTCTGCTTGTATTATCCATCTGTTCTTGCATGTTGTCTACTTTTCCCATTCTCAATCTGATCATTTCAACATACCTGCCATATCTGATTCTGGTTCTGATGCTTGCTCAGTCTCTTCAAAGTATAATTTTTCCTTTATAGTTGTTTGCTGAAATCTGGACATGATGTACTGACTGAAAGGAACTGCAGTAAATGGGTCTTTGGTGATATGATGGTATCAGGAGAGGGAAAGCCTTCTGTAGTCCTATGATTAGAGCTCAGTCTTTTGATGACCCCGTGCTCCTTGATTGTAAACCTTACCTGTGTTCTTTTTAAACTCTTTCTTGATTTTTTTTTTTTTTTTTTTTTTTGCCTCACAATGCAGCATGCAGGATCTGAGTTCCCTGACCAGGGATTGAACTCTTGCCCTCTGTTGTGGAAGCACAGAGTCTTAACAACTGAACCATCAGGGAAGAATCTCACCAGTAATTCTTAATTTTCTCTACAGAAAACTAGAGAAAGCTGAGATTCCCCTTTCAGAGAAAGTTGAAATACAGCTATCTGTATTTACCTTCCACAGATAGATTAGGCCCTGATAAAACCCCAGCAGGTTAGGCTCTGGTGAAATAGTTTCTCCTGAGAGCAAGCTTTGTTGAGAAGAACAGAAATTTCTGTCATATTTCAAAATAGTTACTTTCCCCTCTCCCTGCCAGAACCCTGAGGGTATTTGTCTGCCATCTTCACCCTGAGGACCTGGGAGAGCCCCTGGAGGAGACTTACAGCAGTTTGACCCCCTCCTGCCCCACCCACCTCTGTCAACACTGGATCTTTCTGAAGTTTTAAACTCTCAGACTTGTCCACATTGAGTCTCCAGCAATTCATCAAATTGAGGTTTAGATTTTTGACACCAATTCCCATGAAGTTTCTTCTGTGGGGTTTCTTGTCTGTAGGTTGTCATTCTTTGTAATCCCTGTCTGTCTTTCCAATTTAGGGGGCAGTGTTTTGCTCTGAGACCTCGCTTCTCTTTCTAATCTGGGGAGAGTTGTTGATTTTTCTGTTTCTTCAGTTTTTAACTTGTTAGGATGGAGTGACCACTTCTGAACGCCTTTCCCGATGGACTGGAAGTCTCCAGTCCTGTACTTTTTAATCACAAATGTGAGTCTGCTGTGCAGGGAAACTGAAGCAATGTATATATGTTCAATTAATTTTTATACCTAATGCTTTGCAAAGCTTTTGGAGAAAAACTTTAATGTGGTATAATCTTTATATTCTCCTGTGATATACCAGAACAAGAGCAAAAGAAGCACAGAGTCATTCTGTGTTCATGTTGGTAGGTAAAACCTGAGGTATGCAAAATTTCATTTTTAAAATTACTATCTATTTATTATGTGAGGTTGATGTAGATATAACAAACAAAATGCACCCTCCCCTGTCTGTGCCCTGACTCCTCCCTGACCCCCACTGTAAGCAGTGGAGCTCACTTAGGAGGAACATAAGCCCAAGTTGACTACATTCCTTTTTTATGTCCTTTCTTTGAAGTGTCACAAATAATTTTTTTTTAAACTCTCAAAATACAAAGTGTTCCTGACCTATTAAATATTTCTTCAGTGTAGTTAATTTTCCACATGGATTATTATCCCAGAAGGCTCATAAAATGAGTTTTTTGGAGATTCTTGTTCTCTGTGACAGCTATCATCCTTGACATTCAATAAGCAATCCATGCTGTTTTCCCAACTTTAGCTCTCCGGAAAAATGGATTCCTAATACTTTGTAGGTATTGTTTTCATACTTTTCTTCATAAAATAATATAAGCTGATGAACCATAAGATTCAATAATGATATAAAAATTCATAGGTGGGTGAAATTACCTTTGGTTGAGAGATCAAAACAGAGATCACAAGCTTTTAGTGTTTCAGGTCAGAGGGTGTACCAGTAGCCTTAAAGCTGTTCATGCCATTTTGTCTAGTTATTCCACTTTAAAGAGATTCCAGTTACAAAAGTATTCATCATAACATCATTTATAATAGCAAGACGATTAACATTAGGGAAACAGGAAAACCAAAATTCTTTTTATCTTTCTGGTGGAAATCTCAGCAGCTGTTTGGCATAATCTTAAAAATGTTTGTCGTCCCTGCCATTATCTTAGTTATCTCTTTTTCAGCCCCTGACCAAGGGTAATTTCACTTACCTACTTTTACATCATTTTGAACATCATGTTCATCAGATTACAGAAAGTGTGTAGTTATCTTATTGCTGTCCATTAAACTGGAAACTTGTTGAAGTGAGGGACTTTGCCTTTCTCGTTTGCATTTTTCTTGAATGTGTTACATGTTACTAGATCTTCAGGAAAAATACAGATTAAAAACGACTAAGTCTCTCAAAGGAATTTCAGTTACCGTGATTTAGTTAAATAACTCCTTGTGACCCCACAGATTGTAACTTGCCAGGTTCTTCTGTCCATGGAATTCTCCAGGCAAGAATAGTGGAGTGGGTAGCCATTCCCTTCTCAAGGGATCGTCAAGAGATCAGGGTTCAGACCCAGGTCTCCCACACTGCAGGCAGATTCTTTACTGTGTGAGATAACCAGGGTTCAGACCCAGGTCTCCCACACTGCAGGCAGATTCTTTACTGTGTGAGATAACTGGGGAAGCCCAGTTAAATAACACAGCCTCCTCCACCCCAAACAAGGTCTTCCCAGGTGGCTCTTGTGGTAAAGAACCCGTCTGCAATGCAGGAGACATAATGAGATGTGGGTTCGATCCCTGGATTGGGAAGATCCCTGGAGGAAGGCCTGGCAACCCACTCCATTATCCTTGCCTGGAGAATCCCGTAGACAGAGGAGCCTGCTGGGCTACAGGCCATAGGGTTACAAAGAGTCAGACGTGGCTGAAGTGACTTACTGAAAAAAATTCCCCGCAAAAAAGACTCAAATTTCAGTGAATATGGTATGGTAATAGGGACTAGTTATATAAAATACAAACATTATGGCTTACTCTTCAGTCTACAACTCTCTTCCTAAATCACTTTCTAGAAGAGGCACCATGACTGGTGATGACTGGTGTCCAGTCACATCACAACTTTCAAAGATAGTTGATTATTGGTCACTGGACATCTGTTACTCGATTTGTGCCCAAGCACCAAAGCATGTAGTTGTGTTGCCTCTTTTGTCTCCCAATGATAAATCCACATAACATTTTTACAGAGGGTAATTGAAAGAGGAAATTGGCCAACTAAAATGAATATGCAGCAAAACAACAGTGGTAACACTGGAAAAGGAATTTTGAATCAAGTGTGAATAGAGTTATTGAAGAAAGTGCTGACCATGGCGATGTCAAGATTACTGCTGTTCAAGAGAGTCTAGGTGTGCAACCAGAAAGGAATGAAAGTGAACTTGTGGACACTTGTAAGGCAAGTGCTTGTGTGAGGAAGACAATGAATAAGCCCCAGAGGAAGTGATGGTAGCAGAAAAACACTTCATATTAAGGGAACTTTTGGAATTAGTTCATAATATTAAAAGTGTGAAGAATAAAATGATGGAAGCTGACCCAAATTTAGGGACACCATAGTTTACCAAAGTGTAAAAACAGTGTTTGATTCTTAACATAAGCTAACATAATGAGAAGACAAGTTTTGTTCAAATTAATCTTGATAAGTTTTTTTCCCAAGAAATAAGGCATTTTATTATTATTATTGTGCATTAAGTAAATGCTACTTTAACTTTTTTCTTTTCTCTATATGATTTTAACTAAGTTTTAAATGTTTTGATAAAAATAGGAAATTTTCTCACTATTAACTTTTAACAGTGTTTGTGCTACTTTTGTTTGATTCTGTCACCAAAATTAGGTTAAATAATTTGCACTATTCTGCATATAATGGTAAGAGTATAAAGCAGAATATATAATGTGCTCACTAAGATTACACTGAATTAAAAAACATCAGCAACATAAACATGCTAATACTCCCATAATAGTTATTTAAAAAGTTACCACCCCATCTCTTTGGCTATGAAACTATAATTCTTTTATAGTTAAAAATAAAGTAATAAAATAGAAAAGATAAGCTAAGATAGAAAACATTCGAAGTTAATTCTTCACTTTGGAAAACAAAACTTTAACTGTGTGCTCTTACAGTCGAGTGAAAAGCCCACGAAGTTGCTTCACCTCCCTCCTCTAATCTACTGTCTTTGTCTGTGCTTGATGCCTCCTTCCATTTCTTAGGACAGAAGTTGAAATTCTTCTGTGAGGTCCACTCTTTGTTGCTCCTTGATTCTCCTACTCACTGTGTCTCCTGTGTGACACTTCATCAAGGAATAAGTCCTTTGCCTTCAATGGACTCCTTTTACAGTCTAACCTCTCATCCACTGATACCAGGATTAGAAAATATCATAATATTGTTTAGTCATATTCATACTGATTTTTTAAAGTTCGTGTGTTCTTCAAAAGAATTCTTAAGTGGAAGCTGAATGTAAGAGTCCAGTGACAAGCTCAGTGGAGGACTGGAGACCCATCTGATTTGGTATCAAGAGGAACCTCTGAGAATGAGGAAAGAGGGACCTTTGGGGCCTCTGCATGCAAACCTCAGCTCGCAGAGCACAGTCGCAGCATCTCTGGTTCAACTTACCAGTTATTCTTCATCTGCATGCTCAGGGTTTCCTACCATTTCAAGATTCCTTTTAAAGGCCCATGTCTTTTCTTCTTTGAACCTAACCTTAATAAAGCACATTCAGAAGTGTTTTTCACTCATAAGTTTTACCACAAGGAGGCAGGAAGTTTACCGTCTCTCTAGATTTCACCTGCATGGTCTGGCAGATACAGAGAGGATAGGACACATTCAGTCTGGGTTTCTTCAAAATCAGTGACAAGACAAGAAAGGCTAGTGATATTACAAGGCTAGTCAGAAACCTGTGTTTCAATTGTTGCAAGACTGAAATTTAGGCACTATAGCTGGGGATGAATGATACAGTGATTTTTTTTTTTTAATTGGAGGATGATTGCTTTATAATGTTGTGTTGGTTTCTGCCATACATCAACATGAATCAGCCACAGGTATACATATGTCCTCTTCCCTCTTGAGCTTCTCTCCCACCTCCTTCCCCATTCCACGCCTCTCAGTTGTCACAGAGCCCCTGTGTTATACAGCAACTTCCCACTAGCTATCTGTTTTACATATGGTAATGTATATGTTTCAGTACTACTCTCTCAACTCATCCCACCCTCTCCTTCCCCCAATTTGACCACAAGTCCATTCTCTACATCTGCATCTCTATTCCTGTGCTGCAAATAGGTTCATCAGCACCATTTTTCTAGATTCCATTTATATGTGTTAATATATGATATTTGTTTTTATCTTACTGACTTCAGTCTGTGTAACAGGCTCTACGTTCATCCATCTTGCTAGAATTGACTTTTTATGGCAAAGTAATATTCCATTGTATATATGTAGCACAACTTCTTTATCCATTAATTTGTCAACGGGCATCTTAATTAATTCCATGTCCTACCTATTGTAAATAGTGCTACAGTGAACATTGGGGTATATGTGTCTTTTTGAATTATGGTTTTCTCCCAGGGCATAGGCCCAGTAGTGGGATTGCTGGGTCATGTGGTAGTTTTATTCCTAGTTTTTAAAGCAATCTCCATACCATTCTCCGTAGTGGCTGTATTAATTTACATTCCCACAAGCTATGCAAAAGGGTTCCCTTTTCTCCACAAGTGATAGGTTTTTAAAGTAGCCACGTCTGGTGTTTCACATGTCATGAGACTTTCAAACACACGCTAACCATACGGACTTACCTGTGAGTTGCACTGCAGATTATTTTGTTTTCTTTAATAAATGTCCATTTTGTTTTATTTCACTTTGTTCTGTTTTCTAAAATTCTTCTAGTCACGGCCAAGTCATCTAATATAAGAATTCTCAGTAAAAGCCCAATTACACTACAAAATGGTATAAATGTATCTTTTATATCTTGTCTTTATGAAAATGTATATCACAAGGGCAAAGGAAGAGAATTCAGTGATTATTTGCATAGCAGAGTCTTCCAGGAGAGCAGTTCTGGAACTCCAGGAAGAGGATGATTATTTTTTTTTTTAATTTTACTTATGATTAAAGCAACAAAATGCACTTCAAATGTTATTAAGTGCATTGAGTGTTCTCCTAGACTTTTAAATTTTAAGTTCTTTGCTGTTATCTTTTTGTTATCTTCCTAGTGATGCTGTTTTAGATCAATTGACTCTGTTGATACTTAAGCAAGATTGGGATTTTTGTCAAGCACCTAGTTTTGAATTTTATCATGTAACAAAACAAATATGCCACTCTCCCATATGCCCTCCTGCTTACAATACACTTAGAGCCTTAATCAGTATAAATAATATTTAACTGCATTTGCCAGGAATAAATAGCTATTGTTGTGAAAGAATAATGGTTTGGAGATACTATACTTTCGGGGAGAAGGAAGTGTAGCACAGTGCTGTGTTTTCTAAACTGTTTTGATTGTATAGTTCCCAATATCAACATTTTTGAGTACGGTTTCAAAATATGTTCATTTATATATTTATAAATTACTTAAATTATATATTGTGTTATTAAGAACATTCCAAAGTAGACTCAGAATACATTAATATTTAAATATAATTTGTTTTATTTTATTTTGCCTTTGATAGTATAGCAATATGTTTAATAAGAGCACTGTTATTAAATATGCTTTACTACTTTTGAAAAAAATTTTGAGTGTTTTCTTATATAGCAATTCAAAATTCTGGTTCTATATTTAATTTTAATCCTGCCTTCCTGGAAAAAATATCTCACAAAGATATATAGATTAAAATTAAAGAAATATATCAATTGGATAAACAAATTTTAATAGACACAATTTTTCAACTCTCTCCACTAGTTATGTTGAACTAGTAGAACAGTTCAACTTCAGTTGAAAGTTGTATGGTAAGTTGCTATCTTCCTTCATGACAATCAATACTTATTAAAAATTAACATGAAGCTTTTATATTTTTAATATTGGGACTCAAATTAACCAAAACTTTTAAATTACAGGATAGAAAACTTTGTTTTCAAGTTTTTTATTGTACAGCTATAATGACATCACTTTCAGCAATAAAGTGATGGAAACATCTCTGAAGATACATTTTCAAAATTCTTTCTCTATAGCACAGTTTTCTTTTGAAAGCAATTATTATTTCACTCATTATCAAAGTGTTACCTCTTCCTCAGAAAGAAAGATAAAAGTTGATGTATTTTTAAAAAATCTGCTAAATAACATACTATTTGTAACAATTTTTCATTATAGAAAAGGTCAATAAATTAGGAATAATTTTCAGTTGTAAAAGAACAATGTATAATAAGTCCTTAACTTTAAGAACTCTTAAGTGCTTTGTCATAAGATAACTGGTGAACTTCTATTTTCAATGGCTTTCAACAGTTGGCTACCTATAAGAATCATTTCAGTTCAGTTCAGTTGTTCAGTCGTGTCTGACTCCTTGCGACCCCATGAATCGCAGCACGCCAGGCCTCCCTGTCCATCACCAACTCCCAGAGTCTACCCAAACCCATGTCCATCGAGTCATGTTTTTGAACTGTGGTGTTGGATAAGACTCTTGAGAGTCCCTTGGACTGCAAGAAGATCCAACCAGTCCATCCTAAAGGAGATCAGTCCTGGGTGTTCATTGAAAGGACTGATGTTGAAGCTGAATCTCCAATACTTTGGCCACCTCATGCGAAGGGTTGATTCATTGGAAAAGACCCTAATGCTGGGAAAGATTGGGGGCAGGAGGCTAAGGGGACGACAGAGGATGAGATGGCTGGAATAAAAATGAAACAAAAAAACAGTTCTCAGACTTCACTCCAGTAGATTCTGCTTTAATTGCTATGGAGTGGGACTTAGGTGGTGGTATTTTTCAAAAACGTCCCAGGTCATTCTCAGATGCAGTCAAGACTAAGAACCATTTGTATGTGTAGGACAAAAATTTCCTTAGATACTCACTGTCCCTTACTGTATGGGCTTTCCAGGTGGTGCAAGTGCTAAAGAACCCTCCTGCTAATGCAGGAGACATAAGAGATGTGGGTTTGATCCAGGGGTCAGGAACATCCACTGGAGGAGGAAATGGCAACCCATTCCAGGAAAATTCCATGGACAGAGGAGCCTGGCAGACTGCAGTCCTTAGGGTTGCAGAGTCGGACATCATTGAAGCGACTTAGCATGCATTCATACCTTACTGTATAGAATATAGTATACTATACATATATATATGGGGGGCTTCCCTGGTAGCTCAGATGGTAAAAGTGTCTACCTACAATGCAGGAGACCCGGGTTTGATCCCTGGGTCAGGAAGACCTGGAGAAGGAAATGGCAACCCACTCCAGTACTCTTGCCTAGAAAATCCCATGGACCGAGGAGTCATATATAAATAAATACATACACATATATACATTTATAATATATTGCAGTATATTACGAAGTATTGTGTATATTCTATTTAAGCTAATGTAACCTGTAAGTCCACTTAACTTGGTGCAGGTCAAGAGCATTATGTCCCAGTATTCAAGTGAAGAAAGGCTATGGTTTCTATGTCAATCCTCTGTTGTATAAAACTATCACCATTGCCTCTAGTTGTTGTGGTTTTTCTAAAATTAAAATTTAATTATTTAAATTTAAAAATGTTTACACTTTTAATTAAAAACTTTAAAGCACACAGTCTTAATCATTTTTAAGTATATAGTTCAGTGGTGTTGACTAGATTTACACTGTTGTATAAGAAGTCTCTAGAACTTTTCTGTCTTGTAAAGCTTCAACTCTATGCCAATCAAATGACTCCACATTTCCTCCTTCCCCCAGCCTCTGGCAGCCACCGTTCTGTTTTCTGTTTCCATGATTTTGAATGCTCTGGATATCTTACATAAGTGAAATCACACAGTATTTGTCCTTTTGTGGCTCTCTAGTCATCTTATTGCTACTCTCTCATGCACTTTATTTGTCACGTGGTCATCTCACAGAGGAAGAGATGAAAGAAGAGAGCCATGTTTCCATACTATGTTCAATACTGATTGGGTTATATTCTTATTATAAATGAAAGTTCTAACATTTTTTTTCTTCAGCCCCAAAGATAGTCTTGTATAACTCGCTATCAATGTCCTCTAGCCAAAGAACACCAGGAACATATCTGTGGTTGAACAAGTTGGGTTTATTCCTAGTTGCAGCAAGGGAGAACACATACCATGGGAACAGTGGTGCGCTTCAGTAAGAGGATGTTTAAAAAGACTTATTGTGGGATTTGGGTGATTTTGAGGAAGATCTAAGGAAACAGAAAATCCCTCTAGGTGGGTGCTATTAGGAAGTGAGGGCAATTTTGTGATTGGGTATCTCAGTAAATCTTATCCATAGAGAAGTGAGGTGAAAGCTATCCTTGGTAAAGAAGTAACAGAAACTCCTATTGGTCAGGAGGGGGTGATGTTTGGTATTCTGTGAGTTTTTCACAGTGACCATGTTTTGGTCTGTACTTAGATAAAATTATGAAGTGGCATGTTTTGTCTCACTTTTTCACGGTCTCAGAGTGACCTTGTCTGATGCTGATGGTCTGTGAGATTGTTTTTGTGCAACAGGAGGAAGTCACAGTCCAGATTTCGAGGTCAGTATCCAGTTTGTGATAACACAGAGACCTGACCAGGAGGGTCACACCAGTTCCTGGACTTCAGGAGCCACTATTTTCTTCTTCACCACTTTTGGAGAAGTGTAGCTTTGAAATCAGGAAACCTGTGATTCAGTCTGTTTCAGCACTTACCAACAGTGTGATCATGAGCAAATGACTTATTCTCTGTCACTTCAATTTCCTACCTAGAACCTATCAGTGAAACATGGTGAGCAGTCAATGAGATAAAGCATTTAGAATGCTGAGCAGATTGATTTTTACAGAGCGGGAGCTCATGTTAGCGATAATAACCTCTTGTCATTCTCCTCATGGGGGATTCTTTTATTCATTTAAGAGACACTTACTGGGTGATTGCCATGTATGGATCACTGTGCTAGGCGAACAAGACACACAAGCCTCTGCCCTCACAGAGCCAACAGTCTAGCAAGGGTTTCAGACAATTAAATAGGACATTTAATAGAGGGTGAAAGGTTCTATTAAGGACTGCAGGAGTCCCTAAAATAGCCTAACAGCCTAGGGGCACTGTCTCTAGAAGAAAGTGATGTTTTTGCTGATATCCATGTAATATAGATGCAGAGGGGTTATCTGAGGAGGAAGGCTCCTGGTAGCAGGAACAGCATAAGCTAAAACGGAAGAGTCAGAGAGAACATGACACAGGCTGTTTGGTGGAAAACAAATAAACAAATTAGAGACAACAAGAAGAGAAAGGGAAAAAATGCTCACTTTTTCAGTGTATGCCTATAAAATAGTTTCTTTCCAAATCTTGCACACAATTTTGTATGCCACTGCAATTATCACTCGTTAATTAATTAATGATGATACAATGCTTTGAAAATACAAAGTGCAGCACATTTGCTAACAAATTGGTGATTAGCATGATTGCTGTTTCGATATCGCCTCTGTTTACTCTCTGCACTTGGACTTCCAACTGTCTGCTTGCCTTGGTGCACCACAGACAGCTGCTTCACAATAGTCTTGGCGTGGCGGCTGTTTTAGGCCTTCCTTTCCCTGGGTTGTGAATGAATCTAGGAATGACTAATAGTGGAGAGGAAAAAAGCGAATGACTTTCAACGTCCTTTCCTAAAAAGTTATTCTGTAATGTTTATCACTCCCTCACATTCTGATACACCAAAATCTGGCTGAAAGTATTGGGAGTCTCCATCTGGTGAGGCAGATTTTCCAAGGGCTATTTTTGGTTTCATATTTGAATTTCCTTGATTAAGGTCCACCAAATAAATGTAACTTCTTGTGGCCTCCACTTACACCTCTACTGTTGCACATAGTGTCCAGAGAAATAATGACTAAATGAAATTCTAGCAGCTTGTATCTCTTCCCTTTATTAAAAAAACAGATTGCAATGTTATCATCTTCTGCCATTTAAAAAATGAAAAAAAAAACCCGTTTTTTTTTTGTTTGTTTGTTTGTTTTGATTATCTGAGTTTTGATTGTCAGTGAAGATCTGAAAGCACTCAGCTTATAATTAAATACTATCAAAGTGTTTTTTTGTTTGTTTCTGCAGCTAATAACCAGGATAAGCAGGTATGGGTGGCAGCATCCTCTTGATAAAAATCACGTTGACTGGTAGACATAGTTCCATAAAAATGTTGGCTTTAACCCAGTCTGAAGGAAGTTTCTGGTGAAACATTTGTCTCCATGTATAGAAAGCGCTTGAGTGTCAGGTGACCCCTACACTTGGTTGGTCGCCTAGGTAAGCTGATGGGAATTGGGCTTGGAGGGCCTCCACCAACAGACCTAGGTCTAGAAGTGGTTGAGGACTTGTTTGTGTTTCATATGCTGAATGTTTATGGCTCTCTTTTGGCCTACAGCATGGTCCCTACCATCAAGAACTTACTTCGGGTAGGGGAGAAAAGACACATTTACAAATATATTTACATTAAATTGGATAGATGGTGGCAAGTACAATAGGAGATGTCAGATCCATGCTAAAGAGGGAGCAGCAGCACTGAAAATTACTCTGAGCTGGGTAGTTTTCATGGTGGAGGTGGTTTTTTCTTGAACCAGAGAATTGTTTCAAATAGTAGAGATGAAATGGTGGGTAGGAAATGGAGAGCATTCCAGGACTTTACAATGGCGATCACAAGAACACAGAGAGAAGATGGCACTGGATGTTCAGGTCTATCTTTTCTATTAGGAAAGGGTGACCCAGTGTCCCAGTTTTGTTGTGATAGTCTCAATTTATACCCATGGTAACTGTGGTAAGCTGAATAATATCCCCCTTAGATGTCTGTGTCCCAGTTTTCAGGACCCTTGAGTTTGTTACCTTACATGGTTTTTAAAAAAAAGGAGGGGGGGAGGACTTTAGAGATATAATTACATTAGGGATTTGGAGATGGAGAAATTATCTTAGATTAGCTGGATGGGCCCAGTATAATTCAAGAGTACTTTTGGAAGGGAGGCAGAAGGATCAGAGTTAGTAGTAGAAGATGGATGATGAAGCATGAAGTTGGAGTGAGGCTAGAAGGAGTCGCAAGCCAAGGAATGTAGGCAGCTTCTAGAAGCTGAAAAAGGCAAGGAAACAGATCCTTCCCTCAGAGCATCTACCAAAAGCTAAGATCTTGAATTTTTATCCAGTGAAACCGGTTTTGGACTTCTGACCTCTGGAATTGTAAGAAAATAAATGTATGTTGATTTAAGTCACTAAGTTTGTGATAATTTGTTACAGCAGCAATAAGCAACTAATAAAGTAACTATACTGAGCCCTTTTACTCCCTCACAAATAACCTGGTTTGGTGATAAATTATATTCTTATTCTCTGCCTAGACCACAGTTATTTACAAATCCATGGTTCTATCAAAAGCAACTTTAAAAAGTAAAATTTAGGTCCATCTATCGCAATTGTAAGGGATTAGACCTTGGAGGTCTGAATCATTTCTCAAAGGGTACAGGGTGAGGGGGGTCACATTACCAACTAACCAGATTAAATGAGGCAAGAATCCAGAGGGATGTTATACAGACTCAAATAACATTCAACAACAATCTCGTATGTTCAGATTTCCCTGGGATGTTAATCAAAGGCTTAGCTTGGCTTTAGTCATGTCTTCTTATTCCATTTGCTGGACTCTGACATAGACAGGAAATATAAATTATGGTGCATTATTTTCAGAACCATAGTTGCAGAACAGTTGGGAATACTTATTTGCCTTTTAGATTCAGGTGTACTCTTAAGTTCATTTACCTAGCAGCATCTCAGTTCATTTTCCAAAAATATGGAAAGAATATATTCTTCTAGGTAAATACCTTAGTTGTATCTATAATCTATTTTAAAATAAATGCAATGGCATCACCAGCTCAATGGACATGAATTTGAGTAAACTCCGGGAGTTGGCGATGGACAGAGAGGCCTGTCGTGCTGCAGTCCATGGGGTCGCAAAGAGTTGGACATGACTGAGTGACTGAACTGAACTGAACTGAACCTCTAATACCATGATTTCTTCAATTAAAAAGTCTCAAAATGTTTTAGTCAAAGAAAACCTCTCCTACTGCCAATGTCTATAATGTTTATATTGCTTGAGGGATTTAATCTTTAGTCACTTGTTTTTTTATTTATAAAATGTTTTGATTCTTCAAGGATTTCCCACAAATTTCTGAGGCATTCTTTGTAGGAGAATTAATTTAAGATGGCAACTCATTCATATATGTACTCTAATGGTGTCTTGGCCCAGTTTATGATATAATAGAGAAATTAATTTCAGTAGTGACTAAGTAAAGCAGTAAAGTAATTCCATCTTTGTGACATTATAAAAGCCATCTATTTCTGTCTCATATTTCTTGAGCTTTTAGATTTGTTCAAATGTCTATATAAAAGAGTGATTAAATTATATACTAATTTTAGTTTTCTGAAAGATATTAAAAGATTTATTTTTATATTTTAAGACCTTAGATATGAGTTCTAGGAAAATTATCACTTGGTCTTATATAAATTGACTATTTTTATCATTTGTATTGACAGAGTATTTATACCCTTTTTAATTTTCCTGTAGAAGGCTATCTGATTATTTAACTTTTCACAGCAGAGTATACATGGTTCTGATCTTGATTTTACTTAGTTTATTCTGTTTTAAATTTTAGACATTTTTTATTAAGGAAACTAGGGAAAAGTCAACAGAAGAAACAAAGACAGCTATATAGAATCAAAATAAAAATTAGCTTATGAAACAACAACTAGCATAAATTAAAGTAAAAACCTAGATAGCACTCTAGTAATTTGTGAGGAAACTATCAGATAAAGTAAATAATGAAATAAGTATAATTTATAAAAGAAAAATTCATATCATGACTTAATAAGTTCTTCATAACATTTTCCTTTATAAATATCTAGGCGTTTAGATGGAAAAGGAAATGGCAACCCACTCCAGTATTCTTGCCTGGAGAATCCCAGGGACAGAAGATCCTGGTGGGCTGCCGTCTATGGGGTTGCACAGAGTTGGACACGACTGAAGCGACTTAGCAGCAGCAGCAGCAGCAGCAGGAGTTTAGAAATAAAATTATAGTATCTAAGAATCTATGAAAGTAGTAAGATAAAACAGTGTTAGGTGAAAGCTGGAAAAAAGCAAGTCAAAAGAAGAAAAAATTGATGGTAAGAATAAATGTATATACATCAACTAATAAAGTATATGCAAATGTAGTGACTTATATAAATCAGTTTGAGTAGTATAGTCTCACATTCTCAGTAATTAGTTAGACTGAAAAAGTCTGTCCTAATTCTGGGTAAATAGGAATTCAGTCTCACAGGACCATCTCCTTTTGTTAAACATTTTCATCCCTGACTGTATGAAGTAAATTGTTAAAGTGAACAAAACAGTTTATCCAAAGAAGCAAAGAGCAATAATTAAACCAAAACAACACAGAATGTCCTAATCCATGTTTTCAGCAATAGTCTGAAATCTCTTCCCAAACTAAGGCTTCATGATTGCTACACAGGATGCTGCTTCTGCTGTCGTGTCCAGCTCCTTGCGACTCCATGGACTATGGCCCCCAGGCTCCTCCTGTCCATGGGATTTCCCAGGCAAGAATACTGGTATGGGTTGCCATTTCCTTGTCCAGGGGATCGTCTCGACTCAGAGACCAAACCTGCATCTTCAGCTTGGATGGCAGGTTCTTTACCATTGAGCCACCTGAGAAGCTCTGCTACACGGATACTGTATCACAGACAGGGAGATCCAGTCAGTGATCCCCAGTGTATGTCTACTTCTTAATGAAGACACATATTCCAGTCTGTGTATAGGGCTGAATTATTTTGGAATTTCAGATACTTCTCATTCAGTTCAGTTCAGTTCAGTCGCTCAGTCGTGTCCGACTCTTTGCGACCCAGTGAATCACAGCATGCCAGGCCTCCCTGTCCATCACCAACTCCTGGAGTTCACTCAGACTCATGTCCATCGAGTCAGTGATGCCATCCAGCCATCTCATCCTCTGTCATCCCCTTCTCCTCCTGCCCCCAATCCTTCCCAGCATCAGAGTCTTTTCCAATGAGTCAACTCTTCTCATGAGGTGGCCAAAGTACTGGAGTTTCAGCTTTAGCATCAGTCCTTCCAAAGAAATCCCAGGGCTGATCTCCTTCAGAATGGACTGGTTGGATGTCCTTGCAGTCCAAGGGACTCTCAAGAGTCTTCTCCAACACCACAGTTCAAAAGCATCAATTCTTCAGCACTCAGCCTTCTTCACAGTCCAACTCTCACATCCATACATGACCACAGGAAAAACCATAGCCTTGACTAGACGAACCTTTGTTGGCAAAGTAATGTCTCTGCTTTTGAATATGCTATCTAGGTTGGTCATAACTTTCCTTCCAAGGACTACGTGTCTTTTAATTTCATGGCTGCAGTCACCATCTGCAGTGATTTTGGAGCCCCCCAAAATAAAGTCTGACACTGTTTCCACTGTTTCCCCATCTATTTGCCATGAAGTGATGGGACCGGATGCCATGATCTTCTTTTTCTGAATGTTGAGCTTTACTTCGCATTACTGAGGTCATTTATTAGTCTCCATTTATAGCTTTTGTAAAATATCAAACTGGATATTTGAATAGTAGGCATACTTCTAAAGTTTATGGGCTGTATTTGTAACATACCAGGGGGAGGAATTTGGGCGAGTCAGAGTCACTCTTTAGACCAGACAAAGAACTAAGTGGGGATGACTCAAAGTTCACATAAATATCACACAGAAACCTCTGTGGGTGTATGTGAAAGAAAGCTGTAAATGGTAAGGTCACATGAACCAAGCATTTTA
This sequence comes from Bubalus bubalis, assembly GCF_019923935.1. NCBI lineage: Eukaryota > Metazoa > Chordata > Mammalia > Artiodactyla > Bovidae > Bubalus > Bubalus bubalis. The sequence goes on along the minus strand of NC_059157.1, from coordinate 97,339,866 downwards.
TTATTTTTTTTTCATTTTATATTTTAAAAAGGGCTTCCCTGGTAGCTCAGATGGTAAAGACTCCGCCTGCAATGTGGGAGACCTGGGTTCAATCCCTGGGTTGGGAAGATCCCCTGGAGAAGGGAACGGCTTTCCACTCCAGTTCTCTGGCCTGGAGAATTCCATGAACAGAGAAGCCTGGCAGGCTACAGTCAATGGGGTTGCAAAGAGTTGGACATGACTGAGCGACTTTCATACACACACACAAACACACACACACATTTATAAGTATATAAATTGTAATTATGAAGAGTAACTACATTTATGACACAATTGACTTATAAATGCTAACTCGATATACTTTAATAAGCTTCCTTAAGTTCTGTCTCACAGTTTTTATCAGTATTAGTCAATGATTGATTACTAATAGAGTCATGTAAGCTAAACTTCAATTAAATAGGACTAGAAAGCTGTCAATTAAGTAGGTATACTGATGCTGGGAGGGATTGGGGGCAGGAGGAGAAGGGGACGACAGAGGATGAGATGGCTGGATGGCATCACTGACTCGATGGATGTGAGTCTGGGTGAACTCTGGGAGTTGGTGATGGACAGGGAGGCCTGGTGTGCTGTGATTCATGGGGTCGCAAGGAGTCGGACACGACCGAGCGACTGAACTGAACTGAACCCCTAAATATACGTGAGAAGATTCAAAGGAAGGAAAGAACCATATGAATATAAGAAATATAGGCAAGTTTTGAATCATCAAATATCCCTTTATGAACATCAGTTGCAACTCTTTGGATGTAATATGGAAAATCTTCTGTGGCACCACAGATAGGCACACACACACACACACACACACAAACACAGCCGTTTACAGATTCCCAGATAGTGAAGACTTATTCATCATTTACTGGAGAAGAAATCTATTAGATTTTATATCTGGAAAAAATCATTTAAAATATTTATTCTAAAAAGTCTTTATTTTACAATTAGAACCTGAGCTGCAAAAAGATATCTTCACATGCATGATAGGTCTAAAAAACTACTAGGTGACAGAAAGGGTCACATCACAGGTGAGCTATTTCAATCACAAAATGTTCCTTTAATTAACATGTGTTGAATTTTCACAGCATATCTAATTCTAAGTGTTACAGGTTTAGAGAGGTCCTATGGCCTGGTGGCTCAGATGGTAAAAAATCTGCCTGCAATGCAGGAGACACATGTTCTTTCCTTGGGTTGGGAAGATCTCCTGGAGAAGGGAATGGCTACCCACTCCAGTATTCTTGCCTGGAGAATCCCATGAACAGAGGAGCCTGGAGGGCTACAGTCCATAGCGTTGCAAATAGTTGGACACAACTGAGCAAGTGATGAGAATAGAGCTAGGAACCCAGGTACCTCAGTTTCTGTCCCAGCTCTGATACTTCCTGACAAGATGTCTCTTACAACTTCTATTTTCCTATCTATGGGTTTCCCAGGTAGCTCAGCTGGTAAAAAAAATCTGCTTACAATGCAGGAGACCTGGTTGTATTCCTGGGTCAGGAAGTTCCCCTGGAGAAGGTATAGGCTACCCACTCTAATAATCTCGGGCTTTTCTTGGTGGCTTAGATGGTGAAGAATCTGCCTACAATGCAGGAGACTTGGGTTCGATCCCTGGATTGGGCAGATCCCCTGAAGGAGGGCATGGCAACCCACGCCAGTATTCTTCCCTGGAGAATCCCCATGGACAGAGGAGCCTGGCAGGCTTCAGTGCATGGGGGTCACAAAGAGTTTGACATGACTGAGTAACTTTCACTTTCACTTTCCTATCTATAAAATAATGATTATAGCATATAATAGAATATAACATTCTTCAAATGAGATTATGTGTGATCATGTTTTGTCAAAGATAAGACACATATGAGATAAAATCATCATTATCTTCTGAGTTAATCTCTTTAGATATTTTTATGTTTATTATATAATAATAATAATCTGAAGTTAAGTGGGCCTTAGGAAGCATCACTACAAACAAAGCTAGTGGAGGTGATGGAATTCCAGTTGAGCTATTTCAAATCCTGAAAGATGATGCTGTGAAAGTGCCACACTCAATATGCCAGCAAATTTGGAAACTCAGCAGTGGCCACAGGCCTGGAAAAGGTCAGTTTTCATTCCAGTTGCTAAGAAAGGCAATGCCAAAAAATGCTCAGACTACCACAGAATTGCAATCATCTCACACGCTAGTAAAGTAATGCTCAAAATTCTCCAAGCCAGGCTTCAGCAATACGTGAACTGTGAACTTTCAGATGTTCAAGCTGGTTTTAAAAAAGGCAGAGGAACCAGAGATCAAATTGCCAACATCCACTGGATCATGGAAAAAGCAAGAGAGTTCCAGAAAAACATCTATTTCTGCTTTATTGACTATGCCAAAGCCTTTGTCTGTGTGGATCACAAGAAACTGTGGAAAATTCTGAAAGAGATGGGAATACCAGACCACCTGATCTGCCTCTTGAGAAACCTGTATGCAGGTCAGGAAGCAACAGTTAGAACTGGACATGGAACAACAGACGGGTTCCAAATAGGGAAAGGAGTACATCAAGGCTGTATATTGTCACCCTGCTTATTTAACTTATATGCAGAGTACATCATGAGAAACGCTGGGCTGGAAGAAGCACAAGCTGGAATCAAGATTGCCGGGAGAAATATCAATCACCTCAGATATGCAGATGACACCACCCTTATGGCAGAAAGTGAAGAGGAACTCAAAAGCCTCTTGATGAAAGTGAAAGTGGAGAGTGAAAAAGTTGGCTTAAAGCTCAACATTCAGAAAACCAAGATCATAGCATCCAGTTCCATCACTTCATGGGAAATAGATGGGGAAACAGTGGCTGACTGTATTTTTGGGGGTTTCGGAAGCACTGCAGATGGTGACTGCAGCCATGAAATTAAAAGACGCTTGCTCCTTGGAAGGAAAGTTATGACCAACCTAGATAGCATATTCAAAAGCAGAGACATTACTTTGTCAACAAAGGTCCGTCTAGTCAAGTCTATTGTTTTTCCAGTGGTCATGTATGGATGTGAAAGTTGGACTATAAAGAAAGCTGAGAGCTGATGAATTGATGCTTTTGAACTGTGGTGTTGGAGAAGACTCTTGAGAGTCCCTTGGACTGCAAGGAGATCCAACCAGTCCATCCTAAAGGAGATCAGTCCTGGATGTTCATTGGAAGGACTGGTGTTGAAGCTGAAACTCCAATATTTTAGCCACCTGATGAGAAGAGCGGACTCATTTGAAAAGACCCTGATGCTGGGAAAGATTGAGGGGACGACAGAGGATGAGACGGTTGGATGGCATCACCGACTCGATGGACGTGAGTCTGAGTGAACTCCGGGAGTTGGTGATGGACAGGGAGGCCTGGTGTGCTGCAGTTCTTGGAGTCGCAAAAAGTCGGACACTACCGAGTGACTGAACTGAACTGAATATGTTTATTAGGTTCTGTAATATTTCGGTTTTATCAGACCACTGAGGGAAAAAGACTAATGAGTTTAATTCTGCTTAGGCTGGAGAATAAGTGTTTATAACATAGGTGTTTATTACATACCTTAGCCCTTTAGGCAAAGCCTTCAGAGGTTCACATACAAGAAACTATACCTACAGTTTCTTTCTTACCAAAAAGTTTTTTATGTTTTTACTGCAATAGTGGTTTTGTCCAAATAGCCACTTTACCCCTAATATATGACAACTGCCTGAGTATCTTAGGTCTTGCCCTTTGCTATTGTGATAATTTTCCTGGCTCACTCCCCTCACATGTTTCTCAGTCCATAGCTGGGGTTTCCTGATCCCCACCTTTAGATTTAGCCTCACCCAAAGCTCTGACATCAATTAATCAATCCTGTTATTAGACAAAAGAACTTGACCCAGGATCTATTCAGTCTTGCTATTCATATTTGTGCCTGAGTTTTGGCGGCAGGTTCTGCCTTCCTGGATCCTTGGCTGTCTGCCTATGCTCAGGTTCTAGCCTTTGAGAAGCTGGATCTGCAGCAATGAAAGCAGGTTTCAACCCATAAGAATATTATCCAAATAATTAAAAGGTGCCAAATATTTTTTGAAAAAGATGACTATTACTATGATGAAAACATGATGAGGAAATAGTGGGAAACCACAGTACTAAGGAATATAGGAGAGAGTCAAACGATGTCTCCTTTTTAGATATGTATTCCCCTACTAAATATAGGCCAAGGCCCTTCCTACATGCGCCATTGGAACTTAGCTCTGAACCTTAGTTCCAAGACTCTGTTGCTTCTAAACCTTTTTGATGCAGCTGTCTACTTGCATTGGTCTCTAAGTTGCAGCTTTTCTCAGCTGATACTCAATGGTTGATATGCCCTCATTATATCAGTTAACTTCTCTGATACCTACTGTTTATCTAACCACGTGTTATCCATTACTATACTGGAAAGATACACTAATTTGATGTCTCCACTGTACTTCCTTGACATGTTGTTTGCCTAATCTTTATTTAAACCCTTCTAATGACAAGATCAGATCAGATCAGTTGCTCAGTCGTGTTCGACTCTTTGCGACCCCATGAATCAAAGCACGCCAGGCCTCCCTGTCCCTCACCAACTCCCGGAGTTTACTGAGACTCACATCCATCAAGTCAGTAATGCCATCCAGCCATCTCATCCACTGTCGTCCCCTTCTCCTCCTGCCCCCAATCCCTCCCAGCATCAGAGTCTTTTCCAATGAGTCAACTCTTGCATGAGGTGGCCAAAGTACTGGAGTTTCAGCTTTAGCATCATTCCTTCCAAAGAAATCCCAGGGCTGATCTCCTTCAGAATGGACTGGTTGGATCTCCTTGCAGTCCAAGGGACTCTCAAGAGTCTTCTCCAACACCACAGTTCAAAAGCATCAATTCTTCAGCTCTCAGCTTTCTTTATAGTCCAACTTTCACATCCATACATGACCACAGGAAAAACCACAGCCTTGACTAGACGAACCTTTGTTGGCAAAGTAATGTCTCTGCTTTTGAATATGCTATCTAGGTTCGTCATAACTTTCCTTCCAAGGAGTAAGCGTCTTTTAATTTCATGGCTGCAGTCACCATCTGCAGTGATTTTGGAGCCCCCAAAAATAAAGTCTGACACGGTTTCCACTGTTTCCCCATCTATTTCCCATGAAGTGATGGGACCAGATGCCATGATCTTGGTTTTCTGAATGTTGAGCTTTAAGCCAACTTTTTCCCTCTCCTCTTTTGGTCTCCTCTTTCACTTTCATCAAGAGGCTTTTGAGTTCCTCTTCACTTTCTGCCATAAGGGTGGTGTCATCTGCATATCTGAGGTTATTGGTATTTCTCCCAGCAGTCGTGATTGCAGCTTGTGTTTCTTCCGGTCCAGCATTTCTCATGATATACTCTGCATATAAGTTAAATAAGCAGGGTGACAATATACAGCCTTGAAGTACTCTTTTTCCTATTTGGAACCAGTCTGTTGTTCCATGTCCAGTTCTAACTGTTGCTTCCTGACCTGCATACAGGTTTCTCAAGAGGCAGATCAGGTGGTCTGGTATTCCCATCTCTTTCAGAATTTTCCACAGTTTATTGTGATCCACACAGTCAAAGGCTTTGGCATAGTCAATAAAGCAGAAATAGATGTTTTTCTCTTGCTTTTTCCATGATCCACTGGATGTTGGCAATTTGATCTCTGGTTTCTCTGCCTTTTCTAAAACCAGCTTGAACATCTGGAAGTTCAAGGTTCACATATTGCTGAAGCCTGGTTTGGAGAATTTTGAGCATTACTTTACTAGCGTGTGAGATGAGTGCAATTGTGCGGTAGTCTGAGCATTCTTTGCCATTGCCTTTCTTTGGGATTGGAATGAAAACTGACCTTTTCCAGTCCTGTGGCCACTGCTGAGTTTTCCAAATTTGCTGGCATATTGAGTGCAGCACTTTCACAGCATCATCTTTCAGGATTTGGGATAGCTCAACTGGAATTCCATCACCTCCACTAGCTTTGTTCATAGTGATGCTTTCTAAGGCCCACTTGACTTCACATTCCAGGATGTCTGGCTCTAGGTCAGTAATCACACCATTGTGATTATCTGGGTCGTGAAGATCTTTTTTGTACAGTTCTTCTGTGTATTCTTGCCATCTCTTCTTAATATCTTCTGCTTCTGTTAGGTCCATAGCATTTCTGTCCTTTATCAAGCCCATTTTGCATGAAATGTTCCTTTGGTATCTCTGATTTTCTTGAAGAGATCCCTAGTCTTTCCCATTTTGTTGTTTTCATCTATTTCTTTGCATTGATCGCTGAAGAAGGCTTTCTTATCTCTTCTTGCTATTCTTTGGAACTCTGCATTCAGATGTTTATATCTTTCCTTTTCTCCTTTGCTTTTTGCTTTTCTTCTTTTCACAGCTATTTGTAAGGCCTCCCCAGACAGCCATTTTGCTTTTTTGCATTTCTTTTCCATGGGGATGGTCTTGATCCCTGTCGCCTGTACAATGTCACGAACCTCTGTCCATAGTTCATCAGGCACTCTATCTATCAGATCTAGGCCCTTAAATCTATTTCTCACTTCCACTGTATAATCATAAGGGATTTGATTTAGGTTATACCTGAATGGTCTAGTGGTTTTCCCTACTTTCTTCAATTTAAGTCTGAGTTTGGCAATAAGGAGTTCATGGTCTGAGCTACAGTCAGCTCCTGGTCTTGTTTTTGCTGACTGTATAGAGCTTCTCTATCTTTGGCTGCAAAGAATACAATCAATCTGATTTCTGTGTTGACCATCTGGTGATGTCCATGTATAGAGTCTTCTCTTGTGTTGTTGGAAGAGGGTGTTTGTTATGACCAGTGCATTTTCTTGGCAAAACTATATTAGTCTTTGCCCTGCTTCATTCCATATTCCAAGGCCAAATTTGCCTGTTACTCCAGGTGTTTCTTGACTTCCTACTTTTGCATTTCAGTCCCCTATAATGAAAAGGACATCTTTTTTGGGTGTTAGTTCTAAAAGGTCTTGTAGGTCTTCATAGAACCATTCAACTTCAGCTTCTTCAGCGTTACTGGTTGGGGCATAGACTTGGATTACTGTGATATTGAATGGTTTGCCTTGGAAACGAACAGAGATCATTCTGTCATTTTTGAGATTGCATCCAAGTAATGCATTTCGGGCTCTTTTGTTGACCATAATGGATACTCCATTTCTTCTGAGGGATTCCTGCCTGCAGTAGTAGATATAATGGTCATCTGAGTTAAATTCACCCATTCCAGTCCATTTTAGTTCGCTGATTCCTAGAATGTCGACATTCACTCTTGCCATCTCTTGTTTGACCACTTCCAATTTGCCTTGATTCATGGACCTGACATTCCAGATGACCATTATATCTAATGACAAAGGACCACCCAATACCAACACTACTGTCTTTGAAGGGCAGTGGTGGTAATAGCAGAAGTGGTTGGCAGAGTGCTGGCAGAGCTGAGTTGAAAGTACCCTTTGCCCCAAATAAAAAAATGATTTAACCAATTGTCTGATAGTTTGCATGAGAGAAAACACACAAGGGTGCCCAGACTAGTGAAATAATAAAGCACCATCTTAGTTCTTTACTGGTTCTATATCAACATATAGTCTGGCTAAATATAGGAATTTATCCTACTTTCATCTCCCTTCAACATTTATAAATCTGTAAACTAACATTTGCTAAAGTGATACTAAATAATAAATGCTTAGTATCTTAGTTTGGCTTCTGGAAACATACTCTGAGTTGGAGATTTGTGTCCAGAAAGCTTACTGGGGTGTGTGCTCCAAAACAACCCCCATGAGGGAGTGAGGGAAGCAATGCATATGGAACAAAGGCTTCAGTGAATGTAATACCACAGGAATCTCTGGAGCTGGGGTAGTTCTTTATAGTTGTTCTGAGTCGAGACAAAGAGGCCTAGACTTTGTACACACACATGGATGAGTCACTGTGTGTGGACTGCCCCTGAGGCAAGCGGGGTGAACTTGACTGAGTCATCTCTTTCCCTGAGGGCAGTTACTAGAGACCCGAGTTGGGAACACTCTGTAAACAATCTGTTTCGTAGCTGACAGTGTGTGTGCCTGATTTCTGAAGGGTGAATCTGGAAGGCTGCCCACAGTATGTACATACATATGCACATACACATGCATAACAATATACACATATACAATACACATATATACACACATACAGATACACACACATACATACACATACATGTTACACATACATGTACACATTCGGCTCTAGTGCTGCTTAACATAGTTCCTTGACCTCACCCAGTACCTAGCTTGATCTTTTTATTTAAATACAGAGTTTCTCAAGAGAGAAGTTAGTCCTGTTTCAACAAGAAATCTTTCTGGAAATTGCAAGTTCAAATCAGGTTAGTTTATACTCATATCAAAAAGTCATTTTAGAGTCTAAAAATAGCATTCTCCCTACCTCCACATTCTCACCACTGTCCCAGAGCTTCACCAGAAAGCTTTTATAATAAATTATTTGAAATGTTTCTAAAGGTATTTCTTTTTCAGACAGAACAATACTCTCTTGTACAAAAATCTATATCTCAGCTAATGGCTAAGGATTACACTGACTAAGCCATAATGAGGTCACCATATCAGGTTAATATCAAGGATATTTCTCTTTAGCCTTTTGGGCCTAAGTGTCAGAGTGGTTATTCTACTATGATAAAAATTCTATATTCTTTTTAATTTATAATAAGAAATTCTATTATAGTAGCACCCTGACCATAATTGCTAACCTTGGACTCAGTTATTTAGTCCATTTTACTCCCAGCTGACACTGTCAACACTTTTTAAAGATTCTTTTGATGATACCAGACTAACTCCTTTTTTGTTATTGTAATGAATTCATTACTGAATTCATTGGATTAATTGATTAAAAATGTCCTATCTTGGTATGAAATTACATTAAAATATATCCTATATTATGACAAATTATATGTTACTTCAGTCTCTTGAATTTTGGGGGGACAGAATATATTATACAATGGCTTCCCTGATGGCTCACACAGTCAAAAATCTGCTTGCAATGCGGGAAACCAGGGCTCGATCCCTGGGTCAGGAAGGTAGATCCCCTGGAGAAGGAAATGTCAACCCACTCCAGTATTCTTGCCTGGAAAATCCCATGAACAGAGGAGCCTGGCAGGCCACAGTCCATGGGGTTGCAAAGAGTTGGACACCACTGAGCAACTAACACTTGATATTATACAATAATGTTTAAACTGATTATCAGTCGCTCAGTCGTGTCCAACTCTTTGTGACTCCATGAATTGCAGCATGCCAGGCCTCCCTGTCCATCACCAACTCCCGGAGTTCACTCATGTCCATGGAGTCGGTGATGCCATCCAGCCATCTCATCCTTTGTTGTCCCCTTCTCCTCCTGCCCCCAATCCCTCCCAGCATCAGAGTCTTTTCCAATGAGTCAAGTCTTCGCATGAGGTGGCCAAAGTATTGGAGTTTCAGCTTTAGCATCAGTCCTTCCAATGAACACCCAGGACTGATCTCCTTTAGAATGGACTGGTTGGATCTCCTTGCAGTCCAAGGGACTCTCAAGAGTCTTCTCCAACACCACAGTTTCAAAAGCATCAATTCTTCGGCACTCAGCTTTCTTCACAGTCCAACTCTCACATCCATACATGACTACTGGAAAAACCATAGCCTTGACTAGATGGACCTTTGTTGGCAAAGTAATGTCTCTGCTTTTGAATGTGCTATCTAGGTTGGTCATAACTTTCCTTCCAAAGACTAAGCGTCTTTTAATTTCATGGCTGCAAGTCACCATCTGCAGTGATTTTGGAGCCCAAAAAAGTAAAGTCTGGCACTGTTTCCACTGTTTGCCCATCTATTTCCCATGAAGTGATGGGACCAGATGCCATGATCTTCGTTTTCTGAATGTTGAGCTTTAAGCCAACTTTTTCACTCTCCTCTTTTGGTCTCCTCTTTCACTTTCATCAAGAGGCTTTTGAGTTCCTCTTCACTTTCTGCCATAAGGGTGGTGTCATCTGCATGTCTGAGGTTATTGATATTTCTCCCAGAAATCTTGATTCCACCTTGTGCTTCTTCCAGCCCAGTGTTTCTCATGATGTACTCTGCATATAAGTTAAATAAGCATGGTGACAATAAACAGCCTTGACGTACTCCTTTTCCTATTTGGAACCCGTCTGTTGTTCCATGTCCAGTTCTAACTGTTGCTTCCTGACCTGCATACAGGTTTCTCAAGAGGCAGATCAGGTGGTCTGATATTCCCATCTCTTTCAGAATTTTTCACAGTTTATTGTGATCCACACAGTCAAATGCTTTGGCATAGTCAATAAAGCAGAAATAGATGTTTTTCTGGAACTCTCTTGCTTTTTCCATGATCCAGCGGATGTTGGCAATTTGATCTCTGGTTCCTCTGCCTTTTCTAAAACCAGCTTGAACATCTGGAAGTTCAAGGTTCACATATTGCTGAAGCCTGGCTTGGAGAATTTTGAGCATTACTTTACAATTGTGCAATTGTGTGGTAGTTTGAGCATTCTTTGGCATTGCCTTTCTTTGGGATTGGGATGAAAACTGACCTTTCCCAGTCCTGTGGCCACTGCTGAGTTTTCCAAATTTGCTGGCATATTGAGTGCAGCGCTTTCACAGCATCATCATTCAGGATTTGAAATAGCTTAACTGGAATTCCATCACCTCCACTAGCTTTGTTCGTAGTGATGCTTTCTAAGGCCCACTTGACTTCACATTCCAGGATGTCTGGCTCTAGGTGAGTGATCACCCCATCGTGATTATCTGGGTCGTGAAGATCTTTTTTGTACAGTTCTTCTGATTGTAATGTTAGTCAAATTGGTTATTGAGAGATGTTGTTCACAAACATTCCCCCCTGGCGCCCTACCACCGATAAGTTGTTAGGGTAGGGATCAGATTCTCCAATAATATTTTCCCAAGGTGTTCAAGCCACTGTAGACCAAAAACCCGAGTTCTCTCTTTTGACATCTTATTACTTCATTCTTATCATTTGCAGTATCATTATCAATGACTAATTATTATCTCTGCCATAGTGATGGACATTAAAGACAATGATAAAATAAACTCAAAGTAATGAGGTGAAATGAACTTGTAAACAAAGTGTGTAAGACAGTAGTCAATAGATTACATTTATTAAGTGCTTAATAGTGGCAGGCAATGTCCTAAGAGCTTTTAGTGTTTTAATAGTAGTATAAGGCAGAGATTATTTCTGGATTTTTCAAATGAAATCTAGGCAAAGACAGGATGTACCCCAAATTGCACAGCTAGTGATATTGTGATTTTATTCCAGACAGACTGGCTCCAGAGTAAATGTTCCTAACCATTATACCACAATGACTTCTAATAAAGATAATTATATTAGAAAGATTATATTTGCTCCCCCATTTCTATATTTTTGAATATTTTCACTGTGATATAAATTATTACTTCTGATTTTTTTTTCTTGAATCAAAGAATGAAATGTAAAAGGGAACATTAGCCAAAAACCAATGACTAAAGTAGAAGATTTTAAAGATAAGTAGTTAGTGATATGTAAGGAAGGGGAATTTGTTCATTCCCCAGTCTGTTGTCATGATAAGAAATCTAACATTTTGGGATATGGTAAAGGATGATGTCAGAGCGAGAGATATTGGAGTTAGATGCCACTTGCACTTTTTAAAATCTGGGGCCTGTGTCTTGGCTAATGGTTCTTCCGGAACCTGAGATTGCATAAGAAGTGCAGTGGCCCAACTGACAGCCACAATTGTTAGAACTAATATGAAACTGGTCAGTATAGGCTCATAAACAGTTACATTTGTTTGATGTAACTAACTTGATTATCTTATAAAATCTTTTGATTTTTAATGGTATCATGTAGCTCAGAGTCATTGTCCAGCCCAAAGTAACCAATTTATCTTTTTTTATTTTTTATTTTATTGGAGTATAGTTGATTTACAGTGCTGTGCTAGTTTCACAGTTGGCCAAAAAGTTCATTTGGATTTTCCCATAACATCTTATGAAAAACCTGAATGAACTTTTTTGGCCAACCTAATATATCTATTCTTTTTCAAATTCTTTACCCATATAGATTATTACAGAATACCGAGTAGAGTTTCCTGTACTATTCAATAGTTCCTTGTTGGTTGTCTATTTTATATAATAGTGTGTGTATGTTAATCCCAGGCTCCTAATTTATTCCTCCCCACCACGTTTCCCCTTTGGTAACCATAAGTTTGCTTTCACAATCTGTGAGTCTGTTTCTATTTTGTAAATAAGTTCATTTGTGTAATATGAAACGAGTCGCCAGTCCGGGTTCAATGCAGGATGCTGGACGCTTGGGGCTGGTGCACAGGGACGACCCAGAGGGAGGGTATGGGAGGGAGGAGGGAGGAGGGTTTGGGATGGGGAACGCAGGTGTGCCTGTGGCGGATTCATTTCGATGTTTGGCAAAACTAATACAATGTTGTAAAGTTTGAAAATAAAATAAAATTAAAAAAAAAATTAGTTTCCATGTATGAGTGATACCATATAGATATCTGCCTTTCTCTCTGGCTTACTTCCCATAGTGATCATCTCTAAGTCCATCCATGTTGTTTGCTGCAAATGGCATTCTTTCTTTCTGTTTTATGGTTGAGTAATATTCCTTTATGTGTGTATGTATATATATATATATATATACCACATCTTCTTTATTCATTCATAGATATTTTCTTGGAGGTAGGGGATATAGGCTCTGGAAAAACGACATCATTAAGAATGTAGTACTTATCAACCCTGTCTATTTCTCTTGATTTCTCCTTCAGAAGGAAGAGAGATGCCTGTTTTATACCTCTGTCTATTGGACACTGCAATTTTATCTTTTTAAACACATTTTTTAAACAAATTTTTAAATTTTAAACAAATTTTATCTTTTTAAACACTCCCCAGACCAAACTACGCAGCTGTTTGGTCTGTAACAAAGTACCACAGAATGAGTGGCTTATAAACAGCAGAAATTTATTGCTCAGAGTTTTGGAGCCTGGAAATTCGAGATCAGGGTGCCAGCATGATGGGGTCAGGGCCCTCTTCCAGGTGACACACTTTTTCTTGTATCCTCATGTGGTGGAAAGGGCTAGGGAGCTCTGGAATATCTCTTTTGTAAAATCACTCATACCATTTATAAAAGTTCCACTGCATGACCTAGTCTTCCAAAAGCCCCGCCTTCTAACACCATTATACTGAGTGTTAGGATTTCAGTATATAAATTTTGAGAGGGTACAAACATTCACCATTGCACCAGCTTTTTTTTTTTTTTTGTATCAGTCTAATATTTTATATACTAGTATTAAATAAATGATGTTTTCTCACTGATAGAATATTTCCTTCTCTTCCTTCTCTTTTGACACCCCTCCCACCCCCAATTAAAGCAGCTAGTTGTTTTGAGCTCAGTGCCTCATTGGAAAAATGTCACAAGGTCAGAAAGAGCAACCAAAAGTGTCTTCCTGTTTTTGGTCTAAAAAACCCTAAGGTACCTTGGGGAAATATCATAAGTGAAAGTAATTCCTTCCCATGAGTCACCAAAGGGAAAACATCTCCCCCCAAACCTGTATTGAAGATGGAGAGAGAAAATGAGGAAATGAGAGAAGTTATGGGGATGAATAATAAGATGGCTGCAGCCAAGGGCTCATGCAGCCAAGAATGAGGGCTGTCTGAGGGCAGGGCCCTGTGAGAGGTATTTTCAAATGTCTGAGGGCTCCCTGAGCATGGAGTCTGTGTCCTCGTCATCCAGAGGACACAGTTGCCTTTCCCATTGAAATCCAGTGAAAACTTTGCTGGGTGATGTCCATCAGGAGTGCTCTTGCCCATCCTGGAGCAAGCCTTTGTTCAAAACCAACCTCTGTCCAACTACATGCTGTGAATAATTCTCTCTTTCCCCCAGTTTTCATCCATAAGGGAAGAGTGAGTCCTTGAAGACTTAAGTCAGATTGGGGAATGGAAATCTTGACAGGCACTAGCTCAATGTCTCTAACATCCCATAAGCAGGAACAATGTAAAACCCCTACTCTTATTCACATTTTTAATTGAGGTAGGTTATCATACTTAATAGTTCTATGACATTTTGATTATCCTTGTTTCCCCCTGTATTCCCTTACTTATTTGGATGTTTCTTTTCAATCTTTGTCTCCTTCCTTTTCTTTATACATTTTAAAGTGTTGGTGTTTTTTAAAGTTCCTTTCATTCCTCTTCTCTTTTTATTTTACACAACTTTTAGAGACTGAGCTCATCCACTCTCATGACATTAACTACGACTAACATCGCAGAGATTCCCAAATCTGTTTCACCAGCTTAGACCCATTTCTAAGCTCCAAATTTACCTATCAAGGTCCTCAGTAAACATCTACTATTTGATGTACCACAAACATTTCAAATTCAGAATATCTACAATTCAATTCATTATATTTCCCCACTGCCAACTTTCTTCTTGTAGTTTAAGAATATCACCACCATTCTCCTCTCTTACAGATTTGAAATCTGTCAGTCACCCTTTTGGTCCCCCTGCCCCATCCTTGCATCCAAATGATTTTCTAAATCAAATCCTTTTGAATGTATAGAATTCTGGCCCTCATTTTTCTTGTATGGATTACTGCCTGATATATGGATTACTGCCCTCTGTACAGGGCTCCCTGCTTCTATTCTGCTAAATTCTCAAAAATGCAAATATGTTTATTCTACTTCTCCATATAGCCTTTGGGATAAAGTCTGAAATCTAGTAATGCCTGCAAGGACCACTCTGAGGTCAGGGATTAGGCTGGTCTTGCTGAGATGAAGAGGACAGATTTGTTTAGCCATGAGCTGGCCTAGGAGCTCAGGATTTCAGTCTCTGTTTGGACCTCAGTGTGGTATACGAGAGCAGATTGCTGGCTTCCTTTAGGCGTAAGTTCAGTTCTTCAGCTTTGTTGGGCATCTTTGGAAATATCAGAAATAGCATCCAGTGCTACAGTAGTTTTATGTAAAAGAGAATCTTTTCAAAGCATAATATGCTTTAATCTTTTGTAATTTGCTGTACTTGAAAATATTCATTTGTTTCAGAGGATGCTTGTTGTGTGGGATTACATACATTACATCAAAAGAACAAAGAAAAAGGGTTACTGTCACCTTCTAATATTCAAAATAAGACTTTAAGCAAGATAGTATATTAGAAGATCAGTTTTTGTAGAACAGAATTGTAAAACTACCTCAGAATAAAAAAAAAAAAATGAGCCTAGAGAACTCAGAATTTAATGATTCTTCCATAAGTGTAAAAAAGATTTCGCTTTATCTATGACCTGTACGACGAAACGTGTTCCCTCAGAATCTACTTTTCCTCCTAGACACAGTCTAGATGACAGTTCTCGGCCTCTCTGGTGTTTAGGCGGAGCTGTGTTACTGAGTTCTGCTCAGTGGAACCTGAGTAGAGACGATTTGTGGCTTTGTCACAACCTTAGGTGTTTCCTAGCAGTCTCATAGGTAGGATTGCTCAGGGGCTAAGAGAAAATCAGAACTGCACGATGGAAAAGACTTTGTCCCTCTAGGACCATAAAGAACGGTATCTGACCAGCAACACAGGCATTGAACTGTGACAGTGTAACTGAGATATGAACTTTCTTTATGTTAAGTCATAAATATTACAAGGTGTATCTGCTTCAGTAGTTTGTGTTCTCATAACTACTACAAAGATAGGATTTTCAAAGCTCTTCCTAGATCCAAGAGATTGTGAACAGGAGGAAGGGAGGAAAGACAAAGGAGAAGATAGATTGCCAGGCAGTGAGTTCGCTTCATCTCTCTCCAGGCTTTGGCTTGGACGTAGAGGTGTGGTGTGTTAGAGAAGCGAAGGAAACTCCAACTACCTAAGGGCTTTTGCTTTTTCTAACATGTGGAACTCAGGAAAGAGATGCCTCATAGCCATCTCCACACCAAGCTGAGAATAATAACTCCAGCAGAATGTACTCTAAAGCTCTACAAAGTTGGGTGGGCGGGCAAAATTCCAGAACTTATCTTTCCTAAGTCACTCTCAGTTCCTAAATTGTGACTGTAAATATTTTCTCATCCCCTTGAAGAGGAATACAAAATTCCTCTGGCTGGAGAGCAGGCCAATGTGTTGGAGGAGAGTCGGTATGGAGAAAGGGGTGAAGTGGCCTTAGAAAAGGGTTACAGACAGAGCTAGATGTGTGTGTGTGTGTGTGTGTGTGTGTGTGTGTGATCTGTGACACTAGAGAAGGCAGAGATGGAACTGAATCCGTCAAGGAGGGATATTGAATCATTCCCACCATACGGACCGACCCATAAGTTACATCAGTGTCCCAGGGTCATCTTTAAAGCTTAGGAGGGTACTTTGTCAGGTGGTGGACAAAAGATCCTGATGTGGAGACAGAAGCAAGGCTCAGAAGACCTTTCTGCCCCTGCTATTGGAGATAACATGAGCCACACACACCCCTGTTTTCTCTATTCTGTATATCATTTTAGGGATGAAATGTCTGAAGGACTTAAGAGTGAGTTATCTGAAAGAGATTAAAAAAAAAGTCGGATAGGGGAAATGAAATTCTGGTAGACTGGATGTTTAAAATGAATGGAAATAGTGTGAAACAGAAAAAACTAAAATATTTTAAATCGATAATTTAAAACTGTCACTACTTAGCTGGGCTTCCTGGTGGCTCAACAGTAAAGAATCTGCCTGCCAATACAGAAGACTTGGGTTCGATCCCTGGGTCAGGAAGATCCCCTGGAGAAGGGAATAGCAACCCTCTCTAGTATTCTTGCCTGGAGAATCCCATGGACAGAGGAGCCTGACGGGCTATAGTCCAGGGGTTACAAAGAGTCAGACACAAGTGAGTGACTGGCACTTTCACTTTCAACACTTAGCAGGATGTTGGTTTAAAAGGAAGATTAGGCATGTTTTAAAGATGAAAGGAACCAAGTAGTATTTCCATATGAGAGTCCTTTAGGTATGGTAGCATCATCTGCCCTCTGTTTTTTAATAAACTCATCTCTTCAGTTCAGTTCAGACGCTTAGTCATGTCTGACTCTTTGCAACCCCACAGAAATGGTATGGACCTAACAGAAGCAGAAGATATTAAGAAGAGATGGCAAGAATACACAGAAGAACTGTACAAAAAAGATCTTCATGACCCAGATAATCACGATGGTGAGATCACTGACCTAGAGCCAGACATCCTGGAATGTGAAGTCAAGTGGGCCTTAGAAAGCATCACTACGAACAAAGCTAGTGGAGGTTATGGAATTCCAGTTGAGCTATTCCAAATCCTGAAAGATGATGCTGTGAAAGTGCCACACTCAATATGCCAGCAAATTTGGAAAACTCAGCAGTGGCCACAGGCCTGGAAAAGGTCAGTTTTCATTCCAGTTGCTAAGAAAGGCAATGCCAACGAATGCCCAAACTATCGCACAATTGCACTCATCTCACATGCTAGTAAAGTAATGCTCAAAATTCTCCAAGCCAGGCTTCAGCAATATGTGAACCTTGAACTTCCAGATGTTCAAGCTGGTTTTAGAAAAGGCAGAGAAACCAGAGATCAAATTGCCAACATCCACTGGATCATGGAAAAAGCAAGAGAGTTCCAGAAAAACATCTATTTCTGCTTTCTTGACTATGCCAAAGCCTTTGACTTTTGGATCACAATAAACTGTGGAAAATTCTGAAAGAGATGGGAATACCAGACCACCTGATCTGCCTCTTGAGAAATTTGTATGCAGGTCAGGAAGCAGCAGTTAGAACTGGACATGGAACAACAGACTGGTTCCAAATAGGAAAAGGAGTACATCAAGGCTGTATATTGTCACCCTGCTTATTTAACTTATATGCAGAGTACATCATGAGAAACGCTGGGCTGGAAGAAGCACAAGCTGGAATCAAGATTGCCGGGAGAAATATCAATAACCTCAGATATGCAGATGACACCACCCTTATGGCAGAAAGTGAAGAGGAACTAAAAAACCTCTTGATGAAAGTGAAAGAGGAGAGTGAAAAAGTTGGCTTAAAGCTCAACATTCAGAAAACGAAGACCATGGCATCCGGTCCCATCACTTCATGGGAAATAGATGGGGAAACAGTGGAAACAGTGTCAGACTTTATTTTTTGGGGCTCCAAAAATCACTGCAGATGGTGATTGCAGCCATGAAATTAAAAGACACTGACTCCTTGGAAGGAAAGTTATGACCAACCTAGATAGCATATTCAAAAGCAGAGACATTACTTCGCCAATAAAGGTCCGTCTAGTCAAGGCTATGGTTTTTCCTGTGGTCATGTAGGGATGTGAGAGTTGGACTGTGAAGAAGGCTGAGCACAGAAGAATTGATGCTTTTGAACTGTGGTGTTGGAGAAGACTCTTGAGCGTCTCTTGGACTGCAAGGAGATCCAACCAGTCCATTCTGAAGGAGATCAGCCCTGGGATTTCTTTGAAAGGAATGATGCTAAAGCTGAAACTCCAGTACTTTGGCCACCTCATGGGAAGAGTTGACTCATTGGAAAAGACTCTGATGCTGGGAGGGATTGGGGGCAGGAGGAGAAGGGGACGACAGAGGATGAGATGGCTGGATGGCATCACTGACTCGATGGACATGAGTGAACTCTGGGAGTTGGTGATGGACAGGGAGGCCTGGCGTGCTGCGATTCATGGGGTCGCAAAGAGTCAGACACGACTGAGTGACTGAACTGAACTGAACTGAAATGAACCAGAGCACGCCAGTGCTCGCTGTCCATCACCAACTCCTGGAGTTTACTCATACTCACGTCCATCAAGTTGGTAATGCCATCCAGCCATCTCATCCTCTGTCGTCCGCTTCTCCTCCCGCCCCCTATCCCTCCCAGCATCAGAGTCTTTTCCAATGAGTCAATTCTTCGCATGAGGTGGCCAAAGTATTGGAGTTTCAGCTTTAGCATCAGTCCTTCTAATGAACACCCAGGACTGATCTCCTTCAGAATGGACTGAATGGATCCCCTTGCAGTCCAAGGGACTCTCAAGAGTCTTCTCCAACACCACAGTTCAAAAGCATCAATTCTTCGGCACTCAGCTTTCTTCACAGTCCAACTCTCACATCCATACATGACCTACTGGAAAAACCATAGCCTTGACTAGATGGACCTTTGTTGGCAAAGTAATGTCTCTGCTTTTGAATATGCTATCTAGGTTGGTCATAACTTTCCTTCCAAGGAGTAAACGTCTTTTAATTTCATGGCTGCAGTCACCATCTGCAGTGATTTTGGAGCCCATAACAATAAAGTCTGACACTGTTTCCACTGTTTCCCCATCTATTTCCCATGAAGTTTTGGGACCGGATGCCATGATCTTCGTTTTCTGAATGTTGAGCTTTAAGCCAACTTTTTCACTCTCCACTTTCACTTTCATCAAGAGGCTTTTTAGTTCCTCTTCACTTTCTGCCATAACGGTCGTGTCATCTGCTTATCTGAGGTTACTGCTATTTCTCCTGGAAATCTT
The DNA here is from genome assembly GCF_019923935.1 of Bubalus bubalis. NCBI lineage: Eukaryota > Metazoa > Chordata > Mammalia > Artiodactyla > Bovidae > Bubalus > Bubalus bubalis. The sequence goes on along the minus strand of NC_059157.1, from coordinate 97,320,420 downwards.
CATTCTAGCTTGTGCTTCATCCAGTCCAGCATTTCTCATGATGTACTCTGCATATAAGTTAAATAAGCAGGGTGACAATATACAGCTTTGACGTACTCCTTTTCCTATTTGGAACCAGTCTGTTGTTCCATGTCCAGTTCTAACTGTTGCTTCCTGACCTGCATACAAATTTCTCAAGAGGCAGATCAGGTGGTCTGGTATTCCCATCTCTTTCAGAATTTTCCACAGTTTATTGTGATCCAAAAGTCAAAGGCTGTGGCATAGTCTATAAAGCAGAAATAGAGGTTTTTCTGGAACTCTCTTGCTTTACCCTAAAGCAAAGTTCTTTTTCTTATTTACTTGTCCTCTTGTTCCACTCTCATGCCTCTTCCCAAATTATCTTTTTTGCTTCACCTTCTCCACACCCTCATATCTCTTGGTCTAAAGGAGAAAGAAGTTTTTCTATTTTATTCAGAAGCTCACTTTGGACTTTGCTAGCCCCCAATTTGCCTGAGATATGGCTTTTCCTTATCTTCTGCCATTTCTGAAGACAGGAAAACCCTTACCATCAAAGTGTCTTACAAGTTTCCAGGCCGAGGAGAGGGTTGTGGAGTTTTGATAGAAGTCATTTCTTGGACATCTGTGAACCAAGTGATGCCTTGTGGTATCTCTTTGTTTTGTTGTCTTTACCAGTTGAACTTTTTTGCATTGATAACAAGTAGTTGAATTTAACTTAAATTTGGATCCCTAAGTCTTTGCTTAGAATGTCTGCAAAAAGATATCTTTGTGCTGCAGCACTGAAATGAAAATAAATTCTGTACATACAAGATTGCCTGTCATGTACTGCAGGAGAGTGTCGAAGTGTCGAGAGTGCCAAATCTCTTGTAACAGATCACAGGCTTTCCAAAACAGGGAAAAGTTTGTGTGGCTAATTTCTTTTTCACATAGGACCATTTTTCAGTATTAGAATATCAATCTGTGAAAAGTTTCAGGCTAACTTTTAAGAGAAGCTATTTGACCTATAGTAATATGTACTGTAACAATGGAAAAACAAAATGTCGAATTTAACTGAATAAGAAATGCAGAGGAAGAAATCCTCATATATTTTGATGTGACCTGAAATTTACTGACAAACTTTTAAAAAGTCAAAACCACAGGCACGAGTGACAGCTAACTTTAACCACCCTCCAGATGACTGAAAGTGACTTATTAGAGAGGAACACCAGATCCTCTAGATTCTCACAGGCAAATGTTGTGAAGAAAGTTTAGGTAGAATTCTGGTTTAGGTATTAAAAAGAGAAAGCTTAGATTGATATATGAATGGTATTTTTTAGTTAGTTTTAAAATAAATTAGTACATGTACTGTAGTGCTTACATTTTTAACTTGAAACGTCTTGATGTGAAAGTGAAAGTCACTCAGTTGTGTCAGACTCTTTGCGACCCCGTGGACTGTTATAGTCCATTGAATTCTGCAGGCCAGAATACTGGAGTGGGTAGCCTTTCCCTTCTCCAGGGGATCTTCCCAACCCAGGGATCGAACCCAGGTCTCCCGCATTGCGGGTGGATTCTTTACCAGCTGAGCCATAAGGGAAGCCCAAGACTACTGGCGTGGGTAGCCTATCCCTTCTCCAGGGGATCTTCCCAACCCAGGAATCGAACCGAGGTCTCCTGCATTGCAGGTGGATTCTTTACCAACTGAACTATGAAGGAAGCCTGAAATGTCTTACAGTGTGTCTTATAATCAGTGGTTTCTTAGACTCAAGAAATTTAGTTATAGTGCTCCCCCTCTTTCATGCTCTTGTCTCTGCCATCCAGTTGGTCTCTGGAAACTCACTACCTGTCATTATACAATCCAGTTCCCCTAAATAGTTTCCTGCCCTATAAATGTAACACGCTCTCTCAACTCTTTATACCTGTGGCACGTCCTCTGCTTGGCGTTGTTGTTTGTTCAGTCACTCAGTTGTGTCCGACTCTTTGCGACCCCATGGATGCTACACAGCAGGTTTCCCTGTCCATTAGTATCTCCCAGAGCTTGCTCAGATTTGTGCCCATTGAGTCGATGGTACCATTCAACCATCTCATCTCCTGTCACCCCCTTCTCCTCCTGCCCTCAATCTTTCCCAGCATCAGGGTCCTTTCCAATGAGTTGGTACTATGCATCAGGTGACCAAAGCATTGGAGCTTCAGCTTCAGCATCAGTCCTTCCAGTGAATATTCAGGGTTGATTTCCTTCAGGATTGACCTGCTCTGTTCTTTAGCCATTGAATGCAATTTTCCTGGCATATTTCTCAGTAGTTTAAGACTCAGCTCTGGCGTCACTTCTCTAAAAAATTTTCCCTGACTGTGTACCGCCTCCATATTGTACCCTGTGCTTATCTCTGGCACTGCACTTAGAGTGCAAATCTTATATTTTTACTCATATCAATTCAACAACACACAAACAAAAGCAAACATATTTTTCATGCAGCATGGCCCCTAAATGGAAGCCAAATTCTTCATCTGGTGCTTCACTGAAGAATCTCTGATCTGTTTCCGTACTGGGGGTGTGTGATCGCACTGTATGATGGGTTTACTGAGTTATTGCAGTTTGTTGTATAGAGTTGCTGGGCTCAATTTGCAAAAAGCAGAACTCATTCTACATATTTTAAGCAGAATAAACTATAATTCAAGGAATCCAGCTCATACATATTCATCAGAGTGCTGGAGACCATTGCTAAATTTTTCAGAAAAAATTCCAGAATACTGCTACCTGGCCTGTCAGGAGTGCCGCTGTCTCTCTCAGAGCAGGCATGTGGAATTAGGAGTGACCTGTACCTGCTGCTGTTCGGGGGTCAGGAAGCCAGCACTAACCCAATCGCACCTACCTCTGGACCCCCACAGAGCATGATATGGGCACTGGGACATGGCTGCGGAAAACCCAGATACCCCAGGACTGTGTCTCTGAGTAGGAGGAAGACTGGATGGTGTTCACTTGTGGATTCAATCTCATGCAAAGAATTGAAGGACTTATCCAGTTTGCACTGGAAACCTGGTGGCAAGGGGTTCTGGACCAAGTAGTTTTATCTGTTCTACTGGTACAGGTCAGGGGAGTGCTCTAGGAAGCTGAACTGAATGCTTTTATCTAATTCCCTACATCCGCCATAACCAGGTGTGCTATGTATCTCGAGCAAGGTAGAGACTTTCTTGGGTAACTTTGTTTATACATTAAAACCAACATCTCACATAATTGTAAATCCACGATCTGTTCTAAGACAATGGCCTCTTTGTCTTAGAAGTAGACTTCCAGCTCTGAACAGTGACCGTGCTCTACTCATCTTTGGAACACAGTGGCCAGTACTGTGACTTGTCAAATGAATGAAGGAATGTATGCATCAATTAACTGGTGAATAATAAAAAACCAAACCAAAAACCAAACCCTGTGTCCTTTGTCCTTTTTTTGATTCAGCCAGTAGTTCCTCTGACTTTTCTTTACTGTCTGAGCCACCAGGAAAGCCCCTTTGACTTTTTCTAATCCAATGGTTCTCAATCAGGGGCAATTTTGCCTTTCCCGGGGGACATTTGGAGATGTCTAGAGACATTTTTGAGTATAACTATTTTCAGGGGGAAGTGCCATTGGCATCCACTGGGTAGAGACAGGCTTGGTGCTAAATATCTTATAATGCACAGGACAGACCCTGAAACAAAGGATTATTCAGCACAAAATGTCAATAGTGCTGGGGTTGAGAAATCTGCTCTAATTACTTTTTCTCATTCTGTCTGCCACAATATTCTTATGTCAATAGATCAGAGCCCTTGAGAATTTGGACTTTCTCAAAATTTAAATCCTCATCTGTCTTTTTCCTCTTTTGCAGGGGTTTCCCCCTGTCGCCTCTCTTTCCATGTTAATCATTCTGTCCCCACGTGTATTAATAATGGACCTCAGGGACACAGACTGGCCTTTAAGCTCTTACAATAGAATGTTTCTAGAGGGAAATTTTGGAATGTCTTTCTTCAACTTTTTAATTTCATAGCTCTAGATTTTGAATTAAAATTTCATTCAACTTAGAAAATATCCTTAAAAAATGGGAGATTTTATTCTAAAATATTTAGAACCTCGATGGTCAATGTATCAATTTTACTGAATTAGTTGATTTTTTACTTTACTCTTTCCTCTTTTGACAATTATCTGTACAGTAGTCTTTAAGAGCAATGAAATCTTGCTCCCAAAATGAACTTCCTAGAAAAATTCAGTAGTTTAGTTTATAGAAATATATCCCTTTGCATAGTTAAGTACTTCTGGAAGTGTAAATATATCACAATTAGATAATTAATGTAATTAAATGCTTATAATTAAAACATAATTACTTAGTCATAATTAAAGTCATATATGTCTATGATCAGAACAGGGAGTCAATAAACCTCTTAAAGCCTGAACTAAATGAAACTCAGCTTAAGCATCCAACTCTTACTGAGCAGCTACTATTCCCCTCTGCTTGCCATTGAGAATACATTAGTGAGCATATTATATCCAGTCCTTACCCTCATGGAGCTTTCATTATTTAGTTAGGGTCTCTCTCTACTAGATAATCACACAAGTAGGATTTAATTACTATGGTGAAAATCTTATAACTAAAAATCACAAGATGGTATGAAAGTAAATAGGGAATCTGATAGTATTTAGAAGTTAATCAGGAGAGTTTCTTAAGAAAATAGTGATTGAATTCATACCTGAAAGATGAAAGAGTTGGCTATGCACAATCTGGAGGAAACAACATTCCTAGCAGATGCATCTATAATGTCTTGAGGCAAAAAGAGAGTTTGTTAAGAAAACACAGAGAAGGATTTTGGATGTAATATGTAGAACTGGGAAGCCATGAAATGGTTTTAGTAGAGGAATGATTTAATCAGATTTACATTTTAAATGGGCTTCCCTTGTGGCTCAGCTGGTAAAGAATCTGCCTGCAATGCAGGAGACCTGGGTTCGATCCCTGGGTTGGGAAGATCCCCTGGAGAAGGGAAAGGCTACCCACTCCAGTATTCTGGCCTGGAGAATTCCATGTACTGTATAGTCCATGGGGTTGCAAAGAATTGGACATGACTGTACGACTTTCACTTTTCACATTTTAAATGATTGCTGTCATTGTTATGTGAAAAATGGAGTTGGGACAAGGAAAAGTATGTTAGAGGAAACTGGTGAGAGGGTGATTTGGGTAGCCAGGTGAGAGATGATGGTGACTTCAATTGGAAAGCAGATCAATTTGGCAGCAAAGTCAACTGAATTTGTGATGGTTTTTTGGGGGGCAGAAGTGGAGTGGAGTGTGGTTAGGGGAGAATCACTGAAGAAGAGGAAGTGTTAAGAATGGTTCACAGGCTTCTAGCTAGAGAGTCTGGGAGGATGCTATCATTTACTATGATAGGTAACGCTAGAGGAGAAGCAGTTTGGGGCAAAGTGGTTAGAGATGATTAATTTATTTGGAGAGCATACTCTGTTTCAGATTCTTATAATACATTCAAGTGTCTCAACTAGAGATAATATAAACATTTGGACCAATGAGTCTGTAACTCAGAAGAGCAACCTGGGCTGGAGATATGTTTTAAATACTATTGCCTATAGATGGTGTTTGAAGATCCAGGAATAGCTGAGATCACTTTGGGAGAGAATTGAAGAGGGACAAAGACTGAGCCCTGAGGAAGTTCTACACAGAAAGATGGGTAGAAAGGGAAACATCAGCAAAGCAGGCTGAAAATGAGTCAGAAGAAAAACCAAGGAAGTGTGGGTACATGGAAAGATGCAAGGCAAGGAAAGAGACAGTTACTAGAGGGAGGAGCGGAATCCTGTGTACTACAGAGGAAGCTAGGAGTTTAAATAGGGAAGATGTGAACATTTTCATTGACTTGGAAACATGTAAGTCATAGGTGGCTTAATGCTAGAATCTAGGCAATAAGAACAGAAGCCAGGTCTATGGCCATACCACCCTGAACACACCCAATATTGTCTGATCATGGAAGCTAAGCAGGGTAGGCCCTGGTGAGTACTTGGTTGGGAAGAACAAAAGCCAGACTAGAATGGATTGAGAATAGTAGTGGAAATTGAAGCTATAGCTATATATTTTATAACTGGGAGACTAAATAAGGTTTTAGTTGGAAATTTGTAGTCTAGTAAAATTTTGTTTTGTTTTTTAAGACAGGAGAGAGACTTTAACAAGTGGTGCTGGGAAAACTGGTCAACCATGTGTAAAGGAATGAAACTAGAACACTTTCTAACACCATACAAAAAAATTAACTCAAAATGGATTGAAGATCTAAATGTAAGACCAGAAACTATAAAACTCTTAGAGGAAAACCTAGGCAGAACACTCTCTGACATAAATCACAGCAAGATCTTCTATGACCCACCTCCCAGAATAATGGAAATAAAAACAAAAATAAACGAATGGGATCTAATTAAACTTTAAAGCTTTTGCACAACGAAGGAAACTATGGTGGTGGTGGTGGTGGTGGTGGTTTAGTCTCTAAGTCATATCTGACTCTTGCGATCCCATGGACTGTAACCTTCCAGGCTCATTGTCCATGGTTTTCTCCAGGTGAGAATACTGGAGTGGGTTGCCATTTCCTCCTCCAGGAAGGAAACTATAAGCAAGGTGAAAAGACAGCCTTCAGAATGGGAGAAAATAATAGCAAATGAAGCAACTGACAAAGAATTAATCTCAAAAACATGCAAGCAGCTCATGCAGCTCAATACCAGAAAAATGAACAACCCAATAAAAAAGTGGACCAAAGAACTAAATAGACATTTCTCCAAAGACATATAGATGGCTAACAAACATGAAAGAATGCTCAACATCACTCATTATTAGAGAAATACAAATCAAAACCACAATGAGGTATTATCTCACACCAGTCAGAATGGCTGCCATCAAAAAGTCTACAAACAAATGCTGGAGAAGGTGTGGAGAAAAGGGAACCCTCTTACACTGTTGGTGGGAATTAAACTAGTACAGCCACTATGGAGAACAGTGTGGATATTCCTTAAAAAACTGGAAATAGAACTGCCATATGACCCAGCAGTCCCACTGCTGGGCATACACACCAAGGAAACCAGAAGTGAAAGAGACACATGTACTTCACTGTTCATTGCAGCACTGTTACAATAGCTAGGACATTGAAGCAACCTAGATGTCCATCGGCAGATGAATGGTTAAGGAAATCGTCGTACATATACACAATGGAACATTACTCAGCTAAAAAGAATGCATTTGAGTCAGTTCTAATGAGGTGGATGAAACTGGAGCCTATTATACAGAGTGAAGTAAGTTAGAAAAAGAAACACCAGTATAGTATATTAACGCATATATGTGGAATTTACAAAGACGGTAACAACAATCCTATATGCAAGACAGCAAAAGAGACACAGATGTAAAGAACAGACTATTGGACTCGGTGGGAGAAGGTGAGGGTGGGATGGTTTGAGAGAATAGAACTGAAACATGTATATGACCATGTGTAAAATAGATGACCAGTGCAAGTTCAATGCATAAAGCAGGGCACTCAAAGCCAGTGGTCTGGGAGGGGGATGGGTTGGGGAGGGAAGGGGGAGGGGGCTTCAGGATGGGGGGGCTCATGTGCTCTTGTGGCTGATCTGTGTTGATGTGTGCAGGGGCTACTACAGATTATGAAGTGACTGTCCTCCAATTAAAATAAATAAATAATTTTTTTTTAAAGGAGAGACAATAGTATGTTTAAATGATTACCAAGGGAGTTCAGTAAAGAAGGAAACTTTGAAGTTATGTAAGAGACAACGGATATAATCCAGAGGGGGAAGTTCCTGAGAAAGTAGGAGGAGGTAGGATCCATAGCACAGATGAAGAGATTTTCCTACGATGGAAAATACTTCCTATTTAGTTAACAGGAGGAGAGAGATAACAAATGTGAAGTTTAGAATATATAAATGTGATTCCTTTAGAGTGAAATATGACTTAAATCCTCTTAGTGATCTGAGGTTATTTGCATATATACCTCCAGAGCTTGAAATTAGTAACCATGTTATTAGGAGATTAAAATGTAGGAGTACATTTGTGGATGCCTTCCTACCTGAGGAGTACTTAAGAGATAAGGTGCTATAATCTTATTTGAAAGGAGTTGATATCTCTGTCATTCCCCTGGCATGGAGCCTGGGTACCTTCACACTGCAGGTCTCACTTCTCACGCCCACAAGGTGATTTGATAAGTATCCCCAGGCAAACAACCAAAATAAAAGTTGATGGGCGCTGAACAACCATGTGCTTATAGACTTCATCAGGATTGAATAACACTTTGGGATTAGTTTTTTACCCTTGTTTTGGACAGCATAGGAGTAGAAAGATTTGCTAGACTCCTAAGATGCAGAGGCACCTTTGGCTGTGATAACGGCAGTGGTAATGCGTCAGTAAGAATTGTGTTTGACTGCAAGAGACAAAAAATTCCACCACATTGGCCTAAACACTATGGGTTCATGTCATATGATAATCAGTTCTTTGATACAGATTTCTGGTGTTTCAGGGACAGAACAGTGTCAGGGCCAGCATCTCTGTGTTCTCTTGATCTTTCCCCACATTCATGGTATGAGTGCTGACGTCCAGCCATTGTTTCTGCTTTCAAAGCGAGAAGAAGTAGGAACTTGGAAGTGCTTACTAGTTACATGTGTCCCTCTTTATCAAGGAAGAAAAATTCTGCAGAAATCCCTCCGGCAGATCTCTGCTTACATCTGGGGCCAGAGGGTAAAGGAAGCTGACAAAGCATGTTCTTGACTATGTAGCCTTTTTGATGGAGGCATCATGGTGGAAAAGGGTGGGAAATAACTCTTGGGTAGTCCAATCCGCAATGTCTATCACTTGGCAATAGGGGACTGAGGAAGCACTCCAGGAGGAGACAGAAGTGGCAAGTCACGGCCCAGGCCAAAGCAGAGGAAGTGAGTCACCAAACAACAGTGGCTCTGAATAAACTGAAAACAGAGTGGTGTCTGAGAAAAGAAATCTTTAGGAAGAATGTGGTCTCTAAGCCATTCCTTGGGAGCTTCAGGATAGTATCATGTCTGTTTTACTCACCAACATATTACCAAGTACTTAGTGTGGTATCTGGTATATAGTAGGCTTTTAGTGACTGTTAAATTATTGCATGAATGAATCCTCTATGACCATGGTGAGATAAACCCAAGACAATAGTAGGAGGAACCTGGTGCTGCCTCACTTAATTTGAGATGTATTTCAATGGAGTTGGGGCCAATTTGGCAGATTAAAATCATTGATTTTGACAGACTGAGAGGAGGACATAGCTTCTTTGTTTTCTTTTCCAATGTATGTCCTAGAAAGGGGCCTATTTAAGAAAATTGCACAGAATTGAGGAGTTTGGGATTGAGATGAGTTTCAGGGCTTCTTAGCCACATAGGGACAGCAGGAGAGCACAGTGGGGAAGACGGGTCCAGTGTAACCCAGCCCTGTCATGTCCACACATGTCTTTCTTTAAAGGATATTCTGCACATTCAATTAACAAGAGACCAGAAGAGTTGGCTGGGGAAATTTCACTCCTGATTAAAAATTCCATTTGTCTGTGAGCTGAGCTTATTTTAATAAATTGACAGAGAAATGAATCTGAGGCTGCTAGTTCTTTGGTCCATTTAAATGAGTCATAGTGAATTGAATCTTTCCAATTTTTTCAGTTTTCTTTAGGCTGCTAAGTCATATATTAATAGTATTCTCAAAGTTATAAATACATTGAAATAGATTTTACAATTGTGAAAGTTTAAAAGCTATGATTTAAAAAAAAAAAACAGAAGAGGGGGAACTCTGCAATCTATCTTCTCTTAGATTCAGGAATTTTAAAAAATCTGAAACTTATATATAATTATTTTCTCTATGTTATTCTTGAATTCCTTTACATTGTTGTTATGATCAAAGTTCTGCAAAACTTGCTTATTCTAAAAGTCATTTTCAGTGGGCTGAAAAAAAACAAAAACTTCCTACTCCTCCTTAGAAATTAAAAAAATAATTAATTTGTTGGAAGCCATAGAAGAACCAGAATGTTAGAACAAATAAAGAGAAGAAAATTAAATTAGGATCCTTTTTCATATATTTTCTCAGGGTGGAGAGTTCTTTTCTTAATTGAGAGACTGTAGGGAAATAATAAGTAAAAACAACTATGATCTTACAGGTGGTGCTAGTGGTAAAGAATCCAGCTGCCAGTGTAGGAGACACAAGAGATGCAGGTTTGATCCCTACGTTGGCAAGATCCCCTGAAGTAGGAAGTGGCAACCCACTCCAGTATGCTTGCCTGGAAAATTCCATGGACAGAGGAACCTGGGAGGCTACAGTCCATGGGGCTGCAAAGAGTCAGATACAATTGAGCAAAAGTAGCCATAATTAATGTTGCTTTCCTAGTTAGATTATAATTTGCTCTGGGGCCTCCCCTGTGGCTCAGCTGGTAAAGAATCTGCCTGCAATGCGGGAGACCTGGGTTCACTCCCTGGGTTGGGAAGATCCCCTGGAGAAGGGAAAGGCTACCCACTCCAGTATTCTGACCTGGAGAATTCCTCAGACTGTATAGTCTAGGGGGTTGCAAAGGGTCAGACACAACTGAGTGACTTTCACTTACTCACCTGTGTTTGAAATTCAGAATAAGGAACATTTAATTGTCTCCATTATATATAATACAATATATTTAGGGACTTCCCTGGTGGTTCAGATGGTAAAGAATCTGCCTGCAATGCAGGAGACCAAGGTTCAATCCCTGGGTTGGGAAGATCTCCTGGAGAAGGGAATGACAACCCCACTCTGGTGTTCTTGCCTGGAGAATTACATGGACAGAGGAGCCTGGTGGCAGGCTATAGTCCATGGGGTCACAAAGAGTCAGACATGACTAAGCAACTAACACACACACATAGTAAAACTTTATTCTATATTATGATGAGTTTTGTGGCCTAAGGAGCACCAGACCCACCATCTGGTATCTGGTCCAGGCTCTTCTAAGATAGGTAACTTTAGGCAAGTCACTTCTATCTATGGAAGTTCAAGGTTCCTCTTGAGAGAGTTGGACTAACATTTTGCTCCTCAGTCTTTTTCTGCCTCAACATACTGGATAGCTGCAGTATTCAATAATAAATTCAATAGTAATAGTATATGTACTAGGGTTCTGCAGAGAGTCCAAATGAATAGAGTAAATACATGGGAAGGGATTTATTATGAGGGATTGGCTCTTGTAACTATTGAGGCTGAGAAATCCGTATGTTAGATGCTGAGTTAGGGACTTTTCCTCATTTCATTCTCAGCACATGAAATTGCATTATATTTTGTGATAATCCCAGTTTAGAGAGAGGGAAATTGGCTCAGAAAATTTAAGAAACTGCCGGGAGCCGGCATATTGCATATTGAGTGCATATTGCATATTGAGTGCAGCACTTTCCACAGCATCATCTTTCAGGATCTGGAATAGCTCAACTGGAATTCTATCACTGCCGGGAGCCAGCGTGAGGAACTCCGCCCATGACAAAGGTCATGAGGAAGGAGGCTCGGCATTCGCAAAGGCAGGATCGAGCCTCAGGAGTCCCCCTGGAAATTCTCGAGCATCTACCCCCAAACCAGAGTCTGCCTACTTTCTGCTTTGTGCTTTCACCTACACCTCTGACTTTAGAGGGGGCTGTCCCCCACTACCTCTCTCTGAAAAAAGAGTTAGCTTACAGCTCCAGTTAATAATTCCTGGGTGTGACAGTGTTTAACCTACAAACTCCTTTGGAAATCCTCTAGCCTGCCTGAATAGGTTTTTCCGGCCACATGTGATTGTTCAGAGCCTCCCAACTGTGAGAGGCAGGAGATGTTCTAAACTGCCTAAACACAGATTCCTTTGAGTAGTTAAAAGATTGATTAGAAATTGTATTGGTGAAGGGTTTTTCACTTGTTGGGCCAATGTTTGCTGCTAAGTCTCCATACTCCTTACCTACTGTGTCCTTGGCAGTGTATTGATTGATATAATGGGTGTATAGAAATGTAAAATGCAGCTTTGTCCAATGCTTTTTTGGAGGCTGGTGCCTGACTTTGGAATAATCACCTTTAGAGAAAAATAAGTTTCTTAAAATGTTAACAGGCCTCCGGGCCAGAAGATGATGTCAATCACCTGAACTTTTGCATATGATAAGTTTGAAAGCCTGGCTTAGATTAGAACCAGGAACTGCTGTCCTTGCATGACTCCACCCCTTCCCCCATTATCCTCTATGCATAACTTAAGATATAAAAACTACTTTGGAAAATAAAGTGCGGGCCTTGTTCACTGAAACTTGGTTTCCCCATGTAATTCTCTCTCCCAAATTCTAGCTGAGTCTCCATCTGGAGCGCGGAACCCACCATGCTTGCTAATTATGCCTGGGCTTCTAAGATCCGACCGGGGAGGCCTCAGTGTCTCCTCTCCTTCGGGAGAACGGAAGGACGCCTGCGGCCTACGTAAGTGGTGCAAACTTCTTGTCTTGAAGTTTTATTGGTCTCCCGCGTAAACCAAGCTACTCAGCCTCTTTTCTCCACTGAATTTTCCTACTGAGCTATCCTCATTCTATTACTCTTTGTATCCTTAATTAACGTGTAATTAAGCAGTTGTTTCCTGACCCTCGCCTATGCCGTCTCTCCTTCGAATACCCTGGATCAGCTGGGGCTGGACCCCGGCAAGAAACAAAGCAAGGTCACGCAACTAGTGAGTAACATATCTCTTATTGAAAAGTGAAAGTGTTAGTCGCTTAATTGTGTCCGACTCTGTGACCCCATGGACTGTAGCCCACCAGGCTCCTCTGTCCACGGAATTCTCCAGGCAAGAATACTGGAGTGGGTTGCCATTCTCTTCTGCAGGGGATCCTTCCCAACCCAGGGTTGGAACCCAGGTCTCCTGCATTGCAGACAGATTATTTACCATCTGAGCCACCAGGGAAGCTCTATCTCTTATTAATTCAGGGCTATCTAATATTTAAGTGTTTGTTCTTAGTCCCTACATTATGCTGCTGCTTTTAGTCATGATTCTCAAATGGGGTGGTGATAAGTTTATGCCCCTTGACCCATGGAAAAATCATGATGTTGATCTGCCAGGAGATTTTAAAAAGCTCACTTGAATATAACCGAACTAGGTGATCTTTAGGCTTCTTTTCATAGATAACATTTATGACTTTGGGATCCTGCTGCTGAGAAAGAAGGAGCAAGATTGAATCCAATAAATTCCGCTGCTTTTTGTTGTCCTCAGAGAGCCTGCACAAATCTGCCACTCATCAGTTCCTTCTTGTCTCCTTCAATAACTCACTGTCTTCAGAACAGCCTCTGATCAGAAACTTCATTAAGTCAGCTCTGACTTGTCTTGGATCATACCTGTTAGATAACATATTGAAAATGCCAGTTGCGTCACCTGTGGTGCTATTCTAATTAGACTGCCTTAGGCATAATTTTGTTAATATTACTATAACAACAAATAACCCTGTCACTGATACCGGTGATCCAATTACAACCTGTACCTCTAGCAATTATTATCTTTATAGTTGGCAAGGATAAGTTGACTCAGGGCCACTTATAAATGAGAGTCATACCCACATTTCAATTTTCTGATATCCAAAAGATGTGTCATACCTTCAGGATCTTTTCTCATGAGAGCACCCCTTCTGAAAGGACTGGCAGAAAAGAATGCATCATCAGACTCTCACCTGGGCACATTTTTATGCATTTCTTTTCCTTTCCTGCGTAACAGTTGGAGAGAGCAGAGATGTCTAAAAGTAGGTGAGACCCTTGACTGAAGGAGAAGATTGGAAGAGTCCTGTGGAGAGCTGTTCCTGGAAGCTTTTTCAGATTCTTTAGAGCTAAAATGTAACCCCAAAATAGAAAGAGGATGACCGTCACATTTGGTTTAACTGCCTATGGAGGTACTGCCTTTTTTAAAAAGTGTTTTCAGAGCATATGGTGTAGTGCCTTCTGCCTGGTGGCATTGCCCTTAGGGCTTCCTTCGTAGCTCAGTCAGTAGAGAATTTGCCTGCAATGCAGGAGACCTGGGTTTGATTCCTGGGTCGGGAAGAATCCTGGGAAGAATTCCTGGGTCGAGAAGATCCCCTGGAGAAGGAAATGGAAACCCACTCCAGTATTCTTGCCTGGAGAATCCCATGGACAGAGGAGCCTGGCGGGCTATAGTCCATGGGGTCACAAGAGTCAGACACGACCTAGCAACTAAACCACCACCACTGTCCTTAGTATATGAAAGGCTGCTCCTCCACTTCAGCTGTTTCTCATTCCTGTTGTGAGTTTTCTTTTGTCTTTCCCTCGTCCTTCCCCTTCTGCTTTGCTCTGCCTCTGACTGGGGTGCATATCCCTATGTCCTACACTCTTCCACTTCAAGCTTTAGGTGAAAACAATGGGCTGGGGAAGAGGGAAATGAGGGGCTATGCAGACTTATACTATCTTCATTACAAGAGCCTCACAAGAGCAATATTTTTACCTGCATGTTCCATTAGTCCAGCCATAGTCCTGCTCCACTAACTCCATAGACCACTGATAGTTCATAGTTCAGAGAGGCTTGGAGTTCCATGCTTCTCACATGGAGTCCAAGTAGACTGTATTCCAGAAGGCAAACAATGGAGCAAAGCCTAAACGTTTTACTGCCCCCTCACCATCTGTAATGGCTCCATCACTTTTTATTGAATACTGCTGTGTGCCAAGACTTAGGCCAGGTGCTTTACATGTGTTAATATAAACCGTCTCCCTCCTATTCCAGCGTCCAGTCCCTCATTACTGTAAAAGATGACTCTGGTCCCACTTCGGCTCTTATTCCTTGGACTAAATTTTCAGGAGCCACATGGAGCCTTCTCTCTCTTGCCCCAAATCTCCCATCTCAGCTTTTCATCCCTACAGTTCCTGACGTGGTCCCCATTGGAATCCTGTCCTTTGTCTCCCTCTTCCTCAAGGTATCCTCCTGGTACCATCAACCTGTGAAATTTTCACTCTACTATCAGAATCGGGGCCCCTGATTGCATGTTGGGATACTGCTCTTTTAGTTATTTTCCTGAATACAGTTTGGCATGAGAATGCACAAAAGCTTAGCTCTGTAGTTAAATGTATACCAGTATCTCAGGTGTATTGTGGTTCAATCAACTTTTACAAGTTGGTCTCAAATACAGCTCTAGTGCTGTTTCTTTGTAATACGTGTCTTGAATTGTATTCAGTGGATTTACAAATGAAGTTTTGGAGCATAATCTATTGATATGTTAGGGACAGTCTATATTTTGGACGTATATATTAATAAAAAAGTTGCAGTTTTGTAGCTTGAAGAATTAACCTTAAAACATTACTCTTAGGAATAGCAATGTCTTTTTCTAAATGAGACTTGAGTTGTGCCCTGTGACAAAACTAAATTAAGTTTTAAATAAAGTATGTGGCTTTCTACTCCAAATCAAAGCAACCAGCCAAAATAACTGGCAAGTGTAGAGAAAGCTATTGGAAAGTACGTTCTTTTTTCATGAAACGAAAAGAAAGTTTGTGTCATTTCTATCTCTCTTGGTTCACATTGAGCTCAGCTAGTTCCTGGCATAGAGTCACATTTCAATAAACGTTGGTGAGTGTTGGTTTTGAATAAACAGGATGCTCTAGTGTCTGTATCTTTGCTAGCAAGTATTCCAACTGAACGAAATTATTTATCTTAAATTGAGTGTCTTCCCCCGCTGCCCCAATACTTTTCTCTGATGCTTATTTTTGTAGTGTGCAATTAAAGGTTGGTGAATGGCTGTTACAAATGATGGCATGTTGGTTGAATGCCCAGACTAGGAGGAGAGGGTCACACCCTATCTTATTCTTGTCACACTATTCTTTGGATGAGGGAGTCAAGAGTTGGTTTGGAGCTTTTGTATTCAGTCTGTCACTTGGTTTATTGTTTGTCTGGAGTCCTTTATGGTTGATGAAAGGAAGCAGAGTTCTAAATGGGAGCTCACTGAGTCAGGACCCATGTCTGTTCACCTTCATGCCCTCTTTTAACATCTAGCCTAGAGAAGGAAGGAAATAACTACCATTTGTTAAGGATCTACTGAGTCAGGCACTCTTCTGGGCAGGTTATATACATGGTCTCATTTAATTAACACAACAGCCTTATGATACAAATTTAGAGTTGAAAAAACTGAAAAATATAAGGCTTAAGGAATTTGCTAAAATCATGTAGTTATGAAATTCACCATTGTATACTCAACTCCTCGCAGTGCCTTATACATAATAAAGTTCAGTAAATAAATACTGTTCTGTCTTTAATGTTCCTGCTCTTTTCATTGTCAAATGCTGCCTGTCCAGTATTTGTACTTAATTTGAGAGCCCCAAGAATGGTTTGAGACATCTGGTGAATGTGCAGGTGTTTTCATGTTTGGCATATATGTTATAACCATTCATCTAGTTATACCCACTTTTTTGTGGAGGAGGAGGATGCTTTCTTTTCTGTATTTTTTTTAATTCAAAAATATTTACTGAGAATCTATTGGTAAAATGGGTTATGGTGTTCAAGATAAACAAGTAAGTTTCTATCTCTAACACAAAAACTCAAAATGTTATGAAGGAGACACATGTGAACACACAATGGCAATATGTATTACATGTATACAGAATCAGCGTCACCACTGACAGGGGTTTTGTGAGAGTCTCCAGCTTCTGCCACAGAGAGACTGAGGTAGAGGTGTCTGAGGGGAAAAAAATATGTGAGACTCAAATGATGAATTATTTGCTCATCAGCTAGATAAGAGAAAGGCATCCAAGGCCATAGGGGCAGCAAGAACAAAGATACAAGATTTAAAAAAATCTGCAAGACATTCCCAAGTGGTGCTAGTGGTAAAGAACCGGCCTGCCAATGCAGGAGACATAAGAGACAAGGGTTGGATCGCTGGGCTGGGGAGATTCCCCTGGAGATGGGAATGGCAACCCACTCTACTATTCTTGCCTGGAGAATCCCATGGAAGAGGAGCCTGGCGGGCTACAGTCCACAGAGTCTCACAGAGTCAGACACGACTGAAGTGTCTGAGCACACACACACATGCAAGACATTCATGTGATTGGATGGTGGTTTGCATGTAAATCTATCATGGAAGGATGAGGATGAAGAAGTAACTTGTTAGTAAATACCATACCATTTATTTCACACTTACTGTATGTCAATTAGATTGCTAAGGGCTTCATATAATCATCATCATCATAATGCCTGGCAATAACTTATGATTATTATTTTTATTTTAGGAATAAGGACACTAAGCCTTTGGGAATTTAAGCTTTGGCTTAATTCCAAAGTCACACGACTGGTGACTGACAGAGCCAGCTCTTGAACCAGGTGAGTCTGACACCAAAGCCATTGTGCCTTACCACTATAGGACACTACTTTCCAAACGTAAAAATTCAGGATAGAAATGGTTGCATAGGCTCTGCTAAGAAATTTGGATTTTATTCTCCTCACTATGAGAAATAATAAAAAGATTTTAGAACTGTTTTAAAAAAAGCCCACTCTCTCTTTGACAGGCTTGGCAATATATTTCTGTATATCCTCAGGCAAGGGAAAAGAAAATATAAACACATGGGACTACATCAAACGAAAATGCTTTTGTACAGCAAAGGAAACTATCAACAAAATGAAAAGACAGCCTGATAAATTGAGAAGGATGTTTGTAAATCATATGTGTAGTAAAGAGTTAATATCCAAAATATGTACGAAGAACTCATACAACTCAATAACAAAAAAATACAACCTGATTCAAAATTAGATATATAACTCGAATACACATTTTTCTAAAGAAGACACACAGATGGCCAACAGTTCTATGAAAAGATATTCAGCATCACCAGTTATTAGGGAAATGCAAATCAAAACTACAACGAGATATTGCTTCATGCCTATTATCCAAAAGACAGTAAATAACAAATGTTAGCAAGGATGTGGAGAAAATGGAACCCTTATACACTGTTGATAGGAATGTAAATTGGTACTGCTACTATGGAAAACAGTATGGAGATTCCTCAAAAAATCAAGAGTAGAACTAACATATGATCCATCTATCCCACTTCTGAGTATTTATCCAAAGAATATGAAAACGTTAATTAGAAAAGATATATGCTTCCCTTACTTCATTGCAGCATTATTTACAATAGCCAGTATGTGGAAATGACCAAAGTACCTACCAGTGAGTGAACGGATAAAGAAGTTATGGTTTATATACACAATGGAATACTACCCAGCCATGAGTGAACGGATAAAGAAGTTATGGTTTATATACACAATGGAATACTACCCAGCCATAAAAAGACAAAATCTTGCAATTTGCATCCATATGGATGGACCTAAAGGGTCCATTATGTTCAGTCAAATAAATTAGAGACATTCACTTATATGTGAAATCTAAAAAACAAAACAAACTGACAAATATAACTAAGCAGAAACAGATTCACAGATACAGAGAGCACAAACAGGAGTTTGCCAGAGGAGAGGGGCATAGGGATGAATGAAATAGGTGAGGGAAATTAAGAAGTACAAACTTCAGTTACAAGTCATGAAAGTGATACATACATACAGAATAGGGAATATAGTCAATGCATAGTCAATAATATCGTTTTATACTGAACAGGTGGCAACTCGACTTATCATGGTGATCATTTTGTAATGTATAGAAATATTAAATCACTATGTTTTACACTGGGAACTATCATAGTATTGTAGGTCAATTATACTTCAAAAAACAAACGAACAAATAAACTTACAGAGAAAGATTTGTCGTTACCAGAGGCAGAGGAGGGGAATTGGATAAAGGTGGTCAAAAGGTACAAACTTCCAGCTTAGGTAAGATAAGTACTAGGGATGTGGTGTATAATGTGATTAATATAATTAACACTGCTGTATGTTATATATGAAAGTTGTTAAGTTAGTAAGTCCAAAGAATTCTCATCACAATGAAAATGTTTTTATTTTTAATTAATTTTGAATTTGTATGAGATGATGGATGTTCACTAAATTTATTGTATTCATTTCATGGTGTATGTGAGTCAAATCATTCTGCCATGTACCTTAAATGATGCTGTGTGTCAGTAAAACTGGGAGGAAAAAAAATGAAACTTTCTAGCTACCTTTTTCCAGCCTGTGGAATCACAAACAAACAAAATAAATGAAACTAAACCAAACCAAACACACAGATAGAGAACAGAGTAGTGGTTACCAGAGGGGAATGGGTAGGGGAGAGGGCAAAATGGGTAAAGGGGGTCAACTGGTGGTGGATGGAAACTAAATCTTTGGTGGTGAGCACACTGTAGGGTATGGAGAACTAGATGTATAATGTGGTACAGATGAAACTTATGTAATTTTATAAACCAATGTTGCCTCAATAAAAATAAGTTAAAAATTATCTTTGTTTCACCGATGGTATGGGGAGGGAGGAGAAAAGAGGGTTCAGGATGGGGAACACATGTATACCTGTGGCGGATTCATTTTGATGTTTAGCAAAACTAATACAACTATGTAAAGTTTAAAAATAAAAAAAAATTTAAAAAAATTACCCTTTTAGGATCAGATTATGGACATTGTAGAGCCTGGGATACCAAGAAGGAAAACGTTTCATTCATAGAGAGATGTTATGGCTTCACGACCCAGATAATCCCAATGGTATCATCACTCACCTAAAGCCAGACATCCTGGAATGCAAAGTCAAGTGGACCTTAGGAAGCATCACTGCGAACAAAGCTAGTGGAGGTGATGGAATTCCAGTTGAGCTATTTCAAAGCCTGAAAGATGATGCTGTGAAAGTGCTGTATTCAATAGGCCAGCATATTTGGAAAACTCAGCAGTGGCCACAGGACTGGAAAAGGCCAGTTTTCATTCCAATCCCAAAGAAAGGCAATGCCAAAGAACGCTCAAACTACTGCACAACTGCACTCATCTCACAGGCTAATAAAGTAATGCTCAAAATTCTCCAAGCCAGGCTTCAGCAGAACATGAACCGTGAACTTCCAGATGTTCAAGCTGGATTTAGAAAAGGCAGAGGAACCAGAGATCAAATTGCCAACATCTGTTGGATCATGGAAAAAGTAAGAGAGTTCCAGAAAAACATCTATTTCTGCTTTATTGACTATACCCAAGTCTTTGACTGTGTGGATCACAATAAACTGTGGAAAATTCTGAAAAAGGTGGGAATACCAGACCACCTGACCTGCCTCCTGAGAAACCTGTATGAAGGTCAGGAAGCAACAGTTAGAACTGGACATGGAACAACAGACTGGTTCCAAATAGCAAAAGGAGTATGTTAAGGCTGTATATTGTCACCCTGCTTATTTAACTTATATGCAGAGTACATCATGAGAAACGCTGGGCTGGAAGAAGCACAAGCTGGAATCAAGATTGCCAGGAGAAATATCAATAACCTCAGACATGCAGATGACACCACCCTTATGGCAGAAAGTGAAGAGGAACTAAAAAGCCTCTTGATGAAAGTGAAAGTAGAGAGTGAAAAAGTTGGCTTAAAGCTCAACATTCAGAAAACGAAGATCATGGCATCCAGTCCCATCACTTCATGGGAAATAGATGGGGAAACAGTGGAAACAGTGTCAGACTTTATTTTTTGGGGCTCCAAAATCACTGCAGATGGTGACTGCAGCCATGAAATTAAAAGACCCTTGCTCCTTGGAAGAAAAGTTATGACCAACCTAGACAGTATATTAAAAAACAGAGACATTACTTTGCCAACAAAAGTCTGTCTAGTCAAGGCTATGGCTTTTCCAGTAGTCATGTATGGATGTGAGAGTTGGACTATAAAGAAAGTTGAGCACCAAAGAATTGATACTTTTCAACTGTGGTGTTGGAGAAGACTCTTGAGAGTCCCTTGGACTGCAAGGAGATCCAACACGTCCATCCTAAAGGAGATCAGTCCTGGGTGTTCATTGGAAGGACTGATGTTGAAGCTGAAACTCCAGTACTTTGGCCACCTGATGCAAAGAACTGACGCACTGGAAAAGACCCTGATGCTGGGAAATATTGAAGGCAGGAGGAGAAGGGGACAACAGAGGATGAGATGGTTGGATGGCATCACCGATTCGATGGACATGAGTTTGAGTAAACTCTGGGAGTTGGTGATGGACAGGGAGGCCTGGCGTGCTGCACTCCATGGGGTTGCAAAGAGTTGGACATGACTGAGTCACTGAACTGAACTGACTGAACTGATGGCTT
Source organism: Bubalus bubalis (assembly GCF_019923935.1). NCBI lineage: Eukaryota > Metazoa > Chordata > Mammalia > Artiodactyla > Bovidae > Bubalus > Bubalus bubalis. Next base: position 97,299,258 of record NC_059157.1, on the reverse strand, counting down.
GAACCAAAACAGAAGTGGGAACAGAGACAGAGGATACTGCTACTGCTACAGCTAAGTCACTTCAGTCGTGTCCGACTCTGTGAGACCCCATAGATGGCAGCCCACCAGGCTCCCCCGTCCCTGGGATTCTCCAGGCAAGAACACTGGAGTGGGTTGCCATTTCCTTCTCCAATGCATGAAAGTGAAAAGTGAAAGTGAAGTCGCTCAGTCGTGTCCGACCATCAGCGACTCCTTGGACTGCAGCCTTCCAGGCTCCTCCATCCATGGGATTTTCCAGGCAAGAGTACTGGAGTTGGGTGCCATTGCCTTCTCCGGAGACAGAGGATAGATTCCATAAATTGTTGGAAGATAAACAAGGAAAGGTTTGATGATTAATATAGCAAGTAAGGGAGAAGATGAGAGTAATTTCCAGTTTGGTGATGTCGATAGTTTGCACTGGAATGCCGTTAATAAAAAGCATACTGGAAGAGAAATAGGTTTGAATCATAGGAAAGAAGAGCTACTAAGGTTAATTTTAGGAAGTAAAGAGTTTGAGACTCATCCAGGTGGAGAAGATAAGTAGTCACTTGGAGCTAAAGCTGAAGATGTCCCAGGAGAGGCTGGGTTAGGACTCCTTTGATTTGGGAATGATTAAAGTGAAGCGTCAGTATTTTAAGGGAATTATTAGTGGCAGGGGAATCGTCTAAGAAACTGAGAAGGATCTGCTAGAGTGATGGGAAGAGGACCAGAAGAGAGAGCTTGGAAGACTTGATTCTAAGAGCTGTGGAAAGAGTGGGATAGGAGGAGGTGGGGACAGGCAGGTGGGCTCTCAAAGAGTATGATGGGAGATCAGCAAAAGAGGAGGGGAACACAGGAACGAGCAAACAGATACTGGTATAAACTGAGCACAAAGAACTGGGAGCTGGTGATTAACCTGGAGGAAAGAACAGTAACAAGTGATTAAGTCCCTACGAGGCACTGGAGGAGGAAGGTGGACAAGAGAGGCATCACTTCCTCTGAGCCAAGTGAGATGGAGGTGCGTAGGCTGAGAGGCAGGTTAATTTGAAAGCAATTATTTTTTTGCATGTAGCTTCAAATTGAGTTATAATTTTAACAAGTCAGGTGAGAGCTTGTCTAGGTGATGATAATAAATAATTGACTCAAGAGCAAAATCTTTCCTCACAGGGAACTTTTGTGAATTAACACGACAGTCATCATTAGGGAAATTTTGAGATCCGAGAAAATCAAGTAGTGTCCTTCTCACTTTCTTCTTCTCTAACATCCTTATGTAGGTACAAAACAGGTTAAAACGAACGTAGTGGGGATCCCTGAAGAGAAAAATGAGATCCAGAGAAGAGTCAAAATGATAGCCTGTCAGAACTTTATACTTATCAAGTGCCTCATGGCTTTTATTTCCCATGTTCCCTACCCACTCCTGTGCTCTCGTTTTTCCTTCTGCCTGGTACACCCCTCACCACCTCCTCCTTACTACACCACTGCCCTCCGCTTTATTTCCTTACTACAAGGCCCCTCAACCTTCCTTCTCCTCTGATAGCAGGAACACTTTTTATATTGCTCTTTGCTGCCCATCTGTCATACCTTAGAGTTGTGTGTATGTCTTTTGCATGTCCCACTGGACATTATATGTCTACACAGGGAATGTCTTCTACTTTTTCTTTTACCTTCCACTGTCCCTTACTGAACAAATATAATGATTCCCTTTTTATAGATGACAAAAAAAAGATAGATGAGAAACCATAAAGCTTGTGAGTATAGAATTTAAGACTGTTCAGAACTGAGGTCTTCTGATTCCAGGCTTTTAACCTAAACTCTTTTCCTATCTAGAAATGTTAGACAAGTGCTAAGGGGGCACCTAAGGGAGAAAAAGTGAAAGTGTGCATTAATATAGAGGCTCAGATGACCCAGGAAATACCAGCTGAGTCACTTCTTATTCTCCCAGAAGCTGCTTGTGAGGTCATCTGCCTGAGTCATGGCAGACTTCCCTAGTTACTCTGATGTGAGGGGCACATCCAGTGGGCTTGGCTAGAGCTCAGCTGTTCTTTAAGGATATCTCTGGTAGTCAGTAGAGAAAGAGAGTTTTCTGCTGCCTTTACTGGACTGGTATTTTACTATGTTAGCACTGTTAGCCCTTTGTTAGCACTCTTACCTATTTAACAGATATCCTTGTTTTAAATAGGTATATGATAGGATGGGAGAAGGCAATGGCACCCCACTGCAGTACTCTTGCCTGGAAAATCCCATGGATGGAGGAGCCTGGTAGGCTGCAGTCCATGGGGTCGCTGAGAGTCAGACACGACTGAGCGACTTCACTTTCACTTTTCACTTCCATGCACTGGAGAAGGAAATGGCAACCCACTCCAGTGTTCTTGCCTGGAGAATCCCAGGGACGGCGGAGCCTGGTGGGCTGCCATCTATGGGGTCGCACAGAGTCGGACACGACTGAAGCGACTTAGCAGCAGCATGATAGGATGAAATTAAAAGACTGCAGCCATGAAATTAAAAGACGCTTGCTCCTTGGAAGAAAAGTAATGACCAACCTAGACAGTATATTAAAAAGCAGAGATATTACTTTGCCAACAAAAGTCTGTCTAGTCAAAGCTATGGTTTTTCCAGTAGTCATGTATGGATATGAGAGTTGGACTATAAAGAAAGCTGAGTGCCAAAGAATTGATGCTTTTGAACTGTGGTGTTGGAGAAGACTCTTGAGAGTGCCTTGGACTGCAAGGAGATCCAACCAGTACATTCTGAAGGAGATCAGTCCTGAATATTCATTGGAAAGACTGATGCTGAAGCTGAAACTCCAATACTTGGGCCACCTGGTGTGAAGAACTAACTGACTGGAAAAAACCCTGATGCTGGGAAAGATTGAAGGCAGGAAGAGAATGAGACGACAGAGGATGAGATGGTTGGATGGCATCACACACTCAATGGACGTGAGTCTGAGTGAACTCCGGGAGTTGGTGATGGACAGGGAGGCCTGACGTGCTGCAGTCCATGGGGTCGCAAAGAGTCAGACCCGACTGAGCGACTGAACTGAACTGATGATAAGATGATCCATGCTGCCCCTATCACATACTGACATATTTTCAGTTACTTTTGTGTACATCTTATCTGTACATTTGTAAAGAAAGGTCAAATAAAATGCATTTGTAGATGAAAAAGTTGTGCTGTATAATTATTACCAGACTGGCTCCAGACAATGTTGTGTCTTCTTAGCCTACTTCTCCCTTAGTTTCTTCTATACTCACCTTAGCTGCTGTTTCCTCATTTGAAATGGTTGTTCTTTGCTAACTGCCAAAGCCCTCTTTCAAAGGATTAACTGAGAGTAGTTTAAAATAGTACATTTGCCAAGAATATTTGTAGTTTAACAGCTTATGATTCTCTATTGGTAGATTTCATGTACTAACTAGTGGTGAAGGAAAGTTTTTTTGTTTTTTTTTTGCAGTTAATTAGCATGATATTTAGAAAAATTACATTACAATGGCAACCTCCTATTATGTCCAGGAATGAAGTCCACCCTGGATGTGTAGTATTTATATGGTTCATCTGAAGAAAAAAAAAAAGACTTTGTCACATAATATTCTATAGTGGTATAGTGTCAAGATTTAACTTAGTTCACAAATCCATCCTTGGATTTTGCCTTTTCCTCTGTATCAAACCTGTAAGATATGGCATTTGTCTCATTTCATGAAAATGTGAAAAAAACAAACAAACAAACAACCCAATACCATATTCAGCTTTTCCCCCTTTTCCAATTGTTTGATAGAGATGAAGCTGAAAGAAAAATCCCAATTTTGGAATGAATGTTTTCCTGGCAATACTTGTCCTTTCAGTGCCTTACATTTTTATAGCTCTAACTGTGTCCGTGTTATCTTTTGCAGTCTATGCTATTTAAAATTTTATTAGTAGAATCTGTCTCTGTGTCACAGATCTTATCTGCAGAGGCCACTAAGACGATAGTGGGGGCTACTAAAAGTGTTTCTCATTTTGGACCCCTTTATTCTTTGTTTCTAGTTATCTATGAAATGGGCACTGGAGGAGTCCTCATGAATTGCTTTTGGGAAAATAAGAAACTTGGCAGAAAATGCACCACAATTGTCTAATGGGATGATATGCCTCAACTTACTGTAGACATAAAGAAACTTTGCGGGCAGCCAACCCGCAGTGAGCTAACTTAACTACCAAGGAGTTCACAGCAACCACAAAGACATGTGAATGCTTGGCATGGCCAGGTTACATTTATTTTGTACCAAGCAAAGCAGAAAATTACTCTATAGTCGAGTTACTTCCTCTTTTGAGGAACCAAAAAGACAATAAATGTAGTTGAAAACAGAGACACAGATGGTGGTCAAGTTTGTGATAGGCCCAGTGAAAAGACAATACTTCTGGGTTATGACTTGTGGTTCCTCAGGAGGGAGGGTTGGCCTGGAAAGAAGCCACTGGATGAATTCCTCTAACTTGGTTGCGCTGAGGAAAAATCTCCACTTTCCTCCATGGACAAAAGTTAGCTTGATCCATGTATTAAAGTCCGGGTAAATATAAATATTTGACTTTGCTTTTTGGAAGCTTCTTAATGCATTTTGATAGTTACTTTTCTTCAGAGCTTTGATCTGGGGAGATACTGTTTTTTCCTCAAGATGATCAGTGGACTTAGGATAACTGAGTACTTTCTCTGGTTCTGCTGAAGAGACTTCAGAATCTATAGAGGTCAGTGTGTTCTTCAGAGTTTCTGATTGTGTGACTTTGTGAAGAAGTTCTAGGATCTCTTTACCCTTTTCCCCATCCAGGACCTCTAAACAATGTACATTGGAGCAAGAATTCTGGTTTCCCAGCTCTGTCACCTTCTTCTTTAAAGCATCAACGTCTTCCTTCACAGAGAAGATATCTTCAGCTGTTGCACACTGTTTATTTTCATTAACATTCATTTTGGTTTCCAGGACTTGCATCTGCTTCTGAAAGAAATCAGTCTTTTCCTGGATTTTTGATAATGCACAGATCATGCCAGTCATTTGGCTGAGGAGTTCAAGCTGGGTGGTTTTAATATCTTGGAGCATTACTAGAAGATTAATTTCTTCATCAGCATTAAGGTCCTCTTGATCACAATCATGGGAAGTCATAGTTGGACATCTGGTTGAATTCGGATACTGATTCTTACATTTGTGGTAAGCATTTTTAAGAGATTGTCTGATCTTGGAGAAATTTGAATTCCACATCTGCCCAGCAGCAGCTTTTACCCTTTTGGCTTGAAGTTTGTACATCTTGCATAATGAAACAAGAGACAAAGTGTTGGGAAACCTGACCAAAATCAAAGAAAGAAGCAAAGAAATTGAAGAATGAAATGGTTTTTCTCTTACTCTTTGTTGGGTATCTTTCCCGGTGACATTGTTGAATGTCCTATGGAGAACATCAAGGACAATAGCAGGCCCTCTTCGATGGTTAGCTTCTTATAGGGCAGTTCAGCTGGAGAGCTCTGTGAAATACTGAGCAATTGTGTGAAATCCTTCATAGGCTGACCTGAAGCTGATGTCACAATGGCTGCTGGTCTAGAATTTCTTTAACCTTAGGGCTATAACTGTCAAAAGTTTTGGTCACAGGACTCTTTTTCACTTGTAAAAATTGAGCACCACAGAACTTTTGTTTATGAATTATTATCACTCAATAGTCCATATTAGAGATGAAAACTAAATAAATCTTGATATTAATTCATTAAAAAGGTAAACCCAATATATGTTAACATATATGACATTTTTATGAAAAAATACTTATATCTTCCAAAAGAAAAAATCACAAAAACCATAGCATTGTTTATATATTTGCAAATGTTTTAAATGCATGAATTAATAGAAGACATGCCAGGAGAGCTATCAATAACCTCAGATATGCAGATGACACCACCCTTATGGCAGAAAGCAAAGAACTAAAGAGCCTCTTGATGAAAGTGAAAGTAGAGAGTGAAAAAGTTGGCTTAAAACTCAATATTCAGAAAACTAAGATCATGGCATCTGGTCCCATCACTTCATGGCAAATAGAAGGGGAAACAATGGAAACAGTGACAGGCTTTATTTTGGGGGGCTCTAAAATCACTGCAGATGGTGATTGCAGCCATGAAATTAGAAGAGCCTTGCTCGGGGAAGAAAAGTTATTGACCAACCTAGACAGCATATTAAAAAGCTGAGACATTACTTTGCCAACAAAGGTCCATCTAGTCAAAGCTATGGTTTTTCCAGTAGTCATGTATGGATGTGAGAGTTGGACTATGAAGAAAGCTGACTGCCAAAGAATTGATGTTTCTAAATTGTGGTGTTGGAGAAGACTCTTGAGAGTCCCTTGGACTGCAAGGAGATCCAACCAGTCCATCCTAAAGAAGATCAGTCCTGGATGTTCATTGGAAGGTCTGATGTTGAAGCTGAAACTCCAATATTTTGTCCACCTGATGTGAAGAGCTGACTCATTTGAAAAGACCCTGATGATGGGAAAGATTGAAGGCAGGAGGAGAAGGGGACAACAGAGGGTGAGATGGTTGGATGTCATCACCAACTCGATGGACAAGAGTTTGAGTAAACTCCAGGAGTTGGTGATGGACAAGGAGGCCTGGCGTGCTGCAGTCAATGGGGTTGCGAAGTGTCAGACACGACTGAGAAACTGAACTGAACCGAACTGAACTGAACCTTGATTCTCATATCTGCTTCTGCATTTTATCTGTTGTTATCTGTTGTTTTGGTTGAAGTAGATGAAGAAAATATGGCCTCACATAAATATATAAATGGAGAGGATATTTTAATGACCTTATCAGTTAATTACAGCTTTTATTCTTTCTACCCACTAAAATTTGACAAATGATAATTGATTAGAAGTTAAGTACATTGTGTAATCTTAGACCAGAATAATACTGTTACATTAAAATTCACTGGTCTATCTTCCATTTTTAATAGATGTGTAATATCATGCATTGGTCATTTGGAAAGTAATGATTCACTGAATAATGCAGATCTTTCAAATGGTAGCTCATTTTATTATATAATATCCAAATATCATGTTCATTAATATCCCACCAATCTCACCAGAAAAGTCTTTGAGCATTGGCAAGAGGCCAAGCTTGTGATGGCAGATAAAATTTTCCAAAATTTTAATTTTAGCTTGCAAAACTTGAAATTTATTAAGCTTGTTAGTTGTTTTTCTTGAAGTGACAGGCTCTCTACATCCATTTTTTTTTTTTTTTGCAAAAATGCTTGCCAAATACCCAAGTATGAATACCATAGTTGGCTGCCAGTTTTTCTTTCAAAACGATGTTCCATGAAAAAAGCTGCTTATTTGTAACTCAAATAAGTACTTTTCCTGGAGACAATTATATTTCTGTAAGCAGCAGAAGTGCTTTATGGGTACTTCACATTACATCACACTTAATATTAAAAAGACATACAGAAGGTTGAGATTTAATAAAATGTAAAATTTTACTGCTTCATCAAGGATGTTCTAGAGCTAAACTGGCTTTTTCTTGTATGCCTTCTTTTTCTTCTTCTCTGATTGAATGGAGGTGAAAAATACAATCACTATTGGTAGTTTAGTACTTTTGCCTTGGCTTGTGCTAAGGTATCAGTTTTACCCACCATTGGTTTTGCAATGCCATTTGGAAAATTAAAATGACATGGTAACTATGTATGTCAAGATATAGTCCCAGTTTATTAAAGAAGATATTCCTTCTTGGATCAGTGCCGGTTCCAACCCTCTACTAAATCATTCTTTCTCCTGTTTATGTTTAAATGCAGGGCCAGCTTCAGCCTAGGTTTTGGTATAAACTCTGAATTTAAGCAAAAGTAGTTTTAGAATTTTGGCTCGTCAGTGATACCTGGGATTTTACTTTACTGTCCTGTCTTTGAATCCCAGTTTAGTAACCTTTCCAAAACTTCTAGAAACTTTACCAAACTCTTGCTGAGAAGAAATGTTCTCCAAGAGGCAGACTACCACAGAAAGATATTTGGAGCCAGAAAAGGTAGCCTTCAAAGCTGTCCCATTTACTTTGGCCAAGACCATCTTATCCATCAAGCACTACAAATACTTAGTACTATGACATTTCAAGGGTCAATAAAAATAAGTATTCAAGAGGTAGGGAAAAAAAAAACAAAACCTGTGCTCAGAATATCAAAAGATGCAAGATTGAAACCATGAATGTTTAATTAAATATCTCCAGAGTGTACTATTATATCATCTTCATTAATTGTTAAGTTAGTATTAAAATTTCATTACATTTGGAGGCAATTTGTACATTAGGTATTCTTGCTTTACAGAAATTCCCAATTAAATTACAGGGACTGCTTGGAGCAATTACTCCCTCCAGGTTAATAACAGCTAAGACTTATTGGATACATACCAGACATTGTTCTAAATATTAGCTTAATTAACTGAAATTCAGAGAAGTCAAATAACTTTCCTTTCTGCTAAAAAATGGGCAGAGTGAAGTTTCAAATCCTTACATGGGCCACTTGTTTCTCTATTGCCACACACACAAATATAATAAAAATATGTATTTGTCAACTCAGAAAAAGACATTTTGCTTTTTAGAAAAAATACACTATATATTTATAAAAACTCATTTTCATTAAATTTTCAGAAATATGAAAAAATGAATTGTTTGCTTATTCATCAAAGCTATTTGAAGAACTTTGTAAAGACTTTAGAAGTTGAACTATCTCTAATTCAAGCAAGTAAACACGAACATTTAGAGGTTATTCTTGCCTTAATGTAGTGAAAGTATAGCAACTACAATATAAACAGATTTAAAATTTTTCAACTAAAAATATTCATGTATACTGATTTTTTAAAAAATTTTATTTAGTTATTTACTTTTGCCTGCTCTGGGTCTTCACAGCTGCACGGGGCTTTCTCTAGTTGCAGCTGGTGGGGGCTGGCTGCTCTTCACTGCAGTGCTCAGACTTCTCATTGAGTTGGCTTCTCTAGTTGTGGCACACAAGCTCTAGGAGCTCAGGCTCAATAGTTGTGGAGCATGGGCTTAGTTGCTCCGTGGCATGTGGAATCTTCCCAGACTCAGGATCGAACCTGTGTCCCTTACTTTGGCAGGGAAGTCCCTATACTGATTATTTTTATAAACAAAAAAGAATCTAGTAGTTTTGATGCAAACATAAACCTATCTGGGTTTTTAATTATTTACCTATTAATGTTAATGAAAGTAGCTTCAGCCTATTTGGGGCTTGTTGGATAGTGAAGAGCTGTCCTCATGGACGGTAGCCTGCCAGGCTCCTCTATCCATGGAATTCTCCAGGCAAGAATACTGGAATCGGTTGCCATTCCCTTCTCCAAGGAATCTTCCCAACCCAGGGATTGAACCCGGGTCTCCTGCATTGCAGACAGATTTCTTTACCATCTGAGCCACCAGGGAAGCCCTGTAGTGGGAGAATGCAAGCCTATTGATTAGAGTGAAATTGTGAGAGTAGTCAACACGTGAATGAATAACAGGAATTGAGCTGACCCCCTCCCTTTGGGATCTTTCTAGAGATATGAAGCCATTTCTGCTGCTGCTGCTAAGTCGCTTCAGTCGTGTCCGACTCTGTGCGACCCCAGAGACAGCAGCCCACCAGGCTCCCCCGTCCCTGGGATTCTCCAGGCAAGAACACTGGAGTGGGTTGCCATTTCCTTCTCCAATGCATGAAAGTGAAAAGTGAAAGTGAAGTCGCTCAGTCGTTCCCGACTCTTAGCGACCCCATGGACTGCAGCCTACCAGGCTCCTCTGTCCATGGATTTTCCAGGCAAGAGTACTGGAGTGGGGTGCCATTGCCTTCTCCTGAAGCCATTTAGGACTTCATAATATTGAAGTAACCAAAATAACTTGGCAGACTGGAGCGTAGTTGCTGACTCTTATCAAGGAAAAATGTCCTCCAGGTGGATGGCTTTTACATAATGATACTTGGAGCCAGAAAGGTTAGGGTGCAAGGCTCTCCTATTCATTGACTCTGTGTGCTTAGTCAAGTTACTAACTTCTCACAAGAGTGTAAAATGGGATAATAACAACACCTATTTTGTAGAGAGATTTTGAAGATTAAAGTGTTCAATACTTATAAACTCTTTCTGCTCCTCTCTAACCACCTTCTTACTCTCCTTTTGAATGAGAGAGGAAATTAGCTCTGCTCTCCTCGTCCCTTACTCTGCCTTTCATTCCTCTGTTTCAATGAAGAGGCCATTCTGCCATTCTCTGACCAAGATGTAAAGCATGTGTTGCTCACTGTTCAAAATCTACAAAGGCAGACAAATAAAGCATTTGGATTAGAAAGACACCAGGATGCATAAACAAGGCCTGACAAACTGGCGTTCTGTCTCCTAGCACAGCTAGTGTGGCTCGCACAACCAGCCATGGTGTCAGGCAGCGGGCAGGTAATAACCACTGGAGAGATGGCTCTAATAGCAGATAATATTATTCATGTTTAAAATGCTGGTGTTTTTTGAGTAAGTTAACTATAAATTATGGTAGAGTCATGATTATCTATATAAAATCACCCGATTTACATCTTTTTAAACATGGTTTTTGAATTGGGAGAGGTAAAAAAGGGGAAAGTGTTAGTCATTCAGTCATGTCCGGCTCTTTGGGATCCATCCCACGGACTGTAACCCACCAGATTGCACTGTCCGTGGAATTCTCCATGCAGAACACTGGAGTGGGTAGCCATTCCCTCCTCCAGGGAATCTTCCCCACCCAGGGTTCAAACCCCAGTCTCCTGCATTGCAGGTGGATTCTTTACCATCTGAACCACCAGGGAAGGCCCCACTGGGAGAGAATGGGATAGAACTATAGTTATCATGCTAGCAACTGGGCATTATTTGTACCCTTTATGTTACACCTGCAGTCATCTAGTACTATTTGTGTACCTAGTGCTTGTGACCATGACAAATTATTGAAGGTCTTTTACTTCCCCTCCAAAATTTGAGGGCCAGGTTTATCAGAACCTGCTCCCCCACCAACCTGAATATCACTTGTTACATACAGACTGAGATAAAAGATTGAGAAAACAAGAATCATAAAGGTCTTTCAGATTTGGTTAGGGTGGCTGACCCAAGGGGATAACAATATATTCATGAGGCCGCCTTAATCCAATGTTACACAAAGTAACAAAGCTCTTTTATTCTACTTTTCTTCCTATTTAGTCATGAGGAGAAGAGCATGAGATTGAAATCATAGTTGTGCAGGATCATGGCAGGAATGCAGAGGAAAGCAGAAGCATAGTGCTTATGTGACAGGCAGAACGTGGTGCAGTGATGCCACTCTCTCAGCTGCATGAACTGATAAAACTCAGTGATATTGATAAGATGAACTGGTTAGAGTGATACATGGGGTGAGGGGGCCACTTCTACTCTGTGGTGCCAATTGTGTTTATTCAGTTCAGTCACTCAGTCGTGTCTGAGTGTTTGCGACCCCATGAACAGTAGCACGCCAGGCTCCCCGTCCATCACCAACTCCAAGAGTTTACCCAAACTCATGTCCACTGAGTCGGTGATGACATCCAACCATCTCATCCTCTGTTGTCCCCTTCTCCTCCTGCCTCCAGTCTTTCCCAACATCAGAGTCTTTTCAAATGACTCAGCTCTTCACATCAGGTGGCCAAAATATTGGAGTTTCAGCTTCAACATCAGTCATTCCAATGAACACCTAGGATTGATTTCCTTTAGGATGGACTCGTTGGATCTCCTTGCAGTCCAAGGGACTCTCAAGAGTCTTCTCCAACACCACAGTTCAAAAGCATCAATTCTTCAGCGCTCAGCTTTCGTTATAGTCCAGCTCTCACATTCATACATGACCACAGGAAAAACCATAGCCTTGACTAGACAGACCTCTGTTAACAAAGTATTATCTCTGCTTTTTAATATGCTGTCTAGGTTGGTCATAACTTTCCTTCCAAGGAGTAAGGATCTTTTAATTTCATGGCTGCAGTCACCATCTGCAGTGCTTTTGGAGCCCAAAAGAATAAAGTCTGTCACTGTTTCCCCATCTATTTCCCGTGAAATGATGGGACCAGATGCTATGATCTTAGTTTTCTGAATGTTGAGCTTTAAGCCAACTTTTTCACTCTCCTCTTTCACTTTCATCAAGAAATTTAAAACCCAATGAGGTACCATTTCACGCCAGTAAGAATGGCTGCGATCCAAAAGTCTACAAGCAATAAATGCTGGAGAGGGTATGGAGAAAAGGGAACCCTCTTACACTGTTGGTGAGAATGTAAACAAGTACAGCCACTATGGAGAACAGTGTGGAGATTCCTTTAAAAACTGGAAATAGAACTGCCATGTGACCCAGCAATCCCACTGCTGGGCATACACACTGAGGAAACCAGAATTGAAAGAGACATGTGTACCCCAATGTTCATCGCAGCACTGTTTATAATAGCCAGGGCATGGAAGCAACCTAGATGTCCATCAGCAGATGAATGGATAAGAAAGCTGTGGTACATATACACAATGGAATATTACTCAGCCATTAAAAAGAATACATTTGAATCAGTTCTAATGAGGTGGATGAAACTGGAGCTGGTTATACAGAGCGAAGTAAACCATAAAGAAAAACACCAATACAATATACTAACGCATATATAGAGTTTTGCCAAGAGAACACACTGGTCATAGCAAACACCCTCTTCCAACAACACAAGAGAAGACTCTACACATGGACATTACCAGATACTCAACACCAAAATCAGATTGATTATATTCTTTGCAGCCAAAGATGGAGAAGCTCTCTACAGTGAGCATAAACAAGACCAGGAGCTGACTGTGGCTCAGACCATGAACTCCTTATTCCCAAATTCAGACTTAGATTGAAGAAAGTAGGGAAAACCACTAGACCATTCAGGTATGACCTAAATCAGATCCCTTATGATTATACAGTGGAAGTGAGAAATAGATTTAAGGGACTAGGTCTGATAGATAGAGTGCCTGATGAACTATGGATGGAGGTTTGTGACATTGTACAGGAGACAGGGATCAAGACCATCCCCATGGAAAAGAAATGCAAAAAAGCAAAATGGCTGTCTGGGGAGGCCTTACAAATAGCTGTGAAAAGAAGAGAAATGAAAAGCAAAGGAGAAAAGGAAAGAGTCCAAAGAATAGCAAAAAGAGATAAGAAAGCCTTCCTCAGCGATCAATGCAAAGAAATAGAGGAAAACAACAGAATGGGAAAGACTAGAGATCTCATCAAGAAAATTAGAGATACAAAGGGAATATTTCATGAAAAGATGGGCACAATAAAGGACAGAAATGGTATGGACCTAACAGAAACAGAAGATATTAAGAAGAGGTGGCAAGAATACACAGAAGAACTATACAAAAAAGATCTTCTCGACCCAAATAATCACAATGGTGTGATCACTCACCTAGAGCCAGACATCCTGGAATGTGAAGTCAAGTGGGCCTTAGGAAACATCACTACAAACAAAGCTAGTGGAGGTGATGGAATTCCAGTAGAGCTATTTCAAATCCTGAAAGATGATGCTGTGAAAGTGTTGCATTCAATATGCCAGCAAATTTGGAAAACTCAGCAGTGGCCACAGGACTGGAAAAGGTCAGTTTTCATTCCAATCCCAAAGAAAGGCAATGCCAAAGAATGCTCAAACTACCACACAATTGCACTCATCTCACATGCTAGTAAAGTAATGCTCAAAATTCTCCAAGTCAGGTTTCAGCAATACATGAACCGTGAACTTCCTGATGTTCAAACTGGATTTAGAAAAGGCAGAGGAACCAGAGATCAAATTGCCAACATCTGCTGGATCATTGAAAAAGCAAGAGAGTTCCAGAAAAGCATCTATTTCTGCTTTATTGACTATGCCAAAGCCTTTGACTGTGTGGATCACAATAAACTGTGGAAAATTCTTACAGAAATGGGAATACCAGACCACCTGACCTGCTCTTTAAGAAACCTGTATGCAGGTCAGGAAGCAACAGTTAGAACTGGACAGGAACAACAGACTGGCTCCAAATAGGAAAAGGAGTACGTCAAGGCTGTATATTGTCACCCTGCTTATTTAACTTAAATGCAGAATACATCATGAGAAACGCTGGGCTGGAGGAAGTACAAGCTGGAATCAAGATTGCCAGGAGAAATATCAATAGCCTCAGATATGCAGATGACACCACCCTTATGGCAGAAAGTGAAGAGGAACTAAAAAGCCTCTTGATGAAAGTGAAATAGGAGAGTGAAAAAGTTGGCTTAAAGCTCAACATTCAGAAAACTAAGATCATGGCATCTGGTCCCATCACTTCATGGCAAATAGATGGGGAAACAGTGGAAACTGTGTCAGACTTTATTTTGGGGGCTCCAAAATCACTGCAGATGGTGATTGCAGCCATGAAATTAAAAGATGCTTACTCCTTGGAAGGAAAGTTATGACCAACCTAGATAGCATATTCAAAAGCAGAGCCATTACTTTGCCAACAAAGGTCCATCTAGTCAAGGCTATGGTTTTTCCAGTGGTCACATATGGATGTGAGAGTTGGACTGTGAAGAAAGCTGAGTGCTGAAGAATTTATGCTTTTGAACTGTGGTGTTGGAGAAAACTCTTGAGAGTCCTTTGAACTGCAAGGAGATCCAACCAGTCCATCCTAAAGGAGATCAGTCCTGGGTGTTCATTGGAAGGACTGATGCTGAAGCTGAAACTGCAGTACTCTGGCCACCTCATGCAAAGAATTGACTCATTGGAAAAGACTCTGATGCTGGGAGGGATTGGGGGCAGGAGGAGAAGGGGACAACAGAGAATGAGTTGGCTGGATGGCATCACTGACTCGATCGACATGAGTCTGAGTGAACTCCGGGAGTTGGTGATGGACAGGGAGGCCTGGTGTGCTGCGATTCATGGGGTCGCAAAGAGTTGGACATGACTGAGCGACTGAACTGAACGCATATACATGGAATTTAGAAAGATGGTAATGATAACCCTGTGTGTGAGACAGAAAAAGAGACACAGATGTATAGAACAGTCTTTTGGACTCTGTGGGAGAATGCAAGGGCGGGATGATATGGAAGAATGGCATTGAAACATGTATATTATCATATGTGAAATGAATCACCAGTCCAGGTTCAATGCATGATGCAGCATGCTCCTGGCTGGTGCACTCGGATGATCCAGAGGGATGGATGGGGAGGGAGGTGGGAGGGGGTTTCAGGATGGGGAACACATGTACACCCATGGCAGATTCATGTCAATGTATGGCAAAACCAAACAACATTGTAAAGTAAAATAAATAAATAAATAAAACTGAGAGTAAAATAAAAAAAGAAGCTCTTTAGTTCTTCTTCGCTTTCTTCCATAAGGGTGGTGTCATCTGCATATCTGAGGTTATTGATATTACTCCCAGCAATCTTGATTCCAGCTTGTGCTTCCTCCAGCCCAGCGTTTCTCATGATGTACTCTGCATTTAAGTTAAATAAGCAGGGTGACAATATACAGCCTTGACGTACTCCTTTTCCTATTTGGAACCAGTCTGTTGTTCCATGTCCAGTTCTAACTGTTGCTTCCTGACCTGCATACAGGTTTCTTAAGGGGCAGGTCAGGTGGTCTGATATTCCCATCTCTTTCAGAATTTTCCACAGTTTATTGTGATCCACACAGTCAATGTTTATGATACCACTTTAAAATTATATGAAACAAATGCCAAAAGAATATGATTAATGGAGATGAAGAAAGGATAGAATGATTATTTTGATCATTGGCAATGATAATTTAATTTTTCACTATAACTATAATTTTATGGTCTCTTTCTGGTATGCCCTCAATATATTTATTCTCCAGTCAAATTACTACCCTTCCCTTAAAAGACAGCCTGACAATACTTTCCTTTTCCTATCCTAATCTGATTCTCCCTGTATTCTTATCAATGCTACCAACCTGTTCTGGGGCCCTATGCAACAGTTAGTGAGTCTCTCTCCTCTCCAGATTGGGAGCTCCTTGAGGGGAGAGACTTGCTTTTCAATTTTATATCTCCAATGTCACAGATTCTAATATATGGTTGGTGCTCAGTACATTTTAATTCAATGAATGAATGAATGAACTTGTGAATGATTGTCAAGGTATACACTGGGTCTCTCTGTACCTATTTCTATGGGTAGCTAGGGAACATATTGCTTGCTTCATAAAGGTAATCTGTGATAACTTTTTTCAGTTCCTGAGGGATCATTTAGCATTTGAGGATAGGGATTTGATAATTGTTTCCCTGAAGACTTGAAGCAGTTAAATGGCAGGAGAGGTAAATCAGGTAGATGGAGATAATCACAAACCTGGAAACAGCTATGGTGTGGATCAGAGAAAGAGCCCAGTAAATAATGATAACAGCACCGGTATTAATGGCACTAATCCTAGAGGTGACTAAGGTACCCAGCATACTTCCTCTGTAACAAATGAAGTTTTTTAGGCCTCCAGGGAACCATGGGTAATCAGTGTATTTTCCAAGCCCCAGCAGGAATGCCTGCAAACATATTTGTCATCAGCTTGGGTACACAGGCACTTATCTCTTTATTCATGTCATCTTATACTCTGAACTCCAAATTTACAATGAACTCTATCCAGCTTATCTAGACATACTGTTCACCATTTAGTTCCAGTACCCTGGGAGCACATTAGTATTTTATGTAATCTCTCCCTGCTGTCATCTTCCTCCAGTTCTTTCTGTTATGCTCGGCTCTGCCTGGTAATGTTATATAAGGAGCTTGGTTTCTCTAATTCTTTACTTCACCTCTTGGTTTCTCTTCTCAGATATTACCTTTAAATCTCTACTCCATTTACCTTATGATTGACACTCTTTTTTTACATTGCTTTATAAGTCGTGATGTGCACAATTGATATAGCTATTAAATGGTTCAAAAAAGGAAGAGAAAGTGAAAGAAAAGTGTTTTTGCTTAACCATCCACTTTTCTTTAATGGAACCAATGAATAAATCCAGTTAGTCTTTAGACACCTCTGTTTCACTGAATTTATATCATTTAGCAGATGTTTTTGAAAATCATTATATGATGAATTCTGCCCAGTGTTCATTTTTTGTTTTGTTCCTGGATTGCTCTATACTTCATTTATACAACCCCCAAAATTAAAAGGTATGGATTATGTAGTGATCACAAAGGAAACAGGGATTTAAAATGCAATCATAAAGTATAAAAACTGAAGAATATTAGTTTTCTCATTTCTAATTATGAATACTGTACTTTGGATTACAAGATCCAAGGAGCTATCTTCTTTCAAGTTTTAAAGATTATAATGTGGAAGCCTGCACTGGCTTTCCTTAATAGTACTCACCTTGAAAGACATCTGTTATTGTGGCATTTTGTGTTTCTGAGGGAATTTGCAACAATGTTTCTGTGAAGTAAATGTGTATTTATCACTTGGCTCTAGTTTTCCTTGTTATTAATCTGTTCTCTGTCTATCTTAGGCCTATTACTTCCCATTCTGTTTCATCTGTACAATAAGAACAACGTGATGCCACGGCAGATACTCAAGGAGTGTCATAAAGGTTAACATGAAAATTTCCGCTGCATCTAATTTTTAACTTTGTATAATCTCTCTTACTTAAAAACCATAAACTATTATTATTATGCACTGTTTCTGCAGTGTTTTTCTTTAGGAATTTCATTTTTAGAATCATTGCCTCTCTTCGTTTAAACCTACCTTCATCCTTTCTCCTGTATCAGTTTGAGTTTCAAAGATCTTATTTAACTTTCCAGATGTATTATTTCTCCTTACACACTCTGATTGCATACAGAATAGAAAATGCCAGAAGGCGATTATAGAACTGAAGGTTGTTTTCTCTTCCTTCTCTATCTAGGTATTTGCAACTGTGATCTAAAGGGGAAAGTACTTAGCCATTTGTTTTAGATATTTATTGAAGGCTCCCCCCACCCCAACCAAGAAATATGTATTGCTTCTACAGCTGTTTCTGCATGCCAGCTAGAGTGGGAAAGGTATTTGGCAATGTTTCCCTGGTAGCTCAGATGATAAGTAATCTGCCTGCAATGCAGGAGACCCAGGTTTGATCCCTGGGTCAGGAAGATCCCTGGAGAAAGGCATGTCTACCCACTCCAGTGTTCTCGCTTGGAGAATGCCATGGACAGAGGAACTTGGAGGCTACAATCCATTGTGTCACAAATAGCTGGACACGACTGAGCAACTAACAGTTTCAACTGTAAGACAGAATTTATGGGATTTTTTTTGTTTTTTCTAGCCATTTCTTTCTTGAAAATTGAGGTCTGTTTTTGGTGGTCTGAATGTAATGTAAGTATCAAATGACAGAAACAGAGAATGATAAGGCAGTTCTATTAGACACATATTTCAATAATTTTCAGCTTTAGCTTTTGGCACTAATGGCTATGATTCTCACTATAACTTGTGAGAATTAATTACCACTCATTCTATTTATGTGCCCAAGTTGCTCCTCCACAATGTAGCACAAAGTGATAGCAAGCTAGTTTAAGCCCTTGGGCAATTTACATATTAAAATAGGTAGAAATCTTTATCATGACCTCCACTGGACTTCACATTTAAAATTTTCAATGGCACTTAAAAAGAAAAAATAAGATATTTCTGAAAATTACATTCTTTATTGTTAAAAAGTAGAGCTGAAATAAAAATGGACACCCAGGCTAACTTTTATGATTGAGAAAGTGATATAGCTGCTTGTGTTGTTCTGTGCTTAGTTGCTCAGTTGTGTCTGACTCTTTGCAACCTCATGAACTGCAGCCTGCCAGGCTCTTCTGTCCATGGGGATTCTCCAGGCAAGAATACTGGAGTGGGTTGCCATGCCCTCCTCCAGGAGATTTTCCCAACCCAGAGATTGAACCCAGGTCTCCTGCATTGCAGGGAGATTCTTTACTGACTGAGTCACCAGGTAAGCCCCACATAACTGCTTAAAACCTAATAAAACAAAGATCTTAACTTTTTTTTGACTCCAGTATTTGTTTACTAATCCTATGAAAGCTTGGCATGCTTTCTTAGGAAACAGCATATACATACAATTTTGCATCTAGTTTTAGGTAATTCACAGGCCTGCATCCTCTCCCTTGCCTCCACAGGCATTTATGGGCACCATAAGTGGTACCTCAAGTTAAAATTCCTGACTGTAAGCGAAGGATTATTCTTGCTCCAATTTCTGCTTGTGGGTGTTTTGCTTCTAAGGGGTCTGGTAGCTTTTAGGTAATTTTGTTCCAGAATTTAGAATGTGTGAACTGCTAAGAGTGAAGAATGATGATTATTGGGGATAAAGGGAGGGAGAGGCCAGTAGAATGCAAGTGACTTGGGAGTGGTTCTATGAGAACCTTTAAAAATGAATGAGATCTGTGTAGATAGAAGTTGGGCTTCCCTGGTGGCACTAGTAAAGAACCCATCTGCCAGTGCAGGAGACTTAAGAGACATGGGTGCAATCCCTGGGTCAGGAAGATCCCCTGGAGGAGGGAATGGATACCCATTCCAGTATTCTTGCCTGGAGAATCCCATGGATAGAGGAGCCTGGCCTATGGAGTCGCAAAGAGTCAGACACAACTGAAGTGACTTAGCACACATGCACACACACAGAGATGAAAGTTAGGTCTTCCAGGCTGTATGCACCATGAAGTCAGGGTCTCTGTTTGGTTTGTTCTTCACCACACCTAGCGTGGCACCTCCTATATGCCCCTAAGCTTTCAATAAATACTTACATAGTGCTTTGTGCCTCACTTCTACTGAGGAGCATGAGTCAAGGGAAGTGAAAGTGAAGGTCACTCAGTTGTGTCTGACTCTTTGCTACCCCCATGGACTAGTTCATGGAATTCTCCAGGCCAGAATACTGGAGTGGGTAGTCATTCCCTTCTCCGGGGGATCTTCCCAAGCCAGGGATCTAACCCAGGCCTCCTGCATTGCAGGTGGATTCTTTACCAGCTGAGCCACCAGGGAAGCCCTGCGTCAAGGGAAATGGCCATCAACTCAGGGCAGAAGTTCTGTTACCCACCCTCCCAAGGAGATAGTTCCCAACAAGGATCCTCTTGCCCTGTGTTGTTCAAGCCGGTAGAGTGAGACCAAGTTTGGCTCAGACACAAAGTAAAGCTTCATTCTTCGATCAAAGAATGGAGAGCTTCCAGACTGAGCTCTAGGGTACATACCCTCCCCCACAGAAGGAACAGCTGAGGGTGGGACTGCTTTATAGGGATCTTGTCAACGAGGAGAGAGGAGGGAGTTCTCAGAGTGCATGTGAAGCTGTATTTCGGTCAGGATGGCACACTGAGCAGGCGCAGCACGCGTCCTGCTGCGGCCCTCTTGAGCAGCGTCCCGCGCAGTGCTTCCCTGCACAGTCTGCTGAGCTGAGGGAGCGGGCACACCCAGCGTTTTGCACGAGGAGCTCGGGTCTGAAACTCTGGGTGCCAGGCCTCTGCACTTGGCACCCTGCGAGCAAGTGAAACTAGACTAAGCACAAAGGAGAAGAAAAAGGTTAGACTTTTTTTGCTACCTAGATTCTGTTTTCATTCCCCAGGAATGGTTATGGGCTTTGGAACGCTTATGGGCTTTGCTGGTGACAGATATCTCTTCTGTCGTTTGTCCTGCTCCTTATTCTTGAAGGGTGCCGAGGGGTGCAGGTCCATCTTCTGTAACTGCTTCCTGTTGATTATAGGTGCCTGTTATCATACCCTGGGTAGAGTTCTGCTCTAGAGCAGAACTTCTCCCCAGACATCTTTAGATATATATGTTTGTCACAGGCCTCCCTTCAAATGTAGGTGTCTAGCTCTTTTGCCAGTAGGAAAACCTGTTCCCTGATGTTGAGCCTCACCGCCATGGCCTGCATATCCCTGCTCACACTTCTGTTGTTTTTCAGAAAAGGAGCTTCAGGTCAGAGGAAGATTCAGAATGTCACCTATGCACTGGAGGAGAGTTCCCTCCTCTAGATGTAGATCTTTTAGGTCTTTAGCTGAAATTTCCCCAAAGATGGTGGAGTATTTTTGTACACTTATTGCAGGGTTATTAAGCAGAATTCTTTTTGCTGTGTGTTTGGGTTCTGCCACTCAAAAGCAAAAATTTCTTTTGATTCTGGGGCTAATGGAATACAGAAAATAGCATCTTTTAAATTGAATAGTGAATACCAGGTCCTAGTGACAGTAGAGTAGCCATCAAGGTATAAGGTTAGGGATCACTGGGTGTATATCCTAGGTGGCCTCACTGACTGCCCTGAGGTCCTGTACTATGTGGTATTCCCCCTGGGTTTCTTTTTAAGGAAAATGGGGGTATTACAAGCTGATTGGCATGGTCCAATAAGGCCCTGGTCATTTAGGTTCTATGTAACAGGAGCAATACCCAATAAGGCCTCCCAACAGAGAGAAGGCCTTATTTTCTATTGGATCATGTTTGTACTATCATAAAACTGACTTCTATAACTATTCCCACCCATCCCTGGGCCCAGACCTCAGGATTTACAGCCAGGAGGTTTGTCCTCAGTCATTAATGGTATCATCTTGTACCTTTGTCTAAAGGGACACCAGTTTGTCTCCCCCATTAGGTGGTCTTCAATTTATGTAACAGTATCTCTTCCTCAGAGGGGTATTGGGCAACTGGGGACCAAATCACTGCAGATGGTGCCTGTAGCCATGAAATTAAAAGACGCTTACTCCTTGGAAGGAAAAGTTATGACTAACCTAGATAGCATATTCAAAAGCAGAGACATTACTTTGCCAACAAAGGCCCATCTAGTCAAGGCTATGGTTTCTCCAATGGTCATGTATGGATGCGAGAGTTGGACTGTGAAGAAAGCTGAGCGCCGAAGAATTGATGCTTTTGAACTGTGGTGTTGGAGAAGACTCTTGAGAGTCTCTTGGACTGCAAGGAGATCCAACCAGTCCATTCTAGAGGAGATCAGTCCTGGGTGTTCTTTGGAAGGAATGCTGCTAAAGCTTAAACTCCAGTACTTTGGCCCCCTCATGCAAAGAGTGGACTCATTGGAAAAGACTCTGATGGTGGGAGGGATTGGGGGCAGGAGGAGAAGGGGATGACAGAGGATGAGATGGCTGGATGACATCACCGACTCGATGCACATGAGTTTGAGTGAACTCCAGGAGTTGGTGATGGACAGGGAGGCCTGGTGTGCTGCGATTCATGGGGTTGCAAAGAGTTGGACATGACTGAGAGACTGAACTGACTGAAGAAGACATGGGTGTTAGTATGTTCATCCAACTTACATTCTGCAGTGGCTCTACAAATGCCTTTTCTTGAGCCTTCCCCAATACCTCCATAATTTTACAACTCTTGTGACAGAATTTGCCTGGGTCTGGTGTTCAGAACTGAATAAATTGCACTGGTGTCAACTAAGAACTCAACAGGCTTTCCCCTATGTCCAATGTCAGTTGGGTCTCTAAGGGGTCAATTGGAGTGCCAGCTTAGGAGCCCTCTGGCCTCATCATTTTTCATCTGTTTGGACCATATGCCTTAAAGGGTAGTGGCCAAGATTTGCCATTTCTATTCTCCTTTGGGGGTGATAAGGGTACTCCTTTCCATTGTCCCTCTGGTTTACATATGGTGCAATGATTGGGTCCTAGTTTCCATGGGGGCTAGGAGTCACTTATCAAGAGTTGAGAGTCTCTATGGGTGGTTAGTCCAAATTCCCATGCTGATTGGTTGATTTGGAGGGCAAGAGTTAGTAGGTGTGCTTGCCTCTGAGCTTTTTTATCCTCTGACTTTTCTTCCTGTATATCTTGGTTATTAAATACAGAGTAGGCTACCCCGATAGGTGAGGTAGGGGTATCTGGTTCTATTTCCAATTTCTGAAGTCTGCATCTAATGTCAGGGACACTTTGGGACATGAGATATGACCTCAGCTTTGCATTCCCTTCCAATGAGTCAGAGACAGTGGTAGAAGATTTGCACATATTCCCTGAGGAGTTCTAGGAATGCTTAAGGTTTTCTGTTGGTTCCTGATTGATTTCATTTTTCTTATTCTAATCGACAGTTTTCTTTCCTGCTGCCTGGATGCCCTTTAGAATTATATTTTTATAATGGGTCAGTCTCTGTCTTCCACCTTGTTCCATTATCTGGGTGGTCCCAGTTGGGTTCATTATCTGGGACCATTTGATTCCCTGGTCTCAAAATAGCTTGACCTGAATTGTTTCTGTTCTCTTTATCTGGCCTTTTCTTCCCCCATTAGGAAGAGGTTCTGGGTGTCAGCCCAAGTGAGCTCATAGGTCTGAAAGATTCCCCTGATCAGATTCAGTAAACCCCTCTAGATATTTCCTCAACCCCTTTCTCTGACTCTTCCAGCTATACAAATCAGAAGTGGTAGGTTGGTATATATCTGGCTGAGCACTTCTTCTCCCTCAGGGACCTGCCTCAAAGGGAATATTTTTCCTGATGGGTTGTTGGGCCCTTGCTGGTAATTAGTTATGCTTCATGTAGAGGGATCCTTGGGCTTGTGGCCCAAATCAAGATATATAATCTCAGTGAAGGAGAGTGCATATCTATTTATCTTTTTTCAGTATTTATTTATTTGGCCACCCTAGATCTTAGCTGTGGCATGCAGGATCTTTTTAGATGAGATATTTGAACTCTTAGTTGTTGCATGTAGGATCTAGTTCTGCACCCCCTGCATTGGGAGCATGAAATCTTAGCCACTGGACCACCAGGGAAGTCCCCCTATCTCTTTTGAAGGCCTTTGTTTTGATAGAAAGACATATAACAAATTGTACATAGGGAATTTTATCTGATGTCTTTTGTCTCTGGCATAGCAGGTCCAATTGTAAAATGATGTTGTAATTTAGAGATGGGCCAACTTTCCATCTCCCAGCCAGATTAGACCCAGGCTGTCTAAGTACTGAGGAGGTAGTTGGAGTGATTTTGTGGCACTAAAATGCCATAAGATTTGATCCAAATAAGCTTTCTGATTCAGGAAATTAGGAACCAGCACCAAACTATTAATGGATTTCTTAAAAGACTGAAATAGGAGGCATACCTATGGACTCTGACATAATTGAGGGTCTCCCTTAAATTTGTAATGGCCTGTGCTTGGGATAGTAGTCCCTCCTCAGTCAGAATATCTCATGGGAGGTTAGATGGACTGCTCTGAGTCAGAGCAGCTTAGCCACGTTAGTTCCTGACCAACTTGGCCACTGGGGAGTGGCACAGCTGTCTGAGGAGGTGGTCTTCTCTTTCGTCCTTTCAGCTGAAGAGGAGAAGTTTTTGAAATCTCACAAGGTAAAAGCTAAAAACATGAGGGATTTTCATAGGGTACTCCCCAGATTGCTGAGGGAGAGAGCCTGTGTAACCTCAGTTGAAAAGGAAACACCCAAGATTCATCTCCCAAGCAGTGGGAGAGGAGAGGTCCAGCAGTGGATGTTTCCTGTACTTGCCAGCAGCTCATAGGGCTTCCTGACAATGGGAATGGCTCCCAGGGCTCCCCAGCCCACTTCAGAGAAACTAGTGCTGACTAGAAAAGGTCAGGTCACCAGTTGCATATGTACCTTAGGACACACTCAGGCATCCCTGGTGCTTTTCCCTCAACTTGGGTCAAGTGTCCTTCTTCCATTTTGCAGATGGTTCTTATTACCTGGGCCCTTTCCCAATCTCACTATAGACTAATGGGACTGGCCACTTTCTTTTACCAAACCAAAAGTGACTATGGAGAATGCTACTGTTAACCCCTGGAGGTTGGCATGGAGAGCATAAAGACCAAGTAAAGCTTCTACCAGTCTGTAGAGGTGTCAAGAGGACAGTACTACTAGTGAGACAGAGGGCAAGTCTGTCATCCCTCCCTTTTGTCCACAGGTCCCCTCTGTCCCCAGTCATCCAGTACTGTAGGAAGGCCACTCAGAGGTGAGGGGCAGTGAGTTTCAGTCTCTGATCCCCAGCAATGCCACAGTATGATTTCCTCAAAGGGGAACAGTCCATATGTCTCTGGGGGCCAGGCTGTATGGGAACCACACCTGGTTATCAGGTTCCTGGGCAGAGTCCTCTGAATTTGTCTGAAGGCTGCTGCCATTCTACACTGTCAGAGTTACCCAAAGATCAGAGTTGATCATTGTCACACAGACCTCTCAAAGCCTCTGCTGTCCTTCCACTTGCAGCCAGTACGGGCTGAGAGTCCAGTGAATAGGTGCAGACAAAAAGGTCAAGGTCTGTCCCTTTGCAGTTGCCAAAATTTTGTTACTTATCCTTTCAAGTTGAATCCCAACAAAGATCCTCTTGCCTGGTGTCATTAGAGCCAGTATAACAAGACTGAGTTTGGTTCAGAAGCAAAGCTTATTCTTTGATCAGAAAATGGAGAGGTATAAGCTCATGTTCTAGAATACACACTGTCCCTGAAAGGCCATAGGTGGGGCTGCTTTATAGGATTCTTGTCAGAGGGAGAGAAGGCAGAGTTCTTGCAAGTCAGGTGCAAGAAACAGCAAATTGTGCTGTTTCCCATGCTCCAGAGAGCAGTGCTGGGTGGAGCATCTCTGCACATGTCCCACTAAGCTGAAGTGGTGGGTGCAGCCATCTCACATTAGGAATTCTGGTCTGAAGTGCTAAGTGCAAGGCCTTTGAATGTGGCATCGTATAAACAGAAGAAACTAGACTAGGCACAAAGGAAAAAATTGGTTAGACTTTATTACCCAGATTATATTTTTTTATTTCCTGAGACCTGTTAATGGGCTTTGCTGATAAAAATTCTGCTTGTGCCTCTGATGTAAAGTGACTGAGATAAATTTTGGTGGTTTGTTTAGGTATCTCTGGTGATCAGTTGGAAGCATGAAACTGTTTTATAAGAGATCTTGGGGGGTCAAAGTTACAAAATTGAGTGTCTTAATTTTATTGCTAATGAACTAAGGATTAGCAGATATGATACATCCAATATTTTATTATGAAATTCTGATAGCCTATGGGACTAGAAGTTGCAGTGGTGATTCCAAATCTGAGAACTAACTTCTAGACCTAAATTTCCTGTAGCAGTGGAGGAGACTCTATGTTCACTGTGGCTCTTCTAGCTTGTGGTTTTCACCCAAGTTCTGCAGTTTATTTCTCAGAGTGAGGAGGAAAGAAGGAAAGGCTCTTTGGGACAACTAAGTCGGCTTTCATTTTCACTTTCTCTCCTCTTTTACCCTTTTTCTGGACTCCTCTTCGCACCTGTACACAAGTGGGATCTCTACCTGCTGAGTCATCACAGTAGAGTGGTGAGTCAGTTTGTGGCTTTCCTTTATTCCACGATGTGAATTAACTGTTAGCTTTATTTGATTTAATTCTGAGTCACTAGTGGGCATTTCTGTTTCCCTTTCTATATAATTTATGTATCTATACATATATTAATGTCAATGAAAAAATTAATCAGCTGATCTAAGAAAGAAATGAAAAATTTTATTCAAGCCAAACTGAGAATTATAACCTGGAAACAGCATCTCAGAATGCTCCAGGAACTGCTGTGCCCATTAAAAGTCAAGACACAGTTATATATGTTTTTAGAAACAAAGGGCTGTGCAATAAATGGCATATTGTTGAAAGTTTACACAGTCCAGATCTAGGCGTCATTGTGGCTCCTTACAAGATCAGGAAGGAATGTTATCTTTTAAGGAGTTGCCTTGCTGATGCTAGGAGAATGTTGCTTTTTGTGGTTGGGCAAGTATTTCTGTCCAAGGGGGAGATTTGGCTGATGTATAACGCAGATACACAATGCACAGTAGGGAGAGGAAAGGAAGCCAAAGGGCAGAAAGCAATTTTTATGTTTAAATTTTTCTTATCTTGCCATAAAATATGAGTTTTACTTCATATTAGTCTATATAATACAAGTGCCAATGAAATTTTCCCTTTTAAAATCCTGATTTTACCTGAAACAGCCCTTTGTCATTGGCACAGTGGTAAAGAATCCACCTGCCAGTGCAGGAGACGCAAGAGACGTGGGTTCGATCCCTGGGTCGGGAAGATTCCCTGGAAAGGGAAATGGCAGCCCACTGCAGTATTTTTTGCATACCTGAACATGTGAGTGTGGTGGCGGTGATACCTCCTTCCTCAGACTTGGGGGCTCTATAAAGAGGGACAAGATCAGCATGTCATTCCTGCCTTCTCTTCATCCCTTCAGAGAAGAAGTGCCTTTGCTTAAAATGCTGAGTTTGGGATAAGAAACTGGGAATGCATACCTCCTCTCTTTCCTCCTTCCCTTTGTCTTGGGATTTGCTTGCCAGCTGAGAGCTTTTCATTCTGCCCTCCACATCACCAGCTAGACAGGGGCTGACTCTGTCCCCCGCCCCCGACCCAGCTCAGGGGTTCAGCGCAGGGCTGAAGCTCAGAGAAATAATCTGATTCTGAGGTTGAGTATTAGGAAGACTGTGTTTGCCATACATTCATGCCACATCTGTCATAAAGGTGACATCTTTTTATCTCTGAATCGCTGTATTCTTCTGCTTGTTTCAATCATAGAAACTAGGAGAGGATAAACAGCATAATTTACTCACCCTCTCATACACCCAACAAAATAGGCTGGTTTTTAGTCATTGCAAACTTGGATGATGTTACTCAGCCAGTTCTTTTGGAGAAGCTCAGAGTAAAACCTGTTGAGAG
This sequence comes from Bubalus bubalis, assembly GCF_019923935.1. NCBI lineage: Eukaryota > Metazoa > Chordata > Mammalia > Artiodactyla > Bovidae > Bubalus > Bubalus bubalis. The sequence continues at coordinate 97,271,746 of NC_059157.1, read as the reverse complement.
TGGCCTGTATTTGGTGAGAAGCCTATGATTTGAAATTCTGATTTTAGGTGCAGGGTTTATAATTTAGATGTGACCAGACATCTCTTTTTTTTCTTGCTACTACAAATATCAGAAAGACCATACTAACCTGGTTTTTTAAGAGAGTGTTGTGAGTAGCAAACTGAAATTACCAGGTGTAGGTACTTCAATCCATTGCTTAAAATTTTCTCTTCCACTGTTTCCTTGTCTGTGATATAGGGATGATAGTGTTTCACAAAGTTGTGGAGAGGATTAAATGGAAAAAAATGTACTTGAGAAACAATTCAGTACCTGGTCCATCATAAGCATTCGATAAATATTTAATAAACATCTATGGTGTGGTAGGTGCTGTGTCACAGAGAAGTATTCTTTATGAATCAGTGAACTCAGGGACCTGACATTTTGCTGTCTGAGATAGAACCATTTAAAAAGAGGCAATAAGAAATCAGTCTCTTACTGGTGACTTTATCTTTTCCTCTTCCATCTATTCTCTAAATTTATCTTTTTATTTTTAATTCAACTAGTGCAATTTTGGTCCTATAGATCTAGTTTCTCAATGGAGTTTCCTTTAAAGATGATTGATATTTCCTTAAGAAAGAGAGAAATCCAGTCGTCAGCTGCCGGGTGGTAGGTCTCTTGGTGCCGTCCAAACCGACCCCAGGGCAGAGGGGCAGGTGGGAAGGCTGCAAGGTTGCCTGGCTCATGTTTGCAGACTCCTAAACTGAGTATGAGGTACAAAAGGGGAGGTAGGAATGTTTTCAAGACAACCTCAAATTTTTCTTCCCTATCTGGAAGATAAAACAAGTTGCATGAGACTTTTAAAGTTTATATATATATTCCTGTAGAATAGCCAACATCTCTCTTTGTAAGTGCTCATGAGTCATAGGCGTTGGGGGTGGAGGATGGGAGTTGTGGTTGGTTCCTTGAGCCTTCAACATGTCACCTACTTCACAGTGGCTCTGTCACAGTTGGTTCTTCCTAGGAACGTGCTGAGGAAGAGGAAAGGCTACCGCATAAAGTCAGTCCACACATTTACCATCTCTAGTCCCGTCTCCCTCCCAGAACTGGTAGACTCCAGTCACCTCCTACAAGGGTCATTGTTCAAGAAGAAAAAGAAAAAAACAGAAGGAATTCTCTCTCATTTTAAAATGTCTAGGCCTACCGATTTGTTTGTGTCTACATTATTTAAGGCAGTGAAGAAACCATCTCTTCTCTGTGCAAAAGAAGGAAGAGTCTCTCTCTCTCTCTGGGTGGCCTTAGGAGGCTTGTCCACACAAGTGTGACTCACACTCTCGTGTTTGGCTTGGTGAGGTGGTGGAGAGAGCCCTGGGCAGAAGGCTCTGATTCTACTCTGTCAATTGTGTGTGTGTGCGTGTGCGTGTGTGTGTGTGTGTTTGCTCAGTCGTTCAGTCATCCGACTCTTTGTGACCCCCATGGACTGTTGCCCACCTGGACTGCTCTGTCATTAACCATCTGTAACAGAGTCCCTGGGCTTCCTGGTGATTTTCAGAAATGAAGGGACTGGACTCAATGATATCTTAATTCCAGTCCAATTTCAATATTAGAAAAAATATACCTTATGATTCAGAAGGAGGATTTAATTAACTTTCAGATTTCTGAATAAAAAAAATTACCCCCTGTTGTATTAAATGTTAAACATTCTATGATATACCACATTCATAATGTAAACCCGCTTTTATATGCTTATTAAGCTTGAAGCTTTTAAAAACACTGCTTGATTATGATCCAATATTTGGTTATTAACAAATTAAATTAAATATTTGCCTATTTAATTGAGAATAATCTTGTCATGCAAAAATAATTCAAGAGTTGGAGACTCTTCCTTTATTAATGTCTGCTTCAGTTATTAGAAACATAAAAGTAGTCTGAGATCAGGAAAATTCCAAGGTTATTTAAACTGCATTTTATTGGATCAAAGATGCAGTTTTTGCTCCTCATTTTAATATTGCTGAAATTAGAATTCAACTTACAATAGATGGCATCTTAGCATTGTGTTGTATTATAGATTACTTAGTGATGCTTTTCTTAATGATATTTAAAATAATAGCATGCTTGCAATTAATGGTGTCCTAGTTTTATTGAAATACAGTCAATATTAATTTACAATAAATACCAAAATTTTAGACTAGCTTTCTAGTCTTACATAAATGCAGTATACATCAGTTCAGTTCAGTTCAGTCGCTCAGTCGTGTCCGACTCTTTGCGACCCCATGAATCGCAGCATGCCTGGTGGGGGACAGGGGAGAGCTCCCCGCCGGGGCCTCCTGGCTGCACTCACAGCCCCGGACAGATCTGCAAGTAGGAGGGGCGGGGGCCATCACCAACTCCCAGAGTTCACTCAAACTCACATCCATCGAGCTGGTGATGCCATCCAGCCATCTCATCCTCTGTCCCATTCTCCTCCTGCCCCCAATCCCTCCCAGCATCAGAGTCTTTTCCAATGAGTCAACTCTTTGCATGAGGTGGCCAAAGTACTGGAGTTTCAGCTTTACCATCATTCCTTCCAAAGAAATCCCAGGGTGGATCTCCTTCAGAATGGACTGGTTGGATCTCCCTGCAGTCCAAGGGACTCTCAAGAGTCTTCTCCAACACCACAGTTCAAAAGCATCAATTCTTCTGCACTCAGCTTTCTTCACAGTCCAACTCTCACATCCATATGTGACCACTGGAAAAACCATAGCCTTGACTAGACGGACCTTTGTTGGCAAAGTAATGTCTCTGCTTTTGAATATGCTATCTAGGTTGGTCATAACTTTCCTACCAAGGAGTAAGCGTCTTTTAATTTCATGGCTGCAATCACCATCTGCAGTGATTTTGGAGCCCCCCAAAATAAAGTCTGACACGGTTTCCACTGTTTCCCCATCTATTTGCCATGAAGTGATGGGACCAGATGCCATGATCCTCATTTTCTGAATGTTGAGTTTTAAGCCAACTTTTTCACTCTCCTCTTTCACTTTCATCAAGAGGCTTTTTAGTTCCTCTTCACTTCCTGCCATAAGGGTGATATCATCTGCATATCTGAGGTTATTGATATTTCTCCTGGCAATCTTGATTCCAGCTTGTGCTTCTTCCAGCCCAGCGTTTCTCATGATGTACTCTGCATATAAGTTAAATAAGCAGGGTGACAATATACAGCTTTGATGTACTCCTTTTCCTATTTGGAACCAGTCTGTTGTTTCATGTCCAGTTCTAACTACTGCTTCCTGACCTGCATACAGGTTTCTCAAGAGGCAGGTCAGGTAGTCTGGTATTCTCATCTCTTTCAGAATTTTCCACAGTTTATTGTGATCCACACAATCAAAGGCTTTGGCATAGTCAATAAAGCAGAAATAGAGTATTTCTGGAACTCTTGCTTTTTCCATGATCCAGCGGATGTTGGCAATGTGATCTCTGGTTCCTCTGCCTTTTCTAAAACCAGCTTGAATATCTGGAAGTTCACGGTTCACGTATTGCTGAAGCCTGGCTTGGAGAATTTTGAGCATTACTTTACTAGCGTGTGAGATGAGGGCAATTCTGTGGTAGTTTGAGCATTCTTTGGCATTGCCTTTCTTTGGATTGGAATGAAAACTGAACTTTTCCAGTCCTGTGGCCACTGCTGAGTTTTCCAAATTTGCTGTATACATGTTAAACCTTAAACATAAATCCAAATTTCATGAACCTAAAATATCCTAACATGATCATTTAAAGTACATAAAGCTATGGTAAACATTTTTCATTCAGTGGAAGTTCCAACTTGAACCTAAGCTGGAATTTAACATGGGCATGTTTAGTGAACCTGAGGCGGCTTATGAGATGCTAACATATATGAATTGAGTCATATGGCATGCTCTCAGAAGAAGAAGAATGTTCTGTTTTGGTGTCTGCAACTGGACATAGGCATATCAGTTGGGTTCTCTGGGAAGCAGAGAACTGAGGGGCAGTTGGAAGTACAAATAGTTTTTTGGAGAAACATTCATGAAAGATAAAAGCAAGAAGAATTGTATTGAACAGGGAAAGCCTATAAATTTGACAAAGTCTTGGGCAATCTACCAGGGAGGTCTGGAGCAAAGATTGTCTGTGAGACTGAGTTCCCTACTGAGCAGAAATGTCTTGGCTAGGGCTACCCAAAGACAGCATGGACTCTGCTTGAAAGCTGAGGTGGATTCTGAGCATGCTACAGCTGTAGACTCAGCAAACTGTACTCCTTGCAGGTAAAATTTAAGGTCTTTCTTGATGGGGAATTTGAGAACTGCTCCGGATAGCACAGTGTCTCTCTTAGGTTAGCAGTCCTAATCCAAGGACTCTTGTCTGAATCCTGTAGTGAGAAGTGTGTCAACAACTATGTGGGTCTGAGATTTTACCCTTTCTGCAAGCTAACAATGTAGCCTAGTGCAGTGTCATGGACATGAGACTCCTCAGTCAAGAACAGAGGACTTTATTACTCACGGCGCAGCAGCAAGCATGGTTGCATGTTTCCATAGGGTGATGCAAAGAAGGCTACGTGATGTCTTTGCACACAGTGGGGTGTGCTACAGGAGGGGAACCTCGAACCTAGGGAATCTCAGTCTGTCATAATTGCAGAGAGCCTGCCTGACTTTTGCCTGTTCCCCAGTGAACAGCAAACAAATTTGCCCTTTGCTCCAGAGGCAGACATTCCATCTTCCACAGCTTTTGGCTATGCAAACATCCTTAGAAAGCTAATCCAGAGCTAAGGAAGCCAGTGTCTCTACCCATGAGATATGCAGAAATGTGAAAGACCCAAGGAGAATTGTCTCCAAAAATGTATTACAAGCAGAAGCTTAACGGGGGTATTTTCGCAAGTGATTCTGAAAGACAAGAGGCACAAAGTAGAGAAAACTCTGCCTAGGTCTAAAGTGATGTGTTGACTCATGTAGGGAGAAGGACATTCTTCCTACTTCTTGCAACAGAAGGGACTTCAGCTCAGAGAGAATTATAAGGGAGCCCATGCCGCTTATCACCTGGAGGGTGTGCAGTTAGAGGAACACCAAGAACAGCATTATCAACATGAATATCAGTTCTCTCACTGACTTCTGCCTCTGTGTTTGCCTGTAGTGAGTTAGGCCACAGCCTGAAAATGGTAAGATTCTAAAAACTTTGGAAATACTCTTTCAGGACCTCTAAAGATAGTTGGGCAGGGGAACAAGAGCCAACTTTCATGGAACTGGTGTCTGTTCCCTCTGCAGGTGAGAGTAAGAGGCAGAGAAATTTGAGATGTGATCATTCCTATTTTCCTGCTAGCCCCCAAAGGCTGGGGAGGCCTGCTTCAAGAAACTCAAGTCATACCAGTCATGCTTGTTCAGGAGTTCTCATGAGCTCTTTGATATATGAATGACTATATTTAGTAAGTCTTTTCAGCCTAATTATAGTTGACAGTGTATCTATTTCCATTTTTGTCCTTTAACCTTCCTTTCTCCAGAATGCTGAAGGAAAGACTAGATAAGTAAGTCATTTCATGTGGGTTAAAAAAAAAGATTTAGACTTAATGAAGGAATTTCTTATTCATTTTCAAAGCTCAGTTCAATATTTATGACTTCCTTGAAGCTGTTTTATTCCTGATCACTGTGGTTTCTTCCTTCTTCAACTCATATAACTAAGTCTAGGAATGACAAAACTATTTCATCATGTATACTTAATCAGTTGGGAGTAAGTAACAAGAGGACTTTGTTGAGAATAGTGAGATCAAGTCCCAGGTCCTGGGAAAGGCAGCCGCGAGCAATGTGGTTCATGAGGTTGGCACTGTGGGGTTGCAGATGCCTATTATATATTTAAAGACACTTGCCCAACTGGTTTTTAAAAAGCTTTTCCACAGAAGACAGATTTTTTTTTTATTACACAGAACAGTGAAACTTCATGAAACAAGTGTTCTTTTTCCAAACAGTTTGAAAAACATTGCAAAGTATGAAACGCTTGAGAAATAACGATGAATATTACCATAATGAAGACTATATGTAATCTAGAATTCAAAACTTTTTTTTTACTACAGAACCTCTTTCCTCCAAAATATCCTAACAAACTAGTCATTATGTAACACACTGTGATAAGCTCTGTGTTATTGTCTTGTATAAAAATATAATTTTGAATTATTTACTTTTTCATGTTTTTGTTTCTCTGCAGCTGAACTATAAACTTGTTGAGAACAGGGATTATGTCTTAAACTTCTTGAATGTGTCACAGACTCTAAATCAATGCCATGTACATAGTTGGAGTTCAGTATGTATTTTTTTGATGTCTTAACTAAGTTCACCATGGTAATAATGACGGCTGTAGACACTTCACAGGTTCACTGGTGTGTTACCAGTGCTTAGCATGTTGTTAGAACTGAATTAAAATTTGTTGCAAGTTAGAATTATGTGTTAAGACAGATGAAATATTAAGATAAATCAGTTCTTGAAATTAAGGCGCCTAGAGGTTTTTGAGGCAGTTAAACTTTTTAATTTTAATTTTTCAGCCCTATTGAGATATAATTAACATATAATATTGTATAAGTTTAAAGTGTAAAATGTGATGATTTGATACACATATATTGTGAAATTTTTACCACAATGAAGTTAATTCACACATCCTTCATTTAATTGGGCTTCCCTGGTGGCTCAGATGGTAAAGTGTCTGCCTGCAATGCTGGAGACCCGGGTTCGATTCCTGGGTGAGGAAGATCCCCTGGTGAAGGAAATGGCAATCCACTCGGGCACTCTTGCCTGGAAAATCCCATGGATGGAGGAGCCTGATAGGCTACAGTCCATGGGATCGCAAAGAGTCGGAAACTGAGCAACTTCACTTTCACTTAATTAGCTTTTGTTGTTGTTGTTATTTATGGTGAGAACATTAAAGCTCTACTTCCATGGCAACTTTAAAGGATACAATGCAGTATTGTTAACTATGGTCACCATGCAGTACCTTAGATCCCTGGAACTTATCTTAAAACTGCAAGTTTGTACCCATTGACCAACATGTCCTCATTTCCCCCACTTCTCTGCCCCTAGCAACTACCTTTCTACTCTCTGTTTCTATGAGGTTGGTGTTTTTAGATTCTATGAAGAAGTAAGATCATATGGTCTTTCTTGGTCTGATTTATTTCACTTAGCATAATGTTGACCAATTTTAAATAAAGACAGTGGGTTCATGTTGCAGCAGAAGAGAATGAAGTAAAAATATAGAGAAGAGCCTGACAGTGAGTCTTGTTTCCCTAGAACTGGTTATCTGAGAAGGGTTGGAGGGATGGGGTGGGTGTCCCATTTGCATCGAATGTGCAGTTTGCTTGGAAGCTTGTGAAGCAGTATAGCAAGAAATGAAGGCTGTTTTTCTGGTTAGACTGCTAAGTTTAAGACTTAGCTCTGCTACTTGCTAGCTGTATAACCTCGAGTTAATCTCAACTGCCAATCTGGAAAATGGAATAAAAAGAGTGCCTACCTTGTAGGATTATTGTGAACGTTAAATGAGACATTTAAAGAATTTTCATGGTGCTTGTTCCATGCAGTGGGGAGAAATCAATATAAGTAATCTATTATTCTTGCCAGGGTAGGTTAGAGAAAGCACAGAAAGGTCTTTGAACTTTTTAAATAGCAATGTAATACAAGTCTTTTTTCCTTGATGTTTTCAGATGTCTCTTTTTTCTCTCAATTTTTGCACTCTTGTTATATGCTGTGCCTTGTATAGCAGCAGGATCAGTCAAATTTGTACTGGAAAGTCATATTGTAATGTATGATATTTTACTTGAAGGTTAGATACATTTTTTTGTATCACTTGCTGATCCAATGCAGTGCTTTCCTAGTAGTTATATGCTCAGGAAATGATTATCAAACATTAAAATGTTCTAAAATTATGCCCAACATTAAAAATAAACAGATAACTTCCAAATATGATTGTGAATTAAGAGGTAACTCATTCTTTGAAGTATAACAAGATATGTTAGCTGGCTAGATCTCTGAATTTCTGCTTTGTATATGTTTTCTTATAATAGATGCATATTTTCTTAAAGTTTCTGTTATTTTAGATGTTAACTATTTCAGTGTAAATTTCTTGGAGCCTACTCTTAGAGTTGGTTCTATTCTCTAACTCCCAAGCCTTTATTTGCATAGGTAAATAGCCATTTTCCTCTTTTTTTTCTATTTAAAGTTCGTTATTTAGTTCCTTTAACAGTACCAATAATTCTAAGTTTAATACTGTCAGATTTAGAATTACGTATTTTAAGACAAATCCTCAGTTGTATTAGTAAAAATATGATATGTGATTGTAACAAAGATTCTTAAACATCCCATTTGTTTCTCATTATTTCTGTTGTCTATCTAGGCTTTACTCAATTTAGATAAACCATGGCTTGAACACCAGCTTAAGTTTTTTCGTGTTCCTTCATTAAACCATGAGGTCTACTTTGGAGCTTGGCTGGAGGACTAGAAAAACATAGCAAGAAAGAAATAACTTGATAAATCTCTTGAATCTTTACTGTGTTTTGGAAACTTGTTGTTATATCATAAACCTCATGGCAATCTTATGAAGTAAGTATTAACATTATTTTACTGAGGAACTGGAACCCTAGAAAAGTTAAGAAACTCACCCAAAGTTAAATTGGTAATAACTAGTTTAAGTGGGATTTAAGCTTAAAGGTCGCTCTTATCCAAGTCTTAACACTACACAATGCTATCTTTTACCTGTAACTTTTGGCATGGTACAGAGGGTCCCCAGTTTACGATGTTATGGTTGGACTTCCAGTTTTTTGACTTTGTGATGATATGCATTCAGGAAAAATTGTGTTTAAAAATTTGAATGTTGATCTTCCCCTGAGTTAGTAATATGCAGCCTGAAATTCTCATGATGCTGGTTGGCAGCAGCCACCACAGCGCCCAGTCAGCCACGCCATCACCAGAGAGAACAACCATTACAACCATTCTATTTCTCACTATTGACTGAGATATTCAGCGCTTTACTATCAGTAGGCCTTGTGTTGGATGATTTTGCCCAACTGTATGCTAATGTAAGTGTTCTGAGCATGTTTAAGGTAGAGGAGCCTGGCAGGTTACAGTCCATAGGGTTGCACAGGGTCAGACAAGATTGAAGCAGTTTAGCATGCACACAGGCTTAGCTGTGATTTTCAGCAGGCTAAGCGTATTAATGCATTTTCTACTTACAATATTTTTGATTTACAATATATTCAACTTATGATGGGTTTATTTGTAACCCCATTGTAAGTCGAGGCAGTCTGTAGCACTGTTTTTATAGTTAATATATGAATGATTAATCAACAGTAGCCCATCCTGGACTGCTCATATTGCCAGGGCATTGGAATACCTCCCACTTTTCTTCATACATACTCCAACTCTCTAAATACACTTAATCTCAAAAAGAAACAAAAATGTTTCATAGTAACTTTAAAAAGCTGTAATTTGTTCTACAGATTTGAGTCTAGTTCTCTTGTTTTCACATTCACTCAACACCTACTGAGAATTCCCATTCATGTTGAGCTCCCATTCAGCTAGTAAGGGGCAGAGACAATTCTAAAGCTACGAATAAGAAAATTGGGATAAATACGATTTTATAAATCTTTATTTTAAAGCCAGAATTTGAGATTTAAATAAATGGCTATCTTGATTACCTACTGATCCTACTGTGAGACTGAGGTTTTATGTCTTTGACTCATCTGAGTCTTATTAGTCATCTATAAACCAACTAGAACATAATGAACATGAGGAAGAATTATTTTGTTTACATTATAAAGTATTTCAAAGACATATATTTGTCATTATCAACATATGTACTTTTATTCACTATTAGTTTTTTCCCATAAAAGCTCTAAGCTTAAATTTGAGCTCCATCTGGTAAGTTTTCTGAGACTGTTATCATCCTCAAAAAGCTCACAAAATGATAAATTGGAAGAAAGAAGGCAGAGAATTTTGCTCTGGACAGTCCACCATATGATAAGAAGATACTGCATAAATCCTGTGCTAGGAAAACTTTCTTGCATCACTGAGCTTGTAGGAAGAAAGGAAAATCTCCGAGAGGCCCAAACACACAAGCACATGAAGAAGAAAACATATAAAAAATAATCTATGTTGTAAAATTGGAGGATTGAGTAAGCATCAGTGAAAAATCAGGCTTACACTGGTTGTAATGCCAGAGCTAAGATAAGGAAACTAAGCCTTAGGTATGTAACAAAGTTGAGTGACTAATACCAAGACTCCCAGATGAAGCTGTGGATCTTGGAATGGACTAGTGTGTTCTCGTCAGTAGTGCTAACTGGGTGTCAGAAGAAACAAATTTAATTCTTCCCTAGATGATAATGTATTCAATTTAGGCTTTCATGTTCTCCCAAAATATTAGTGAGCAGGGTCTATTAAGAAAGGTGAGAAATAGTAGAAACTTCCTGCTTTGAGTTGTTCAGTTCAGTCTCTCAGTCGTGTCCGACTCTTTGCGACCCCATGAATCGCAGCACGCCAGGCCTCCCTGTCCATCACCAACTCCTGGAGTCCACCCAAACCCATTTCTATTCAGTCGGTGATGCCATCCAACCATCTTATCCTCTGTTTTCCCCTTCTCCTCCTGCCCTCAATCTTTCCCAGCATCAGGGTCTTTTCAAATAAGTCAGCTTTTCACACCAGGTGGCCAAAGTATTGGAGTTTCAGCTGTCAAAGGACAGCTTCTGTCCTTCCAATGAACACCCAGGACTGATCTCCTTTAAGATGGACTGGTTGGATCTCCTTGCAGTCCAAGGTTCTCTCAAGAGTCTTCTCCAACACTACAGTTCAAAAGCATCAATTCTTCAGTGCTCAGCTTTCTTTATAGTCTAACTCTCACATCCATACATGACTACTGGAAAAACCATAGCCTTGACTAGACGGACTTTTGTTAACAAAGTGGTGTCTCTGCTTTTTAATATGCTGTCTAGGTTGATCATAACTTTCTTTCCAAGGAGTAACTGTCTTTTAATTTCATGGCTGCAGTCACCATCTGCAGTGATTTTGGAGCGAAAAAATAAAGTCAGCCACTGTTTCCACTGTTTCCCTATCTATTTGCCATGAAGTGCTGGAACCAGATGCCATGATCTTAGTTTTCTGAATGTTGAGCTTTAAGTCAACTTTTTCACTCTCCTCTTTCACTTTTATCGAGAGGCTCTTTAGTTCTTCACTTTCTGCCATAAGGATGGTGTCATCTGCATTTCTGAGATTATTGATATTTCTCCCGGCAATCTTGATTCCAGCTTGTGCTTCTTCCAGCCCAGCGTTTCTCATGATGTACTCTGCATATAAGTTAAATAAGCAGGGTGACAATATACAGCCTTGACATACTCCTTTTCCTATTTGGAACCAGTCTGTTGTTTCATGTCCAGTTCTAACTGTTGCTTCCTCACCTGCATATAGGTTTCTCAAGAGGCAGTTCAGGTGGTCTGGTATTCCCACCTCTTGAAGAATTTTCCACAGTTTATTGTGATCCACACTGTCAAAGGCTTTGGCACAGTCAATAAAGCAGAAATAGATGTTTTTCTGGAACTCGCTTGCTTTTTCGATGATCCAGCAGATGTTGGCAATTTGATCTCTGGTTCCTCTGCCTTTTCTAAAACCAGCTTGAACATCTGGAAGTTCACAGTTCATGTATTGCTGAAGCCTGGCTTGGAGAATTTTGAGCATTACTTTACTAGCGTGTGAGATGAGGGCAATTCTGTGGTAGTTTGAGCATTTTTTGGTATTGCCTTTCTTTGAGATTGGAATGAAAACTGACCTTTTCCAGTCCTGTGGCCACTGCTGAGTTTTCCAAATTTGCTGGCATATTGAGCACTTTCACAGAATCATCTTCCAGGATTTGAAATAGCTCAACTGGAATTCCATCACCTCCACTAGCTTTGTTCATAATGATGCTTACTAAGGCCCACTTGACTTCACATTCCAGGATGTCTCCTCTCTATTCAGTGTTGCTGCTGCTAAGTCGCTTCAGTCGTGTCCAACTCTGTGCGGCCCCGTAGACGGCAGCCCACCAGGCTCCCCCATTCCTGGGATTGTCCAGGCAAGCACATTGGAGTGGGTTGCCATTTCCTTCTCCGATGCATGAAAGTGAAAAGTGAAAGTAAAGTCACTCAATCGTGTCCAACTCTTAGAGACCCCATAGAATGCAGCCTACCAGGCTCCTCCACCCATGGGATTTTCCAGGCAAGAGTACTGGAGTGGGGTGCCATTGCCTTCTTCTATTCAGTGTTACCTTTTCTTTTTCTTACCTTCTTTTCTTTCTTTCTTTTCTTTTTTTAAATATATAATATCACAGCTGCACTCTAGAAGTTGTAGTGAATCAGAAATGAAGCAAACGCTTGCAGGGACCTAGCTTAAAATAATTTTAATTCCTAAAATTACGTAAGGTGACCCCCAGATTGTTAAAGCCCTTAACCATACTTGTCAAAAGAGATATCAAATCTTTCTCTGGGAAGCTAATATAGGCCTAAATTTAATTCTAAAAATATTTTTATGTACAATAGCTGTGTGTATGTGTGTAGTTGCTTAGTCGTGTCCGACTCTCTGTGACCCCACAGACTGTAGCCTACCAGGCTTCTCTGTCCATGGGATTTTCCAGGCAATAGTACTGGAGTGGATTGCCATTTCCTTCTCCAGGGGATCTTCCCAACCCAGGGCTCAAACCTGGGTCTCCCGCATTGTAGACAGACGCTTTACCGTCTGAACCACCAGGGAAGTCGCATACAATAACTGGCACCCAAGTAAATAACTAATAAATGGGCACATAAGTACATAAGACGACATGATCAAAATTTAAGAGAAATAACAAATAATGGAATTGATCCACTGGGAGTCTAAAAAATAGAGGTACCAGATAAAATGTTTAAGTAGCTATGCTATTAAAGTAGCTATGCTATGTTCAAGATAATTTTAAGAGAATGAAATGGAAACTCTAGAACTAAACACATTTTTAAAAATCACAGGAAATGAGAATTCAATAATGAGTATGACATCAGGTTAAATCTAACAGATGAATCAGAAGATAGTTTGAAAAAAAATTTTTTTTAAAGATAGAAAATAGATGAAATACTTCAGGATGCTAATGGGAATAGCCTGAGACATGATTAACATATGGATAAATAAAGTTCCTGGAAGAGAGGTGAAAGGAAATAAATGCTGATATATTTGAAGTGATAATGGACTTTCAATTTTTCAAAAATGATTAGATACATCAAACTACAGATCAAGGTACTTTATGAAACCCAGGCAGGGTAAATAAAAGGAAAATTACACATATGCACATCATGGTAAAACTGGTGAGCTACGAAGAGAAATACACAAAAGCAGCTAAAAAAAAAAACCACTTTTATAACCCAAAGAAATCAAAATAGGATTAACTGTCTAAACTTCATGGTATGTAGCTAAAGCCATGTTGAGAGAAATTTTTGGTTTTATAGACATATATTAGAAAAGAACAAAGCTTAATGAGTAAATGGAAGCATGGAGGTGAGAGGACAATGAAGACAGTGCTGAAAGAAAATGACTGCTAAATCTAGAATCCTATTTCCAGTGAAAATTTTCTTTTTGAATGAAAGTGAAGTAAAAGCATTTTTCATACAACCAAAAACTGAGAATTCATCACTGGCAGATCCACACCAAAAGAAATACTAAAGCATGTCCCTCAGTAGGAAAGGAAGAATGATTCCAGAAGGATGATTGGAAATGCAAGAAAAAGTAAAGAGCACCAAAAAGGGTAAATTTGTAGGTAAACCTAGAGAAATGTTTACTGTTAATAATAATAATATTATTGCCATCTTTGGAATTTAATATATGTAGTTAAGATATCTGACAACAGTGTCATATAAATATGGAGTAGTGAATACAGAGATCCTGCATTGTCTTGGAAGAAGTGAAAGTACTAAATTATGTTAGACTTGGTTAAATCTAGAATCTATGCTTCTACCTCTCAGGATAACCCGCATCCCAATAAAAAAGGACAGTAAACAGGGTTTAACTAAAATAGTCAATTATTCAAAGGAAATTAGAAAAGTTAACACCAAATAGTGATAGTCATAGCTTGATTTTGTGTGATCAGATAAAATTTACTAAAATGTAATATGTGCTATGCCAGATCCCTTGCAAAAGGGAATGGCTACCCACTCTAGTATTCTTGCCTGAAGAGTTCCATAGACATAGGGGCCTGGCGGGCTACAGTCCATGGGGTCTCAGACAGTTGGACATGACTGAGTGACTAACACTTTCAACACTTTATGCCAGAAAGCATGTCTAGACACATTTAAAGGGATTAAAATAAAATAGAGTATGTTCACTGACCACAGTGGTATTAAGATGAAAGTCAGTAAGCTAAGTAGGAAATCCCCTAAATGTTTGGAAAACAAGCAGTATGCTTCTAAGTAATCTATGAATTGAAGAAGAAATTGCAACAGAAATTAGGAAATATTTTTAAATGTTAAAAAATACTACTTGTTAAGCTCATGGCATGTAGCCATACTGAAAGACAAATTTTTAGTTTTGAATGCACAAAAGAAGAGAAGAAAGGTTAAATGAGTTAAGCATCTATCTCAAGAAGTTAGAAAAAATAGTAATTGAATTCTGAAGAAAGTATAAGGAGGATAGAAATTTTAAAGAGAAGAAAAGAATCAGTGGTAGATTTTTAATAAATGATAAAGAGTAACAAAACCAAGAAGTGATACTTCGGTAAAGAAAAATAAAATTGACAAACCCATTATGAGATTAATCAAGCGAAAGAAACAAAGGAGAGCAAGAAGGCAGAAATACTTAACATTGGAAATGAAAAGGTGACATTCCTATAGATTCTGTGTATTCAATTCCATGCCAATAAATTTGAAAATTTACATGAAATTGAGAAATTAGCAAAGAGTTGGCACAACTTAGAGACTGAACAACATCAACAACAAAGTCCTAGAAAAACATAACATTGAAACAGATACAAGAAAAAATAGAAAGTTTGAATATTCTTGAATAAAGGCATTTGCCAGTGAATTTTTTTGAATACTTAGGAAAAAAAGTGCTAATATTATAATTTTTTTCTGGAGAATAAAATAGGAGGAAATACTTCCCAGCTTACTTTTTGAGGCCAGTGTAAGTTTCATAATAAAAATTTAAAAAGGATTTGCAAAATGAAACTTATAGACAGACTGGCTCATAGTTGTGCAGGTCATAAAATTTCAATTAGGAAATTGAATCAAGTGATATATAAAAGGTGAAAAATATTGACCTAGTTTGATTTAGTATATTTCAAAACAACAACAAAAAATCAAAACAAACTATGGCAAGCATCATATTCAATGGTATAATGTTTCTGTCAGAGATAGGAAGGATACTAGTTATCATTACTTAGTCAACATTTTGCTGTAGATCTTAGCCAGTAAATCAGGAAAAGAAATAAAAATATAATTGGAAAGAAAGAAACATCATTATTCATACACAATATAATTTGGTACTTAGAATATCCAAAGAATCACTGATAAATTATTGGATTAATAAATGATTTTAGTAGGTTTGATATATGCAAAGTCAATATGAAAACATCATTTATATTTTTTATGTATCAGCAATGAGTTAGAAAATAAAATAACAATTGTAATAGTATTAAAAAGACCACAACAGATATCTAGGAATAAATATGACAAAAGTTGTGCAAGACCATTATTCAAAAAGAAAAAAACAATAAAAAGTACAGAGAAAAAAATATTAAGGTCTAAATAAGTGATAGAATATATTATATTCATGGATTGAGTCAATATTTTAAAGATATTGGTTCTCCCCAATATAAGCCACTGAATTCAGTGCAATCCCAATAAAAATTCTGATGGATTTTTATGTAGAAATCAACAAGTAGATGCTAGAACTTATATAATAATGCAAAGAGCTAAGAGTCAAGAGTAGTCAACTATCTTGAAAAACAAGTTTCGAGAACTTGCTCTCTCCAATATCAAGCTTATTAGGAAGTTATAGTAATTACAGTGTGGTGCTGGCACAAGAATGGATAAATAGCCCAACATAACAGATTAGGGCCCAGAAGCAAACTACTTGGTTTGTGATAAAGAAGAAATTACAGAACAGTAGGAAAAGGAAGATCTGCTTGATAAATGCTTCTGGGTCAACAGATACCAACATTAGCAAAAGTGATACCTAACATCACATGCAAATATGAATTCCAGGTGGATGTTAGATCTTTCTGAGAGATAAAAGTAGTATAGAACATTTTCATGACCTTGAGGATAGTGATAGCTTTCTTAAGTAGAATACACAAAACATTAGTTGTGAAAGATGGATACGACAGTGTGCTGCGGCTGCTAAGTCTCTTCAGTCATGTCCGACTCTGTACGACCCCATAGACGGCAGCCCACCAGGTTCCCCCGTCCCTGGGATTCTCCAGGCAAGAACACTGGAGTGGGTTGCCATTTCCTTTTCCAATGCATGAAAGTGAAAAGTGAAAGTGAAGTCGCTCAGTCATGTCCAACCCTCAGCAACCCCATGGACTGCAGCCTACCAGGCTCCTCCGTCCATGGGATTTTCCATGCAAGAGTACTGGAGTGGGGTGCCATTGCCTTCTCCAGGATAAGAATAAGAGATGTTAAAAAAAACAAAATTAATCTAAATAGAATTAGTAAAAACTTAGAACATGATATAAGGAGAAAGAATCAAACATGCAATAGAAATAACTATGTTAAGTTTCAGAAATACTAGTAAAGTCAACAAATTTTGGCTAGATTGATAAAGAATTTATATAATATTATTAATAAAATTGATATAACTGGATTCTGTACAGAATAAAAAGAGAATTCAATGAATAACTTGTGCCAATATATTGAAAACTTAGACAAAAATAAATGACCTACCAAAAACAATTCAAGAAGAAATAAAAAGCCTCAACATTCTTAGAATCATTATATTCACAAAATAGAAAACAACAGGGAGACATGGATTTAAAGGAAACTCCCACCAAACACTTAAGGAGCAGATGATTATAATCTTACTAAATGTTTTTTTGTGAATAAAAAAAGAGATATTCCAAACTCATGATATTAAAATAGTTTGACCTTCTAACAAAATTATAAACAGGTATTGTGATAGATTAAAAAAAAAACAATTGTATGCATATTCTTTGACATTCCTTTCATCAAGAGATGGAGTTTATTTCCCTTCCTCTGTGATACTCAGTTGCTTGTCACTGTCTTACCAGTAGATGATGGCAAATGGCAAAAATGGTGCCATGTCAACTGTGGCCCTAGTTTTTAAGAGTACTGGTGGCTACTGCCTTGATCTCTTGGAGCCCTGAGCGATTATGTAAGAAGTACATACAGTGTATGTGTAAGTACGTATGTGTAGACCACGTGGAGAGGCCCTGAGGTTATTTGGAGGAACCCAGCTGAGCTTAGCCTTTCCCTATTAAGGCACCAGATATTTGATCGAATTTGTTGTGAACTTCAGCCCAGTCCAGTCACTAGCTGAATACCACTGAGTGATCTCAGTAAGTGCCACATGGAGCTAAAAATTTCCCCAGGAAACTCTGCCCAAATTTTGTGGTTGTATTGTTTTAAGTCTCTATATTTGGGAGAACCTGGCTTTGCGTAATAAATAACTGGAAAAGATTGTATGACAGCACATTTGCAGTTCAATATCAGGCTCTTGAGAGTCCCTTGGACTGCAAGGAAATCCAGCCAGTCCATCCTAAAGGAAATCAGTCCTGGGTGTTCATTGGAAGGACTGATGTTGAAGCTGAAACTCCAATACTTTGGCCACCTGATGCGAAGAGCTGACTCATTGGAAAAGACCCTGATGCTGGGAAAGATTGAGGGCAGGAGGAGAAGGGGACGACAGAGGATGAGATGGCTGGATGGCATCACTGACTCGATGGACATGGGTTTGAGTGAACTCCGGAAGTTGGTGATGGACAGGGAGGCCTGGCGTGCTGCGGTTCATGGGGTCACAAAGAGTTGGACGTGACTGAGTGACTGAACTGAACTGAACTGAACTGAAACTACCACTACACACTCACTAGAAGAGATATAATTAGAAGCACAGGCAATACCAACTACATATGAGCATGTAGGGAAATTCAAACCCTCATACGCCGCTGGTGGGGATGTACAATAGTACAGCCACTTTGGTTCATGGGGTCGCAAAGAGTCGGACATGACTGAGCGACTGAACTGAACTGAACTGATCAGGCATAAGCATACATGCAAAAATCCTAAACAAATCATTTACAAATCAAATCCAATGAAACATAAAAAGTAACATATCATGGCCAAATTTTTTTTTCCCAAGCATGCAAAAGAGTTTACTTTAGAAATATAATTAATGTAATTCACTGTATTAATAAGAAAAACAATTTTATTTCAATAAATGCAAATGAAGAGTTGACATGTCAAAACTCATTCACTGCAAACACTCAGAAAAATAGGATTAGAAGGGTAATTTTAAATTCTGCTAGTGTATACAAAATGAACAGTAAACATTCTTAATGGTAATATGTACTTGCATTTCATTTTAAAATCAGGAAGTTGTCAGTTAGCACCATTTCCATTTAACAGTGTACTGGAAATCATAGATAACATGACAATACATGAAAAATAAATAAGAAGCATTAAAATACTACAGCAACAAAAATAAATACAGAGCAACAAGCCTAACAGAAGATAGGCAAACCTGTATGAAAACAATTTAAAACTTGGTTAAATGATGTTAAAGAAGACCTATATAAATGAAAGGACATCATATTTCATGGATAAGAAGATTCAATATCATAAAGATTTGTGTTTTCCCCAAATTAATCTTTAGAATTAATGAAATTCCAATAAAATTCGACAGTTTTGTCTTAGTGAAACTTAACAAGCTGATTCTACAATTTTGTAGATAAGACATTCTTGAAGAAGAAAGATAAGATAGGAGTATATCATGATATGTCACAATGCTATAGTCGTCATTGCATTTAATATTTGTTAAAGGATAGGGATACTGATCACTGGAACTGAATAGCTGCTGCTGCTGCTGCTGCTAAGTTGCTTCAGTCGTGTCCGACTCTGTGCGACCCCATAGAAGGCAGCCCACCAGGTTCCCTGGTCCCTGGGATTCTCCAGGCAGGAACACTGGAGTGGGTTGCCATTTCCTTCTCCAATGCATGAAAGTGAAAAGTGAAAGTGAAGTCGCTCAGTCATGTCCGACTCTTCGCGACCCCATGGTCTGCAGCCCACCAGGCTCCTCCTCTGTCCATGGGATTTTCCAGGCAAGAGTACTGGAGTGGGGTGCCATTGCCTTCTCCGAGAACTGAATAGAGAGCCCCCCCAAATAGTAATTGATAAAAACATAATCTTTAATATTGTATGTATAATATCTATAATAATGAAGAAGTACCAAATGTAAAAGATATTTCAGTGGTTTTTAGTTTTTAAACTATAAGTTAAAAAGAAATCACTCAGAAAGGATGGTAAATCCCAAGAAATCTGATGTTCGGGGCAGGAAATTCATGACAATTAGAGTGGTTGTATACGCACCTAAGCAGAACACACTACAATGTCATGGTTCCAATGAACATTCGGTTCCCTCTGTTGCCTGACTAGTTCCTTATCATTAAAAAAATCCGTATCAGATATTGAGGTGTTTCCTGCTTAATTAAGTTTTTCTGGGCTAACTTAAATAACACTTCATTGGTCTCTTTGTTGTACTATATTTGTGAGGAATATAAATTACTAACGTATTTTTGAACTTGAATCACAGTAATGCAATTGATTTATATGTTTGCTGTATTAGATTGAGTTTCTTGAAGATAGACAGCTCTTTTTATAGACTGAAGTTTTGACCAGTCTATATGCTGGGTATTAAAGACACAGGAATAGATATGTATTGAGAATGTCATTGGAGTCATGAAAATGATGAGAGAAAAATGAAAGAAAAGAGGAAAGAATGGAGATATTTTGAATTATTTAGCCCTGTTCTTATCACATTACCATATATGGACGGAGTCCATATGGAATTACAGAGTCCATGTGGAATTACAGACCTGGGATGGACTTTGAGACCATTTATCAAATCCTCTTATTTTACAAAAACAACTAAGCTCCAGAGAGGTTTTTGTGGCCTGTTCAAGGTCACCTGGCTATTTGGTAGTGGAAAGCACTGAAGTCCAGACATCCTGACCCCTACTGCTGAGTCACTTCAGTCGTGTCCGACTCTGTGCGACCCCATAGACGGCAGCCCACCAGGCCCTAGAACAGTGCTATTTCCCCCATATCATATTGCATCTAGTCCTGACCTTTCTATAATAAAAACAGAATTCATTAATAGTGTCTCAAAACTCATGCATATTATCTGACCATGACATGTGTCCATTATGTCCTAATGCTTCCAAAGTAACAGTTTAAGTTTACTTTAGAGATTGTTTTATATCTTCCTATGAGAAATCAGGTACACATGACTTTGGATTATGTGATTTAATACTAAATTATGTACCATGATTTAGTGTTTATACAATTTGTAAAACCCAAATATCATCAAATTATTCTCATTCATGTTACAAAAATATCTGTGAATCCTAGGTTGGACAAATGGCATTATCCTTATTAAAAGCCTCAAGTGTATGTAAATTTACAGAATTAAGCATTTTTAATGCTTAGATTATGTGATTGTCTATAATTATACCAGGTCAAAACCTCTCCTTAAAATTTGGTTTCAACCTGGGTTATATCCAATCAGTTGAGACACTGTTATTTAATATTTGCTTTTACAGTTTTGTATAAAATTTAATAATCCACTTAAATTGATTAATTTTCTAAAGTCTGAAGTGCTTTTGAATAAAGTTTGCCTTCAGTTCTTATTAGGATTCTTTCTCATGAAAACATTAATTTTATTTGTATTGTAAGAACTACACACAAACAAAATATTTTTCCTGGCTTATAATGTTGTCTCAGTTTGAACCTGTACTATTCATTAATTGAGTCACCTAGTTAACTAAAAAAAAAAAAAATTGACTGAGTAGCATATATAATTCCAAAGTTTTAGATTTTAGGCCCTTAGACACTAAATAACCACTGATCATTTGTCAGAGAGCTGAACTTTCCTTGTTCTCTGGAGATGAAAGGTGAAGAAAAGGGAGCCTTTGAGAACAGGGGAAAAAATACACAAAACATCATCTAACTTCTGTTTTCTGGGTCACTGGAGATATTCTGAATAACATGTCCCCAGACTGTTGAAGAATGTATTGGAAAATTTCTCCTGTCTTTCCTGACCTTTCCAAAAGCAGGTATTTGATTAATCAATTTGAAAGTCTAAAATTCTCAGCTTTTCCCAAAACCAGATTTCTGAAAACCCAACTCTATCAATAATAGATTGGCATAAGATGTATGTTTATTAAAATCCTCAGAAATGGTGTTGTTTGAATATGATGAATATGGTTTGACTCCATTCCAGGTCCACTGCTCCTCTGTGTGTGTGCATCTTGATGTGTTTCTTATTCTGTTTTCTTGTCTT
Source organism: Bubalus bubalis (assembly GCF_019923935.1). Classification (NCBI taxonomy): domain Eukaryota; kingdom Metazoa; phylum Chordata; class Mammalia; order Artiodactyla; family Bovidae; genus Bubalus; species Bubalus bubalis. The sequence goes on along the minus strand of NC_059157.1, from coordinate 97,250,264 downwards.
AATCTGTGTCATGGTCATGCATGAGTTTTGAGATACTGAAATAAATTTCCTGTAGCTGAGAGCTGAGGGAACTTTTCTGAAGCAGGACTGACTGCTGTTTGTCACTGTGTCCTGGCACCCCGCTCCTTTGGAGCAGGTACCTCTGTGGCTTTGCTGGGGGCTGCTGATCACACCATCATAGGCTCAGCACCTAGTCACAGGGATAGACAGCCAGCCTGACTGGGCCAACCATTGATGATACAGGAACACGGCTAAGAGGGCAGCAAGGGGTCTGGACCAAGCTAGCCAGGGTTCTTTAGGATATTCTGAACAGAACTAGGGAGAAAGAAGGCATCTCCCCTCTGTGTTCAGAAGCTGAGAAAATGTGGTCATATCACTGCTGTGTGAAAAAATTGAGAGCAAAACAGCATCAGGCAGTGATGAATGTAACAGGGCAGAGAGAGAGAGAAAGCAGAGACAGGGTCGACAACATTCGAGCTCCTCGCCTGGTCCTGGCCCTGTTTCCAAGCGGCCTGTGTGCCTGCCATCTTCCTTTGATTCTAGGGCATATCAGGATCTTCAAGAAACACTCTTTCATGTAGATATAACTGAGTTGCGTTTTCCTGATACTCCAGCTAGCTATCTAACTACTCTTTTTTTTTTAAATTTCAAAATATAAGAAAAGAAAATTGCCAAAATGAGGTACTTTTTAAGAGATAAATAGTGCATTTATATCTGATGTGGATGGTGGTTGAACATTGCTGGGAGGTTTCGTCTTTGCTAGATCAATTTATGGAGATGTCAGCAGACTTTCAAATCAGAGGAAATATCCTTATATGGCCTCTCCTTAGGGTCTTCATCTCCTGTGAGGGCTTCTTGGAAGTCAGGTCGGGCACGGAGGGATGGAGCGTCTGTGTCACCTGCCCTCTCTTGGCTGCAGTGCTTCTGGTCTAGACCACTGCCCTGCGGCCACTCAGGCCACACAGAGACTCATTACCCTTTTGGCCAAATTAGAATTGCACCAAAATGTGCTTTCATAGAAATCCACAGCATTGATGTATTTATTCCCCAAAGATTCTATTCTTGCTAGCACATATATAAATAAAATTTTAAACAGAACATTTGACAAGGTTTCTGAACAGAAATTTAAAGCAATTTCATGTTAGTGTTGGTTTCTGTAGCCCCACAATATCTCACTGAGGTGGCAGTAATATCCTGTTTATTAGAAAGGGAATAAAGAGGACAGAGGAATAGATACTTGCCCCTATTTATTGGAGAGGGATAAGTGTAAGAGCAAGAACAGTATATTGAGAAATTACATGGCATTGAGAGGTGTAGCTTTGTCTTGAACTCACATGCATGTTCTGAAGTTTTTTCTATGATAAAAGTAAAATGCTTTAAGAAATACTTCTGAAAATTGTTATATATCTCTGTAATATGGTGTAATAACCAGCTTATGGTGATGGAGCTAACCAATTATAGCTCAAAGTACACACACACACATTATTTTAAAGGCAACAATCTAACAGTTACCCACAATGTGATCCATTCATGACTCTATGGGGTAGCAGTGCTTGGAAAGAAATGTTGCATTTTATTTGATGATATCAATATGAGGTTTTGTACAGTAAAGTTGAAGGCAAGGAACAAAAGAGGTTTGTCATGTTTGACAACATTTATAGCAATGGCCAGGTGTGGAGGTATTCTTTGTAGCTTTTAGGTGAAGGAGCATATCAAGGCTGTATATTGTCACCCTGCTTATTTAACTTACATGCAGAGTACCTCATGAGAAATGCAGGGCTGGATGAAGCACAAACTGGAATCAAGATTGCCAGGAGAAATATCAATAACCTCAGATATGCAGATGACACCACCCTTATGGCAGAAAGTGAAGAAGAACTGAAGAGCCTCTTGATGAAAGTGAAAGAGGACAGTGAAAAAGTTGGCTTAAAGCTCAACATTCAGAAAACTAAGATAATGGCATCTGGTCCCATCACTTCATGGGAAATAGATGGGAAAACAGTGTCAGACTTTATTTTTTTGGGCTCCCAAATCACTGCAGATGGTGATTGCAGCCATGAAATTAAAAGACGCTTACTCCTTAGAAGGAAAGTTATGACCAATCTAGACAACATATTAAAAAGCAGAAACTTTACTTTGCCAACAAAGGTCCATCTAGTCAAGGCTATGGTTTTTCCAGTAATCATATATGGATGTGAGAGTTGGGCTATAAAGAAATATGAGGGCTGAAGAATTGATGCTTTTGAACTGTGGTGTTGGAGAAGACTCTTGAGAGTCCCTTGGACTGCAAGGAGATCCAACAAGTCCATCCTAAGGAGATCAGTCCTGGGTGTTCATTGGAAGGACTGATGTTGAAGTTGAAACTCCAATACTTTGTCCACCTGATGTGAAGAGCTGACTCATTTGAAAAGACCCTGGTTCTGGGAAAGATTGAGGGCAGGAGGAGAAGGGGACAACAGAGGATGAGATGGCTGGATGACATCCCCGACACAATGGACATGAGTTTGGGTAAACTCTGGGAGTTGGTGATGGACAGGGAGGCCTGGTGTGCTGCAGTCCATGGGGTCGCAAAGAGTCGGATAAGACTGAGCAACTGAACTGAACTGAACTTGGCTATGTGATGTTTGTTTATTAGAGTTTAACTTAGTATCTGAAGAACATTGCCTTGGTGCCATTATGATTGCCACAATTGCATGCTCTGTTGTGTCTGACTGTTTGCAACTCTCTGGAATTTTCCAGGGAAGCATATTGGAGTAGGTTGCCATTTCCTCTGTCCTTGGGATTTTTCAGGCAAGAATACTGAAGTAGGTTGCCATTTACTACTCCAGGGGATCTTCCCCCAGGAACTGGACCCAGGGATTGAACCTGCATCTCTGGCCTCTCTGGCATTGGCAGGTGGATTCTTTACCACTAGCTCCTACTCATTGCCTGAGTAGTTTTGTTTTTAGTCATCATTGTAATGGGCCACTGATTAATTGAATTCAAATATGGTAGAATATTTTCTTTTGCAGGGCTCAGTTCCATTTTAACATGTTTCTTTCATGTAACCATATGCTTTTACCGATGGATCATAGTATTTTAATAAAACATTAATACATTGTGTAATTTCACAATTTGTATGGAAATACAAAAAACCTCGAATAGCCAGAGCAATCTTGAGAAAGAAGAATGGAACTGGAGGAATCAACTTGCCTGACTTCAGGCTCTACTACAAAGCCACAGTTATCAAGACAGTATGGTACTGGCACAAAGACAGAAATATAGATCAATGGAACAAAACAGTAAGCCCAGAGATAAATCCACGCACATATGGACACCTTATCTTTGACAAAGGAGGCAAGAATATACAATGGATTAAAGACAATCTCTTTAACAAGTGGTGCTGGGAAAACTGGTCAACCACTTGTAAAAGAATGAAACTAGAACACTTTCTAACACCATACACAAAAATAAACTCAAAATGGATCAAAGATCTAAACATAACACCAGAAACTATAAAACTGCTAGAGGAGAACATAGGCAAAACACTCTCTGACATACATCACAGCAGGATCCTCTATGACCCACCTCCCAGAATATTGGAAATAAAAGCAAAAATAAACAAATGGGTCCTAATTAAACTTAAAAGCTTCTGCACAACAAAGGAAATTATAAGCAAGGTGAAAAGACAGCCTTCAGAATGGAGAAAATAATAGCAAATGAAGCAACTGACAAACAACTGATCTCAAAAATATACAAGCAACTCCTACAGCTCAACTCCAGAAAAATAAATGACCCAACCAAAAAATGGGCCAAAGAACTAAATAGACATTTCTCCAAAGAAGACATACAGATAGCTAACAAACACATGAAAAGATGCTCCACATCACTCATTATCAGAGAAATGCAAATCAAAACCACAATGAGGTACCATTTCACGCCAGTCAGAATGGCTGTGATCCAAAAGTCTACAAGCAATAAATGCTGGAGAGGGTGTGGAGAAAAGGGAACCCTCTTACACTGTTGGTGGGAATGCAAACTAGTACAGCCACTATGGAGAACAGTGTGCAGATTCCTTAAAAAACTGGAAATAGAACTGCCTTATGACCCAGCAATCCCACTGCTGGGCATACACACTGAGGAAACCAGAAGGGAAAGAGACACGTGTACCCCAATGTTCATCGCAGCACTGTTTATAATAGCCAGGACATGAAAGCAACCTAGATGTCCATCAGCAGATGAATGGATAAGAAAGCTATGGTACATATGCACAATGGAGTATTACTCAGCCATAAAAAGAATACATTTGAATGAGTTCTAATGAGATGGATGAAACTGGAGCCTATTATACAGAGTGAAAGAAAAACACCAATACAGTATACTAACGTATATATATGGAATTTGGAAAGATGGTAACAATAACCCTGTATACGAGACAGCAAAAGAGACACTGATGTATAGAACAGTCTTTTGGGCTCTGTGGGAGAGGGAGAGGGTGGGATGATTTGGGAGAATGGCATTGAAACATGTATAATATCATATGTGAAACGAGTCGCCAGTCCAGGTTCGAGGCAGGATACTGGATGCTTGGGGCTGGTGCGCTGGGACGACCCAGAGGGATGGTATGGGGAGGGAGGAGGGAGAAGGGTTCAGGATGGGGAACACATGTATACCTGTGGTGGGTTCATTTTGACACATGGCAAAACCAATACAATATTGTAAAGTTAAAAAATAAAATTAAATTAAAAAAATAAAATAAAAAAAACAGTGGATAATATTTCTTAATTACAAGACAGAATGAGTTTCAATGATTGAACTAAAAGGTTGAGACAAATTAAAGGAATGAAACAATTATTCATGATTAAGTACAGGTAGCGATGTAATTTCCATGTATATTGATGAAAATGTCGCTACCGAGTTATATTTTCATATTCCTGTGATTTGTGGTTCAAGTGTATACCCTGTAAGCAACTTTCCTAAGAGAGTAGGTGTCTCCGACCATGGGAGACAACTTGGTCTGAGAGTTCTTCATCATAAGTGCCAGTGAAGGTGCGGTGTGGACCTGCATCACCTTTGTCAACTGGGAACATGTTAGAAATTCAGAATCTCTCTGTTGGCAAGGACTCAGGAATGTATGCTTTAACAAGTTCTCTTCACGACCCAGTTAATCACAATGGTGTGATCACTCACCTAGAGCCAGACATCCTGGAATGTGAAGTTAAGTGGGCCTGAGGAAGCATCACTACAAACAAAGCTAGTGTAGGTGATGGAATTCCAGTTGAGCTATTTCAAATCCTGGAAGATGATGCTGTGAAAGTGCGGCACTCAATATGCCAGCAAATTTGGAAAACTCAGCAGTGGCCACAGGACTGGAAAAGGTCAGTTTTCATTCCAATCCCAAAGAAAGGCAATGCCAAAGAATGCTCAAACTACTGCACAGTTGCACTCATCTCACATGCTAGTAAAGTAATGCTCAAAATTCTCCAAGCCAGGCTTCAGCAATATGTGAACCGTGAACTTCCAGATGTTCAAGCTGGTTTTAGAAAAGGCAGAGGAACCAGAGATCAAATTGCCAACTTCCACTGGATCATCAAAAAAGCAAGAGAGTTCCAGAAAAACATCTATTTCTGCTTTATTGACTATACCAAAGCCTTTGACTGTGTAGATCACAATAAACTGTGGAAAATTCTGAAAGAGATGGGAATACCAGACCACCTCACCTGCCTATTGAGAAATTTGTATGCAGGTCAGGAAGCAACAGTTAGACCTGGACATGGAACAACAGACTGGTTCCAAATAGGAAAAGGAGTACATCAAGGTTGTATATTGTCACCCTGCTTATTTAACTTATATGCAGAGTACATCATGAGAAACGCTGGGCTGGAGGAAGCACAAGCTGGAACAAGATTTCCGGGAGAAATATCAGTCACCTCAGATACGCAGATGACACCACTCTTATGGCAGAAAGTGAAGAGGAACTAAAGAGTCTCTTGATGAAAGTGAAAGAGGAGAGTGAAAAAGTTGACTTAAAGTTCAACATTCAGAAAACTAAGATCATGGCATCCGGTCCCATCACTTTGTGGCAAATAGATGGGGAAACAGTGGAAACAGTGGCTGACTTTATTTTTCTGGGCTCCAAAATCACTGCAGATGGTGACTGCAGCCATGAAATTAAAAGATGCTTACTCCTTGGAAAGAAAGTTATGACCAACCTAGACAGCATATTAAAAAGTAGAGACATCACTTTGTCAACAAAGGTCTGTCTAGTCAAGGCCACTGGTCATGTATGTATGTGAGAGTTGGGCTATAAAGAAAGCTGAGCGCTGAAGAATTGATGCTTTTGAACTGTGGTGTTAGAGAGGACTCTTGAGAGTCCCTTGGACAGCTAGGAGATCCAGCCAGTTCATCCTAAAGGAGATAAGTCCTGGGTGTTCATTGGAAGGACTGAGGTTGAAGCTGAAACTCCAATACTTTGGCCACCTGATGCAAAGAACTGACTCATTTGAAAAGACCATGATGCTGGGAACGATTGAGGGCAGGAGGAGAAGGGGATGACAGAGGATAAGATGGTTGGAGGGCATCACCGACTGAATGGAAATGGGTTTGGGTGGACTCTGGAAGTTGGTGATGGACAGGGAGGCCTGGCGTGCTGCAGTCATGGGGTCGCAAAGAGTCGGACACGACTGAGCGACTGAACTGAACTGAACTTGGTGATTCAGTAGAACCACTGATGTAGATATTGTAGCATTTCAGTTCCTCAGGCATCATTGTTGATTCAGACTTTCTATTCAAGAGCCATAGCAAGAGCTGAGGTTTCCTCTTTCTACCATGGACCGTTATCCAAATAAATAATCAGATTACTTTAGAGAAAAAGTGAGTCAGTTACTATCTCTGTGTTCAGAGAACTTTCTCATGGGGACCTGGTCATTCTTTTAGTTAATGGGTCATGAGTCCAAGTTCTAAGCTAAATTCTGGGAAAAATAGCAAGGGTTCATGACACTGCAGTGGGCAGTTGACTTCAGCTTAATTCTCATACTTATTTATTTAGGAAATTTATAAAGTTGTATAACCATTACTATGATCCAGTTTTAGAACATTTCCACTACCCTTCAATATTATTTGGGTCCATCTAAAGTCAATCATTTGAATCAATTCTTACTCCCATGTCTAGTTCCAGACAACTCCTGATGTGCATTCTAGCTCTGTAAATTTATCTTTTTTGGTTATTTTATGTAAATGGAGTCAAACACTACATATTATTTCGTGCTTGTCTTCTTTCAACTTGCATGTTTTTGAGGTGTCCCCCCCCCAGTGTGTAGAACATGTAAATATTTGTTTCTTTTTATTGCTGAGTAGCATCCCATTGTATGGATACCACATTTTGTTTATCCATTATCAGTTGATGGATATTATGGATAATACTACTATGAACATTCATGCACAAATCTTTGTGAGTACATGTTTTCATTTCTTTTTTTTTCAAGTTGATTAGCTTTTTAAATTTTTTATTGAGGCATAGTTGATATACAATATTATGTAAGTCTCAGGTGTACAACATAGTGATCCACAAGTTTTAAAGGTTATACTCCATTTATAGTTATTATAAAATATTGGCTCTATTCCTTGTCTGTATAGTATATCCTTGTGGCTTATTCATGCTGTGCATAGTGGTTTACACCTCTTAATCCATTACCCCTGACATGTCCCACCCTCATTCTGCCTCCCCATTGGTAACCACTACTTTGTTCTCTTTAAATGTGAGTCTGTTTCTTTTGGTTATATTCAGTAGTTTATTTTATATTTTAGATTCCACATATGAGTGATATTGTACAGCATTTGTCTTCTCTGTTTGGCTTACTCATTTATAACAATACCCTCCAAGTCCATTAAGGCTGTTGCAAATGGCAAAATTTCATTACTTTTAATGGCTGAATAGTATTCCATTTTATTTGTAATACCACATTTATATATCCATTCATCTGCTGTTGGAGACATATTTTCACTTCTCGTAGGTGTGTACTTAGGATTAGAATTGCTGGTTCATATGATAAATTGGGGCTTCCCTTGTGTCTCAGTGGTAAGGAACCTGCCTGCCAATGCAGGAGATGTGGGTTCAATCTCTGAATAAGGAAGATCCCCTGGAGAAGGAAATGGCAACTCATTCCAGTATTCTTGCCTGAGAAATCCTATGGACAGAGGAACCTGGCAGGCTACAGTCCATGGTTTCACAAAAGAGTCAGACATGACTGAGCGACTAAACCACAACAACAATGATAAGATTATACTGAAATTTTTAAAGACATGACCCAGCTTACTTCCAAAGTGGCTGTACTATTGTACATCCCCACCAGCAGTGTAGGAGGGTTTGAATTTCCCTACATGTTCATATGTACTTGGTATTGTCTGTGTTTTTGATTATATCTCTTCTAGTGAGTGTGTAGTGGTAGCTTCAGTTCAGTTCAGTTCAGTCTCTCAGTCGTGTCCGACTCTTTGCAACCCCATGGATCACAGACGCTAGGCCTCCCTGTCCATGACCAACTCCTGGAGTTCACCCAAACCCATGTCCATTGAGTCAGTGATGCCATCCAACCATCTCATCCTCTGTCGTCCCCTTCTCCTCCTGCCTTCAATCTTTCCCAGCATCAGGGTCTTTTCAAATGAGTCAACTCTTCGCATCAGGTGGCCAAAGTATTGGAGTTTCAGCTTCAACATCAGTCCTTCCAATGAACACCCAGGACCCATCCTTTAGGATGGACTGATTGGATTTCCTTGCAGTCCAAGGAACTCTCAAGAGTCTTCTCCAACACCACAGTTCAAAAGCATCGATTCTTTGGTGCTCAGCTTTCTTTATAGTCCAACTCTCACATCCATACATGACCACTGGAAAAATCATAGCCTTGACTAGACTGTGTTTTTTATTTGTACTTCACTAATAACTAATGATCTTGAGCATTTTTATTTGATTATAGACATTTGAGTGTTTTCTTTGATGAAATGTTTCTTCAAGCCTATTTTTATACTTGGTTGTTTATATTCTTCTTATTGAATTTTAAGAGTTTTTTTAAACATATTCTCAATACAATACTTTATCCGATATAGCATTTGCAAATATTCTCCTCTGGTCTGTGGGCAGCTCATTTTCTTAATGGTGTGTCATTAGCACAAAAGGTCTTTAATTTTACTGAATATCATTTCATCAGTTTTTTCAGTTGTAATTTGTGATTTTTATGACATATTTAAGAAATTTTTGCCTGATCAGTTTCACAGAAGTTTTTTTCTAAAAGATTTATGGTTTTAGGTCTTATGTCTGTGATACATTATTTATTTATTTATATGTGAGCTAACTGACTCAATTAATGGTGTTAGTAAAGGGTTCATTTTTGTAAATATATTCAGTTGTCCCAGCACCATTTGTTGGAGAGAATATCTTTTCCTTACTGAATTGTCTTAGTCTTTAGTAAATAAACAACAAACCCCCCTAAACCCATAAAAACAAAAGATTTAAATTTAAAAACTATGGAATATAAAACTAAGGGCTCTTTCTGGATCCTCAATTCTTTTCCATTTATCTCTATGCCTCCATTTATGCTAAGAGCACACTGTCTTGATTACTGTAACTTTGTAGTAAAATTTTGAAATTAGGTAGGTATAAGACCTCTAATTTTGTTCCTTTTCAAAATTGCTTTAGCTATTTATATGTCAGTAGAACTTCAGATCATTCTGGAAGCAAGGTTAAATCTATGGTGCAACTATAGTAGGACTAGATATGAATATTTTACAGCTAGAGAAACTTAAATGAATATATAAGGCCTCCTGCCAGCAGCAGGGAATCTAATAAATGACATATGACAGTAATTTATGATTTTTAACTTATGCTTATTTTTTAACAAAGCCTGAGAAAATTTTGAGAACTCAGAGGCCTGCATGTGATTGTCAATTTTAGTAAATACTTAAAAAAATCTTTATGTATATCTCTATTGACTAAGATTGCTCTGTGAATACAACTGTAAGTATTTGTCCTATTGTTCAACTCTATTGATCAAGCCTTCTTGTTGAAGAAGACTTTGATTCTTGTGTTTATCCTAGTATCACTTATTGTCATTGTTAGTGATTATCTGAATTCATCAATAAATTTTAAAATACTTCTTTGGTTGTACAATTTGGCTATGAAAAAGTTTTTATAGACTACTTTTATTTGCATTTTTCCATAATATGTCAAAGATTTTCTGACTCTACAGTGTTAGTGAATTCATCAGTCTGCAGAGAATTGTATTGACTTTGTCATTCTCTGGGTAACAATTGCTGCTTTACTTTCTGTTTGTAACTGTAATTCTAAAATGAACCCTGTTATTTGATAGATGCACCTTATCAATCATTTTTTGTTTTGTTTTGTCCCTAATCATTGCTTTTACATTTTGGCCATAAGGACTCTATGTATTTCACTAGTTACATCACAACATAATAAAGCTTTTGTATTCTTACCCTTATTATACAGCATGTTAGTTTCTAGGGTGTTTGAGTGTCCTTCTGTTTTGCTTCAGTAATTTTGATAAGTTTCTCATAGTGTTCTTCTGTGTGTCAAAATGATACCAGTGTTTCTAAACACAACACATAATGAAACAGGTTCACTCTCAGCTGGCAATCAAATTCCAAATTTCAAACAATATTTGTCATATTTGTGCCATATTTGTTTTTTTGTTAAAGCTGATATGTCTTTAACACTAACTAGTGTTCAGTCGTTGATGTGACTTTATTGCTCTCACCATTAGTGCTTATATTTGTTATAAATTTCTTTTATTATGCCTAAAAATTTCTTAAACCTACAATAGTTTTAATTAAAACATGAAGAACTCAATCCAGATATAATTGACAATGGCATATACTCATATAGTAAACTATGATTGGGTTCCTGATGTGATAAATTAATACATTAGTAAAAAATACATAATAATGAGAATGGAAATTTGATGTATAAGAATCCGTACCAGCTATCTGTTCACTCATACTACCTTTATATCCAAAACAAAAGTTTTAATGATTGAAGGTTTGACCCACTCGTGGATCTGCTTGAGTAAACGCACTCACTCTATGCAAAGCAGACTAACTATTTTGACTTTGTTGTAATAACATCCATAAGAGTAAGCCTTTGTTCTGCTGGGTAATTTATTTCCTGATGGGTGTTAAAAATATAGCGATATCAAAATGTTAAAAATGTATAGTTAGTAAAACATTCAATGGTTAACAAAATTATCTTGTGTGCCTGTGGTGTGTATGTGGCATGCTTTGGGAAACACTGCCTTACCCTATGGGGGCTTCCCAAGTGGCCATTGTGGTAAAGAACCCGCCTGCCAATGCAGGAGATGCAGGAGACTCGGGTTCAATTCCTGGATCGGTAAGATCCCCTGGAGGGGAGCATGGCAACCCTCTCCAGTATTCTTGCCTGGAAAATTCCATGGACAGAGAAGCCTGGTGGGCTACAGTTAATAGGATCGCAGAGTCAGACATGACTGAAGTGACTTAACTCCCACACATGCATGCCCTATCCTACAACATCAGGATGTTGTATATGTATACAACATGTATGACTTTATGTATGAGTCACATAAAGGAACCTATGATCTTTAAGTCATCTGACCATCCACACTGTGCTATTCAAAGATATAAACTCTTATGAAGCATATATGTCCGTATTTTTTATTCTTTCTTCTGAAAATCTAACTTTTTAATGAACAGTTGAGATTGTAATAGATGAAAGAGGCAAAGAAAAATTAGGCTAATAAAAACATCTTCCACTCTCTTCTCTACATCCTTCTAATTGTGAAGCAATCAGGGTGTTAAAAAAGGTTAACTACAGAAATTTGAATTCCAATCCAGGAGTTTAACTTAGAACTCTTAGGAGTTTAAACCATGCTACATACAGTTTCTTCTGTGAATATTAAAAATAATTTCATCTATCTGAAGGATTCTTGTTTAAATGAAGTTTAAATGAGATTCAAATGTAGCATGCCTGACACAGGGCTTAGGGCATTAGTATATGTTCAAAATATTAGAAATACTTTTAATCAGTTGTGTTTTCTCTGTGGGCTAAGAATAAGTTTTCTACTGTTTATGCTACTGTAGAAACCAAATTGTTTGTAAAATTTTTTTGAGCTCCTCTCTATCAAGGGTTAACAAGGCTTTCTTTGAAAATTCCAAAGGCACCAACCCATCTAACAAGTCAGACAAATAATGGAAAAATTTAACCATTTCTAAAATAAGGTACCTTTGTCACAGAGTCAGCGTGGCTTAATAGCATACTCTAAATGTTGGATGTTTTTAGTTTTCAGATGAAAGGCACTGTGGAAATAAGGTATCATTACTGTTAATTTTACTGTGCCTTGACAAACAAACTTTCTAAAATCATGGAGTCAAGACATGTAGCACAGCCTCCTTATCTTTTAGGATATGTATAAAATCAAGATGTATCAGTCAACTTGTATCACAATATAAAAAACTGTGATCCTAATTATGCAAATACAGAATTGTCATACCTAATTGGTGAACCTAGAGTTAAATAATTTTAAGAAAGTTATTTGGCCACATTAATACTTAAGCAAAAGACTTGTCAACATTGAATACAGAAAGCTAAAATGAGATCTCATTTAAAATATTGTTGTTATTCTTGTTTTTTTCTTCACTAAGAGAAGAAATAGTCAGAATTTCTTTGTGCTAGGAATTCAGGAATGATTTCTATGATTTGTGGTTTTGTTTGGTGATTCTTTTTTCCAGAGAGACAGATTACTTGAAACCATGAGTGATTTTTTTCTAAATCCATCCCCCTGTGGTATGCGTATGTACTTTTTCACTCATTACAAATATGGGATAAACCCAGAGCAAAGAACTTGAACTTAAAATGTTAGGTATATAAGAAACCAATGAAAAATCTTGGTGCCATTTAAAGACCATTGTTTCCTATAGGTATTCACAGCGAGTAATAATACAAAAGAATGTGGTCGCTCTTCTGGAATAGAGCCAAATGAACTTGTGTTTGGTTCAGTTCACGTATCTTTTGCTGGACTATTCAAAGTTACTGTAAAAACTGAAATGAATTTACCAAATAGATTTATTTTCTTTTTAGATTGTTTAAGAAATTTTTCTAAATTATTTTGAAATTTAAAATTCATGCTTCTTAGTATAAAAGCAGCATGTTCACTGTGTAAAAATTATATAACAGAGGAAACATATATTTGTTTTCTGTTTAACATTCTTTTGCGTAAATGTTAATCTGTACTACAGAGCTCATCTTTTCTCTCTATAAATACTATTTAATTCCTAAGAAGAAATAGAATTTTAATTTTTTTTATACTGGGATCATCATTTTGGATTATATTTAAAACCTGCTAACACAAGAAACAAGAAAAAAAGGTAAAAATATACAAGTAAGCCAAATTCCACCAATACACTACCATCCAGGTATAATAATTATTCAACATGTTGGATACATATCCTTGCAGAGTCTTCTCAATTATTAAATTATTATCAGAAATAATAAGGCTATTAGTTTATTTGTGAATTAAAATGCATTGAGTCTGTGCTTTCTAAAGGTGTACATTTTTTATTTCTTCCACCACTTTACAGATTCCTGTGCTCAGTTGCTCAGTCATGTCCTACTCTTTGCGGCTCCATGGACTGTATCCCGCCAGTCTTCTCTGTTCACGGAATATTCCAGGCAACAATACTGCAGTGGGTTGCCATTTCCTTCTCCAGGGGACCTTCCCAACCCCGGGATCACACCCGCGTCTCTTCCGTCTCCTGCATCGGTAGGCAGGTTCTTTACCTTCACATATTACTAAGAACTATTAAAAAAAAATTGCCTTTAAGAAGCTCTTAGTTAAGTAGAGAGTCAGGCAAGCAAATAGCTGAAGTCAGGCAAGCAAATATTGTGAAGGATACTTCACAATATTCTGTAGGAGTCTGAGAAATGACACCTACTGAGCCCAGAGGGACATAGGGAGCTTTACAGAAGAGGTGATATTTGAACTGAGCCTTGAATAAGGAGCAAAGGGTTTATGATTCAGGCAAGGCAGAGCAGATCATTCCAGACAAGCAGTCTGTGCAAAGGCTGGGAGAGGATGTTTTAGGGAGCCGTAGGAGGTCAGTGTGGTGAGGATGAAAAGAGGCCTGGCTCTGAAATGTCCTGAATGCTCAGAGGAGTGTAGGCTTTATCTGGTAGATCATCAGTTTAGTTCAGTTCAGTCACTCAGTCTTGTCCAGCTCTTTGCGATCCCATGAATCGCAGCACGCCAGGCCTCCCTGTCCATCACCAATTCCCGGAGTTCACCCAAACTCATGTGCATCAAGTCGGTGATGCCATCCAGCCATCTCATCCTCTGTCATCCCCTTCTCCTCATGCCCCTAATTCCTCCCAGCATCAGGGTCTCTTCCAATGAGTCAACTCTTCGCATGAGGTGGCCAAAGTACTGGAGTTTCAGCTTTAGCATCACTCCTTCCAAAGAAATCCTAGGGCTGATCTCCTTCAGAATGGATTGGTTGGATCTCCTTGCAGTCCAAGGGACTCTCAAGAGTCTTCTCCAACACCACAGTTCAAAAGCATCAATTCTTCAGTGCTCAGCTTTCTTCACAGTCCAACTCTCACATCCATACATGACCATTGGAGAAACCATAGCCTTGACTAGATGGACCTTTGTTGGCAAAGTAATATCTTTGCTTTTTAATATGCTATCTAGATTAGTCATAACGTTCCTTCCAAGGAGTAAGCGTCTTTTAAGTTCATGGCTGCAGTCACCATCTGCAGTGATTTTGGAGCCCAAAAAAATAAAGTCTGACACTGTTTCCACTGTTTCCCCATCTATTTGCCATGAAATGATGGGACCGGATGCCATGATCTTCATTTTCTGAATGTTGAGCTTTAAGCCAACTTTTTCACTCTCCTCTTTCACTTTCATCAAGAGGCTTTTTAGTTCCTCTTCACTTTCTGCCATAAGGGTGGTGTCATCTGCATATCTGAGGTTGTTGATATAGGAATCAATTTAAGGAATGTGTATGTGTGTGTGTGAGATGTATGCGTATTGTAAGAAATCTACAGTCTGCGATGGTGACTTAGATTTGGTCCCTACAGGCATAGCCTGAGACTGGGATTCTTGGGAATCAGGGATGAATGATAAAATGAGTGAAAAAAAGCTAGGTGTGGCTGTGGACTCAACAGGAAACTCTGTCTGATCCCATGGAGAAGGGCACAAACTGCACCCAGAATTAGTCCCATCCTGAGGCCTAGGGGGTAGCCTTTAGCCCCCAGTTCACTAGGCATGGGTCTGAGTGGGGATGGGGGTGGGTAGAGCTAGAATTGGACTAGAGCATTCTTTAGGAGAAGGGAGCATTAGTCAATATGCACAAGAGCTGGTAGGTAGGTGCACAAACAGCTACGTTGGAGCAGAACACCAGCTACACCTGTTGCAGAAAGCTCTAATATAGCTGCACAAGTGGATTCCCAATAAATATTTCTGTCCCTTCCTCTGAAAATTTGGAACCATGACCTGTCTATGTCTATGTGACACTTTAAATTGTTAGAATGATTCTTTCTGGCCTAAGGTAGTGTGCTCATCTCTCTGATGGGTTACAAGAGAGAATTTGCTATCTACAAATAGAAGCTTGGAATTGGAGAAATCACATCTCAACATGTAAGAATGCTAAATAACAGTGGAAGAGTAAAAGTTTTTATTATGTGGCAGCACATGGACTCTCAAAGGATTATAAGGCTAAGAGACGAATGAACGCTGTGACTTCAGTTAAAGCCGTGTCTCTGCTTATTTAGAGCGCCCTCTCTCTGATGTCGTCTCAGGATTCTTGAGCAATGACGTCAGCTTCATCTGCCTTAGCTTACCTGTAGTGTGTATAGGATATGGGCGTGGAAGCAAGGATGGCTGCCTCTCAACATGAGATGCTCATTCAGTCATTGCACGAATACTATGTGGCATGTTATTCTAGGTGACAGAAATATTGTAATAAATACCATAAAATCCCTGATTGTGAGGTGGGGGAGGCGCTTACATTTTAGATGAGGATGTTAAAGAAAAATTATTCATGACATTTGTTAAAAATGTAAGGCACACTTTATTAGGGGAACTACAACAGGAGTTTGTGATAAGTTCTATGGTAAAAATTAAACAGGGTAACAACCTAAGTGTCTGTTGAGTGGATAAAGATGTGAGAGATATATATATACACACACACATATATATATATATATATATATATAATTTTAAAAATAAGCCATAAAATAGGAAATCTTGACATTTGTAACAACATGGATGGACCTTGAGGGTATTGTTGCTGTTTATTCACTAAGTCATATCCAGCACTCTGTAACCCCATGGACTATAGCCCTCCAGGCTCCTCTGTCCATAGGATTTCCCAGCAAGAATACTGGCGTGACTAGCCATTCCCTTCTCCAGGGGATTTTCCTGACCTAGGTATTGAACCCATGTCTCCTGCATTGGCAGGTGGATTCTTTGCCAATGAGCACCATCTAATACCCTTGAGAATATTATTCTAAGTGAAATAAGTCAGAGAAAGACAAATACTATATGATCTCACTTATATGTAGAACCTAAAAACCAAACAAATGAAGCTAAATGAAACCCTAACATCCAATGTGATGGTATTTGGAGAGAGGGCTTTTGGGAAATAATTTGGTTTAGATAATAAATTAAGGATGGGACCCTCATGATGGGATTAATGCCTTTTTAGGAAGATGCACCAGAGAACTTGTTCTCTCTCTCTCTACCAAGTGAGGACACAGGGAGAAGATGGCCATATGCAAGCCTTGAAGAGCCCTTATCAGAACCTAACCATGCTGTCACCCTGACCTTGGATTTCCCAGTCTTCAGAATTGTGAAAAATAAGCTTCTGTTTTTTAAACCACTCAGGCTATGGTATTAGTTATGTCACTCCAAGAAAAGTAAGACAAAGATAAATGTATGAAATAGTTGTATAGGAGAGGGCAACAGGAATGAATCAAAGAAATAAGAATTGCTAGTTAACACTAAGGGTCCATTTGAGATTGCATTGAATACATTTCAAGTGAGACCAGCTATCCTGAGAGGTTTTTGTTTTGTTTTGTTTTGCCATGCTGCAAACCCATTCCAGTGTTTTTGCCTGGAGAATCCCAGGGACGGCGGAGCCTGGTGGGCTGCCATCTACGGGGTTGCATAGAGTCGGACACGACTGAAGTGACTTAGCAGCAGCAGCAGCAGCCATGCTGCAAGGCATGTGGGATCTTAGTCCCCTGGTCAGGGGTTGAACCTGTGCTCCCTGCATTGGAAGTATAGAGGCTTAACCACTGGATGTATAGCGATGGCCCAAGAGGGTTTTCACCATTTACCTTTCTCTGTGCAGCTATGAAGTCACAGGTAATCATCTTTTACTGCTCACATAGTCAGGGCTGATGCCAGAAAGACAATTAAGCAGCTGTTACATGTCCAGCCACAGTGGAGACTCAGAGATAGATGAAATAAACAAAGTAAGAAGCAGCGAACCATAGCCCCAAACTCAACAGTAGAGCAGCGTCTGTGGTTAACTGAAAACCACAAACCGACTAGATCAACTGACTTTAAGCCAAGAAGTTTCAATGTTGGGATGCGCTGAATCCAGAAAAGCATGGATAATGGATTGCTTACTCATTTTTTATCTTCAGTTTGGCACACTGTAGAAATATGAAATGTGTCTGGGTGGAGTCATTGTTAGGAACAGGGACTTTCTAACTATTAACATTAATCCAAGAGTGAATCTTCATATATACAGTCAGTCCTTAGTATTCACAGATTTCATATTTGTGAATTCACCCATTCACTAGAGTTTATTTGTGATCCCCAAATTAATACTTACGGTGTTTTTATAGTCGTTCGTAAACATGTGCAGAATGGTGAAAAATTAGTCTTCTTACATGCACATTCTCAGCGGGGATCAAGCCAGGTGACAGACTGCCATCTTGGTTCAGTTCTCATTCTGCCAATTAATTAGACCTTTTGTTAAGCATTTAGTGTCATGTTTTTTGCATTGTTGTTTTTTTGGTAATTTCACTATTTAATATGGCCCACGAGTATAGTGGTGTTCCTAAGTACAGAAGACTGGTATGTGTCTTTAGGGAAAACATGTGTGCTGCATAAACTTTGTTTAGGTGTCAGTTTTAGTGCTGTTAGCCAGGAATTAAAAATTAATTAATCAATAATATTGTTAAAAAAAAAAGGTGTCTTTAAGCATAAACACACATAAGACAAGGTTACATATTGATTAGTTGGCGAAAATGTTATGACCAGAGTCTTAGAGGAACTTGACCCAGTATTTCTAATGGGAGCGGTGGTTCAGTATTTGCTAATGCAGTGTTCATTTTATATAACACAGAACTACCACAAACAATGAGAGTCAGTTGTATCTGCTAGGTCATTCAATTAACCATATTCAGAAACACAGGGCTCATGGTCTATCCCGTTTTCCCAGTCACCTTCTGTCTTTTATCCTGCTGGGTTTCCTGTGCGCCCAGTCCTGCAGGTACCTTCCTCCCTCAGCAGGTTTCTTCCCTCTCCCACAAACACGGAACATTTGCACTGCCATCTAGGCACTGGAGTCACCACTGGGGTTTTATGACTATACGCTCTTCTCAGTTACCTTTTTAAAAGAAGCCTTTTAAAAGGTATTTTAAAATACTTTTTATAAAGTATTTCATCTCTTCGATGTCCTTGCCCTTGGATTGTCTTGACAGTCTTGACTGTCCCTTCCGCTATCCCTCCCTGCCCTATGCCTTGTAGAATCCCCTGGCCTTTTTCAGTGGCTTTGGTGGGGAGGGTGTTAACTTGGTTAGGATGAACAACAGTATCCAGAATTTCCTTTCTAGTATGTCTGGTTATGATGGGCTACAAGAAATACTGTTGTAGGAGAGTTGAAGACTACAATTTTGTAGCTTACACACATTGTCCCAGTTACTCATTCAAATATGAATCTAGGTTTTTCTGTGAAGGGCTTGTACCGATGTGATTAAAGTCTTTAAACAGTTGACTTTGAATTAATCAAGATGAAGATTATCCTAAGCATACATGACTTAATCAGTTGGAAGGCCTTCAAAAGAGGGCTTAGGTCTTCCCTGACCTGAGGGAGAAACCAGGAACAACTGCTAGGTCTGTAATTGTGTTCCCTTTCCCCTGGATTTCTGGTTTTTACTCCTTGACAACAAGCTTCACACTGTGCCCTTGAGCTCTACCCCAGTTGGGATCTTCCTTGTCTGCCTGTCTGCTCTTCTGACTTCAGACTTACTTAGCCAGCTCCATAATTGTAGAAGTCAATTCCTTGTTTAAAGAAACAACAACAACCTCTCTTAATATATATGTATTGGGCTTCCCTGATAGCTCAGTTGGTAAACAATCTGCCTGCAATGCAGTAGACCCCAGTTCTATTCCTGGGTCCGGAAGTTCCACTGGAGAAGGGATAGGCTACCCACCCCAGTATTCTTGGGCTTCCTTGTGGCTCAGCTGGTAAAGAATCTGCCTGCAATGCAGGAGACCTGGGTTCAATCCCTGGGTGGGGAAGATCCCCTGGAGAAGGGAAAGGCTACCCCTCCAGTATTCTGGCCTGCAGAATTCCATGGACTGTATAGCCCATTGGGTCGAAAAGAGTCATAAACGATTGAGCAGCTTTCACTTTCACATATCTGCTACTAGTTTTACTGTCTGGTTGAACCCTGATTGATATACTTCCCATGTTGTAGATGCCCTTCCCTGTCATCCTCTCTTCTTCTGTAATTATTTCATGTTTTTCATACAGTATAGGATAAATATTCAAATCCTGGCTCTTTCGCTTTCTGGAAGTACAAATTTAGGGAAGTTACTTGAACTTCCTGACTCTCAACTTCTTCATCTATAAAATGAGAATGTTACTAGTATGTATCTTATGGAAGTGGTGTGAAGATTAAATTAGTTAATGTGTATAAAGCAGTTAAAATAATACTTGTGCTGTGCTTAGTCGCTCAGTCGTGTCCAGCTCTTTGTGACCCCATGGACTGTAGCCCTCCAGGCTCCTCTGTCCATGGGGATTCTCCAGGCAAGAATACTGGAGTGGGTTGTCATGCCTTCCTCCAGGGGATCTTCCAACCCAGAGACTGAACCCAGGTCTCCAGCATTGCAGGTGGATTCTTCACTGTCTGAGCCACCAGGGAAGCAAAATAATAATATCTAGCATATTTAAAACCATCTACAAATATGATTTATATAATGATTATTGCCTAGAGAATTGTATTTATTTCTTTTAAATCTCTTTTAAATCTTCTTTTGGAGATCCAAAGGAAGCTAAAGACATAGTTCTTTTCTATGATAGGTTATTGCAAAATATTGAACATAGTTCCCTGTGCTATATAGTCAATCTTTGTACTTTGTTTTATATATAGTGGTGTATGTATGTTAATCTTATACTCCTGATTTATCTCTCCTCCATCCCCTCTCCTCTTTGGTAGCTATAAGTTTGTTTTCTTCATCTGTGAGTCTGTTTCTGTTTGGTAAATAAGTTCATTTGTATTATGTTTTAGATTTCCCATATAAAGTGATATCAAACAATGTTTATTTTGCTCTGGCTTACTTGCCTTACTATGATAATCTCTAGGTTCATCCATGTTGCTGCAGATGTCAATATTTTATTTTTTTTATGGCCGAGTAATATCCCATTGTATATCTGTATACCACATCTTTGTCCATTCATCTGTTGATGGACACTTAGGTTGCTTCCATATCCTGGCTAATGTAAATAGTGCTGCTATGAACATTGGGATGCATGTATCTTTTTCAGTTAGAGTTTTCTCCAGATACCTGCCCAGGAGTAGGATTGCTGGATCATATAGTCACTTAATTTTTAGTTTTTTGAGGAACCTCCATACTGTTCTCCATAATGGCTGTGCCAGCTTACATCCCCATCAACAGTGTAGGAGGGTTCCCTTTTGTATACACCCTCTTGAGCATTTATTATTTGTAAACTTTTTGAAGATGGGTATTTTGATCAGGGTGAGGTGATATCTCATTGTAGTTTTAATTTGCACTGACAAATCTTTTTAGGATTTTATAATGTGCTTGGGAAGAGAAGACAAATATATGGTCATTTATTTCCTGAATCAAAATTAAAAGATGTAATAGATTGGGTTGCATTTAGAGGAACAGTGGATATAATGTGAGATGTGTAGTACTCTGAGAGAGGGCAGATACTCAGGCTCTCTGCTCTGCTTTTTCACCTCTCTTTCTTAATTTCTCCCAAATAGAGAAATTATTAATCTGGACAGTTAGAGTCAGGGACTCTGGGTCACACTTATTGGTAAACTGTGGTCAGTGTGCATTACAGGGTCCCCTGTTTGTGTCCCATGTACTGTCTCTATTCTGCCCTGGCTTCAGAAGTCGTAAGTGGACTATTGGGATGAGTCCTGCTCACACACAGGTGTCAACTTCTTATTTCTACAGGGTGACTCCCACAAGACAAGATATGTTCACTTGAGCTCTCTATCTCTTCTTTTGTGTACACTTTATTAAGTTCACTTTTTCATTCAGTCTCTGTTCCATGTAATTTGTAAAAAAGTGGTTATAGCATGAGATTTGGGTTTGAAGGTTAAGACCACAGGAAGGCAAGCCTTGATAGCCAGACTCTCTACACTGAGATTTTAGGAACAGGTCCAGCTAATTCCATGGACTGAAGAGCCTGGCAGGCTGCAGTCCACAGGGTTGCAAAGAGTTGGACATGACTGAAGCAACTTAGCACGCTGCAGCTAACAAGAGATGGGTACTTTGTGTCTGGTGCCTTACATATAGTAGGTATTCTATGTAGATATTCAGCCAGTATACACACATGGCAACAGATTGATTTGGAAAAAAAATAAAATATGTAGTAATATCTTCTTGAATAAATGCATATTTAAGGGTTGCAATCTAACAGCTCCTAGACAGCATATTAAAAAGCAGAGACATTACTTTACTGACAAAGGTCCATCTAGTCAAAGCTATGGTTTTTCCAGTAGTCATGTATGGATGTGAGAGTTGGACCATAAAGAAAGCTGAGCACTGAAGAATTGATGCTTTTGAACTGTGATGTTGGAGAAGATTCTTGAGACTCCCTTGGACAGCAAGGAGATCAAACCAGTCAATCCTAAAGGAAATCAGTCCTGAGTATTCATTGGAAGGACTGATGTTGAAGCTGAAGCTCCAATACTTGGGCCACCTGATACGAAGAACTGACTCATTTGAAAAGACCCTGATTCTGGGAAAGATTGAAGGCAGGAGGAGAAGGGGACGACAGAGGATGAGATGGTTGGATGGCATCACCGACTTAATGAGTTTGAGCAAGCTCTGGGAGTTGGTAATGGACAGGGAAGCCTGGCGTGCTGCAGTCCATGGGGCTGCAAAGAGTCGGACATGACTGAGCTACTGAACTGAACTGAATCTAACAATTCAGGAAATCTTAAAGGGACTTCCCTAGTGGTCCACTGGTTAAGACTCCAACTTTCAATGCAAAGATCTCTGAGAGATCTTTTATTTCCTTTCTTCTTTCTGTGAGTAGGTATCAGAGAGATATCTCATGCAATAGATATTTGAAGAATTAGAATGTGGGTGCTTGGTTCAATCAGTTAGGGTTTTGGAGGAAGAGATATTTTGTTCTATTTTGCTTCAGTCCATTGTTTCATCAAAAAGAACTCATATAAACATTACAGTCTTATTCTGATTGACAAACACACAGAGATTTTGCACAGGTGAAGTATCTAAAATAAAACAGATATATATACACATGCACCTACACAATTTATAACAAGACTGTTAAAAGTTAAATGTGTCTTGATTTTTGAGAACTGAAATATTTGCTTTTCTGCCAGTGCCATGGAAAGTTCATTAATGATAGAAGCATTTTGGCTTTCAGAGAGATGCTATTTCTTTGCAATGCTACCTCTTTGGGGAACAAATATGAAAAATAAAGCTTGTAATTTTACATGAATAAAAAAGAAAGATGTACTTTGTTTTGTTTGGCTTTGTCTTTTGCTGTATATTAGGTTGGTGTGAAAGTAATCACAGTCTTGCATTGTTGAACGTTGCCATTTGATCTTGAAACACACTCTTAAATGTGGTTATGCTATACATCATTTTAATGTGCATTTCTCACTTTATGGCTTTTTGCTAATGACTTATTACTTGCTGTGTACTGTATACGTATCTTAGACTATGGAATTGATATTAGACAAAAAGCAAATTTGAGTGATTTTCTCATTTGAATTCAAAATGGGTCATAAAGCAGTGGAGACTTCTTTGCAACATCAACAACACGTTTGGCACAGGAACTGCTAACACACAGTGCAGTGGTGGTTCAAGAAGTTTTGCCAAGGAGACGAGAGCCTTGTAGTTGAGAGGCATAGTGGCTAGCCATCGGAAGTTGACAACGACCAACTGAGAGCCATCACTGAAGCTGATTCCCTTACAACTACATGAGAAATTGCTGAAGAACTCAACATCAACCATTTTATGGTTGTTCGGCATTTGAAGCAAATTGGAAAGGTAAAAGAGTTCAATAGTGTGTGCCTCATGAGCTACCTGAAAATAAAAAAAAATCGTTTTGAAGTGTTGTCTTCTTTTATTGTACACAACAGCAACAAATCATTTCTTGATTGGATTGTGATGTGCGACAAAAAGTGGATTTTATATGACAACGGGCAATGACCAGCTCAGTGGTTGGACCAAGAAGAAGCTCCAAATCACTTACCAAAGCCAAACATGTGCCAAAGAAAGGTCATGGTCACCATTTGGTGGTTTGCTGCTGGTCTGATACACTACAGCTTTCTGAATCCCAGCAAAACCATTACATCTGAGAAGTACGCTCAGCAAATCAATGAGATGCATTGAAAACTGCAATGCCTGCAGCTGGCATTGGTCAACAGAATGGGCCCAATTCTTCTTCAAGACAATGCCTGATTGCAGAGCATGTCGCACAAGCAACACTACAAAAGTTGAACAGATTGGGCCACAACTTTTGACTCATCTGCCATTTTCACCTAACCTCTAGTGAACTGACTGCCACTTCTTCAAGCATCTCAACAACTTTTTGCAGGGAAAATGCTTCCACAATCAGCAGGATCCAGAAAATGCTTTCCAAGAGTTCATTAAATCCTGAAGCATGGATTGTTATGCTACGGGAACAAACAAACTTATTTCTCTTTGACAAAAATGTGCTGGTTATAATTGTTCTTATTTTAATTAGTAAAGATGCGTTTGAGCCTAGTTATAATGATTTAAAACTCATGGTCTGAAACCGCAATTACATTTGCACCAACCTAATATAGCCATTAGGGCTTCACAAGGAGAAGGCAATGGCACCCCACTCCAGTACTCTTGCCTGGAAAATCCCATGGGCGGAGGAGCCTGGTGGGCTGCAGTCCGTGGGTTCGCAAAGAGTCGGACACGACTGAGTGACTTCACTTTCATTTTTCACTTTCATGTCTATGGGGTCGCACAGAGTCAGACACGACTGAAACGGCTTAGCAGCAGCAGCAGCAGCAGCAGGACTTTACAAGAAGAGGGATACTGACCAAATCTTTCTGCCCTTGAAGTTTTGAAAAGATATATGTATATATATGTTATTGTTGTTTAGTCATGTCTGACTCTTTGTGACCCCATGGACTGTAGCCCTCCAGGCTCCTCTGTCCATGGGATTTCCCAGGCAAGA
This sequence comes from Bubalus bubalis, assembly GCF_019923935.1. NCBI lineage: Eukaryota > Metazoa > Chordata > Mammalia > Artiodactyla > Bovidae > Bubalus > Bubalus bubalis. The sequence continues at coordinate 97,225,562 of NC_059157.1, read as the reverse complement.
ATACTGGAGTGGGTTGCCATTTTCTTCTCCAGGACATCTTCCCCATCCTGGGATCAAACCTGCATCTCCTGAATTGGCAGGCAGATTTGCTACCACTGAGACAGGAAGGAAGCCCACACACACACACCCACCCACACCCAACCCCCCACACACATACACACAGGGTAACAGCCACCATGTGGTGTCGTCATTACTTGTAGTTTTTGGCCCCTTTTGCAAAAGTTCAAATATGCTGAGCTATGTAGCTTTTTTTGTACAAATTATAGGCCTAAATGGCCTCCTTTTCCACATTCAAACCCAAATCTCCAGATTCATTACTCCAAAGAAATAAAAACACACACACATGCAAGTCCTAAGGGAAATAAATCCAGAGAGAGAAAGAGAAAGAATGTGTTTACTTTGAGGCCTAGGGGTGTGCACTGCAAAATTTCTGGGGGCAGGATAAGAGTCCTGAGCCCATGATGAAATAAGAACGTGGAAAGTGAATTTCAAATTGCTCAACAAGTAACATTTCTAGAGGAAAATATCAGAGGAGGGATGCTACCTTTGGGTGATATGATCAGAGAAAGCTTTTTGATGGAGATGGAAACTTAAACTGGGTTTTAAAGAATGTGAAAAGCTCTGATTGATGGAGAGAAGAGGGAGAGAAATTTACGTAGAGGTAATCTATAAACTCAAATTCTATTCTTTGTCTTTGTGCATTCTCTAAAACTGATGCCCGAGGCAACCATTTATTTGGAAGTTGATTCCGGGAAGCACAGTGGGGAAGTGGGTGAAAGAGAGATAGGGTGAGGAGAGCCAGTAAGGAACACGTTAGTGAGCCTATTACCATTGTGGTCAAATGGAACTCCGTCCACTGGGGATTCTCTGAGCAAAAAATATGGAACCTGCTTCAGAATTGTTTCACCAGGGGCCAGGGAAACTGAGGCATTTATCTACCAGGTCTCACACTCCCCATTGGTTGAGGGTTGTATGTCTAATATTTTTGTTTGTACCTGCTCATGGCTCAACTAGCTCTTGAGGAACCAGAGAAAACCTCAGAAACAGGGTTTCAGAATGCAGAAATCTATCCTGATTCCTTTTTCATTTCACAAAAGCAGTTTCTCCCTCAGTCTTCCCTAGTTCAGTAAATGACACCTCATCTATCCAGTTGGAAAAGCCAGAACTTAGAGCCATTTACTCAACTGTAACATTTATCGAGAACTTACCGTGTGCCTCGTACTCACCCAGGTGCTGAGTGCTAGTGAATCTTAGGTGCTCTACGCCAGAAACATCCCAAAGCAATTCTCTTCTCTCCAAATCCATTTCTCTATCTGTAATTTGGAGCATGGTGACCATTTAAATTGTTGCCAAATTTAGACTAAGAGCTGAATATCTGTAACCCCTCGTTGTGTCACTGCTGCTGCTGCTGCTAAGTCGCTTCAGTCATGTCCGACTCTGTGCGACCCCATAGACGGCAGCCCACCAGGCTCCCCCGTCCCTGGGATTCTCCAGGCAAGAACACTGGAGTGGGTTGCCATTGCCTTCTCCAATGCATGAAAGTGAAACGTGAAAGTGAAGTCACACAGTCATGTCTGACTCTTCGCAACCCCACAGACTGCAGCCCACCAGGCTCCCCCATCCCTGGGATTCTCCAGGCAAGAACACTGGAGTGGGTTGCCATTGCCTTCTCCAATGCATGAAAGTGAAACGTGAAAGTGAAGTCGCTCAGTCGTGTCCAACTCTTCGCAACCCCATGGACTGCAGCCCACCAGGCTCCTCCATCCACGGGATCTTCCAGGCGAGAGTGGAGTGGGCGCCATGCCTCTCCCACTGCGTCACTACCACAGTCCATTTCCATGCTTTCCCTCACACATTTTTGTTCCCAATCTTCCAATTTTCTTCTTTCCAGATACCTGTCCAGTCAGCCAAATGATTCACTCCTGCTTGTGAGTCTATGTATATTCTTAGTTTCAGCCATTTCTATCTCCCTACCTTAAGTAGATGATTGTTATGGTTAATTTTATGTGTCAGCTTGACTGGGCTAAGGGTTGTGAAGGTATCTGATAAAAAACAATTTCTGAGTTTGTGAGGGTGTTTCTGGAAAAGATTAGCATTTGAATTTGCATACTGAGTAAAGAAGGTCACCCTTGCCAATGTGGGAAACCACCATCCAGTCCACTGAGGGCCTGAATAAAACAAAGAGGTGGAGGAAGTGCCAGTGTGCTCTCTCTGTATTAGCTAAAACATTCATCTCCACTGACCCTTGGACATGGGTACCCCTGGTTCTTGGACTTTTGGACTCAGACTGGGGCCTTCACTGTTATACCACCTGCCCACCCCTGCCTTGCAAATCCTCAGCCTTAGGACTTAGACTGAATTACGCCACCAGTTTTTCTGGTTCTTTCAGGTTGAAAATGGCAGATTATGGGACTTCTAAGCTCCATAACCATGTAAGCCAATGCCTATAATAAATCTCCTCATATGTATGAGGAGATATTTGTATACATAGAGGCTTCCCTGGTGGCTCTGCTGGTAAAGAATCTGCCTGCAATACAGGAGACCTGGGTTTGATCCCTGAGTTGGGAAGATACCCTGGAGAAGGAAATGGCTACCTACTCCATTAATCATGCCTGGAGAATTCCATGGACAGAGGAACCTGGTAGGCTATAGTCCATGGGGTCACAAAGAGTCAGAGAGACACGACTGAGCAACTAACACACACACACATACAGGTATATTTATAGATATACTATACATAGGCTAAGATCATGGCATCTGGTCCCATCACTTCATGGGAAATAGATGGGAAAACAGTGGAAACAGTGTCAGACTTTATTTTTGGAGGGCTCCAAAATCACTGCAGATGGAGATTGCAGCTATGAAATTAAAAGACACTAACTCCTTGGAAGGAAAGTTATGACCAACCTAGACAGCATATTAATAAGCAGAGATATTACTTTGCCAACAAAGTTCCGTCTAATCAAGGCTTTTCTAGTGGTCATGTAAGGATGTGAGAGTTGGACTGTGAAGAAAGCTGAGTGCCGAAGAATTGATGCTTTTGAACTCTGGTGTTGGAGAAGACTCTTGAGAGTCCCTTGGACTGCAAGGATATCCAACCAGTCCATCCTAAAGGAGATCAGTCCTGGGTGTTCATTGGAAGGACTGATGCTGAAGCTGAAACTCCAATACTTTGGCCACCTCATGTGAAGAGTTGACTCATTGGAAAAGACCCTGATGCTGGGAGGGATTGGGGGCAGGAAGAGAAGGGGACAACAGAGGATGAGATGGCTGGATGGCATCACCAACTCGATGTACATGAGTTTGAGTGAACTCTGGGAGTTGGTGATGGACAAGGAGGCCTGGCGTGCTGCGATTCATGGGGTCTCAAAGAGTAGGACACAACTGAGCAACTGAAATGAACTAAACTGAACTGATACATAGGCTTCCCCACCAAGGAAGCCCGTATATATATAGGAATTGGCTTGCATGCTTATGGAGCTGAGAAGTCCCATAATCTGCCATTTTCAACCTGAAAGAACCAGAAAAACTGGTGGCGTAATTCAGTCCAAGTCCTAAGGCTGAGAATTTGCAAGGCGGGGGTGGGCAGGTGGTCTGATGGTGAGGGTCCCAGTCTGAGTCCAGAAGTCCAAGAACCAGGAGTACCCATGTCCAACGGTCAGTGGAGACGAATGTTTTTAGCTAATATATATCTTATTATTTCTGTTTCTCTGGAGAACCCTGAGTAATACCATGGCAAAGTGCACTTTCTGAAGTTATGCCCAATGGGAAGATTTTCTCTTGCTTCTGTCTTTCAGGGTTTTGTGAGTCGAATTGAATTATGTCTCCCAAATGGTATATTGGAGTCCTAACCCCTAATACCTGTGAATGTGACCTTATTTTGAAATAGGGTCTTTGCAGATATAATGATTAAAATGAGCTCATACTGGACTAGGGTGGACCCGAATACCAGTGGCAATTGTTCTTTCAAGGAGAGAGATTTGGAGACAGACATACAGGAAGAAGACCATATGAAGACACAGGCAGAGATTGGAGCTATGAGGCCACAGGTTAAGGAATGGCAAGAATTGCCAGCAAGAATCAGAAGTTAGAGAGCCAAGGAAGCTTTCTCTACTAGAGCCTTAGGAGGGAGAATGGCCCTGAGCACACATTGATTTTGGTCTTCTAGCCTCTAGAACTGTGAAATAATATATCTCTGTTGTTTTAAGCCACCCAGCTTGTGGTACTTTGCTATGACAGCCCTGGAAAACTAATACACAGATCATTCCTGAGTGGTACTATGGTACAGTTAGAGTGTATTTTCAGCTTGCGTCCATCCATCAGTCAAACTCAGCTGCTTTCTCTGGTAGTGCTGATCATAAAGGACCCTACTACCCACAATGTGATGTAGGTATGAGCTGAGAAACAGCTGCCATTACAATCGTGGTAAATGATGTGTAGTTCTGGGACACCTGTTGGTATATTTTTAGTGTCCTCTGGCCTTGCTTGTAACTGTTCATAACTGATTCCGCTTTCATCTTACAATTGATTGCAGCTGGGCTTCCTGACCATATGACTTGATGAGACTGACAGAATTCAGTTTAGGATGGGCAGCTCTTGCCACATGTTCACTTGATGTCATATAGTCATACGTCTTTTCACTACCAGAGCCCAACAGTGTACCAGAACCTGTTTATCAAATGGTGTACATATTGGCTGTGGATGGCATGACCTTGCTGCAGGCCTTAGAGTGTCTACGTTGTGATTTTTCCATTGTGGCTTCCCTAAACTCTGCCTGTTGTCTTCTCCCATCAGATACATTTAGCAACCTAACGTCTGCTGGATCATATGCGCCAAGCAGCAAGTCCTATGGCAGGCCCCACTGAAAGCTGAAGTCTTCCCTTGTAGCCCAGTAAATAGGTTGAGCATAATTTCCAGGTATAGCATGTGCTGCCTCCATACTCAGGAGACCAGCAAGGTTTATGCTTCCTTGTTATTGCTGGGAGAAGCAAGATGCAATAATTTATCCTTTGCTTTCAAATGGACGTTCTTTTATGTCTCAGACCATTTGCCCCTTAAAATCTTCACTGATGTGGAAGGATCAATGCTATAAACATTTGTGGTGCTGTTGCAGGACTCTTCTTCATCGGGATCCAACCAGTCTTTCAATTAGTGGGTTTTAGGCCTAAGAACTGCCTCGGGTTTAGTAACTAGGGAAAAGGCTATGAGTTTTCATTGAGACGAGTGACTCCATCCTTCTGTTCATCCACTGTGATTACTTCTGATTATATCTATTTAGCAATGTGTTTGTTGGTAGCTCAGCTGGTAAAGAATCTGCCTGCCATGCAGGAGACCCCAGTTCGATCCCTGGGTCAGGAGGATCCCCTGGAGAAAGGATAGGCTACCCATTCCAGTATTCATGGGCTTCCCTGGTGGCTCAGACAGTAAAGAATCTGCTTGCAATATGGGAGACCTGGGTTTAATTCCTGGGTTGGGAAGATCCCCTGGAGGAGGGCATGGCAACCCACTCCAGTATTTTTGCTTGGAGAATCCTCATGGACAGAGGAGCCTGGTGGGCTACAGTCCATTGTGTTGCAAAGAGTAGGACATGACTGAGCGACTAAACACAGCAGTATCTATGTTGTCGGTTACCCACTTACACCTGTGAATAAAATATTTTATAAGGCAGCTTCATAGAAGTCTGCTTCTCCTGGCTCTCTTTCCAACGTTTCTATCCTTTGTGACAGTTATTCCCATCTTGTTTTGTCAGTAAAGTGCTACCATCTGGCCCCTCTGCTACTTCATTTTCCTGTCTTCATTGACACTAAGGGCTTTTTTCTGTAATAATATTTCATACTGTTAGTCAGGAGAACAGCCACAACTGAACTTTTCAATGATACTGCTGCCATTCTCACCAGCACATTTCTTATTTCTTTGGTAAACGGAATGCTCTTTAAGTCTTCCCATAGAATAGAACTGGTTTATAGGTTGTTAGGCCTGAAAGGTATATTCATTTTTGAATACTTTGTTCTCTGATTCTTTCTTCTTCCTCCACAGGCAGTGTACTCCAGCAGATCTAGCACGTATGCTTCATGTAGTGTGGGCCAGATCTCTCTTCCAACTGCCAAGAGTCATCTTAGCAGATATTAGTAACGTCTGCTAGGGTCTTTGCTAGGGTATTAAATTCAGTACCATAAGAGAGTACTCTCCTGTCTCTTATCCATGGTTATATTTCACCTCCTGGAATACAGCAATCTCATTTTCCTGTCTCAAATGTGCTCTCTTGGCTCCAGCAGCTCATGTTAGGTTGCCCTGCATTCTCTCAGTATATAGTTCCTTTCTTCTCTTAGCACACCCAACAATTCCTTAGGTGGGAGTTATGCTGAGATAGGGGTAGATCCTGGGAGAGTCTACTTCCTAGGGCCATTTCGGGCACCCACCATCTTAGGCTGAGTTTCCTGGAAATGTATCTAAGATGAAGGTTTGTGTGGGGAGTTCCTTCAGGGAAAAAACCTTTAAGGAAGTACAGGAAGCAGAACTTGATAGAGGTAGAAATTCCACTGTGATGAAACTATAACAGAAGGTTCAGGTGATCCTGCAGGAATCACTGAAGCTGAGCCAGATCTTTAGAGTTATCACACACTGATGCAGGGGGAACTTTTTCTTTTTTTTAAATAATACTTTGCATTAGCCAGACATTTGGTATAGTCTGCCCTTGGGCAGGGATTATAACCTTGGATGATGAGGTGTCCCTTTGATAGTGGGCAGTTTGGAGAAAGAGATGTGGCTATGAGACATCAACAACTTCACTTCCAGCAAGTCACAAATGAGCACCTGGTCCTGATAAGGACACCCAACAGCACACTAGTGTAATGCATAACACGTATCTTCATTTATCTAAGACAATAATTAGAATATAAACTGTAAGTCTGTCTCATACATTGCTATATATCTAGAATTAGAACAGACTGGCCTAGTATTTACTCAATAACATGTAAACCTGTGGCGGATTCATTTTGATAGTTGGCAAATCTAATACAGTTATGTAAAGTTTAAAAATAAAATAAAATTAAAAAAAAAAAAAAAAAAAGAAACATTAGAACAAGGAAAAAAAAAAAAAAGTATTTGTTGACTAAATGATTGAACTAAATGAGTAATTAAAGCCTATTTATAGGTGGCACATTTTTTAAACTGACAATCACTTGGCACATCACAGGGAATACAAATAAATGAAAACGTAAATAGGAAAGCATACCAAAGTACATTTCTACTCTCACATCCCAGTACAAATCCCTAACGAGGCTTTTGAGTGTTCTGAAATTGAAACCATGTTTAATGCATTAAATGAACTGATGAATGGCATGGGCAGTATATTCATTTTTAGCCATGACCTTTTACTCTGATGTGAATTCTTAATGAACTGACTTGGTTGTACCTGGTGTTAAAGAGCATTAAGAGAGAGATTATAATTGGATCAGCTATTGTAGTTGGATTGACTCACCAAGACAAATTTGGTTTTGTACCTACATCTCATTAATATTCACTTTCAACTGCCTTCCAACAGATGTCTGCTTTTGACTTTAAACATAGATTTTTCAAACATTTTTATGATACTATAAACATATAGAATCTTCTGAAACATTTTTAAACTACATTCTATTAAAATTTGCCACTCTCACATATGGAGTGAGAAAAAAAATAAGTCTGAAATGTCATCTTGTCCACTCTTTAAACATTTCTAATGCAAAATGTCACAAAAACTCAACATTAAAAAACATTTACTTTTCCCCATTTTAACAGCTGTCATGTGTGGATTCAGGTTTACATCTGAAAACAAATGACCAAGTAATTATGAAGAACAAGTATCAAGAATAACAGAAAAAAAGGAGTTCTATGGACCTATTACCTAACTAAACAAGCATAATTGGTGATAATTATTTTAAAACAATTAAAAATCTATGGAATTTTCACTAATGATATGCAAAAAATGAAGAAACAGTTATTAAAGAAGATCTTAATTAGAACTTGGTAGCAGTAGCAGGACTCTGAGTCACTTGGTCTATGACCCTTTCCCTCATTCCCACCCCCAGCACAGCTTGATTGAAAGTCAACTTCAATAGAGTATGGACAAGAAAACGGGTCTTTGTCTTTCCTAAACTCCTAGTTAAGGGATACTCTGTCTCACATGGCAGGATAGGCAGTCATTATTTCTTATACCTTCTCACTCTGAGTGCAAAGGCTAAGTTCCTAGTGAGTGGCTGAGAGGTCAGAAGTGCCATTCCTCCACCCAGCCTCCACTCAGAGGGAGGAGGCTCTCCCCTTGCACAACAGCCTGCGAGTCCAGGGGCCCAGATCACTTTCACCTGAACTCACTACTGGGGTGGAAATTCCATGCCAGGAGGGGCAAACTGAGAAGATCAAAGGCTACCACTCCTGTTCAGTGCCCAGAGTATTGACTCAGAATTTTTCCACAAGGGATAAACAATACTTAAAAGCAGACGTCTACAAAATGAAAGTGAAAGTTGCTCAGTAGTGCCTGATTCTTTGTGACCCCATGGACTATGTAGTCTATGGAATTCTCCAGGCCAGAATACTGGTGTGGTAGCCTTTCCCTTCTCCAGGGGATCTTCCCCACCCAGGGATCGAACCCAGGTCTCCAGCATTGCAGGTGGATTCTTTACCACTGAACCACCAGGGTAGCCCAAGAATACTGGAGTGGGTAGCCTGTCCTTTCTCCAGTGGATCTTCCTGACCCAGGAATTGAACTGGGGTCTCCTGAATTCTAGGCGGAGTCTTTACCAGCTGAGCTACTAGGAAAGCCCCTCTAAAAAGTGTTTCCCAGAGGAATTGATTTCATTTGAAACAAAGTGTTGGGGATTTCAAGCCTCAAATACAATGGAGATTTTTGGTGGTAAGCAATTAAGATGAGGTTGGTATATCTATAAGAGACCTAAACCAGAAGCCATCTAGTTTACCAGAGAGAATCAGCAGAAGACACAATTAAGAAGAACCCTCCTGGGGCCAGAACAAACCTCAAAATCTGTCCTTCAAAAATATTCCTGAAAATCAGCTCCAATTCAATTACATCAGACTGTAGAACAACTTATGCCCCAAGACTACGGTCAAAGATAGTAGAGCAATCAGTTAGCAATTAGTGGAGCCTAAGAACTTGGTGTGATGCCAAAGGAGTAATACCCTCTAACAGGAGGGTCAGAGAAATAGTTAAAGAGAGCTCTACTGAAACCACTGTCATCCCAGGGTGACTGTATGCATGCCCAAAGCTGCTCCCTCTGAGGAGCAACATCAGAGGTTTCACAGTGCATGATAGTAGACTTTACTAAAATCGTCTATCCAAGTCATTAAACAAGCAAACAATAATAACAAAAACACAAGCTCCAGAGATGGGAGGGGATCCATATCCAGTATTCTAGAATATATTACTTAAAATGTCCAGTTTCAAGGAAAGATTATGAGACACACAAGGAAATAGGAAAGTGTGGGAGGTGGCCTCAAGATGGCATAGAAATAGGATGGGGAGATCACTTTCTCCTCCACAAATTCATCAAAAGATCATTTGAGTGTGGAGCAATTTCCACAAAACAACTTCTGAATGCTGGTGGAAGATCCCAGGCACCCAGAAAGGCAGCCCAATCTCTTCAAAAAGAGATAGGACAAAATATCAAAGAAACAGGAAAGTGTGACCCACTTGGGAAGAAAAAGCAGACCACAAAAAATGCCTGTAACCCAAGACAGTTGATTTGAATCCACATGAAAAAACAGAAGGCTGGTAAAGGTAATCATGTAATTTTAAAAGACAGTATAAATGCATAGTTCTTTTCCTATCTTTACTTAACTGATCCAGGAGCAATTATAAAATAATATATGTACATTATTGTATTGTTGGACCTATAACACATAGAAATACAATGTATTTGCCAATAGCTGAACAAAGAAGGTGAGTGGGAGCAAAGCTGTATTGGCGTAAAGAAGAGACACCAGATGGTAACTTGGATACACAGGAGCAAGTGAAGAGAACCGGAAATGGTAAATAAGAAGGTTAATATAGCAAATTCTATAAATATGTGCCTGTTTTTTCTCAGATTCTTTAATAGACATAAAATGAGTAAACATTAATTATGTAACATAATAATTATAATGATGTATGTTGGATTCAAAACACATATATGTAATATTTAGAATAATAGCACAAAAATTGGGGAAGAGAGAATAGATGTGTATAAGAATAACATTTCTATATCATGCTGCAATTAAATTAGTATAAATCTGAAGTCGATTCTGATTAAGATGTATATGATAAACCCTAGAGCAACCACTAAGACATAACTTTTTTAAAAAGTGAAAAAGATAAATAAAGGCAGTCATGTGAAGATGGAGGCAGAGATTGGAGTGGTAAAGTTACACACCACAGTATGCCATGGATTGCCAGCAGCCTCAGAAACTAGGTTCAGTTCAGTTAAGTCACTCAGTCGTGTCCAACTCTTTGCGACCCCATGAATCGCAGCAAGCCAGGCCTCCCTGTCCATCACCATCTCCCGGAGTTCACTCAGACTCACGTCCATCGAGTCAGTGATGCCATCCAGCCATCTCATCCTCTGTCGTCCCCTTCTCCTCCTGCCCCCAACCCCTCCCAGCATCAGAGTCTTTTCCAATGAGTCAAGTCTTCGCATGAGGTGGCCAAAGTACTGGAGTTCCAGCTTTAGCATCATTACTTCCAAAGAAATCCCAGGGCTGATCTCCTTCAGAATGGACTGGTTGGATCTCCTTGCAGTCCAAGGAACTCTCAAGAGTCTTCTCCAATACCACAGTTCAAAAGCATCAATTCTTCAGCGCTCAGCCTTCTTCACAGTCCAACTCTCACATCCATACATGACCACAGGAAAAGTCATAGGTAAAGAAGCTAGATAAAGAACCTACCTGCCAAGGCAGGAGACACAGGAAACAAGAGTTCAATCCCAGGGTCAGGAAGATCCCTGGAGGAGGGTACGGCAACTCACTCCAATATTCTTGCCTGGAGAATCCCCTGGACAGAGGAACCTAGTGGGCTACAGTCCATGGAGTTGCAAAATGTCGGACAAAACTGAAGTGATGTGTGCGCTCACGTGCACAGAAGCTAGGAACAGGCAAGAAAAGGTTCCTCCTCAGGCCTTCAGAGGGACTGTGGCCCTGCCAACAGCTTGATTTGAATTTCTAGCCCCTCAATCTATAAGAAAATAAATTTCTGTTGTTTTAAGCCACCCAATTTGTGGTAATTCATGATAGTGGCCCTAGGAAACTAATACCGACATCTAGAACTGTAGTTGAATGTTTTTGAAAATGGGTGCTGGCATATTATTTTTTCTAAAAATTTAGGAAGTAACATCTCAGAAAAACTTAATGCATTGTTTTGTATTGAGTTGTGTCCGCCATGTGTTTGAATTCTAACCCCCAATACCTCAGAATGTGACCATACTTGGAAATAGGGTCATTGTAGATGTAATCAGTTCATTAAGATGAGGTTATATGGGGCCAGGTCCAATCCGATATGACTGGTATCCTTACAAAAGAGGACATGTGGACACAGACTTGTATACAGTGAGAACACCGCGTGAAGTCTGGCCTTATACTGCCGCAAGCAAAGCAGGAGAGAAGAGACCTGCAACTGACCCTTGCCCAGCGCCATTAGAGGGAACACACCCTTGTAGCCTCCAGAACTGTGAGATAATAACATTTCTGTTGTTTAAGCCAGTTTGTAAACACTTTATTAAGGCAGTCCTCACAAACCGATAACACTCATAATGCTATTTCCAAGTCAGGACAACTGTTAATTTTTTGGTTTATTTCCTTTCAGTTTCATACCTATAAATTTGATCTACATTTACTTATGTGCACATATATACATATAACCTCCATCCAAATATTAGAGGCAGGTTCTTCTTAATAAAATTATCCCAAACTTGGAAATCAAGACTAGTGTGTGGCCTTCCAAACTCTTGCTAGAAGCTGTCTAGCAAGCTTGTCTGAGTCATCTGCCATTTCAAAGGAAAGTAATATTGATTTACAATTTGCTATTGATTAAGGCTCAGTCTCTAATGAGTTACATGTTAACTACAGAAGATTAATAAGGTACGAATTACATTTTTTTCTAGTAGAGACTCAAATGTTTTTTGTCCTATAGAAAAGATAACCACAAAGGTTACATTTCATTGCTCTGTATCTAAATTAGTAATCTTATTTCAGCTTTCTCTCCTTTTGTAGCCATCTTTCAAGCTCTCATATCCTCCTTTGAAACAGGTTTGCCATCCTTCTAATTCTCTCATTAATGAGTTTAAAAAAAACTTTGACATATATACACTATATATTTGTATATCACAATTTTAATTTTTTGAAAATTATACTTTGAAATGCCTTAGAAGAGTAGTTCCCAAACTAGAAGAAGAAAATTTATTAAAATAAAATTAAATTGGATGACTGAGATACAGTTGCCAATTTTAATTTTCCAAGTAGTGTCAATTTTAAAATTACAAACACAGAAAATCAACATTATTCATACCAACATCTCATAAAAGGTAGGGCATGGCCTTTTAACACCAAAAGAGTAGAATAAAACATAGCATAAGATATGTATTAATAATATTATGAAAATTGCCCCATTCTAGTTATTTTTCTCATTACAGTGTATATTAGTGGAAATAAGCATAATTTAGGAAGCACTCCTTACAGGTGACTGGTTTCCTTCCTACTTGTGCAGTTTCTTATTTTAAGTCTTTACTAAGGACTCTTTGTGTCCTAACAAGAGCCTGCTATGTGGCAAAAGATCACTGATTATGTGCCAGGGAGGCATAGTCTATATACAAACATGGTTTATGACATTAGGAAAAATATATTCTAGTGGAGAAAGATGCATTGAATAATCCCTCCAATGTAATTAAAATTGTAGTAAATATTATAAGGATAAAGGTTAAATTTAACAGTGTGCCCCGCGTTGCTTCTCAGTAACCCCTCAGTGAAAACTTCTGCCTTGATAGAAGGGCTTAGAAAATTATTCTGAGGTGCTTCTCTCAATAAAAGGATGCCACTTTCCTCTCCTTAAAAGTTAAGTATGTGAAGGTGCTTGGTGGTAACAGATCACCGATAGTAATAGACCTTGACTTGCATAACCACCTGAGCTTAACAGGAACCCTCAGAAGGAGACGAGCCCTCCCACCACTTCTTTCCCTTTCTCAACCATAGAAGAAAGGAGCTGGGCACTGAATGGTCCCTTCTAGATGAAATAAACAAATTAAAATGAGGTCAGTTCATGGTTAGTCTTTTTAAGAGCACAAAAGTGCTTTGTTGCAGTTGATAATAATGTTATATTGTTAATTAGCTCTAATTAGCTCAGCAGCTCCAAAGACTGAGGCCCTAAGGCTGTGAAGCAGTTCTACAAGGAAGGAAGAAGGGCATTATCATGTGCAAATCTCCCTTATTACAAACTTTGAGATAAATTTTGACTCGATTGAAAAAGTGTGGGCAATTTGGGCTTCAGGAGAATTTGTAAATAGTTAAGTGAGGAAGCCAAATGCTTCACGCTCTTCCATATAATGTCATGGAGAGTTAATGGAAAAGACAAGAAGTCAAAACTTAAAAATTGAAGTCCAAGGACACTTTCTTTGAACAAGGACTATGAAATTGGTAGAGGGACATACAGTAACATAGCCTAGGAACATAGACTCCTAGAGAGCACTGCTTGCTGCATATTTCAAGCATGAAAGTGGGTAGTGGCTTTCTCTTTGTTATAAAATCAGAGAATACTCCCTATATGTTTGCATATCCATATAATTCAGCAAAGTAGAATTTGGTAGGTTTGGCAGAGGACTAGGACAATGACTATCTTCTCATTCTTCTGCCATCCCAAGGTTTATCTGCATTCCACGGTAGTGTTCTTAGCTGGGGGATGAGCCATATGGGTGAGGATCACCCAAGATTGGGATGAAAGTCTTCTATAAATTTCTGAGCAAGCTTGAGGGATAATTATGTATAATTTACTGAAAACCAGTTAGATAAGATATTCTGAGGACTAAAGGCCCATTTTGCACTCAGGGTAAGAAAAGGGAAGTTTGATGAAAAGTTTAGTAGTGTCAACTTTCTACTCCTCAGTAGACCACCAGAGAAGCCCATTGATCAACCATGACTAACTTTATTTGACTCATAGCATGAGGGAGAACATCAGCTTGAAAAAATAGCGATTGCTTCTCAAAATGGGGAAATTATGGAAGCATACATACAGGGTTTTAGAGCCAACTCTGAAGTTCTGCAAGACAGGCAAGTTGTTAGGATTGGGCAGTTTATGATAAAATAACTTTGGATTTATGGGTACAGCAAGATGAAGTCCTTAAGGAGGGTCTTTTTTTTTCATTTTTTTTTAAATTTTTTATTATTATTATTTTTTTTTACTTTACAATATTGTATTGGTTTTGCCATATATCAACATGCATCCGCCACAGGTGTACATGTGTTCCCCATCCTGAACCCCCCTTCCACCTCCCTCCCAATACCATCCCTCTGGGTCATCCCAGTGTATCAGCCCCAAGCTTCCTGTGTCCTGCATTGAACCTGGACTGGCGATTCATTTCTTATATGATATTATACATGTTTTAATGCCATTATACCAAATCATCCCCCCCCCACCCCAGAGTCCAAAAGACTGTTCTATACATCTGTGTCTCGTTTGTTGTCTTGCATACAGGGTTGTCGTTACCATCTTTCTAAATTCCATATATATGCGTTAGTATACTGTATTGGTGTTTTTCTTTCTGGCTTACTTCACTCTGTATAATAGGCTCCAGTTTCATACACCTCATTAGAACTGATTTGAATGTACTCTTTTTAATGGCTGAGTAATACTCCATTGTGTATATGTACCACAGCTTTCTTATCCATTCATCTGCTGATGGACATCTAGGTTGCTTCCATGTCCTGGCTATTATAAACAGTGCTGCGATGAACACTGGGGTACCTGTGTCTCTTTCAATTCTGGTTTCCTCAGTGTGTATGCCCAGCAGTGGGATTGCTGGGTCGTATGGCAGTTCTATTTCCAGTTTTTTAAGGAATCTCCGCACTGTTCTCCATAGTGGCTGTATTAGTTTGCATTCCCACCAACAGTGTAAGAGGGTTCCCTTTTCTCCACACCCTCTCCAGCATTTATTGCTTGTAGACTTTTGGATCGCAGCCTTTCTGACTGGCGTGAAATGGTACCTCATTGTGGTTTTGATTTGCATTTCTTGGAGTCCCTTGGACTGCAAGGAGATCCAACCAGTCCATTCTGAAGGAGATCAGCCCTGGGATTTCTTTGGAAGGAATGATGCTAAAGCTGAAACTCCAGTACTTTGGCCATCTCATGCGAAGAGTTGACTCATTGGAAAAGACTCTGATGCTGGGAGGGATTGGGGGCAGGAGGAGAAGGGGACGACAGAGGATGAAATGGCTGGATGGCATCACTGACTCGATGGACATGAGTCTGAGTGAACTCCGGGAGTTGGTGATGGACAGGGAGGCCTGGCATGCTGCGAATCGTGGGGTCGCAAAAAGTCGGACATGACTGAGCGACTGAACTGAACTGAACTGATAATGAGTGATGTTGAGCATTTTTCATGTGTTTGTTAGCCATCTGTATGTCTTCTTTGGAGAAATGTCTATTTAGTTCTTTGGCCCATTTTTTGATTGAGTCATTTATTTTTCTGGAATTGAGCTGCGGGAGTTGCTTGTATATTTTTGAGATTAGTTGTTTGTCAGTTGTTTCATTTGCTATTATTTTCTCCCATTCTGAAGGCTGTCTTTTCACCTTGCTTATAGTTTCTTTTGTTGTGCAGAAGCTTTTAATTTTAATTAGATTCCATTTGTTTATTTTTGCTTTTATTTCCAATATTCTGGGAGGTGGGTCATAGAGGATCCTGCTGTGATGTATGTCGGAGAGTGTTTTGCCTATGTTCTCCTCTAAGAGTTTTATAGTTTCTGGTCTTTTGTTTAGATCTTTAATCCATTTAGAGTTTATTTTTGTGTATGGTGTTAGAAGGAAATGGCAACCCACTCCAGTGTTCTTGCCTGGAGAATCCTAGGGACGGGGGAGCCTGGTGGGCTTCCGTCTATGGGGTCGCACAGAGTCAGACACGAATGAAGTGACTTAGCAGCAGCATGGTGTTAGAAAGTGTTCTAGTTTCATTCTTTTACAAGTGGTTGACCAGTTTTCCCAGCACCACTTGTTAAAGAGATTGTCTTTTCTCCATTGTATATTCTTGCCTTAAGGAGGGTCTTGATAAACACATTTTTAGTTTTGGTAAGTAAGCTGTTAAATTGGTTCACAGGCTTATCCTGGGAGCAAGTCATTCCTAAAGCAAGCAAGTACCTATTTTTGCTCTGGCCCAGTATTGTTTAAAATAGGGACAGGAAAATTTCCTTGGTCTCAGTATTTTTTAACCTAAAAGTGAGAATTATGTTGCTTTTAGTTCTCCAGATTCCTGTTGGCCTTTCTCCAGCCGAAGCTGTAGGATAGACCATTATTACCTAAGGATGTGACAAATCAGGGTGTATGTTGGTATTTGATGTATTGTGGTCATGTGAAGAGTTTCTGAGCATAGTCATTCAATCTCTATTAGGGACAGATTTGCTTGTTCATTTTGCTGAAGGATCATGTTTGGATCATTTGATGGAACAGCATCTGTACAGCAGAATTTAAGCCTCCAGAATTCATACTTTTGAGAGTTGCAACATGGACAATTACTAAGAGGAAGACTGTGATAAGTAACTTAGAAGCAGTTACTTCTAAGGCAGGAGCCAAGAGTGACCAAATTAAAATAAAAGAATACCAGTCTCAACCTGAAGAGGCCACACAATCAGATATGAGGATATTAGCCAAATTGCATAATTTTATGATTTAGATGTTAGCTTCCCAGATAATTTTAGCACAGTACTCTGGATCTTTTAGTAAAGATCCAGAGGTCTATAGTTATGTAAGTACAACATTTTCCCCTAAGTCCCATCTTAAAAAAATGTTTTTACACATGTTCCACTTTGAAAGATCTCTATTTTGGACCACCTGTCCAAATTTATGAACCCCTTGGGTGAGGAATTGCTTCAGTAATATTGTCATTCTTCTGCTATTCTCTGTACCATTGCCCGTAGAATTCTGCCTACTTTTCAAGCCTCATGTGAAGTGTGAAGTAGCAAATAAGCAGTCTAAAATATTCCTTTGGTGGCTATTTTTTTAAATCTAAATTGAAGCCCAGAATTTCTCCTTTTTGAATTAAATTATCTAAATGTCTGTTTTTCTTAGAAGGGAAACTGATGGGTCAAAATGAACCCAGGATGATATTAAGAACTATTCTGAAGGTTGTCATCAGTTTACTGACATTACTGATCCCTGTTCAATTTACAAATTTCTGATTACAGTCAATAATCTTTTGTGCTTCAAATTACTCATATATGGATATCGAGTAGAAAAAGCATGACACCCATCCCATTACCTGGTACCAGGCCAATTCTATTTGACATCCACATATGAGTATTTTCAGTGAAAGCAGATCATTGTGTGGCTCCTCGCAAGTAGAATTGGATTTAAATCACAAAAGACTGTTGACTGCAATCTGTAAATTGGACTGGGATGAGGATTTAGCTTAACTAACACCTTTCTTATAAGGTCTGTAAAAGCAAGGCAGCCCTTCAATGTACCCCATGATTCCCTGGATTTTTCTATGCTCTATTTCTATGAAAGCTGGATTGCGAAGACTAACTCCTCTGTAGATTTCTTTTTTCTACAGAAAAATGAACATTCCTTTCTAGGTTTGACATATTAGAAACTTTAGATTTCTGTCTGGTCTATTGTGGTTTTACCATCTAAATAAGTTGCTTGGTAGTTCAGTTCAGTTAGCAAAGATTATAAAAAGGACTGTGTTTTGTCTGATTTGTAACAAAGGAATGGTACCAAATGAAGCTGGGTAGCTCCCAAAGTAAAATCTCCCATTAGAATATAATGGCTTTTGAAATGAAAAATTAACATTGTGAGATAAAATTTTCTGCGTACTTCTTTCTGTGTATCAGATGTAATGTATTCCACATGTAGAACATGGGAGTGGATAAAAGGACATGTGTTGTTGCAAAGTTTCTATATTTTTTCTGATGTGGCAAAACATTAAGTTTATATTTTAAGTTAATGAATTGTGAAAAGTGAAGCATGTATATTGTAATCCTTTAGAGCAACCAGTGGAAAAAACATGAGAAGGCATAGTAAATAAAAAGCCAATAATTAAAATGGTTTACTAAAAAATACTTGAAATTCAAAAGAGTAGAAAAAAGGGAAAACTGGAACAAAAGACAAAGGGACTAATAGACAAACTAATAATAATATTGTAGACTTAAATTCAACCATATTAATAATTACATTAAAGGTAAATTTTCTTTTAATAAAAAAAACCAGATATTGTCAATAAGAAAAAAAAATCCAACTATTTGCTATCTACAAGAAACCCACTTAAAGTATAATGATATAGATAGGCTAAAAATAGAAGCCTGAAAAATGATATACCATGCAAATACTAAAGAATAAAAAGAAGCTGGAGTGCCTATTTTAATTATCAGACAGAAGAAACTTCGGAACATGGAAAATTACTAGGAATAAAGAGGGACTCCAGTATTCTGGCCTGGAGAATTTCATGGAGTCTGTAGACCATGGGGTCACAAAGAGTCGGACACGACTGAGCAACTTTCACCTTCACTTTCAAAGAGGAACTTAACACAATTATTAAAGGTTCGATTTACCAATGAAGCATTAAGATTTTAAAAGTGTATGCATTAACAACAGAGCATAAAAAACTCTGCTTAAAGTGATGCAAATGCTGATAGAAGTTAAAGGAAACATAGACAAGTCCAGAATTATAATTACAGACTTTAATATTCTTCTCTTCATAATTATTTTAAAAGTAGATACAAAATCACCACGGATCTCAAATACTTGAATAATTTTATCAATCAACTAATCTGATTGTCATTTATAAAGCACTCTATTCAACAACAGGTACTTATTTATTTTTAAGGGTACATAGATAACTCTTTATGACCTCATGGACTATACAGTCCATGGATTTCTCCAAGCCATAATACTGGAGTGGGTAGCTTCTCCAGGGGATCTTCCCAACCCAGGGATCGAACCTAGGTCTCCTGCATTGCAGGCAGATTCTTTACCAGCTAAGCCACCAGGAAAACCCATAGATAACTCACCAAGACGGTTCATGTTATGAGTCATAAGAAACTTATTATATTAAATGAAATAATGCAACTGATATTATCTAATTATAAAGGAAGTAAAAATTAAAAACAAAAAATTACTTGGAAATTTTGTAAATATTTTGAAATTAGCATAATCCTATAGAAAATACAGATCAAAAAGGAAGTCTCAAGGGAAATCAGAAAATATTCTGAATAAATAGAAATTAGAATGTATTAAAATTTATGAGATACAGTTAAAGCAGTCCTTAGAGGGAAATTTGTAGCACTCAGAGCTGATGATGGAAAAAGAAAATTATCTCAAACAGATAGGAGTCACATTAATAAACTACAGGATTAGTGCAAACTATACCAAAAACAAGCAGAAAGAAGGAAATGATAAAGAGAGGAACACAGATCAAGAAACTGGAAATAAGCAAAAAAATAAAAAACAATAGAGGGAAACCAATAAGTGCTAAAAGATATTTCCTTGATAGATAAATACATTGACATACCTCTAGCAAGACTGATGAAGAGCAAAAGAAAGAAGGCACAAAATACCAATATTAGTAAGAAAAGTATCACTTCAGTCTAACATATATGAAAAGAAAATTAAGGGATTGCTATGAGTAACTCTATGCACATAAATTTGATAGCTTAGATGAAATAGACTGATTTCTTAAAAAACACAGCAAAATGATAGAGAGCCCAAAGAGTCCCATATCTATTTGAGAAATTGAATTTGTTGTTAAAGATGGTCCAAAAAAGAAAAACTCCAGGCCCAGATGATTTCATTAGTAAATTATACAAATATTTTTGAAAGAAATAACACCAATTTTGCATAATGCCTTCCACAAAATAAGGACCACCTCCCAACTTGTTTTATATACCTAGCATTACTTTGATACTTTGATACCATACCCAGATAATGGTAGTATAAGAAAATAAAACTGTAGATCAATATCTCTCATAAACATGGATGCAAAAATCCTCAACAAAATGCAGTAAATTAAATTCAGCATAAAAAAGAACAATACTTAATGATCAAATGGAGTTTATCTTGGGAATGCAAGGTTGGTTCACCATCTAAAAATCAGTGTTAACTCACCGTACTAAAAGACTTAAGAAAAGCCACATGATCATATCAATTGATGCAGAGGAATCACTTGAGAAATTTAATGTCCATTCATGATAAAATCTCCTTACAAACTAAAAGGAAGATGGAACTTTTGTAATACAGCAATGGGCATCTGCAAAAACAATTAGCAGTAACCTAAAACTAACATACCCACATCTCTTAAGTCTCCTGCATTGACGGGTAGGTTCTTTACCACCAGCGCCAACTGGGAAGCCCACGCCTAACATATCTGGTGGTAATAAACACTGGAACGGTTCTTCTGGAAAAGTTTGGCAGTTAAACACATACCTATCACAGCTGATTCCTAGGTACTGACTTTAAAGAAAAAGAACTTATGTTCACACAAAAGCATGGATGTGAATGTTTATAACAGTATTATCCATAATTGCCCCAAAGGAGAAACAAACTAAATTTTCTTCAGTGGGTGAATGGATAAACAAACCTTGGAATACATTGCAACTATAAAAAGAAATGGACTACTGACACACACAACAATGTGGTTGTATGTTTCATATTAAGCTAAAGAAGCCAATCTTTAAAGTTTAAATTTACATGATATTCTGAAAAGGACAAAACTATTGGGACAGAGTAATAGCACTTAACCAAGCTTACATGTGAGGTGAGAGTGACTACCTCCCGAATAGTAAGAAGGGATTTGGGGGGAGTTTGGGAATTGCTCTGTATCCTTTTGTGTGGCACTTACAAGAATTTGTACATGTGTGGAGAATTCCCTGGTGGCCTCCTGGTTAAGAATCCACCTTGTAACGTAGGGGATGTGGATTCGATCCCTGGTTGGGAAACTAAGATCCCACATCCCCTGGGCAGCTAAGCCCAAGAGCTGCAACCAAAGATTCTGCACGAAGCAACAGAGATCCTTGTGCCACTACTAAGAACCAGTCCAGTCTGACCAAATAAATAAATAAGTAAATGAATATTAAAAACTATACTTAATGACCAAAGCATTATATTTTTATTACTGTAATAAATAATCCTTGGATTATTTATTAATAAATAATTATTTATTATTTATAAAAATAATTATTTTTATTTCTAAATAAATAAAAATTATTTATTAATAAATAATTCAAAGATTATTTATTACATAGCACAATTTAACAGTCTAAAATCTTAGGCTTAAGGTCTGGAAAAAACAATTTAAATCAGAATCTCCTATGATTTAGACTAGCATTAGAAAAGTTCATAAGGCTAAACACTTTAAAAAAATCTGTCAATTCAATTTCTTTATTCAGTTCAGTCACTCAGTCATATTCGACTCTTTTCAACCCCATGAACCGTAGCACACCAGGCCTCCCTGTCCATCACCAACTCCCAGAGTCCACCCAAACCCATGTCCATTGAGTCGGTGATACCATCCAACCATCTCATCCTCTGTCATCCCCTTCTCCTCATGCCTCAATCTTTCCCAGCATAAGGGTCTTTTCCAGGTCTCTGAAAAAAATTTTGTGTCCCAAGACACATAGAACTAATGGGAAAAAATTTTAAAATAGTAATCATTACAAATTAAACCCAAATCTTGTACTAATTAAAATATTGTTCAAACATTATTTTTTTTACATAAAAAATAGCAAAAAGATGTGGATAAAACCAGGGGAAAGATGTGGAGTTATTTTTAGGTTAGAATTACATCACTCTACAAAATTCCTTGCTGGTCCAATGGCTAGAACTCCACACTTTCACTACGGAAGCATGGGTTCTTTCCCTGGGGAGCTAAGATCCTGCAAGCTGAGTGGCTTGAAAAAAAAAAATTAATTACATCACTAATTTGTTCAAAGCTTATCTATTTATCAAGTATGTTTTAAGACCATTGAATTAATTTCAAAAGCTCTGAGTGTCTAGCTTTTCTTCTACTTGGGGTCAAAGATGATTAACCAAATTCATGGTTAAGCCTTTTCTTCTGAGTTACCATTTTAGCTGGGAAAACATACAAAAGAAGCACAGTTAACATATTCTCTCTCTTTTTAAAAAAATTCTTGACTACCTAGAGTAGACACTTCTTGAGTGTGTAAATTAGTACAAAACAATATTTTAACGATCAATTAATCTCTAAGGTTTTACAAGAGCAGGGGAAAGGAGAAAGAAAGAAAAAGGAAAACATAGCTGGCTTTAGACAAATATAAAAGTATCATTGAAAAAGGCTAATTATCCCCTCTCTACAAGGAGGAAGTAGGCTTAGATATGGGAAAACCCATCTTCACCCTTAAACATTTTCAGGCTAGCATGAGTGTGCATATGCCCGCCCCCTCCCCACACCACCCCCCAACACAAACGGTCAAGATAAGGGGAGAGAGGCAGAGACAGGCTGAGAGAGAGAGAGAGAGAGACAGATCGACTATGCCTGTGTAAAGAGTACCATGTGATCCAGGAATCTCATTCCTAAGCATTTATTTGGAGAAAGCTCTAATTCCAAAAGATACTTGGCACCCCAGCTGTTCATAGCAGCACTATTTACAGTAGCGAAGACATGGAAACAACCTAAATGTCCATCAACAGATGAACGGATAAAGATATATATATATATATATAAAATGGAATATTCAGTTCAGTCGCTCAGTTGTGTCTGACTCTTTATGACCCCATGAATCGCAGCACGCCAGGCCTCCCTGTCCATCACCAACTCCCAGAGTTCACCCAAACTTATGTGCATCGAGTCAGTGATGCCATCCAGCCATCTCATCCTCTGTCATCCCCTTCTCCTCCTGCCCCCAATCCCTCCCAGCATCAGGGTCTTTTCCAACGAGTCAACTCTTTGCATGAGGTGGCCAAAGTACTGGAGTTTCAGCCTCAGCATCAGTCCTTCCAATGAACTTAGCCATAAAAGAATGAAATAATGTCATTTGCAGCAACATGGATAGGCCTGGATATTATCATACTAAGTGAAGTAAGTCAGAGAAAGACAAATATATCATATCACTTACATGTGGAATGGTAAAAAATGATACAAATTAACTTATTTATAAAACAGAAACAGACTCATAGACATAAAAAGCAAACTTACAGCTACCAAAGGGGAAAGGGGTAGGGAGGAATAAACTGAGAGTTTGGGATTAGCAGATACAAATTACTATATATAAAATAGATAACCAACAAGGCCCTACTGTACAGGGAACTATACTCAGTATCTAGAAAATAACCTCAAAACTGAATCACTCTGCTGTATACCTGAAAATAACACAACATTGTAAATCAACTATGTTTAAATAAAAATAAAAAAACCAGCAACTCAAGCCTTTGACAATTCTATCAAATGTACAATTTAAAGCTCCAATATCTTTTGATCACTGAAGCACAAAAATAAAAAGGAGGATTTCTCCTTTGTTATCAAAGTGATCTCTCTTTTATGTTGACAAAACAGAATCTTGTAAGTGTTGCTTCCCTTTTTTTGAATGTACTTTTCAAATGAATAACCTTATTCTTGTTAAAATTTCCCAAAGTGGCCACTGGGTGTTAGTAATAGAATTATGCCAGGTACAGAAAAATGCATATGAAAGAAAACAGAAATCAAGGAGGCACTCAGCCAGGCAGGCAAACTGATGGAGAAGGTCCCATTAGAATTTCAATCATGACCAAAAATGATGGTTATGCAAACCTCTAACCTCTAGAAACTGACAAAGGAGTGTCCCCAGCTGGGGTCCAGTGACCCTTCCATCTCTAGGTACCAAATGAAGCACTTCTCAGGGATACAAAGAGCAGACTGAGGAAGATCCTAATAAGATGTTGAAAAGGTGTCACAGGTCAAAGACTGTCCAAGGAATTTGATCTGTCAAAAACTACTGGACTTGGCAGTTCTTAGGGATGACTTGAGGCCTTGCTCTAGAGTTCATGAACTTCCTCTTCCTTAACTTGTCGTACAGACTCAAACAGAAAGTGACAAGAGAAGACAGAAACAAACTAGCAGGTTCCACCATAGGGGAGAGATTTCAGTGGGGGTGGGCCAATCAGTGATTGCATCTGGAGAACCTTTCAAACCTTCTGATAAGTGATCAAGTAGTGCTATTTATAGAAGGTAGAATGAATGACCGCCTAAAAGTTTCACCTGCCCATGTGCTCCATTGTGTCCGATTCTTTGCAGCCCCATGGGCTGTAGCCCACCAGGCTACTCTGCCCATGGAGTGAGGTACCACTTCTTACTCCAGGGGATCTTCCTGACCCAGAGATGGAACCCGTGTCTCCTGCGTGTCCTACTTTGGCAGGTGGATTCTTTACCACTAGCACCAGCTGGGAAGCCCTCATCTGATAATAGAAATTATGTAATACCTGGTTCTCAGTTTATCAGGGACTGGGGTTGCTAAGGATTTTTTGCTTATAAAGTCACATGAAGATTATAATTTTTACTTATTCTTTTCAGTTTTTTGCCGACTGAGTAATTTGAGATTTGAATTCAATAAAAGATTCTGGGGTATAAGAATACCATCTATGAAATACTTTAAAAGTGATAATAAACTTGTGGTGATATAAATATGATATAAATATGAATTCAGTCTTGTTCCAATCTTGGAGAGGTTTTCAGTCTAAATAGATACATATTTAAAATAACAAGAGGGCATCCATGTGTTGTTTTTGTCCTTCAGAAAATGAAGCTCCAGTTCAAATTATATTTACTATAGCTTCTGATAAATATTTAAAATATAACATTACAAAAATGTTTTTCAATTTCCATTTTCTAAGAGGTTTTTATAAGGAATATGGTTGGATTTTGCCAATTATCTGAGATTTTTTAATTTAATTAATTAATTTGGCTGTGCTGGGTCTCCACTGTTGCACAGGTCTTCTCTAGTTGCGGCGAGTGGGGACTACTCTCTACCTGCAGTATGTGGGCTTTTCTTTGCAGTGGCTTCTCTTGTTGCTGAGCCAGGGCTCTAAGGCACTTCAGTAGTTGTGGATCCCTGGCTCTAGAGCACAGGCTCTATAGTTGTGGCACATGGGCTTAGTTGCCTGAGGCATGTGAGCTCCTCCTGGGCCAGGGATTGAATTGGTGTCTCCTGCACTGGCAGGCGGATTCTTTACCACTGAGCCACCAGGGAAGCCCTATCTGAGATTTTTATCAGGAATATGGTTGCCTTTTCTACATCACTGGATATGATGTGATTTTTCTACTTTAATAAATATCTTAATATTGAATGGGCTTCCCTGGTGGCTCAGTGGTAAAAAAATCTGCCTGCCAATGCAGGAGATGTGGGTTTGATCCCAGGGTTGGGAAGATACCCTGGTGAAGGAAATGGCAACCCACTCCAGTATTCTTGCCTGGGAAATCCCATGGACTGAGGGGCCTTGTGGGCTATACTCCTTGGGATCCATAAAGAGTCAGACATGAGTTAGCAAGGAAACAAAGACAATATTGAACTGCTCTGCTGTTCCTGGTATGAAACACACTTGCTTTTGTACTTCTTTATTACACTTCTGGAATAGTTTTTTTTTAACATTGTATTTAGGATTTTGGCATCTGTATTCATAGACACTCTTTCAACTTTCACTAGGCTAGCTTAACACAAACAAGAAATTCCTTGTTTCAGAAATGTTTGATAGAGTTTTTCTCCAAAATTATCTAGTCCTATTGTCTTTTTGGGATGAAAATCTTCTCACTTTTTTCTTCAGTTCAGTTCAGTCACTCAGTCATGCCCAACTCTTTGCAACCCCATGGGCTGTAGCACTCCAGGCCTCCCTGTCCATCACCAACTCCCAGAGTTTACTCAAACTCATGTCCATTGAGTCAGTGATGCCATCCAACCATCTCATCCTCTGTCGTCCCCTTCTCCTCCCACCTTCAATATTTCCCAGCATCAGGGTCTTTTCAAATGAGTCAGCTCTTCGCATCAGATGGCCAAAGCACTTTTTTCTTACCTGTTTGATTTATTCAGTGCCTCCACAAGAATGTACTAAGCGTCTCTATCCAGTAGCTCTGGAAAGTAGTCTGGGTGTGGGCATTTACTGTGTTGAGCAGTGCATCCATGTGTGGGTCTAAGAATCTATTCAAATTTCCTACCTCCTCTTGAAGCAGTTTGGCAATTTTTGTTTTTCCAGTATATGATATGTTTGATCTGGATATTCTAATTTATTGTCATAGAATATATGAGTATATTTCCCCTTGTATTTCTAATAGTTTATTTTTTTCTGTTTATTTCCTGGTCAGGCAGTGATATATAAAACAAGATCTAAAAATGATACATTATTATAATAATTGCTAATGCTTACATAGTACTTCCAATTTATTCTGTTTTTCTTACACTATTTTATATAATCCTCAAAAAGCCCTATGAAGTAGACCTAAACTGAAAGCTTATACCCTTTTAAAGATCCTATGCCAACTTCCTATATGGCATATTGAAATCTGATTTTGTGTCTTGCCATTATTTCTTTTTTTCCCAAAGGAACATTTCTATCCACCACCCCCCCCCCTTTTTTTTTCTTGTTTAGCTTAAGTGTTTCAGTGTCTCCATAAGAAATAATACTAGAGAGAAGAAATGAGGCCAAGAACAGCACCACAAAGGAAAAGATAGATAGTTTTTTTTTAAAGAAATACCTCTTGCTGTCTTTTTTGTTTTGGAGCAAATGTTTACTCGTTAAATAACTGGTATGAACATTCTTAAAGCTCTTACAAGACAAAGCTAGGAAAAAGTAGATGTGCTGAAATTGTAAACAGTATAAAACCTCCTTGGGTGGACAGGAATCAGAAGATGATAGTCTCAAATATTTCTCTTAGAGAAGAGGTCTTGGAATTTGATTTGTGTAGGTATAGAAGGTAGAACTAACTCAGACAAGTTTCCCAGGATGTAGATATTGAATAAACTTGAGGGAGAACTTTCTAGGAATTGGAGCTTCTGTCTATGAAGCTTCTATACACATGAACTTGGGCAAACTCGGGGAGATGGTAAGGGACAGGGAAGCCTGGTGCTGGCTGAAGCCTGGCATGCTGCAGTCCATGGGGTCCTGAAGAGTCAGACACGACTTGGCAACAGAACAACATCTGTGAAGAGGAGGGACTGCCTCACAGTGTAATGAATTTCCTCTTCACATAGGATGACCATATGAAATTTTGAGAGTGAAATCATATACTAATAATTATAGTTTCATAATTAAAAAAATATGAAATCAATAAATTGTAAAAATTTCTTATTGGTAAACTTATATAATGAAAGTTTATTCAAAAACTTTAAAAATAAAATTCTTAATAAAGATAAATCTATGTATATTAAAGCAAAATATGAAAATTAGTATGGATTATCCCTTATGATTATACAGTGGAAGTAAGAAATAGATTTAAGGGACTAGATCTGATAGAGTGCCTGATGAACTATGGACTGAGGTTCGTGACATTGTACAGGAGACAGGGATCAAGACCATCCCCATGGAAAAGAAATGCAAAAAAGCAAAATGGCTATCTGGGGAGGCCTTACAAATAGCTGTGAAAAGAAGAGAATCGAAAAGCAAAGGAGAAACGGAGAGATATAAGCATCTGAATGCAGAGTTCCAAAGAATAGCAAGGAGAGATAAGAAAGCCTTCTTCAGCGATCAATGCAAAGAAATAGATGAAAACAACAGAATGGGAAAGACTAGAGATCTCTTCAAGAAAATCAGAGATACCAAAGGAACATTTCATGCAAAGGTGGGCTCGATAAAGGACAGAAATGGTATGGACCTAACAGAAGCAGAAGATATTGAGAAGTGTCAAGAATACACAGAAGAACTGTACAAAAAAGATCTTCGTGACCCAGATAATCACGATGGTGTGATCACTCACCTAGAGCCAGACATCCTGGAATGTGAAGTCAAGTGGGACTTAGAAAGCATCACTATGAACCAAGCTAGTGGAGGTGATGGAATTCCAGTTGAGCTATTTCAAATCCTGAAAGATGATGCTGTGAAAGTGCTGCACTCAATATGCCAGAAAATTTGGAAAACTCAGCAGTGGCCACAGGACTGGAAAAGGTCAGTTTTCATTGCATTCCCAAAGAAAGGCAATGCCAAAGAATGCTCAAACTACCACACAATTGCAATCATCTCAATGGCACCCCACTCCAGTACTCTTGCCTGGAAAATCCCATGGATAGAGGAGCCTGGTGGGCTACAGTCCATGGGGTCGCTAAGAGTCGGACACGACTGAGCGACTTCACTTTCACTTTTCACTTTCACGCATTGGAGAAGGAACTGGCAACCCACTCCAGTGTTCTTGCCTGGAGAATCCCAGGGACGGGGGAGCCTGGTGGGCTGCCGTCTATGGGGTCGCATAGAGTCGGACACGACTGAAGCGACTTAGCAGCAGCAGCAGCAGTAGCACACTCTAGTAAAGTAATGCTCAAAATTCTCCAAGCCAGGCTTCAGCAATACGTGAACTGTGAACTTCCAGATGTTCAAGTTGGTTTTAGAAAAGGCAGAGGAACCAGAGATCAAATTGCCAACATCCTCTTGATCATGGAAAAAGCAAGAGAGTTCCAGAAAACATCTACTTCTGATTTATTGACTATGCCAAGGCCTTTGACTGTGTGGATCACAATAAACTGTGGAAAATTCTGAAAGAGATGGGATTACCAGACCACCTGACCTGCCTCTTGAGACACCTGTATGCAGGTCAGGAAGCAACAGTTAGAACTGGACATGAAACAACCGACTGGTTCCAAATAGGAAAAGGAGTATGTCAAGGCTGTATATTGTCACCCTGCTTACTTAACTTGTATGCAGAGTACTTCATGAGAAACCCTGGGCTGGAAGAAGCACAAGCTGGAATCAAGATTGCCGGGAGAAATATCAATCATCTCAGATATGCAGATAACACCACCCTTATGGCAGAAAGTGAAGAGGAACTAAAAAGCCTCTTGATGAGAGTGAAAGAGGAGAGTGAAAAAGTTGGCTTAAAGCTCAACATTCAGAAAACGAAGATCATGGCATCTGGTCCCATCACTTTATGGCAAATAGATGGGGAAACAGTGGAAACAGTGTCAGACTTTATTTTTTTGGGTTCCAAAATCACTGCAGATGGTGATTGCGGCCATGAAATTAAAAGATGGTTACTCCTTGGAAGGAAAGTTATGAGCAACCTAGATAGCATATTCAAAAGCAGAGACATTACTTTGCCAACAAAGGTCCGTCTAGTCTAGGCTACGATTTTTCCAGTGGTCATGTATGGGTGTGAGAGTTGGACTGTGAAGAAAGCTGAGCGCCGAAGAATTGATGCTTTTGAACTGTGGTGTTGGAGAAGACTCTTGAGAGTCCCTTGGACTGCAAGGAGATTCAACCAGTTCATCCTGAAGGAGATCAGCCCTGGGTGTTCTTTGGAAGGAATGATGCTGAAGCTGAAACTCCAGTACTTTGGCCACCTCATGTGAAGAGTTGACTCATTGGAAAAGACTCTGATGCTGGGAGGGATTGGGGGCCGGAGGAGAAGGGGATGACAGAGGATGAGATGGCTGGATGGCATCACTGACTCGATGGACATGAGTCTGAGTGAACTCTGGGAGTTGGTGATGGACAGGGAGGCCTGGCATGCTGTGATTCATGGGGTCTCAAAGAGTCGGATATGACTGAGTGACTGAACTGAACTGAGTATGGATTATCTATATTCAAATTATATAAGCAGAGTTTTTTGTCTTATTTTATTACTTTCTTTTTAAGAAAATTTTTGGAATTATTTGAATATTTAGTCAGTAATTCATAGCTTTATAAACTGAGAAGTTATAAACCTTTGCATTCATTTCCCTGTAATATTTCACATATATCGGCTCTATATTTCCCTTGTTTCCCCAAGAATCCACTGAGTGGCAGGCTGAGTGCTTTGGGTGCCCCGTGGGCTGGGATGACTATGACAAGAACCGTTGCCTCAGCCACACCCCACTGGCTGGACTTTTGCTAATCAGCCGGGTGGCAAGCACTAAGGTGGTATTCGTATGCATTTCCTTTTGTTACTGAGTGTCCTGCAGGCTCTTCTTGGGAGACTGTTGTTTTCTTCATAGAAAGGCATGGATATCTATTGGATTTACCATCCACTCAAGTGGGACCTCCACTCCCTGCACAAAATTTCAGTTTGTCCTAGCTGAGTCAGAGCTGAAGCTGGAAAAGTGGAACACCACAAGACGTATGGCAACATTGTTAATGCACTATTACTAATAATACTGGGTTAAAAATGAAAAACCTAGGGCAAAAGCTAAACTGAACAGACCAACAATATGATGGAGTAAGAGGAGACCATCCTTGGCAACCAGCTGTGATGATCTCAGACATGCAGAGCTGTTTTCTCTTTTATTAAGCATAAATTCTGTACAGGCAGAAAGAATTAAAAATAAAAATTTATGGAGTATTTTAAGTATGTCTAAAATGTCCTGCCTCTAGTGCTGTTTGTTTGGCGCATAGACAGTGCAGACCTCCACAAAGAGAAGAAAGTAGCTGGCTGTTCCTGAGTGATGGAGCTGAGGACCCTGCACTTGCATCTGGGCTCGCTATCGGCTGGCCTTACACACTCAGTGTGTCCTTTTCTCCTCTGTAAACTGGAGATGACAATAGTACCTATGTCACAAGGTTGCTACGAAGATTAAACAGCCCAACATTTGCAAAATAGCATTCGCTCTGTAATTGTCAAATGAAATAAAGTCAGCTCCACAGCCTTGTGGGAGAGAAAAGGAAATGTGTTTTGCTCTACTGTGTTCTGTTCGTCAAACTGACTGTTGAGAGTTTCTCTTCACTCTCTACAAGGAAAGAATTGCTTTCAGTGCTAAAATAAGAATCCTATTCGATACGGTGACGGAGACACAATGACACGATTGCTGCTCCTCTCAAAGGGCCCTTAATACAAGACCATCTTGCTTGTGATTAGAAACTTAATTAAGGGCCTTTAGGTCCTTGCACTCTGGTTAGGAGACACTTTTAAGATCCTGAAACCCTGAGCTACCCAGGATACTTTCTGCAAAGAGCATCAGCCTTGGACAGTAAGTAGCAGCTTCATGGAAGAAAATAAGAATGAGCTGAAAATCTCTTCAGACTCCTGTCATAGCTACAAGGGAGAACAAAAATGTTAGCACTGTAAACAGGACCATGATTCATCATCATATGGCCTCTGAAATTACGGTCATGGAAACCAAAACACTGTACATAAGAAATCATATAGCAACATTGATATACTGTAAGATTATGTCATTATTCTGGTTTTAAATTTAACTGCCTGTCATTCTGTGTTTATATTAGCCCCATACCAGTGTGGGGCATTTAGTTTTTTTCTTTTTTCATTCTAGAATAAAATGTTCTTTCACTGAAAAACTGTTCAGATGAATCATAGCCTAGGAAGTACACGTGGGCAGCTCATAATAAAATAAAAGCATTACCTTTGCTAAAGCATCAGAATAATATTTTTTTTTTTAGCAAGATGCACTTTGCATTCATTGGTAATTACTATGTTTTTAAAAACAGCAGCTGAAAAAAAGCTTGTACTTCTTATTACTGGCCTCTGACTCACCTGAATGTTAGTGCCTGTAGATCAGTGGTCTCCAGCCTTTTTGGCACCAGGGACCACTTTCTTGGAACACCGTTTTTCCACGGACTGGGGTGGGGGATGATTTCAGGATGATTCAAGCACATTATATGTATTGTGCACTTCATTGCTGTTATTATTATAACAGCTCCACCTCAGATCCAGTACTCTTGCCTGGAAAATCCCATGGACGGAGGAGCCTGGTAGGCTACAGTCCATGCAGTCCTGAAGAATCGGACACGACTGAGCGACTTCCCTTTCACTTTTCACTTTCACGCGTTGGAGAAGGAAATGGCAACCCACTCCAGTGTTCTTGCCTGGAGAATCCCAGGGACGGGGGAGCCTGGTGGGCTTCCATCAATGGGATTGCACAGAGTCGGACACGACTGAAGCGACTTAGCAGCAGCAGCAGCCACCTCAGATCATCAGATGTTAGATCTCGGAGGTTGGGGACCCCTACTCTAGATGATGCCAGATTGACTTTTTTTCGACAAGAACACCCCAAGATTAGCCACGAACTAGGGTAATCTGGCCATGGTGTTCCCACTTCTCGGACCTCACTCCTGTCCGTTGTCACCTAGTTAGTACAGTCTCAGTTCCAGTTCTTATTCTTCAGACATGATGATGAAAGAAATTTGAGATTATGTGTCAAACAGGTAGCTTCTGTCTCTTTACTGATGAAGTGGACTTGTCTCAATAAAGACTTGCTGAAAAGCTGTCTACATGGCTATGTTATAAAGGAGTTAGTTGCTAAGGGATAAAGACATGATTAGCCACACAAGAACACAGATGCACTTCCACACACAGCTCACACTCATTTCCATCTGTTCAAATTCACAGACCCTTCAAAACAGAAGTCTGAGCTTAAAAAGAACATGACCAGTGAAACTCTTCCTCCTAAATTTCAGGACTTCTTAATATACCCCACAACCTCAAAAGAAAGAACAATTTGTTCAACAAGGAACAAAGTTTTTAGAAGTTCAGGTTTTGTTTCTATAAAGAAAAATCTCTTGCATTTCAAATATCTGCAGTGAAAGAATTTGAGTCTTTATTAACTTTTGCAGTAAGAAGTCAACTTTTTCATAGGCATAAATCCTTAATTGTTTCATTAGTGAAGAACTAAGTAATTTATATTTGAAGTTCAGGCATACCGTGTATTGATTTGCTTAATGCAGAAGGTGGCAAGCTATGGCATGCAGACTTAATCTAGCTTTCACCTATTTTTGGAAATATTTGTTGGAACATAGCCACATTCATTCATTTAGATATTGTATATAGCTGCTTTTACTTAGAGACTGTGTTCAGAGTGTAAAGGAATTTCACAGAAATTACTGGTCCTTGACAGAAAAAGTTTGTTGTTCTCTTTCATATTTTCATAAAACCCTCATAGGTTTTCATTGTGGTTGCTTGCATAGTGAATCCTGGTGGAGAGAAGAAAAGTAATATAGGTACAACTTAGCGAAGTTTTCGATAGTTTTGTATTTTGTGCTACCTTTGTTTACCCACCCAAGCAAAGTTGCTTCTTATTTCCTTTGTGTTTCTCTAGACTCTAGAGATAGGTCTGTTTTTGCAGTCATTGGTTTAAATGCTTGTCTTTCCTATTTGATGTCGAGTAAACTTGAGAGTAAGGTTCACGCTTGACTTAATTTTTTATTCTCAAAATCAAACAATACTTGGTATAATACTAAAAATTTTAAGGAGTTGAATTAAATTGGACAGAATTTCCGAGCAACCCAAAGCAGAAGCATTTTATGATGAGTGCAAAGAAGCCAAGAATGCATTCACCCTCAGAGCATTTTGAAGCCAAGAATGCATTCACCCTCAGAGCATTTTAAATTTAAAATAACATGGACTCTAACCATAGGATTATATAGAATAATAGGAATTATAAGCCTCCAATACCTCTTGGTCATACAGCTCAAAATCAGTAATCAGGAAGTGTGTTTAAAAAAGATGAAGATTTAATTTTTGCTTTTGATTTTAATTTGTCTTTTAAAAATAAATACTATGAATTCCTAATCATTGAAATGATGATGAAATGGGATTTTATAGTTAATCGAATATCTGGCTAGTTACTATATAGTTTTATGTTTTCAATTTTTAGGGGGAAAATGATGAAATAAACATAAAGCCATCTGGATAGATTCTAACTTGCTTTGATTTTAAAATTGTTTTGAAATGCTCTTCAGGATTTTGAAGTAACACAGTTATAATGAATGTAAATAGTAGGTGGTCAAATACTTATTGATTTGCATTCTACCTTCAAAGTAGATAATCTGAGAAATTGGGCTGAAAATATGCTGACCCTCAGGTATATATTTTGAAAATTGCTTTAAAACTTCCTGTTATCAGCTTGGTTATTTGTCATTTATATTTTTCACATAAAAGTCAATTGTGGTTAAAAAAGACAAAAACAACTCTTTAGTTATTTGAGTTTCTAGGCTATTTACACTGTAGACAAAGGAAGATTTTACAGTTTTTAAATACCATGAGAATTGGCACGGTTCTACAATCCTTTTCCTTTCACTTTTGATGTCAGTAATAAATATTAGTTTGTACCCATCTTAAACAGCAGAAGCAAACACTCTGCTATCAGTCTTCCAAAACTGGTTTTCTGTCTCAGTGGCGAAAGTGATGACTGTTATGGGCCTACCGAGGGAGGGGTGAGTGTAAATCCTGATTCAGCCCTTTATTATTTGTGTGATCATGGGCAACTTATTTAATCTATGTTTCAATGTCCTTATCTGTGAAATAAGGAAACTTAACGGGGTTATGGTAGGGATTAATAAGTTAATGAATATAAAGTCTGTAGTCAGCAAGTTTCTGGCCCATACTTAGAGTTCTGAAAATGGTAACTATTTTCCTCATAGTTCAGGTTATTAAAAATTATTTATTCTTTTATTTTTAAGATTAACATGCAACAGAATTCATTTTGGGGATGAACAGTTCCATGTGTGTATACACTCGCATAACCATCATTACACTTGGGATGTAGAGCAGGTCTGCCACCCCGAAAGTCCCTCACGCTGTTGCTTTGAAGCCATACTTTTTCCCCAAGCCCTAACCTGTGACAGTCACTGATCCGGTTTTCCTCACCAGGTTTTTTCCTTTTCCAGACTGTGACATAAATGGAGTCATACAATGTAACCTTTTGAGACTGTCTTCTTCATCCAGCAGGAAGCATTTGGGATTCATCCAAGTTTTTCTGTGTGTCAGTAGTTGGTTCCTTTTATTGCTGAATAGTATTCCATTGTATGGATATATCAGTTTGTTTATCCATTCACTCGCTTAAGGACATTTGGCT
Organism: Bubalus bubalis; assembly: GCF_019923935.1. Taxonomy (NCBI): domain Eukaryota; kingdom Metazoa; phylum Chordata; class Mammalia; order Artiodactyla; family Bovidae; genus Bubalus; species Bubalus bubalis. The sequence goes on along the minus strand of NC_059157.1, from coordinate 97,190,438 downwards.
TCGTTCCAGTTTTTTTTACAATTTTGAATAGAGCTACTGTGTGAACCTATGTTGTGCGACATGTTTTCATTTCTCCTGGGTAAATGTTTAGGAGTGGGGTTTTGGGGTCATATAGCAAGATGTATTTAACTTTATAAGAAACCGTCAAATTCTTTTGCAGAGTGATTGTATCATTTTGCATTTCAGGAATCCAGGAGTTCTGGTTGCTGTGCATCCTCACTGATACTTACCTCACTGATACTTAGTTTTGTTATATGCGTGCATGCTCAGTTGCTTCAGTCGTGTCCCACTCTTTGCGACCCCGTGGACTGTAGCCCACCAGGCTTCTCTGTCCGGGGGATTCTCTAGTCAAGAGTACTGGAGGGCATTGTTTGCCCTCCTCCAGGGGATCTTCCCAACCAAGGGATCAAACTCTAGTCTCTTTATGTCTCCTGAATTGCAGGTGGATTCTTTACTGCTAAGCCACTTAGCCTTTCTGATAATGTGAGGTGGTAGCTCAGTGTTTTTTTTTTTGTTTTTGGCCATATGTGAGAACTTACCTGCCAATGCAGGAGCCGCAGGAGACTAGAGTTCGATCCCTGGGTGGGGAACTTCCCCTGGAGGAGGAAATGGCAACCCACTCCAGTGCTCTTGCCTGGAGAATCCCAGGGACAGGGGAGCCTGGTGGGTTACAGTCCATGGGATCGGAAAGAGTTGGACACGACTGAGCAGGAGCAAGATGATGACGTGGCTAGTTCCCCAGCAGAGACTGAACCTGGGGCCTTGGCAGTGAAAGCCCGGAGTCCTAACCACTGGACCCCGGGGAATTCCCTGTTTTTTATTTTGGTTTGTTAGTGATAATAACGTTGAGCATATTCTCATGTGCTTATTTGGAAACCATGTATTTTCTTTGGTGCAATGTCTATATGAATATTTTGTCCATTTTAAAATTGCGTTGTTTTCTTATTGCTGAGTTTTTGAGAGTTCTTTGAACATTGTTTTTATGTTCTGGATAGAAATCTTTTATCAGATATATGATGTATGTATTTTCTTTCAGTTTGTGACTTAGCGGTCTTTTACAAAATGAAAGTTTTAAAGTTTGATGAAGTCTAATTTATAATTGTTTTCTTTTATGAATTGTAGTTTTGGCGTCATGTCTGAGAACTCTTTGCTTAACTATGTATCATGAAAATTTCTCCTACATTTTATTCAGAAGTTTTATAATTTTATGTTTCACATTTAGATCTAGGATTGACTGAGTTAATTTTGTATAAAGTGTAAGGATTTTTTTTTTTTTTTTTTTTGTAAAAAATCAATTGGTCCTAGTTGTGTGGGTCTCTCTCTGGATTTTCTTTTATTACATTTGTCTTTGTGTGTGTCTCTTTGACAATAGCACACTATTATTATAGTTTAATTTTTAAATTACTTCTGACCTTATTCTGCTCTCTCAAAATTGTTTTGGCTATTCTTTCTCTCTCTCTCTCTTTTTTTTTTTTTTTTTTGGCTTTTCTATATGAATTTTAGAATCAGCTTATATATGCTTACAAAATCCTACTGGATTTTTATTGGAATTACATTATATCTATAGATTAATCTGAGGAGAATTGACAGCTTTATTACATTGAATCTTTAATCCACTAACACAATATGTCTCTCCATTTATTTAGAACTGCATTGAGTTCTTTCTTCAGAATTATGTAAATTTCTGCATACAGGTCTTGCACATATTTTGTTAGATTTATACCTAAGCATTTCATTATTTGGGAGCTTTTATGTTTTAAAAAATTATTTTTAGTTTCCTATTGTTCATCAAGGCTATGGTTTTTCCAGTGGTCAGGTATGGATGTGAGAGTTGGACTGTGAAGAAAGCTGAGCACCGAAGAATTGATGCTTTTGAGCTGTGATGTTGGAGAAGACTTTTGAGAGTCCCATGGACTGCAAGGAGATCCAACCAGTCCATTCTGAAGGAGATCAGTCCTGGGTGTTCTTTGGAAGGAATGATGCTAAAGCTGAAACTCCAGTACTTTGGCCATCTCATGCGAAGAGTTGACTCATTGGAAAAGACTCTGATGCTGGGAGGGATTGGGGGCAGGAGGAGAAGGGGACGACAGAGGATGAGATGGCTGGATGGCATCACTGATTTGATGGACGTGAGTCTGAGTGAACTCCAGGAGTTGGTTATGGACAGGGAGGCCTGGCATGCTGCGATTCATGGGGTGGCAGAGTCGGACACGACTGAGCGACTGAACTGAACTGAACGGATTGTTCATCATTAGCAACTAGAAATGATTGATTTTTGTGTGTTGATTATATATCCTGAGACCTTGCAAAACTCATTTTTTAGTTTTTAGGTTTTTGTTATTGTTGTTGTTCTTTGTAAACCACTTTGGATTTTCTACAAAGACAATTTTCTCTCTTGCGAATCAGAGTAATTTGATTTCTCCTTTTCCAATCTTCTTGATGTTGAATAGAAGTGGTGAAAAAGGATATTTTTGCTTTGATCCTCATTTAAGGGGGGAAAACTTTCAACTTTTCATAAACAAGAGCGTTAGTGAATTTGGTTTTGTTTTTGTTTTCCTTAGTAGATGATATTACTCTTTAACAAGAAAGTTAGTCTGTTCCTAGTTTGTAGAGTATTTTTGTGTGTGTGTCATGAAGTGATTTAAAACTTGAGCAAAAAACTTTTTGTGATATCTATTGATTTCTCTTCTTTAGATGGTTAATATCGTAGATATATTGATTGATCACAGGGTCTCATGGTCATTATTTTATATATTACTGCATTCTATCTGCTGCTATTTTGTAGAGGATTTTTGTGTCAATGTTCAGGAGTGATATTAGTCTGTAATTTTATTTTAGTTTCTTGTGGTTTTTGTCCAGTCCGTGGTTTTCTTTACTTTCTTGTCCTCTTTGTCTCCCAGAAGAATGCTGGCTTCATAATCAGGTTTGAGAAGTGTTCCCTGTTCTTTTATTTTCAGGAAGAGACTGTAGAGCTGATGTTCTTTCTTCTTTAAATGTACCAGTGAAACCATCTGAGCCAGGAGATTTTTGGAAAGGTTTTACCTTGACTGCTGCTGCTGCTGCTAAGGTGCTTCAGTCCTGTCCGACTCTGTGTGACTCCAGAGACGGCAGCCCACCAGGCTCCCCTGTCCCTGGGATTCTCCAGGCAAGAACACCGGAATGGGTTGCCATTTCCTTCTCCAAAGCATGAAAGTGAAAAGTGAAAGGGAAGTCGTTCAGTCGTGTCTGATTTACCTTGACTAGACAGTTTTAATTTTTAACAGTTGTAAGTCTATTTGGAATGTCAATTTCATCTTGGTTGAGTGTTGATAGTTTATGATTTTTGAGGTGTTGGCTGATCCATTTTGTAAAGTTATTGGATAATGTAAAATTAATTGTTCATAGTATTCCTTTATTTTTCTTTCAACACCTGTAGGACCTGTGATGATATTCCATTTTAGGCCTGAAATTAATGACTTCTATCTTTTTCTTTTTCAGTTTTTGATAAAATTTGCCAACTTTGTTAGCCTTCCTAAGGTTAATAATGAGAAGGGACTGGCAACCCCCTCCAGTATTCTTGCCGGGAGAATCCTGTGGACTGAGGAGCCTGGTGGGCTACAGTCTACGGGGTTGCAAAGCGTCGGACACGACTGAGGAACTAACACATACCCACACACATGCTGCTGCTGCTGCTAAGTCACTTCAGTCGTGTCCGACTCTGTGCAACCCCATAGACAGCAGCCCATCAGGCTCCCCCGTCCCTGGGATTGTCCAGGCAAGAACACTGGAGTGGGTTGCCATTTCCTTCTCCAATGCATGAAAGTGAAAAGTGAAAATGAAGTTGCTCAGTTGTGTCCAACTCTTAGCGACCCCATGAACTGCAGCCTACCAGGCTCCTCTGTCCATGGGGTTCTCCAGGCAAGAGTATTGGAGTGGGGTTCCAGTGCCTTCTCTGACCCACACACATATGAGGTTAATAAAGTCCAATTTTTCTTCTCTATTTTTTTTCTATGTTCAATTTCTGCTCTTATCTTCATCGTGTCATTTCCCCCTTACTCTTGCTTTTGAGTTCAGTTTTTTTTCTCCCTTGTTTCTTAATGTAAAAGTTTGGATTACTGATGAAGCTTCCCTGGTAGCTCAGCTGGTAAAGAATCTGCCTGCGATGCAGGAGATCCTGGTTGGATTCCTGGGTCAGAAAGTCCCCTGGAGAAGTGATAGGCTACCCACTCCAGTATTCTTGGGTTTCGCTGGTGGCTCAAAGGGTAAAAAATCTTCCCGCAATGTGGGAGACCTAGATTTGATCCCTGGGTTGGGAAGATCCCCTGAAGAAAGGAACAGCTACACACTCCAATATTTTTGCCTGGAGAATTCTATGGACAGAGGTCCACGAACAGAGGAACCTGGCAGGCTACAGTCCATGGGGTCGCAAAGAGTCAGATAAGACTGAGAGACTTTCACTTTCACTTGGATTACTGACTTGAGACCTTTATTTTTTTCTAACCTAAGTATTTAATACTATAAATTTATCTCAGTGGATGGCTTTAGAGTCATCCCTCAAATTTTAATATGTTGGACTTTATTTTTTTAAGTGTATTTTTTAACTTTTCATGAGATTTTTTTTTCTTGACCTGTTGCTTATTTATTAATATGTTGTTAAATATCTAAGGGAGTTTCCCTGGTAGCACAGTGGTAAGGATTCTGCTGGCAATGCAAGAGACATGGGTTTAATCCCTGGATCGGGAAGATCCCCTGGAGAAAGAAATTGCCACCCACTCCAATATTCTTGTCTGGGAAATTCCATGGACAGAGGAACCTGGGGTTCCTCTTCGGTCCATGGGGTCGAGAAAGAATCAGATACAACTTAGCAACTAAACAACAACAACTTAATATCTAAGTGTTTAGAAATGTTTCTGTTATCTTTTATTATTATTTTTTGTTTAACTCTATTATGGAGGATGTATTTTTATAATTATACTTTTTTAAAAATTGTCAAGTTTTATTTTGTAATCCAAGACATAGTCTACATTGGCGATTGTTTCAGGCACTTGAAAATAATGTGTGCTTGGCTGTTAGTGGGTGTTCTATAAATGTGAATTAAATCCATTAGTGATGGTGTTGTTCAACTCTTCTATGCCTTTTCTGATATTTGTTGGCTTGTTCTATCAAATGCCGAGAGATGTTGAGGTTATCAGATATAATTATAAATTTTTTTCATTTGGTCGATTTTTGATTTATGTATTTTGAAGCTTTGCTGTTCATTTATGATTATTTTGTCTTCTTGGTGGATTGACCCTTTTATTATTATGTAAAATCCCTTTTTATCACTTTAACTTTCTTTTGATTAGTGTTTGTATGATAAATCTTTTTTCCATCGTTTTTCCTTTAAGCTACCTAATTTTTATTTTTAAATTGTTTCTGACAATCTGCTTTTTAATGTGTATGTTTAAACTATTTACATTTAATACAGTTACTGACATATTTGGATTTGTCTATAATTTCGTTATTTATTTTCTATTTCTCCCCTTTATTATTTGCTTTTCTGTTTCTTCTTTACTGCCTTTCTTTGGACTATATGATTTTTTTATTATTTCACTTTATTTATTGTGTGTTTGACTCTTTTTCATAGTTTATGTGGTGCTCAGGAGTTATGCTTAATTTTTCACAGCTTATATAAAATCAATATTTACTACTTCAGTTAGAATGTGGAAAACTCACCACTGTGTAGCTCCTTTTATTCTCTTCCATTTATGTTGTAGCTGTCTCATGTATTACTTTAATGTGCACTGAAAAATAATCAGACAATGTAATAATTTTTGTTTTCATCTATCAAATGTACTTTAAAGAGCTCAAGAGAAGTTCTATTTACCCAATTATCTACTATATCAGTAGCTTTCCCTTCATTCCTTTTGATACAAGTTTTCCTTTGGTATCATTTGCCTTTAGTTTTAAAATTTTCCTTTAGCAATTGTTTTAGAGCAGGTTTTCTAGCAAAAAGTTTTCATCATTTGAGAAAACATTTACTTTATTCCTGAAAGAAATTTATGTTCTTGATCATATTGAGCCAATTCCTTCTGGTCTCTGGCGTTTCAGATAAGAAACAATGTTTAAATTGTTGTTCCCCTATAATTAAAATATTGTTCTTTTGTCCTACTTTTTAATGTTTTTAATTTGTTTTCAAATTCTAGAAGTTTGATTATAAAATGTCTTGGCATGAATTCTTTTGTTTTTAATTAGTTAATTATTTTTGGTTGTGCTGGGTCTTCATTGTTGGGCAGTGGCTTTCTCTAGTTGCAGCTAGCAGGGGATACTGTGTGCCCTCTTACATGGGCTCCTCATTGCGGTGGCTTCTCTTGTTTTGGAGCATAGGCTTAGGTGCACGGGCTTCAGTAGCTGGAATGCATGGCTCAGTAGTTGCAACTGCCGGGCTCTAGAGCACAGGCTCAGTAGTCCAGGTGCATGGGCTTTGTTCCTCCTCCGCATGTAGAATCTTCTGGACCAGGGATCGAACCCGTGTCCCCTACTTTGGCAGGCAGATTCTTATCCACTATACCACCAGGGAGGTCCAGCATGAACTTCTTTGTATTTATCACATTTGAAGTTCACTGAACTTTTAACATCTATAAATTCTTGACTTTCACCAAAAGTAGGACATTTCAGTTATTACTTCTTCAGATGTTCTCTGCACCATTCTTTTTTTTTCCTTCTAGAACTCCAATTATACAAATATTAGACTTTTGGTTACTGTTGCATAGTCCTCTTTCCTGTCATCTCCATTCTGCTACTGAACCTATCTAGTAAGCTTTTGTTAGACATGTAAAGTTTGAAAAGCAATATGCTGTTGAAAGGTTCATAGAAAATCCCTTGCATGCTGTTGAGTCTTGCATTTGTCCAGATTTTATATTTTTAACAAAATGAACAGTTATTACTCATAGTTACATTAATATAAGCTGCCAGACCAATCCATGGGACACAGGAGAAATTATTAGTCTCATGTAAAGTACATGTGTGCATGTTTCGGTTTTTAAACATGTCCTCAAACTTTTTAACCCTCTTTATCAGAAGATTCACTTTAATTACCCTCTCCTTGAATAGTATTCAGTGCTATATTAGTGACTTGTCTCTAAAAAAGAGAATGCATTGAGAAGTGATGCTGTGTCACTACCAAGGTCTAGCTAGAAAAGGCAATACAGCTTCCTTTCTTGAAACACTCACCCTTGGAAACCAGCCACCATACTGTGAAGGCATGTGTAGAGAGCACATGTAGGTGTTTCAACTGATACCCACAGCCAAGACCAGCATCAACGACCAGACATCAGAGTGAGCCAGACCTCAGACGATTCCAGTTGCCAGCCTTCAGTCTCAGCCAAAACTGAGTGAAACAGAGATGAATTGTCTCAGCTGAGCCCTGCTCAGATGATTGGCTTTAAGCAAAATACATGTTGTTGTTATAAGTTTCTATATTTGGGGTCATTTGTTACCTTGCAATAGATAAATAGAATATAGTATTTGGTACCTGGAAATGCTATTGAGGGGTACTGCTGTTACAGAAAACCCAAAACATGTAGGAATCGCTTTGGAACCTCAAGGAGAGTGTTAATGAAAGTCTAGCACCTTGAAGAGGCTGTTAATAGAAAACAGCCTTTAGGAAAGTCCATCTACCAATGCTTTCCATTCTTTTAATTACATCTGCCCCCATACCATTCAAGTACTAGAGGTATTGCATATGCTAAAGTTTTGCCTTTTACTTGAACCTCATTCCTCTACACTATACAGTAGATGAGAGCCTCAGTCATGGTGATGCCACAGTGTATGAGGAGTTAACCTCCTTCCCACACTTGCCCCATGCAATGGCTGCTATCGACTGCTGGGTAATTCAGTTTCAAAATCCTATCATAAGGGACTGTTTCCTGGAGCCATTTTCCATTCTAACTCTTAAACTGGGTTTTCCTGAAAGCAGAGTCTGATTCAATGAGGCAGTGAAGGTGCTTTATTTGGAACATAATCCCAGGAAACAAGTGAGAGAATGGAGAGAACAGGAAAGGGAGAAACGTCAACAAATGGTATATTATTTTGAAGGTCGCTGCTGATAACAACTGGGGCTCAATCTCACCTGTGAACTCTGAAGAATCTTGTAGAATGTGCCTCTAATATCTTGCTAAAGAACAGGAGGTGAGTCTGTTTACATGAAAACTCATGTTCAACATGGTTTAAAGGTTGTCCCTACCATTAATAACACTTCTGCACTTTTGTGTCTGGGGCTTCCCAGGAGGTGCTAGTGGTAAATAACCTGCCTGTGAAGGTGGGAGACACGGGTTCAATCCCTGGGTCAGGAAGATCCTCTGGAGGAGTGCATGGCAACCCATTCTAGTATTCATACCTGGAGAATCCCATGGACAGAGCAGCCTGGAGGGCTACAGTCCATAGGGTCGGAAAGAATTGGACATGACTCAAGTGACTTAGCACACACTACATGCTTTTGTGTCTACTGAGTCTCTACTGAGTGACTTCCAAGACCCCAGAGAAACCCTGAGGCAGAAAAGCAAAGAGATGTCATATTTGAGGAGAGACATGGATAATGTGCATGGGGTTTACCTCAGCTGCAATGAAATCAGATGAACTGAGTGGGATGTGGATTGGGGCCTCACAAAAGTCTAACACACCTACATACATATTTGAAGAATATGCAATATTTCAGGTAGAGGGTAGGATGGAATTCATTTCCCATGAAGCCAAGAGATCTTTTGGCAGCCCATGAAACCCATGTGAAAAACTCTTGGCCGAGAAGCTGTTATTTTGTACGTATTCTCTTTCCAGGCACATAGAAATCCTCACTCTCCAGGTTGATCATGCCTGAGTCTGAGACAACGGGTAGGGGACAAAAGTCAAGTATACTGTTTCCAGCTCTGTCCCCTAAAATTTGCTCATCAACCAAGAGAGGATTTAGTGGGGAAGTTGATGCAGTCACATGATGGGAGGAACTTGAATCCTGAATTATAACTTCTAGGAGAGCGTCCCAGGCTATTCACCCAACTCTCATCAGACTTGAGAGAGTGACTTGGGTGAGAAATAAGCCGTGTGTACGTGTGTGTGTGTGTGTGTGTGTGTGTGTGTGTGAATCCACAGATATTCTGAATTTGTTTTTTTTTTTTTGTTAGCAGCTGGGTTTAATTACTTTGGGCTTCCCTGGTAGTTCAGAGGTTAAAGCATCTGCCTGTAATGAGGGAGAGCTGGGTTCAATCCCTGGGTTGGGAAGATCCCCTGGAGAAGGAAAGGGGAACCCACTCCAGTATTCTTGCCTGGAAAATCCCATGGACAGAGGAGCCTGGTGGACTATACTCCACAGGGTAGCAAAGAGTCGGACACGACTGAGTGACTTCACTTTTCACTTTCACTTTAATTACTTTGGCTAATACAGTCAAAATATTTTATAAAGTAGGGCCAGTATCTTAAATAAGACTATTAGTTTCTTGATTCTCACCACACTTTAGTCATTGAAGAAAGTACTAGTTATCACCTTTTGATCTTATTGCCAGGCATAAGTGACTGAATCATGATAAGTGACAGAATCATGACTGTGGTTCACTTTTAGCATCCTAGGGACTAGACAGGAGCTTAGCTTTAAGAAATAGTATAGTTATTTTTAGATCATGGATTGCTTTCCTCCTAATTAGGGAGGATTACCCATCGCTATCTTGCACTTGCTAAAGACAACTTGAGAGAGAAATCCTTCTTCACGTTCCCAATATAATAAACAGGAGAAAGAACCAGCATGAGATGCTGTCTTTCTCCTTTATCATGAATGAATGTCCAAGAAGATATCCTAGATATAATAAATACAAAACAATGAAAGACAAGCAGATAATCACTTGGATTTTAGATGAGTAAAAAAGAAGCTTTCCTAGTGTTTAAGAATATGTCATCACTTTTAGGCAAGTATGAGGATAGTATCTATTTGATGTCAGAGATGGACTGTGACAAAGAAGTAAGAATACTCCCTCTTGTGGTCCTTGAGAAAAATATTCTCAATACACTCTGAGAGTATATTGAGAAAACAGAAATTTTGGATTCACAGGTAATTTCAGTGGATAATTAGAATTTATCCTTTCCCTTCTGACCTGGTTCTGCAAGGCTGAGTAGCCATTTTAGGCTGTAGGTCTTCTTGAGGGTGTTTATGAATTTGTACTCTTAACCTCAGGGAGAAACTGAGAATGTGACATGAGGAAAGACCTCTTCAGCCTGAACTGGAGGAAAAAAAAAAAAAAAACTGCTTCCATTTGATTTTTTTTTTTTCCCTTGAAGCATTAAATAGTAATTGTCACTCAGTTTCTTCTTTATTTAACTTGCTACTGGTTCCCCGATGTGGTCTTGTACTAGCCCTTGGGGCAGCTTTGATTTCAGAGGAATACATTTGTGTTAGGACACTGTCTCCTCTAAAATACATCACTTGTTATCTTATAGAGTGGGTATAAATGTATTTCTCAGATGTATTTTTTTTTCCTTTATTCTATTAGGAATCTTATTTAGCTTTGTTTTTCTCAGGGGATGGTTGGCTGCAAAACTTTGGAAACAGTAAATTTATTAATTTCTTAAGTAAAATAAGGATGGCACTGCAGCTAGAAGACAATACATATCCACTGTCAGCAGTGGTTGATGTGAAGTTATCATTTGTTTTCTCATAATTGATGCCCACTGTTTTTTGCTTCTAATGTTTCATTATTAGAAATATGAAATCCTCCATTTCTGAGGAGGGTTGACATCTGTGTAGGAAATCAATATCCATTCATCTCTTGATCTCTCTTTCTTTCTGGTTCTCTAGTTAGGTTATATATATTGTTCTGGTTTGCCCTGAAAAGTCCTGGTTTAATGCTGTTGTAGAGTGTCCCATTTAGCTGAGGGTTTGTTCCTTTTCCTTGCTTTTTTTTTTTACAGCAAAAAATGTAACAATCTCGATTTCATAAGTCAAAACATGCCACTTTAAGAACACAGAAGACAATTTTAAATTTAAGAAGAATGAACTATTACATTGAAAAAAAACCATTCTTTGGAAAATACCTATGCCGTGACATTATAAGAAAAAAAAATTAAAGTACATATATTGTGAGGGAAAAAGAAACTACCTTGGACTGGATGAAGCATATGACTTAAGCTTAGGTTTAATTGGAGAAGCAGGTCTCATGAGCCATTGAGATGCGTAGCTGTGGGAAAAGGAGGTTTAACTGCTGGCTCAAAAAATAACAAATGGGCTTGAGAAACATATACTCAGTCTCTACCACATTACGTAAGAAGAAATGAATGAAGAGAGGGCATGAAAGATATATGTAATACAAAAGCAAGAGAGGTGTTATTTTACACTACAGGTAAAGAAACAGAGGCTCAGAGTAAGTAAGAAAATTGCTTATGGCGATTTAGAGAAATATTGTAGAAGCAGAGTTCAATTCCTTTCAGTTCAGTGGCTCAGTCATGTCCGACTCTTTGTGATCCCATGAATCACAGCATGCCAGGCCTCCCTGTCCATCACCAACTCCCGGAGTTCACCCAAACTCATGTCCATCCCATCCTTTGTGTCCCCTTCCCCTCCTGCCCTCAATCTTTCCCAGCATCAGGGTCTTTTCAAATGAGTCAGTTCTTCGCATCAGTGGCCAAAGTTTTGGAGTTTCAGCTTCAACATCAGTCCTTCCAATGAACACCCAGGACTGATCTCCTTTAGCATGGACTGGTTGAATCTCCTTGCAGTCCAAGGCACTCTCAAGAGTCTTCTCCGACACCACAGTTCAAAAGCATCAATTCTTATGTGCTCGGCTTTCTTATTAGTCCGACTCTCATAGGCATACATGACTACTGGAAAAACAATATCCTTGACTACACGGACTTTTGTTGGCAAAGTAATGTCTCTGCTTTTTAATATGCTCTCTAGGTTGGTTATAACTTTCTTTTCAAGGAGTAAGAGTCTTTTAATTTCATGGCTGCGGTCACCATCTGCAGTGATTTTGGAGCCCCCCAAAATAAAGTCTGTCACTGTTTCCATTGTTCCCCCATTTATTTGCCATGAAGTGATGGGACCAAATGCCACGATCTTAGTTTTCTGAATGTTGAGTTTTAAGCCAACTTTTTCACTTTCCTCTTTCACTTTCATCAAGAGGCTCTTTAGTTCTTCTTCACTTTCTGCCATAATGGCGATGTCATCTGCATATCTGAGGTTACTGATATTTCTCCTGGCAATCTTGATTCCAGTTTGTGCTTCCTCCAGCCCAGCGTTTCTCATGATTTACTCTGAATATAAGTCAAATAAGCAGGGTGACAATAAACAGCCTTGACGTACTCCTTTTCCTATTTGGAACCAGTCTGTTGCTCCATGTCCAATTCTAACTGTTGCTTCCTGACCTGCATATAGGTTTCTCAAGAGGCAGATCAGGTGATCTGGTATTCCCATCTCTTTCAGAATTTTCCACAGTTTCTTGTGATCCACACAGTCAAAGGCTTTGGCATAGTCAATAAAGCAGAAATAGATGTTTTTCTGGAACTCTCTTGCTTTTTCCATGATCCAGAGGATGTTGGCAATTTGATCTCTGGTTCCTCTGCCTTTTCTAAAACCAACTTGAGCATCTGGAAGTTCACGGTTCACGTATTGCTGAAGCCTGGCTTGGAGAATTTTGAGCTTTTCTTTACTAGCATGTGTGATGAGTGCAACTGTGCAGTAGTTTGAGCATTCTTTATCATTGCCTTTCTTTGGGATTGGAATGAAAACTGACCTTTTTCCAGTCCTGTGGCCACTGGTGAGTTTTCCAAATTTGCTGGCATATTGAGTGCAGCACTTTCACAGCATCATCTATCAGGATTTGAAATAGCTCAACTGGAATTCCATTACCTCCACTAACTTTATCCCAGTGATGCTTCCTCAGGCCCACTTGACTTCACATTCCAAGATGTCTGGCTCTAGGTGAGTGATCACACCATTGTGATTATCTAGGTCATGAAGATCTTTTTTGTATAGTTCTTCTGTGTATTCTTGCCACCTTGTCTTAGTATCTTCTGCTTCTGTTAGGTCCATATCATTTCTGTCCTTTATCGAGCCCATCTTTGCATGAAATGTTCCCTTGGTATCTCTAATTTTCCTGAAGAGATCTCTAGTCTTTCCCATTCTATTGTTTTCCTCTAGTTCTTTGCACTGATCACTGAGGAAGGCTTTCTTATCCGTCCTTGCTATTCTTTGGAACTGTGAATTCAAATGGGTATATTTTTCCTTGTCTCCTTTGCTTTTTGCTTCTCTTCTTTTCACAGCTATTTGTAAGGCTCCTCAGACAGCCATTTTGCTTTTTTGCATTTCATTTCTATGGGGATGGTCTTGATCCCTGTCTCCTGTACAATGTCATGAACCTCCTTCCATAGTTCATCAGGCACTCTGTCTATCAGATCTAGTCCCTTAAATCTATTTCTCACTTCCACTGTATAATCATAAGGGATTTGATTTAGGTCATACCTGAATGGTCTAGTGGTTTTCCCTACTTTCTTCAATTTCAGTCTGAATTTGGCAATAAGGAGCTCATGATCTGAGCCACAGTCAGCTCCTGGTCTTGTTTTTGCTGACTGTATAGAGCTTCTCCATCTTTGGCTGCAAAGAATATAATCAATCTGATTTCGGTGTTGACCATCTGGTGATGTCCATGTGTAGAGTCTTCTCTTGTGTTGTTGGAAGAGGGTGTTTGCTGTGACCAGTTCATTCTCTTAGCAAAACTCTATTAGTCTTTGCCTTGCTTCATTTTGTACTCCAAAGCCAAATTTGCCTGTTACTCCAGGTGTTTCTTGACTTCCTACTTTTGCATTTCGGTCCCCTATAATGAAAAGGATATCTTTTTTTGGTGTTAGTTCTAAAAGGTCTTGTAGGTCTTCACAGAACCGTTCAACTTCAGCTTCTTCAGCATTACTGGTCAGGGCTTAGACTTGGATTATCGTGATATTGAATTGTTTGCCTTGAAAACGAACAGAGATCATTCTGGTTTTTTTTTGAGATTGCATCCAAGTACTGCATTTTGGACTCTTTTGTTGACTATGATGGCTACTCCATTTCTTCTAAGGGAGTCCTGTCCGCAGTAGTAAATATAATGGTCATCTAAGTTAAATTCACCTACTCCAGTCCGTTTTAGTTCGCTGATTCCTAGAATGTCGACGTTCACTCTTGCCATCTCCTGTTTGACCACTTCCAATTTGCCTTGATTCATGGACCTGACATTCCAGGTTCCTATGCAATATTTCTCTTTACAGCATCGGACCTTGCTTCTATCAGCAGTCACATCCACAACTGGGTATTGTTTTTGCTTTGGCTCCATCCCTTTATTCTTTCTGGAGTTATTTCTCCACTGATCTCCAGTAGCATATTGGGCACCTACCAACCTGGGGAGTTCATCTTTCAGTGTCCTATCTTTTTGCCTTTTCATACTGTTCATGGGGTTCTCAAGGCAAGAATACTGAAGTGGTTTTAAGCATCAAACTTGAGTTTACTTGACTTCAAATCCCAACACTCACCATCACATTCCAAAAATCTCTTTGTAGTTTCCAGAAATTATACTCTATAGTACCATTTGTATCTTTATGTTTAATAGAAGTTAAGATTTAAGTTATTTGGGTTATTATTTCTAGACTTACCTGAATTATAATTCTTACATACATTTTTGAAAGCTATGACTACATATAAATATTGAAAGGATTTATGTATACTTGTCTATAAATATTGTATATTTGATTTAAACTTTCTTGTTTTAAAGTCCATATATTACCCTAATTATACACAGAATATAGCCTTTCCTTTTTCTTAACTATCCATATATTTTATTTTTTATTATTTGAAGCCATAGAGTTAAGAACAAAATCTCAGGAGATTTTTATGTATTTTTTTTCTGGATTGGACATCAATATAGAACCTGGTTCTTGCTCAGAGTTTTTTTTTTTTTTTATAGTTTTAAGGGTGAATATAATATAAACCCAGAAGGTGTCTCTCTTTCTATGCATCTTCTCCCACATAAATAATTTTGAGATTCATAAAAGGAAAATACAATTCTGGAATTAAATTCCCTATTGCCTTTGTTAGTTCAATTTAACAACTGTCTTTCTACTGGTTGGTTTAATAGAACAACTCCCTAAAAACACATAATAAACTGACCAATCCACTCTGCTCTTTTCCCATATTTTTTCAGAAAACCTTTTCACAAGATTTGTTGCTGTTAAACAGATAATTAACAGAATTATATGAATCTTGCTGCTGCTGCTGCTAAGTTACTTCAGCCGTGTCTGACTCTGTGTGGTCCCATAGACGGCAGCCCACCAGGCTCCCCCGTCCCTGGGATTCTCCAGGCAAGAATACTGGAGTGAGTTGCCATTTCCTTCTCCAATACATGAAAGCAAAAAGTGAAAGTGAAGTCGTTCAGTCGTGTCCGACCCTCAGCGACCCCATGGACTGCAGCCTTCCAGGCTCCTCCATCCATGGGATTTTCCAGGCAAGAGTACTGGAGTGGGGTACCATTGCCTTCTCCGTATGTGAATCTTATACTTTGAAAAAAGTGACAGATGTTATATATAGCTTGGGCACTTTTGCTCTGTCCTCCTTTTTGGAATTACTTTCTATTAACAATGATTTTACCTGGCATGTGCTAAGCAAAGTAGAAAAAAAATATTGGTTAGTGGCCTTTAATTTCTCCCTTTACATTTCTGTCTGCTTCCTTCACAATTTAGTCAGAGTTCACAACTGGGCTTCTGTGTGTTGACAGCAAACTAGATAGAAAAAAAAAGTGAAAGTAAAGGACACGATCATTTCTTCCTGTAATGCCAACTCCAGTCTTGGTTTGATTCTATTCTCTGTTTTGTACTTCAATCAGTTCAGGTCATAGCTCAGTAGTGTCCGACTCTTTTGCAACCCCATGGACTGCAGCACACCAGGCTTCCTTGTCCATCAGGAACTCCTGGAGCATGCTCAAACTCATGATAGCTTACAGTGAATGACGTTGGATTCTTGATCTCTGAAGAAGAAGATTTAGCTTCGGGACCAGGGACCAGGCTTGATCACTCAGAACTTTTGTGTGGCAGAAGTTTATTACAGTGATAAAGGACAGAGAAAGCCTCTGACGTAGACATCAGAAGGGGACAGAGAGTGCCTCACTGGCTCGTCTTATCAAGGCCTTATATACTTTTACCAGACCCACTCCCACAACATAAAGTGAAGTTGCTCAGTTGTGTCAGACTCTTTGTGATCCCATGGACTGTAACCTACCAGGCTCCTCCATCCATGGGATTTTCCAGGCAAAAATACTGGAGTGGGTAGCCATTTCTTTCACCAGGAGATCTTCCCAACCCAGAGATTGAACCCATGTCTCCCTCCTGGTAGGCAGACACTTTACTATCTGAGCCACCAGGGAAGTGTCATAGCTTAAGTCTCATCTTAAAACAAGATTAGAACTAACAATAGAAAGGTCTTATCAGACCCACTCCCACAACATATATTTTAAGATAACAAGATTAGTCAGAAGGTTCTTGTTAAAAAGGAGAAACATGTCCTTGAGCAACATACATTGTTGTTATATAATCCTTCAGTTCAGTTCAGTTCAGTTGCTCAGTGTGTCCAACTCTTTGCGACCCCATGAACTGCAGCACACCAGGCCTCCCTGTCCATCACCAACTCCTGGAGTTTACTCAAAGGCTTCCCTTGTGGCTCAGCTGGTAAAGAATCTGCCTGTAATGGGGGAGACCTAGGTTCGATCCCTAGGTTGGGAAGATCCCCTGGAGAAGGGAAAGGCTACCCACTCCAGTATTCTAGCCTGGAGAATTCCACGTACTATACAGTCCATTGGGTCACAAAGAATCGGACACGACTGAGTGACTTTCCCTCACTCACTCATGTCCATTGAGTCGGTGATGCCATCCAACCATCTCATCCTGTCATCCCCTTCTCCTCCCACCTTCAATCTTTCCCAGCATCAGGGTCTTTTCAAATGATTCGATTGTTTACATCAGGTGGACAAAGTATTGGAGTTTCATCTTCAGCATCAGTCCTTTCAGTGAACACCCAGGCCTGATTTCCTTTGGCATCCCACTCCAGTACTCTTGCCTGGAAAATCCCATGGATGGAGAAGCCTGATAGGCTGTAGTCCATGGGGTCGCTAAGAGTCGGACACGACTGAGCGACTTCCCTTTCACTTTTCACTTTCATGCACTGGAGAAGGAAATGGCAACCCACTCCAGTGTTCTTGCCTGGAGAATCCCAGGGACGGGGGAGCCTGGTGGGCTTCTGTTAATGGGGTCGCACAGAGTCAGACACGACTGAAGCGACTTAGCAGCAGCAATAGCAGCAGCAGGACTGGTTGGCTCTCCTTGCACTTCCAAGGGACTCTCAAGAGTCTTCTCCAACACCACAGTTCAAAAGCATCAATTCTTCTGTGCTCAGCTTTCTTTATAGTCCAACTATCACAGCCATACATGACTACCATAGCCAAGGAAAAACCATAGCCTTGACTAGATGGATCTTTGTTGGCAAAGTAGTGTCTCTGCTTTTTAATATGCTGTCTAGGTTGGTCATAGCTTTTCTTCCAAGGAGTAAGTGTCTTTTAATTTCATGGTTGCAGTCACCATCTGCAGTGATTTTGGAGCCCCCCAGAATAAAGTCTGTCATTGTTTCCATTGTTTCCCCATCTGTTTGCCATGAAGTGATGGGACTGGATGCCATGATCTTAGTTTTCTGAATGTTGAGCTTTAAGCCAACTTTAATTTTTAAAGCTTAAGATGAGTTGTTTTGTTGCAGAAAAAAATGTTTGTCCTTTTCTCCTCCTTGTGAACACTGGACCCCTTTCTCCTCCTTGAGGGTCCCAGACTTCTTATCAACCTACCTAAGAATTAGCTCTCTCACTCATGTCCCATCGAGTTAGTGATGCCATCCAACAATCTCATCCTCTGTCGTCCCTTTCTCCTCCTGCTTTCAGTCTTTCCCAAAACCAGAGTCTTTTCTAATGAGTTCTTTGCATCAGTTGGCCAAAGTGTTGGAGCTTTATCTTCACCATCAGTCCTTCCAATGAATATTCAGGACTGATTTCCTTTAGGATTGACTGGTTAGATCTCGTTGCAGTCCAAGGAACTCTAAAGAATCTTCTCTAACACCACAGTTCAAAAGCATCAATTCTTCAGTGCTCAGCTTTCTTTTTGGTCCAACTCTCACATCCATACATGACTACTGGGGAAACCATATCTTTGACTATACAGACCTTTGTTGGTAAAGTAATGTCTCTGCTTTTTAATATGCTGTCTAAGTTTGTCATAGTTTTTCTTCCAAGGCTGCAGTCACCATCTGCAGTGATTTTGGAGCCAAAGAAAATAAAGTCTGTCACTGTTTCCATTGTTTCCCCATCTATTTGCTCTGACGTGATGAGACTGGATGCCATGATCTTCGTTTTTTGAATGTTGAGTTTTAAAACAACTTTTTCACTCTCCTCTTTCACTTACATCAAGAGGCTCTTTAGTTCCTCTTCACTTTCTGCCACAAGGGTGGTGTCATCTGCATATCTGAGGTTATTGATATTGATTCATACTTAGAATGCTTGATTCTGGAACAGCACATCATCCTGCAGAAACAACACTCAGGATTTTCTACCTATCCTTTCTGGAACTGTGTCAGGTTAATTGTTGCTTTGCCCTTACCCTTTCCAAGCAGAAAAACTCTGAGGCTTGTTCTTTGAGGAAGCATGTCAGCTAGTGCAGCATAAATCCCTGTTTGTCTCAAATGACAAGTCATACATTTAGCAGTTTATCAAAAAACTTTTTTTTCTCTGTTCCTCAGAGCGTAGCAGCTCAGTATACTTAGTGTTCCTACTGACACAGGACCACAGCCTTGTCTAACTCAATGAAACTAAGCCATGCCCTGTGGGGCCACCCAAGATGGGCAGGCATGGTGGTGAGGTCCACTGGAGAAGGGAATGGCAAACCACTTCAGTATTCTTGCCTTGAGAACCCCATGAACAGTATGAAAAGGCAAAATGATAGGATACTGAAAGAGGAACTCCCCAGGTCAGTAGGTGCCCAATATGCTACTGGAGATCAGTGGAGAAATAACTCTGGAAAGAATAAAGGGATGGAGCCAAAGCAAAAACAACACCCAGCTGTGGATGTGACTGGTGATAGAAGCTAGGTCCGATGCTGTAAAGAGAAATATTGCATAGGAACCTGGAATGTCAGGTCCATGAATCAAGGCAAATTGGAAGTGGTCAAACAGGAGATGGCAAGAGTGAACGTCGACATTCTAGGAATCAGCGAACTAAAACGGACTGGAGTAGGTGAATTTAACTTAGATGACCATTATATTTACTACTGCGGACAGGACTCCCTTAGAAGAAATGGAGTAGCCATCATAGTCAACAAAAGAGTCCAAAATGCAGTACTTGGATGCAATCTCAAAAAAAAACCAGAATGATCTCTGTTCGTTTTCAAGGCAAACAATTCAATATCACGATAATCCAAGTCTAAGCCCTGACCAGTAATGCTGAAGAAGCTGAAGTTGAACGGTTCTGTGAAGACCTACAAGACCTTTTAGAACTAACACCAAAAAAAGATATCCTTTTCATTATAGGGGACCGAAATGCAAAAGTAGGAAGTCAAGAAACACCTGGAGTAACAGGCAAATTTGGCCTTGGAGTACAGAATGAAGCCAGGCAAAGACTAATAGAGTTTTGCTAAGAGAATGAACTGATCACAGCAAACACCCTCTTCCAACAACACAAGAGAAGACTCTACACATGGACATCACCAGATGGTCAACACCGAAATCAGATTGATTATATTCTTTGCAGCCAAAGATGGAGAAGCTCTATACAGTCAGCAAAAACAAGACCAGGAGCTGACTGTGGCTCAGATCATGAGCTCCTTATTGCCAAATTCAGACTGAAATTGAAGAAAATAGGGAAAACCACTAGGCCATTCAGGTATGACCTAAATCAAATCCCTTATGATTATACAGTGGAAGTGAGAAATAGATTTAAGGGACTAGGTCTGATAGACAGAGTGCCTGATGAACTATGGACGGAGGTTCATGACATTGTACAGGAGACAGGGATCAAGACCATCCCCATGGAAAAGAAATGCAAAAAAGCAAAGTAGCTGTCTGAGGAGGCCTTACAAATAGCTGTGAAAAGAAGAGAAGCAAAAAGCAAAGGAGAAAAGGAAAAATATAAACATCTGAATGCAGAGTTCCAAAGGATAGCAAGGAGAGATAAGAAAGCCTTCCTCAGTGATCAATAAACCTAAATAGAGGAAAACAACAGAATGGGAAAGAATAGAGATCTTGTCAAGAAAATTAGAGATACAAAGGGAATATTTCATGAAAAGATGGGCACAATAAAGGACAGAAATGGTATGGACCTAACAGAAGCAGAAGTTATTAAGAAGAGGTGGTAAGAATACACAGAAGAACTGTAGAAAAAAGATCTTCACAACCCAGATAATCACGATGCTGTGATCACTGACCTAGAGCCAGACATCCTGGTATGTGAAGTCAAGTGGGCCTTAGAAAGCATCACTATAACAAAGCTAGTGGAGGTGATGGAATTCCAGTTGAGCTCTTTCAAATCCTGAAAGATGATGCTGTGAAAGTGCTGCACTCAATATGCCAGCAAATTTGGAAAACTCAGCAGTGGCCACAGGACTGGAAAAGGTCAGTTTTCATTCCAATCCCAAAGAAAGGCAATGCCAAAGAATGCTCAAACTACCACACAATTGCACTCATCTCACATGCTAGTAAAGTAATGCTCAAAATTCTCCAGGCCAGGCTTCAGCAATACATGAATTGTGAACTTCCAGATGTTCAAGCTGATTTTAGAAAAGGAACCAGAGATCAAATTGCCAACATCCGCTGAATCATGAAAAAAGCAAGAGAGTTCGACAAAAACATCTATTTCTGCTTTATTGAGTATACCAAAGCCTTTGACTGTGTGGATCACAATAAACTGTGGAAAATTCTGAAAGAGATGGGAATACCAGACCACCTGACCTGCCTCTTGAGACACCTGTATGCAGGTCAGGAAGCAACAGTTAGAACTGGACATGGAACAACAGACTGGTTCCAAATAGGAAAAGGAGTACGTCAAGGCTGTATATTGTCACCCTGCTTATTTAACTTATATTCTGAGTACATCATAAGAAATGCTGGGCTGAAAGAAGCACAAGCTGGAATCAAGATTGCCGGGAGAAATATCAATCACCTTAGATATGCAGATGACACCACCCTTATGGCAGAAAGTGAAGAGGAACTCAAAAGCCTCTTGATGAAAGTGAAAGAGGAGAGTGAAAAAGTTGGCTTAAAGCTCAACATTCAGAAAACGAAGATCATGGCATCTGGTCCCATCACTTCATGGGAAATAGATGGGGAAACAGTGAAAACAGTGTCAGACTTTATTTTTGGGGGCTCCAAAATCACAGCAGATGGTGACTGCAGCCATGAAATTAAAAGACGCTTACTCCTGGGAAGGAAAGTTTTGACCAACCTAGATAGCATTTTCAAAAGCGGAGACATTACTTTGCCAACAAAGGTCTGTCTAGTCAAGGCTATGGTTTTTCCTGTGGTCATGTATGGATGTGAGAGTTGGACTGTGAAGAAAGCTGAGTGCTGAAGAATTGATGCTTTTGAACTGTGGTGTTGGAGAAGACTCTTGAGAGTCCCATGGACTGCAAGGAGATCCAGCCAGTCCATTCTGAAGGAGATCGGCCCTGGGATTTCTTTGGAAGGAATGATGCTAAAGCTGAAACTGCAGTATTTTGGCCACCTCATGTGAAGAGTTGACTCATTGGAAAAGACCCTGATGCTGGGAGGGATTGGGGGCAGGAGGAGAAGGGGACGACAGAGGATTAGATGGCTGGATGGCATCACTGACTTGATGGATGTGAGTCTGAGTGAACTCCGGGAGTTGGTGATGGACAGGGAGGCCTGCCGTGCTGCGATTCATGGGGTCGCAAAGAGTAGGACACAACTGAGTGACTGAACTGAACTGAACTGACACAGAGCTCAGAGATCCCATATCAGTAGTATGTAAATGTAGCAGGAAAACAGGCTGCAGGCTCTGGAATTCAGACTTGTCTGGACATGCCTGGTGTACTGGTAAGGCCATCTCCCCAAGACTTGTTTTTCTGATGAACTAAGGAGATTTCTGAGAAAGTATGTGTCCTAAAAGAGGAGAGTTTCACCTTGTAATAAACTTTAGTTGTCTGGGTGAATGAGTGATTCTGAATACAACATAAGAATTTTTATTTTCACTTGGCTACTAAGCAAGGTGCTATTGGATGGAGATTAAAATCCCGTGGTGAGCAATGTACTTAAACCCTGAAAAATCTGATTTTCTAAAAACTCTCAAGTATAAGTGCACAAACAGTGCCTTACTGCAGCTCCATAAAACAAATGCAGAGAGGCAAATGCTCTCTCCATGCTGTAAGTGTGGTGGACAAGAGTCTAAAGTTGCTTTGCCCCCACCCCACCCCAGGGCTTCTGACTCACTTTCAACAGCTACCCATTCAACAGTTATCTAGGTACATCTTTGAAGGGATTTTGCAGTTGTAACTGAAGTCCCAAGTCAGTTGACCTTAAAGTATGAAGATTACTCAACTGGGCCTGATCCTATCAGATAAGCTCTCATCTGTAGGTAGGGGCACAAAAGGAGGTCAAAGATTCAAAGCACAGGGGTAGATTTGATGCGCTATTGCTGAAACGAACACGAAAGGAGCCTTGTGTCAAGGAATGCAGGTGGTCTTAAGGAACATAAAAGTAGCCTGTTTCTGACAGTCGGCAAAGACATATGGATCTCAGTTGATGTTGAGCCAATGGCCTGAATGAGTATGGAAGCAGATTCTTTCCTAGGGTTTCCAGATAAAAGCCCAGCCCAGGGAACATCTTGATTTCAGCCTTGTGAGACCCTAAGAAAATAATCCAGTTGAGCCTGCTCAGAGTTCTGACACAGAAGTGTGAGACGATTTGTGTTGTTTTAAGTCCCTATGTATATGGTGATTTTTCTATGCAGTGAGAGAAAACTAAGGCAGTAATGGAATCGATGAAGCCTGTACCTTCTGGGACTCAAGTCTCATTGCTAGTGGGAAGCCCCAGAGTCCCTCAGACATGGTGGTATACAGTGGGTGCCAGTGGTGAATGGTGGACACGGCGAGAAAGGGCTTGGTGAGGGCTTGTGAAACATCCCCTAGCCACTCCCAGAAATTCTCCTGGGGAAGCAATCAGAAATTTAGACTGTTACAGTTAATATGAGCTGCTGGAACCTATGGGCTGATGAAGTTCACGGAAATTGCCTCTACACATCTCAATAAAGTCCAGGTTAGTTAA
Source organism: Bubalus bubalis (assembly GCF_019923935.1). Taxonomy (NCBI): domain Eukaryota; kingdom Metazoa; phylum Chordata; class Mammalia; order Artiodactyla; family Bovidae; genus Bubalus; species Bubalus bubalis. The sequence continues at coordinate 97,167,115 of NC_059157.1, read as the reverse complement.
ATCTCCTAGTATTAATATAACCTCATTTACCAAAAGGGACACAGTTATGTGTTGTTTTTTTCTTTGTTTTTATCTGATTTACTTGTCCCCACTCCTAAATTCTGTTGTCTTTTTCTTGGCCCTTGGAATCTCTTTTGTTAGATGCCCAAAAGTAGATTTAATAAGTAAATATCCTTAGATAGTGGAAGCAGTAGAAACAAGTATCTCTTTTTTCTTTATTATTAAATTTTTGCTGAGATAAAATAGCAACTTAAGACATAGGTCATTTTCAATATACTTAGGTGCCTTTATCACAAACTTGCAATCAAAAGAAAAAATAGTGAGCAAACATTTTGTATTGGGTTCTTAACAAAGGAAACTTGACCAAAGTATGGAAGAGAATGGACTTTTCATTTCTGAAGCCAAGATATAGATTAGTAAAGGGATGATTACAGTATAATTGCACTTGTAATTTTATGGGGACAGTAGCAGGAGACAATTCCCTTCAGATCTCTTGCTTTTCTGCACACTTCTGAGCAGATATGTTGGCAGCTTCTATTCTGGAATATCTTCTTAAGTATGTTTGTATGGCAAACAGCTTGAAAAGATAAAGATAGAGTTTCTCTCTGAGGCAAAGGGCAGATTTGTTTGCCATCCAGGATAATAACGATAATGTCTCTTTCTGGAGCAAAGTTTGGGCAAATTTGCTGGCAGTTTCCTTTAAAGGTTTGGTGTTTCCTAAAGTCAAGGCGTCTGGGCTGTGATACAAGCTCGTTGTGCAGCAGGTGATGAGCTTGTCTTAGTTGCCTGAGATTTTCCTGATTACAGCATAACGTCCTGCATGCCAGGAACCCTTCAGTTTGGAGTGCAGCGTGGGCTGGGTCACTCTAGTGAGCTGCATGCACACTAGATAGAGATACTCCGTATCACCCCTGGTTGGGTTTGTGAGGCAGGAAACCCATGTGAACTTGAAGCTCCTGCTGTCCCTGTGCTGTGAGTAATAAAGTCCTTGGCTCTGACCCACATCTTGGGTTAGCATCCTTAAAACTGTGCTGGCCTAATATGTTAGGTAGCAAGTGCAATAAAATCGTAGACCCTTCACAGTTCTTTACAAATTTAAGTCCAGTAATGGCTGGAACTGTAGTTGGGAAAATGTCTATTTTAGATTGGAGAAGTGGAGGGAACCTGTAAGCTTCCTTTAATGTTTTCCAAAAACTGTTTTATGAAATGAGTAATTCAAAAACAGATCAACTTATGAAAGTGACTTTGTAAGAACTTGTGTTATTTCCATCACAATTTTTCCTCTTATTCATACATTATTTAGAAGTGCATTGCTGAATTTTCAAGCATTTAGGAGTTTTGCTAGTTATCTTTATGTCACTATTTAGTTTAATTCCACTCCAGTGAGAAAATATACTCTATGATTTCAATTCTTTAAAATTTGTTAACATTTGCTTTGGTCTATTTTGGCAAATGTCTAAGTGCATTTGGAAAAACAAACAAAAAAATTGTATTATCTTCCTATTTAATGGACTCTTTTTATAATTTTGAAATATCATTTTATTTCAAGTAATACTTAAAGTCTACTTTGTTAGTATTATTAAAGCTGTACCAGCTTTCTTTTGTTTAGTTTCTGCATACTGTATATATTTCCACTCTTTCTATTTTTGAAGTTTCTGTGTTCTTATATTTAGAGTCTGTCTTTTATCAGCATCATATTATGCGTGCATGCTCAGTCGTGTCTGAATCTTTGCGACCCCATCAACTATAACCCCCCAGGCTCCTATGTCCATGGGATTTTCCAGGCAAGAATACTGGAGTGCATTGCCATTTCCTTCTCCAGGGGATCTCCTCACCCCAGGGATTGAGGGGCTCCTGCATTGACACACAGATTCTTTACCACTGAGCCACCTGGGAAGCTCAATCATATAGCTGGATGGTTTGTTTGAAGTTCAGTCCAACAGTCTGTCCTTTCGAAGTCTTTTTTCTAGTTATGTCTTGTATAACTACTGGTGTTAAGAGCTGGTGTTATGGAGTGAATGCTTTCCTCCCAAAAATCATCTGTTGAAACCTTACCTCTTAATGTGACCATATTAAGAGGTGGAGACTTTGGGAGTTAATTAGGATTAGAGGAGGTCCTGATAGTGGAGCCCTTATGAGTGGGATTAGTGCCTTTAGATGGGGAAGGGGGACCTGCTTCTCCTTTCTTCTCTCTGCTGTGTGAGGGTACAAGAAATCTTCAGCCTGGAAGAAGGCTTTCACCAGCACTCAACTGTGCTAGCTGCCTAATCTTGGACGTCCAGACTTTAGAACTGTGAAGAATAAGTTTCTGTTGTTTATAAGCCATTCAGCCTATGGCATTTTCTTGTGTGTGTGTGTGTGCTCAGTTGTGTCCGACTCTTTGGGACCCCATGAACTGTAGCCTGCCAGGCTCCTCTGTCCATGGGATTTCGTAGGCAAAATTACTGAAGTGGGTTGCTATTTCTTCCTTCAGGGGATCTTCCTGGCCCAGGGATTAAACCTGCATCTCCTGCTTGGCAGGTGGATCCTTTAGCACTGTGCCACCTGGGAGCCCATGGTGTTTTCTTATAGCAGCCCAAACTGACTAAAATAGTTTGGTTTATGTCTACTAACCTATTATTTATTTTGTATTTATCTCATCTGTTCTTTGATCCTTTATTTATCCTTTCTTGTATTACTTTAGACTAATCAGATATTGTTTGTTACTCTATTTTCCCTCTATAGGATTTTTTTTATTATGTACTATAAAAATTACCCTTTTTGATATTTTCCATGTAACTACAATATGCATCCATATTTTATTGTTATCTACCTTAAATTAGTAACTTTACCAGTTACTGACCAATATGAGAACACGTCAACAGTTTAATTCCATCTACTCACCTGCCATCATTTGTGCTGGTGTTGCTGGCCCTGAGTCATTAACATGAGTAGAAGGGAATTTGAATGCAAATTTTGGGATCCTTCTCTCAGTTCTTTTCCATCTGGGGTGTGATGCTCAATTCCAAGACACACTGGCAGTTCTGAACTCAGACCTCTTTCCCCTCAATCCAATAAGACTGTCACTTTGTTTGAGTTATATTCCATACATTACAATTAGAAAAATGCCCTCAGAGAAAAGCCATAGCATGAACATAGACCTCACTGTATGTGCTTCCCTTCTTCTCAGAGACTGAGAGAGTCCTGCCTATCCTGGTTTTGTGCCAGCTCCTTCAAACAGTTGATTTATGTATGTCATCAGCTTTTATAGTTGTTCTTGGCAGAAGGCTTTGTTCAATACCAGCTACTTTATCATGCATGACTGAGACTGGAAGTCCTTTAGAATATTTTTATAAGCAGAAATTTCTCCTCAGGTAGTATTTAGGACACCAGTGGACAGTTCATGTAAATGAATGGTTGTTTTTTTTTTTTTTTAAATCAGTATATAAAATAGATAATTCCTTCACACCCTCCAATGTTGACCAAATATTATCATTTTTAGTGTAATTATGAGTTCATGGATGTAGACATTTTTGTTGTACTTCAGGGCTTCCCAGGTGGCGCTAGTGGTGAAGAACCCACGTGACAATGCAGGAGACAGTGAGAGACTAGGGTTCGATCCCTGGGTTGGGAAGATGCCCTGGAGGAGGGCATGGCGACCCACTCCAGGAGAATCCCATGGACAGGGAAGCCTGGAAGGCTGCAGTGCATACGGTTGCACAGAGTCGTACTTGACTGAAACAGCTTAGCATACATGTATATTTGACTGAGGGAATCTGTTGGCCATGCCTTTGTTAATTTAAAAATTTATCTGGAAAATATCTCTGGACAGAGCTCAGAAAATGCAAATATTTCCTCCCTTTCGTTAGCTTAGAAAAGTGGTGAGAAATGGGATCACCGGACACTGTGGAGAAGGAATGAGTAGAAGGACTGGAATTCATTTGTACATTTTACTCACTAATAACTCTCCTCCATTCACTATTATGTTACTATTATTATAATACATTTAAAGATATTTATTTCATCTAAATATATTATTTAAAGAGTCTTAGTGCATAAACTGTTGGTTGATATTTTCTATTGAGTTGATGGATTTTAGAGAAATTTCTGGAAGGAACAGTATAGTAACTTGCAACGTTATTTTCTTGGGTAGGAGTCTCTTGAAATTGTCTTAATATTTATGCTAATGAAGAGTTTAATATTAAATTCTGTTAATCTTGACTCTATAGACTGTGTATGTTTGTGTGGGTGTGTATGTGTGTATGTGGTACATGGTTTTGATTTTTCACTGTGATTAATGAGACCTCTCTGATTTCAATAATTTCATTTAGATGAGTGATGGGGACAGGTAAGCTATAGAAAATATTTAGGGCATCAGGGATGTAGATTAATAATAAGTGCTTTATGCTTGGCCATAGGGAGCAGCAAAGGTTTCACCCAGGAGATGATCTTTGAGCCTTTTTGCTGGAGTTCACCCACAGTGGAAGGAGCCATTCCACATAGAGGGAACAGCTTGTGCAAGGATGCGTAAGGAAGTAGGATTGGAGATAAGGCTATAATGTAGCTAAATCAATGGGCCTTTATTCCATCATAAAGAGTTTGCACTTTATCCTATACAAGAAGGGGAAAATAGCCATTAGCTGAAACTAGATCAGCAGGAGAAATTCAGTTAGTAAAATATACCCAGAACATTTTTAATAATTAGGGAAAAGGAAAGATTAAGTGGACTTCCCACGTCCCTGATTTTATAATTGGATAATAATAGAGAGGGGATGGGTGGGAATAAGCTGTCATTGGGCGAATAGGACTATGATAAATTTTATATTTCTATTAATATATTTATCTATAGTTGTGTGTGAGTATATCTCTCATGGTATATTTTTTAACCTTATATATCTCTTAGGCTAAGCTCTCTGCTCCTCACAGATAATGGAATACACTCTCATGTTTTTTATTAGGAAACATTTATCTTGTCTTGCTGCCCTTTCAGCTGTTTACTTCTTCTGCAAGCTCTCATGTTTTCATGAATAATGTTATGTACTCAGTGGATATTTTTATAATGAAAAGTCACACATAGGGCTCTGTCACACATAGAGATAATATTAGTCACTTCAGGAAAGTGTCATCACACAAAAATGGGCCAGATTTAAAGTTAGCTAGATATGCCTTGCTGGTTGCAGTCATGAAGGGGGTTCAGCACTTGTCAACTCATTTAAACTTTAAGGGAGGAATTAACTGAACATTCTTGAAAAAGACATTGAGGCAGACAGACAGGACAGCGTTGGAATGGAAAAGAATGCATTTCATAGAGACGTGGATGGACATAGAGTCTGTCATATAGAGTGAAGTAAGTCAGAAAGAGAAAAACAAATATTGTTTATTAACAGAAATATGTGGAATCTAGAAAAATGGTACAGATAAATCTATTTTGGGGCTTCCCTGGTGGCTCAGATGATAAAGAATCCACCTGCAGTGCAGGAGACCTGGGTTCAATCCCTGGGTTGGGAAGATCGCCTGGACAAGGAAATGGAAACCTACTCCAGTATTCTTGCCTGGAGAATCCCCATGGACAGAGAGCCTGATAGGCTACAGTCCATGGGATCGCAAAGAGTTGGACATGACTGAACAATTAAGCACAGCACATATCTATTTTCAGTGAAGGAATGGAAATGCAGACATAGAGAACAGACATGAAGATCCAGTGTGGGGAGAGCAGGATGGGACTAACTGGGAGATTAGGATTGACATATGTACCTACCATGTGTAAAACAGATGGCTAGTGGGAACTTGGTGTAAAACAGAAGAAGCTCAGCTCAGTGCTCTGTGGTGTCCTAGAAGAATGAGATGGGGGATGGGAGTGAGAGGGAGGTCTAAGACAGAGGGCATATATGTGTACACATAGCTGGTTGACTGATTGACTTCATTGTACAGCAGAAACTAACATAACATTGTACAGTGACTATAACCCAATAAAAAAAAGAAAAGAAAGCATAGCCTGCGAGGTATCTCTTTGATACATTTTTGGCTTGCATTTGAATCTGCCAGATTAACTGAATTTTCAATCACTTTGTTATTTATTTCATGTATGATTTAAAAGTTGAAATGTTTATATATCTGTAAGTGAAAAAATTGACAGAGAGAGGCCATTTGATTTTTTAAAATTTGACCAGATTCCCCATCTTGGTAGGAGGTAGGACAGAGTTACAGTCATGAAGTACCATCACAATGTCTCCCATTTGTCTTTCTGCCTCAGTTTATCTTCTCATTACCTCACTCCTGACCTACTGAAAGAGGCTTCTCTCTGCTGTGTTCCTACTTCCAAACTTGCTTGCTTCTAATTCATTTCAGAAACTTCTAGAAAGAATTTTAGATGCCATTCAACAAGTCTTAACAATGTGCATGTTACTAAATTAATTAAGTAAGGAGGCCATTACACTATGGCTCTAATGCCCTGGCAGCCTGTAAGGAAACCAGCCTCTAAGCCTGTCAATGCATAAAGGTTAGGAAATCAAAACAGAGGACTGCTGCTGCTGCTGCTGCTAAGTCGCTTCAGTCGTGTCCAACTCTGTGCGACTCCATGGACGGCAGCCCACCAGGCTCCCCCGACCCTGGGATTCTCCAGGCAAGAACACTGGAGTGGGTTGCCATTTTCTTCTCCAATGCATGAAAGTGAAAAGTTAAAGTGAAGTTGCTCAAACATGTCCAACTCCCAGCGACCCCGTGGACTGCAGCCCACCAGACTCCTCCGCCAGTCACAAATAGTCAACTAGGCATTAAACTTTAACCAATCAATGATTTCCTTTCTTTGCTTCCACACTTTCTCTATATATCTTTTTCCTGGCTTCTGTTGGTGGGTCACTCCTGACCACTTCCAATTTGGGGTTGCATAATGCACAATGTACAAAAAAAATGTACAAAAAAGATCTTCATGACCCAGATAATCATGATGGTGTGATCACTCACCTAGAGCCAGACATCCTGGAATGTGAAGTGAAGTGGGCCTTAGAAAGCATCACTATAACAAAGCTAGTGGAGGTGATGGAATTCCAGTTGAGCTATTTCAAATCCTGAAAGATGATGCTGTGAAAGTGCTGCACTCAATATGCCAGCAAATTTGGAAAACTCACCAGTGGCCACAGGACTGAAAAAGGTCAGTTTTCATTCCAATCCCAAAGAAAGGCAATGCCAAAGAATGCTCAAACTACCACACAATTGCACTCATCTCACATGCTAGTAAAGTAATGCTCAAAATTCTCCAAGCCAAGCTTCAGCAATACATGAACCTTGAACTTCCAGATGTTCAAGCTGGTTTTAGAAAAGGCAGAGGAACCAGAGATCAAATTGCCAACATCCGCTGGATCATGGAAAAAGCAAGAGAGTTCCAGAAAAACATCTATTTCTGCTTTATTGACTATGCCAAAGCCTTTGACTGTGTGGATCACAAGAAACTGTGGAAAATTCTTCAAGAGGTGGGAATACCAGACCACCTGACCTGCCTCTTGAGAAATTTGTATGCAGGTGAGGAAGCAACAGTTAGAACTGGACATGGAACAACAGATTGATTCCAAATAGGAAAAGGAGTACGTCAAGGCTGTATATTGTCACCCTGCTTATTTAACTTCTATGCAGAGTACATCATGAGAAACCCTGGGCTGGAAAAAGCACAAGCTGGAATCAAGATTGCCGGAAGAAATATCAATCACCTCAGATATGCAGATGACACCACCCTTATGGCAGAAAGTGAAGAGGAACTCAAAAGCCTCTTGATGAAAGTGAAAGAGGAGAGTGAAAAAGTTGGCTTAAAACTCAACATTCAGAAAACGAAGATCATGGCATCTGGTCCCATCACTTCATGGGAAATAGATGGGGAAACAGTGGAAACAGTGTCAGACTTTTTTTTGGGGGGGCTCCAAAATCACTGCAGATGGTGACTGCAGCCATGAAATTAAAAGACGCTTACTCCTTGGAAGAAAAGTTATGACCAACCTAGATAGCATATTGAAAAGCAGAGACATTACTTTGTCAACAAAGGTCAGTCTAGTCAAGGTTATGGTTTTTCCTGTGGTCATGTATGGATGTGAGAGTTGGACTGTGAAGAAAGCTGAGTGCTGAAGAATTGATGCTTTTGAACTGTGGTGTTGGAGAAGACTTTTGAGAGTCTCTTGGACTGCAAGGAGATCCAGCCAGTCCATTCTGAAGATCAGCCCTGGGTGTTCTTTGGAAGGCATGATGCTAAAGCTGAAACTCCAGTACTTTGGCCACCTCATGAGAAGACTTGACTCATTGGTAAAGACTCTGATGCTGGGAGGGATTGGGGGCAGGAGGAGAAGGGGACGAGTGGATGAGATGGCTGGATGGCATCACTGACTCGATGGATGTGAGTCTTAGTGAACTCTGGGAGTTGGTGATGGACAGGGAGGCCTGGTATGCTGCGATTCATGGGGTTGCAAAAAGTCAGACACGACGGAGCCACTGAACTGAACTGAACTGAATGCACAATGATTTTAGCTTAAATAAACTCTTATAATTTTCAGTATGCCTCAGTTTATCTTTTAACAATGTTCTTTCAGTCAGCTTGTACTTTGGACCAGATGTTTTTTGTTTTTAACTTCAACATGTGGTTAATGTTTTTGAAATTTCGTTCTGAAAGTCTTGAATAAAGTTAAAATATTTAACCTCAGCATCTGAAACTTCCCAAGATTTTATAGCAGATTTATTAACAGTCACTCTTCCCTTAGGCCATCCCAGACCTCTACATGTGTCTTTCTCATGTCACCTCACTTTCATATGACTTTGCTGGCCATCGCTAGAGTGTAGGCACCACAAAGGCTGATCTCCAGGAATTTGAGCAATGGGAAGATTTTGAAATGAATGACTCATTCATGAATCATCCATTCATTTGTCTTCCTCCTCCTCAATCTCTGTGTATCTAAATTGTATGTTTACTGTAAGGCTTAGATTAAATACCTCCTCTTCCATGATAGTTTCCTAGGATCTTTTACAGAGAAGAACCATGTACTTCTGAATTCCACAGTATTTTGTTTATGCCTCATTTATGTTGCTTATTTTCTTTTTGAAATTATTTTTTACATATTCTCTATAATGGAGTCTATAGTACATTTATTTTTGTATCTTCCCTAGACCTTAGAGTCATGGTACTTGGCACATAGTAGGCACTTAGTTACCGTTCTTTGACTCCGTTAATAATTAGAAGAGAACTGAGGTGATTGTTGCACGAATGACTAAATCTCTAGAATAAATTCTATGTAAACACACATATGGATCTGTCTTTAAAAAAAAAAACAATTAGTGAAAAATCACAACAATTTTGGTATCACCATTCCAATAATTAACAACTTTGGTAATTGTAACAGCCATGCTTTATTGAAAACTGACTCTGTGCCAGGCAATCTAATCACTTTAAATTTATCATCATGAGACTTCAAAACTAACTTGTGAGGGATTATATCCATTTAAATAATGAACATTTTGAGGCTGAGCATTATGTTTGCTAAGTATGTGAACTAAGATTTAAATATTAACCTGACTGATTCCAAAGCTCTACCCATTTGGTCATACCTCTGTGCTTTGTGGGTTAAGAAATACTTTTGGGTAACTAAGTTAAATGTCCTGTGATGTCCACAGTGGAGACACAGATGTGACCAGGAGATCTGGCTATTTGGGGAGGATCCTCTGGAGAAGGGCATGGCAACCCACTCCAGTATTCTTGCCTGGAGAATCAGAGGAGCCTGTTCGGCTACAGTCCACAGGGTCACAGAGTCAGACATGACTGAGCGGCATACACACACACATCCTTAGTCTCCTTAATAGAGAACTGATGACTACATTGCTAACAAAGGACGGAGGTACCATTAGTAAACTAAAGTGAAAGTGAAAGTTGCTCAGTCATGTCTGGTTCTCTGTGACCCCATGAACTGTATAGTCCATGGAATTCTCCAGGCCAGAATACTGGAGTGGGTAGCCTTTCCCTTCTCCAGGGCATCTTCCCTACTCAGGGATCGAACCCAGATCTCCCGCATTGCAGGCAGATTCTTTATCAGCTGATCCACAAGGGAAGCCCAAGAATACTGGAGTGGGAAGCCTATCCCTTCTCCAGCAGATCTTCCTGACCCAGGAATCGAACCAGGATCTCCTCCATTGCAGGCGGATCTGTTACCAACTGAGCTATGAGGGAAGCCCTCATAGCAAACTAAAGTACCAGAATTTAAGTTATCTTGGTCACCATTTTCTATAATGACTTAATATTACAACCTGGAATCCAGTAGTGAAAGGAAGTTTTGGGAGTGCTCCTAACTGTGGCTACCTGATTACAGTTCAAAGACCTGTATATTCTGAGGACCAGAAGTTCACAGGATTGCCCTCCTCTGTACTGCCTCATTAACCTGATTTCCCCTGCCTCCTCCATCTCCAGTCATCCCTGGGAGAGGCTAATTGTAATGCCTCTGGAGTCAATGGAAGGTAGAAACCACACAAGCACAAAATGAATAAACTACAGAAATGCTAGTTTTATTTCACAGCATCAGGCTTTTATCCTTATGATTTTCTTTTTTTGGTTGTTAAAAAAAATTATAGTATGGCTAAGTCAATGAACCTTTAATTCTGTAATTTTGTAGTGGGTGTTCATTATCTTTTACATGGGAACTAGAGAACATTAACTCTTTTTTTCCCTAACTGATAAGTGTTAAGTAGGTGAAGAATGTTCTAGCTCTTTTTTTATATAACTTTTTTTCTGTTACTTTACAAAGTTAATGCAATATTACTGACTAAATATAGCTCTTTCCTGATTGTCTTCTTCCTGCTCCTTTAGTCTGTTCCTGTGAGTCAGATTTTCTGCCTCCCTACTTCACCACTTCATTAGTATCTCCCAGTAGTAATAATTATTGAATGGAAACCATCCATATTTTTGTATGGTGATTTATATTTTGCATATCCATTATCTTATTTCTCCCTAAAAGGAACAATCTATGGAAGATCGGTTGATAGTATTTTCATCTCTGTTTTACAGCTAAGGGGATGGGTCTTTTTAAATTTTGAATGTGAGAAAAAATAGCATTTTTAGTTCTGCTGTCATCAGAACCACCAACCTCAAGACTACACTATTGTAGCAGAGGAGATAAGCAAGCTGAACTAGGGGTCCTCTTCTTTGTTTTCTCTTATACTTATCAGTTCATGGAACACTGAGTTAAGAGCACAGCCTTTGGACTAGGACAAAGGAGTACAAGTCTCAGCTCTAGTAATTTGAAGCTGCATGTTATTGAGCAAGTTATTTGACCTATCTAAACCTCAATTTTGTATTCTAAAAAGATAAGAAATAAGGATTATGATATTTATGCCCAACTCAATAACATTAGGAAACATTTAATTCCAGGTCATCATCATTGTTCTTAACACTCATCTATTCAAACGGTATGTTGTCCCTGTGTTCATTTATTCCCTCAACAAGTATTTGAGTGTTCACTGTGTGCTGTAAGTCAGACACAGTGCCTGCCCTCATTAAAGTGTACATAACAGAATGTCTGAGTTCATTCAAATGTCAGAATGCATGCAGAGAATATCTAAGGCTATTCAGATGTCACAAGGTCCGGATTTTCATGAGGAAAACGGACAGTGAATTGAAGCAACAGAGAGGAAAACCAGGCAGGTGCACTGCTGTTCTAGAAACCAAGCCAAGAAAGTGTTTCAGGATGCTGGTAGTGATCGATTGCTTTAAATGCCTCTGGAAGTTAGAGTAAGTTCGAGTGTGAGAATGAAATTGTTTTTGGCAAGATGTATATCATTGATGTCTTTGATAAGAGCAGCTTTAATGAAAGGTGGGAGATTAGAATGGAGAAGGAAATGGCAATCCACTCCTGTATTCTTGCCTGGAAAATTAGAAGATGACTACTTGGTACATACAAATTTACACAACGCGTTTCCATCTAGGTCATGATCACTAGAACTCTTCTGTTCTAAAAGAGAATACCATATTTATCTTTTGGTAAGGTGGCTGACATTCAGATTGAGCTTTTGTAGTCCTGCTATTAATATCATCATACCTATTCACCTTTAAGTCTTATTCATATATGGGAAGATCCCCTGGAGAAGGAAATGGCAACCCACTCCAGTACTCTTGCCTGGAGAATCCCATGGACAGAGGAGTCTGGTAGGCTGCAGTCCATGCGGTCGTGAAGAGTCGGACACAACTGAGTGCTAGTAATATCATCATACCTATTCCCCTTTAAGTCTTAATTATTAATATATCAGTTCAGCTCAGTTCAGTCACTCAGTCGTGTCTGACTCTTTGCGACCCCATGAACCGCAGCACGCCAGGCCTCCCTGTCCATCACCAACTCCCGGAGTTCACTCAAACTCACATCCATCGAGTTGGTGATGCCATCCAGCCATCTCATCCTCTATTGTCCCCTTCTCCTCTTGCCCCCAATCCCTCCCAGCATCAGAGTCTTTTCCAATGAGTCAACTCTTCGCATGAGGTAGCCAAAGTACTGGAGTTTCAGCTTTAGCATCATTCCTTCCAAAGAAATCCCAGGGCTGATCTCCTTTAGAATGGACTGGTTGGATCTCCTTGCAGTCCAAGGGACTCTCAAGAGTCTTCTCCAACACCACAGTTCAAAAGCATCAATTCCTCGGCACTCAACTTTCTTCACAGTCCAACTCTTACATCCATACATGACCACTGGAAAAACCATAGCCTTGACTAGGCGGACCTTTGTTGGCAAAGTAATGTCTCTGGTTTTCAATATGCTATCTAGGTTGGTCATAACGTTTCTTCCAAGGAGTAAGAGTCTTTTAATTTCATGGCTGCAACCCCCTTCTGCAGTGATTTTGGAGCCCCCAAAAATAAAGTCTGACACTGTTTTCACTGTTTCCCCATCTATTTCCCATGAAGTGATGGGACCAGATGCCATGATCTTTGTTTTCTGAATGTTGAGCTTTAAGCCAACTTTTTCACTCTCTTCTTTCACTTTCATCAAGAGGCTTTTTAGTTCCTCTTCACTTTCTGCCATAAGGGTGGTGTCATCTGCATATTATTATATAGAGGTATAGAAATTGGCTTTATAATAACAAATAGCAAATCCTTTAACATTTGAAAAGAAAAAATGACATTTACTTAACATTTTGATTTGTAAAGACAGAATTTTTAAAACAAATAGTTTCAAAAAAATTTTTTTTAATGTGTGTGTGTGTAAAATCCTTAGATGATAACAGTTTTCTAAAGCTAGTGGATTTCTTCACCCCACCCCCAGCTACTGTGCACTTTGGCCTCTAACAGCCCTCAGGCCTGGAGCTGCTTTGACCTTGGTGCAAAGACAGTGAAGCTAGGGTGACCAAACTAAATAAATAAAATAAAGTCAGTGGCTTTCTTAGTCAGCATTCCTAACCAATTGTGATAATAACAAGCTCTTCACCCAGGGATGTGTTATCTGCTGCAGGTAAATGGATCATGAACAAAGGCCATTGCTTCATTATGTGAGACAGAATATGTTGTTATTACATTTGCAATACCATTTACATGGAAGCTTATTTAGAAAATCTATAAGTGCTTACAAATCATTGAATATTTGCCATTAAGTCCATAGGGTGAATACAATGAAGCTATTTCCTTTGAGTTAATAGTGATTCACTGAAGACAGAAATCAAAGCCATCATGTTTAAAGGTACATGAGTATATAGGAAAGGAATAGGGCCTCCAGCTCATGCATCATGCCACTTCTTTCTGGAGATTGCCTTGGGGAATAATATTTTTTAAAATATAGGTATCCATAGAAGATAGGAATAGCAGACAGATCATTTGCTTCTCACTGCTCACATTTGCTGAGAGTCTTGTAAAGATTTTCCCTGGGCACATGAATCAGTTTAATAATGACTGCTGCCAGTTGGTTGCTAGACATCAGACTGCCAGCCTACTCAACAGTGTTCCATCTGCTATTTGCACTCACAGTGTGCTGCTGCTATGCACCACCTCATTAAGAACGGGACCCTTGTGAGCTATAGACAGTAGCTTATTCAAGTGAGCTAAGGCAAACTCCTCCCCAAGCCATGTTTGTAGAGGCTGTGCACATCTCATCTTATTTGGAAATTGCTTTATGCTGGTTATGCCGTCTGATAGCTCACCGTCTCTGATCATTTAAGTGCAAGTCTTCCAAGCCAGCTCTTGTTTCAGAGCAGTATGAAAATACAAAAATGATTATTTCAAAGATTTGTAACAATTTTTTTTTTTAAGTAATACATCTTGAGATAGTATTAGTGGCTTGCCAAACACAAATATTTAAATAAGTGTTTTATAATTCACTGGACTCTTTTAGGATAGACTTCCCAGTTCTGAAGATCTACTGCCTAGTTTTCATTTCTTGGAAAATGATTTTCAAAGGCTTTCATTATACTTTTCCTTTTTCTTCTCCCACTGAATATCCCAAGGCAGCAGTGAAGACAAAATCTTTGTCAGACAAAAATGACTGCATTTCATCCAACCTCACTGATCACCTTTAGCATTGTTACAGGATAAATGAAAATTTATTTGCATAGGTCATATAATATTTAGATCTTCTCCATCTGCCTCAATAGCTAATGGATTCTGTAGCACTTTCAGAATCAGACAAGGGTCTTCCCTGGTGGCTTGGTGGTAAAGAATCCGCCTGCCTATGCAGGAGACACTAGTTCATTCCTTGGGTCAAGAAGATCCCCTGGAGGAGGAAATGGCAACACGCTCTGATACTCTTGCCTGAGAAATCCCATGGACAGAGGAGCCTGGCAGGCTGAAGTTAATGTGGTCGCAAAGAATCGGACATGACTTAGTGACTAAACAACATCTTCTCAATATTGACCTGATTTCAAATTGCAAAGGACTCATGGGCTTGTGTTCAGGCTCAGGCACCCCTCTCACGTCCCATACAAGCGCTTAGTTCTCACACTCGTACTTAACAGCATCAAAATGTTTCCTATCCCTGAGCTCATTAGATACTCTATGAAGAAAGGCTTTGGTGGGCAAACAGAATTGGGAAGTGGGGCATCTCAGCCTGGGTTCTCTAAGATGCAGTCTCCTGAGATGAAGCATAACCTGCAGGATGTTTATTAAGCAGAGTGCTTGTAGAAACCAGTATTTGTAGGAAAGAGGGAAAGCAGCAGGAATGGATAGAAGGAAAAACTGTGTTGTAATCCAAATCCAACAGCAGCCTTGGCCAGCAACCCGAGAGCTCTGGGGTCGGAATGACCTTCAGAGGTGTCCTGAGATGGGCAAAAGGACAGCTTCATCATCTTGCACTGGCAGGTCACTGGATATGGGCAACACCACAAAGGGTGCGACCTCAGTTGAGCAGTTCCCTGAAGCTGAGGCAGCTCCCAAAGAAAGCAGACAGCTATAGGCTGCCTGCTGACAGTACTCCCAGCAAATGAGGAGCTAGTGCTTCCTTGATGGGGGATCTGAGTTGTAGATCACAAGCTGCCATGGGAGTCAGATCATCTCCTTGGAAGAGTTGTGCTAAACTTCCACATATGAATGGCTTTGAGAATCTGGCACCGAAGAAACCTTCCAGCTTTGTTTTTTTCCTACCATCAATTCACATCCTATGGAACTACTGTATCACAGAACATAATATCATAAATTTCTCACTAGTCTTACAGTGCCTTGCAGGCTATGTTAAAAGAACTAAGTACAGATGGAGTTCTCCACCCTCCCCTGCCTATAGGTCCTGCTTGAAAACTTTGGTGTTGTTATACTAAGTATGGGCTTACAAGTCACATAGTCAGGTGTGTGGAAAAAGGGGTTCCCTGTTCTTTACTGTTCTTAACCCATTTTTCAAGCTGTCCTTCTGCTTAGTGGCGCTTCTCCACTGACATTGCCCTCTCAGCTGACATCTGATTAGATTCCTCCTGAAATTGTGCTGCAGTCTGGGACTCTTGCTTCTCAGCCTTCCTTTCTTTCAAAGGGGCACACATGTTAGGTAGTCTGAAGATTCTGCTCCTCTGGCTTCCTCTCTTTTCAGCCCTTACAGGCATTTCCCCAAGTACATCTCTTATAAATTGAATCCCATATTTGCATGTGCTTCTTGGACACTCTCGCAGGTAGTTACCTGAGGATCAGCTTCATGTTACTGAGGCTTGTTTTTTGAGCAAGTCTAGTGTAGATTTTGGAGAAGGCAATGGCACCCCACTCCAATACTCTTGCCTGGAAAATCTCATGGACAGAGGAGCATGGTAGGCTGCAGTCCATGGGGTCGCTAAGAGTCACACACGACTGAGTGACTTCACTTTCACTTTTCACTTTCATGCATTGGAGAAGGAAATGGCAACCCACTCCAGTGTTCTTGCCTGGAGAATCCCAGGGACGGGGGAGCCTGGTGGGCTGCTGTCTATGGGGTCGCACAGAGTCGGACACGACTGAAGCGACTTAGCAGCAGCAACAGTGTAGATTTTATCATCACGCTAGTTTAGAGATAGCACGTAATGTATAACTTCCTGAGATCCGAGTAAAAGTTTGGAGTTCTCTGTGAGGACTTTCCACTATGGCTCGATGGATTGCTAGTTTGGGGAATTGTTTAGTATTTAGCAGTGGGTACAGTGGGATGTGTAAGCAAATTTCTGGGAATGTTTTCTCTGCATACCTTCTTTCTTGCTGATACTCTGCCTTGAAAACTCAAGACACCTGTCCCATTCAATACCAGTCTTTGTCTCCTCAACTCAGCAAGACTCCTCTGCTCTGCTCAAGCTCCTCCTCCTGCAATGTGATCCAGAGTGCTTAACCCTAGAAAGGCAGGACAGTGGTAGGGTCACCTTGTTTCACCTGCTCAGTGACCAGTCCTTTGCTTCCGGTTGTCCGGTGTCTAAAAAGCTGCTTCACACAATTGTTTTAGCTTCTTGAAACTTTTGACAGCTAACCATTTTGTAAAGTTTCTAAGATACTTAGATATTTAGAGATATAAATTTTCCATAAGCATATGCTTTCACAGTATCCCACCAAGTTTTGATATGTTGTATTTTCATTAGAATTCATTTCAAAATTATTTTCTAAATACCACTCTGATTTATAGTTTGACTCAGTGATCATTAGTGGTATGTTCCTTACATTACTACCATTTGGGACATTTTTTTAACCTTTATATAATTGATTTTGATTTCATACTCTTATAGGATGTCAGTCTTTTGCGATTTGTTCAGATGATTTGTGACCAGTCATATGGTTAGTTTTGGTAAGTGTCTTGGGTATATCTTCCCTGGTGGCTCAGATGGTAAAGCATCTGCCTGCAATGTGGGAGACCTCAGCTCAATCTCTAGGTTGGGAAGATCCTCTGGAGGAGGAAATGGCAACCCACTCCAGTATTCTTGCCTGGAGAATTCCAAAGACAGAGTAGCCTGGCAGGCTCCAGTCCATGGGGTCGCAAAGAGTCAGACGAGACTGAACAACTAACACTTTCATACCTTAAAAGAGCATGCATTCTGAAATGTTTGGATGTAATGTTTCATGTCTAACATGCATGCACTGTGCTAACAAACAGCAAACAGTAGGAACTCAAGCCATACTAAGTAACTCAAAAGTTTATTCCTATTGATGGTAATTCCAGACCAGATAAGAGAGGATGATTATGCTATCACGTGGATGTAGGCAGAAAGAAAATTATTTCTGATAAAATGGAACTTCAAAGAGGAACCCCAAATCAAAATGTGCAGTTATCCCCCATCCCCTGCTGATTCCAACCTATATTAATACCAACCTTTATGTGATGGAAATTATTCCAACATTTTTCATTCCTGTGTTCCTACCAGTGTTCCCTTCATTGGTTGTAATTTCTATATCACTAGTGCTATGTGACAATACAAGACAATATCTTAGGAAAAACTAATGACATTTATAAAGCTCATAGAAATATAAGAAATGGTTGATTTTATTTCTCCAATTTATGATTACTTCTCAGATTACATGAATTTAGAGGATATCTAATCCTGCTATCCAATAGAGTAACTTAAGTTTTTTCAAGTTCTAATGTCACTTTCTATTTCTTATGAGCATTACTCAAGGTTAAAACTGTTATTAACATACAGCTTCTAGGAAATACATTTAGCCTTCCTATTTAGCCCTCTGCCAACCTCTGTTCTGGACAATAAAATTGTGATGATAGAAAGGAGAGAGGATTTAGACAAGGCTAACAGCACATTCTCTAGGCTTCAGAAATGCCTCCTGTGCACTGCCTCCCATGTCCTCCACCTCCAATTCCAGCTGTGGCTTTGGTGAACAGCTCTGGGCAGGTTTCACCCTGCTCTGTGCTGACCGTGCCTCATCTCAGGCTTGTATCAAGAATCTAGCTTCTTGTCCTGAAGCTTCTCCTCTGCAGCACGTGTGATGCTGTAGCGCAGTGAGGCTCTCCTCGTGGGGGTGTTGCTGCCCCCTGGGAGCAGCCCTCAGCACACAGGTGAGATCAGCTGACAGATAAATGCTTCTTCTTTTCATCCCTCAGGCAGACAATTCTGAGACACAGTTTAATTAGGATACTGGGAGGGTTCTGCACTAAGTAGCCAAGAACACTAGTGGGCCACTCACTAACACTACCTGTTTTGCTTGGACATTCTTTCCTTTTCCACCTGTTTTCTCCCATCTCATCCTTGTTCCCTGGGACCACATTTCCAAATAGAATATGTCTCTACCTTTGTCTCAGGCTCTGCTTTCAAGAATAGTCTAGATGAAGACAGTATGCAGATAGGTGGCTGGTAGACTAAATAACACAGAAATATAATTTCCCTGAACTCTACACATGCTACAAAGAAACACTTATTTAGCTGTGAGCACAGATTATGATAATTTCGATGATTTTCCATCTTTTTCCTTTTTGAAAGTTCATCATTGATCCTGATGCCTGAATGCCTGAAGAAAAAAAAAGTTGGTACAAATTAGCTTAGAATTGAATAGGCAAATTTCTTTGCGATGACAGCTCTAAGTATTTTTTCTTTGTGAGGCAGCCCTCAGCTATTTGATTGGATTTTTCAATCTAATAAGGAGAAGCCCTCAGTCTACTTAATGAGGTAAAGCTTTTTGTTGCTTTGGAAACAACCATATCACATTTCTTATTCTCTTTGGTAAAAAGCTGGAGCTTTTAGCGCTGTAATCCTTTTTTCTAAGACACTCAAACATACTTTAAAAATGTAAAAATTACTGGAGTATTGTCAGAACTTTCTTATTCATGAAACACTGAAAGAATATCTTGAAAGATTTAGGGGTTATTAGGAATACACTAAGGATGCCCACATGCCATCTCTGAGAAAAATGTTATCATTAAAATTTTTTACTTATTTAAGGTACTGAAGACACTACAGAGAACAAAATTGGTAAATTCCTCTCCCTCCTCACTGAAACTTATATTTTGTGAGTGGGGAAGGTGAGACAGTAAGGAAATTAAATAATTAAAATATATAGCACTTCAAATAAAGGGTACAGATAAAAATAAACTGGGGATGCGGGAATGAACATGCAAGTTTTCTGTTTTGTTTTGTTTAATTTCTAGGTCTTACTGAGAAAACGATGTTTGAACAAAGACCTGAGGAGGAGAAAAGCGTCAGTCATATGGATGTTTGGGAGGGGACCATTCAGGAAGCAAGAAAAGCCATCCCCAAAGCCCTCAGATGGAAAGATGCCAGAGTGGTTTGAGAGAGGTGAACATTAGAAGATGAGGTGGGAAAGAAGGCAGTGGCAGATCGCATGAGAGAGGGGCCCTCAATGGATGTAGGGCCATACGATGCCCTGAGGGGATATTCTGAAAACCTGGGAGGACATTTTGGTATTACTATGATTGAGGTGGTCTTCTGGGCTTTAGTGGGTAAGCAAAATTTATGTTAAAAGTAAAGTAATGTTTGGGACAGGTCCACCAAACAAGGTATTTCCTCCAATTTTGTGTGCCTTTAAAATGTTCTACTGCTCATTCATGTAGATGGAGAAGTTTATTTGTGCTCACTTCCAAATTCCATTCATGGCAAGCAAGGGTATTGGGATCCACTCTCTTCCTTGGAAACAAGCAAATGTCCTGGGTAATACAGAGTTGATTAATTTTGGAAAGCTTCTGCCAATATTTTTTCAAATATAATTCTGTCCCAGGTTCTCTCCCTTTGCTTTTTTAGGAGTTAAATTTCATATATTTTAGGCCACTTGATACTATTCGTATAAGTCACTGCTGCTTTGTTTATTTACAATATTTTTGTCTCAGTGCACTTATATTTGGGTGATTTCTAGCAACCTGACTTCAAGTTTAATGATGCTTTCATGATTGTGTCCAACCTACTGATAACCTATCAAATAATTTCAGATATTGTATTTTTCAGTTGTAGGACTTCCATCTCACAAAAAAAAGATTTTTTTCTCTCTTGAAATTCTCTACTTCTTCATATATTACATCTTATTTTTGTAAGATTCCTTAATATATTTGTCATGGTCAAAGACCTTGCCTATTAATTCCAATATCTGTACTGATTTATGTTTCTATTGATTTGTGAGAAAGGTAACCCTGCAGGGCAATGAGAAAAGAAGTCTCAAGAAAAGCATCTGGATCAGCTGGACAGCTATATGAAAAAAAAAATTAACACTTACTGCCCGCCATACTCCAAAATCGATTCGTGGTTAGTGGATTTAAAGATGCAAAGAAAAACATGTTTTTAGATGGTGAAATAGGAGAAGGTTCTTGTAGGCGATGGTTTCTTAGGATAGCAAAGGTACTAACCATAGAAGAAGACTGAGAAATTAAGACTTCAGTAAAAGTTTAAAATGTACAGTCATTAAAATTTAACAAGATGGTTAAAATGCAAGTCAGATAAGAAAAAGTATCTGTTTGATTGCAGTACTCATTAATGAAAATGGACTCACATCTAGAATATATAAATCAAACAGAAAAAGACAACCCCTCCAAAAATGAAATGAAGACCTTTAAGGCATTTTACTAAAGAGGATCTTCAGACAACTAATAATTACATGAAAAGACACTCTTTTCCCATTAGTCATCCGAGGAGTGTAAATTGAAACCACACAATCACCAAATGTTGGTGAGGGTGTGGAGCAATGAAAAGTCTCATCCGCTGCTGGCGGGAGTGTAAAGTTGAAAATTGTTTGGCACCATCAACTATAGCTAACCATGGAAATATACCCTATGTTGGAGCTATTCTACTTTTAGATATATATCCCATAGAAATATGTATCTATTTGATACATATATAGCTTTAGATACATATAATATGCTGATTAAGTATAATGATGTTCACAGAAGTATTATTTGTATTTCTAGTTCCAAACCTGGAAATAACATGAATATTCACTATCAGTATAAGGAACCAATCACAATATTTAGTATCAGTATAACGGACCAGTTTTATGAACTGTCTAAAATAGGCATATCTATAGAGGCAAAAAGTAGTTGCTTCGGGCTGGAGAGGATGCAGGGTAGGGGAGTGATAGCTAAAGAGTATGGAGCTGTTTTGAGGTGATGAAAATGTTCTGAAATTGACTGTGCCTGCCAGTGGTTGCACTTATCTGTAAATATACTACAAAAATATTAAACTGTACGTTTTAAATGGATGAAAATTGCAGGGTATGGGAACTATATCTCAATATAGCTTAAATTTAAAAAACAACAGTATAAATGATAAATTGCAGTATATTCACACAATTAAATGCTGTACAGCATAAGACAAAATACATAGACATTACATGCAACATTGAATGAGTCTCAAATGTAATATGGAGGGAAAGAAAATATTACAGGAGGAGGATATTTACTGATTAATTCATTTCACATGAAATTAAAGAAAATTTACTGATTCAGTTCACGTGAATTTAAAGAAATTAAACTAATCTATGAATTTGAGGATAAGACAATGGTTATATTTGGGAAGAAGCTGCCCTTGACTGAATATGGGGCTGGAGGAGCTAGGTATGCCCTATCTCTTGATCTGGGTGGTGGATGTAAGGATATGTTTGTGTTAGCCTTCAAAAGTTTATTGAACTGTTCATTTACAATTTGACCACTTTCCTGGATTTTTCACTTCAACAAAAGTTGATTAAGAAACATTTTTTACAAATCCAGTTCAGTAAGTTATCCTATTCATATACACTTAAAAGACCAACTAAACAAATACATAAACATTTTGATAGATCATTTTTGTGGCTTGGGAGTATGCTAAATTTTAATTTTCTTCTATCTACTTTTCAGCATTTCCCAAATTACCATAGTGGGCGTAAATATATTACATTTATCAATAGAAAAAATGCTATACAAATTACAAATACAGTTGATACTGCATTGTGAGATCTTCTTGTATTGTTTATACTCACCTAGTCTCAGTGTAAGGACTGGTTTTTGCTCCCAGATAGGAAGAGACTGCCCTTTTAGAGAGAAGGAGGGTGTGGCTGTTGGTCTGGGGATTTCCTAGCAGCTCTGCTGACTGCTAGGAACTCGCCACTGGCCACACTCATCATGGAAAAGCAGAAGTGCAGGTGTAGGGACCCCAAAGATGGTAAGCTCAGCCTCGGTAGGCGGGGCCCAGTACACTCGGGGGTGGGTCGTAGTCCTCTGAGTCTATTGCAAAACCGTGGTTGAACTGGGGGCTAAAGCTCTAGCCTCCGTGCTGGGTAAATTGAAAGACTGTAGTCTAAACACTGTAATCCTCATGTTTCTGTGAAGTCCGAAGCTAAGAGCGTTTTATTTATTTATTTACATTTTTATGAGATTGTTAAAAGAAAAGAAAAGAAAAGCGACAAAAACGACTGTTCCTGGCCTGCAAATCCTAAAACGTCTGCTCTCTGGCTTTTTTACTGAAAAAGTCTGCCGACTCCTTAGGAAACTCTAGGCTGAAAACTTTAAGGTAGTTAAAAATGTTACCTGGGTAAGCTCTTCCTGACGAGAAGCCGGGTGTGGAATGAGCCTACCAGGGCACTTTCGGTCCCTGGTCAGGAGATGTAGTACTGCCCAGGCTCGTCAGACACAGGAAGTCAGAATCCACTAAGGAGAGTGTAAAAGCCCACCTCCGAAGAATCCAGCCTGGGAATGGCCAGGCACGAGGGACCAAACACAACTGGCTCTTCCTGGCGAAGGATAAATGCTCCAAAGGATAAACGATGCTCACTGCAGCCCTCCGCGGAACGCAGAGGAGACGGGGTCGAACTGGGAAAGCAGCGTTGTCACTCACGCAGAAGCCAACGGCGCGCCCTGCGGCGTTCTCTCTTCTCTCCTCTGCTGTAGGCAGCCGCGCGGACTGCGAGGTCCCTGTGCACATCTGTAACTTTTGGACAAGCGCCGCGTGGGTGCGGCTGCCACCCAGCGCCTGCGCAGTGGCTGCTCGCAGGATCCTCCCATCGCGCAGGCTCGGCAGGTCAGCACGCCCTGGAGGAGTGCGACCCTGCTGCGGTAGCCCATGGGGGAGGAAGCAGGGCGGAAGGTTGTGTACGGTGTTTTTTGCTGCACAGTTTGACAGTTGTGAATACTATATCCCTTCACCCTTCAATATTACGGATATTTGAACTGAACAGAAGACAGTTCCATTTAATTCAGCCTAATATCTCGGGTGTGTGTGTGTGTGTCTTAGTTGCGTAGTCGCTCAGACGTGACAAATTGTTTGCAAGCCAGTAGACTGTAGCCCGCCAGGCTCCTCTGTCCATGGAATTCTCCCGGTAAGAATACTGGAGTGGGTAGCCCTTCCCTTCTCCAGAGGATCTTCTGGACCCAAGGATCAAACCTGGGTTTCCTGCTTTGCAACCAGATTCTTTCCCGGCTGAGCCACGAGGGAAGCCCAGTATCTCAGTACTATCCCTTAAGAATAAGGGATTCTCCTACATCAGGGTTTGTCAACTGTGGCGCTATTGATTTTTAGCATGATGTTTCTTTGTTGCGAGGGGAGTGGGGCCGCCGTCTTGTGCATTGTGCAATGTTTAGTAGAACTCCTGGCTTTAGAGGCTGCTAGACACCAGTAGCAACCCTCCCCTCCGCTCCCCAACTTGTGACCATCAAAAATGTTTTCAGACATTGTGTGACAGGGGAGGGGAGGGCAAAATCGCCCCGATTGAGGACTACTGTCCAATAGGATCACAGTGGTATGTCATTAGGATATATATCACTAGATTTTTCCAACATAGGGAGTCGGAATGCACTAAACATTGGTACATTTCTGTAATTTAATATATAACACATATTAGAATTTCCTTGATTGTCCCCCTCCACCCTCAATCCTTGCTTCCCCTATACTTGTTTGTAAAATATAAATTCATGATTTAACGAGGATCACATATTGATTATAGTTACCAAGTCTCTAGCTTCCGTCAATTTAGACTACTTCCTCAGCCTTTTTTGTTTATTGTTTTTTTCTGGCATTGGCTTTTTTGGAAAGTTCAGACCAGTGGTTTTCCAAAATGTCTTTCTATTTGGATAATCAAATTGGTCTTCATTGTAAGATTCATGTTAAATTTTTTGGCTTTTATTGGCTGAAATTCCACATGGGTAATGTTATATCCACTTTTTTCCTAGTTCTAAGACCTACTTAGCTGTTCTAACAGCGTTTAATTTTCAAAAGTCCACTTATCTCCCAGTGATTTGAGATACCACTTTTATCACATACATAAATTTTCACATCATTCTTGGCTCTACATTTATATTTTCTATTTTTTCCATTGATCTGATTGTCTACTCAAGTGCTAATAATATACTCTTTAAAGTATAGAAACTGTATATTTCAATATCTGGTAGAGCTAGTTATTGACAAAATAGTTTATTGCTGTTTTCTTATTTTGATTTCCTGGTTTTGGGGGAAATAATGTTGCTTATTTATTTCTTCCATGTACACTACAGGAACTAGAAGTTCACAGGATTGCCTTCCTCTGTACTGCCTCATTAACCTAAACATACTTTGAAAAGTGGCATTAATTTATAATTTTTTTATTATTTAATTGAGGAGCAAGGTTTATTTTTCCTTTTATTCAAGTCACAGTTTTCTATCTTTCAGAAAAGCTTCAAAGTTTTTCTCATATAGATTTTGCACAGTTCTTATGACATTTACTCCTAGGATAATTTTTCGGTTTATTGGTAATGTAAATAGAGTCATCTCCTCTATTTTCCTCTATAATTGCTTATTGCTTAAATATATGAAGACCCTGAGTCCCAGTCTCATATTGTAACAGTCTCATTTACTGTTCCACACCTAGAATGAGACATTTCTCAAAAGAGTCTTCATTGCATTCACTGAAAATGGTATTTGGTGACCACACTCTGTGCATATGGGATCTTCATGACTGAAAGGCTTATTGTTACTTCTCAGAGTTATAAATACAAGATGTAGGAATTATGTGGTTTTCAAAGAAAAATAAATCATAAATTTGTGCTGATGTTCCACTTTTAATGAAAGATTACATAATTTTCTACTTATTTGATTTTATGTTGTATCTCTTTTCTGCTGAAAAGCATGATTCCGAATGTTAAATAATTTCATATTTACTTTTTCCCTTAATATATATAGTAGTTTCAAAATAACAGTACCAATGTGATAATGAATTATAAAAGTGCTAAATGCAGTTTGATACAGCTAGATTTGCTCCAGGTTGTTTTCAAGTATAGGTTACTTAATTAAAAAGAAAATTAAGTCCAAAATGTAAAAAAAAAAAGCAAGCCTTAAATATTTATAACTTTTTGAATATAATATCTAACTCATCTTCTCTCATTTTTATTGATATAAATTTTTAAATTCATGAATTTTTCTCTGGACACTTTTCAGCAGTATCTTGTAAACCCTGATATCATGTTTTCATTATTTTTTTTCTAAAAAATTTCATTATCAGTTGTTGTTTTTTCTTGAGCCAAGCTAAGTTTAATAGAAAACTTAAAATTTCAAGGTGGGAAGATTTTCTTGTGCTTTGCTTGTTATGGATTCATACTTTTATCATGTCATTGATGGAGAATATTATTTGTATTTTTCTTACTGTAATTTACTGAGGTATAGATGTCTCTGTATGTAACTATAGACTCAACTATTAAAGTGTTTTTGGTATCATTTTTGGTCTTGGACCACAATAAGTATACTAAAGTCTGCTATTATTAGGTATTTCTAGTGTCTTTGACTCTCTTGTAGTTTCTGCTAAGTGAAAGAAGCTACTGTGTTATTTGCTGCATATCTTTCCTAAATATTTTATTTTCACTGTGATTGTAGCCTTTAAAGTTGTAAAGTGCTCTTTGACTTGGTAATAGGCTTCGGTCTAAATTCTGTTTAATTGGATTTCAAAATATTAATTTTTTCTTTGTATTTTCTTGGTATACCGTTTTGCTTCCTTTCATTATTAACATTTATGAATTATTTTGTTTTCGGTATGTGTTTGTCTTTTATGTGCAGCAAAAAGTTGGATTTTGCTTTACAATCAACTGCTTTGTTTGTCCTTGTAATATGGAGGGGTTAAGTCCCTATTAGTTGATATGTTTGGTCTCAGATAACTCATCTTTATTATATTTACATGTAATATGTGACATATTTGGTGATAAGTACTAATGAGGAAGATAAAGGAGGACAAGGAGTATAGGAAATGCTGGGGGAAATTTTCTATTTTAAGTAGGTGGTCAGGAAAAGCCTCATGGAGAAACTGACTTTTGGACACATTCTTAAAAAAAAAATTATCTATTTGGCTACTCTGGGTCTCAGTTGTGGCATGCAGACTCTTAGTTGAGGCATATGAGATCTAGTTCCCTGGTCAGGGATTGAACCTGGGGCCTCTACATTGGGAGCACAGAGTGTTAGCCATTGGACCACCAGGGAAGTCCCTGGACATAGAAGTAGGTGAAGGAATGAGTCATTTAGATAAGTGGAGTAAGATTTATCCTGACTGAGAGAACAGCAAGGCCTAGAGACACATGATTACTTGGTGTGTTTTCAAAGACCAGCAACGAGGCTGGTGTGACTGGAGTGCTGTGTGCAGCTGAATACTAGGAGACAGGCCAGAAGAGTATCAGAGTATCAGATAGGGCCCTCAGTCTCAAGGAGGGAAGGAATATCCCTTGAAGAGTAATTTTGTTGCCAGATGTTGAAATAATATTACTTCTGCCATTCCACAGTAATAAATTAATAACTCTGGGAATTTCAGCCTGAGTGGGAGAAGCCAGTCTTAGTGGTTTTATGTTTTAAGGTGTAACTCAAATTATGCATGAAATAGTTTAATTTCTGCTGATTTTGAAGGTTGGATTATGAAACACCTTCCAATGCAGTGGAAATGATCCTTGACTATATTCTCAAATGTTTGATGTTTTAGTTTCTACATTATATTCTACCCCCAAATTCATCAGCTGTAGCTTCACAACTTCAGCTTTTTTGCCATTTAGCTGAAGGTGTGAATTCACAGGGGAATAATTTTATTGAAACATAACAATGAAATGTATCTTGACTAATAAATGTTTAAAAGGCAGAAAAATATAAAAATTCTAATCAGAGATGCTTGACCAAAGGCTAGCACACAACATAGAAGTTTTTTTGAACTATTTAAAAAAATGTTCAGCTTAAAACAGTTTTTCCTTTTTATACAGATATCTGTTAACTGTATGACAGAGAAGGGAAAATGAAATGCGTGCATCTATGTGGGAAGGCTCAAGGGTATATTAAGTCTGTAATCCAGAAAAACTATTTTCAAGATTGCAATGGATGGGAACAGAGAAGGGACAAACTTTAAATACAGGCAGGATTACTTGTCTTTTTGTATTTCATTTAGCTGCAATTTAATTTTCTCCTTCCTCTTTTTTTTTTTCTCACCTTTTTTTTTTCTTAAGCTAAACTGACAGTGAAATGCTGTCTGAATAAGTCACAACTCACAGAAAACTGAACAGTGCATTGTAAAATAGGACACAAAACAAAAGACTTCATCTAAGAGCTGAGATCATCGGACTGGGAAACACAGACCCAGTGCAGCAAGTCAACAGTGTTTCTCAGAGCCTGAGACAGTTTCCACAATTTTTGATATGCTATTGCCCCCTGCTGTTCACAGTGAAGTACTGACAACAGAAATAGGTTTTCCTAACACTCCAGGGTTTTAGTGCAATATCATGCTATCAGAGAAAGTTATACAAAGCATTTCAAAGATTTAAAATAGAATAATTTAAGGAGTTGTTTTCTAAAAAGCTATTAAAGAAATCCCAAAGCACCTTCCCTACTTCCCAATATATCGAAAAGAAATGTATGATTCAGTTAATTGAATGAATCATGCAGTTTCCTCTTTAAGTTTCTGAAGAGAGCAGAGCACAAGGCAATTGAGATAGCTTGGAAAAAAGCTGATGAAGTGAGCAGAGAAAATGGAGTGCAAAATGTGCCAAAGGAGAGGGTCATGAATAATTTACATACAACAGGGGTGAAGCAGTTCAGTCCCGAACAGATCATTCACATTTTTCCAGGGATGTTGGATAAAACTGTTTTGTTTCCACAGAAAAGCGTGGATGGGCTATTTGTGAGCCTTCAGGTCTTCTGCCCCTTGTTCTTGGGTTTGGTCATGGAAACTTAAAACCATTAGGGTATGAATTTGGGTCCCTGAAGCAGAGTAGAAGGACAGAATCCTTGGAGCTGATTTCCTGATTTACTCTGCCATTTCTAAAGGGGTCAGGTCTATTTCCTGGATGGAAGTTGGTCCATGTGCAGATGTGTGTGTTTGAGCATGGGAGTTCATGGTATTTGTTTCAGAACTGTAGCAACTGTGGGCTGCTAGAATAATCTGTATTCCAGCTCTTCCATGGGATTAGGTAATAAGGTGCTGCCAGGATCCCCTCACATTCCGAAACAGCAATTTAAAAAGTAGGGGCCTTGTTTCAGCATTTGATTTTTGCTTAGACTCTTTCTCCATGAGGAACATGACTAGAGAAGAATCTTTTAATATTTAGAAAATCACATGCATATTTATATACAAAATTACGTCCTGTTAGGATACACCTAGAAATCCAGCCTGAACTACTCTTCAAAGATTTAGATTTGGCTCTAGATATTGCTAAGAATGCTGTTTCTAACTTCTGAAGTCCCTACCTCAAATCATAAATGGTGGATTTTGAGAAAACATTTAAATCATTTATTTCAGGTAACAATAAGCTGTTTCCTTAATACTTGAGGTAGTTGCAATCACAGTGTTGATTTTAGTGCTTATAGCATTTTGTTTCTCTCTCTTATGTGACATTTTAATGTTTATTTACTCACTTAAATTTATATTCTTCGTTATGTGCTGTGCTTAGTCGCTCAGTCGTGTCCGACTCTGTGACCCCATGGGCTGTAGCCTGCCAGGCTCCTCTGTCCACAGGGATTCTTCAGGCAAGAATACTGGAGTGGGTTGCTATGCCCTTCTCCAGGGGATCTTCCAACCTGGGGATTGAACCCAGGTCTTCTGCATTGCAGGAGAATTCTTTACTGCCTGAGCCACCAGGAAAGCCTCTTCTTCATTATGGCAGATGTTAAAGATAGGGTGAAAAATATGATAGACTCTGCCTTTAAGCTTTTTATAGTAATTTAGCAAAATGTAGAACAACAATATGATAATCATATAAGAAGGAGCCCAAGAGATAGAAAAATAATCTCCCCATCCTTTTTCATTTTATCATTTTATTTCATTTCTTCTCTTTACTATTTTATTTTATTTGTATTCATTTTATTTTTTAAAATTACAAATCAGGAAAGCTGACTATCCTTTTTATGTATCTTTACACGATCCCTAGTACTCTAGCACTTTATACAAGTGCTTTATACAAGTTTGCACACATTTGCAGTAAATATCCGCTAAATGAAATATGAGCACTTACTTATTAGGAGCCTTTGTACTATGCTGTGCCTATGTAAACTAGATACACATTTGATTTCTACAGAGGAGAAGAGTGAAATTAGGAGGAATTTATATAAACCTGGAAGGAAGTATTAGAAATATTTGTTTCTATTCAAATGCTAAAGTATATTTAGAAACTTTTTAAATGAGGAAAACTAAAACATCAAAATTCCACCATGTCAGTACTTGAATCTCTTTTTTAATGATTTTCATAAATTGCTTATTAATTTTCAATATTTCTGTCTGTGAAGTTCTTATCCGATCTGGGTATATGCAGCCTACCTGGTAGAAACACCAAGATAAGTAGAGAGCAATGAATGATGATGCTTGTGTTTCAAAAGGAAGCTGAAACATTTTCTTTTTGGTCAAGAATTAATTTATCAGTGTTTCATTGTACAAAATTCATAGTATATTGAAACATGCTTTTTTGCCACCTTAATGGCATAACCCAAATTATCTGCTGTTATTAAATTGTTCTACTTAAATTGTATTGAATGCCAGTATCTAAGAAAACTGTAAGCATAAATGGTTTCTGAATTTCTTTGGATTACTGAGAAATGGATCTTCTCTGCAAATATACTATGTTATACTATAGAGTATATGAGGCTCTCCGGGTAGCTCAAATGGTAAAGAATCTGCCTGCGATGTGGAGGACGCAGGTTCAATTCCTGCATTGGGAAGATACCCTGGAGAAGGGGGCAACCCACTCCAGTATTCTTGCCTGGAGAATTCCATAGTCAGAGGAGCCTGGCGTATATTTAGTTTTGCATATATAGTTTCTGTAACTACTGATATAAAGATATCTATATAGAGTAATGTAACATTAGTTTATTCTATTAATGCCTGCTATTTGAGAACATTTGCAGTGTTAATAAGGGCTTTGCTGGTGGCTGAGATGGTAAAGACTCTGCCTGCAATGCAGGAAACGTGGGTTCGATCCCTGGGTCAGGAAGATCCCCTGGAGAAGGAAATGGCAATCCACTGCAGTATTCTTGTCTGGAAATTCCCACGGACAGAGAAGTTTGGTGGGCTACAGTCTATGGAATCTCAAAGAGTTGGACAGAACTGAATGACTAATACTTTCACTTTCACACTATTAATGGGACTTAGTCTAAGAGAGGGGCTTCTATCTTAATCTAAGTGTGGCGCTTGTGGTAAAGAACCCACATGCCAATGCAGGAGACATAAGAGTTGCAGGGGTCAGGATAATCCCTGGGTCAGGATAATCCCCTGGAGGAGGGCATGGCAATCCACTCCAGAACTCTTGCCTGAGGACCCCATGGACAGAGGAGCCTGGTGGGCTACAGTCCATAGCATCACAAAGAGTCAGACGTGACTTGGCACACACATGCTCAATCTAAGAAAAATTCAACTTAACATTGTTTTCTTTTTACATTTCACTCTGTGTGTGTGTGTGTGTGTGTGTGTGTGTGTGTGTGCATTTAGTAGCTTAGTCATTTCCAACTCTTTGCAACCCCATGGACTGTAGCCTGCCAGGCTCCTCCATCCATGGAATTTCCCAGGCAAGAAGAGTGAAGCAGGTTGCTAGTTCCTCCTCCGGGGGATCTTCCGAACTCAGGGATGGAACCCAAGTCTCCTGGGTCACCTGAACTAGTAGGTGGATTCTTTACCACTGAGTCATCTGGGAAGCCCTTTTATATTTTAATATTAGCTGTTAATAAGAGAGATAGTCAAAATTATGATCACTATTATTCAGTTCAGTTCAGTTCAGTTGCTCAGTCATGTCTAACTCTTTGCGACCCCATGAACCGCAGCATGCAGGCCTCCCTGTCCATCACCAACTCCCAGAGTTCACTCAGACTCACATGCATTGAGTCAGTGATGCCATCCAGCCATCTCATCCTCTGTCTTCCCCTTCTCCTCCTGCCCCCAGTCCCTCCCAGCATCAGAGTCTTTTCCAATGAGTCAACTCTTCGCATGAGGTGGCCAAAGTACTGGAGTTTCACCTTCAGCATCATTTCTTCCAAAGAAATCCCAGGGCTGATCTCCTTCAGAATGGACTGGTTGGATCTCCTTGCAGTCCAAGGAACTCTCAAGAGTCTTCTCCAACACCACAGTTCAAAAGCATCAATTCTTTAGCACTCAGCTTTCTTCACAGTCCAACTCTCACATCCATACATGACCACAGGAAAAACCATAGCCTAGACTAGACGGACCTTTGTTGGCAAAGTAATGTCTCTGCTTTTGAATATGCTATCTAGGTTGGTCATAACTTTCCTTCCCAGGAGTAAGCATCTTTTAATTTCATGGCTGCAGTCACCATCTGCTGTGATTTTGGAGCCCCCCCAAAATAAAGTCTGACACTGTTTCCACTGTTTCCCCATCTATTTCCCATGAAGTGATGGGACCAGATGCCATGATCTTCGTTTTCTGAATGTTGAGCTTTAAGCCAACTTTTTCACTCTCTACTTTCACTTTCATCAAGAGGCTTTTGAGTTCCTCTTCACTTTCTGCCATAAGGGTGGTGTCATCTGCATATCTGAGGTGATTGATATTTCTCCCGGAAATCTTGATTCCAGTTTGTGTTTCTTCCAGTCCAGCATTTCTCATGATGTACTCTGCATATAAGTTAAATAAGCAGGGTGACAATATACAGCCTTGACATACTCCTTTTCCTATTTGGAACCCGTCTGTTGTTCCATGTCCAGTTCTAACTGTTGCTTCCTCACCTGCATACAGATTTCTCAAGAGGCAGGTCAGGTGGTCTGGTATTCCCATCTCTTTCAGAATTTTCCACAGTTTCTTGTGATCCACACAGTCAAAGGCTTTGGCATAGTCAATACAGCAGAAATAGATGTTTTTCTGGAACTCTCTTGCTTTTTACATGATCCAGCAGATGTTGGGAATTTGATCTCTTGTTCCTCTGCCTTTTCTAAAACCAGCTTGAACATCTGGAAGCTCACAGTTCACATATTGCTGAAGCCCGGCTTGGAGAACTTTGAGCATTACTTTACTAGCATGTGAGATGAGTGCAATTGTGCGGTAGTTTGAGCATTCTTTGGCATTGCCTTTCTTTGGGACTGGAATGAAAATGGACCTTTTCCAGTCCTGTGGCCACTGTTGGGTTTTCCAAATTTGCTGGCATATTGAGTGCAGCACTTTCACAGCATCATCTTTCAGGATTTGAAATAGCTCAACTGGAATTCCATCACCTCCACTAACTTTGTTTGCAGTGATGCTTTCTAAGGCCCACTTGACTTCACATTCCAGGATGTCTGGCTCTAGGTCGGTGATCACACCATCATGATTATCTGGGTCGTGAAGATCTTTTTTGTACAGTTCTTCTGTGTAGTCTTGCCACCTCTTCTCAATATCTTCTGCTTCTGTTAGGTCCATACCATTTCTGTCCTTTATCGAGCCCATCTTTGCATGAAATGTTCCCTTGTTATCTCTAATTTTCTTGAAGAGATCTTTAGTCTTTCCCATTCTTTTGTTTCCCTCTATTTCTTTGCATTGATCGCTGAGGAAGGCTTTCTTATCTCTTCTTGCTATTCTTTGGAACTCTGCATTCAGATGCTTATATCTTTCCTTTTCTCCTTTGCTTTTCACTTCTCTTCTTTTCACAGCTATTTGTAAGGCCTCCCCAGACAGCCATTTTGCTTTTTTGCATTTCTTTTCCATGGGGATGGTCTTGATCCCTGTCTCCTGCACAATGTCACGAACCTCAGTCCATAGTTCATCAGGCACTCTATCAGATCTAGTCCCTTAAATCTAGTTCTCACTTCCACTGTATAATCATAAGGGATTACTATGTCAAAAATAATAAATGCTTGGTGTTAGTCTACCTACAATTCAGTTTTTGGTGTGAAGTTCTTTGGTTACAAGAAGGAATATTTAGTTTACTTCACTAATAGGTATATCTTCTAATACTGGATGGCCTCTTGGCATTTCTTCTGCTGTTGATTTTTAGCAATGTTATCTGTGATAACATGAATGCAGTTGACTCGTCATGTTTATTCCAAATAAGAGTATATAATGGATTACTATGGTAACAAGGAGGTAGTAATGGAACTGCCGAATAATTTCAAGATTCAGGAATAAAAGCCCATCCGAGACAGAGTGTGCACCAAAATTGGGAGCTTAACGGAGAAAACCATAGAATGCTCTTTCTGCAAATGGCAGCGTTGAATTTTCCACCATTTTTTCCCCTCTGTGGCTATGGACAATCTTGGGCCCTCCAAGAGCCCACTCGGGCCCTTCTCTTGACAGCTTGGCCACCTCAGACCCCTGCGCAAGCAAGGATCAGGAAGCTGCAGGTGGCGGGGAAAGAGAAATTGAGGGTAAGGCCAGGTGCAATGGAGAAGGCAATGGCAACCCACTCCAGTACTCTTGCCTGGAAAATCCCATGGATGGAGGAGTCTGGTAGGCTACAGTCCATGGGGTGGCGAAGAGTCGGACACGACTGAGCAACTTCACTTTCACTTTTCACTTTCATGCATTGGAGAAGGAAATGGCAACCCGCTCCAGTATTCTTGCCTGGAGAATCCCAGGGACGGCGGAGCCTGGTGGGCTGCCATCTATGGGGTCGCACAGAGTCGGACAAGACTGAAGCGACTTAGCATCAGCAACGGCAGCAGCAGCCAGGTGCAAAGGTACCACCCCCTAGGGCGCAGGCGCACAGTCCTCGGCTGGAGCGTGTGAGCGGAGGAGCATTAACTATGCGTGGAAAGTTTGGAACTATTTTCTCGTGGTGGTGGTGGTGGTGGTAAGAACTGTATTTTAAACAGCGTAAAGGCCTCTTTTAATTTAGTATTTTGTGATTCTTCTTTACATCAGGCATTGCCTGAAAGCATGTTAGAAAGTGCTAACCTCCGAGTTTGATACGTGCGGTGGCTTCGTGTCTAGTAATATTATCCCAAGGCATTTTGTAAGTGCTTCATTGCATAAGGTGCCCGGCTAGGTGCTGATGAAGGAGATAGCATAGACTGTGTTCCCATCCTCAAGTTATTTTTAACAGAATGTGAGACGAATAAAAAGAAGTCCAAAAGCACAGAATTAGAAGAAAAAGTGAGTAAGGTGGATAGCGTTTTGTTTGTAATTCAGTGAAATGTCTTTGGGGACGTTTGGTTAGTACCGGATGGAGTGGTTAAACCGATGAAGATACAAACCTCAAATTACCCACCTGAAAAGTTGGAATTCGTGAATATAGATCCCTTCTATACAGCAAGGAATCTGCCCGTGTATCTCTCTCTCTCTCTTTTGCCTTTAATCCCAGATCTTCTCTGTCTGGATGACTGAAAACAATGGAAATTATTAGACCTCCTCATAATTAATCACTCTTACCAAAACCAGATTGACAGATATGGTTGGGATTTAGGAAAAAAAAAATAGCTGACATAACTTTGAAAATAAAAATGAATGTGCTGCTGAGATGTTGAAAATATATCGTTAAATAGACTAAGACATAGGAAATAATTTATCTTATGTTTTAGGCTAGGTAGTATGAGGTTTATATTTAAATGGTCTCTTCTCTCAATTCAAATTGCCTTAGGCTTTGGTTATTTAAAAATATTTTGTATTCATGAACACTTATTTTATAATTGATGGGAATGTTTGCTTGTGGCCCAACTCTAATTTGTAATCTGGAAAGTTGATTTATTTATTCGTTCTACATCTATTATATATTTACTGTGTGCCAGATACGATGACAGTGATTGGCCTTCACGTTCATTTTAGAGCATACTTAAAATTTTGTGAGGTTTATTTACCTAAATTCCAAGAAATCGTGTATGGAGAACAAATCAAGGCAAGAGCAAGTGGGTCTATTACATTTTGTCTAGATCTCTATTGTAGCACTTACCACAATTTTGCCTGCTGGAATGAGAGTAGTGCGTGGTCTGGATTTGATCATCCGCATGTTCTCAGCATCTGACACAAAACTTGAAACCTGATAGAGACCCAACAAGGGAGATTTGGATGAATTAAAGCACCACATAAACATACATTGTTCTTTCTAAAGACGTGTTTATTTTTATTGGATATTAAGACTGTTTTACACTCTGAGATATCTTCCTCTAGGAAAAAGCAAAATCTTTTTGTTAAATCCCTTGTTTCTGAAAAATCTTTCAGAACTTGACAGAATATTGATCTGAAGCACTTTGACTTGACTTTGATCTGAAGAACTAAGATTCCTTCTTAGTGGAATCTGATTAAAATCATTTTTGTGATAATTAAGATCTTCAGGTCATTTGCTTGATATTTATGAGAACAAATATTTTATATTCATCTTAATATTTTCCAATTTGCCTGGTGGGTAAAACCAGGCTTTGGAGAAACAGTTCTTGTTTGGGAGATGCTAATGATGGTCTTTCTGAGAAACCCTTCTCATTCATCCAGCATTTGTAGCTTTCTATGTATTCAGGGGTTTATGTCCATAAATACATATTTATAAGTGCTTTGAGTATGAAACAATGCTGAAAGGAGGCAACGATCATATGCAGCCAGAGGATTATGTAATTCACATGAGATTCTTAATGATTCCCATTTAGGGTGGGAGTTAATAGTAGTACCCTGGAGTAAAATCCCTGGTGCTGCATTTATTAGATATCGTATGGGATTGACCATTAAGTAAATTGTTCACTGCACAAAGAAACCCATGAAAGGTGCAAACTTTATATCATGCTGCTAAGTAGCTTAAAATCGTGTTCGACTCTTTGTGACCCTATGGTCTGTAGCCTGCCAGGCTCGTTTGTCCATGGGTTTTCCCAGGCAAGAATACCATAGTGGGTTGCCGTTTCCTTCTCCAGGGGCTCTTCCTAACCCAGGGATTGAACCTACATCTCCTGCATTGCAGGCAGATTCTTTACTGCTGAGCCATCAGGTCATAGACTTATCAATTTGAATATTTATTAAGACAATTTTATGGCAGAAGGTAATATGTTTTCTTGTTCTAATAGAATTAGTATATTATGATACATTTTCTGACAAATGGAAGTGAAGAGTCTTGAGGAAGAGGTACTTTTTTGTGTGTGTGCAAATCCTCTGTATAGGGTAGTGGTGGCCTGAACTTGGACAAGTTACGTAACTCCTTTGGCCTTCAAGTGAAGATATTAATACCTACCTCACTAAATTGGTTGATAGTACTAGACATGTCTGGCATATCATCAGCATTCAATAAATGTTTTTGAATGAATACAAAAGTACTTAGTTTAATGTGTGTGATAAAGCTTTGATAAGTTGCAGCTCACTTTTGCTTTGATTAAGAGGAATTTTAGAGGGATTAAATGTATGTGTAAATATGTATATTTGAATCTTTGAGCTTGTTAAGTGTTTCACATTTTATACTTACTATTCTGTGGTATTACCTAGGATGTCCTTACTGACATGCTTGGTGTCCTTTTTTATTTTCTTGAGTTGTACACATCCAGCATAAAGAAAATTATGATAATATGACCTATTGAAAGGAAAATAGTGTCTCACAGTTATGTTTCTTTTGGAATCCTAAAATCCTGGAATCCTAGGTTTAAGAAGGGACTGTTTGAATTCCTCTTTATCAAGTATATATTAGTTATTACATGAAAGTATATATTCTGTGCACTAGTGCTCTAAAGATAAGTAAGTTACTATTGTCAAGTAGTTACAGCTCTTTGCACGAACATTTCCAAGGACAATTCACAATTACTAGCTTGATTTTTAGGAATCTCTCTTATGACCATTCAAAATTTGTCTTCCTGTAACTTTCATTTATTGGTGTTAGCTTTACTCTTTGGGTCACAAAAAATGTCAGATTCTGTAATATAAATATCTCTCTTATTAAGATAATTAACTTTCTTTTTTCTTAATTCTTCAAATTAAACATCACTGTATCCTGCTATTTCTCAAGCCTCTTCTTCATCATCTTTCTCACTCCCATGAGTGCCTTCCAGGTCATTTACTTACCTCTAAAAGTGCGGTGTGTGCTAAGCTGCTTCAGTCATGTTCAAGTCTTTGGGGCCCTATGGCCTGTAGCCTGCCAGGCTCCTCTCTCCATGGAGTTCTCCAGAATACTGGAGTGGGTTGCCATTTCCTTCTCCAGGGGATCCTTCCAACCCAGGGATCAAACCTGCATCTCTTATGTCTCTTGCATTGACAGGCAGGTTCTTTACCACTAGCACCACCTGGGAAGCCCAAAGTTGTGGTAGCCACTGGGTATTCAGGGCTCCAGATGTAGTCCGACCATTGCAGGATACACAGTATGATTACTTCCTGCATTCCAGATTCTGTCCCTGAAATCTCCCTGAGTGATCAATGTGTAACTATTCAAAAGTACTGTATTTATTTTGCACAAGTTGCCATGTAAGGTATTTTGGGGAAAAGGATAAATGACCTTCTTAATTTCTTGAAGTGCTTCTCATATATTCTATGTGACATTCCAAATGGGAATTATAATGAGGCAACCTGAATTCTGGGTTATTGAATTATTATTTGGAAGGCATTTTTGGTCCAGTTGATTAAAGCCACTGTTGTTCATACATTTTCTGACAGAGTGGTGTTGGAGAAGACTCTTGAGAGTCCCTTGGACTGCAAGGAGATCCAACCAGTCCATTCTGAAGGAGATCAGCCCTGGGATTTCTTTGGAGGGAATGATGCTGAAGCTGAAACTCCAGTACTTTGGCTACCTCATGCGAAGGGTTGACTCATTGGAAAAGACTCTGATGCTGGGAGGGATTGGGGGCAGGAGGGGAAGGGGACGACAGAGGATGAGATGGGTGGATGGCATCACTGACTCGATGGACGTGAGTTTGAGTGAACTCTGGGAGTTGGTGATGGACAGGGAGGCCTGGCGTGCTGTGATTCATGGGGTCGCAAAGAGTCGGACACGACCGAGTGACTGAAGTGAACTGAACTGAAGAGATTTCTGACCAGCCGAGGAAGGATTTCTATAGTTTTGCATGGTCTGTTTCTATAAATTACTCTCTCACTGAAACTTTTTATTTTATTTATTTTTTGGTGAACAAAGAACATGACAGGGAAAGAATTGTTCTACTTATAACTCTAAGCACTTTACTAAAAAAACTTGGTATCTTCTCAACATTTTTATTGAAGTGAAATTCTCTTTATACCAGGTGTACTCTAACTCAGTGTTTGGGACAAGTAGCCTTGCCTAGCAGAATGCCACAAGATGCCAATTATAACTCAGTGACGATTTATAGGTGCATACACTGCTTTAGTCATTTTAGTGGAAGTGAAATGTTAGTTGCTCAGTCATGTCCAACTCTTTGTGACCCCACGAGCTGTAGCCTGCCAGGCTTCTCTGTCCATGGGATTCTCCAGGCAAGAATATTGGAGTGGGTTGCCATTGCCTTCTCCAGAGGATCTTCCCAACCCTGGGATCAAACCCAGGTCTCCTGCATTGCAGGCAGATTCTTTACCGTTTGAGCTACAGGGAAGTCCTTTTAGTGAAAGGACAGGACAAAGAGAGATGCAATAATTATTTGGAAGGCGGGGAGAGGGAAGAAAACTCTACTTAAATAAGGGGGAGTGTTTGGAAGCAGTGTGGATTAGAATTGGAGGGGCAGTGTGTTAGTTTCCTAGGACTGCCATAACAAATTACCACAAACTTTGTGGCTTAAAACAACAGAGATTTGTTCTTTCCTAGCCAGGAGGCCAGAAATCCAAAATCAAGGTGTTGGTAAAGCCATGCTCTCTCTGGAGGCTCCATGGAAGAATCCTTCCTTGTTTCCTCCCAGCTTTGATGGCTCCTAGGCATTCCTTGGTTTGTAGGTGCATTGTTCCTGTCTGATTGTGTTTTCATGTGGCTTTCTTTCCTGTCTCTCCTTGTGTCTGTCCAGATCTCTCTCTCCTTTTCTTACAAAGGCACCAGTCATTGGATTAGGACCCAATCTAAGAAGAAGTAAAGAGCCTCTTGATGAAAGTGAAAGAGGAGAGTGCAGAAGTTGACTTAAAACTCAGCATTCAGAAAACTAAGATCATGGCATCTGGTCTCATCACTTCATGGCAAATAGATGAGGAAACAATGGAAACAGTGATAGACTATTTTTTTGGGCTCCAAAATCATTGTAGATGGTGACTGCAGCTCTTTGGAAGAAAAGCTATGGCCAACCTAGACGGCATATTAAAAGGCAGAGACATTACAACAAAGGTCCGTCTAGTCAAAGCTATGGTTTTTCCTATAATCGTGTGTGGATGTGAGGGTTGGACTATAAAGAAAGCTGAGTGCCAAAGAATTGATGCTTTTAACCGTGGTGTTGGAGAAGACTCTTGAGAGTCCCTTGGACAGCTAGGAGATCCAACCAGTCCATCCTAAAGGAAATTAGTCCTGGATATTCATTGGAAGGACTGATGCTGAAGCTGATACTCCAATACTTTGGCCACCTGATGCAAAGAACTGACTCATTGGAAGAGACCCTGATGCTGGGAAAGATTGAATGCAGGAGGAGAAAGGGATGAGAAGGGGACAACAGAGGATGAGATGGTTGGAAGGCATCACTGACTCAATGGACATGAGTTTGAGTAAACTCTGGGAGTTGGTGATGGACAGGGAGGCCTGGCATGCTGTAGTCCATGGGGTCGCAAAGAATCAGACACAACTGAGTGACTGAACTGAACTAATCCAGCATAATCTCATTGTAACTCGCTTACATGTTAAGACATTCCCCCCCACCCCCAATAAAGTCATATTTACTAGTACTAAGGGTTAGTGTTTGAATGTATCTTTTTGGGAACACAGTTTAACCCACAACAGGTGAGACAGCACTAAATCAGGGAGCACTTTAAATGATAGATTGAAGACTAGGTTTTATTTGTAAGCCAGTGAAATTGCTGTAAATTTTAAGCAAGAGTCGGAGAAGGCAGTGGCAACCCACTCCAGTACTCTTGCTTGGAAACTCCCATGGACGGAGGAGCCTGGTAGGCTGCAGTTCATGGGGTTGTGAAGAGTCGGACATGACTGAGCGACTTCACTTTCACTTTCATGCTTTGGAGAAGGAAATGGCAACCCACTCCAGTGTTCTTGCCTGGAGAATCCCAGGGACGGAGGAGCCTGGTGGGCTGCCGTCTATGGGGTCGCACAGAGTCGGACACGACTGACACGACTTAGCAGCAGCATAGTTAGTAAAGGAAGGTCTGGTAGCAAGCAGTATGCTTCAGTATACTGAATTGAAAATGAAGTTTAGCAGCTAGGATATTAATTAGTTGCAATGTTCCAGGAATAACATGAAGGGAAGTTTATCAAGGAAGATGGAGAAGAGTGTATTTTCCAAAGGTAGCTCCAAAATTGTCCTTATACCACTTGCTCTTCTGTAACGAGACTGCCTTAAACCTTATCAGTAGTTGGTGTCTGTTTCTTTACCCATGAACACAGGCAGAGTCACTGACTGACTGACCAATAGAATAGGTGAAAGTGATACCACCCAGTTATATGCAAAGACTTTCCTTGGCCCAGCAGCTTTAACTCCCATAGTTATGACATAGGTGGTCTTCCCTGAGATCACCATGCTTGATGTGTCTCAGTTTGGTATTTCTGATCCATATGGGGAGGCCCTAGAGGAGGACCGTGAGTTGAGGCAAGTGGGTTTTCTCGGGTGCAAAATTTAAGGAGATGCTGTCTCTCAGGTGTACTTGAACAATATTGAGAGTGAGCACCTCCTTAAATTTTGCACACTGGGAGAGTCACTCTTAAGAAGGCACTCATTCTCAAGGTTCAGTAAGTACGGTGGCAGCACTTGGGAATTTGTGCCTCCTTAAATTTTGTGCCCAAGGCACCTCTTGTTTCCTTACCCTAGTCCTTGCCCTTCCTGGAGGATGACATACCAAGTGGAGAGAAAGACAGAGAGGGAGAAGGGCAGGAGGGAAGAGAGAAAGAGGGGGTAGTGAGATTGAGCAGAAGAAACAGACAGAATTGAAGTACCAGAGAGGTGCAATACATTTAAGTGAGGAAACCATCTTGAATATTGATCCTCTGGCCTCAGTTACTAGTTTGCACCAGGTGGATGAGATGAACCACTAAGTTGCTGCTGCTGCTGCTGCTAAGTCGTGTCAGTCGTGTCTGACTCTGTGCGACCCCATAGACGGCAGCCCACCAGACTTCCCCGTCCCTGGGATTCTCCAGGCAAGAACACGAGTGGGTTGCCATTTCCTTCTCCAATGCATGAAAGTGAAAAATGAAAGTGAAGTCGCTCAGTCTTGTCCGACTCTTAGCGACCCTATGGACTACAGCCTACCAGGCTCCTCCGTCCATGGGATTTTCCAGGCAAGAGTACTGGAGTGGGGTGCCATTGCCTTCTCCGACCATGAAGTTGAGCACTTGTTAATTCCTGACCCACAAAATCATGAGTGAGTTTGTTATACAGCAGTATATTACCCAAAGTACCCTCAAGTCTTGCCAGATTTATGTAGGGTTGATAGTTGACTGAGAAATACCAGATAGCTTTGTATTTATGCAATTCTGATGGAGCAGAATATGTCTGATTGCTACTTAGGGAGAACGGATAAAGAAAGTGATGGAGAGAGATTATAGTCACTGGCAGCCTAGGAAACAGAATTTAAAGCCTTGCTTCTTCAGCTCACTGCTTAAACTACATAGCCATGCAACTTTTAATGTTTGAGGTTGGCCAGAAAAAAAGATATATACATTCACAGTTTGAGTCTTCATAGAAACAAAGTCTGTTTTGATCTATGACATGTAAAGTGTTGTGAAATTCTTATTTCTTTAAGCAGATGGTCTGAATTCTGATGCTAAATAAATACAATTGTCCTTGGATCTCATTAACCCTCATATGAGATGGGGGGAAGTCTGTATACTTATTTCTTCTTGGCTTTGTCTGAACAAATTAAGCTTTGAATGAAAAGCTTATTTTTACAAAGGCTGAATTTACTAATCTACTAATTTTTTATTGAGTACCTGTGTTTCACAGTAATTTACACATTCTTTCAAATGGCTGTTGGCATATTTATTTATTTTCCTTTGAGTACTTTATAATTACTGTTAAACAAGGCTGAGAAAAAAGGAAAATGTGGAAGAAAAAAGTCACAAAAGGAATTATTTGGTAGAGGAAGTGTATTGCAAACAAAATTAAATATGATATTTTTATAAGCCTTCAGTTCATTTTATAGATGTCTCTGCTACTCCTTCAAGTGGGCAATGAGTAAAGATTTCCTGACCCACTGTTCATTTCAACAGGGTGTTAGACATGTTTATGACCTCGTGCTGCTGCTGCTAAGTCACTGCAATCGTGTCTGACTCTGTGCGACCCCATAGACGGCAGCCCGCCAGGCTCCCCCGTCCCTGGGATTCTCCAGGCAAGAATACTGGAGTGGGTTGCCATTTCCTTCTCCAATGCATGAAAGGAAAAGTGAAAGTGAAGTCGCTCAGTCATGTCCGACTCTTAGCGACCCCGTGGACTGCAGCCCACCAGGCTCCTCCATCCATGGGATTTTCCAGGCAAGAGTACTGGAGTGCGTTGCCATTGCCTTCTCCATTATGACCTCCTAGAGTACTTATAATTGGACTACACAATTTAGCACCTAATTATATACTGTCTTGTATTGTTCATTATTATATCATTGTATGATTCTTGTTCCCACAAGTAAATTGCTGCTGCTGCTGCTAAGTTGCTTCAGTCATGTCCAGCTCTGTGCGACCCTATAGACGGCAGCCCACCAGGCAGCCCCATCCCTGGGGTTCTCCAGGCAAGAACACTGGAGTGGGTTGCCATTTCCTTCTCCACACAAGTAGATTACATGATCTTAAAAGGCAGGGACCATATCTTATCTTCTGTGTTTGCATTCCATTTAGTATAGTGCTGCGCATAGTATTCACTTGGGAAAACTTTAATTGATAGAAGTATATTAAGCAATTCTAGTCCCTCAGACGGAGAAGGCAATGGCACCCCACTCCAGTACTCTTGCCTGGAAAATCCCATGGAGCCTGGTGGGCTGCAGTCCATGGGGTCACTAAGAGTCGGACACGACTGAGTGACTTCACTTTCACTTTTCACTTTCATGCACTGGAGAAGGAAATGGCAACCCACTCCAGTATTCTTGCCTGGAGAATCCCAGGGACGGGGGAGCCTGGTGGGTTGCTGTCTATGGGGTCACACACAGTCAGACACGACTGAAGCGACTTAGCAGCAGCAGCAGTCCCTCAGAATTCATGAATGTGTCTATGGAGCATTTGTTATAGCTCTGGAGTTAAGGGCACAGAGATAGGCAAGTTACTTTTCCTTTCCCCAGGGAATTTGTCACTAAGTGGAAGTACCAAGGTGAAGGATTGCTTTGACTGATGAAGTCACTTCTTTTTTCCTTTAGTGTCAGACCAGGGCAGTTGAGAAGCAGGGAGGCATGTGCCATTGTACTACCATTATCATTTTGATACAGATGATGGTTGACATTTTGTCCCCTTCATTTCTTCAGTTGGACAAGCCAACTAATGGTGTCTGGAGAAGGATGGGTATCTCTTTTGGCTGAGTAGTTAGGCTAAGTGGGTTGGCAGGCTTTACTTTTCTCTTGTTTTGAGCGAGCATGCTTTTTCTCAGGGCATTAGATATACATTATTACTTTTTATTGTAGTAAAATATAGGTAATGCAAAATTTCCCATTTTAATCATTCTTTTAAAATTTTTTAAATCCAAATATAATTGATTTACAATGTTGCATTTGTTTCATGTGTATAATAAAGTGATTCAGTTTATATATATATATACATATATATATATTCAGTTCAGTTCAGTCGCTCAATCATGTCCGACTCTGCGACCCCATGAACCACAGCACGCCAGGCTTCCCTGTCCATCACCAATTCTCGGAGTCCACCCAAACCCATGTACATTAAGTCAGTGATGCCATCTAGCCATCTCATCCTCTGTCATCCCCTTCTCCTCCTGCCCTCAATCTTTCCCAGCATCAGGGTCTTTTCCAATAAGTCAGCTCTTCACATCAGGTGGCCAAAGTATTGGAGTTTCAGCTTCAATATCAGTCCTTCCAATGAACACCCAGGCTGATCTCCTTTAGGATGGACTGGTTGGATCTCCTTGCAGTCCAACGGACTCTCAAGAGTCTTCTCCAATACCACAGT
Organism: Bubalus bubalis; assembly: GCF_019923935.1. NCBI lineage: Eukaryota > Metazoa > Chordata > Mammalia > Artiodactyla > Bovidae > Bubalus > Bubalus bubalis. The sequence continues at coordinate 97,122,308 of NC_059157.1, read as the reverse complement.
TCAAAAGCATCAATTCTTCGGCACTCAGCTTTCTGTATACTCCAACTCTCACATCCATACATGACCACTGGAAAAACCATAGCCTTGACTAGACGGACCTTTGTTGACAAAGTAATGTCTCTGCTTTTTAATATGCTGTCTAGGTTGGTCATACCTTTCTTTCCAAGGAGTAAGCGTCTTTTAATTTCATGGCTGCAGTCACCATCTGCAGTGATTTTGGAGCCCAAAAAAATAAAGTCAGCCACTGTTTCCACTGTTGCCCCATCTATTTGCCAGGAAGTGATGGGACCAGATGCCATGATCTTAGTTTTCTGAATGTTGAGCTTTAAGCCAACTTTTTCACTCTCCTCTTTCACTTTCATCAAGAGGCTCTTTAGTTCTTCACTTTCTGCCATATATGTTTATTATTTATGTAGGCTTCCCTGGTGACTCAGATAGTAAAGAATTTGCCTGCAATCCAGGAGACTTGAGTTTGATTCTCAGGCCAGGAAGATCCCCTGGAGAAGGGAATGGCAACCCACTCCAGTATTCTTGCCTGGAGAAATCCATGGACAGAGGAGTCTGGCGGGCTATAGTCTATGGGGTCACAAAGAGTTGGACAAGACTGGATGACTAACACTTTTACTTTCACTTTCATATATATATGAATCACGAATCACTTTCTATATATGTATGTATGTATGTGTGTGTGTGTGTGTGTATATATATATATATAGAGAGAGAGAGAGAGAGAGAGAGGGAGACAAAGAGCGAGAGAGATATTCTTTTCCATTATAGGTTATTACAATTATAGTTTCCTGTGCTATAAGGTAGGTCATGGTTGATTATCTGTTTTATATGTAGTAGTGTGTATATTTTAATCCAAATTCCTTATTTATCCCTCCCCTCTTCCCCTTTGGAGAAGGCAATAGCACCCCACTCCAGTACTCTTGCCTGGAAAATCCCATGGACGGAGGAGCCTGGTAGGCTGCATGCAGTCCAAGGGGTCGTTAAGAGTCAGACATGACTGAGCGACTTCACTTTGACTTTTCACTTTCATGCATTGGAGAAGGAAATGGCAACCCACTCCAGTACTCTTGTCTTGAGAATCCCAGGGATGGGGGAGCCTGGTGGGCTGCCATCTATGGGGTTGCACAGCGCCGGACACGACTGAAGAGACTTAGCAGTAGCAGTAGCAGTCTTCCCCTTTGGTAACCATAAATTTGTTTTCTGTGTGTCTACCTCTATTTTGTAAATAAATTCATTTATATCATGTTTTAGATTCCACATATAATTGATATCATATGATATGTGTCTTTCTCATTTTAGCTTATTTCACTTAGTATGATTATTTCTAGGTCCATCCACATTGCTGCAAATGGCATTGTTACATTGCTTTTCATGACTGAGTGATACTCATTTTAAACATTCTTAAATATATGGTCAGAGAAGGCACTGGCACCCCACTCCAGTACTGTTGCCTGGAAAATCCCATGGACGGAGAAGCCTGGTAGGCTGCAGTCCATGGGGTTGCTAAGAGTCAGGCGTGACTGAGCGACTTCACTTTCACTTTTCCCTTTCATGCATTGGAGAAGGAAATGGCAACCCACTCCAGTGTTCTTGCCTGGAGAATCCCAGGGACGGCGGAGCCTGGTGGGCTGCCATCTATGGGGTCGCACAGAGTCAGACACGACTGAAGTGACTTAGCAGCAGCAGCAGCAAATATACGGTTAAGTGGTATTAAGTGTGTTCACATTGTTGTGCAACTATCACTAATATCTGTCTCTAGGTCAGATGTAAAATTAAACTCTGTACCCATTGAACAATAACTCCCCATTTTCCTTTCCCTAAGCCCATAGCAACTACTATTATACTTTCTGTCTCTATGAATTTGATAACTCTAGGGACCTCTTGCATTGGAGAAAGAAATGGCAACCCACTCCAGTGTTCTTGCCTGGAGAATCCCAGGGACAGGGGAGCCTGGTAGGCTGCCGTCTATGGGGTTGCAGAGTCGGACACGACTAAAGCAATGCAGCAGCAGCAGCAGCAGGGACCTCTTGGCTCAGCAGTAAAGAATCTGCCTGCAATGTAGGAGCCACAGGAGATGTGGGTTTGATCCCTGGATCGGGAAGATCCCATGGAGGAGGGCATGGCAACCCAGTATTCTTGCCTGGAGAATCCCGTGGACAGAGGATGCTGGTGGGCTACAGTCAATAGCATTGCAAAAAGTCAAACACGACTAAAGCGGCTTACCATGCACACATGCAAGGACCTCTTGTAAGTGGAATCATAGTGTTATTTGTTCATTTGTGCTTAGCTTACTTCACTTACCATGATATCTTTAAGTTTCATCCATATTGTAGCATGAATCAGAATTCTATTTCTTTTTCGGATTGAATAGTATCATAATTTATGTATATATCACATTTGTTTATCCATTCATCCATTGGTAAACATCTGGGTAGCTTCCACCTTTTGGCTAGTGTGAATAATGCTGGCATGCGCATGAGTGTACAAGTACAGATCACAGTGTTATGATCACCAACACTGATTTAATGCTTATGGTGAGCAAAATACCCTTATCAGCTGTTAAACTATCTGGAAGAATCAGCATGTCTCTGGAATTTCACAGGTTGAATTCAGAGACTTAAGTACTCTTAGGAAAATGTGGCCTGATAACATTTTTTTAGAAAGACTATGGCCAGTATTTGCGTTCAGTGACTATGCTTTGTTTATTTATTCTTCAGAATGCTTCTTGTCTCCGTCTTTCTGCTTGTCACTGCTCCAATGTGGGTTTTAATTGACTCATTGCCATGCAGCGGTACTGTAGTCACAACTAGTTTGTCTAACTTGTCTCCCCCTTTCCAGTTTTTCTTATAAACTACTGCTTTTGGTCATCAGACTGTACTGAACAAAAACTTTCAGTCCCCATCATGTATAGGACAAAGCTCAAGCTTGTTTGAAGGAGTTTTGTAACCTGGCACCAGCTTACCTTTCAAGTCCTACTTCTATTTCCTTAAGCAAACTTTACTCAGAGTCAAAATTGAGTCTTCTCATTATCCTCTGGACAAATCACTGTTATTTTGACTTTTGCTATTCATTCTACCGGAAATGGCAACCCACTCCAGTACTCTTGCCTGGAGAATCCCATGGATGGAGGAGCCTGGGGGGCTACAGTCCACGGGGTCGCAAAGAGTCGGACATGACTGAGCAACTTCACTCACTCACTCATTCATTCTACCATATAGAACTTTTTTCATTTAGCCTTCAAGTGTGAGCTCAAACCTCACTGTCTCTTCTAAATCTTTAAAAAAATAACCAACTTTGAAAATGGTTGCTTGCTCTTTTGAATATTTGCACACTCAACTGTAAGATTAACCGTGCTAATGAGGCTTTTGTGATAGCTCATTTTTTCTGAGTTCTCCAGGTTGGCCTAAGTGCTTTAGTAGCATTATTTCATCTTTGCCGTAACATGTGACATATATGCTATTAATGTACATGATACAGATGATGAGACACTAATGTCCCAAATCATGCAGTTAGCAAGTGGCAATCGAGGGCTTGATCACAAGTTTTCTGCTGATAAAGCATCATCTAAAATGTGTGTTTACTAGCTTAATTAGATTATAGGCCTGTAGATGAATAGGGTATTTGCTGTTAATGGTATCTTCCATAGGGACTGCCTGTGGGGGTCAAAGTCAAAAAAAGACTGCTTGTTGAATGGAATTTTTTTCTTTATAATTAGCTCACTGTGGATTAGCTTAGCATGGTTTTTCAAACCGTTTAGTTTCTGCTGTTTCTTCAAGACTAGGAAGGCTTCCTGACTGCTCACATCTGATCAGGTACCCTCCTGAGGAACTTCAATAGAGCACGTGCCACACTGACTGTATTTAACTGTTACCTGCTTGTCTCCTCTACAACATCTTTGCTTGAATTCCTAGTATCTAGAACAATATCCAGCACATATGCACAGTAAATGCTTATTAAATGAATTAACTGCATATGTGGCTAGTATCCATCTGAAGAGTTGGTTTCTAAATGTGTTGGTTGCTGTTACAGAGTTGAATAATACCTAAGTCCAATAAAGTTGAAAAGGGTATATCCTCAAGGAAGTGTAATGGGAATATAAATTAAAACTTTTATTTATTTAATTGTACTGTAACTTTCATTACACGGTATAGTGGTATTTATGGTTACTTTTAACAAAGGCTGTTTGATTGTAAGGAGTTAACATCTTTATTCAAAGAAGAATGATCCTGAGTTTTAAAGGCATGGCTGTATTTTTGGTTCCTAGGTAATTTGGGAGCAGACATGGTTCAGTGTTTCATAAAATGTTCTTTAAAATTAGCAAGTTCTATTCTATTTCTGGATGTGTGTTGTACACACAACCTTCTGATTAATAATTGAATTTCTCAAATACTGTGATACTCAAAAACCAATGCCAGAGAGAGTAGACGTTAATATTTTGGTCACTGGAAAAAATATATTGTGCACAAAATAGCAGATGATTCTTTATATTTAATTATTTATGAGTCAGCTAACTGTGTCTTTAAAAAAGTGAAGTGCAAAAGCATAGGACCTGACTTAGACAATGGTGCTGTTACTAAAAAAAAATTTCCCCCGAGTTCTTGCCTGAGAAGCCGTCAGAGCTCCTCATCTCACTCCACAGATAATATAGCAGCACCTGGTACAATGCTTTGCACACAGCAGACCTGCAACAAATACGTTTTAATTTTGTCAGTTCAGTAGAATACATTTGTCTAGAGAAACATTTGTCTGTCACTTTCCCTTCATGACGTACATGACTGATGTTGCTTCTACCTTCTAACGCATCTCTCCATGTCTATTGAAAGTAGTTTCGTGTATACTAGCTGCAGCTGCACTTTCTCCTGAAGCTTATGGAGTGTGTATGAGAATGCAATCATGTAGAGGTTATAGGAACAATAACAGTAATGATGGTGATACAACTAGAATACTTCAAACATCAGTCTGATCACTGCGTTGTTTATAACCTTGCAATAGCTTCTTGTTCCCCAGTGTCAGTCCCTAAACTTGTTTGGGACTTGGGGCTCAGCATGGTGGTAATATCAGCAGAATCTGGGTTCTTGTGCCCCTAAAGGATGCAGATTCACTTTGGTAAAGGCCTCCAGCCCCCAACCACATTCCATACCACAGAACTGTTTGAAAAATACTGAAGAGAAGTAGGAATAACAACTTGGTATTCAGTGTGAGCTCAGCTTGTTTCCTAGTCAGATGGTATATATAGATTCCTGGGTGCTCAGGTATTGTGAACTACTCTTGGGACATCTCAAAGAGGCAGTTTGATATGAAACAGCTTCCGCCTCGGGACCTTACTGAGGGTTTTTTTTTTTTTTTTTTTTTAATTACAAATGACAGAAATACTTTGTCCTGATGTGAGTTTAGAGGGACCTCACAACAAAGATAGAGTCATCTGACTTTGATGGAGATTTCAGTACCACACTGCCATTTCCCACTTTGGGCACTATAATTCTGAGAAAATCTCAGTTTTTCTACATAACAGAATTTTAATTTTCACTGGATTTCAGGTATTAAATTCTTTTCCCCTTTATAAGCTTTTTTCCCCTTAGAAGTTTACAGTAATTCCTGAAGGTTTCCCAAGGTAATTTAGAGCAATTGAGTCATTGATGAATTCTTCTTTAACATCCTAAGGCTGAAGTAGTAAATAATTAAATTTTTTTTGTACTCACATTGTGGTATAATGGAAAGAGACATTAGTTTCAAATTCTGGTTCTACAATGTATATACTGTAGGACATTGGGCAATGCAATTCCTTCCTCCATTTATTTATTCAGCAAATACTGGAGTTCTGGCTTTGTACCAGACACAGTATTAAAGCTCTGAGAAAAACTTGAGAAGTCATATAGAAATAATCTCTGTATCTTCAGAGACTTTAGCTACTGGAAGAGGTTGGCAGGTAAATCAGCGATTTCATGAGTATACCATGGAGCTATGTAGAATGGTAGTGCCGTGTGGAATTAAACCCAAGTGTGTGAACTGGGAGTGGAGGAGGGTGTTCAGGAAGGTGTCTTAGGGAAAGTCTTGCTTAAGCTGAGTCTTAAAGCCATGTGCAATTTAGTTGAATATAGATATAGAAAGAACATTCCAGTGGCCTGAGCAAAGCTAACAGGGAACCATGAACTACAATAATAAGACATATCTACAGATCAGTATTTACTGTTCAGTACTACTGATATGAAAGTGTCATTTTGAAGAGAAAAAGGAGATAAGTCTAGACTAATGTTTCCATTTCCTTTTCTCCAAAATGAAAATAATTATATCTATGATGTGGATTTGTTGTAAGTACTCAGTAAAATAGGATGTGTAGAGAACGTAGCATGTAGATGTTAAAAACTCTTCTCTCCTTTCTTCCTCCACCATATAGCCTCTCCCGCCTTTTCACACTTCTGATTTTCCTAAGTGGAAAACAAGCCCTAATGATGGTGATCAGTTTGGAAATTATGGCTATGTTTAGGAAAGTGGAGGAAGAGTCAAGGGGTTTAGAACTCTTCTTTTCTGACCTGGCTTGCAGCCTGTCGAGTTGAATGGGGACAGTCGCCAGCGGCATCGGTACGCTATTCTGACACTGCGGTTTCCTGTGTCGTCACAACTGGTATGCGAGCAGGCCGCTCGTTCCCGAAGAACACTGTGTTCTTGGTCTGTCTGTTTGATTTGCTGAGTTCATCGCTGAGCACAGGTCATGTGCACTGGGGCGCTTGGAAAAAACACGGGACGACACTGTTGTGTGTATTCTCATTTCTTTCACCATTTTGAAGTCTCTGAATTTGGATGTATTGCAGGGAGCTACTTTGACCTATGCGTTGTTTTTTTTTTTCCTCTGGGTGAGGATCACTGCTTTTGAGGATTTTTGGTCTACATTTGCTATTTCTTTCAGGGAGCTTTGCCTCAATTATTGGGTTGGGTTCTGATAAGAGTTACTTCATCTGGAGAGATTTTATTCATTCTACCATTTATTGTTAAAATAGATGTTTATACTCAAATGTAGTTTTCCCAAATGTTTGTCATTTGCAAACATCTTTCATGGATTTTTGTCATACTCGGATATCTTCTGTGCTGTTATTTATTCAATATTTTTTAAAAATTTCCAACCTTTAAAAAAACCTACATGAATTTAGCCTCATTCTAAGCAATAATACTTATGAATTCATGGACTTGAAGCTAGTTATAATTTTCTAAAACGTATTCAGAGAAGTGTTAAAAATGATCCAATCTGCCACCTAATACAGGAATCAACAGACATAGTCAAGTCTGTTCATTTATGAATTGTCTATGGCTGCTTTTACCTGTAACAGCTGAGCAGTTGAGACCAAGACAGACTGGCCCAAAATGACTAGCATATTCATTATTTGACTCTTTTAGAAAAACTTGCCAAACTCTGACCTAAAATTGTCTGCATATCGTCAATACAACACATAGCACACTCTGTAAACATTATTACAGGGCAGTTTTGCTGAAAAAGTATGCATTAAATCTTTAATCACATGTTTTCCAGAACCAGCAAATACTTTACCATTTTATTCTGGAACTGATGCATTTAATTATAGATAACTCACGTTCTAAGAACCTTGGTGACAAATCTGTTTTAGACTCAAAGAAAGACATAGACATTAAGGGTAATTTGTATTTTTTTAAACAAAGGGAATATTTTCCTATAAAAATATACGATACAAAAATACATGAAGTTAGAAGTAAAAATCTCCCTGCGAAGAAATTTTAATCTCATCCACTAAAAACCACATTCCTTGTATTTCCTCCGAGTCATTTTCTGTACATATTCAAAATTAAATACTTTTTTCCTCCTTTAAAATACAACTTCTTTTTTTAATGAAAAAAAGGATATCAATGTTGCAACCTCTTTTTTATAACGTATATATTTCTGTTGAGAAATCTAAGTAATATGGATAAAATTATAAATTGTTTAATATTACTTCAGAGTGTTTCTTAAGAGCTTTATTGATATATGGTTTAAATATTGTGAACTTCAGTCATTTTAAGTGTACCATTCAATTATTTGCAGAGTTGTTCAGCCCTCAGCCATCAGCACAGTCCAATTTTAGAACATTTCATCATCCCCCAAAGATTCCTGATGCCCATTTGCAGTTGGTCTGTTCCTACCCCCGGCCCTAGGCAACCACTAATCTACTTTCTGTTTGTATAGATTTGTCTTTTCTGGACATTTCACATAAATGGAATCATATATTATATGATCTTTTGTGTCTGACTTCTTTCACTTAGCATTTCAAAGTGACTTTAAGGTAAAAGATGAAGGAAGGGTTCAAATAGCCCCAGGAATCTTCATTCTTTTACATAAGATGCTCTAGTTGCAGTCAATATTTTCTTTCCTTTTCTTTGGGAATTAGTCTTTGAGACATGCAATGATACAAGTACCAGGTAACTTCTGCAGTTCCCAAAATTCACAATTTCCCAAACTTCTGTGCACACATGGAACAGTGGCTATTTGTGCAGCACCTGGAGTGAACGGAAGAAGCTGCTCTCTGCTGGTGGCAACAGTCCTTGCCTGGCCACGTTGAGGGGAACAAAATCTTGTCATAGTTGTATCAAATGTAGACCGTCCCAGTGTGCTACACCAGGTGGGTCAAGAAGTTCTCCTGCAGGTCTAGCAGCTTTGATGTAACAAAAACTTCCAAGTATTCTTATGGATGTGCTATGTGGACCCAGCCCCAAGATATCATTTCTAAGCCTCATTCCTTTCCCTGTTCCTATGTAATAATGATGATTCATAGCCAATTAATAGACAGTCAAAATCAGTGAGAAATTGAGTTATTTTTCCTTATCATGTTAGATACAGAGTTACCTTTTTAACAAAATTTTAGTGCTTTGATCGGAGAAGGCAATGGCGACTAGGAGTCGAACCCGACTGAGCGACTTCACTTTCACTTTTCCTTTCATGCATTGGAGAAGGAAATGGCAACCCAATCCAGTGTTCTTGCCTGGAGAATCCCAGGGACGGGGGAGCCTGGTGGGCTGCTGTCTATGGGGTTGCACAGAGTCAGACACAACTGAAGTGACTTAGCAGCAGCAGCAGCAGTGCTTTGATATCATGCTTAATTTAATCAGTTCATTTTATTATTATAAGCATGGGTAAATGTCACGTGATTTGCGTATTTTGACTTTCTTTTTCTGTGTCAGTTGAATAAAGTTCTATGAGTGGACTCACTGACTAATGAGCTATGCACATGTCAAATGGCAGGGTGACTAGTGACATGCTGACCACATCCTGTTCGTGGTATCACAGGTAGGCAGTAGCTGTGAGCAATGGTCTTAATGGGGGTGCAAGTGGGTGAGGAGGAGGGCATTTCGAAGCATCTCGGGGGTGAGTTTGAGCTTGAGTATTCTAACCAAACTCTCCATGTTATTCTGATGTGAGCACCACAGTACCAGAGTTTGTTTCTGTGTTTTCTACCCAAAAGTTTGAATGCTGCTGTGCAAGTTGTTTTCGGTACTGAGCCATCAGGACTGTCCTAACCAGCATCATGGTTTTGGAGTTTGTTCTGCTTAGGAACTCTAAGGAAAGTAGCCAGGAGAGCAGAAGAAAGTGACCCTACACACTGATGCTGAAAATATCTCTGGTCTACGGAGAGAAATTGCATTAACTCCTTGTAGCCTGTCTTCAAGAGATTTAGTCTTGCTTCCATCAGATATTCAGTCCAGATTGTCCTTTACTGATGGACATTTTTCTCTTCCAGTCTATGCTCACTACTTTTTTTTTCTTTCATTTTTTAGTATGCATTTTATTTATTTATTTAATTTTATTTTATTTTTAAACTTTACAATATTGTATTGGTTTTGCCAAATATCGAAATGAATCTGCCACAGGTATACATGTGTTCCCCATCCTGAACCCTCCTCCCTCCTCCCTCCCCATACCATCCCTCTGGGTTGTCCCAGTGCACCAGCCCCAAGCATCCAGTATCGTGCATCGAACCTGGACTGGCGACTCGTTTCATATATGATATTATACATGTTTCAATGCCATTCTCCCAAATCTTCCCACCCTCTCCCTCTCCCACAGAGTCCATAAGACTGTTCTATACATCAGTGTCTCTTTTGCTGTCTCGTATACAGGGTTATTGTTACCATCGTTCTAAATTCCATATATATGTGTTAGTATACTGTATTGGTGTTTTTCTTTCTGGCTTACTTCACTCTGTATAATAGGCTCCAGTTTCATCCACCTCATTAGAACTGATTCAAATTATTTTAACCTATGAGAATGAGAGCGGGATGGGAGAGGGGAAGCCACACCCGCCGCATGGCTTGTGTTTTGTGCGCCATTACATAACAAGTGGCAGTCTATGGAGCTCTGGAAATCTACTTCTGCACTATAATCAAACAATCCCAGGGTATAGTTTCAAGTTATAAGACAATAATACTCTGAGTTTCAAGGAGGGGAGCCAAATGAAAAAGGATATTTTTAAGTGGATGTAGAAATATTTGCAAATTTAAATAGTAATGAATTAAACTCTTTAAACACAGTGTACTGTGGTATCAAGGAGTAGTTGGGGTTCAACTTCAAAATTCTGGTATTTTCATCTCTGTTGGAATTTCTTGGCAGTGACTCCCATTTAAAGGTCTATAGTGAATATAATATGCTGTTTCTACTGATCAAAGAAAGTTGCTTGGTGTCAGAAAGCAACTTGGGAGTCAGAGTGTTTACTGGGTAATTTCTTAATGAGTTCTGGCTCATGGTTCTCATCGTTTTAAGAGGGAGGAATGGAACTCGGAATGCACAATGAAACCATGAGCGTTTTGGCAGATGTGGAGATGCAGCACAGCTGGAGAAAAATCCTCTTCTTTGAAATCGCATATCTCAAGTGCTACATCAGTTTTTAAGCTCGTTCCACTGCCAATTTGGATTTTAATATGAACAGGAACTGGGGGATGTTTATTGATATAGTCAAGGAAGCATCAGAGTCTATTCGCCTGTTGCCCTCCTCTGTCTTTGCAAATAATTTGTGAGGGCAACAGGCGAGGGGCAGTGAAGGGGGATGATAAGGTGCTTGTTGTTGCTCGACTGGCAGGAAGCCTGGCAATCAGGACAGCTGAGATAGTAATTTATCCTATGACACGATCTTCACCTCCTGAATCAGCAGCCTTTTGGTTAATTAGGGAACACAAGGCACTGATAATTAGTCTTTTACAAATGCTTTTTATTTTTCATTATGAAGTTGTATACACTGAGTACATAAAATATATGAAGTAAAGGAAAAATTGGTGAAGATGTTCTCATGAAGCTGTCAGCTTTCTATCTTTAATATATCATTGTTCTTCTGGTCCAATATGACTTGAATAAAGACCTCAGTTCCCCCAAGCAACATAATATTGCTCATCAATAACAGTCAACAAATATATATCAAATTGTGTAGACCAAGTCAGGAAATACAGTGCTGAAAATACAAAGGGAACAGAGATTTCCTTCCTAACACACAGATCCTAATAAGGAGCATAAATGATGAACAAATACACGAATTGATTAAGCCTGAGAAATTATAATATAGCTGAGACTCAATGACTCTGTATAAATAACAGAAGAGTACAAATTTCAGCACTGCAAGTCCCAGGTCCCAGGAACTCCTTAGTACCAGTTTTAAAACTGAGATTCACTTATAGTCTTGGGGAAACAGAGTCGATCAGTCTACTTATAGGGTTCCTTCTAATTTTCATATTCTCTGATTTGTTAATGAAATTCAATTGAGTAAATTTTAAAGATCTCATTGGTTTTATTCAGAGATTCATGAATTGGGCAGTATCCCATCTAACAGATAGTAAGGAGCTCTAAGGAGCTGTACAAAATGACAGACTTTTATAGACAGAGGAGAGCAGGAACAAGGAAGTTTTATTAGGCGATAAAGCAGATTGGTCATCACAGGGATACTTTGCTTTTGGTGATGCCAGGGGTCTCTCAGACAGATGACCTAACAGTGCTGATCATGTGATTCCTGATTGATTGGTTTACACCCCATTTCTGGGAGAGCCAAACCTGTAGTTAAGTCCTGGTTTGATGACTTGGGGTTTAACATAGGTGACTCCATATTGGCCTGTTGTCTTGTTTTTAACAGATTGTATATTGAGAAAGAATATTTGGTAAGGTTTATGATATGACTGTGTGATAAGATGGTTAGATTAAAGTACTGTATATACATTAATAATGCTACTGTTTATGGGGGGTGGGGGGAAATGGGACTTCCCTGGTGGCTCAGATGGTAAAGTGTCTGCCTACAATGTGGGAGACCCAGGTTCAATCCCTGGGTCGGGAAGATCTCCTAGAGAAGGAAATGGCAACCTACTCCGGTACTCTTGCCTGGAAAATCCCATGGACAGAGGAGCCTGGTAGGCTACAGTTCATGGGCCGCAAAGAGTCAGACACAACTGAGCGACTTCACTTTCACTTTATGGCAAAATGGGTTTTATTATATTTATGGGAAAATGGGTTTTATTGTTCTAAGAAAATACCTCACAAATAAGGGTCTGCAAACACTTTGTAGAGTCAAAGTTTTCTGCAAGCAGCTGCCTTGGTTGTAATTCTCAGTTGGTTACTCTAAGGGCCTGGTGCGTGCAAACAGCACTGGGTTCGCAGCCAGGCAATTTTTACTCTTTTGTTTACTGTCCATGAGAGCTGATCAAAACTCCTTTGTGATGTAGTTTCTTCATTTTTTATATATGAATAATAATAGCTACCTAGCAAGATTGTTAGGAGCTTCACGGTTTTTTAGTAAGCAGTAAATGCTCAACACATGTTTGCTTTGTTATCCTAAACAGTTTTTGCTTTCTAGTGTTTTTGAATGAATGGGAACTGGATCTAAATTAGGAGAAAAAAAAAAAAGCATCTGAGAAAGATGCTTTTTAATGAGCTTATCCTTAAAAATTGTGAATATACATATATACATATGTGTATTCACATGAATATGTATGTATTTATACTTAAATATATATATAGATGTGTTTATATTGGGTTGGCCAGAAAGTTTGTTCAGATTTTTCAATAACATCTTGTGGATAAACCCATTAGAATTTTTGACCAACCCAATATATATAAATACATACATATACATATTTAAATATATATTTTCCATTAATGTTGCCCAAGAAAATCAAAGGATTTCCTAAATGTTACTACTGAAAATTAGGATCCAACTTAGGCCAGAGTCTTATTTAACTGTTGAAATTATTGTAATGCAGTGATTTGACTTGTTCAGTATCCACTAAGTTTAATTATTTATTTGTATTTAAATTATTATTTGAATAAAAAAAGCTACACTTTTACTGTCAATACTTTACTGAATGCCAATGCATAAGTTACTCTCACAAGGATAATTTTAAATTTAAAAGAAGTATTTAAAGTCAAAATTCTTAAATGTATACCATAAATGATGACTAATAAGTGATACATATATACCTGCTATTTGTTAATCGCTCCATCATGTCCAACTCTTTGTGACCCCATGGACTGTAGCCTACCAAGCTACTCCATCCATGGAATTCTCCAGTCAAGAATACTGGAGTGGGTTGCCATTTCCTTGTCCAGGGGATCTTCGCAACCCAAGGATTGAACCCAGGTCTCCCTCTTTGCAGGCAGGCTCTTTACCATCTGAGCTACCAGGGAAAATTTATTTAGTATGCATATATTTAAAAAAACTACTGTGGGAAGTTAATGGCCTAAAGAAAAAATAAGTGCACGCAAAATAGCCTGATGTCATAATGTATCTGAAAAAAAAAACAACCCTGAAAGCTCAAAGGCCTGTTACACATGTTCACTGATGATTTTAAGGGCAAGGGGGCCCAGCTCCTTGAGATGTGTAACTATTCAATAAATCAGTGTTATTATCCTGTGTTCAGGACACTGAATAATATAATTCCTCCCCTCAGCTCTACATTTATGCATTTCTTAGCTAAGAGACAAGTGTCAATGTGTATGTCATAGCCGAAGCTATTTAAACTGTGCCCATATTCATTTGTCTGTATAGACAAAAAAGTTGGCTGCCGAAGCAAAGGAGACACAGACATGAAGAACAGGCTTTTGGACTCAGTGGAAGAAGGAGAGGGTGGAATGATTTAAGAGAATAGCTTTGAAATATGTACATTACCATATGTAAAATAGATCGCCAGTGTGAGTTTGATGTATGATGCAGGGGACCCAAAGCCATTGCTTTGTGACAACTTGGAGGGATAGGGTTGAGATGAAGGTGGGAAGGAGGTTCAGGAGGAGGGGGCACATATATGCTTATGGCCGATTCATACTGATACATGGCAAAAAACCATCTCAATGTTGTAAAGTAATTATCCTCCAATTAAAATAATAAATAAAAATTTTAAAAAGTTGGCTGCTGAAAACACAGCCTTAAATATTGAATTGCCTAGTTTCAGTTCAGTTACCAAAATGCGGTTGTATACCCACCTGTGTGCATGGGAGCCGTGTTAGGCTCTGGGAGGAGTGTGACAGTAAGTCGACTCACTAACTAGGAAACAAAGTGGTAGGCGCATTTCTTGCCCTCTACGAGTTAACAGTTTTGCTGGGGAGGCACAATTTCACAAAATAAACAATTTAGTTAGGATTATTTAAATATGAGTTTTTGAAATGTTTTCCCCCAAAATAGAAAAAAAAAAAAAAAATAGGATCTGTGCCAGAATGTTCAGTTCCAAAGTGATGTTCTTAAACTTTAAAAATTTCTTTGGAGTAGCAAAAACTTTCCAGGAAGTGAAGCAGCTTATAAATAGCTTCAGATCTTTGTGGAAATATACTGAAATACTGATAGAAAATGAATCCATGGGGATTTGACACCTCAGCAGGACCCTCCTTAGCAAGATCTAATATAAAATCAAAGAAGTTGTTCATGGATTATGTACCTATTATCAGAGACATTCATGCAAAACTTTAGGTTAGGTGGTGACAGGAATACAACCACAACTAGAAAGTGAGATATAGTTAGTGAAATTCTCAAGTACCCTCTTAGGCTGATTCTGCCTTGAGAAAGAAAAACCCCACTTTTGATAACAGATGAAGAAAGACTATGGAGGAGACACATTCTGGTAAGGAAGAGATTTCTGTACCAAGCGCAGTAAAGATGACATTTCTAATCTATGGGCATGGGGTTTATTTGCAGTGTTACTACTATTGGATCAAATGTGTTGTGCAGGATTTGTGACATAATAGGCATCGGGAAAAAGGTTTAGATTTTTTTTTAAAAAGACTGTATCTTTAATATGTCTCAACAGTGTGATTTAAGGGCTTTCAGGAAATCTTCCTATCTCCAATTAATTCTCACAGTTAGGACTAAAAAGTTCCATTATTAGCAATTTCTCAGTGATGAACATCATCCTTTCCTTTTGTCTCTTTTTGAAGGTGGAAGAATTGCTGAAAATGGCAGCACTTTCTTTCTTCCACACTTTAGATCAATGCTTGTTAGATCACTTTCCTGTTTGATCAGAGAGATGGGAAAATTTGAGAATGAAAGGAGGTGAATATGGAAGGGGGTGGGGAAAGCAGAGACTGCAGAATGGAGTCAGAGTCCTAGAAGACAGTGGTGCTGGTTTACCAATATTTCCTTGGGCTCTGCTGAATGAAACATGGATTTGTTACAATGACTTGAGAGTTAAAGAATCTTTACTTTATGTAGGAAATGACCTTCTGTCCTATCTCACTGCAATATTGCTAGGATAGAAATAATAAACAACTTTTAAAGTTCTCTGAGCATTGCTGAAGAAAATGATTATAATGTTGTGATAGTGGACAAGTTATCAATATCAACTTCCATGTAAATCTGGGTCAAAGAAAATTTAACCACAGGGGAAAGAAAATAAATCCATGAGACTGCCTTTAGCAAGGTCACGGAGCAGAATAAATTCCAGCCCTGAGAACCCGTGATTTCCTTCCTGTTCTTCTCATCTTTATCTGTTCTATATTCCACTGTTTTCTTGCCAATGTCCCTTCCCTCACCTTTTGCCTTTCTCAGTAAATATTTTCTTTTCAAGACCTGAGGATATTGCCACTGTTCTGGTTATTGCTTTTGCACTTGTGTAGCAGCTTTTAAATTCTCATCTTTTTTAGCAGCTGCAGCCAGACAAACATATGAGTCAGTGGGAGGGGTTTAGAGGAACTGGCTCAGTTCTCCAGGGAGCTGTAACCTTTTGGCAGGCCAACAAACAGGCATTTAAAGTCCAATGACTGCAAAAGCTCTCTCTGAACATGGGATAGCAACTGCAGTTTTCCCAAGGTCTACCAAGAGTTTTTTTCAGATGGAATCAGGTTTCTGCCTATAGAGAGACACATTCCTGAAGGCTTAACTCTGACCTTATAGCTAAAATCTGGAGACAGCTGGGAAGTGATAAGGGGTGGGGTGTTGGGGGCGGGGGAGAAGAAATTTGGGAATATGAAAGTGAAAAGGTCTTATTAAGTATTCTCTCCTTAGGTTTGGTTGCCTGTATACCTTCCACTCCAAATGGTGAATCAAAGCTAATCTTTCTTTTCTTTTTTTTTTTTTCAGTAGCTCAGGTTGCCAAGATATTGCTTTTTGCAGTGTTCACAGAAGTGATTCTCAAAGTGCAGTTACTGATCTGGTCATCCTCAAGGGCCTTCTGGTGGGGTGGGCATTTTCAACACAGTCTTTTTCACCTTTTATCCTTGGACAATGACAGTGGTCCTCAGGCTAAGATGTTCCTGTGACTGAAGCTTCTACTTCAATAATTGCTGATATTTGATTTAAAAAGCCCTGCCAATTTGATCAACCTAATGTTAAGAAGAAAATAAAGATAGGAGTGGGTTGTTGACTCCTACAGGAAACCAGTTCCATGATTTCTTATGTCTTTGTTGCCTTACATTGTCCTTCCCTTTTGCTTTCTTCTTCATTGTTTATCATAAAATGAAAAGAATAAGAGGATCTTGTTTGGAAGAGATGAATCATGGAAGATTTTTTTCTTTGTGGCACGTAGAAACAATTGTTCTTTTGCTAAATGAAAACTCATATAATACTTTCCTTAATATGCATTTTGCCAAGATAAAGTTTCACGATAAGCTCTGTTTGTACTGAAAAGGGCAACAGAATAGTATCTTAGTTAACACAGAAGAAAGTGGTAATGAGAGGCCAGTTGGAAAGCCAGAGCCACAGTCTCAATGAGACTGGAAAGTTTACTTGGTGACAAAAGGTACCAGTTGGGGTTCTTGGTTCCAAGAATAGAGAACCTCTGGCTAACACAGGCAGAGAAATAATTTGTTGGAAGGACATTAGGTTTCTTACAAATTATCTAGAGAGCTAGAGATTGAACTCAGAAAGAGCCTGGGGACCAAGGGAGGATGAGCAGCTGAGAACACATTTGAGCTCCCTCCACTACTCAGAACTGGTCACTATTCTTGTTGCCATTGACAACGATGCCCCTGAGCATTTACCACCGCACCACTGATCACTGCCTTCTGCTATGGGGGTCAGAATATTTTCTGGCTACTTGAGCAACTTGATATCTCTTTCTCAAGAATCAAAGGGCCAGTCAAGAGCACCTCATTGGCTGAGTCCAGGTCAAGTGTGTTTGTCTAAACATCTGGGGTTGGTGCCTGATGAGGGAGGGGGTGTGGTGTGGGGGTGGGGTGAGCATGAGATTAGGAGGGGGACTTTTTCATTTTCAGCTCAATTTATCTATCTGTTCCTCTCCCAGCAGTGACAAGAAGGAAGCCTCCTTCCCTCACTTACCTGGTTGGAGGTGAAGATATCCACCTTGTATTCTTGCAGGACTTTGTATATTGTCTTTATTGCATTGTTTTATTTATAATCAACACATCTGTTTTCCCCTACTAGACTGAATTTATGGAGAAGGATTGGAGTTATGTTTTTAGCCTCATCACCTATAGGACCTAACAAATATTGGGTGCTTAAAACATATTAATCAAATTATGTTTAGTTAAATCACAGGGAAAGCTAATACAATGAAAACATATGAAATAATAATAGCAGAAAAGTATTGAAAGAGCACTTGTAATATACTTACCATTTTCTCATTTCGTTCTTATGACCGTCCTATAAAATACATTCTATTCTTTTATTTTACATATGAGAGACCAAGGGTCAGGTTAACTAACTTGACCTAGTTTATGTAACTGAAACTGACAGAGCAGGGATTTCAGATTCAGGGCAATCCAACTTCATCAGAACTGTACTGCCCCCTGCAGGTGAATCAGAGAAAAGAGGAAATGGATCCAAATATTCTCTGTTCTCAGATGTTCACCTAGGATGGAGGGCATTTATTTGAAGGTAGACAAGCCAGGCAAGAGAGTTTTATGTTTACTGATATAAAGGAGATCTTTGAGTTTGGCATTATCCTGAATAAACTTGTATTTCATCATAACTTGACTAATGAAGTGTTCCCTATATATGGCATTCTTAGCTCTGTTTACTTCAATATAAGCAAATAAAATAAGTATAAATAAACCCACATAAATGTAGATTAGTCAATTCAGAATTTAAAAATTTTGTATCTCACATCAAAATCTTTGTTTTCTTTATGTAGTTAACCAAAGCCATATTTTACCATAAAATTTAAAAATTTTGAATATTTTTTCTCCTCTTTAGAAGTACAAGCTTTAGAAAATGAACTAAAATCACAATTGTCTGCTTTTGAAAAGAATTCTTGCATAATTATTAGTAGGAAAATAGCAGTAGAAATTTTTATTGGCATAAATGTATATATTTTGTTTTTATGATAAGTTGTATCTAAGGGAGAGGATCTACCTTCTTTTATCAAAAATGATGAAAACATGGGATTGCTCCCTGGGAAACAGCAAAAGAAAATTTTTTTCATGATAGTTAAGAAGGCAGAATAGAGTGAATTTAAATGTGATTTCTTTGTATTTTGATAACCAGTTGTTAAAGCAAGGATATTTTCTGTTATATCATCATTTTATTCCTGGCACTTGAAGCATTATCACGGAAGCGTGTGGAACTCATACTTGTAATTGCATTCTTATGCATAAGTCTTCTTCTATACATTGCTCTGTTACTCCTAAAGGCTAATTACAAGCTGTGGATTTACTCAAATTATAAACTTCAAATAAATGGACAAATAATAAATGCAGAAATAGAGGAATAATTTGGATTTAAGTAGGCTTGTGGGAAAGATTTTGCAGGTTATGGAAGCTGAGTGTATATGTATTAGAGGGAAGAGAGAGGAGAGGGAAGGAAGGAGTGAAGGTATGAGAGAGACAGGAGATTGTTTATGATGACTGGTAACAAAAGAGTGGAAGGAGAAAGATCAGGTTCAGTAATGCAGAGATTGGCAGTGGAAACAAGGGTAACATAGCCCAGGAAAGGAAACGCAAAGATCATAACCTTGAAGAGGGTGGTTCTAAGGGATGATAGGCGCAGAGTAGCTGAAGTGGATTGTAGTTGTTTGACATTGAGGAGGTCATGAAAGATGAGATGGCAGATGGTGGGCTGTAGAAGATTTTCTCTTGGATGCTTCAGTTTTTAAATAACTTGAGAATCACACCAGTCACCAGATGATAGTGATAAAGATGTAGGAAAGTATACAAATGCTCAAGTGTACCTCCAAAAGTGCACTGAGAGCTGGTGATGGGCAATTATTGGGAAGCAGCAGTGGAGATTATGGGATGCCAGCTCCTCCAGCCCACTGAATTCAGAGGAGCGGAGGAGAGCAGCATCTGTTTGAGAGCATCAGACAGGAACAGAGATTTCCTATCAGATTAGGAGAAAGTGCATTTCTTTTTGGCTTTGGCTTTAATTATTAACAACTCTTAATGAGTTATAGGGCTTTCCAGGTGGTGCTGGTGGTAGAGAACCCGCTAAGCAATGAAGGAGACATAAGAGCCATGGGTTTGATCCCTGGGTTTGGAAGATCCCTTGGAGGAGGGCATGGTAACCCACTCCAGTATTCTTGCCTGGAGAATCCCATGGACATTGGAGCC
Source organism: Bubalus bubalis (assembly GCF_019923935.1). Taxonomy (NCBI): domain Eukaryota; kingdom Metazoa; phylum Chordata; class Mammalia; order Artiodactyla; family Bovidae; genus Bubalus; species Bubalus bubalis. The sequence goes on along the minus strand of NC_059157.1, from coordinate 97,102,342 downwards.
TGGTGGGCTACAGTCCAAAGGGTTGCAAAGAGACGGACAGGAATGACGTGACTTAGATGCATGCAGTGACTTACAACCATGTGGTAGACATGCTGGATGCTGGGAATTCAGAGATTTAAAACAGTGTATCATCATGAAGAGGATGGATTTTGAAGCTAGCCACAGTTGGCTTTCAAATCTGACATCATTGCCATCATCATCTCTGTGGCCCTGTGGAGTTCTTAGCTTACCTGAGAGTGTTAACTCTTCTGTAAAGTAAAAATATTGATAATTTACAGCAGTGTTGTGGGGATAAAGTAAATAGTAAATAAAAGTTCTATCACAGTGTTGTCTTGCAGTTGCCATTATTATTATTGTTATTTTTGTTTCTAATCTAATTGGTTGAGGAAGCTTATGAACATAGCCATGCGCTGATAGAAAGACTGAAGTAAAATAAGCCCTGACAATCTTGTTTGGGAACTCTGGCATTGGGCTACAATTTAATGAACCCTAGGCCAGACAGTTTTGTCATCTAGATGAGATGCGGAGATAGAACATGCGTGGGCAACATTAACAGCTCTGCCATGTGTGGAGTGGTCATGGATGAAGCCTACAAGTAAGACCCAGAAGACACACTTGCATCAGAAATCAGAAAAACCATCTGTCTGGGTTTCAGTTTCTTCATTCACTGGGAATATAGACTTTCTTTCTGTTTGGTTGTGAAGATGGTGAGATAATATAAGTGAAAGTGCTTTGACAACTCTGTGTGGTGTGTATCTGAAAGGTGCTATGTTTAGGAGTTTTTGTGGGCAGAATTTCCAGTGACTGCTGTCCCCACTATCCTTAAAAGAGATGGAGAAAATGCTTTCCATGGGAGATTAAACCCAAGAGTTAAAAAAAAAAACACAAACTTCTCTTCAATATAATTGAAACATTCATGAATCATAAGATAGGGAGAAGATTGAAAAATGTTGTAGCATGTACATGTTCAAAAATGTAGGAGCGACCTTGCTTGGTAACTTCTAGAGTTATATTGTCAATCATTAGAAAATGTTTTGCTTAGTAACCAATTCTGTAATAGGATGAAATGTGACATTTCTCTAAGCCATTCTTAGATCCTTAAAAGGAAAATAAAAGCTTCCATTGTTTATTTGGAAAACTCTCAGGAAGTGAGGATTTCTTGCCCACTGATATTTCTCTTCAGACTTGTGTGGCACTTCCTTTAACCAATCAGCTGTCTCTGTTACATGTTCTTCCTCCCACTGCCTGTCTGCAGTCTGGATGGAGCAAGTTCTACTCATTGGACTTGGCTCTGTGTTTCATTTGGCCTCCAAATGATTGGTTGGATCTAAAGTTTTTAAGATCTATCCAGTTTAAACTATGGTAATAACAAGTGAAACTGAGTCAGTATAAGGGATTGATTCCTCAGAAAATGCCACCCATTTAAGACCAACTAAAAAAAGTTAACATTCATAAATAATAAGGGCTAATATGTTGTGAATGCATCTTTTAACTGTTTAAAATCCTTGCAGCGATACATTGAGCTTGTTATTACTACCCAATTTTTAAAAACTTTTTGCATTGGGGTATAGCTGATTAACCATGTTGTGATGGTTTCAGGTGGACAGCAAAGGGACTCAGCCGAACATTTACATGTATTGATTCTCTCCCAAACTCCCTTCCCATCCAGGTTGCCACATAACTTTGAGCAGAGTTCCCTGTGCCGTACAGTAGGATTTTGTTGGCTATCCATTTAAAATATAGCAGTGTGTACATGCTGATCTCAAACTCCCCAGCTATCGCTTGTCCCTATCCTTCCCCCTGGCAACCATAAGTTTGTTCTCTAAGTCTGTGAGTTCCTTTTGTAGATAAGATCATTTGTATCATTTCCTTTTTAGATTCTGAATATAAGGGATGTCATACAATATTTCTCCTTCTCTGTCTGACTTACTTCACTCAGCATGACTATTTCTAGGTCCATCCATGTTGCTGCAAATGGTGTTTTTAAGAATTGAGGGTTTTTTTGATCACATGGTTCAGAAATAAAAAAATTACTTCTTGTCCATTCTCTATGTGAGACAAATGGTGTGGTGTTTTGTTTGGAGACCTGAAAGCTGAGATGTTCTATGGCAGTTAGGGCATTCCTAGGTGGCCTGTGGTGAAGTGGGATAGTGCAGTGATAAGGTGATGGTTTCCAGAGACCATGGGAATCAGAATGGTGGCCTGGCCCAAGGGAGATATTCGTACTCTTGGTCACGACTCTCACCCTCTGGTTTTATATGCTGTGTTCTCAGGCACATTTTGTGCTCATACGAGAGGAAAATACCCTTATTGGAACGTGCAGGTGCCAAAAGGTTTTCACAGACGCTGTCTCTGATAGTTTCTGAAGGGCTTTTCAGCTGTCACCATGACCCCTGCTGGACTAAACACATGTTTAAAGCATGTGGAGGAACGGTCAGATTTGGAGGCCCCGCTGCCACTTGGTATTATTCCTGGCTCTGTTTTGCGTTCAACTTGCCAACATTCTAATTGTGTGGGGCTCGCAGCTGCCACAGTCATACTAGTCTCAATTTAGTGTTTCCCAGCTCCTGAAGATTCCACCGCTTCTGCCAGAAGTCCTCCCAGTTGTTACCACATTGATTGCTATCAAGTTCGGAGGCAGAGCTGTGAAGTCAGTCTCTCTCTTTGTCTTCTTCTCTGTCCTTCTCTGTCTCTGTCTTGTGCTCTAGATCAGGCACTGGCTTTTTTCTTATTTATTTATTCAGCTGAACCACATGGCTTGTGGGATCTTATTTGCCCCACCAGGGTTTGAATCCAGGCCCTCAGCAGTGAAAGTGTGGAGTCCTAACCACTGGACCACCAAGGACTTCTCTGGGTTTTTCTTATTTATTTACATGCTGTACCTTCATGGAGGACAGCTCTTTGCTTGTAGGCAGCCTCCACAGGGCTCTGTGCAGAATACTTTATGAATGGTTTAAATATCGCTCACAAAAAAAAAAAAAAAAAAATATCGCTCACAAATGTCTTTCTAGTCCCCTCTGTTGTTTCTTGCTAAAAGTATATCTGGGTTAATGTAAATGCTTCTGTTAAGCAGGAAGTCTTTCCTCTGTATCAATGCAGTTATTAATTGATCATGAGTCGATCAGTTGTGATATTTAATTCTGGCAGCTTTTCATAGAAGATCTACCCTGTTTATTCAAATGATCCCCTCAATTTCCTGCTGTCTCTGGTACCTAAAAGTAGCGGTCTAGATTGGTCAGCTACTATTTACTTTCGTAAGTAATGACTGTGCCACATATTTCAGTTGGTCCAAGTGAAACCTCATTAGAGTATATAATGTAGCTGAGTCTGATGTTTTTGAGTAGCAGCCCTGAAGGAAAGGGAAGAAATGTGGACTGGAAGGCAGCTAGCATTTATCTCCTGGAGAAGCCATGTTTCGATGTTTGTGAGCATTTTCTCATTTAATCGTGACAAAAGCCCTTTCATCTAGTTATTTTACTTCTATTTTAAAAATAGGGAAGCTAAGGCTCAGAGGGTTAAATATATTCTAGGGCACATACATGTCTAGTAAGTGGTAGAAAGGCTCAGAGGGTTACATATCATATTCTAGGGTATATACACATCTAGTAAGTGGTAGAAATAGTTTCAAATCCTAATTGGTCTAATGCCAAAGTCACTGTTCTTTTACTTGAACACCCTGCACCCAAGGTTACTTCTTTCTTACTTGGTAAGTGTATAAATGTATATGTGTTGATTCGGAAGGCTGTTTACCTGTCATCTTACCAACTCCAAGACTGCCTGCCACAATTATTATCTACTTTATGAGATGTAAATACAAATTACTGAGGCTCATTCAATAGTCCTTTCTCTATTTGTATGACACAAGAGTGGTCCCCAAATATCATGTATCTCAGGAGGTTATAAAACTATACCAATGCCTGTCCTGGTTAGTGGCATTTTAGCAATCTCACTTTGGGAATTGCTTTCAGAGCACATTTTAAAACCACAAGTGCTGCTAAGTCACTGCTAAGTCACTTCAGTCGTGTCCGACTCTGCGACCCCATAGATGGCAGCCCACCAGGCTCCCCCGTCCCTGGGATTCTCCAGGCAAGAACACTGGAGTGTGTTGCCATTTCCTTCTCCAATGCATGAAAGGGAAAAGTGAAAGTGAAGTTGCTCAGTCGTATCCGACTCTTAGCGACCCCATGGACTGCAGCCCACCAGGCTCCTCCATCCATGGGATTTTCCAGGCAAGAGTACTGGAGTGGGGTGCCATTGCCTTCTCCATTAAAACCACAAAGCCTATGATATTTGTGCCAAATGTTCAAGATGACTTAATGTCAAAGTAAGAAAAGACGTTTCGTGTGGAGCCCTGGACAAGCATGTTGGGGTCTTGTAAAAGGGTTGGCACTGCCAGAGTTGAGACTACTATAAAGGATGGACCCTGAAACAGGAGGGAGGTAGTCGAGCACTGTAGTGAAGAACATGGGCCTGGGAGACAGTAGATTTGAGTGACTCCATCCCTGTCGCTTAGTAGCTGTAACTTGAGGCAGTTATTTGATTCCTCTGGCTGTTTCACGTTTCATTATCTTTAAAATGGGGATGACAATTGTATTGACCAGGGTTCTTTAGATACAGAACCAATAGGGAATTGATTGATTATGAAGAATTGGCTCATGCAGTTATGAAAGCTGAGAAGACCCATCCTCTGCCATCTGAAAGCTGGAGACCCGGGGCAGCCAGTGGTATATGGGCACTCCCAGTCCAAAGGCCTGAAAACCAGGAGTGCTCATCAGCACTGAGTGTGATGATGTGAGTCCTGGTCTGAGGGCAAGAAAAGACCTGCGTCTCGGCCATCAGTGAGGGAGGAAGAATTTTTCCTACTCAGTCTTTTTGTACTATTCAGGTCCCCATTGGATTGGGTAATTCTTATTCACAGTGGGGAAGGCAATCTGCTTTACTCAGGCTACAGATTCAGATGCTATTCTCTTCTCAAACACCTCTGCAGACAGAACCCAGAAAAAATGTCTAACCAGGTGTGTGGGCGTCCTGTGGCCCAGTCAAGTTGACACATAGAATTTACCATCACAGCAGTTCTATCTTCTTCCCTGCAGATTTTTGGCAATAAATAATATAAAGATGCTTTTAGAGCTTAGCACACTGTCAGGCACACAGTAAGCAGTGATAAAGCACAGCTGTCATTTCCCAAGTTTAGCGATGAAATGTGTTCTATATTATGCCAAGAGTGTTAATGTTTCTCTGAGGCCTTCATTAAGTAATATGATCAGTAAGCAACATATTAGGTTGACTTTTTTAAAAAATGATGGATTAGAAGGTTGTGAAAATAGACACAGCAAGTTTCAGGAACAATATAAAAAGTAACAAGGGGCTGCAGGAAGAAATGACAGATTACAAACGTAAAGGGGACTAAATCAACTAGTTATCGATTGTCAGACATGAGAAAGAAAGAACCAGGATAATTCTGGTTTTGGCCAGGATGACTGGGTAGTATCAATACCCAAGAAAAGAAATATCGAGCTAAGTGTTGGTTAGTACAAAATATTATTTTTGAGATGTTGGGTTTGAGATGCTTTGGAAGAACCAGATGACAGCAATATAACCTAACACATAACCTCCAGCAGAAAACCTGGGGCGTAGAAGATTCTCAGTAAATATTTGGTGAATAAATGAGAGAGTAAATCTGGGAGCCATGTATATGGTAAATGAAGGCATAGAAATTGATGATACTACCCAAAAAGGACAAAAAGAGAACCAGGGATAAACCTCTGATGCCCCACTAACACTTAGGACTGAGGAAGAAAGCAGCAGCCTAGAGAAGAGAATTGTCATAAAGGGAAATGAAGAACCAGGAGATAGTGATGTTTCAAGTGCAAGAAATACTCCCAAGTGGAAAGGAGTCTTCTGCAATGTTAGTATTCATAAACAGGACAAGTAGGATGCACAATGAAAGATTCCATGTATTTGATGAAGAGATTATAGTCATTTTTCACCCTTTCCAAAGCAAAGAACGGCTTAAATGAATGGAAAACAATTGTAGGTGAAGATGTGGGTGTATAGCGAATGGTGACTGTACATAACTGTGTCCTTTCAAAGAATATAGTTGTCAAGAGATGTGGGTGGTTCATGGTAGGTGGGAAAGGGTTTAAACAGGACGTTTCTACTTGACTGTTTGTGGAGACAGAGCAAGAAGCAGGGAGGGCACTAAGGGGTAGAATAACTTATGCAGCAGAGTTGAACAGATAGGAAGGGATCAGCTCAAGAGTGTGTACAGTGTGATTAACCTTGAACAGTGTCAAGGCCAGCTTTCTCTCAGAGATGTGTAGAAAGGAGAGAAGGTGGGCCAGCACCTGAGGGGTTTCATGTTTGCTAGCATCAGTGTCCAGAGAAGGCGATGGCACCCCACTCCAGTACTCTTGCCTGGAAAATCCCATGGATGGAGGAGCCTGGTAGGCTGCAGTCCATGGGGTCGCTAGAGTCGGACATGACTGAGTGACTTCACTTTCACTTTTCACTTTCATGCATTGGAGAAGGAAATGGCAGCCCACTCCAGTGTTCTTGCCTGGAGAATCCCAGGGACGGGGGAGCCTGGTGGGCTGCCATCTATGGGGTCGCACAGAGTTGGACACGACTGAAGCGACTTAGCAGCAGTAGCCTCAGTGTCTCTGTGCAGTGGCAGCCAAAGTTTTATCTTGAGAGCAGGGTGGGTTACAGAGAGATGGGGTCTTGAAGAGATGTTTGAAATGTCTGCTGCGGTGATGTAACCAATGTCACGTGACGGCAGTGGGTCTAGGCCCGTCATTCAGAGACAGTGCGTTTGATTTATTCTAGGAGTGCTGGATGGTTGGATTGATAAATATGTAGAATATAAGTACGGGAAAAGGAACCATGGCAGTGAGGATAATGGGGAGATGTGTGAAATGAAGTACTCTACATGCTGGTTCTAGTGAAGAAACAGAAACCGTAGGAGAGGTGTCGTTAAACAAGGGGGTGGGATAAACATCACAAATGATGAATAGTGTGAGTCTAAAGCATGCAGTTAGCAGGCAGAGGGCTGGAAGGATGCCTGCCACTAATCTGCTGCTGTGAATGTTAGTGGTAGGGAAGGGACAGAGGTCACCTCACTGAACTGAGACTTCAAAATAGTATTTTTAAAGAGTTGTAGCTATTCCGTGTTTATAATTTCATACTAATGTAGAATGCCACTTTCACTATAATTTTTTAAAAAATCGTATTCTAGTGATACCTTTATATGATAAAGGCAAATAAAATCAACTTGTGGCTAATTACAAAATTATATTCAATTTCAAATGTACAGTGCTAAATCAAAGTTAATAAGAAACCTATGATCTGAGGTCTTCAAGATTTTTTTTATTCCATAGCTTCCAAGTCCAGGCTCCTAGTTTTTAAGTTGAATACAGAAATTGGTTCCCATATTCTGGGGTAGAACACATGAGAGTCTTTAGTTCAAGAAAGATCAGCTTATAATCAAGTTTATAATGACTATACACAGTCTTGGTAGGTGAAATGAGCCATAAATTTGTCTTTTAGAAGACAATTAACTTTATTTACGTTAGACAGAATTTCAAAGATAAACTTGCATGTAATTCCATGAGTAATGCCTTTCTTTGTATAATCTGAACCCTACATATAATAGCGAAGTCTTTTAGTTTAAATTTACAACCTGTGTATTCTGATAAGGTGAAGATTTTGTAAATGTCACAAAATTGTCATAAGAATATAATCATCAACATTGCTTTTCACAAAAGCTCTCCTTTATTACTTCTACTGAATAATTTTTATGTTTTGGAAATAGCTTGTGTTAATTTTTATGAAAAGTAATAATGTGATTTATTTGGGAAGTCTGTTTTTCTGAGGATAAATCAATGCTTCTTAATCAGTTGTCTAATCTGCAAGCCTTGTAAGGTATAAATCAGGTTACAAATTAAGTTAGACATCTAAGTTAGACACAGATTGATTCTGACAATTACCTTCAAGTGAAATAGCCTGGACTCAATAAAAATCTCTTCATTGATTTCCAGAAATGGCATTTGGGATAGCCTGCTGGTATTAATGTGATGGTCATGGCCTGATATTTGTACTTAGCTATGGCCGTAGACTAAGTTTAAATTGATAAGATTGGATAAATAGCATTTTTCAGGCGTTCTGGATGACAGCATATCTAATGTAATTGCATTTGTCTGCCAGTTTATATGTGTTAGAGCACAAAAGATTTTGATCTGTGAGTAATTTTGATAGAGAAATTCAATTCACTTCCTTCTATAATATACTACAAATTATAAATTTTCATTACAACTGTTCAATCACTTGAGAAAAGAATGCATTTTAAATCAGGTTCCATGCCAAGTATCTCATTTATGGAGCTGTGCTGCTTAAAATTGGACAAATTGATTACCTTGGTGAATATTGAAAATGTAGTTGGAAACATTAAAACCATCTTTATTAGTTGTAGGATCTGGTAATGCATATACTTGTGTAATAAATATTAGGAGCTACTAATAGACCAATTTTTAAAGTGAGAGACTATCCATTTGCTTAATTGTGGTGAGTTGTTGGGATATGATTATGTAGGCATGTGTGCTGAAACATGGCTAAAACATTCAAGAATGCTGTCAACTTCTTTAGGCAGCTAATAAATATGCCCATTAGATAGTCTTATGACATATTGTGGCTTTAAGACCTGATCATAATGTTGATTTATGCCTTTTATGACAAGATCATGAAAGGCTCTGTGGTCATTCACTAACTGATCACCACAATCCCTTTATGAATGCAGTGACTGGTATTTATTGCTCCTTCAGTATCTGGTCACTTTTCAAGAGGCTAACATTTTAATCAATCTCTTGGTTCTAGTAACTTCATAATTTGAATATATGATACTGAACTGAACTATGATATTTAGAAACTCATTTATGTTTCACTTTAAAAGATGGCTTATTTTATAAAAAGTTTTATTTTTTTTTAATATATTTTTAATTGTAGGATAATTGCTTCACAATGCTGTGCTGGCCTCTGCCATACAACAATGTGATACACATAAGCATACACACATTCCCTCCCTCTTAAACCTACTCCCAAAGCCCCTCTAGGTTGTCACAGAGTACCGGACAGGGCTGCCTGTGTTACACAGCAGCTTCCCATTAGCTATCTGTTTTACCTATGGTAATGTGTATGTTTCAGTTCTACTTTCTTATTTTGTCCCACCCTCTCCCTCCCTTCACTGTGTCTACAAGCCTGTTCTCTACATCTGTGTCTCTATTCCAGCCCTATGGATAGGTTCATCAATACCATCTTTCTAGATTCCATGTGTGCTGTGCTGTGCTTAGTTGCTCAGTCGTGTCCAACTCTTTGTGACCCCGTGGACTGTAGCCTACCAGGCTCCTCCATCCATGGGATTTTCCAGGCTAGAGTACTGGAGTCGGGTGCCATTGCCTTCTCCAGAGGATCTTCCCCACCCAGGGATCGAACCCAGGTCTCCTGCATTGTAGACAGAGGCTTTACCATCTGGGCCACCAGGGAAGCCTTATATATACATTAATATATGATATTTGTTTTTATCTTTCTGCCTTACCTCACTCTGTATAACAGGTACTAAGTTGATCCACCTCACTAGAACTGCCTCACATTCATTCCTTTTTATGGCCAAGTAACATTCCATTGTATATATGTGCCACAACTTCTTTATCCACTCATCTGTTGACAGACCTCTTGGTTGCTTCCATGTCCTGACTACTGTAAACAGTGCTGCAGTTACATTTAACTCTGTAGCTTTGCCAAGGCTTTCTGGATTCCATAATGAAGAATCACAGAATTGTGATTGGAACTGACCTTTAAAGTTCTGACTCCAAGCCTGAAGCCTGTCTTGGCAACCCTGAAAGATAGGTGTTAGACCAGGATCATAAGTATATTCCCTGAAGTTTATAACAAGAAAACCCTGATTTGAGTTTTCACCTAATGAACTTGGTGGGGTTATTGCAAGTTTTTCAAGGTCAACTTTTCAGTTAAGAGACAGCTGAAGTGGTTATATTTTTATTTTTATCCCGAGGTAAAACTTCCGCAATGACCTTAACCTGGCCCTAGGAACCAATAGAGTGTGCTGCTCTACTGTCTTGACACTTTTGATGACGGATATGTTCTTTAGTCTTCCATATTCTGTGGTAAATATTTCTAATTTCTTCAATTCCAAAATAGTGACATGATTTTCAGAGGTTTTATAGTTCACTCTCATCAATATTTTCTCCTGATATCCGCAGTTGTCATAAATTTGTTGTAAGAATTGCACATGCTGGTGAAAAACTGTCATAGCTAACCCTGGTTTTTTCCTAAAATAGACATTGTACTAAGTAGTTTATATGCATTACATATTTTAAAAATTAAACATTTTATTTTAAGGTAATTACAGAGTTTATCACAAACAGTTGTAAAAAATGATGCACAGAGATGTCATGTATCCTTTACTCAGCTTTTCCCAATGGTAATATCTTCCAACATTATAGTACCTTATCATAACCAGAAAGCTGACATTGATGAGATTAATCTACCTTTTCAGATTTCCCCAGTTTTATTTATCCTTTGTGTTTGTATATTGAGTTCTGAACAATTATATCAGTGGCATAAGTCCACCAGTCTAAACATGGAACATCCATCACCTGAAATATCTCTTGTGTTGCTCATGGAAACACATCCCCTTCCTTCCTGCTTCCCCTCCCCAACGCCTTCCTTAACTCCTGGCAACCACTAATCTGTCTTCCATTTCTATAATTTTGTCATTTAATGAATGTTACATAGATGTAATCATAATAGTATGCAAACTTTCGGGGACTGGCTTTTTTTTAACCTTTTAAAATTATCTGGATAAGCATTCAAATTATTTTATATATCAAGGAATTAATCTTTTTTTACTGCTGAGGAGTACTATATGGTATGGATGTATTCGTTTAGCCATTAACCTGTTAAAAGACATTTGGATTATTTCCAGTTTTAGGCTGTTAGAACATGAACAATTGTGTATAGTTTTTGTGTGGCATGTGTGTGTGTGAGCATGCATTTTCTCTGAGATGAATGCCCAACAGTGAAATTGCTATCATGTGGTAATTGCATACATAGTTTTTGAAGGAACTGCCAAACTATTTTTTAGAGTTTCATACCAGCAGTGTATGAGTGATATAGTTTCTCAATATCCTTGCCTGTATTTGAGTACTAGTTTTTAAAATGTTAACCATTCTGATAGGTATCTTATTTCACTTTGATTTGCATTTCTCTAATGACTTCAAGCTTATCTCACACCATTTCCTAATACATTACACTATTATCTTTGTCTTAAAATCTCTTTTATTTCCTGTACCTAGAATGCCCCATTCTATACCTCTTTTGGAAAAGGGGCATTCTAGGTACAGGATACACTAATACTTTTTATCATCGAATGCTCATGGTTAAACCAATACTTTATCCATGAAATAGTTACTCCATATAAAAGTGACCTTGTGATTATTTAAACCTCCATAGCACTTTATGTTTCCCTTATTATAATTATTTTACTATTTATCATAATTCAATAATGGTATTATACCCAAAGAAAGGCAATTCCAAAGAATGCTCAAACTACCGCAATTGCACTCATCTCACATGCTAGTAAAGTCATGCTCAAAATTCTCCAAGCCAGGCTTCAGCAATACTGAACCGTGAACTTCCAAATGTTCAAGCTGATTTTAGAAAAGGCAGAGGAACCAGAGATCAAATTGCCAACATCTGCTGGATCATGGAAAAAGCAAGAGAGTTCCAGAAAAATATCTATTTCTGCTTTATTGACTATGCCAAAGCCTTTGACTGTGTGGATCTCAATAAACTGTGGAAAATTATGAAAGAGATGGGAATAACAGACCACTTGACCTTCCGCTTGAGAAACCTGTATGCAGGTCAGGAAGCAACAGTTAGAACTGGACACGGAACAACAGACTGGTTCCAAATAGGAAAAGGAGTACGTCAAGGCTGTATATTGTCACCCTGCTTATTTAACTTATATGCAGAGTACATCATGAGGAAACGCTGGGCTGGAGGAAGCACAAGCTGGAATCAAGATTGCCGGGAGAAATATCAATAACCTCAGCTATGCAGATGACACCACCCTTATGGCAGAAAGTGAAGAGGAACTCAAAAGCCTCTTGATGAAAGTGAAAGAGGAGAGTGAAAAAGTTGGCTTAAAGCTCAATATTCAGAAAATGAAGATCATGGCATCTGGTCCCGTCACTTCATGGGAAATAGATGGGGAAACAGTGGAAAGAGTGTCAGACTTTATTTTGTTGGGCTCCCAAATCACTGCAGATGGTGATTGTAGCCATGAAATTAAAAGATATTTACTCCTTGGAAGAAAAGTCATGACCAACCTAGATAGCATATTGAAAAGCAGAGACATTACTTTGCCAACAAAGGTCCGTCTAGTCAAGGCTACGGTTTTTCCAGTGGTGATGTATGGATGTGAGAGTTGGACTGTGAAGAAGGCTGAGCCTCGAAGAATTGATGCTTTTGAACTGTGGTGTTGGAGAAGACTCTTGAGAGTCCCTTGGACTGCCAGGAAATCCAACCAGTCCATCCTAAAGGAAATCAGTCCTGGGTGTTCTTTGGAAGGACTGATGCTAAAGCTGAAACTCCAAATACTTTCGCCACCTCATGCGAAGAGTTGACTCATTGGAAAAGACTCTGATGCTGGGAGGGATTGGGGGCAGGAGGAGAAGGGGACAACAGAGGATGAGATGGCTGGATGGCATCACTGACTCGATGGACATGAGTTTGGGTGAACTCTGGGAGTTGCTGATGGACAGGGAGGCCTGGCGTGCTGCGGTTCATGGGGTTGCAAAGAGTCGGACACGACTGAGTGACTGAACTGGACGGAATAGTCATTTCTCTTTAAAAAGAAATTAATCTCGATTTTCTTACATCATTTTTTCAAAATCATTAGGTCAGTGATTATCTAAATTTAGTGTACATAGAATAACCTGAAAGGCTTGTTAAAACACAGATTGCTAGGCTCCAATCCCAGAACTTTTGATTTAATAGGTATGGGGTAGTATTCAAAATTACCACTTCTAACAAATTTGCTTGTGATCTGTTGATCAAGGGATTACCTTTTGAAAAAATATGCTTTAGGCTACAGATACACTTTTCTTATGTTTCAGGAGTTCTTTAAAAATGTATCATTTTGGTGGTGGTGGTGGTTTAGTTGCTAAGTCATGTCCCAGTCTTGTGACCCCATGGACTGTAGACTGCTAGGCTCTTCTGTCCATGGGATTCTCCAGGCAAGAAAACTGAAGTGGGTTGCCATTTCCTTCTCCAACTTGTCATTTCCTTCTCCAACATATATCATTTTAGAAGGACTTTTTTGCATATGTGCGGCAAGACAGAATTGTTGTGAGTGCATTAAAGTTAGAGGTTAGGCTTTCTAATCTCACCCTTTCCTTGTGGGGCGTGTGCATAGGAAATAACAATGTTCTTTTGGGATTTACTTTCTTGCAAATAAATCAGAACTCTCAAGCTATAGATCCTTGTGGCCCAGGGATCAAGAAACATTCTTGGAGCCTCTGTATTTTTCTTATCATCTGCTAGAAGCCAGAGGTCTCCAAGTCTTCATTATATTTGTGTTTAAATTCTAGAGGAGAGAGAAGGGCCAGGTTCATTGCCCAACATTGTGGCCATCTTGAAAATGTGTGATTACAGCAAATATGTGGCATACAGAAGAGTACAGCTATGAGTGAGAGAGTTGCATGTTCCTGGTGCCACATGGCTTTATCTCATAGCCTGTGAAGAATATTTCCCCATAAAGAACAGCTCATTATTAAAGACAGTGGCATTTTAATTATGTTGTGAGTTTACCAGGGTTTGTAGACAATACTGTGAAGCTGGCCATCATTTATAACACTGATTCTGAGTTCCAAATAGCCAATTTGAGAATCAACTTACAGAATACAACTTATCTTCAAACTGGGCACTGCTTGCATTGCAGTTTGTGGAGCATATTTGTTCTCCTCATTTTCCCAAATGGTTAATTTGTATATAGCAGGGCAATAATATGAACAGGTGCTTAGTCTGTATGAGAGAAACTGACAATCTCCTATAGCTGCTGTTGCTAAGACGCTTCAGTCGTGTCTGACTCTGTGCGACATAGACAGCAGCCCACCAGGCCCCGCCGTCCCTGGGATTCTCCAGGCAAGAACACTGGAGTGGGTTGCCATTTCCTTCTCCAATGCATGAAAGTGAAAAGTGAAAGTGAAGTCGCTCAGTCGTGTCTGACTCTTAGCGACCCCATGGACTGCAACCTACCAGGCTCCTCTGTCCATGGGATTTTCCAGGCAAGAGTACTGGAGTGGGGTGCCGTTGCCTTCTCCTATAGCTAGACACTATTTATTCACATAGAGTGGAGACAATGATATAAAAACCTTATTGTTGGTAGTTGCAAGTTTTTGTTCAGGATCAGAGAAAAGCTAAAGACCATATCTGTGTTAGCCAGCTCTCCAGTGTGGCAAGTATCCTAGAGCTATTGTATCACTAGTGGCCATTCTGCACATGTTTGGCTGGTGGTCAGGCTGAGGAGGACCATGAGAAATGGAGGACCAGGACTGAATGCTTACACTGGCTTTGACACATAGCATATGTCCAAAAATAGTGGCCAAGATAGTGTTTCATGTTTATTTTACCAGATTTTGCATTAAGATGATTGTATGATGTCAATAATAGCTTGTGGGTGGTCTTGAACAAGGGATTATGGTTCTTCAAGAGGCCAGTTCTGACCCAGAAATCAGCCATGTAGGATGTTTAAGGGGGTGGCTCTTAAGATCAGATTTTATCTTTATCACATTTCTTATAGGAAAAATGTAGGGAAGCAGGACTGGACTAAGGGGAAAGTGGGGCTGTGGTGCAGTTACCACACAGCCTCCTTTGGCCAACCCTACTCTGTGGGCGGGATGACCTTTCAGAATTTCCCTGGCTTGGGTCAATGGGACTGACTCTGTCCTCTTGCATCCACCGGTCTTTGGATACAAGCTGCTCCTCCAAGAAGAGGGTGTGACTTTGGCTCAGGAAATTCCCAGAGAGGGCTGACAGTGTCATCAGCGGGGAAAATGCTTCCTTTGGTCCTGAAGGGGGGTCTGGGCTGAGGTCTGTGGTCCCAGTTGAATAGGCTATTATAGGACTCTGGGCACAGTGAGAGGAACTGGAATACTATAATATGATCCTGATTTTTTGATTTATTGTTAAATCTTATAATAGCCTAAAAGTAGTTATTAAAACTCCACTTTACAGAAGGACATGCATAGGAAGAGGTAGTCTGCCCACAGCCAGATGGATGATAAGTACCTAAAGCAGAACCCAACACAGTTTCTTTCCTAAGCTACTGCTCTTTTGATTCTGTTTCTTGAACACACTCAGAAACTTGTCACACAGATTTTCAAAGCCAGGGCCAGTCCTGGACTGGCCTCAGACTGGATGAATACAGGCTAGGGCATCACTCCCGATTGCCAGACTTAGGGCAGCAAAGTTCCTAACAATTAGTGGCAGAGGCCTTGGTTGGAGCTTAGCTCACAATGAACAGAGCTAGGGGAGAGTGAGGACAGATCAGAGACCCAAAACTCAATGTTTCCACCTCAAAATGAAGGAGTTCACCGACTGAAATGTGGTGGTTTATTAACAGGTGAAACAGGCTTTCAAATTAAGCTCACACTACACTGATTTGTGACTATTAAAAAAGTAGCTCTATTTTCTATAGATTTGATCCTCTCTAAGAATCTCCTTTTATCTAGTTAGTGAGGGGGATGAAAGTAAAAGATCCAAATGTACTCATTCTAGTCCAATAATTTATATAGGCTTTTAAGATGATTCAGAGTCTTTTATATCGGGTCCTAATCTCTCAGATTCCCCCCCTCCCATGCTTTCTTTCCAGAACAATATTGGTGTGTATGGAGGTGGACATGACTTGGCCTGATGGTGCTAGGGAGAAATGGTGGGGGCCAGGAGCCATGAACAGGTACTGGTACTGCTTCCTCTCTTGGCCGCAGTTCCCCTTACCTGCCACTGAGGTCAGCTCAGGTCAAGCTGAGGTCTCTTCCCTCTGGCTCAGTCACATCTCTAAGGACTTCACTGAAGACCCAGCCTCCCCTTGCCTCTGACAGCCCCGTGGGCCTGCCTGAAATCTGCTTGCAACTGATTTGATTCCCAACTCTGGTTTTTCCTGCTGCTTCCAGCCTCTGGGTCCTCAGATCTTTCTTGCCAGCTAGCATATCAACTACCTTCAGCATCCCTCCATGATGCACGTGGGAACCTCTACCTGCTGATCATGCCCTCAGGATTAGGAAATCTTTAGACAGCTAGGTGTAGGCCTTCTATCTCTGACCAACAGGAAGAGGTGACACCTGACTTCTTTACATTAGAATGGCCATCCTGTTGCTTATCTGAGGATGGCTGGTTAAATCACTACCTCGCCATCTCAGACAGAAATAGGGTCGAAGCATGCTGACTTCTGGCTTGACCCTCAGTCTCTTTCCCATGCCTCCTGCATTGGCTGAAAGGGTTTAATATTACCAAATAGTCTTTCTATCAGTTATGCCACATGCAGTGAATCCTCTTTGCACTGTTTCTTAGCACCCAATTGTCTATGCAATACATTCCCACTCATATCTGCCTTAATTTCTGCAGACTTAGAGTGCCTCAGAATTAAACATTTTGCCAAAGTGAAGGAAAAAGCCTTTTTAAAACTTTGTGTGTAGTTAATTACTGAATTCAATAATTTAAACGATCCCTTGGTTGCTTGATTGTATAGTCAAAATTAAAAAAAAAAAGCTGTAGCTAAATTTCTCAGAAATTGAAATATTCATACACTAAGCCATTTCTTATGTAATTGTAATGGGTACTTTTAAGCCCACAGAATATGATCAGAAGTCTAAGAGGTCAAAAGAGCAATTTTAAATCATTAATATTAAAGACTTTTTTAGTCATTCCATTTCCTTTAAAAATCTCATCAGTATGTAGTTTATTTTCATTCCCTACTGACAGACCATTTCTAACATTTGACAGCTTAGCAGTGTTTTTACTAATCTCATATTTGGAAGTGTTGTGTAGTTGACAGTTTTGGTACCCGGTGTCATCCATGGACCAGCAGACCCGGCATCACCTGGAGTTTGTTAGAAGTGCAGAGTGCAGGCACACCCCAGTCCTACTGAATCTGAAGTTCAGCAAAGTCCCCAGTGGTCTTGTATGCACATTACCATCTGAGACGCACTGGTCAGCAACTCTGGTGAAAACCCTCTAGAGAGACATCATAATTCACTCAGTGTTTTTATAAACCATTTACAGCAAATCATAAAGTGGAATCAAACCATCCCCTTTGCACTCTGGATCACGGTGTATTATTTTTTTCACATCTGTGCCCCCCTTTTTTCCAGCAATTGAAATAGAGGCAGCTGTTCACTTGGTGTACCTGGGTTACGCCTGTTCCAGGCTCTGTTAGGTTTCTGCATCAGTCAAGCCAGCTGAGAGCAGCTGTGGCCCAGCTTTGTCAGCAGTTCTTCAGGCCACCTGTTACAACAATCAACATTAGAACACTCCCAGGCAATCCTGTGTGTAGTTCTTTCCTCCTCCATTCCCCAGTAAGAGCCCACAGTAATTGAAAGCAACATAAATTACTTGTCAAAAGTAAATCTCTATGAAGAAAAGCAGCTGTGTTATATGGAAGGGACCTAATTTTCCTGAGTAGTTCCCTTCCTCCTCATCCTAAAACCACAGGAGACAGAGGAGTGGGAGGATGGGTTACAAAATTTCTCCCTCCCCCAGTCCCTCCAGGAAAGGACCCTACAGCCAAAGAAAAATGAAGATCTAAACAAAGGTACTGTTAATGTAGGCCAAACCCAGAAGTGTCAGGATAATTGAGGATAAGAGTTCCTTTGTTCTCCCTTCCCACTCCCTGCTATTTTCTCCTGGCTCATTCCTCCATTTAACTTTACCCTCAACAATTGCCCTACCTTTTTAGCATTCCAAGAATACCTCTAAGCATCTTCCTCTTCTTGTACACACCCACCCCTTCCTGTTCAATAGTCTTTTGTGGCTTGGGTAACTCAGCAGATAGACTGATGTAGAGTTGTGCCTATATCTCCATTCTTTGATGATAGGAGACTGCTGCTGCTAAGTCGCTTCAGTCGTGTCCGACTCTGTGTGACCCCATAGACGGCAGCCCACCAGGCTCCCCCGTCCCTAGGATTCTCCAGGCAAGAACACTGGAGTGGGTTGCCATTTCCTTCTCCAATGCATGAAAATGAAAAGTGAAAGAGAAGTCGCTCAGTCGTGTCCGACTCTTAGCGACCCCATCGACTGCAGCCTACCAGGCTCCTCTGTCCATGGGATTTTCCAGGCAAAAGTACTGGAGTGGGGTGCCATTGCCTTCTCCGGATAGGGGACTAGAACCCATAAACAGGCATACTCTGGCATCAAGTGGCGTTTAAGCAGGAAAGAGGGCAGTGAGGGCACAGAATCCAGCGTGCCTGGTGATGGGTGTAAGCTGTTGGCTTTTATTAGGAAGGTGCAGAGACGATTATAAATAAAGATGATAACAGTGGCTCCATTTGAACACCCATGTCATGTTTGTTTACTTGTTACAGAGTTTTGAGGCAGATATCATTATTATTATCACCATCAGCATTGCTTCAGGGAACTAAGGCTCTAAGAAATAAAAAAGAAATCCACAGTTAGTAAACTGTGGTATCAGGATTCATACCCAGCTTTGATTCCCAAGTCACTGCTCTTGCCACAGTGGCCCTCTTTCCTTATGGGTGTCTTAGCAGATGGGCATAGCATGAACACAGACATGCCTGGCAACAAGACGATACATGGATATGCAGCCAGGTAGCCATATGGTGGGCATTAGGAAAGTCTGGTTGGAAGTAATAGAACAGCTGCTGTGGGCCTAGGGTTCATGGGCAGAATTTGAATACTGAAAGTGTGGTTAAAAGCCAAGAAGGGTCTAGTCTTAGGAGAATGAAGGTTCTTGGCAATTAGCAATTGTAGGCTCTCTATCTGAGTAGAAGTGAAAAGGAAAAGTTAAAATTTTACATAACCTCCTTCTCATTCTGCCTCTGTAACTCAGCTTGCGCCTTGCAAAGTCTAGATCACGTAGGTCACGTAGTGTCAGAAAGTGAGGACTTATAATACTAGGAACTGGAGTTTATCTCACTTACCCTTGTCCTCCGCTTTGCAATCGCCCAGCCCCTGCAAACCTGCTTACTCATGCGTGTCCAGGCCAGGCATCCCCGTCCGCATCTTGACTGCTGTTCCCACATGTGTGAGAAACCCCTTAGTTTAAACCAGCCTGTTCCCGCATGTGTGAGAAACCCCTTAGTTTAAACCAGCCTATTAACAGCTAGTGTTGCCCACTACAGTCTGTAAAAGCTCTGTAATCCCTTTGTTCAGGGCTCAGAGCTTGGAGTGTTAACTCCTCTGGGCCCGCCGGTGTAATAAATCTGAGTTCTCCAACTCTCCGAGTGTGGTGCTTGGTTTCTCGAGTGCTGGTTTCTGCAACAGAAGTAATTATCTGGAATAGAATATGGGGGCTGAGTCCCAGCAGCCAGTTACTGAGAAGAACTAGGAACAAGGATAAAGTGGGAGCAACTAGGAAATGAGAAAACTGTGTTTCATTTTCACTGGAGATTTAGACCTGTGAATTGTGGGATTCCCTCTAATGAGTCGGAGAAGGCAATGGCAACCCACTCCAGTACTCTTGCCTGGAAAATCCCATGGATGGAGGAGCCTGGTAGTCTGTAGTCCACGGGGTCGCTAAGAGTTGGACACGACTGAGTGACTTCCCTTTCACTTTTCACTTTCATGCATTGGAGAAGGAAATGGCAGCCCACTCCAGTGTTCTTGCCTGGAGAATCCCAGGGATGGGGGAGCCTGGTGGGCTTCCGTCTATGGGGTTGCACAGAGTCAGACACGACTGAAGCGACTTAGCAGCAGCAGCAGCAGCTCTAATGAGTACAGAACTGGTTCTAGACCAGGATGCAGTGGAATCTGAAGGTGGGGATTCAGGCAAAGAGGGAAACATTTTCTGGGGCTTCTCTTTCAAGTAGTAGAAATTTCAGTGGAAATTATAGAAACTCATAGAATTTCAGTGGAAATCATAGAAATTCTAGGATTCTATGGTGAAACAGAATATTGTATGAAGGTGTTATGCTTTCTATTGCTAGGACTTTTGCAAGCATCCCCTTACTTATGGAGCATTCAGTGGTTTCTGTTGGCACTTATTCACCCTTAACTGTGGCCCCAAGGACCTCTCTAATGTGTCTCTGTCTGGTTCTCTGACCTCCTTCTTAACAGTTTCTCTTTCACTCACTGTTCTCTGTCAGGATTGCTCAAAGAAAATGCTGGTATTTTGGGTGGAAATTTTCTTTCTGGAGCAGACTTTTGCCCCTAGTGCTAGATATTTAATGTTTAATGTCCTTGGCCCCTGTTCATGAAATAGCAGCAACGCCCGCAGGCTATCATGAGACAATCAGAAATGCTCCCACACATTTCTGACCCTCCAGTGGAGGCTGGCTCTGTGGTTTTCTGGCATGTCCTTGCTTTAATATGCCAAGCTTGTTCCCGTCTCAGGACTGTCATGTTTGCCTTGGATCTTCCTCCCATAATGTTTCATGTTACTTTTCATTTTTCAGTCTCCATCTCACTTTCCCCAAGAGCATTTCCTAACCCCCATTCTGAGCATTTACCGTGATATTACTTTCTTTTCTTCTTTCTCTTTCCTCTTGCTCTCACTGGAGTGAAACCTTTATGAGAAGGGGACCTTATACTTCACTTTTACCATGCACATTGACATGCAGGGGAGTGCCTGGTTTTTTAGGGAAATCCCCAAGTGTTTTTTAATTTTATGAATTAAAAATTAATTTTGAGTATTATGAATAAAGGGGAAGGTGATTGCTTTCCAATATCCTGTATAAGAGATTTCTACATTGCATAGGAAGTTGGGTTTTTATCAATAGTAAGATTCTATTGCCTTCTTTTCTATAGCTTCTGCAGTATTTGAGGCAGGAGAAGTTCTTCTTGGTGAGCTTCTAATGTCCTGTTTGCATTATTTACCTAAAGATAAACATGACTCTACAGTTAACAGCATAATTAACCCCCCCTCTTAGAAAAGACATTTAAATGATAAACTAGGTCTTCACCTAATCAAGACAAAACTGCAGGACATAGATTTACAAATATGACCTCCCAATATTGAACATAACCTAGTCTTGTCAGGATGACTGGGAAGATCATGGAATTAGTGGAGAGCCTTGAGCAAGCTTCTTGATATTAAAAAAAAGTCAAGAAGCCATCCATCCATTTTTGTTGCATTATTCCTTGGATTCCTGGTGATCTGATGAGCACTGGGGGATGATAATTTGAGGGATCACTTCATCCAGCTGTCACTGAAATCAAGAATGACCCTAGATGAGGCTTATTTGGTTCAAAACATTTTAGTCCTCTTATAAATTAAGTGTAGAAGGAATTGGAGTCTGGCTGGTTCACTAATACCGTTGTTTCCAGGTATCACACAGCCCTCTACACTTAGTTATAGTGTAGAGGGCTAAAACTTATATCTATTTAAGTTTTACTATATAGTAAAAACTTACTAAATAGTAAATGTAATAGTAATAGTAAATAGTAAATAGTATGGATACTAAAACTTATATCCATACTATGCTAATCCTTCCAGATACTTTTAGATCCACCCCACCCTTCCTTATTCTCTTCTGTACCAAAGGGTTGACTTCTTGCAAATGACATTTCCCAGATCTCTTGCCATCTAGCTTCAGTTAGGTTAGGCCAGTGAGAGGCACTGGAGCAGAACTGGAGGGCAAGAAAGGGGAGCAGCTGGAGTGTTTCTCCTCCTTCCTGCCTCAGTGCCCATCCCTGGCCGTGTCTTCTCTGTGGTCTGGCTCTTACTGATGACCTCCACCCTGAGCCCAATAGCACCATCAGCGATGGTCAGCTTTCTGTCCACTTACCTAAGCTATAGTTTCGCATGCTAGATGTTGCAGTGAAGGTTTCTGTGGATGTGATTAACATTTACCATCAGGTGACTTTAAGGAAAGCAGATTACCCTCCAAAATGTGAGTGGGCCTCATCCACTCAGTTGAAGGTCTTAAGAGCAAGGTCTGAACTTTCCCAAAGAAGAAGCAGTGCTGGTTCAAGGTTGCAACATCACATTTTACCTCAATTTCTAGCTGCCAGCCAGCTTCACAAATTCTAACTTGCCAGCCCTGCAATCACATGAACCTATCCTATTCCTCTCTCTTTCTTTCTTCTCTCTTACTCCTCTCTCTTTGCTTTCCTTTCCCTTTCTTTCCTGCCCCCATTGGTTCCGTTTCTCCAGAGAGCCCTCATACTCCCCTTCTTTCCATTATCTTTCCAGCCTTGAGGGTAACAGTGACTTTGTATAATTGTTTATCTCTGGAATTACTTCCAGCTCCTTTGTGAACCAGTTCTCTTCATTCAGTTCTTGCTATTGAACTATATAATATGGGTATTGTCTTCCTAACTGAATCCAGCTTTATCCCAAGGAAGATTTTTAAGTCATTCAAAATCTAATCTGCTTTCTCTTAGGACAGATAGGAGGCCTGGTCCCTTAACATTTAAATATAAAGGGGTAGCACTCAAGGAAACTTTATAAAAAAGAAGAGCCTGTATTACTGTGCTGTTCTCTGTTCCTGCCTAGTTTAGAATGAACAGTTGTAAAAGAATGAAATAATGCCATTTGTAGCAACATAGATGGACCCAGAGATTGTCGTTATGAATGAAGTTAAGTCAGAGAAAGACAAATATCACTTGATATTGCTTTTATGTGGAAGTCAAAAATGTTACAAATAAACTTATTTACAAAACAGAAATAGAGTCACAGATGTAGATAACAAACTTATGGTAACCGGGCAGGCATGGGGGGAGGGGCAGGAAGTGAAGAAGGGATAAATGGAGAGATCATGATTGACATCTACACACTACTATAAATAAAATAACTAACAAGGATGTACAGTATAGCACAGGTAACACTACTCAATACTCTGTAACAGCCTATATTGGAAAAGAATCTGAAGAGTGCCCATGTATATACATATGACTGATTCACTTTGCTGTACGCCTGAAACTAGTACAACATTGTAATCAACCATATTGCAATACAGTTTTTTAAAAAAGAAGTGACAGTTGTGGATGAGAAAACAGTTGTTGGATGAAGCATTCCTATGGTTGAGCAGACCACTAGAGGAGGCCTTGACTTTGGGTATGGATGTTGGCTGGAGTGGGAAGAGGGAAGTTAGATGAGTGAAGCTGTGACTGAGTATGAGAGAGGCAGAGGGTAGAGCTGAATAGACGGGATCTGTGTGAAGGAGCAGGACTGGGTGTTTGCATGTGAGCAGCACTCAGTGTGCGAGTTTGTGTGGAAGTAGGACTTGCCAGTGTGTGTGTCTGCATGTGCATATGTGACTGGGTCTGTATGCCACGTGCATAGGACTGTAAGTGTGGGTGAGTGCATGTGACCAAAGTGGGATATTTCTGTAAAGGAGAGCATGGGATTGAGTGTAAGTATACTTGTGTTTTTGTCTTCCCAAAATTCATGTGTTGAAACCGAACCCCTAGTATGACAGTATTAGAAAGCAGGACCGTTGGGATGTGCTTATCTTCCATGAGATGAATGAGATTAGTGTCCTGATAAATAATAATATTAGTGCCCTTATAATCTCATGAATGAGATTAGAGCCCTTATAAAAGAGACCACAGAGAGCTCCCTTGTCCTTTCACCATCTGAGGACATAGCAAAAATACACCGTCTATGAACCAGGAAGAGGCCCTCACCAGATCTGCTGGCCTCTTGACCTTGGACTTCCAGCGTATAGAGCTGCAAGACAGAAATGTTTGTAGTTATTGTCACCTAGTTTATGGTATTTTTGCATAGGAGTCTGAACAGACTAAGACATCTTACATATGAAATGGGAAAGGTCTGTGTGAGTGCTGTGTGACAATATACTTATCGTAGAGTAACTTGAGCAGAGGAATTATAAGAGAATAATGAGAACAGGAATTATAAGAGAATAATGAGACACGACTGAGTGACTGAACTGAACTGACTGAATGAGAACAGGAGGACCAGGGTGAGAGAATGAGAATCAGTCAGCCTATACTCCGCAGCATAAACATGTGGGCTCCCTCAGCCTAGAAACCAGATTCCTGGGGAGCAGATATGACCTGCAGTATATAGGGAGAGACCTTCTTAGATACTTCTGATAGAGCATGGGCTAATTCCAGGGTGTTCAGTTCAGTTCAGGTTAGTCACTCAGCTGTGTCCAACACTTTGTGACCCCATGGACTATAGCACGCCAGGCCTCCCTGTCCATCACCAATGCCCAGAGTTTACTCAACCGGTGATGCTATTCAACCATCTCATCCTCTGCCGTCCCCTTCTCTTCCCGCCTTCAATCTTTCCCAGCATCAGGGTCTTTTCAAATGAGTCAGTTCTTTGCATCAGGTGGCCAAAGTATTGGAGTTCCAGCTTCAGCATCAGTCCTTGCAATGAATATTCAGGACTGATCTCCTTTAGGATGGACTGGTTGGATTTCCTTGCTGTCCAAGGGACTCTCAAGAGTCTTCTGCAGCACCACAGTTCAAAAGCATCAATTCTTCAGTGCTCAGCTTTCTTTATAGTCCAACTCTCACATCCATACATGACTACTGGAAAACCATAGCTTTGACTAGATGGACCTTTGTTGGCAAAGTAATCTTTCTTTTTAATAAGCTGTCTGCTGCTGCTGCTGCTAAGTCGCTTCAGTCATGTCATAACTTTTCTTCCAAGGAGCAAGCGTCTATTAATTTCATGGCTGCAATCACCATCTGCAGTGATTTTGGAGCCCCCAAAAATAAAGTCTGTCAGTTTCCACTGTTTCCCCATCTATTTGCCATGAAGTGATGGGACCAGATGCCATGATCTTCGTTTTCTGGATGTTGAGCTTTAAGCCAATTTTTTCACTCTCCTCTTTAACTTTCATCAAGAGGCTTTTTAGTTCTGCTTCACTTTCTGCCATAAAGGTGGTGTCATCTGTGTATCTGAGTTTATTGATATTTCTCCCATCAATCTTTATTCTAGCTTGTGCTTCTTCCAGCCCAGCGTTTCTCATGATGTACTCTGCATGTAAGTTAAATAAGCAGGGTGACAATATACAGCCTTGACGTACTCCTTTTCATATTTGGAACCAGTCTATTGTTCCATGTCAGTTCTAATTGTTGCTTCTTGGCCTGCAAACAGATTTCTCAGGAGGCAGGTCAGGGGATCTGGTACTCCCATCTCTTGAAGAATTTTCCACAGTTTATTGTGATCCACACAGTCAAAAGCTTTGGCATAGTCAATAAAGCAGAAGTAGATGTTTTTCTGCAACTCTCTTGCTTTTTCCATGATCCAACAGATGTTGGCAATTTGATCTCTGGTTCCTCTGCCTTTTCTAAATCCAACTTGAACATCTGGAAATTCACAGTTCACATACTCCTGAAGTCTGGCTTGGAGAATTTTGAGCATTACTTTGCTAGCGTGTGAGATGAGTACAATTGTGTGGTAGTTTGAACATTCTTTGGCATTGCCTTTATTTGGGATTGGAATGAAAACTGACCTTTTCAGTCCTGTGGCCACTGCTGAGTTTTCCAAATTTGCTGGCATATTGACTGCAGCGCTTTCACAGCATCATCTTTTAGGATTTGAAATAGCTCAACCGGAATTCCATCACTTCCACTAGCTTTGTTCGTAGTGATGCTTCCTAAGGCCCACTTGACTTCACATTCCAGGATGTCTGGTTTTAGATGAGTGATCAAACCATGGTGATTATCTGGGTTGTGAAGATCTTTTTTGTATAGTTCTTCTATGTATTCTTGCCACCTCTTTTTAATATCTCCTGATTCTGTTAGGTCCATAACATTTCTGTCCTTTATTGTGCCCATCTTTGCATGAAAATTTCCCTTGGTATCTCTAATTTTCTTGAGGAGATCTCTACTCTTTCCCATTCTATTGTTTTCTTCTATTCCTTTGCATTGATCACTGAGGAATGCTTTCTTATCTCTCCTTGCTGTTCTTTGGAACTCTGCATTCAAATGGATATATCTTTGCTTTTCTCCTTTGCCTTTGCCTTTCACTTTCTTTTCTTTTCATAGCTGTTTGTAAGCCTCCTCAGACAACCATTTTGCCTTTTGCATTTCTTTTCCTTGGGGACAGTCTTGATCACTGCCTCCTGTACAATGTCATGAACCTCTCTGTCCATAGTTCTTTAGGCACTCTATCAGATCTAATCCCTTGAATCTATTTGTCATTTCCACTGTATAGTTGTAAGGGATTTGATTTAGGTCATACCTGAATGGTCTAGTGATTTTCCCTACTTTCTTCAATTTAAGTCTGAATTTGGCAATAAGGAGTTTATGATCTGAGCCACAGTCAGCTCCCCGTCTTGGTCTTGTTTTTGCTGATTCTATAGAGCTTCTCCATCTTTGGTTGCAAAGAATATAATCAATCTGATTTTTGGTATTGACCATCTGGTGATGTCCATATGTAGAGTCTTCTCTTGTGTTGTTGGAAAAGGGTGTTTGCTGTGACCAATGTGTTCTCTTGCCAAAACTCTGTTAGGCTTTGCCCTGCTTTATTCTGTACTCCAAGGCCAAATTTGACTGTTACTCCAGGTATTTCTTGACTTCCTACTTTTGGGTTCCAGTCCCCTATAATGAAAAGGATATCTTTTGGAGGTGTTAGTTCTAGAAGGTCTTGTAGATCTTCATAGAACCATTTAACTTCAGCTTCTTTAGCATTATTGGTCGGGGCATAGACTTGGATTACTGTGATATTGAATGGTTTGCCTTGGAAACAAACAGAGATCATTCTGTTGTTTTTGAGATTACATCCAGAACTGCGTTTCGGACTCTTTTGTTGATTATGATGGCTACTCCATTTCTTCTAAGGGATTCTTGCCCACAGTAGTAGATATAATGGTCATCTGAATTAAATTCACCCATTCCAGTCCATTTTAGTTTACTGATTTCTAAAATGTTGATGTTCACTCTTACCATCTCCTGTTTGACCATTTCCAATTTTCCTTGATCCATGGACCTAACATTCCAGATTCCTATGCAATATTGCTCTTTACAGCATTGAACTTAATTCCATTACCAGTTACATCCACAGCTGGGTGTTGTTTTGCTTTGGCTCCATCTCTTCATTCTTTCTGGAGTTATTTCTCCACTGATCTCCAGTAGCATATTGGGCACCTACCGACCTGGAAAGTTCATCTTTCAGTGTCCTATCTTTTTTACCTTTCATACTGTTCATGGGGTTCTCAAGGCAAGAATACTGAAGTGATTTGCCATTCCCTTCTCCAGTGGACTACATTCTGTCAGAACTCTCCACCACAAGCCATCCATCTTGGGTGGCCCTACAGGGCATGGCTCATAGTTTCATTGAGTTAGACAAGGCTCTGGTCCATGTGATCAGATTGGTCCGTGTGACCATTCCAGGGTGTAGACTTCTTAGAGCTCATTGTGGAGACCAGGTCGATGACTTAAGGCCCAGTGAGGGAAGATATGAAGCTGTGACAAAATAATTACATTTAATTAATTGAGAGTTTAATTTTATCTCTTCTCAACTCCAGTATCCACCTATACTTGAAAAATTGTATTCATCACAGAGATCCCACCACACACATCAAAGAGGTTTAATGAGGCAGGCTAGTCTTGGCAGTCTTGTCTTTTTTCCATCTCTGAGCAGGTACATCCTGTTATGTTCTGTGCCACTCCTGCCCCATTCTCTTTCTTTTATGCTCACTTATGTTACAGAACTTAAGTTCGTTTCCAAGAATTTGGATGGTGGCTCAGATGGTAAAGCATTTGTCTACAATGCGGGAGACCTGGGTTTGATCCCTGGGTCAGGAAGATCCCCTGGAGAAGGAAATGGCAATCCACTCCAGTACTATTGCCTGGAAAATCCCATGGACAGAGGAGCCTGGTAGGCTACAGTCCATGAGGTCGCAAAGAGTCGAACACGACTGAGCAACTTCACTTTCACTTTCATGTTACAGAACTAACTTCTTCCAATTGAAACTGAAAGAGTGATTATTGCCCTTAGATAAATAAAATAAAGAGATTAAATTGAAAGTCTGAATTATACCTACATGTAGGATTGCTTGCAGTAAGTTATGAAAAGGTTATTTAGAAGAAGGATGTGTCTTTCCTATCCAGTAAATAACCAAAATATTGATATGGTTGTTAGATAATGTTTCCATTGGAGCCAAAGAATATAATATATGAAAAGGAAAAGTTAAAATTTTACCTCCTTCTACCTTTGTAACTCAGCTTGTTCCTTGCAAAGTCTAGATCACGTAGGTCTCAGAAAGTGGGGACTCACAATTCTAGGAACTGGAGCTTATTTCACTCACCCTTTTCCTGCTCTTTGCAATCTCCCTAGCCCTTGGAAACCCACAAACCTGCTTAATCATGCCTGTCCGTGTATAAAAAACTCTGTAACCCCTTTGTTTGGGACTCAGAGCTTGGAGTGTTAACTCCTCTGGGCCTGCTGGGGTAATAAACCTGAGTTCTCCAACTCTCCAAGTGTGGTACTTGGTTTCTCGAGTACTGGTTTCTGCAACATATATAATCATCTGTAGATGGTAAGTTAAAAGTTTATTAGCTAAGTTACATGAACCCCTTGAAGTCATATTCAGAAATCTGAAGATGCATTTTTCTGGATGGAGCATCCACAGTGTGCATTGAAGTCTTGAATGGAGACCCTGACCTCCCAAGGTTACGAACCACTGTTTTATAGATTACCTCCCCTACAGATGCTGAGTTCCTTGTAGGACTTCTGTATTAGTGGTTTCACTGAAGCTGCTCTTGCTCCTTTGGCTAGTGCTGGTTCTGCCTGGGCTTGACCTTCATTGGGTTGCTGTTACAGAAACATTGCAATCCTTAGAGTCAGCATCAAAGGGAAAGAAAAGGAGAGGGAATTTGCTATCTATTCACATTAAACGTAGTATAAATAAATTCAGTTTATCTGTATATATAATAATTATTTATTGCATCAGTTTCCATGGCAACTAGTTCTTTAAAATATTCTAATCCTTTGGAATTTAGGTTTGTTCATTCAATACCTTATTCCAAATATTGGCATACTGATAATTTTGCTCATTTTAGATAATAGTCTTTCAAAATTGAGAAAAGCTTCTCTTTCTCTTGAACTTTTTTTTTTTTTCCCCGTGCTGCAATTACCAAGAGGGAGTTGCATCTATTTTTGTGTATATGTAGGGTAGATCCTGGAGAAGGAAATGGCAACCCACTCCAGTGTTTTTGCCTGGAGAATCCCAGGGATGGGGGAGCCTGGTGGGCTGCCGTCTATGAAGTCACACAGAGTCGGACACGACTGAAGTGACTTAGCAGCAGTAGCAGCAGCAGGGTAGATCCAGATTTGTGGAACTTCAAGTTTATACAGTTATGGGCCCTTCTTTAAGTCAAGGAATACCTATTATGCATGCAGCAATGCTAGGGACTTTCTCTGGGCCTTGGGCAGTGAGGGGTCCTGAATCTTGGACATCACCTAGGGTATCATTGAGGGTTCCATGGTGGCTCAGACGGTAAAGAATACACATGCAATGCAGGAAACCTGGGTTCAATCCCTGGGTCGGGAAAATCCCCTGGAGAAAGGAATGGCTAGTCATTCCACTATTCTTGCCTGAAAAATCCCATGGACAGAGGAGCCTGGCGGGTTACAGTCCATGGGGTTGCAGAGAGCCAAACATGACTGAGCGACTAACAAGGTTATCATTAGCATCACCTTATGCGAATGCATGCCCGTGAGAAACAAACCTGTTTAACTTTTGAATGTTAGGGTCAGGGGTTAACTTTGACCAATTTGTTTAATTTTAACTCCACCCTTAAGAAGAGCTAACTGGCCAAATCAGTTATTCAATGTTAACTTGTGGAATTTATACAGATTTAGACTATGCCTGAAATCCACAAGAATTCAAGTACCATAAGCACCGTAGTGCTAAATGGGCAGTTCAGGGGAGAGTTGGTTCAATTTGTTTCCTTGAGATCCTCAAAGAAGTGTCCTGGTTTAGAAAGAAAAAAATACAGAAAGGAAGCTTTGTTCTAAAAGTCAACTTTATCTTTAGGAGGTTGGCTGCTGCCTACTCCTTGGCTCTGAGTAAATTAGTAAGGAGAAAAACAATGCTGTCATGAAACTATCAGTGGGATTTATTTGTTTCAGAAATAATTGTGAATGGGATGAGAAAGAAAATGTGTGAGTGAGAGAGATTGGAATGAGCTCCATAGAAATAAAATTTTATATAAAAACAAATGTTGATGTGGGCATGCAAACAAAATCTTCAAATGTGCCATTAATATTTCATTTTATCATTAAATTGTAGGTTGCTAAAGATTCTGAATTTATTGAAGAAATATCTGATTGTAGGGAAAAAAAAAAAACAAAACTTGCCTGGCTTTGAAAAGCAACAAGCTGAGGAGAAAAAAATGTGCAGGAATTCTTACTATAAGGTCAAGGTGAAAACATTGCACTGCATAATCTAAAGATGGTTGGAAAAGAGCCAATCAATTAAAAATACAGCTAGAGGGAACTGTTCAGGGAGAAAGCTTATGGCAGTAGCAGTCCATGAAAACATTCACTTTCTCTTTCTCTCTTCCCAAGTGAAAAATAAACTTTGATTATCCCTTTATCAAAGAAGGGTATTCAATTGCCAGTGAAATGTGGAAATTGCATCTCTCAAACAGCATAGCATCCAATTATCCTTATAGAAAATATTTTTTTCTGCTACGTACTTTAAAAAGATATAATGTCTTCTTCGGTGTGATTATTATTTTTGTGTGTGCAAATAGCTCCATTTAGAATAATATTTAAAACTCTGCCATGGATTTCTTGAGGCCTTCTGCTTTGATTAAGACCATGAGTAGATAATTAAAGTAGGATGTTAATAGAAATAATTCTGTCCCTGCCCAGGAGTCATTATAAAACTTAAAATGTATTATACATTTCTCATTGCTGGGAATGCAAGCATACATGTGTGTATATTTATATGTCTTGTGGGAAGATGTAGGCTTAGTAAGTATAATTTCTGTGGTAGTCTTTAACAAAATTCTCTCAGTATCTGTCTCTTCATGTCCTAGGCTCACAGTAGGATCGAACTCCATGATTCCATGGTCCTCTTACCCCTGGGTTTGGATCATGTGACCAGTCCTAGCCTAATACATATGCGCAAAGGTGACATTTGTTACTCTGACTGATTGCAAGTCTGACTGGATCTCTGTTTTGCACTGTGATGTTTGAAATAGTGGCTATTCTAACAGTCTGGGTTTTTGAATGACTAAGATCAGCAGCTAAAGGCAAAGGAGAAAAGGAAAGATATACCCATTTGAATTCAGAATTCCAAAGAATAGCAAGGAGAGATAAGAAAGCATTCCTCAGTGATCAGTGCAAAGAAATAGAGGAAAACAATAGAATGGGAAAGACTAGAGATCTCCTCAAGAAAATTAGAGATACCAAGGGAAATTTTCATGCAAAGATGGGTACAATAAAGGACAGAAATGGTATGGACCTAACAGAAGCAGGAGATATTAAAAAGAGGTGGTAAGAATACATAGAAGAACTATACAAAAAAGATCTTCACAACCCAGATAATCACGATGCTGTGATCACTCACCTACAGCCAGACATCCTGGAATGCAAAGTCAAGTGGGCCTTAGGAAGCATCACTATGAACAAAGCTAGTGGAGATGATGGAATTCCAGTTGAGCTATTTCAAATCCTAAAAGATGATGTTGTGAAAATGCTGCAGTCAATATGCCAGCAAATTTGGAAAACTCAGCAGAGGCCACAGGACTGGAAAGGTCAGTTTTCCTTCCAATCCCAAAGAAAGGCAATGCCAAAGAATGTTCAATCTACCATACAATTTTACTCATCTCACATGATAGCAAAGTAATGCCCAAAATTCTCCAAGCCAGACTTCAGGAGTACGTGAACCATGAATTTCCAGATGTTCAAGCTGGATTTAGAAAAGGCAGAGGAGCCAGACATCAAATTGCCCACATCTGTTGGATCATCAAAAAAGCAAGAGAGTTGCAGAAAAACATCTACTTCTGCTTTATTGACTATGCCAAAGCCTTTGACTGTGTGGATCACAACAAACTGTGGGAAATTCTTCAAGAGATGGGAGTACCAGACCACCTGACCTGCCTCCTGAGAAATCTGTTTGCAGGCCAAGAAGCAACAATTAGAACTGACATGGAACAATAGACTGGTTCCAAATAGGAAAAGGAGTATGTCAAGACTGTATATTGTCACCCTGCTTATTTAAGTTCTGTGCAGAGTACATCATGAGAAATGCTGGATTGGATGAAGCACAAGCTAGAATCAAGATTGCTGGGAGAAATATCAATAACCTCAGATATGCAGATGACACCACCTTTATGGCAGAAAGTGAAGCAGAACTAAAGAGCCTCTTGATGAAAGTTAAAGAAGAGAGTGAAAAAATTGGCTTAAAGCTCAACATTTAGAAAACTAAGATCATGGCATCTGGTCCAATCACTTCATGGCAAATAGATGGGGAAACAGTGGAAACAGTGACAGACTTTATTTTTGGGGGCTCCAAAATCACTGCAGATGGTGATTGCAGCCATGAAATTAACAGATGCTTGCTCTGTGGAAGAAAAGCTATGACCAATCTAGATAGCATATTAAAAGCAGAGACATTACTTTGCCAACAAAGGTCCATCTAGTCAAAGCTATGGTTTTTCCAGTAGTCATGTATGGATGTGAGAGTTGGACTATAAAGAAAGCTGAGTGCTGTAGAATTGATGCTTTTTAATTGTGGTGTTGGAAAAGACTCTTGAGAGTCCCTTGGACAGATCCAATCAGTCCATCCTAAAGGAGATCAGTCCTGAATATTCATTGCAAGGACTGATGCTGAAGCTGGAACTCCAATACTTTGGCCACCTGATGGGAAGACTGACTCATTTGAAAAGACCCTGATGCTGGGAAAGATTGAAGGCAGGAGGAGAAGGGGATGACAGAGGATGAGATGGTTGGATGGTATCACTGACTCAATGGACATGAATTTGAGCAAACTCCGGACATTGGTGATGGACAGGGAAGCCTGGCGTGTGCATTCCATGGGGTCTCTAAAAGCTGGACATGAGTGAGTGAATGAACTGAACTGAAAATCAGCAGCGCCCTTGGTTGATCTATTATGGACATATTACATGAGTAAGAAAGAAAACTTTCCTGTTTACCTCATCAGAATTTGGGATTATCTAATATTATAGCATACACTTTACTATTCAGACTTCTATAGGCTCACAGTAGGGCACACTTGGAGACAGTTTACCCAAAGTATTATTCTGGTGACTCAAATTGGAGAAAACAAGTCCCATTTGATACCTGAAGCTGCCATCTCTAGAAACATAGGGCAGTTACATCAGATTTTACAGATTCCAGTTTGTTTTTTGACTAGGACTCCAAAGATCTTGTTGGGGCTTCCCAGGTAGAACTAGTAGTAAAGAATATGCCTGCCAATGCAGGAGACCCAAGAGACGCCAGTTCAGTCCCTGGGTAGGGAAGATCCCCTTTGTTAGGAAATGGCAACCTGCTCCAGTATTCTTGCCTGGGAAATCCCACGGACAGAGGAGCCTGGCGAGCTACAGTCCATGGGGTTGCATAGAGTTGGACATGACTGACTAACCATGCATGAACACCAAATAGTTTGTGAGTCTCTATGATTTTTTAAGATATTTAAAGCTAAATAAATTAGTTGGGAAAATCCATTTTTGCCTCTAGAGCTGTTCATCGACTGCTTTCAATAGTAGAGACCAGTTCCCACTGTCTGTGATACACTAGAAGCATTGCTAGTTTTTCTTTACAAAGGTGAACCTTCAAGTAGCCACAATCTTGATTTATAATATACATTAATACAATGCAATAACTGATAGTTTTGATGGGGCAGGGGGGAGGGGTGGGAATCTCTCATTAGGCACATTTTATTGATTGCAGAGTTTTACAGCCAAAAGTATTATAGAGAGTGTTGAGAGATGTCTAAAAATGCTGTGTTTGTTGGCAGAATCCAGGTGAATCTTAGTTTCCAACAGAATGTTACTTTTTTTGAGGCAGGAGCCAAATGCTGTATTGTTTTAGCCAAGCTTCTTGAAAGATTAACCTATAATTTCTTCCCCTGTTTTCTGACATTGTTACTCACTGTTGTAAAGTTTTAGTCACCATCTCCACACTAAGCCTGCTCTTGAAAAGATTTGCTCAAATCATCAAGATCTTTGTACACATTGCAGACTTACTGTTTTGATCTCTATACAGCCTTCTAAACTGACCAGTCTCTTCCTTCTTGAAACTCTCCCCTCCCTTCCTTCCTCAACTCCACTCTAGCTTGAAGGTTCTGTTTGTCTCCATCCTAAAATTCCATTGTGGGCACAAGAACTATTTTGAAAATATTCACCTGCTGTTGCTTTGATTAAGATCCTCCATGTAGCTAGCCCCTACCTCCGGCAAATCAAACAGAATTCATGGTCTTTCCCTTTCCAGCTCAAAGTCTGTTCTTTCTTTTGTGTTTTCATTCTTTCTAAAATAAGTCTTTATTGAATTTGTTACAATATTGCTTCTGTTTTATGTTTTGGGTTTTTGGGCACACGGCATGTGAGATCTTAGTTCCCCAACCAGGGACAGAACCAGGACTCCCGGTATTGGAAGGTGAAGTCTTAATTATTGGACTGCCAGGGAAGTCCCTGTGTTTTCATTCTTGATGAATGATACTTCCATCTGTTGAGCTATTAAATCAGGAACATGGAAAGTCATTATTGATCCTTCATATATATGTTTAAATCCCATTGTTTCAACTAGCCTACATATTTCTTGAATTTATCTTTCTCTGTATATTGTTAAAACTGTCATGTTTCTCTTTGTCTTTTTTTATGAATTAATATAGAAGCTTCTTAATCAGTTCACTTTCCTCTTGTCTAAACTTTCTAATTTGTCTTCCAGAGGGATGTCAGAATAATCTTTCTGAAGACAAATCAGAGCATTTCATTCCTTTGAGCAAAACCAGTTAGTGGGTCTCCATTGATTTAAAATTATACTCTAAACTCTTTTGTACAGCACACAATGACCCTTAGAATGATTATCTTCTTGAATTTTCATTTATTGCTTATCTTCTTTATATGTGCTCCAGAACTCTGGAATTTTTAGGTCTCCACATATCTATATCTTCTTTTACTTTTCAACAAGTTTGTTCCCTCTGTTTAAAGTATTGATAAATATTGATAGAATGACCAGTTGTCTAAGGTGCCTGAAATTTACCTGGTGTTAGCCCTGAAAGTCTCCCCATTCCAGGCAATCCCTCATTCCCAGGTGAACAGAGTTGGTTTATCACTCTAGCTCAGAATGTCTTTTTCCCTTTAGTTTTCCTGACTTGTTATTCAAGAGTCTGCTTAAATCCTATTCTAATCCCATTTTTTTCCCTCCAGGCTGAAATATATCTGCTTATGCCAAAAGGAAAGGAATTACCATATTCTACTTTAATATGGTCCTGCAACACTTTGGGCTTCCCTGGTGGCTCAGATGGTAAAGAACCTGCCTGCATTGCAGGAGACCTGGATTTGATCCCTGGGTCAGGAAGATCTCCTGGAGAAAAGAATGGCTACCCACTCCAGTATTCTTGTCTGGAGAATTTCGCAGACAGAGGAGCCTTGTGGGTTACAGCCCATGGAGTCACAAAGAGTCAGACATGACTGAGTGACTAGAGAGATATTCTATTTTGTTCACTGATACATCTCTTCATGTCATACGCATTCATGTGTTGAACACATGGAAGGCTGCTGACAAGTATTCAGTTCAGTTTAGTTCAGTTGCTCATTTGTGTCCGACTCTTTGTGACCCCAGGGACTGTGGCATGCCAGACCTCCCTGTCCATCACCAATGCCCGGAGTTTACTCAAACTCATGTCCACTGAGTTGGTGATGCCATCCAACCATCTCATTCTCTGTCATCCCCTTCTCCTCCCACCTTCAGTCTTTCCCAGCATGAATGTCTTTTCCAGTGAGTCAGTTCTTCACATCAAGTGGCCAAAGTATTGGAGTTTCAGCTTCAACATCAGTTCTTCCAATGAATATTCAGGACTGATCTGCTTTAGGATAGACTGGTTGGATCTCCTTGCAGTCCAAGGGACTCTCAAGAGTCTTCTCCAACACCACAGTTCAAAAGCATCAATTCTTTGGCGCTCAGCTTTCTTTACAGTCCAACTCTCACATCCATACATGACTACTGGAAAAACCACAGCCTTGACTAGACAGACTTTTGTTGGCAAAGTAATGTCTCTGCTTTTTAATATGCTGTCTAGGTTGGTCATAACTTTTCTTCCAAGGAGTAAGTGTCTTTTAATTTCATGGCTGCAGTCACCATCTGCAGTGATTTTGGAGCCCAAAATAATAAAGTCTGCCACTGTTTCCCCATCTATTTGCCATGAAGTGATGGGACCGGATGCCATGATCTTAGTTTTTTGAATGTTGAGCTTTAAGCCAACTTTTTCGCTTTCCTCTTTCACTTTCATCAAGAGGCTCTTTAGTTCTTCTTCACTTTCTGCCATAAGGGTGGTGTCATCTCCTTATCTAAGGTTATTGATATTTCTCCCGGCAATCTTGATTCCAGCTCGTGCTTCATCCAGCCCAGTGTTTCTTATGATGTACTCTGCATATAAGTTAAATAAGCAGGGTGGCAATATGCATCCTTGAAGTACTCCTTTTCCTATTTGGAACCAGTCTATTGTTCCATGTCCAGTTCTAACTGTTGCTTCCTGACCTGGATACAGATTTCTCAAGACAAATATTAGTTGTACACTATTAGGAAAACCCAGGGCTTCTATCTTGTTGTTCATTTGCCCTGTCATCTCTGACTTTGCAACTCCATGGACTGCAGCATGCCAGTCCTATCTGTCCCTCACCATCTCCTGAAGTTTGTCCAAGTTCATGTCCATTGCATAAAGGATGCCATCCAGCCATCTCATCCCCTGACCCTCTTCTATCTTAATGCTGTTCAACAAGTATCATAAATACTTTGCTGTTTAAATTAGTATAGTATTTCCAACTGTCTCCATTGTTTTTACCTTGAAATAAAATGCTTTATTTTTACCTAATTTACCATCATTATTTAACTCAAAAGTAGTGATTATTTTTCTTATTCTTTTACTAAATCCCTTGTCACATGTTTAACTCATATTTGAGTATCTCCCAACTATTTCTTCTGTCCTAGAAGATTTATAAATGTTTGGAATACTTAAAGATTATTGTCAAAAAGGATTTCTTACATCACCCAGCTATGTCCAAACATTTGCCAAGTGCTGTGAAATGTTAGGTATAAACCATGGAAGCTTGACTTTTGCTCTCTAGAAGTTTACAATCCAGGTGGTGAAGCAAGCATGTAGAATTGAGTACAGAATATTTTCTTGAATATTTCATTTGGCACATGGGTCTGAGAACTAGAGTTCCAAATTACAGATATTTAGTCTAGTGACCTGAAGATCTCTTCCTATTATGTATAACTGAATATCTCTTCCTATAATGTATAAAGTGTACAATTGGTGGAGATAGTTAGAGAGAGGATATTGCTTAGGGAAAAAAAAACCTGTCTATCTCCTGAATTTCTCCTTTACTCCCACCCTATTGTGATTCTCATGACACTCTGGTCACAACATGTGTGGGTTTTTCCCTCACCAGGTAGTTCAATATGACACCACCTGAGTGGCCTACAATTCACTATTTCTGGCACTGTCCATATGGAGATAACATCAGATTCCACATGTTAAGAATTCTTATCCCATAAGACCATTCCCACCTCACTTTAGGTACAATCCCAAGTCCATGTTGTCACCTATGCTTCTGACCCATAGGCTATAAATTAGAGGCTCTCATGACTTTCTTTTTGCATTTGATTAATTTTAACTGAGCAGTTCTCAGAGCTTAGGAAAACAGTTACTTATGCTTGTTAGTCACTCAGTCGTGACCAACTCTTTGTGACCCCCACGGACTGTAGCCTACCAGGCTCCTCTACCCATGGAAGTCTCCAGGCGAGAATCCTGGAGTGGGTTGCAATTTCCTCCTCCTGACCCAGGGATTGAACCTGGGTCTCCTGTGTTGCAGGGAGAATCTTTACCATCTGAGCCGCTACCAGTTTATTAAAGGATATGGTCAAAGATACAGATGGACAGCCAGATGAAAAGTGCAAGGTCTGGGAGGATCCTAAGCATAGAAGCTTCTTTTCCCATGGAGCTGGGGTGCATCACCCTCCAGGTCTGTGTTCACTAATCTGGAAGCCCTCTGAACCCTATACTACTGGATTTTATGGAGGCTTCCTCATGTAAGTATGATCAGCTATTAATTTCATTTCCAGCCCTTCTCCCCTCTTACAGAGTAAGGGATGGGAACTGAATATTCCAAGTTTCTAAACTTTCTTGGTCTACCCTGGTCCACATACAGGAGCCATTCAGGAGCCCATCCAGAGTCTCCTCATTAGAACAAAAGACACTCCCTTCACCCAGGAAATTATAAGTTTCAGGAGTCCATGTCAGGAAATAGAGTCATAGAACCAAACCTTAGAGCAAGAGAGTGCTCTTATTAGGAAGTTACAAAGGTGTTTTAGGAGTTCCGTGCAGGAACTGGGGGCAGAGACTGATATATATATTTTCTGTTACTTACAGATATTTGACTTGTTAGTTGCTGAACAAAACCAAAAAAGGCATAGTATTTGAAACACAGAAGAGAATCTTTCTCTTTTCTTTTTATTGATTTGTTCTAAATTTTAGCTGTCTTCTTTTTAATTTTAAAGAGTTTTTTGTCTCCCATTGTTTGTTTTCAATAGAACTCTGTTCTTTGTTATTGATGTAAACTCATTTCTCGGAGAATGTTATTAATATTTTTTTAAAATGCTTTATTATACCTGGTATTGCCTTTATTTCTTCTGTATTCCTAATTTGTTCTGTTTATTTTTCCCACTAGGGAATCCTTACGCTGGTGATACTTGGCTATTCATTCATATTAGGAGTGAGGCAATAGAAGGTTAACTGAAAGCCTTGGGTCAGCAGTGTTTATCTGCTGATGACTTACTGTAGGGTAATCTGAAGAGACTCAGACTTTTTATTTATGTGAAGCCCTCAAATTTGTGGTGTCTTTTCTTTGGGACTTTTTTTTTTTTTTCCTCCTGGAGAAGAGATCTTTTATATCCTACTCTGGGGTAGAGATTTAAGCCTGGCTTCTGGCGTTCTAGAATCAGGAAGGAGGAAACTACTTCTTCAGTCTCATTGTCAGCTCCATATTCTACTCCATAGAATAAGCCCCCCACCTTTAGGGAGGCAGTAGTGGTGGGGACTTGGTAGGGAACAACCACAAGTCTTTGGGGGGGCCATGGGAGAGGACTATGGTTCTAATTTCTTTACATATAGACTTTCCTTTTAGTTTGTTCCTTCAGTCACTATAAGTATGATAGAGTGTGTTGTTGGTAACATAAGGCACCACTTCTATAGAACACAGCCTGTGGATGAACTGGAAGCTGTCCTTCTTTAGGCATTCTAGAAAAATCATACTGCAAAATTACCTTATTGCTTAAAAATATTCTGTACAAGAAACTTCTTTTTTACTGCCTTTCAAAGAGTTATTTTCATATGAAATAAAAATACAACAATAAAAGCCTTAACATTTTCAAAAGACCAGTTTTCTACTCAATCCACCTTCTCTTTTGTTTGATGTCAGATATTACTAAGAAGTGAGGTATTTTTTTTTCTTTCTGTATAGATATAAAAAACAAGTAAACCTTTTCAACCT
This sequence comes from Bubalus bubalis, assembly GCF_019923935.1. Classification (NCBI taxonomy): domain Eukaryota; kingdom Metazoa; phylum Chordata; class Mammalia; order Artiodactyla; family Bovidae; genus Bubalus; species Bubalus bubalis. The sequence continues at coordinate 97,062,424 of NC_059157.1, read as the reverse complement.
CCAGGTTTTGTTGATTTTCTTTTTTCATTTTCTCACTTTCTATTGCCTGTACTGGGTCAAACTACCCTCACTGCTCCCTTAGTCTAAGGAAAAGAGCAAATACTTTCCACTCATTCACTGCAGCCTTTCTTGGCTTATTCCAACCCATTCTCCTGCCACCATAATGGTATAAAAACAAGCATAATCATAACCCTAGAAACAGAGATTCTTAACCTGAAATCATTCATGGTTAATGACTTTAGAATTCTGGGAGTCCCTTGCATTACAGACAAACCTTGTGTTTGTTTATTTCATGAGAGAAGCGTTGGTATTTTATCATATCCTTGAAAGAGCCTGAGATGCCCTACACTATTAAAAACCACTCCACAGAGAATTAAGTTGATGAGTAATGATGGGAATAGCTGATGATCTCAAAGGCGTTGGTGATTGATCGCTATTCTTTTCTTCCCATACAGCGGTGGCAAAAGAATGACTGTCATAAAAGCGTCTGTCAAAGGGAATCACAAATATGTTCATTAGAAAAGCTATTAAAGTGGGTCAGGTATAAATATATTTTGCATATCACAAAGACTACTGAATTAAGGAAAACTGTAGAAGAGCAGATAGTCATTTTTCAATTATATATGACCAATATGGCATTTTTTGATGCCTTAGTCTGTAATTCAAAGGTCTGGAAATGCCATACCTGACTATGTAATTTGTAGTTACTGCTTTGAACACAAGCAGTGAGTCTAGAAATTCTTAGCCTGCTCAGAACAATCATGCCTTGACTTTTTCCTGTTTGTGCAATTACCAAGATTGCACCTCATTGAACACATTTATGCTTATGCACATGAATATTTACTGGGAAATAGACCAGAGTATTAAAGAAAAAAGCCATTCAGCTTCCTTGACTTCATCAGGCTTTTTGTGGAGAGGCTTTTTCACAAACACAGAAGCTACAAATCAAAGGGATGTGACACCTTTTTATATTATCAGGCAACATGGTGAAGAAAAAAATGAAATGGAGTTTGTGAACTTTATTACTCAGGGTGACAAGTTAATATGTGGGTGAAGGTGTGCTGCTCCCAAATGAGATTTGTTGCATCCTCGGAGCTGCTTAAAATGTCTAAAGAGAGAGGGAAGTTTCCACGCCATCGACAGGCTTGTTGGCGCTCCTGAGGAAGTTAGATTGGAAACTTAAAAGTCCACAGTCGTTCGCAGGCGATAAAGTGTATGAAGTGGAGAGCTGGGAGAGACTGTGTTTGTGTGGAGAATTTTAATGAGTTAAAGTTTCTTTTCTTCTTATTAATTTCAGCATAGGGAGGGCAGTGAGCTAAGGAAGTCACCAATCTTTCAGATGTCTTTTTCCCCTAAAAAAGGCATGGTTGATTTGGTACAAGCATCATAAAGCAGTAAACCAAAAAATAGAATCAAATCAAACATGATTTTATAAGTTGTTCTCATTCTTAAGAATATCTGCATTCACATTGACAAATGTCTTAGGAGAATGCAAGTGAAAGTCCTGCTCTGTGCAGTGAAGGGCTGTTGGTCATTTGGAAAGAATATGCCTGTTGGATACAACAGGCTTACTCCAAGAAGCATCACTGGGTCTGCTCCCAGACCCACTCGTGATTCAAGGCTGTGAGTCTCCTCTTTGCACATAAGACAGGTGAGTTGTATTACTTGCTGGGTAAAAAGGAGGGCAGGAGATGGGTTACCTGAAACCATCTGACTCATTTTTATCCCTTCAGTACTGACATGATGTCCAAACAGGATCACTGAATCCGTTAGAGCTAAAACGTTCTTTTTAACCAGTCCATTCTGAAGGAGATCAGCCCTGGGATTTCTTTGGAAGGAATGATGATAAAGCTGAAACTGCAGTACTTTGGCCACCTCATGCGAAGAGTTGACTTATTGGAAAAGTCTCTGATGCTGGGAGGGATTCGGGGCAGGAGGAGAAGGGGAAGACAGAGGATGAGATGGCTGGATGGCATCACTAACTCGATGGACGTGAGTCTGAGTGAACTCCGGGAGTTGGTGATGGACAGGGAGGCCTGGCGTGCTGCGATTCATGGGGTCACAAAGAGTCGGACATGACTGAGTGACTGATTTGATCTGATCTGATCTGGGGTGCTTGTCTGTCCTGCTGTGATAGATTGTGCAAGTGGAATCCAGATAAACTCAAACCAATTGTCTGATTAAATGGGCCAGCTGTTTCAATCATAGCTCAAAAAAATTGTGTTTCTGTGTCAATATCCATATGTTATACTTTGGAGTAAACTATTTTTATATATTCTCATCTTATGTTTTCTAAGGGAGACTTAAAAATAGTGGAAAGCTGTTTTGAAATCCTTGTTAAACCCAAGGTTGAAACTCACATTTTTCTTTTTTATATGGATATTCTCAGTTTTAATAGCTTTATATTTTTACTTTTTCCTTTAGCAACTGTAAATTTATTTCTCTCCTCTTTGGGAGTGCTAAAATAGAGTCATTGAAAGGACACTTGTAAGTGTCCACATGACCTAGAATTTCTACCTTTTTTGAGATGGCACTAAAACATTTGATTCAAAATAACACAATATTTCCCTGGGTTGGGAAGGTCCCCTGTAGAAGGGAATGGCTACCCACTCCAGCATTCTTGCCTGGAGAATTCCGTGGACAGAGGAACCTGGCAGGCTACAGTCCATGGGGTTGCAAAGAATTGGACATGACTGAGCAACTTTCATTTCCACTTTTCCCAGATTAGGCCCTCATCCATTAAAAAAAATTACCTAGCTGTGAAAGTCAGAACTTGTACTTGCTGTCTAGTGAGAGTGTTACTTGCTCAGTCATATCCGACTCTTTGAGACCCCATGGACTATAGACTGCCAGGCTCCTCTGGCCATGGGATTTTCCAGGTGAGAATACTGGAGTGGGTAGCCATTTCCTTCTTTAGGGGATCTTCCCGACCCTGGGATTGAACCCGGCTCTCCCACATTGCAGGCAGTCTCTTTACCATCTGAACCACCAGGGAATCCCAAAAGGGACATTAGGTTGAATTCAAAGAAACATTATTTGAGGACCTATTATATATCAAACCTTCTGAAAGGAATTGGTGATGAAAAGGCAAATATTACACTACTTAAGACAGTAAGTGAAGTTATTAACAACGCTAATACAACGCAGTAAATGCTATGGAAGGGGATTTGGTTGTGTGATTTCAGTATCAGTAGAGTTCTGATTTGATTAGTCTCATCTGCCAAAGAAAATATTTTTGTAGTGAGGAAATGTCACTCCTGTTCACCACTGGAAATTGCTGTTTACCTATTTACTTGGATAATTTTACCAGGTGTTGCATTATAGATGATATTAAGGGAGAATAAAGCAGTTACTGGTAGACGCACCTTTGGCTTATAAACTCTGATACTTATAATGTTTTGTTCATGCTATATATGTGGCTTCCTGCCCATCTGATCTTTTGTCGAAGGACTAAATAATTGGTTTCCATAGGATCTAGGACTAACTGTGATTTATTTTATTAGTGTCTTCCTTGGGCCATTTTTTCCAAATAAGAATATTTACTGAGCATAAACTTAATTGCTTCAGAGGTTTTCAGAAAAGTATTATGGTCATGCCCTTGATTTGCTTTTTATCCCAAAGTTGAATTTTAATTGCTTTTTTTTTCCCTCAGTGACTTTTTCAGTTTTATTTTTTATGACTTAGAAAAAAAGAATCAGTTCCAATCCAGGAAGTCCCTGAATTTCAAAACTCTGAATGAAGGGCAACAAAGGAAGAATTAGGGATGCCCTGTGATCCTCCCTGTGTGTCTTATATCTGTCTTCTTCATGTCTGCCAAAATCCAAGGCCCTGAACAGACTTCCTCCATGTTCAACTTCCTGTCGCCCACAAGGAGTTTCCTTGACTCTTCACCTTCTTGCTTTTATAGCTTGACTTTCCCTTGTCATTCTGCTCCATCAGGGTCTGATTCCATTAGTGCTGTCTGGAAACCAATGGGGTCTGCTTTCTTATCCTTATCTCTGGCCCTTGTACTGGCTCACCTCTCTCTTAGTAACTGTGGACATGAGTGCCCTATCCCCTGGCCCAACTGCTTAATGACATAAGCTGGAAGCCAAAGTCTGTGCTATCGTTAAAAGAGATCAGAGCATGTTGATGGAACAGAAGAACATGGTCATCCCAAAGGGAGTGGCCAGAGTGCAGGAGGCCTTAGATACAGAGAAGAAACTTGCTTTGGGATTCTGGAAGCTTTCTGTGATTGGACATAACTTGTATCCACGGGACTGGGGTGAAGGCTGGTGAATAACTTTGAGATAATAGGAGTTGCTTGACTTCAACAAGTAATATTATTTTTTTTCCATTTAATCCAAAATCTTTACTTTACAAATAAGAAAATTGCCTTCTTTACCCATAAAAACATGAAAAGTCTTCCAGCACCTTTTGCTGTGTCTCATATTTGAACTCTGACATTGATTTCTAATTTTTCATGCTGAGGATCCTATTTCTCATGGGATAAAGAAAATATCTGAGAATATAGGGCAAGAATTTGTGCTATACTCTTGATGAATTACTTTGAACTGAACTGACTTGATTTAAATTCATTGGAATAAGCTTGGTGAGACTGAGCCATTCTCCTGAATCAGATCTAACACTGTGCTTAGTTGCTCAGTCATGTCCACCTCTTTGTGACCCCATGGAACAAGTATATTATTTAATCTGAGGTGTTTTTTTTTTTTTTAATAGATTCCAACTGCACAGTGTTCTAAGGCTATTTGAGTTTTATTTAATGATTTCTGCTAAGTAAATTGCCTTAATCTTCTGAGCAGAGCCCAGGTGGCCTGGTTATCTTAACTGTGAAAAACTGAGAGTTGTCTGTCTCCTTGGGGCGTATTTATAAATACATAAAGCAAAATTTTATCATCTTGACTATACTGTGACTTTAAAAGTGAGCAGCCTCAACAAATTTTCCTTTGCTCTGGAAAATTGGAATAATTATAAGTGCAGACAAAACAAGGTTGTGATTTTGTCCTGGACTTTGGTTTAGAAATTCTTTTCAGTATCTTAGAGGAACTAAATTAAATTGCTGCCATGAGGCCAGAGGGGGGCACCACATAATCATGATTGATAGAGTACCGGTTAGGCTGAGCGGTTGTGGGAGGCTCAGGCATGAGGACTGTGAAGGCTCTATGTCTGGTTTAAACATTTTGGGCAGAAAACATATTGAAGTCTCTCTGTTTATTGAATCATCATCGTCTGAGCAGGAGCTGACAGCCCAGCTTCAGTGGTCCGGAATGTGCTCAAGTAACGAGGAAGCAGCAGTTGGCAGGGTCTGTGGTTGCAAACATTCTAAAAAGGCTCTGCATTCTGTTAAACTCTTTTCTGCTTTCACTCACCAGAGTTAAACTGTGGGAAGAACGGAGAAGCCAACTTTTACTGTCCTTAAAAAGAACTGGGATGGGTCTTTCTTGATCTTTGTCTCTGAGTCAGAGAAATTATTGGCTGGTTTCTAGCTTTAATTCTTCTTGGTAAATTGCCAAAATGTCTCTTTGGTCTTCAGGAAAGGGGATACATTGTCCCACTTTAAAATTCATCTTTGTCTTTGACTATTTGAGAAAAGTCTGTTTCCTTTGCTATATTCTCTTAGGCAGGATTTCTAACTTAAAGACAACTTTCAAACATCTTCCACAATTGTAATTTTTCTCATATGGAAAAGATGCTTCCTGTTACTGGTACTTGCTGCCTTTTGTGATCTACAGTTTGCATGCTGCTGCTGCTGCGAAGTCGCTCAGTCGTGTCCGACTCTTAGCGACCCCATGGACTGTAGCCCACCAGGCTCCTCCATCCATGGGATTTTCCAGGCAAGAGTACTGGAGTGGGGAGAGTTTGCATACATACCCTCATTTGTAGTGGATTAACGAGAGTGGGGGTGGGGGAGTGAGAGTGGGGGTGAGGGTGGGCAGTGGCTAAGATGAGGGCAAAGAGGTTGAAATTTCCTCTGATCAGTTGAGGAGAATATATGCCTACTCTGTTCTTTGACAATACTTGATGGATTCCAGCTCTTCTTGCAAAATAAATTTGAATGCCAAAAGTGGTTAGTTAATAATATGATCACGTGAAGTTTAAGACACTTAAGCCCTGGACTCTCATTTGGCACCTCAATTCTCCTTTTTGACTTTCTGTATGGTTTAGGGGTACATATTTCAAAGTGCCCCTCAATGTGTGTCCTTATGTAAGGTAAATCTGTGCTGATTTTCTTTCCCAGTATGGAGTACATGAGAAGTAAACCAATATAGGCAGAACAATTATGACTTGGGGAGACAGAGTTGGTAAGGATCTTTATATTAATAAATATTGGCCTCTTTTTAAACCCACATTTTAACTTAGTGTTTAGGAACTTGGACTCTGGAACCAGACTCTCTGGGTATGAATTTAGGCTGCACCTCTTACTACTGGGCAAGGTACTCAGCCTCTCTGAGCCTCAGTTTTCTCATCTGTAAAGCAGGGTAATGACAGTATCATAGGGTTATTATGAAAATTAAATGACAATTAGAACCTTTTATTTCAGAGAAGGCAATGGCACCCCACTCCAGTACTCTTGCCTGGAAACTCCCATGGACAGAGGAGCCTGGTAGGCTGCAGTCCATGGGGTCACTAGAGTCGGACACGACTGGGTGACTTCACTTTCGCTTTTCACTTTCTTGCATTGGAGAAGGAAATGGCAACCCACTCCAGTGTTCTTGCCTGGAGAATCCCAGGGACGGGGGAGCCTGGTGGGCTGCCGTCTATGGGGTCGCACAGGGTCAGACACGACTGAAGCGGCTTAGCAGCAGCAGCAGCAGCAGGAGATCTTTTATTTAGTGTTTTGTAAATACCTGCTAAACAAATGTTTAAAGGCAACGTAAACCTGTTATGCTAGTCTTACAGAGTTTTTGTTTCTGCAGGGAACTTTTCTATCAGGTGATTTTTTATGGGAAGATATTGCCTTGGATGTTTCATGAACATGTACCAGGTGCTTCCAGGATGGAATTTCAGGGTTTTCCCATTATCTCTTGTGCACATAGAAACATTTGAGAAAGAAGAAATGGAACAACCAAAACTTTGTGCCAAGATCATATTACAATAGACTCCTCAACATAATTTATTTAACAAACATTTATATATAGCACTTGCTATGTGCCAAACACTGTACGAATACTAATTCATTTAATCCTCATTATAACATGAGAATACTTGTTGAATTTCAATTAAGTGATGTGGGAAAATCCTCTCTCCTAGTGTCTGACATGATAATCCTTCAGCAAATATTTGTTGATCGGATGAATACCTATGAGTGACTCGATCAATCAGTCTATCTTGTTTGCTATCAAAAAGCAAACAATGCACCAGGATGTTATATTAAGTGGCCCAGCGTGTTCTCAGAGACCGGAAACAGTTGAGATGCTTCTTCCACAGCTAAATTGAATTTGTACCAAAGGGACAAAAATAGTCTAAATGTTCCTGTTGCTTTCTCAGTATTCATTCACTTATTATTTTGATGTTAAATTTAGCCATTGAGATGTCTTAGAATAGATAAAATCTTTGGTGACTTGTAGACTATTATGCTCATCTATATTGGCAGTTGAATGTACCATTCTAAATTTTCATTTTAATCATTATTTTGGATTTTGAGCAGAGAGTTTTATGGTTCTAAGATTTGCCAATTTTTAATCACTCTTTGAATTGCATTCTTTATTTTATTTTAATCTAGGAAAACATATTTACATTGTGCTTCTTAATTTGTCACTATCTTGAGAAGATTAGCAGAGAAGTACTTAATGTTTTTTAATGCTTTATCATAATTGAATATATCCACCTACTAAGATTGAGCAGTAAACTACTTTAAAAGTAAATATGTCAGATCTATTCAAACATCCATTTGGGAACACTTGAGAGGTAAATGCCTGCTTTTTTATGAAGCTGCAATACATATTTTTATTCAATATGTTATTGCTGCAGTCCACTTTAGACTCTTTTTATAGTCACCAAATTAGTTGCATTTAGCCTTAAATTGTACTTGTTGAAGCACAGTTAAATAATAGAAAGGAATCAATGTAATAAGAACAAAACACCTAAGACTTGAATAATCTCTGTGTCTGTCTCTCTTTTCTCCTGCTCTCATCTCTAGCTACTAATTGAAATATTTATCTTTTCCTCACCATGACAAGCATCTTGTGAAATTGGATTTAAAATTTTTATGGAACTATTTAGAGGTGGCAACTGAAGGGCATCCAGAAAAGGGTGGGTAAATTTACATGAAGACTTTGGTGATTAAGGAGAAGTGGAGAGGAGAGATCAAACATATAGGCTTTTATCTCTGAGATTAAATGTTACTGATACTCTGGGATAGACATAGGTGATTGTGGGTTGAGGAGTCAACACGTCTTCCAAAGTCACAATGTTGGCAAAAATTGCAGTTGGAAAGTGAACTGCTCTCGTACCTTTTTCCACTGGTGAGGGGGAAAGTGGGTTGAAGTTGATGAATTGACAGTTGGTCAAAAAATGTCCCAAATCAGCCAAGTGATGTCAGGCTTGAAGCCAAGTTGCTCTAACGAATGATTAAAAATTCCAGTCCAATTTAGACACCTTTGATTGTGTAGCCCTGGGATGATGAGAGGGGACAGTCTCCTTACTTCATGTTGAAGGTTTATTGAGGTGAGGGCAGAGTGATGAAAAGAGAAAGGATATCATTGGAAAGTCAAAGGATATCATTTCAGCTGTGAACTGAAGTCTCACATTTGACAGTAGGATCAGTGGCCAGGCTCTGAAAAAGAAGCAACAAGTTGCTGGTAGGATTAGAAGATCAGCATATTCCTGGACATCTCAGGATGGTGATATCGGGCTGGCTGCCTGGAGGAAAGATATTGGACTTGTTTATTTGGTTATGAGTCTTTCTATGTAGATATTTAATAAAAATTTTATTTGGCTTGACAAATATTTGTGGAAAAAAATATTGAATGGAAGTAGAAACTTCAGGATTGTACTTCAAAATATCATTGCAGTGGGCAGGGGGGAGTCTCATTATTCACATGCCAATGGTTAAAGTAGGATGCTCAACTTCCAGTTTACATGTAAATCCACCCTACTTCCAGATGCTTTCAAACATCTTATAAATCTTCATCTACCTTTGTCTGCCCTTTCTGCCTGCTGGCTCGGTGATGTCTGCTTCTCATGTTATGGAATTTAGCATGATGGTCTCCACTTGTCAGACTGATCCCTTCCACCTATCTGAATATGCCTGGTTCATCACCACCCTAAAGAATCATCATGCCACTTTTCTCACCTGGCCTTCCTCGCCTTTTTCCTCTGTCTACAAATATTGCCCATTCTTTAAAGTTCAATGAAACTTTTTGGGTGGCTTTTCCTAAACTTTTGCCCTTTGTCTAAAATTATGCAACCTGATCTATCCTAATGGGTTGAAAGTTTCTTAAGAGTAAGGGTCAAAGCTTTATCTTCTGTTTACTGCACTGCATTCTGCTGATATGTGACAACAAACTAGCCACCCAAAAATCTTCATTTGCTTTAACTGCTTTGTGTTCTCTGAACAAACTCAACTTCTGCCCCCACAATTACAGATAACTTCAGATTAATTAGAGTTTAAAAAATAGAACCAAGTTCAGTTCAGTTCAGTTCAGTTGCTTAGTTGTCTCCGACTCTTTGTGACCCCATGAACCATAGCACGCCAGGCCTCTCTGTCCATCACCAACACCCAGAGTCTACCCAAACCCATGTCTACTGAGTCAGTGATGCCATTCACCATCTCATTCTCTGTCATCCCCTTCTCCTCCCACCTTCAGTCTTTCCCAGCATGAGTGTCTTTTCCAATGAGTCAGTTCTTTGCATCAGGTGGCCAAAGTATTGGAGTTTCAGCTTCAACATCAGTCCTTCCAATGAATATTCAGGACTGATTTCCTTTAGGATGGACTGGTTGGCTCTCCTTGCAGTCTAAGGGACTCTCAAGAGTCTTCTCTAACACCACAGTTCAAAAGCATCTGTTCTTCTGTGCTCAGCTTTCTTTATAGTTGAACTCTCACATCCATACATGACTACTGGGAAAAACCATAGCCTTGACTAGATGGACCTTTGTTGACAAAGTGATATCTCTGCTTTTTAATATGCTGTCTGGGTTGGTCATAACTTTTCTTCCAAGGAGTAAGCGTCTTTTAATTTCATGGCTGCAATCCCCATCTGCAGTGATTTTGGAACCCAGAAAAATAAAGTCAGCCACTGTTTCCCCATCTATTTGCCATGAAGTGATGGGACCAGATGCCATGATCTTAGTTTTCTGAATGTTGAGCTTTAAGCCAACTTTTTCACTCTCCTCTTTCACTTTCATCAAGAAGCTCTTTAGTTTTTCTTCATTTTCTGCCATTAGGGTGGTGTCATCTGTGTATCTGAGGTTATTGATATTTCTCCTGGCAATCTTGATTCTAGCTTGTGCTTCTTCCAGCCCAGCGTTTCTCATGATGTACTCTGCATATAAGTTAAATAAGCAGGGTGACAATATACAGCCTTGACGTACTCCTTTCCCTATTTGGAACCAGTCTGTTGTTCCATGTCCAGTTCTAACTGTTGCTTCTTGGCCTGCATACAGATTTCTCAGGAGGCAGGTCAGGTGGTCTGGTACTCCCATCTCTTTCAGAATTTTCCACAGTTGATTGTGATCCACACAGTCAAAGGCTTTGGCATAGTCAATAAAGCAGAAATAGATGTTTTTCTGGAACTCTCTTGCTTTTTTGATGATCCAATGGATGTTAGAAATTTGATCTCTGCTTCTTCTGCCTTTTCTAAAACCAGCTTGAATATCTGGAAGTTCATGGTTCACGTATTGCTGAAGCCTGGCTTGGAGAATTTTGAGCATTACTTTACTAACGTGTGAGATGAGTGTAATTGTGTGGTAGTTTGAGCATTCTTTGTCATTCCCAAAGAAAGACAATGCCAAAATAGGACCAAAGCCCCACTTTTATTTTCTTTACTTTGTTTTATATTTATCTCCTTCAGACTTTCCTTGATTCTAATCATGGCAGAAAACCTGAAACAGTTTTGGAGGTTTTCTCTCTGGTGGACAAAGGTGCTGTTAGATTAGATGTTCCAAAACATAACTTAAGTCATCTAGGCCATTTTAGGTTTTCTAGTAAGTTATTGAAAAATATTTATGTAAAGTCTTTTGAAAGGCCTTAATCGAAAACCGATCTCATTAGATAGATGTATTTTTTTATGCTACACTGCTTGAATTTATGATGATAATAATAGTGAAATAATTTACTTTCATAGTATATTTTAAGGCCTCTGGGACCTTAATGTCAAATATATTTTTAGGCACATATAGTAAGTCCTCAACAACTATGATGGAAAATTGATATATTTTAATATATAAGGTTTTGAGTATGCTATTCTACTTTGGCAAGTTGACAAGTATAATGTAATTGAATGGAAAATTTTGTAAAGTGCTCATTTATGACCAAATTTAAAACCTCTTTGAGGTTAGTAGAGGTGCCTTTGTTTTCACACAGCTTGGAAGACAATAAGCCTTTTTTTTACACAGAGATTATATTTGCTTGTTTTCTTTGATTCACAATAGTCCATTATTATAATTGTGTTTTAGTACAGGCTGACAAATAAGACATCAGCACTATTATCTTTTCTCTTTCCAATTTCAATTTTTCTGTCTTATTCGTAACAGACTTCTTTTTCAAAACTATTCACAGGCATTTAAATTAAATTATTATTCTTTAAGCTACATATGATATAAATTAATGTTCTCTCAATTAAGTAGTTGATGATTATTTTCATAGTTGCATTATGGACTTTGGTATTAGTCAAATAATACATAATTTAAATTCTGACAAGCTTTTAAACATTTTCTTCTGAGTCAGTTCAGTTCAGTCGCTCAGTCATGTCTGACTCTTTGCAACCCCATGCATGCCAGGCCTCCCTGTCCATCACCAACTCCCGGAGTCCACCCAAACCCATGTCCATTGAGTTGGTGATGCCATCCAACCATCTCATCCTCTGTTGTCCTCTTCTCCTCCTGCCCTTGATCTTTCCCAGCATCAGGGTCTTTTCAAATGAGTCAGCTGTTTGCATTAGGTGGCCAAAGTATTGGAATTTCAGCTTCAACATCAGTCCTTCCAATGAACACCCAGGACTGATCTCCTTTAGGATGGACTGGTTGGAATTTTTGCAGTCCAAGGGACTCTCAAGAGTCTTCTCTAACACCACAGTTCAAAAGCATCAATTCTTCTGTGCTCAGCTTTCTTTATAGTTGAACTCTCACATCCATACATGACTACTGGGAAAAACCATAGCCTTGACTAGATGGACCTTTGTTGACAAAATAATGTCTCTGTTTTTTAATATGCTGTCTGGGTTGGTCATAACTTTTCTTCCAAGGAGTAAGTGTCTTTTAATTTCATGGCTGCAATCCCCATCTGCAGTGATTTTGGAGCCCAGAAAAATAAAGTCAGCCACTGTTTCCCCATCTATTTGCCATGAAGTGATGGGACCAGATGCCATGATCTTAGTTTTCTGAATGTTGAGCTTTAAGCCAACTTTTTCACTCTCCTCTTTCACTTTCATCAAGAAGCTCTTTAGTTCTTCTTCACTTTCTGCTATAAGGGTGGTGTCATCTGCATATCTGAGGTTACTGATATTTCTCCCAGCAATCTTGATTCTAGCTTGTGCTTCTTCTAGCCCAGTGTTTCTCATGATATACTCTGCATATAAGTTAAATAAGCAGGGTGACAATATATAGTCTTGATGTACTCCTTTCCCTATTTGAAACCAGTCTGTTGTTCCATGTCCAGTTCTAACTGTTGCTTCTTGACCTGCATACAGATTTCTCAGGAGGCAGGTCAGGTGGTCTGGTACTCCCATCTCTTTCAGAATTTTCCACAGTTTATTGTGATCCACACAGTCAAAGGCTTTGGCGTAGTCAATAAAGCAGAAATAGATGATTTTCTGGAACTCTCTTGTTTTTTTTGATGATCCAGTGGATGTTTGCAATTTGATGTCTTGTTTCTCTGCCTTTTGTAAAACCAACTTGAACATCTGGAAGTTCATGGTTCACGTATTGCTGAAGCCTGGCTTGGAGAATTTTAAGCATCACTTTACTAGTGTGTGAGATGAGTCCAATTGTGCAGTAGTTTGAGCATTCTTTGGCATTGCCTTTCTTTGGGATTGGGATGAAAGTTGACCTTTTCAGTCTGTGGCCACTGCTGAGTTTTCCAAATTTGCTGGCATATTGAGTGCAGCACTTTCACAGCATTATCTTTCAGGATTTGAAATAGCTCAACTGGAATTCCATCACCTCCACTAGCTTTGTTTGTAGTGATGCTTCCTAAGGCCCACTTGACTATGCATTCCAGGATGTCTGGCTCTAGGTGAGTGATCACACCATCGTGATTATCTGGGTTGTGAAGATCTTTTTTGTATAGTTCTTCTGTGTATTCTTGCCACCTCTTCTTCTTCTTCTTTTTTTTTTTTTTGAAGTGAAAACAGCAAAAATGAGTCGCTCAGTCATGTCTAACTCTTGGTGACCCCACTGCAGGCAGATTCTTTACCATCTGAGACACCAGGGAAGCCCAACACAAAACTTATTCAGTTCTAAAGCTTTGATACTTAACTATCATCAAATATTGCATCTTCTGTCTTCTAAAATCCATCTTGAGGTAAATCTCCATTTGGAGAATTTATAGTTTTTTCTACAGACCATGGGCTTTCCAGGTGGTTCAGTGGTAGAGCATTCCCCTGCAATGCAGGAGATGAGGGTTCAATCCCTGGGTCAGGAAGATCCTCTGGAGAAGGAAATGGCAACCCACTCCAGGATTCTTGCCTGGAAAATCCCATGGATAGAAGAGCCTGGTGGACTATAATCCATGAGGTCAGAAAGAGTTGGAAATGATTTTTTTTTAAATTTAATTTTATTTCTAAACTTTACAATATTGTATTAGTTTTGCCAAATACCGAAATGAATCCGCCACAGGTATACTTGTGTTCCCCATCCTGAACCCTCCTCCCTCCTCCCTCCCCATACCATCCCTCTGGGTCGTCCCAGTGCACCAGCCCCAAGCATCCAGTATCGTGCATTGAACCTGGACTGGCGACTCGTTTCATACATGATATTATACATGTTTCAATGCCATTCTCCTAAATCTCCCCACTCTCTCCCTCTCCCACAGAGTCCATAAGACTGTTCTATACATCAGTGTCTCTTTTGCTGTCTCGTACACAGGGTTATTGTTACCATCTTTCTAAATTCCATATATATGCGTTAGTATACTGTATTGGTGTTTTTCTTTCTGGCTTACTTCACTCTGTATAATAGGCTCCAGTTTCATCCACCTCATTAGAACTGATTCAAATGTATTCTTTTTAATGGCTGCGTAATACTCCATTGCGTACATGTACCACAGCTTTCTTATCCATTTATCTGCTGATGGACATCTAGGTTGCTTCCATGTCCTGGCTATTATAAACAGTGCTGCGATGAACATTGGGGTACACATGTCTCTTTCCCTTCTGGTTTCCTCAGTGTGTATGCCCAGCAGTGGGATTGCTGGATCATAAGGCAGTTCTATTTCCAGTTTTTTAAGGAATTTCCACACTGTTCTCCATAGTGGCTGTACTAGTTTGCATTCCCACCAACAGTGTAAGAGGGTTCCCTTTTCTCCACACCCTCTTCAGCATTTATTACTTGTAGACCTTTGGATCGCAGCCATTCTGACTGGCGTGAAATGGTACCTCATAGTGGTTTTGATTTGCATTTCTCTGATAGTGAGTGATGTTGAGCATCTTTTCATGTGTTTGTTAGCCATCTGTATGTCTTCTTTGGGGACATGTCTATTTAGTTCTTTGGCCCACTTTTTGATTGCGTCGTTTATTTTTCTGGAGTTGAGCTGTAGGAGTTGCTTGTATATTTTTGAGATTAGTTGTTTGTCAGTTGCTTCATTTGCTATTATTTTCTCCCATTCTGAAGGCTGCCTTTTCACCTTGCTTATAGTTTCCTTTGTTGTGCAGAAGCTTTTGAGTTTAATTAGGTCCCATTTGTTTATTTTTGCTTTTATTTCCAATATTTTGGGAGGTGGGTCATAGAGGATCCTGCTGTGATGTATGCTGGAGAGTGTTTTGCCTATGTACTCCTCTAGGAGTTTTATAGTTTCTGGTCTTACGTTGAGATCTTTAATCCATTTTGAGTTTATTTTTGTGTATGGTGTTAGAAAGTGTATTGAGCCCATCTTTACATGAAATGTTCCCTTGGTATCTATAATTATCTTGAAGAGATCTGTAGTCTTTCCCATTCTATTGTTTTCCTCTATTTCTTTGCATTGATCGCATTCTTGCATTGATCACATCGAATGCATTCTTCTGAGTAATGCCTACAAATTAGACCTTTACTTTCCTTTTTAGGCTGGGATAACTGAAATATCAGATGGGACTAGAAACATGAATACATTAGGGTAGAAATTGAAATAGCTGGATGTAGGTCAATAGAAGGACCTATGGATAAGTAGAGGTAGAGTTATGAATGAATTCTGGAGCCTACTTGCAGTCATGACTTCATAAGTTTAGCTTGCAATCTGCTGTCACCTAGGACAATATCATAAATGGTGTAAGAATATAAACATTTAGTCTCATGAGGAAGGCTATGTTGACTTGAGCTTTTCTCTGCATAACTTTAAAAAAAGTTTACTTATTTATTTGGTTGTGCTGGATCTTAGTTGTGGTGTGCAGAATCTTTTTTTTTTTTTTTTTAGTTTTAGCATGTGGGATCTAGTTCCCCGACTAAGGATTGAACCCAGGCACCCTGCATTGGAAGAGCGGAATCTTAGCCACTGGACCACCAATGAAGTACCTCTCTGAATAACTTGATGAAAGATCTCATTCTTTATGATGTGAGAGAAATATACTAGTTGCAATGTTTTACTGCATGAAGTATATTCTAGTTTAAATTAGTGGCATACAAAGCTTTCATCTTGCTTGAACAATATTCAGTTGAACATGTTTTTATTCCCCCAAAGAAATTAAATTTTTAGACAGTAATTTTTTTCAGTTGGAAGTTTATTGAATTAATAGAAAACAAGTTACGCAGCCTTCCAAAGAATATATTACATGGTTTTGCAATTTGGTTTTCTTTGGCATTGTGTGGTTTTTAGAAAATCTTGCAAGTTTAATACATTAGGGTAGAAATTGAAAGAAAATAACCAGAAATATAGCAATACATTTGCAGATAAAGATTTCTGTAAATAAAATGTTCACCACAATGTTATTTATATAAATAATCTACAACTATTGAAGTCTCTAACCATAAATATATTATTATAATAATTGTGATCTTCCTATTAATGGACTGATTACCAGGTAGACATTAAAAATATTTTTGAAGGAATTTTAATAGCACAAGACTTTTTTTAAAATGTAAGATCAAACACAAAACCAACAAACCCAGAAAGCCAACTGTATATACAATAGAATTTTGTTTGTAAAGATAAACACATGAATGAGCATAAAGCAATTTATTACACTTAATTCTCACAGGAGCACAATGAGATTGTTATGGGCAATTCAGAAAATGCCACTGTCAAGAACTGATTCCCTGGATGAATAGTTTTTGGAAATCATTCTGAAGTTGAAAATCATAGGTCAACAATTTGAAATCCATGTAAACCGAGTATTGGAAGAAATTAAATATGCAAATATAAGGGATGTAATTGATTTTAAGAGTGTGTTTCTTTGGACGAGGTGCAGTAACTGCTGTTGTTCAGACCAGTTCTTAAAGTATAAACTGGCCGAGTAGTTTGAGCATTAAAATATCCAACAATGACTGTTTCCCTCTATAGCCTTGGCTAGGTCCTTAACACCTTAAGGCTCCCCTAAAATGAACTGCTTTACCACAATGAATTGGAGCAATCTCTTTGATAGAGCTTGTATTCCAGTCCTGGTGGTTTTCCCATGAGGACTCCAAAGAGCAGGTGATTGAAAATTCTCTCCGAGTGGAACTGAGAGGCCCAATATGCTTGGAAGCAATGTCTCTAAAACCTTATATGATGATATTGCTTTTATAATTAAGTAATAAGTATTATCGGAGAAGGCAATGGCACCCCATTCCAGTAGTCTTGCCTGGGGAATCCCATGGATGGAGGAGCCTGGTGGGCTGCAGTCCATGGGGTCGCTGAGAGTCGGATGCGACTGAGCAACTTCACTTTCAC
The DNA here is from genome assembly GCF_019923935.1 of Bubalus bubalis. Taxonomy (NCBI): domain Eukaryota; kingdom Metazoa; phylum Chordata; class Mammalia; order Artiodactyla; family Bovidae; genus Bubalus; species Bubalus bubalis. The sequence continues at coordinate 97,045,205 of NC_059157.1, read as the reverse complement.
TTTTCACTTTCATGCATTGGAGAAGGAAATGACAACCCACTCCAGTGTTCTTGCCTGGAGAATCCCAGGGACGGGGGAGCCTGGTGGGCTGCCATCTATGGGGTCGCACAGAGTCGGCCATAACTGAAGTGACTTAGCATAGCAATAAGTATTATGAAAGTAGAGATAAAATATTTTTACTTCTAAAGAAGTAGGAAAGAAGAGATTTTTCCTTTAATGAGAAAACATCTCCCTGTTTCCCTTTTCCATTCTGTACTATTTGCTATGATTGCACCTGACATGTTAGTCTGAAATGACCTGAAGACAGAAACAATGTGCTCTACAAGTCTGGAAAAATCTGCCTCAATTAAGGCATGTGAGGTCAGATTGTACAAAAATTAGTGTGTATTATTAAGTAAACTTATGCGTGCTAATTCTTAAAAAAATGTAGAATAGATATAGTTCACAAGATGTTCTTTATTATTTACCACTTGATTTCTTCAAGCTCCAATGGGATTCTGTTTAGCTGTAGAAACTTGAATATATACAAATCTGCATGGATATAATTCTTAGCCCTCTTTGCATTAGGTGTGCTTGCCCTGGAGAAGGAAACCAAAATCTTGGAATTCGTTTTTATTCATGGAGTTGCTCTCTTGAGACTTTTGAGAAAAAGAGCTGTTGGGCAGATGAGTTAAATGTTACTCCTGTCTGACATGTCTGCCCATCAAGACTAGCTGATACAGTGCACTTTAATGACCCTTCTGTAGTCAAAGCCAACACTGGCACTAACAAAAAAATTTGGGACAAAGAACTGTGTTCACCTGCAAGTCAGCTTCAAGTTTCATCACAAGCTGTGCTTTTTGTGCTGTCTTTTCTGCTTAATCACCTGTTTGTATTGCTGTAAATTAAATGCTTCTTTCATGCTTATGGAATTTATCTTGGGTCAAGGAGGGGACAGTTTGGATCATACTGTTTTGGCAGGTAAGTTCTTTGACAGGGAAAACTATGTGGCTTGATCATAAGAGCTAAAATTCACTAAATCTGGAACTACTGAAAAATTTTAATATCTGTTGAAATATCTCCTATCTGAGGCATGTTTGAAAATGAACTAGTTCAAAGGCATTTCAAAAGCATGTGCATTTTAAGAAAGCCATTTGATTCTGAGAGTTATATAAAACTTCAAGTACTTTATTAAAAACCCTAAAAATTGAATGATTGAAATGGTTAATGGAAGCCTGGGCAGTGAAAAGAAACTGGGAGTTGGAGAAATGGAGTGGTATTCAGAGATACATCTAATTTAGACTGTCTCTAGGGCAAGGCTTAAATAACTGAAAATTTGAATGGACTTCTGAAGGGTAGCCTGTTTTTGTTTGGTCTTACATTATAGGATGTTCAGTATTAAAGAGTGTCTAAGAGTATGGTTCCAAGGAGCTTGAGGGTCCACAGCTGCTGTGCATCCTGGCATAAGTCAATAACAAACTTTCAAAATGGCAAGAATTCTTCTGAAACTATTAGTTCTTCTCAAGGAATAACAGAACTTCTAGTCTGAGAATCTCTCACCTATGTCCATAGTTTTAGAGTGATGACCAGATGATGATTGGATTAGGATATCTCTTGCGTGCTAAGTTGCTTCAGTCATGTCCGACTCTTTGCCACCCCATGGACTGTAGCCTGCCAGGCTCCTCTGTCCACAGGGATTCTCCAGGAAAGAACTATGCCCTGGTGTGCTGCAGTCCATGGGGTCACTAAGAGTTGGACATGACTGAAAGACTGAATTGACTGAGAGGTGCCGTGCCAAGTCACCTCAGTCCTGTCTGACTCTTTGCGACTCCATGGACTGTAGCCCGCCAGGCTCCTCTGTCCATGGGATTCTCCAGGCAAGAATACTGGAGTGGTTGCCATTCCCTCCTCCAGGGGATCTTCCCAATCCAGGGATCAAACCTGTGACTCTTATGTCTCCTGCATTGCTAGGAGGTTTTTTTTTTTTTTTTTTTTTTTTTTTTTTTTTAACCACTTGCACTGTCTAGGAAGCCAGGATCTCTCTCAGTAACTTTATATTTATGTGATCAGTATCAATATATGTCTGGTTTCAATTCTTTTGTGTGTACCTGCTTTTTACCAACCCTGACTATTTGAGATGATTGGCTTGGACTGATAAAGGGGAGGCTCCCTTCTGACTCACTCCAAGATTATTGGTTACTCCTATGGCCTCAGTATCCCAGGAAGAAGTGAATAAGATAGCTAAAGAGAAAATCTGTAGTGATTACATCTAAAGATGATTTAATACTGGTAAATAGAATATTTCATAGAGATCGTACCTGATCAAGGAGGGTAACTTTTTTTCTGTTTGAATGCAACCTGAAAATTCTACCAAAGCAAGAGTGAGATAAAAATGCTTCCACTGACATGGCTTATGGTAGATAAGAGATGTAATACAGGAGAGAAGAAAAGCAGGCTCACAGTGGAGATTATGCAGAGCTGAGAGAATTTTTCTCAGATAATAAACACTTGCAGTCAGGATTTTGCAGCATGTTTGGGAAGAAAGTAGTGCCACGGAAATGCATTTGAGGGAGACCACAGTTGAAATGATGAATTTTGCTATGTGTAATAGAGATCAAAAGTTACTTTTGAATTGTATTGACAACATTGAGATTAAAAAGTGGCCATTACAACAGATACTTGTGGAAGGTATAATCAGTGTGAAATGCAGACAAGGTCTGCAGGTGAAAAGAATTAGATGATTAACAGGGACTGGATGCTGAACCAGAGTAGTGCTGAGTCATTTCTTCTGGCTTCAGGATTCCCCTGGAAGGAGGCTCTGGATGTTCGGCCCAGGAGTAGGCCACAGGTGAGTGAGCCGAGGGTGCGTGTGTTTGAGGATGAGTGAAATTTAGCTTTAGTATCTGTAATGAAGTTTTATTATTAAAAAATAAAGACAAAACAAAACCTCTTGTTTAATTAAGCAGGGAAGCCGTTAGACTGAGGTGGCTCCAGTGCTGGGACCCATGTAAGCAAACCAAACTCTAAGCCCGTAAATGCCCTAGGGTTACTAAATCAGAACACTAAGGTCAGCTAATCACAAATAGCCAACTAGGCTTTAAGCTACAGAGAACTTCGGATCATTTCCTTTCTTTGCTTCTGCAGTTTCAAAGCCTTTCTCCTGGCTCCTGCTGGTGGAGCAACCAGAACCACTTATGTTTGGCATTGCTTGATTCCAGTTGTGTTTCTGTGCATTGATCTGATGCATGAAACCTGGTTTCAGGGCTTGTTTGGGAGTAGAGAAGGAAAGCCCAGTGAGGTCCAATCTCAATTGGGTTACAAGTGAGTAAACTGAATTTTAAGTGTATACATTTATTTTCTAATCTGTAGGGTGTGTTTTTTCATTCTGCAGTTTTTTTTAATCTTTATAAAACACTTTTTTAACCTCCCCCAGATGTTGTTACACATAATTAATGAATTGATGGAATTTCTGCTGACAGTTGCAATCAGGACTCTGTGCCTTGAGGATATGGTGGATGAATAGGCATTTTTATTGAACGATTCCAGGAAAATTTTGTTTCTATTGATGTGAGTTTGACATAATATGTCTACAAGCTATCATTATTTTCAGATTAATAAGATAGTTTATAAGCTTCTTATCAATTTTGTCAAGATGTAATTCTTTATACAACTAATGAGGGATTGTTAGCACATAAATAACATTCCAAGAATGTGTCTTGCCCATTTTAGTAAAAGGCAAATACATTTTCAATTGGTGATAAAAGCAAGATCTAAATTCAAGAGCACTTTATGTCCTTCCTCAGTTGAAGGTATAACACAAAGTAAATTAAGGTTCTATATAATTTATTGGATTTTTAAAAGCTTTGTACATTTTTCCTAAAAATGCCCTGAGGCATTAACAATAAAATTAATTTAAGCATCTGCATCTCCTTACTACAATAATGATACATTCAAAAAGAAACTAGGAGCATGCAAATCAAGCAGGATGCCTAGTTACCCTTGGAATATTGAAGGGTGCATTAAAGATTTGTACTTATTTTAATGAGGAAGGGTGAAAATCTTTCTTGTGTTCTCTTTCTACATTCCCTTCACTTCTCTTGATAAAGTAGCCAAGGAAACTAATATTTGTCTGTGGTTGTATAGAAGCTAAGGATTAGGACCTCCTCCTGAAGAGTGGATGTGCAAGTCTTTCCTTCTCTGTGCTCTGCTATGCGCCTCCACCCTCACACTGAGCAGGGGGATGGCTCTGCAGGCCTGGGGTTCACATACGCTCTGATAATTCTCACCATGTGCCCACTGCCGGAAAGCTGCACACATCCATCATTTTATGCAGTGGTCTTTTCAGTAGGCTGCTAGAGGATCCTTCACATTTTTGCTTTCTTTATTAAAAAAAGTCTAAAATAAAAGGATGGAGAGTAGAAGCATGTGGTATAACTCAAGTTGGGAATAAAAAGGGATTTGAAATTTTTCTGTAACTGATTTATTTTGCTCTGTGACACTTTTTGTTTTCATGGGGTAAAAACTTGACAATTAGGTATAACTAAGCCTCTTCTGACTAAAGCAACCCCTTTTCGATAAGTAGTCTGTCTGTCCAAAGTTCAAACTTACTATCAGGGCTTTTCTTTTCTTTCAAGTGGTACCACCTCCTTCTCTTCCTTCCCAGGAAGGCGGGCTGGGTGCGGGAGGACACCGTGCTCTCACAGTGATGGGTAGGAAGTAGACAACTGGGGATGGGAGGGAGCTCTGGTCCAGCCAGTCCTCTGGTTCAAGGTGTCTTGTCCTGCTTGTTCATGGTCGGAGACGGCTGGCTTGCTGCGTCTGTCACTGACAAGTCTGGCACTGTTTTCTCAGCAGCGGTAGTGCAGTAGGCTCTACATTGTTGGGCTGCTCCTGATCATTTCTTTCTTCTCCATGTCTACTTTTCTGAGCTCTGGATCCCTGAAATTTTGCAGCGACGCCCATTTAACCTCAGCCCCTTTGCTCCTTTCCTCTTTCATTGTGCTGCTCTACCAGGGATGCCTTCCAGGGGTGCCCACCAGCCAGCAACATCAGCTATCCCTCTGGGACAGAGGAGGCTTCTTGATTGATTACCCTGGAGAATGTGGGGTACTCTCTCAGGCCCTGTCTATCTAAACTTGCTATCAGTCACCATATTCCACCATAGTCACCCCACATGGCAAGGCTGATTTGAGGGGTTGCCTCCCAGAGTTCCAGATAGTACTTGGCTTCCCCTTTAATTGATCTGGAGGTGACCCATCTGTCCCTCTTGACCTGATGCCAGACTCAGATCTGTCAGTTTTTGTAACCTCTCCTTCCCACTGCTCTTTTCCCTTTATTTTTCCTTGAGGAAGGAGTCGTTCTTACGTGGGAAATATAAAAACGAAAAAAAAAAAAAATAGGGGATCAATTCCCTGTAAACCTGAGTCAAATGCACGTCTCAATCCCAGCTCTTCAGTGCTGGTGTGTGCTGTGGAATCAAATCCCTTGGCTCCTGTGAATTCAGAGGTCAGTTGGGGGCTGTGCTAGCTGGTCATTGGTAAGGAGAGGAGAAGCGACTCAGGCCACTGGGGGAGGGTCATTCACAGAAGTCTTTGTTAATAACTTGGTAGTTTCAGTCTGCAATCAGGGATGCAGCACCGTTGTCATCCAGGAGTATGGATTTGCTTTCACTCACTGTGTTCATCTTCTCAGCTGAGAAATGAAACTAGCTTGGTGAATTTTGTTTGCTCCTTGCCTTTAACCCCTCTTAATGAGAACAGAATTGTAACCAATAGGTGATTTCATTTTCACGTTCTTACACAGCAGCAGTAGTTGTTTGCTAGGACTGCCAGGTGGCGCTAGTGGTAAAGAACTCGCCTGCCAGTACAGGAGACCGAAGAGACTCGGTATCAATCCCTGCGTCAGAAAGATCGCCTGAAGAAGGAAATGACAACCCACTCCAGTGTTCTTTTCTAGAGAATCTCATGGACAGAGGAGGCTGGCGGGGTACAGTCCGTGAGGTCGCAGAGTCAGACGCTACAGAAGCGACTTAGCAGCATGCAGGCATAGCAAAGTTACCACAAACTGGTGGCTTAAACAACAGAAATGTATTTTCTGACAGTATTGAGGCTGGGAGTTCAAGATAAGGGTGTCCATCAGTTTGGTATCTTCTGAGTCCTCTCTCCTTGGCTTGTAAAAGGCCACTCTCTCTCTTGTGTCTTCACTGGTCTCTGTTCTGTGTACAGCATCCCCACTATATGGCTTTGCTTTCAGATCAGTTCATTTGCTCAGTTGTGTCCGACTCCATGGACTGCAGCATGCCAGGCTTCCTTGTCCATCACCAACTCCCGGAGTTTACTCAAACTCATGTCCATTGAGTCAGTGATGCCATCCAACCATTTCATCCTCTGTCGTCCCCTTCTTCTCCTGCCTTCAATCTTTCCCAGCATCAGGGTCTTTTCAAATGGGTCAGTTCTTCGCATCAGATGGCCAAAGTACTGGAGTTTCAGCTTTAGCATCAGTCCTTCCAATGAATATTCAGGACTGATTTCCTTTATGATTGACTGCTTTGATCTCCTTGCTGTCCAAGGAACTCTCAAGAGTCTTCTCCAACACCACAGTTCAAAAACATCAATTCTTCGGCACTCAGCTTTCTTTATAGTCCAACTCTCATATCCATACATGACTACTGGAAAAACCATAGCTTTGACTAGATGGACCTTTGTTGGCAAAGTAATGGTTTTATTTTAAATTGATTGTTTCTTTAAAGACTGTATCTCTAAATGCAGATACATTCTGAAGTAATGGGAGCTGGGAATTCAGAATTTGAATTTTGGGTTCGAAGCAATTCAAACTGTAAGAGCAACTGGATTTTGGGGAATTCAGAGTACTTTTAGATCATAATCATTACTGAAACAAATGTTAATATTATCACTACTTTTCAGACTGTAATATGCAAGAATAGGGAATGATTTATCAGAGGTACCAAAGCTCAGGAGAGAAAGTGAGAACTTCATTCAGTCCTCTTAGAATGAATGAGATATATGCGTTTGCATTTTTATTTTATTCTTTTAATTTATGTATATATAAATAATACCTTAAAATGAGCTTAGTGGGGAAATTTCAAACTGTAAAGAAAAATGTAGAGTTGTTGTCCACTTTATATTCAGTCTCCCTTTTCCCTAGAAATTAAATAATGTTTTGATATCTATTTATCCAGAAAAAACAATATTTATACACAAACACAAGATTTTTATGTGAAGATTTTGAATTTTGATTTTGTTTTTACAAAGTGTAACAATGCTATATGTATTATTGTCTGGCTTGCTTTTTACACTTACATGATGACTTGGAGTTCTTTCTGTGTTAGTATAAGGCAAGGTTCCTCGACCTTTGGCATTATCATTTGAGACTGGATAATTCTTTGTTTGGGGAAAGGTGTCCTGTGCATTGTAGAATGTTTAGCAACGTCCTTGACCTCTACTCACTGGATGCCAGTAGCACCGCCACCCCTGCTATTTGGATCAACCAAAAATGTCCCTAGACATTCATTTCCAGAACCCTTCCCAGCTTGAAAAACCACTAGTGTGGAGATTTCCCTAATTTTTAGAAACTGTTATGCAGTATCCAGAGTGTGGGTTACACCATAGTTTATTTGCCTCTCTTCCTGTTGATGGACATTTAGAATATTTCCACCTTATTACCATTAGAAGCTACACCACACTGACCACCCTTGTGTGTGACTCTCTGTTATATGTACTAGCATCGCTTTGAAAATACTTGGGATCGATCCCTGAGGCAGTCATATCCCTAGAGGAGGGCATGGCAGCCCACTCCAGTGTTCTTGACTGGGGAATCCCCATGGACAGAGGAGCCTGAGGGGCTACAGTCCATGGGGTTGCAGAGAGTCAGACATGACTGAAGCGACTTAGCACACACACACATGCACTTGGAAATTTAATTACTGGGTCAAGGAAAATGTACATTTTATATTTTGATAGATGCTGTCAATCATACCTCAAAACCTTTGTACAATTTACATTTCCAAAAATGAGTGTTCATTTCTTTACCTTGGCAACACTGAATAGTATCAAACCCTTTAGTTTTCATTAGTTAGCATGACTAAAAATATGTATCTTGTTATATTTCCCTAATGAATGAAAGTTGAACATCTCTGTACTTTATTTCCAATTTTGAGATCTATTCATATTTCTTAACTTCTACCATTTTTATAGATGATTTGATTTGTAGGAGTTCTTCAAATGTATTCTGACTCCTAATCCTTCTGCTGTTATATACGTTGCAAATATTTTTCCTAATCTGTTATTTGTTTTCTAACTTTGGTACCGCAACCTTTTATGATCATACATTTAAATTTTATATAGTTTAACTTTTGAATCTGATTTCAGAAAGTCTTCCAAACCTCTATTGCATAATACTTTATATTTTTATTCTTCTTTATGTATTTTTATATTGCTTCACATTTTACCATTTATATCTTAAATCATCTCTAATCTATTTTTTTTTTGTAAATAGTTTTATGCAAGGGTATTTTCATTATTCTTGACCCAAGCATTTATGTAAACAAATTTGAAGCTGTAAGATCAGTCTGTTTTTGGACTGTTCATCCAATACAGATGTGATGATAAAACACAAGTAAAATTTGCATTTCTATCAATATTAACATTCTTTAGAGAGCTCCCATCTGTCTTTTATATGGAGGATTCATGACACTTAGGACAGGGGAGTTTTTGATTGCTGTTCCCTTTGCTCTTTGTTCCCCATTTGGCTACAAGTAGGTGGAGTAGAACAATCTCTGAGCAAAAGCAGAAGAGCAGGCTTCTGATGATTCATACTTGGTGTTCCTTTCCAGAGAGCGGGGTCACCATTCTTATGAGGCCTTTGCATTCCTTCTCCACTGTGCTCTGGACCAGCCCCTCTTTGAAATGTACACCATGCAAGACATAGGTCTTTTTTTATTCCCTGGGTTGGTTAATCTGGCTGACTTCCAAACTGCAGGACTGTCACATATCTGGAGAACATATTATTTTTGGATTGCAAACCAAGAGGACGACCCGGCAAGGGCCTGGGAGGGTCTGACAAGATTCCCCTAGGAGGCAGGGGTTTGAAAATGAGTCCTGAAAAGAAGCAGCCTGGAGCCCAAAGTTCTAGCAGAGTCAGAAGTCGTCCGTGATTTCTTTACATCTTATTACCAATTCTGCCCTCACACTGGTGAGTTCAAACCCTTTCATATTCACTGTAATTGATTAAACTTTGTACTCAGGAAGGAGAACAATGAAGAAAGTAAAAACAGTCTGAAAGAATATTACACTAGAGACACTGTACATGAAAAAGGACAAACTAAAAATGTAAGTGGGCAGTAACATCTGTTTCCTCCTCTCTGACCCCATTTCCTACCCCCCACCCACATCTTCTCACTCAGCTCCAGCTACCAGCACCTTCTTGTTGCTCTGTGAATACGTTAGATGCCATTTTGGGTGGGACATCCCCTCCCACCCCACCAGTATTCTGGGCCTGCTCCTTCTCTTTCTTCAGTCCCTGCACATAGGGAGCCTGTTAGTGAGACCTCCAAGACTGTCTATAACACCTCTCTGGTCACCTGACCTGGGTTTGTGTCTCCTTATACTTTGTTGGGGCTTCCCTTGTAGCTCAATTGGTAAAGAATCTGCCTGCAATGCAGGAGAGCGGGGTTCGATCCCTGGGTTGGGAAGATCTCCTGGAGAAGGGAAAGGCTACCCACTCCAATATTCTGGCCTGGAGAATCCCATGGACTATACAGTCTGTGGGGGTCCCAGAGAGTCGGACAGGACTGGCAACTTTCACTCTCTCACTCTGTTGTGCTTTATACTTAGTTACAATGTGCATATTCACTTAGGCACATGGATTGCTGTCTGCTTCCCCCACTGGAATGTAAACTCTGCATCTTTAGTGCCTAGAACAGTACTTGGCACTCAGTGCATTTTTGTGCTGAAAAGAATGACTAGATTGAGGTTACTCTATAAAGATGTGGGAAAAGGAAGGCATCAAGTATTATCCTCTGATTCGTAAATCCATCCCTCTTAGCAGCTCTGAGGTATTGCATTTAAAATGAATATATCATTCAAGGATGAGGTAAATATGTTGGGTTGGCCAAAAGGTTTGTTCAGATTTTTTTGTGCGATGTTACAGAAAAACTCGAATGAAATTTTTGGCCAACCAATACTTTTAATGTATATTTTGTGTGTATCTTGTACTGTGCATCTAACTTGTGGCAGTTTAAAGGGCATGCTAAATTTGCTGAAATGAATGCTGTTGTCAGTACCTTTGGAATTTTGTGAGATCAGAAAGTGGAAACTAGGGGAGGCAGTGTTGCTATGATAGATTTCCGTGGTTTCTGGCTAGCCTGCACCTCCCTATGAGGCCATCCATGCAAATCTTTCTATTTCAGCCTCATTTCAGTAAGGTGGACTTTTCATCAGGGATTTATACTTTTGTGAATAATGGAATCAATAAAAGATTAGCAGGCTGTTCCTTGAAAACTAACAAATCAGCCAACAGAATGCATATGTAGGTAAAGGTAATACTTTTTCTTCTGTAGTACCTGCCTTCCAATAATTATGAATATTATCTCTTCACCTTCACATATTGTTATGTGAAAAATAGAATCAACTGTTCACATTGTATATCTACAGAGGGTCAAAAATAACCCATGAGTCCTGCTCTCCTGTTTTTTATATTTTGATAGAATAGTTGAATCTTTTTATCATATAAAGTAAGAAAGAGGAAGTAAACAGTATTATACTGAAATCAAATTTATTTCTAAGTCCTGTCTTAAATTTGATGTTCTCAATGAGCTTATCCTGAGCCTGTCAAACAGTGAAACTTGTCTACCTTAGAACAAGGAAATACTTTGTACTTTACTGAAAATACTTTCTGGCTTTGTATTCTAATGAGCTACATAAGTGTCCCATTTTCTCTGTGAGACTATGGTTTTAAAATTTATAGCTGCTTGGGATATGTTTTCTAAAAATTTTAAGTAAATGTTGAAAATGCCAGATTTATAATAGCATAAAATAAGATAAAATGGGATTTTTAAAAATTTGGCTATATTTAAGACACCATGGATGTTTATCTAGAATAAAGAATATAGCATTCATCAAACTATATTACTAAATGCTGAATAATAAGACTTCCTTTTGCCCTCAAATGATTCTGGTTAAAAAAAAAATTGAAATAAATATCTGGAATACCAGGGGAAAATTTCTCTTTCACAAAAGAAAAGTAATGAGCAAAATTACATTCTCTATGCCAGTACATTGTGCTTTTCCTAAGAGTTCTCACTTCAGAACTGTGGCACAGGAGGAGGGCAAATATATGCAGAAAGACAAATGAATAGAAATTTTCCTTTGAGTGAACATCAATTACTAAAATTACCAAGATGAATATTTAAGCTTTATGAAAAATCCAATGTTTCCAGCTTATATATGCACTAGTAACATGATTGCTAGAATTGTCGCATCCCATAAAATCTACTCTTACTAAATGGTGTAAAGAGTGAAATAAGAATTAACTTGGATTATTTAGTACATTATCTTATCTGTAATGGAGAGTTGTTTGCATTTTTTGTGAAATCCTTTTGCCTGTTTTTGAACAATTTAGTGTTCAGAATCATCAGTGAAGGCTTTCTTCTACAGCAATGATACTCAGGAATAGGTTAACTGATGCTTTCTTGGAAACTTTATTCCAAGCAGGGTTTGTAATGCTGTGGCTCTTTGATTCAACCTAAATCTCATCTGTTTCATGGTTTACTGAAATGAGATAGTCTGGAGATTTACTGAGAGCCTGTCAATTCAGTGGGAATCCCTAGATACAACAGCATTGCTACATGGTGCATCCAGAAGACACCACTCATTTTTCGATGATTGTGAAATGAAGGGGAAATGGTTCCCAGAATGTAAGATGAGAGCCAGGGCTAAGGATGATGTTTGCGGAAAACAGCACCCATAAAACTGTCAGAAAAATAACATCTCCTTTGAAGAAAAATTAAAAAAATTTTTTTAGCTCATTCCAACTTACATGACTTATGTGGTGGTCATTTCCAAGGCAGTATTCCTTCCCTCTTGTCCCATAGGCAGCGCCTAAGTATTTGGATTGGCAGTAGAGTCCATGGAGTCACCAAGAGTCAGATACAACTTAGTGACTGAACAATAACAACACAGAACATATGAATTAATTTCTGAAAAGAGATACAGGAAAGTGTGACTTAGAATCTGGCATGATTTTCTCTTTCCTATCTAAATATTCATACATTTATTTTTCTGTCTGCCAGACACATGGTGTTGGATATCAGCCTATTACTAGGGACAATATCAGGATTGCACACTTCTTTCTGCATGTCATGCTTTTATATAGGGCATAGACTCTGGAAATAATCACCAACAATTACTGCTGTTAGTTACATAGTATGACAGAGACCCTTCAACTATTATCCTTCCATGGCATTTTCATTACAAATCCCATTAAAATGTGATTTATTGTTTCAAGTACCCCATACATTATCCAGAATCGCTGTTCAAGGCTGATATTCTAAACCACTCCATAGCTTTCTTCTTGGCCTGTCAAGCAAAACTAAAGGTCTACTGTCCAAAAAATCTGTGTATGTGTTGTAGTTAAAGAATGCCTATTGAATCTTTAAAAGAAACTTAACTCTTGCATGAAACTACCTCAAGTGGGGACTCCTGTTGATTATTTATTTCATTATTGTTGGCATTAACCAGCACAGCCACATTCTCTCAGGCCTTTTCCCCGGGTCTGAGTGTGTCTGTAGAATATAAATTGTTTCGGGACAGGAGCTACATCTTTTGAAGGCACCGTTTTGATTTATATTATTTAATATCCATAGATGTAAAGTATTGTGATGATGAATGTATGAAGATGAAACTAGATTTTATTTAATTCCAAAATTTATTGTGAGAATCATAACATCAGTGCTTTTAGTCTCAAGACCTCCCTGGCTCATGGGTAATTTTATGAACTGTCTCAGAACTTCTTCCTTTGCCCTGATTAGTTTCTGTGAGTGTGTGTGTATGTGTATATATGTGCAGTGGACCACCAGGCTCAGTGACTTGACACAGGACAGAGCTTGGCAGGGACTCATCTAGAAAAGAACTTCTCAAAGTCCTGGATTTCCTCCAGCCCCTTGAAGGAGACCAGGCTCTCAGGCTGTGTGACCAAGTGGGCTTGTGGAATCTCTCGGTTTCTACCTATCTCGGTTCCTGATTGCTGTTGGTGGATGATAGGGAGCCCAGTTCCCAGCCATATTCCTCTGTGTGACTTTTCTTTTATTTGGCCCTGATCATAGGGCTTCCCTGGTAGCTCAGCTAGTAAAGAATCTGCCTGCAATGCAGGAGACCCCAGTTGATTCCTGGGTTGGGAAGATCCGTTGGAGAAGGGATCGGCTACCCACTCCAGTATTCTTGGGCTTCCTTGGTAGCTCAGCTGGTAAAGAATCCACCTGCAATGTAGGAGACCTGGGTTTGATCCCTGGGTCAGGCAGATCTCTTGAAGGGAACGGCTACTCACTCCAGTATTCTGGCCTGGAAAATTCCATGGGCTGTATAGTCATGGGGTTGCAAAGAGTTGGACACAACTGAATGACTTTCACTTTCATAGGAAATAACAGACTGCCAGGCAAAGCTGGCTTCCTCATACCAGGCCTGGTGCACGGCTAATATATTTGCAAGTGTCTGGAGGGAATGTAGTTGAGGGCTCCAGCTCCCTGGCTGGCCGTGCTCTCAACCATTTCTGTATTTCCAGCCTAGTCACCTCCATTTGGAGATCTTTCTATTAGGGGGTCTTTGGCAGAAGCCACTCTCAGTTGCCTCTGCAGAGACCTCCTATCTAGGGGAGGAGGTGGGAAGCTTGAAAACACTTTTTCTCCATCTGACCCAGTACTTAGTACTTTTTCACTTCTAGCCCTTCCCTCTCCCTCTTCTTCTTGGCCCTCAGGTACATAAAAACCTGAAGAGCCTTTTATTTTGGGCTTGGTTGGCAGTGAGATGATTCTCCATCTAGGCTTATCCCCCAGGCCCTGACATGGGGCTGATCCTTGGGGAAAAGTGGTACAGTGAGGGAGCTGGCACCTTCCCTGTTTGACCTTTTGCTTATACTGGCACTATAAATGATTAATGGCTTGACTGTTGCATTTTGAATTGTCACCTTACTTGACCCCTCTAACACCTGGGGCTCAAGCCCAGCTCAACTCAGCCCTTGACAGATGATATTGTATGTAGCATCATCTCACCCAATTTCACATGAGACTTTCAACATCAGAATTTGAACCAGAAGTCTAGCCATCGAACCATATCTTGGAGTAGTATACAGAGCAGGGAATTCACTGTTGATCATTACTAGGACAACTGATTTTATAGGTGAAGCCAATCCTTAAAACTCACTCTTGAACTGTCTTCCTTCATTTGTCTGTCATGGTTTACATTTCCTGCAACGTAGATAGAAATTTTAACTAATACTATCTTTAATTAAATAATAATGAATATTCATTGAATGAATACTTTATGTCATATACTATACTCTGCATATAGTAACAAAAAATTGTACAAGTTCTGTATAAAATATTGGAGCAAAATGTGGGTGCATAATGCTTAAGAGCAGATGAGTAGAGCATTATGTTTGCATGGACTGTAGCTCACCAGGCTTGTCTGGTCAGGCAAGAATATTGGAATAGGTAGCCATTTCCCTTCTGCAGGGGATCTTCTTGATCCAGGGATCGAACTCATGGCTCCTACATCGCAGGCAGATTCTTTACCATCTGAGCCACCAGGGAAGCCCATAATGAACATTCGTTGAATGAATACTTTATGCCATACACTATGCTTGGCATATAGTAATACAAAATCTCACAAGTTCTGTGTAAAATATTGGAGCAAAATATAGGTGTGTAATGCTGGGAAAGATTGAGGGCAGGAGGAGAAGGGGACAACAGAGGTTGAGATGCTTGGATGGTATCACCGACTCAATGAACATGAGTTTGTGTAAACTCTGGGAGCTGGTGATGAACAGGGAGGCCTGGTGTGCTGTGGTTCATGGGGTCGCAAAGAGTCGGACACGACTGAGTGACTGAACTGAACTGAATGCTTAAAAGCAGATGAATAGAACATTATGGTTGCAGGAGATCATTTTCTTACCATAGCGAGGTGTGACTAGTTGTTGGTGGATTTGGAGATGAATAGGTAGCTAGCAAAGACAAGGTGACTAGAAAATTTAGGTATTACTCTTCTGGCTGTGTAGGAGGGAGTGCAGGGCACGGCCTTAATTTCACCATGTCTCTGAGATGTCAGATGGGAAGTAAGTCAGATTGGATGGATAAATGGAAGCAATATGGTAGGTATCAGAGACAGTCCTTGTAGTATGGAGAACTGTGCATGTTAATATTGAGTCATCCCAGCTAATTCCCTAAACAGATTCTAACCCTAAACCATCCACCTCAACCCTGTACATATAATCAGAAGCTGGTAGGTAAGGCAGCTAAGTTGCTGATTTATCTGATCTGATGAAAATTGACTTATAAACTGGAGCAGAAGGAGAACATTAATCACTTAGTTGTACAAGCTAGTAAGTGGGAAAAGAAATTTGAGCAAGTATTGAGAAATCATTTATGACTGGCCCATCTTTTGAGTGAAAAGGTTATAGACTTTAAATATATTGAAATACAGGACTGCTGCTCTCTGTTTTGAGGTAGAAAGTTGAGAAAGACCATCGCTTCTATTATAGAATGAGAACAATAAACTTAAACAGCAAAGAGCTAAAGAATCACAAGTGAATTAAAGTCTAGAAAGAGATCATGATCCTGCAGAGAAGGACCCATGACTGCCCTCTTCTCTGGGGGACAGCAGAAGGAGGCACCAACTTACCAGCAACTGGATAGGAAGAAACCAGATGAACTTTTAATAAACATTTAACAATGTATGTTGATTGGTTTATTGGATTAGACCAGTGGTCAGAGAGCAAAGCCACGTCTATCTCTCAATTCTTCCACCAAGAGTACAGAGGCAGCATGTTACAGGCTGGGGGCAAAGTAGGAGAACTAAGACATTTCTCTGAGGCACATGGTGTCTTTGTAGCATTTAGGGCAATTGCATGAAAAAAAGGCTGAGCGCCAAAGAATTGATACTTTTGAACTGTAGTGCTGGAGAAGACTCTTGAAAGTCCCTTGGACTGCAAGGACATCAAACCAGTAAATCCTAAAGGAAGTCAATCCTGAATATTCATTGGAAGGACTGATGCTGAAGTTGAAACTCCAATACTTTGGCCACTTGATGCGAAGAGCCAACTTATTGGAAAAGACCCTGATGCTGGGAAAGATTGAGGGCAGGAGGAGAAGGAGGCAACAGAGGATGAGATGATTGGATGGCATCATTGACTTGATGGACATCAATTTGAGCAAGCACTGGGAGATAGTGAAGGACAGGGAAGCCTGGTGCACTGTAGTCCATGGGGTGTCAAAGAGTTGGACATTAACAACTGAATGACAACAACAGATGACATGTAGTTTGCCAAAGGCTGGAGGC
The DNA here is from genome assembly GCF_019923935.1 of Bubalus bubalis. Lineage (NCBI taxonomy): Eukaryota > Metazoa > Chordata > Mammalia > Artiodactyla > Bovidae > Bubalus > Bubalus bubalis. Next base: position 97,028,661 of record NC_059157.1, on the reverse strand, counting down.
AGGGCCAGAGAACTGAGAAAAATCCCTTTGGCATATCTGGTATCTACTGATTGCAACACAATGGCACACTGAAGATTAGGGGAAGAAGCGTAGGGTGGAGAAGGAATTTCATGGTTTGGGATGGGAGAACCAAGGGACTCCACAGAGGTCCTAAAAGCTGTTGGATAGATTGTAAAGCATAGAGAGACCTTTGAATCATTGCTTGTGTTCAGATCACAATCCCTGATCTTGCCACTGAAATATTCTAAATTATTGGTGACTAGGATTTAAATACAGCTACAACAAATCCAAACTCAACTACAAATTAAATGAACTCAGCCTGGAACTGGCACACCATCACTTCTGTTGCATTCTGTTGATTAAAGCCAGTTTGCAAAACAAGCACAGATTTGAGGATAAGATAATCTCCATCTCAGTGTGAGGAGTGATGAACGTGTATGGAGAGGATAGGAATTGTTAGGACCCATATTTGTAGATTAGTTAGGGACTTAAGCAATACATCTATAATATTCCCTGGTTTTAAGAATGAACAATAAATTTAAAGAATAATCCAGAATAAACTAGAAAATATTTCAAAGGGAATGATAATGAAAACTCAACCTGTCAAAATTTGTGGAATGCAACTAGCATGTTACTTAGAGGAAGATTTGTAGTTAAATGCTTATTTTAGATAAGTGTGTTTTAGTAGCTCAGTTGTGTCCGATTCTTTGTGACCCCATGGACTGTAGCCTACCAGGCTCCTGTGTCCCTGGAATTCTCCAGGCAAGAATACTGGAGTGGTTTGCCATTCCTGTTTCCAGGGGATCTTCCTGATCTAGGGATCAAATCCAGGTCTCCCACATTGCAGGCAGATTATTTACCATCTGAGCCACCAGGGAAGCCCACAAGGTTTACAATGAATGTTCTAAGTTTCCTACTTGAAAAATGTAGAAAAACAAGAGCAAATCAAGTGCAAACTAAGAAGAAGAAAAGTGTTAGTTGCTCAGTTGTATCTGACTCTTTGCAATCCCATGGACTGTAGCCCACTATGCTCTTCTATCTATGGAATTCTCCAGGCAAGAATACTGGAGTGGGTTCTTTACCGTCTAAGCCACTAAGAAGAAGAAGAAGAAGAAGAAAGTATTTTATAAAAATACAAGCAAAAACCAATAAAATATAAAGTGGACGAACAATAGAGAAATTTAACAAAGAAACAAAAGCCAAAAACTAGTTCTTCAAGAAGATTAGGAAAATCAATAAAACTCCCTAACAAACAGCTCAAAAGAAAAAGAGGGGATCCCCTCCCACAAATTATCAATACCAAAAATTGAAAATAGGACATCACTGAAAGAAAAATAAAGAGATGTTATAAATAACTTTATGCTGGTAATTTTGATGTTCAGGTAAAATGAGTAAATTCTTTGGTAGACACATACTATTAAAACTGATACAAGAAGAAGCAATCTCTGAATAGCTTCATATCAATGAAAGAAATTGAATTTGTAATTAATCACCAGAAAAACGCCAGGATCCTTTGTCAGGATCCTTTCCCCCTCTTATCTATTATCTGTTTATCTGTCTCCTGTTTGTCTGTTGGTCTGTCTCTTCACCCATTAATCAATCCATTCATTCTCACTGTCTTTAATGCATTCATGTGTATTTACCCTACACATTTTCTTTTCCTTCTCCTTTCTTTTCTTGAGATATCTATAGCTATATGTCTCTCTATGCAGATACACACACTCACACAAACACACACATGCACAAAGTTCTCCATATCTCCTGGTTCTGCATTTATGGATACAGCCAACCATGGATTGAAAATATATAAAAAAAAAATCTGAAAAGTTCTAAAAAGCAAAACTTGAATTTGCTGCATGCCAGCAACAATTTACATTATCATTTCCATTTTATTTACTAGTCATGTGGCATACTGTATTAGGTATTATAAGTCAAGAAGCAACAGTTAGAACTGGACATGGAACAGTAGACTGGTTCCAAATTGGGAAAGGAGTACATGAAAGCTGTATATTGTCACCCTGCTTATTTAACTTATATGCAGAGTATATCATGAGAAATGCTGGGCTGGAGGAAGCACAAGCTGGAATCAAGATTGCTGGGAGAAATATCAATAACCTCAGATATGCAGATGACACCACCCTTATGGCAGAAAGTGAAGAGGAACTAAAGAGCCTCTTGATGAAAGTGAAAGAAGAGAGTGAAAAAGTTGGCTAAAAGCTCAACATTCAGAACACTAAGATCATGGCATCTGGTCCCATCACTTCATGGCAAATAGATGGGGAAACAGTGGAAACAGCGTCAGACTTTATTTTTTGGGGCTCCAAAATCACTGCAGATGGTGACTGCAGCCATGAAATTAAAAGACACTTACTCCTTGGAAGAAAAGTTATGACCAATCTAGACAGCATATTAAAAAGCAGAGACATTACTTTGCCAACAAAGGTCTGTCTAGTCAAGGCTATGGTTTTTCCAGTAGTCATGTATGGGTGTGAGAGTTGGACTATAAACAAAGCTGAGCACTAAAGAATTGATGCTTTTGAACTGTGGTGTTGGAGAAGACTCTTAAGAGTCCCGTGGACTGCAAGGAGATCCAACCAGTCCATCCTAAAGGAGATCAGTCCTGAATATTCATTGGAAGGACTGATGCAGAAGCTGAAACTCCAATACTATGACCACCTGATGGAATTAACTGACTCATTTGAAAAGACCCTGATTCTAGGAAAGATTGAAGGCAGGAGGAGAGGGGGATGACAGAGGCTGAGATGCTTGGATGGCATCACCAACTCAATGGACATGAGTTTGAATAAACTCTGGGAGTTGGTGATGGACAGGGAGGCCTGGGGTGCTGCAGTCCATGGGGTCACAAAGAGTCGGACACGACTGAGCGACTGAACTAAACTGAGGTATTAAGTAATCCAGAGATAATTTTAAGTATACAGGTGGTGTATACAGGATGCAAACAGGATGCCATTTTATAAAAGGGGCATGAGTATCCTGGGATTATGGTATCTGTGGAGGTCCTAGAACCAAACCCCAGAGATACTGAGGGATTGCCCGCCACCCCGACTCATATATGAGAACATTCCCAATAGGAGAACTTTATGTCTTAGAAGCAACCCTGGAAGTTTAATATCATCTATGTTCCAGTGGTCATGTATGGATGTGAGAGTTGGACTGTGAAGAAAGCTGAGTGCTGAAGAATTGATGCTTCTGAACTGTGGTGTTGGAGAAGACTCTTGAAAGTCCCTTGGACTGCAAGGAGATCCAACCAGTCCATTCTGAAGGAGATCAGCCCTGGGATTTCTTTGGAAAGAATGATGCTAAAGCTGAAACTCCAGTACTTTGGCCACCTCATGCCAAGAGTTGACTCACTGGAAAAGAATCTGATGGTGGGAGAGATTGGGGACAAGAGGAGAAGGGGACGACAGAGGATGAGATGGCTGGATGGCATCACTGACTCGATGCACATGAGTCTGGGTGAACTTTGGGAGTTGGTGATGGACAGGGAGGCCTGGCGTGCTGCGATTCATGGGGTCGCAAAGAGTTGGACACAACTGAGCGACTGAACTGAACTGAACTGACTGATGTTGTATTTTGTTCTTTATTTTTCCTTTCCTCCTTCCTTTTTGCCCCTCTCTTCCCTTCTCCCCATGTTCTCTGTTTGTCTCTTCTTTTTGTGGGAATAAACACTCTGGGATTCTGGTATGCAAGAATTTCTAGCTAATTACATTTCAGTTTTCTAAGAGAGCTATATATTATATGGTATGTGCTGTTTCATCAATTTATTTAACCATAGATTTTTTTTTTGAGGGGACATTTTGTGGAAACAGTTTTATATGGAAAAAATTGGGACATTCTGCTGTATTTTATTAAAAATTCCATTCTCTTTGCTTTTAATATATTTTCAATAATAAAAGCAAAGTAAATGTTCATTATAAATGACACTTTTACAAATGTATGAATTTAAAAGTTAACAGTTCTCTTATATTTTAACTAAATGGATGCTCCATGAAGGAGAGGGCCATGTCTGTCTGAGTCATTGTTATATCCTCCTGTCCAGCACATTGCTGGGTACTGAGTAGGCCCTAAGTAAATATGTGTTGCATTTTCTAAACTGGCACAAACATATAAGGCATGTCTATTAATCAGAAGCTAAAATATATTTGCAACTATTCTACATTTACATGTGGTATAGTTCTTAATCAGTGACTCACAATGAATTCATAGTCAGTCTATGTAATATGAAAGTCCCTGCTTAACATAGATGTAATCCAAGGCTTTAGCCTGAATTTTTGTAAGAATTTATGAATATATTCTCAGAAGCAATGGACTACTCAGAATCTCCCTCCCCATAAAATAGCATTACTAATATAGTGACCCAGGATTCTATTTTATGCAACAGTTTTAGGTTCACCTGCTATTTCTCTGCATCATTCATGCTACAGGCAGTGGTAACTCTTCTGTCTTTCAGGAAAAATATTACAGACTTTCAAATCACAGACCTAAATAATTGCTGTTCTGTCTATAGGGGGAATCAGTGTTGGCAGCTGCCTTCTAATTTAAAAACCACATTACCCTGTACTACTGTCTATGGCAAATCATAATTTGAATTTATCTTGGTAACTAGTTCTTTAAATTTGAAAACAAATTCATGGAAGCTATTAAATGTTCAAATAGCATGGCAGACAGTACAACAGAAATCAATCTAAAAAAAAACCAAAATCTGGATTCTGCAGTTCCTTGCGGGGGGCACAGGTTCGATCCTGTCTTGAGGAACTAAGATACCACATATTATGCAATACAGCCACAAGTTAAAAAACAGTCTAGAGACCCAGACCCATATATCTCCCCCTTTCCAGATGCAAATGCTCTAACAATTTCCTGTGTTTCATTCCAGAATATTTTGATGACAAATATTAGCTTCCAAGATTGTTTTTTAGGAGAGAGTTAAACAGAGACATGTAGCTGCTGCTGCTGCTGCTAAGTCGCTTCCGTCGTGTCCGACTCTGTGCGACCCCATAGATGGCAGCCCACCGGCTCCTCCGTCCCTGGGATTCTCCAGGCAAGAATACTGGAGTGGGTTGCCATTTCCTTCTCCAGTGCATGAAAGTGAAAAGTGAAAGTGAAGTCGCTCAGTTGTGCCCAACTCTTAGCGACCCCATGGACTGGAGCCTACCAGGCTCCTCCATCCATGGGATTTTCCAGGCAAGAGTACTGGAGTGGGGTGCCATTGCCTTCTCCAAGACATGTAGAGAAAGCATGTAACACAAGGTCATTAAAAAAAGAAAAAAGAGAAAGAAAATAGTCCTCTTGATTCCATATGGGCTTCCCTGGTGGCTCAGACAGTAAAGAATCTTGCCTGCAACGCAGGAGACACAGGTTCGATCCTTGGATCGGGAAGATCCCCTGGAGAAGTAAATGGCAACCCTCTCTAGTACAATTGCCTAGAGAATTCCATGGACAGAGGAGCCTGGTGTGCTACAGTCCATGGGGTTGCAAAGAGTTGGACATGACTGAGTGACTAACACACATAGATTACATGTATCAAAATGGGAAATAGAGATTAAAATACACACATGCATTTGCACCCCAGGCCTCCTACTTTCCATCTTCTCCATGGTGTTGCTGACAATCCCAGCCTATCTTTTGTGACTGGGAAAGTGTGGAATGGATGGTTTCTTGGCTATTGCCCTGGTGGTCCGTCATTTGAACACCCCTCCTAAGAAGGAGCCATGTTAAAAAAAAATTCCCTACTTCACTGGTAACCGCCTTGCTTTTTTGTTTTTTAAATGGATAAAGATATTCTCAAAATGATAATGGCAGGTGGGTGATACTGATTTGGAACCGGGCAAGTCTGTGTGGACTTTCTTTAAACCAGTTCATAATGGGAGCACTTTATCTCCCAGGGGGCGTTTGGCAATGTGTCTGGAAACATTGTCGACTGTCATGACTGGGGGTGGGTGAGTGTTGCTGGCCCCACGTGGGCAGAGGCCAGGGATGCTGCACATCCTTTGAGGCAGAGGACAGCCTCTCCAAACAAACAGTCATCCAGTTTAGGATGCAATACTGCTAAAGTCGAAGAACTCTACTTTAATTTAGCTGTCTTGCCATTTTTTCTTTTGGGGACAATAATTTTCATTCAGAGAAACAACTCAAAATAAGCAATCATGTCAACAGCAATAAAATTCTCTGCAGTTTTCTACTGGGTTTACAGTTCAGGTTCTTGAACCTCAGAATATAATGGGAGAGTTTGGTGTCTTACTAGTTCATCCAGAAAATAATTTTTCTTATAGCATTATCTACCCTTAGCCTTTTCTCCCTTTTTTTTTTTTTATATCTTTTCTGATTATATTGCCAATGGGAAAAAGCCCAACATATTGCAGGGAGATGAAACTTGAGTAGTAAAGAATAATAGCAAATAACTATTCTATATCAGTTCGAAAAATACTAAAAAAATAGAGAGCATGTCCCTTGTTCATTTTCCTTTGCTGAGCTTTATTACCAGCTACTTTTAAACTTGTTCTAACCAGAATCTTTACACAGATACCCTATTTCAGTTAAAACTTGCTACATAAAATCCCTCTTAGGGTGAAGCCTGACCACTGTGTTCTGGTGGGATAATTGTATTTAATCTGCTCATTTCTGAATGTCATCACAGATTAAAGCGTGTAAAAAATCAAATACTGTTAGGTTGCGTTGACTCTGGGTTAGAAGATGTTTGACCCATAGTAAATCCTGCCTTTGCTTCATTTTGGAGCATTTTGTTGGCCTAAAGAAAAGTGTGGAATATTGAACATCTAAAGTTAGGGAAGCTAATTAGGTTGTTGGATCTGGAATAAAGTGGTTTAGATGGTGTGGAATACAGCCCCTTAAGCTGTTGATGAGGAAGTGGAGACTCCAACAGGTAAGTGGCTGGCCCTGGGTCACAGGTCAGTGGGGATCTTGAGGCTAGAGTTCAGCTCCCCTGCACTCCCCCACCTCATCTGAGTCCACTGCTCTTTTGGTGCTATTTCTGTGCAGCAATTCATGATTATCACCATGTGACCAGAGCTGCCCAAAGTGAAATATGTCCAGGCCAGACCATAATATCTTGTATATATTCATCATTTTAGACTATTCAAGCTACGTTCACATAGTGTATTATCTCACATCAGAAACAAACTTATTACATAAACAGAATAAGAATTATCTCAGTTGATCAGAAGAAAATGGATATACTAAGTAATGTATGTGAAAGTGAAAGTGGCTCAGTCGTGTCTGACTCTTTGCAACTTGAATTCTCCGGGCCAGAACACTGGAGTGGATAGCCTTTCCCTTCTCCAGGGGATCTCCCCAACCCAGGTCTTCTGGATAGCAGGCAGATTCTTTACCAGCTGAGCCACAAGGGAAGCCCAAGGATACTGGAGTGGGTAGCCTATCTCTTCTCTAGTGGATCTTCCTGACCCAGGAATTGAACTGGGGTCTCCTGTATTGCAGGCAGATTCTTTACCACCTGAGCTATTGGGGAAGCCCTTTATTTAATTTATGTGAAGCCCTTAATTTAATTTATTTAATTTATGTGAAGTTAAATAATAATAAGACATAGACCTAGACGTCCCAGTTCAGGTCTCTCCTCTCCAGTTCCCTGCAGGTTTGTTATAGAGGCAAATCATTCTGCACTGGTATGAAAATAGCCACTCTCTTTTGGTTGCATACGGTGTTTCTGCTACTGTGCAAACTGTGTATGTGAGCCCATTTATCTTACACAATAGCTCTAAAAGGTTTGATTTTTCATCTTATTTGCACAATGAATAATTTGAGGTTTAGTTAGGTTTGGTAACCTGCTTAAGTTTACACCATTAATAAGTTTAGACTAAGATTTGTTTCTTTCCAGAGTACATATATGAACAATTATACTGTACTACCAGTGTTGTTCAGTTTGATTTTTCCTTTTTTAAAAAAAATATATTTATTTGGCTATGCTAGGTCTTCATTGTGGCACATGGGATTTTTTTTTTTTGTCCAGCACGTGGAATCTTTAGTTGTGGCATGTGGAATCTCAGTTCTTGACCAGGGATTGATAGTGTCTGAAACCTCATTGTGTCACTACTGAGGAGCCTTTAATGGCTCACTCATAACTTAAACACAAGATACTCTCTCTGTTCTCTGCTTTGTTATGCAATTTTGTCTCCTGCCAATCCACCTCTGCTCTGCTCTAGCCACCCTGGGGTTTGGTAGTTTCTCAATGCCGCTTTATGTGGGTGTATTTCCAGTTCTTCAGATTACATCTCTACACTGCCACCCGCCTCCTCATCCAGCCCCAGCCTGGTCCCTATCTAAGTCTTTTTCTTTAAAACTCCCTTCAAGAATATTGCTTCTGAGCTCCCCAAACACTCAAAACATGGTCTGTCATGGCGCCTATCACTGTCGTTGATAACTGACTTTCCTCTCAACTTTTTAAATGAACTATTTGGTAGAAGGCACCATTTCTTATGTGTCTTTATTTCCCCAGTGCTTAGCTCAGATCCTGGCGTATGATGGCAAGCCAATAAAGTTGGATGAGAGTAGTAATATTGCACAAATTTGGGGACTGAATAGATATGGAAAGTAAAGAAGAGAGAAGAGTGAAAGATGATTCCAGGATATCTTCTTTGGGTAACTGGAAAGATCTTTATGGTATTAACTGGAACAAGAGGCTTAAGAGAATGATAATGAATCTGGTTGTGAGAAAGAACATTGGTAAATTTGGGCTTGCTCATGACTAAAGAACAGCAATCTTCAACCAACTAAATATTATGTATCTGGTAGAGTAGTTAGAAATTTAGGTTTCAGGACAAAAAGCTTGAAAAAATTCTGTTATCTTTTGTAATTGTAAAATAAATAGACCTTAAGTTTCTCTTTAATGCATATGTTTACGCAAATGAAAGAGTGGGCTGGCTTGCTTGCTCAGACTGTAGGTTTTCCTCCATTACCTCTTTTGACATTGCTCTTGCAGAAGTAGAAATTGACTCTACACTTTATGAGCAGCTGATCTGCAGCAAGTGAGTACACTTTATGAGTTTGGCTGAAATGGAATGCTGTGTGCAAATGGAATGTCTTTTGGTAGCTAAATGGCTCTTAATAACTGTGTAAATATCATTCATTGAATTAGTGAACTAAGAGTAGTTTGCTTTAAGATGCTTATGCCTTTGGTTTATAAGCCTTATTATCCAAGCAGAAAATTTTTTATGCAACTGGACTCTCTGTTTTTATATTCTAGACTGGGGACCCAGTGTAGACTGGAAACAAAGAACAGAAGATAGAGTCCTGTGATGAATAAACTTGCTTTGTGAGAATTATAGAGATAAAGGAGAAGGGTAGATAGTATACAGTTAACCATTTTGCTTTTTATGGACTGGACCTGCCTGGCTATTTCACTACTATTTTATCTCTGACATGCATGCATATCTTTTGGCAAAATGTAGCCATGAAGATTTTTACTTCCACAAGGATTTTGAAAATACAGAATTTCTCTTTAATTCTCTGGCAGAGGGGCTAGTTAGCAGAGCTTTGTTGTTGCTCCGTTATGTCTGACTCTTTGTGATCCCATGGGCTAGAATTCTCTTAACAGAGAACTTACAGTGAATTCAGTATAAATAGAAGAAAGGTAAGCTCATTGCTGGAAGTAGAACTCTGTCAGGCAAGTGGTAGATAGCAACAATATTTTTGCCTTCCCAGGTCTTCCTGGGAGCACTTCACTGAATGATTAAATACGAATGTTCTGAAATAGGGACCGTTTCTGTTATGGGCTGAATTATGTCCCTGCCAAAAGTCATCTGCTGAAGTCCTGCTTTCAAAATGTGACCGTATTTGGAGATAGGGTCCTTACAGAGGAAATGAGGTTAAAATAAGGTCATTAGAGTAGGTTTTAATCCAATAAAAGAGGAAATTTGGACATAAGCACACGTGGAGGAATGATCAGGTGAAGATACAGGGTGAAGCCAAGGAGAGAGACTTGGAGCAGGCCTGGAGCAGATCCTTCCCTCACAACCCACACAAGGATTCAAGCTGAAGACACTTTCAACTTGGACTTCTCACCTCCAGAAGTGTGAAAAAATGTTTGTCTTGTTTAAGCCACTTGGTCTGTGGCGCCTTGTTGCCGTAGCCCTAGCACACTGGCACAGGGTCTTCTTATCTTTGTATCCTCAGGCCTTAGTGTGCGGCCTGGGATATAGCAAATTCTCAATAAGCATATTTGTATCAAAGGAGTAGGAAGAGATCACGTTGGTCTTTTAAAAAGGGTTAGTGCAACTTGAGGAATAAGCACAATTCACAAATTATTATCCACTTAAAAAAAAAAATCACCCTTCAATCAAGAGATACCACAACTTCAGGTATGTGTTCTCAGAATGGGTCCTGTGTGTTGGCTGTGCTCATTAGAGTGGGCATCGACCCTGCTTTCAAAGAGCTCATGGCCCGGATTTCTTCATCCTGGAAAAGACACAATGAAAGATCTCATGGTAACCTCATCGGCAAAAGTGTCCTCCCTCTTTACTCCTAGTTCTCTCTGTATCAGTAATAGCACTTTTTTTTTTTTGGTGTGTGTGTATGGGGTCATCAATCATTTAATTATAGCCTCATGAACATTTACATTCAAATTTTCCTGTCAGTAGGTAGGGAAGTAGGCTGGCATGGTTGGGGTTCCAGGCCATTGATCAGATAATCATTGGAGTCAACTGGGATTCCACTAGACATTTGTTAGAATCATTTTGGTGTTCTTTTTTTAGACTTGCAGCAAAAAAGAATATTTACACTGTGCATGAACTTTTTACTGGATTCTATGGAGTTGAATGGAGCATAAAATACATAAAGCTGAGTTTAAGTTGGACTAATAATCTTTTCTCATTTTAAGAGCTGGTAAATACTCTTTAGCCATCCGTGGACATGTCAACATTTCAGTCTTGCTTTCTGGGATTGAGAATTATTCTTTGTTGCAACATTCTCAATTTGTTGACTCTTTACAGCTGCTGCAACAACCCTGGGCAGTGAATTTAATTGTGCTGAATCATATCATCTCCTTATTTTCATCAACATTCCTCTTTTGATCCACCATCTCCTGTTCTTTTCTTATGAATGGGGTGCGTATAGTGGGCAGATGTTGAGAGGGCTTGCAGCTTTCCAGTGGCTTTACAGTTTCTCAGTTTTTCTGCCTCGTTTTTTTAAAATTATTTTAATTTTTAAATGAAGGATAATTGCTTTACAGTATTGTGTTGGTTTCTGCCAAGCATCAACATTCCTGCCTCTTGTCTTAACTGCTCTTTCTGTGTATCTCTGTGATTCTTCTCCTAAGCATAATCACTGAAGGAAGTTCTCTGCCCCATGCCCTACTGCTTTGTGTCCTGATCCTGCTACTTTACCTCACTCTCATTCCAGCCCTCCACTTTGGGAATTTCCCCTTGTCTGCTTCATCATCGTCCATCTCCTTTTCTTGTATGTTGTGCATTTCCTTTTTTTTTTTTTTTTTAATGTTGCCAGATATCACACCCTGTTTATATTCTCTGGACTTGCCAGCCCTCTAACATAGCTTACTCTAGAGGCCTGGGCATTGAACAACTGGTTTCATGTACTCCCTGGTCCATTTATTTATTTGTTTCCTTTATAAGTAAAATAGAAGCTTATCCTTTGCATAGGCAGCTTCACTCTTGAAATGGGAAAAAAAATCTACTTTGTGGTAGCACTTTTCAGGAAAACTGTCTTGCTGCTGCTGCTGCTGCTAAGTCGCTTCCGTCGTGTCCAACTCTGTGCGACCCCATAGACGGCAGCCCACCAGGCTCCCCCGTCCCTGGGATTCTCCAAGCAAGAACACTGGAGTGGGTTGCCATTTCCTTCTCCAATGCATGAAAGTGAAAAGTGAAAGTGAAGTCGCTCAGTCATGTCCTACTCTTAGTGACCGCATGGACTGGAGCCTACCAGGCTCCTCCATCCATGGGATTTTCCAGGCAAGAGTACTGGAGTGGGGTGCCATTGCCTTCTCCGGGAAAACTGTCTTATTAACCCACAAAACAAACCTTTTATGGTGTTTCCACATTTTCAAGAATATTTATCCTTCAGTTCAGTTCAGTTGCTCAGTCATGTCCGACTCTTTGTGATCCCCTGAACCACAGCACGCCAGGCCTCCCTGTCCATCACCAACTCCCAGAGTCTACTCAAACCCATGTCTATTGAGTCGGTGATGCCATGAACCATCTCATCCTCTGTCGTCCCCTTCTTCTCCTGCCCTCAATCTTTCCCAGCATCAAATGTGTCAGCTCTTCACATCAGGTGACCAAAGTATTGGAGTTTCAGCTTCAACATCAATCCTTCCAATGAACACCCAGGAATGATCTTCTTTAGGATGGACTGGTTGGATCTCCTTGCAGTCCAAGGGACTCTCAAGAGTCTTCTCCAACACCATAGTTCAAAAGCATCAATTCTTTGGTGCTCAGCTTTCTTCACAGTCCATCTCTCACATCCATACATGACCACTGGAAAAACCGTAGCCTTGACTAGACGGACCTTTGTTGACAAAGTAATGTCTCTGCTTTTTAATATGCTGTCTAGGTTGGTCATAACTTTCCTTTCATTGATAGGTATCAAGTCACACAGATTAATCTGTTTCTAGACCTGCATTTTCCAATGTGTGTTCTAAGAAGTATTAGTTCTTTAATATCCTCCTTAAAAATTATAATCACAGATAATCTCATGCTATTTTCCTCTCTTATTGACTTCAATCCTGATCCAAGAGCACAGAGACTATGCCCTTCTTGTTCTTATAAAAGCGTGTTAACTAATATAGATTGTGGTGAGTAATAAATATGCAATAAAAGTTCATTACATGAGAATTCATAAATAAAGAAATGAACAATAGCCCTGTGAAGTATACAGGGTTTTCAAAGAGGCCAAGATTATTTACTAATATCAGTTCAGTTCAGTTCAGTCACTCAGTCATGCCTGACTCTTTGTGACCCCATGGACTGCAGCACGCCAGGCCTCCCTGTCCATCACCAACTCCCAGAGTTTACCCAAACTCATGTCCATTGAATTGGTGATGCCATCCAACCATCTCATCCTTTGTCATCCCCTTCTTCTCCTGCCTTCAATCTTTCCCAGCATCAGGGTCTTTTCCAATGAGTCAGTTCTTTGCATCAGGTGGCCAAAGTATTAGAGTTTCAGCTTCAACATCAGTCCTTCCAATGAACACCCAGGGCTGATCTCCTTTAGAATGAACTGGTTGGATCTCCTTGCAGTCCAAGGGACTCTCAAGAGTTCTCCAACACCACAGTTCAAAAGCATCAATTCTTTGGTGCCTAGTTTTTTTATAGTCCAACTCTCACATCCATACATGACCACTGGAAAAACCTTAGCTTTGACTAAATGGACCTTTGTTGGCAAAGTAATGTCTCTGCTTTTGAATATGCTATCTAGGTTGGTCATAACTTTTCTTCCAAGGAGTAAGCGTCTTTTAATTTCATGGCTGCAGTCTCCATCTGCAGTGATTTGGGAGCATAATATTGCATACGTGTTAAATGATGAATTAGAATTTAAACTAGAATTTAAGCCTTTGTGACTGATTGTCTGGGGTTCAATTGTGTTCATCTATTGGCTGCTTCCCCCTTCTGCTACATATTTATGTTGAGAAAACTACTAAATAATGAGAGAAAATCCAAGATTAGTCATGGAGCCCAAAGGGTTCAAATAATAGATAAATTTATTATTTTTCAAATGTGAGCAATGAGCAGACCAAGTATATATCTGAGAAATATGTAAACATCAGATTGAAGAAGGCCTTACATGTCAGGATAAAAAATCCAAACTTTGTTTGGAGGTAATTGAGCATTCTTTGAAAGTTTCAGAACAGAGAAATGGTATTTACAAAACAGAACTTATAAGTGAGCAACATGAGGATGGTGTATCAAAGGGGAATGGGAGGACCGTCCACTAAGGGATGTACTGCTGTGATTATATGGTTGGTCAAATCACAACCTTGTACATGATGTTCAAATGGTGAAAGTAGAAGAGTCCAGAACCAGAGATGGTTATCTCTATTTTTCTAGTCCTCTTGCTAACTATCTAAGGTGGTCTCATAATCTCTTCTGAGTTTTTCCAACCACTCAAATAAACAGATTGTACTGGATAATTTCTTAGCTTCTAATTCTAGCACCGATGAAAGTGCCCAGCATATACTATTCAATAAACAAATAATTACTTATTAAATGAATTAGTGAAGAAGAGAATGAATCTTTGACTATATGATGTATTTTCCACCTCTTAATACTTATAGTTCCTTACAGAAGCCTTAAAATTTCAGAAAAGTACAAAGAGACAAAAGTGACACATTATCTCATCATCCTGTTGAACTCTATCAACTATGATGAAGATTCTCATGTACCTCCCTTCCATTTCCTTTTTTCCCTCTATTTTATTTCTTCCACCTCGCCTTCCTAAAAATGTTTGTTTTGACTTTCTTGGGGGTGGTTAATATATTCTCTATGTGAATCATTTGGAAAGCCCAAGAAGGAGAAAATACCTTGTTAGAATAAAAGTGTATATAATAACAGTAACATGCTTCTTTTGTCCCCACCAGGATGTAGAGGGTGGTAGGAGCCAGTCACAGAGCTCTCACCACTGCCCCTCACTCCTGACCACAGGCCCCATCTCTCCATCACAGTGTGCCTGAGAGACTGGTTGAAGGAGGCTACAAGTACACCTAACAATGTACCTTTTCCAAAAATGTAACCAAGCCCCACATCTTCACTTTTCTCAATCACTTCAATTCACCCAAGCCTCTTGGCCCATCTTGCAGCCCCAAGATCCTTATTTGTGTATTCTCAATGTAACCACATTCTCTGATGAGTTCCCATCTCCTTCCCTCCCTGGCTCTTGCTTTGTACATTGTGGAATCAAGGAGTGTGTACAAATCAGGAGAGACTAGGTTTTATTATGGTGACAAATCAAACATACACATGCACACCAACCCAAAATTCTACTGGTTCTCACAAAATGAAAGTTCACTTCTCACTTAATCTTTACGGTCAACATTGGTTGGCAAGGAGTCTGCTCTATATAGTCACCTAGAGAAGAAACTGACAGAGGCTCCAGTTTCCTATCAAAAACAGCTGGAAATAAAGCCATACTCATGCCTTCTCTACACCTTTGTTTTTCTGGTGCCTCATCTTTTTATTATGTTTTATAAATCCTGCTTGGCAAAACTTCCACTGTGATCAAATCCAAGTCTTCACTTAGATAAAGTGTGTGGCCAAACAGCTGAACATGGATAAATAAAAATAAGAAAAAAGGAATGCAAAAAGGCAAAATGATTGTCTGAGGATTTCTTACAAATAGCTGAGAAAAGAAGAGAAGCAAGAGGCAAAGGAGAAAAGGAAAGATACACCCATCTGAATGCAGAGTTCCAGGGAACAGCAAGGAAAGATAAGAAAGCCTTTTAAAGTGAACAGTGCAAAGAAATAAATTAAAAAAAATAGAAATCATTCCAATCATCTTTTCTGACCACAATGCAGTAAGATTAGATCTCAATTACAGGAGAAAAACTATTAAAAATTCCAACATATGGAGGCTGAACAACACGGTGCTGAATAACCAACACATCACGGAAGAAATCAAAAAAGAAATCAAAATTTGCATAGAAACGAATGAAATGAAAACACAACAACCCAAAACCTGTGGGACACGGTAAAAGCAGTCCTAAGGGGAAAGTTCATAGCAATATAGGCACACCTCAAGAAACAAGAAAAAAGTCAAATAAATAACCTAACCCTACACCTAAAGCAACTAGAAAAGGAAGAAATGAAGAACCCCAGGGTTAGTAGAAGGAAAGAAATCTTAAAACTTAGAGCAAAAATAAATGCAAAAGAAACAAAAGAGACCATAGCAAAAATCAACAACACCAAAAGCTGGTTCTTTGAAAGGATAAATAAAATTGACAAACCATTAGCCAGACTCATCAAAAAACAAAGGGAGAAAAATCAAATCAATAAAATTAGAAATGAAAATGGAGAGATCACAACAGACAACACAGAAATACAAAGGATCATAAGAGAGTACTATCAACAATTATATGCCAATAAAATGGACAACGTGGAAGAAATGGACAAATTCTTAGAAAAGTACAACTTTCCAAAACTTGACCAGGAAGAAATAGAAAATCTTAACAGACCCATCACAAGCACGGAAATTGAAACTGTAATCAAAAGTCTTCCAGCAAACAAAAGCCCAGGTCCAGACGGCTTCACAGCTGAATTCTACCAAAAATTTAGAGAAGAGCTAACACCTATCCTGCTCAAACTCTTCCAGAAAATTGCAGAGGAAGATAAACATCCAAACTCATTCTACGAGGCCACCATCACCCTAATACCAAAACCTGACAAAGATCCCACAAAAAAAGAAAACTACAGGCCAATATCACTGATGAACATAGATGCAAAAATCCTTAACAAAATTCTAGCAATCAGAATCCAACAACACATTAAAAAGATCATACACCATGACCAAGTGGGCTTTATCCCAGGGATGCAAGGATTCTTCAATATCCGCAAATCAATCAATGTAATACACCACATTAACAAACTGAAAAATAAAAACCATATGATTATCTCAATAGATGCAGAGAAAGCCTTTGACAAAATTCAACATCCATTTATGATAAAAACTCTCCAGAAAGCAGGAATAGAAGGAACATACCTCAACATAATCAAAGCTATATATGACAAACACACAGCAAATATTATCCTCAATGGTGAACAATTGAAAGCATTTCCTCTAAAGTCAGGAACAAGACAAGGGTGCCCACTTTCACCATTACTATTCAACATAGTTTTGGAAGTTTTGGCCACAGCAATCAGAGCAGAAAAAGAAATAAAAGGAATCCAAATTGTAAAAGAAGAAGTAAAACTCTCACTATTTGCAGATGACATGATCCTCTACATAGAAAACCCTAAAGACTCCATCAGAAAATTACTAGAACTAATCAATGACTATAGTAAAGTTGCAGGATACAAAATCAATACCCAGAAATCCCTTGCATTCCTATACACTAATAATGAGAAAACAGAAAGAGAAATTAAGGAAACAATTCCATTCACCATTGCAACGGAAAGAATAAAATACTTAGGAATATATCTACCTAAAGAAACTAAAGACCTTTATATAGAAAACTATAAAACACTGGTGAAAGAAATCAAAGAGGACACTAATAGATGGAGCAATATACCATGTTTATGGATTGGAAGAATCAATATAGTGAAAATGAGTATACTACCCAAAGCAATTTATAGATTCAATGCAATCCCTATCAAGCTACCTACAGTATTCTTCACAGAGCTAGAACAAATAATTTCACAATTTGTATGGAAATACAAAAAACCTCGAATAGCCAAAGCGATCTTGAGAAAGAAGAATGGAACTGGAGGAATCAACCTACCTGACTTCAGGCTCTACTACAAAGCCACAGTTATCAAGACAGTATGGTACTTGCACAAAGACAGAAATATAGATCAGTGGAAGAAAATAGAAAGCCCAGAGATAAATCCACGCACATATGGACACCTTATCTTTGACAAAGGAGGCAAGAATATACAATGGATTAAAGACAATCTCTTTAACAAGTGGTGCTGGGAAATCTGGTCAACCACTTGTAAAAGAATGAAACTACAACACTTTCTAACACCATACACAAAAATAAAATGGATTAAAGATCTCAATGTAAGACCAGAAACTATAAAACTCCTAGAGGAGAACATAGGCAAAACACTCTCTGACATACATCACAACAGGATCCTCTATGACCCACCTCCCAGAATATTGGAAATAAAAGCAAAAATAAACAAATGGGACCTAATTAACCTTAAAAGCTTCTGCACATCAAAGGAAACTATTAGCAAGGTGAAAAAACAGCCTTCAGAATGGGATAAAATAATAGCAAATGAAGCAACTGACAAACAACTAATCTCGAGAATATACAAGCAACTCCTACAGCTCAACTCCAGAAAAATAAATGACCCAATCAAAAAATGGGCCAAAGAACTAAATAGACATGTCTCCAAAGAAGACATACAGATGGCTAACAAATACATGAAAAGATGCTCAACATCATTCATTATCAGAGAAATGCAAATCAAAACCACTATGAGGTACCATTTCACACCAGTCAGAATGGCTGCGATCCAAAAGTCTACAAGTAATAAATGCTGGAGAGGGTGTAGAGAAAAGGGAACCCTCTTACACTGTTGGTGGGAATGCAAACTAGTACAGCCACTATGGAGAACATTGTGGAGATTCCTTAAAAAACTGGAAATAGAACTGCCTTATGATCCAGCAATCCCACTGCTGGGCATACACACTGAGGAAACCAGAAGGGAAAGAGACACGTGTACCCCAATGTTCATCGCAGCACTGTTTATAATAGCCAGGACATGGAAGCAACCTAGATGTCCATCAGCAGATGAATGGATAAGAAAGCAGTGGTACATATACACAATGGAGTATTATTCAGCCATTAAAAAGAATTCATTTGAATCAGTTCTAATGAGGTGGATGAAACTGGAGCCTATTATACAGAATGAAGTAAGCCAGAAAGAAAAACACCAATACAGTATACTAACGCATATATATGGAATTTAGAAAGATGGTAACAATAACCCTATGTACGAGACAGCAAAAGAGACACTGATGTATAGAACAGTCTTATGGACTCTGTGGAAGAGGGAGAGGGTGGGAAGATTTGGGAGAATGGCATTGAAACATGTAAAATATCATGTATGAAACGAGTTGCCAGTCCAGGTTCGATGCACGATACTGGATGCTTGGGGCTAGTGCACTGGGACGATCCAGAGGAATGGTATGGGGAGGGAGGAGGGAGGAGGGTTCAGGATGGGGAACACATGTATACCTGTGGCAGATTCATTTTGATATTTGGCAAAACTAATACAATATTGTAAAGTTTAAAAATAAAATAAAATTAAAGAAAAGAAATAGAAGGAAAACAATACAATGGAAAGACTAGAGATCTCTTAAAGAAAATTAGAGATACTAAGGGAATATTTCATGTAAAGATAGGCACAATAAAGGATAGAAGTGATATGGACCTAACAGAAGCAGAAGATATTAAGAAGAGGTGGCAAAAATACACAGAAGAACTATACAAAAAAATCTTCACGACCCAGATAACTATGATGGTGTGATCACTCACCTAGAGCCAGGCATCATGGAATGTGAAGTCAAGTGGGCCTTAAGAAGCATCACTACGAACAAAGCTAGTGGAGATGATGGAATTCTGGCTGAACTATTTCTAATCCTAAAAGATTATGTTGTGAAAGGCATGTACTCAATATGCTAGCAAGTTTGGAAAACTCAGCAGTGGCCACAGGACTGGAAAAGATCAGTTTTCATTCCAATCCCAAAGAAAGGCAATGCCAAAGAAGGTTCAAACTACCTCACAATTACATTCATTGCACATGGTAGCAAAGTAATACTCAAAATCCTTCAAGCTAGGCTTCAGCAGTGTGTGAACCAAGAACTTCCAGATGTACAAGCTGGTTTTAGAAAAGGCAGAGGAACCAGAGATCAAATTGCCAACATCCATTGGATCATAGAAAAAGCAAGAGAAATCCAGAAAAACATCTACTTTGCTTCATTGACTACGCTAAAGCCTTTGACTGTGTAGATCACAACAAACTCTGGATAATTCTTAAAAAGATGAGAATACCAGACCATCTTACCTGCCTCCTGAGAAATCTGTATGCAGGTCAAGAAGCAACAGTTAGAACAGGACATGGAAAAGCAGACTGGTTCCAAATTGGGAAAGGAGTACATCAAGGCTGCATATTGTCACCCTGCTTATTTAGCTTATTTGCAGAGTACATCATGCAAAATGCTGGTCTGGATTAATCACAAGCTGGAATCAAGATTGTTAAGAGAAATATCAATAACCTTAGATATGCAGATGACACCACCCTTATGGGAGAAAGTGAAGAGGAATTTGAGTCTCTTGAAAGAGCAGCGTGAAAAAAGCTGGATTAAAACCCAACTTTCAAAAAACAGATCATGGCATCTGGTCCCATTACTTATTGGCAAATGGTTGGAGAAACAATGGAAACAGAGACAGACTTTATTTCGTTAGGCTCCAAAATCACTATGGATGGTGACTGCAGCCATAAAATTGAAAGATGCTTGCTCCTTGAGAAAAAAACAATGACAAAAGCGATGACCTAGACAGCATATTAAAAAGCAGAGACATCACTTTGCCTACAAAGGTTCGTATAGTCAAAGCTATGGTTTTTCCAGTAGCCATGTACATATGTGAGAGCTGGACAATAAAAAAGGCTGAGTGCTGACAAATTGATGCCTTCAAACTGTGGTGTTGGAGAAGACAAGAGAGTCCCTTGGACAGCAAGGAGATCAAACCAGTCAGTCCTAAAGGAAATAACCCTGAATATTCATTGGAAGGGCGAAGGCAAAACTCTAATACTTTGGCCACCTGATGTGAAGAACCTACTCCTCAGAAAAGACCTTGATGATGGGAAAGATTGAAGGCAGGAGGAGAAGGGGATGACAGAAGGTCAGATGGTTGGATAGCATCACCGGCTTAATGGACATGAGTTTGAGCAAGCTCAGGAAGTTGATAATAGACAGGGAAACCTTGTGTCCTGCAGTCCATGGGGTAGCAAAGAGTTGAATGTAACTGAGGGGTTAAACAACAGCAAGAGGAAAGTAGTACTCATTCAGTACCTATGGGAACAACATCTCACATTCAACAATTTTCTAGTCATTTACTCTCTCTCCATTAGAAGACTGTTTTACAGCATCCAGTTAGTCCTCAGACTTGCAGTCCCCTTCACAGTCTCAGCCAATGATCTATCCCTTGATTTAGGGTCAGAATAGTAGTAACCAAAAAAGTACCCCCCTGATCATCCGTCAGCAAGTATGCCAACTTCACGTACTCTGTAGTCTTATCTGAGAAAATGGGCTCAGGATCACCTTCTCAAGGAAGTTGCTCCTGAAGTTGTCCCCTTTCTCTCCTGCATCAATGCCATTTCCTCCTTCTGCAGGACCATTCCTGTCAGTACGTCCACATGCCCTAAAACTTCTTTATGGTGGACTTTGCTGGCTTGTAGTTACAAATCTTGAAATCTTAACAGTACATTGACTTATTTCTTTCCTATACAACATCAGATAGTGTTCGACAGCTCTTCAGGGTGGCTCTCCCCCCATGAGGGTGACATGAGGATTCTGGGTCCTTTACCTTGTGAGATCACCATCTCAATGCAAGGCTCTAGGGCCCCCATGGCTGGGAAAAGAGAAGGGAAAGGGGAGCATGCAGAGTTGGGAAAAGAAAATTTGAAGAACAACATTCAGATTTTTTTTCCAGGAAAATAATGCTGCTTTAGAGATAAACATTTTAAAGTCTAAAATATTTTAAATTTAACCCTTTACTGTCCACTATGTTAGATTTCACCTACCACTGATAAATAAAACAAGAATGATGATCTCCTTTGCATGTGGTGAACATATTAATGGAATTTTCTCTTTGGTTGTGTGTGTGTGTTCTCCATAAAATCTATAACAGTATACTTATCTTCTATTAATACTTGGGATAGCAAAGATGATTTCATTTAGTAAATATGCAGTTGAGAGGGACGGATTGTTTATCTGGGTTAAATTTCCTTTTCAGACTTCTCTGAACTCATATATGACAGGAAATTATTTGCTGTCTATATTGTCAGAGTGAGGAATATATGTATGTGTTTATGCTTGTGCATACTGGCTTGGGATTTTTAATAGGTATTCAGGGCTTCCCTGGTAGCCCAGCTAGTAAAGAATCCACCTACAATGCTGGAGACCCCAGTTTGGTTCCTGGGTTGGGAAGATCTCCTGGAGAAGGGATAGGCTACCCACTCCAGTATCCTTGGGCTTCCGTGGTGGCTTAGTCAGTAAAGAATTTGCCTGCAATATAGGAGACCTGGGTTTTATCCCTGGGTTGGGAAGATCCCCTGTAGGAGGGCATGGCAACCCATTCCAGTATTTTTGCCTGGAGAATCCCCAAGGACAGAGGAGCCTGGTGGGCTACAGTCCATGGGTCGCAAAGAGTCAGACATGTCTAAGCAACTAAGCACAGCACATGTCACGCCAGACTAGTCTTTGGTTTTAAGAATCTAGCTGCATATGACCTTCAAAATTGACAGAACTAATAAAGAAGCGTATGGTACATGATTTCCTTTTGTTACATAAACCACTCCAAAACTCAGTGGCTTAAGACTCTTAAGTTTATTTCGTTTATGACTCTGTGGGTTCGTTTATTCTTTTAGTCTCACTGGGCCAAGTCATGTGTCTGCAGGCAGTTGTCTTTCAGCTAGGTGGGTCTGCTTCTGAGGGTGGTGGCTGGCTTAGACTGGGTGACAGTAGAGAGGGCTAAGCCAGTGTCTCTCATCTTCCTCGTATAGCCCACAAGGAAGTGGGAAGGACCCTAAGAAAGAAAGTGGAAGAGTGCAGGTGTTTGGACCCAAGGCATGGAACTGAAATGTTCTTAGCTCTGTTGCATTCTGTTGGCCAGACAAACATGACATGAGGCCATATTCAAGAAATGTGGGAATAGATTCTCACTCTTTGTGGCAAGAGCTGCAAAGTCAAGTGCAAATGGATATAGGAAAAGGAAGAAAAATGATCTATGGCCACTTAGTAATCTACCACATAGGACAGACACTTGAGAAGTGGAGCCTGAGATCATTGAAATTGGTCCCGTCACCTAGTACTAGCCAGGGAGAAGAACAAAAATCAGAAATAAGTTTTGGAAAACAAGGCTTCCTAAATGTTTCTCCATTGCTTGCCCAGCTCTGCTGTCACTATTAAATACAGAGCTTTAAGAATTTTGAGCTCATTTATTTTCCTGTGGAAATAGTTTTTCTGAAAAAAGGAAGTGTGTTGATTGCATTGAGAAGGACCAGCATCTTGTCCCCATGGTAACAGCATCTCTAATCCTCGAAGTGTTTGCCACCTGGTGTTTTGAGGCCCAATAGCCCATATAGTACTGCGTTATATAACATAAGGAAGGAATCTGCACACACTGCACGTACAAGGACAGTGGGCTCACAGGTGCAATTTGGTATCAGATCAGAATTATGGCCTATGAAATAATAAGAATATGGTTAAATTGCTGAAACATTAATAATAATACAAGTAATCTTTTTTTGTCAGAGATACTTGGATAACTGTTACCTTAAAAATATTCTTTTCCAACAACATAGGAATAGATTATGTTTTAATGCTTTTAAGTACACTGTGGCATCAAGCTTACATGTTCCATGTGCTAATACACAGGAACATATACACACATGTGCATGCACATAATTGTTGATTTCTAAATTTAAACAGAAGTGATAGCAACTGTAAAGGCCTGTTATTAGTTACTGAAATACTTCAAAGGATGACTCTTGTCCTGACTTACGATGTTCTTTTAAAAAAGATGTTTAAGAAATATAATGTCCAAGTCATAAGATACTTGTGTGGGTGGTTATTCTTCCACAGTAATTGTTCATTCTCCAAAACCCTTATCTTAGTAGGTGTCATCAGGGCTTTTAAAAATTAGAATTTAGAGTCAAAACAAGCTACACCTCTATGTAGTGATTTTGAGCATATAAATGATAGATTTAAGATCTATCTGTGTCTGTGACTTTTGTTAAGATGCACAGGAACTATGAAAGAGCAGATCTCTGCTCACAGTAGTAGTTGAATGGCTGCCGTTGCTGCTAAAACTGTAAAGCAATTTTCTGTTGTAAGACCCATAGTGATAGAATTCAGGAAAGGTGGATTCCTAGGGGGATTGACGAGGCGACGTGTGTGGGATAGTTTTAAATGAGTCACTGGGCAGGATTGGAGGCATTCTTCAGATTAGAGATAAAAACTCTGCTTGGGAAGTCGGACATGGGCTTTGAACTGAGAAGAGACAGATCTTCTGGACCCAGGGAGGGATCCTGTGATGATGCTTTTCACCTGAAGGGGATATAGAAAGCTTGGAAACTAGATCCTGATACTAACTGCAAATAGTAGGTTAAGACTGGCCTTTCATTAGCTGCTGTAGTAATTAAAGAAGTCAGTGGAGGCAACACATTTTAAAAACTGTAAACCAGTGCACAAAGCTCTTTCCTATTCACTGGGGGCCCGAAGGGGGAGAAGTGAGTTAGAAGGTGGGCAGAGTGTTAAAAAAGAAAACACTGATATGTGCTTCCCTTCCCCAAGCTGCAGAAAAGCCAGCTCCCACAGGGCTTAAAGATACGGGTCTGAAGAAGGGAATACTGAATGGAAGATAGAAACCAGGGAGTCTATGTACCTTCAGTGTGCCTCTCAGGTCACTTGACAACTGAGTGTTGGTTATCTTTGGAGAGGGACTTTATGCTCAGGAGAGATTTCCCTTATACTTGGGCTCCTTAGAATTCCTTAGATTCTCATTTATAATCCATCCTACATAACCTTATGAGTTTCTATCCTCCATAGGTCATTTATTCCTCATAGTCACTCTAGGATGAATATATTTATGAGTTGCCCATCCCAAAATAAAAAACCCAGAAAGCTCTAAATTGGAAAGTTCTTTTTGTAATTTTGGTAACAACACCAGATTTGAACCACCATAAAACTAGTATTAATAACTTTTATTTTTCTCATCTAGTAGGTTATCAATACATCATTTTGCTGAAGGTTATCAATATGTTTGCTTACTAACTGCTGTCTCATACATTATGGGTATTGCATAAAATTCAGTATATGTACTACATTATATAATAAAAAACTCTGAAATCTGGTCCTAAGGACATCAGGTAAGAGATTGCAGACATGTATTATCTCTAGATTAAAGATGGAAACTGAGGTTCAGGGAGGCTAAGTGCTTGGCTTAAGGTTACATAACCAGAAAGCAATGGCTTTCAACTCAGGTACACTGGAATGGTGGTTTCTTTTATAGCCAAACTGTTAACCAGTTTCAATGAATTCTTTGTTTTGGAGTCAGAGCATTATTTTGACGCACCACTTTTATTTATTTATTTATTTTTTGATGCACCAATTTTAAAAGAATAATGAAAGATGTCTTTGAGAGCTGCAGCCTTAGGCAAGCACTCACCATCAGTCCATCACTCACAGTGTAAAGGTGGAGAAACCTACCATGGTTCTTTCAGTTTGCAGAAGCCTGTTCATTCCATACACCTCTTTAGTATTAGTCACTGAATGACAGACTGGCTTCCTGTCCTCCCAAGCTAAATGTCTTCTAGGCAATACAAAAAAACACGGCGAGGACAAAGCAAGTTCCAAATACTAACCCCGTGAGGTCTTAATCTTGTAATCATTGTCAGTCTTTCCAGACCTCAGTTCTTCATCTCTGTCTGTTTCTATATGTATTCTTTTCTTTTTTCCTTTTACACAGTCTGGGAAAGAATGTTTCTGATGCCAACTCCGTTCTTTACCTGTTTCCTTTTAAGGACAGATGTTTCCTTTTCTCCTGATCGTGTGCCAGTTTTGGTAGATCAGGTGATTTAGTGGTGCAGAGTCAAGATTACATGATTATGGCTATATTTATTTTATAAATGGAAAAGTGTATGAGGCAGATATCATCTATTTTAGCTAGGGCTGATGTAACAAAATACAATAGACTGGATGGTTTAAACCACGGACATTTCTCTCGGTTATTGCTGCTGGGGAGACCAATATCAAGGGGCCAGCATATTTGTTCTTGGTGAGGACCCTCTTCCTGGTTTTCATTGCATGGCCATCCCTCTGTTCTTTCTTATAAGAACACTAATCCTGTCATGGGGGCCGCACCCTCATGACCTCCTCTCAACTTGATTACTCCAAAGGTTTTACTTCCAAATACCACTACACTGGACTTAATAGCTTCAACATATGGATTTTGGGTGGGGGGAACACAATTCAGTTTACTAAAACATTTATTTACTGCAGTCACATTCTTTTAATATTTAAAAATTCTACATGGATGTATACTTAGTACTGGATTGGCAATAGGAAAAAGTTAGGTTGGTTCCTGCTTTGCTATCTGAAAGAAAAAAGAGCAAAACACTTTCATGTAATATATGAGAAAAAGCCATGCACAGCAATGAAGACCCAGTACAGCCAAAAAATATATATGATATAGTAGATGGCAACCCACTCCAGTATTCTTGCCTGGAGAATCCCAGGGCCAGAGGAGCCTGTTGGGCTGCTGTCTATGGGGTCACACAGAGTCGGACACGACTGATGCGACTTAGCAGCAGCAGCAGCAGCAGCAGTAGTTAAGTTGCTAAGTCGTGTCCGACTCTTGCGACCCCATGGACTGTAGCCTGCTAGGCTCCTCTGTCCATGGGATTCTCCAGGCAAGAATACTGGAGTGGGTTGCCGTTTCCTTCTCCAGGGGATCTTCCCGACTCAGGAATCGAACCTGTGTCTCCTGCATTGCAGGCAGATTCTTAACCGACTGAGCTAAGAGGGAAGCCCTATATATGGTATACCCCAGTTTAAATACGACACAATGTTTTGTGTACAGCAGTGTGACACAAAAATAATAGTATCTCTAAAGTATACTAAAAAAACTTTTTTGTAACTTCATTTTTTTCTTACTAGTTAGTGATTTATCCATCTTTTCTGAGTTGCTACAACTAAACATTTTCCTAGTTTCACAGATTTGGGAGTCATATTTTCAACTTCTGCTCAGTGGATATTTTTATCATAGATAATAATTGCCTTCTGATCTCTCCCTCTCTTTTTTGGTTTTAGGTTCTTTTGATCATGTCACATGGCTTGTTCCCTGACCAGGGATTGAACGCAGGCCCAGTGCACAAAATCCCCAAGTCCTAACCACTGGGCCACTAGCGAATTTCCTGCTGTTGTTTTCTTTAGCTCCTTTTGTAGGTAGCTCAGGTATCTTTTCTCTTTTGGGGGAGAATTGATAGTGATGACATAATGGTTATAAGAAGTTAAGAACAAGTGAGATAAAATCCTAGTTTTTCAGGATATCATTTCCGTACGATTTGTATTTTCAAAATTAAACAGTAACATGGTCCCCTCTCTAAAACAAAAAAGGTGTAAAATACCCAGTGCATGTGTTTAAAAAAATTCCTTTATGGTGGGCAAAAATCATGCCAGATATTTAATTTTTTTTCCTTTGGCCAACAGACTGTTCTAAAGTAGTCCTGAATATGTCATTTCGACATATAAAAAGAAATAAAACTGTCACCTATTGGGGTTCGGTGTGGCTTTGTCCTTTGTCTTTTCTGTCACTCCAGCCTGCAGTCTTTTGCTTTAACCTGGTCCACTTTGCAGAGGTGTGATTGTGTGGGTTTCGGGGGACTGTCAGTTCTCCTTCCCCCAGGTGCTGTGGGCCAGCTCCAGGCCTCTCAACACCTCTGACAGAGGCAAGTCCCAGAGTCGATAGCTCTGAAGAGGCTGCTGGTCCCAGGATGGATGACACGATGCGCTGGGCCTTTGGGACAGACGTGGCAGGATGTTACTATTAAAAGATAGCCCTGCTGCTGAGGAAGCGGGGGGGAAAGCAGATGTGAGAGCAAGAGTCAGGTGACAGCCTGGGCATGGCAGAGATGCAGGATGTGACAGAGGAGGGAGAGCAGTAAGTTGGCATTTGGCAGAATGTGCAAGAGGCGAGCCCCGAGCGTGGGTGAGGGAAATTGTGGCCTTCAAAGATTTCTGACCTTCTGCCTGCCAACTTGGAATTAAATTTCTTGATGGAGGGGGAGGAGGATGGAAGGGGTGAAATAGGCAGATGCCAGGAGAGATTATTGACCTGGAAACCAGACAAAAGAATGCTGTGGCTGGCACCCCAGGCAGAGCGGGGCAGAGTGGTGCAGCTCATAGGTCTGAGCCAAAGGACGGAGCGCCAGCGTCAGCTGTTAGAGGACAGCCCGAGGTGGCCTCTTCTGTTGACAGGAGAAAATAGTCTGTAGAGACACACAAGAAAGAAAAGTGAAATTGAATATCTTTGGATAGATTTTTAGGGTTGGCATTCAGAAGTATATTCAGCTGCCTTTCTCCTATCTGAGAAGCATAACCTGTTTGGATCCATGTTGATAATGCTTTTTAAAAAAATCCTGGTAATACTGCTGCCACCTCTCCAATTCCAAGACCAAGGTGATGTGATCTGACTACTGGCTTCGCATTCCCCAGCAATGAATACTGAGTGACTTTTCCAAATGTTGACCCAGGACAATGTCATTTTCCCAGTGAAGGGACTCACTGATTCCATTGGAATACAGCTTCATTGCCACATGAATCAGGAAACTTGAATGTAGCTCTATGGTTCCCAGGTTTTGCTCTTGGCTCTTGCTGAGCATTTGATTCGCCATCCTATATCACCATATGCCACTAGATGTCACTGTTACTCGTGCCTTTGGGTGACAGAAACTGAGAGCACTCCTGCCCTTTTGTGAAGGGGGATAAATCTTCAGAAGGGAGAATAATGCTGTCTACATGGATTTCAGCACAAAGACCTTTTCAGGTTGTATTATTTGGTTGCTATTTCCCTTTCTGTTTTTGAAAAGGAGAAACTGAATTAAATGCGGTTCTTCCCACCAATGTACCTTCCCCTGCATCACTGCTAATTCTTTACTCTCCCTTAAAATATAGTTTTCAACTCTATAATATGAGGACTACTCGTTAGCAAATTTGGAAAATTACTGTTCTGTGTGTATTCAAAATCTATATATGGACTCCACATGTTTCTATTCTAATCTCTTCCAAATCTTAGAGAACTTCAAAATGAAGTATCTAATTTCCTTAGGAAAAATTGATGTAACACTAACCTCAACTAGGAAGAGAATCTTGTGTGAGCGCAGCGAGTCAGGGTTATAGATTCAGTCTACTTCATTCTCAGATACACCCTTGATTCCAAGGGACAGAAGTTGCCGTTAGTCTCAAGTTGTTTGAGAGATAGTTTTAGGCATCCAAATCATTTGTTTTCTTTCTAAACCTCTTTTCTTTGTATTAACTATCTCAAAGGAATATCTTTTGAGATGTTGTTTCTGATTAATATATGCCAGTGAATTATTTAAACATGAAATTAAATAAGATATTCAAGTTTATAAAATTGCTTTTTGAAAGTAGTTTATTATAGCATATTAAGTGAACGTCTCAACATAATTATAGCAACTGATATCCAGTAATAAGTAATAACAAGATAAAAAAAAAAACCTGGCAGAATATATCTTAAAAAGCAAATTAGGGACTTCCCTGGTTGATAGAACTCCACACTTTCACTTCCAGAGACCTGGGTTCTATCCCTAGGCTGGGAACTAAGACCCTGGGTGCTATGTGACTTGGCAAAAAAAAAAAAAAAAAAAAAGGTAAATTAAGGCCATGCTTGAGTTGCTGATGCAGAAACAAGTCGTTTTTGCTTTTTTATAGTTTTTTTTTTTTTTTTAATCTTCATCTCTTGCTCTGTAATATTTCCATTTAGTAACCACCACCAACAGTTACTGAACCAATCGACCTCCAAAGTATAGGCCTATGCCAGTCTGGTTTCACTTTAGTTATGATGCCACAGGATTTATAGATTAGTCTGCACTGTGATTTAATCCCCTGGAGCTAACTCTCAGCTGTGGGACAAACGCCAGCTCAGTCTGAGTTGGGATAATATTCCCTGACATGAAGGTGCTGTGCTCTGCTCTGTTGTCACTTCAAGAATATTTGCAGTCTTATTCCGTCCTGTCCTGTTCTCTTCCCTCTCTCCCTCTCCACGTGTTCGCTGCTTCCCCCATCCTCCCTTCACTTCTCTTTTCTCTTCTCTTCCTTTCTTTCCTTTCCTGCCATCTCTTTGTTTTCCATGCCATTGTTTCCTATGGCTTCCATAACAAATTACCACAAACTTGGTGGCTTAAAACAACGTGCACTTATTCTGTTATAGTTCTGGAGATCAGAAGTCTGAAAGCAGTTTCCTGGGCTGGAATTAAGGTCCTTAATTTCAGGGCAGTGCTCCGTTTGGAGGCCTTGCATTCCTATGGTTTTAGCATTTCGTTCCTTGCATTCTGTGGCCTGAGAGCCCCTCCCTTCAAAGTCAGTGGAGGAGCATCCTCGAGTCTCTGCTGAGGCTACAAGAATGTCTTCTCTCTCCTGTATCGGTTTTCCCTCTGCCTCTCTCTGGACAATTCTGACCACATTTAGGGCCCATCTGGATAACCCTGGTTATCCCCACCTCACATCCTTATGTCTGCATATAAAGTAACATTAGAGGTTCCAGTGATTAGGACTTGAGTATCATTGGGGGCCACTCGTCAGCCACAGCTTCTTAGCTGTGTTGGGACAATTTACTTAACTTCCTCTAGATTTAAGTTTCCTTGCCTGATAGTGTTACTGTGAGGACTTAATGAGAAAATGCTTGTAAAGCACTTAGCATGGTATCTGGCAAAGAGTACGTCCACTTTAAATTAAAATAATTTAAGTGCCAATAAATATTATTCCTAGTATCAAGTATTATTATCTTGAAGATTATCTAATTCTTCACCTCGTATTCACCTTTATACTACTTTAGTCTGCCTTCTGTCCTCACTACTCTATTAAAACATTTATTTCAGGGTCTCCAGTCTCCTGCAGCTGGTCAAATTCAAAGACCAGTTCTGGGGCTTCATTTTAGCAGCATTTAATATGGTCGAGGACTCACTTTACTTAGAGACACAGTCCTTACTTGGCTTCTGCAGTATCGTGTTTCCTGGTGTTCTTTCTTCCTCACTGGATATTTCACCTCTTTTTCCTTTGCTGTCTTCTCCTTTAACCCAGAGGAGCCTGGAGTGCTGTAGTCCCCAGGGTCACAAAGAGTCAGGCATGACTTAGCAACTGAACACCACCAACAACCACCTCCTTTAACCTACCACAAAATATTGGTGTTCCTCAGAACTCTGTCTTGAGTGCTCTTTGTCTGTAACTGAGTGAGGAGTAGCATGGCATGTTTGATGATTGTAAAGAAGATAGTGAGGCAAGGGGTGGGAATGGCATGGGACATGGCTTGTGTGGTGGTGTGGGTGAGAATTTGCTATGACTAGAAGCTTCTTATGATAAGGATTTTGGTATTGTACGTGAGGGTGATGCCATGGGGGGCTTTGACGTTGGAGTAATAGGGGGTTGTTGGGAGTGAATGCATGAGTTTTTCAGCTGATGTGCTTTGTCCTGAAAGCAACTCTCCATTGAGCCCACCTACTACCTGCTGGTTCTGGACTTGGATAGAGGGCAGAAGAGAGATGACAGAGCTGTCTGTGAGTGGAGTGACAGAGGCTCAGCTCTATTCCCAACGTTTGGTAAGAATATTTGAGTCTTCTGTGTAAAGGAAAACCACTGCTTATGGTGGTTGTGACCTGGGCAGTGTGGCAACTTCTGGATGAGGAGGCCACAGCTGTGGCTGTTGGGGTGTGGAGGAATAAATTTAGCTTCAGCCTGGTCTCCTAACTGAGGGACCATGCAGGAGGAGGCCCAAAGTACCCTCCAAGAACCTACAGAGAGTCAACGTTTGGATCTCGATTTCAAAGGTGGTATTGATAAGCAATCATTGTTCTAGGGAAATAGCAACAACTAGAAGAAAGAGAATGAATGGTGGATTTGTCACAGGCATTGTGATCACTTTAGTGGTCAGTTGTCTCCAAGCCTCCTTTTACTGCCCCTGAAATTTAGAAGGAGGAGATGTCTCTGGAGATCACTTCCCTTCCTCCCCACTGCCAGTCATTTCCTCTTAGTATGTGTCCTGCTTTTGTGGAAGAGAGAAAATTGTAAGATATGAGAGAATCTTAGCCATCCTGAAAAATGTTATAAGCAGAAGGAGAGATCTGTAAGAAGCTTGTACCTGAATGGAATGGGGTTGAAAGGAGACACTTCCATCCTGAAAAATGTTATAAGCAGAAGGAGAGATCTGTAAGAAGCTTGTACCTGAATGGAATGGGGTTGAAAGGAGACACTTGACTGGTATTACTTGGGAAAACAGTAAAATGATTCAGATTTACAATTCAATGAGTTGAGACTCCATAATCAAACCAAACAAACATATAATATTTAATTTTATTGTTATTTTGATATGCATAACAAAACTTTGAGTTACATGTTATTATTCCTATACTGAAGTTGGGTAAGGTGAGGTTTCATGTCAAATGACTTAACCAAGGGCACACAGCTAGCAGAATGCAGATCAGGGATTAGAGACCTCAACTCCCGACTTTGAAGCCTCTGACCTTTTTAATCCACTGTACTGCTCCCTATACCACACTGTTAATTGGTTTCATGTGGCAAGTTAAATAGAGTTACAACTAAATAACTATTAGCGATATTACAATCCAATAAAAGGTAGAATGATGTAAATAATAGACTTTGGTATAATGGGATTTCCAATTTTGAAGTTAGTTTCTGCTGTGACTACAGAAACGACTATGGTACTTACCCATTTGTTCTATATCAGATAACCCAGGATTATTTTAAGCATTGCACATGGTTAATGATTTTTGTGGCATACACTCCTGCTCCCTGTTTTTAATAAGTGTCAGCTTAATGACCTTATTCCTCTCCTTTTCTGCTATTTTGCCTGCAACCTAGAACCAGGACTTAGCACATAATGTTGTTGTTGTTTAGCTCTTTGTATATGACTCTTTTGTGACCCCATGGACTGTAGCCTCTCAGGCTCCTCTGCCCATAGGATTTCTCCAGAAAGCATACTGGAGTAAGTTGTCATTTCCTTTCCCAGGGGATCTTCCTGACCCAGGGATTGAACCTGCGTCTCCTGTCTTGCAGGCGGATTCTTTACCACTGAGCCACCAGGGAAGTATATAACAGGCTCTGCATAAATATTTTTTGAATGAATGAATGAGGAACTAATATTTAAGCTACCATCTAAAGTCTACCTTAAAGAGTTAGAGGCAAAAAAGAAGGAGAAAAAAGAGGATGTTATAGACTGAATGTTTATGTCCCCCTGTGAAACCCCTTGCAGAATCTCCTAGAAAACTGTGAAGGGAACTGGTTGGTAAAGGCCAGGAAGCCATTCCTACTATAGTCAGTGAAAATTTCCAAATAAGTTTGCTTAGGTATTTGAAGAAATAGAGCTACATTTCAAAACTCATTAATTCATATTCTGCTTAAAGGTAAAACATTGTTTGTAATTTTCCAGATAAACTCTATCACCTTCTTGCTTTCTCTATCAGTTTTAGACGTAAACTGAACTAACTCAGAATTTTCCTCCTTCCCTTGCCTTCTCCTCAAAGTGGCATCCATGTTCTGGCATCAGAGGGAGGTATCTGGTCCAAGATATCCTTTTTCCATTCAGCCATCCATGAACTGGGATGTCACCCATGCTGTCTGGTCTTAGGTCTTGCACCCTGCTGCTGTCATTGAAAGTATCACTGTTATGATCTGGTGGGGGAATGCAGAGCTCTCTGCTGCAGTATGGTCTATGTTATCACTGTAAGGTATCTCAGGGCTTTCCATTCAGCTCTTCCACATGATTCTAGTAGCCAGTGACATTGGGCTTCTCTTTCAAGCCGTTCCTGGCTGTGCAAAAAATTGATTTTGGTTTGGTTGCCTCAGGCTCTTTCTCAGAAATAAGCTTTGTGTTTTGCAGCCACACCGGGCGGTGGTATGTAGTTCTGGCAATTCCCTCGTCAGAGCCCTCACCTAGGAAAATAAGATGTCTCCCAGATTGCCAAATATCTCTGAGGATTCTATTATTGTCTGCTACTTTGGGCTAGTCAAGTCATACTTTGATTTTACACAAAGGTGGAGGCTCAAAATCGAGTATATATAACACATTCAAAACTGAACTCCCTACATAGACGGTAATGTTTTGCACCACCTGATTTACTCCCTTTCTAATGGAAACCCATTTCTCTCCTCATCCACATTGCTCTCATCACACCACTTTCCTTTACATTCCCAGAAATGGGAAGCTTTTTCCCTACCTCTGGGCCTTTGCCCATGTTCTTTCCATTGTATAGTTGGTGCCTTCTCATCCCTCAGGTCCTGGAAATGCATGATCCTCTTTTCAATTGTTTTGGTTATTCTCTCTAACCGTGTTTTTTTCTCCTTAGAACACTTCCACTGTAGTGACACTGCTGGGTCACTTATTCTTTGTCTGTCACCCCAAGTTGACAGCTTCCAAGAAAAAAATGCTGTATCTTTTTAAATTCATCTTTGGCTTCTAGCACAGTAGCTTGCATGTAATAATGCTAAAATAAATAATGCTGAATGGAAGAAATAGGTGCTATATAATTCCATTGTTACAAGAGAGGACTCTCTGGGACCAGACTTTCATGTTGTTGTCCGGTTGCTTGGTCTTGTCTGACTCTTTGCAACCCTGTGGACTGCAGCATGCCAGTCTTCCCTGTCCTTCACCATCTCCTGGGGCTTGCTCAAAATCATGTCCATTGAATCAATGATGCCATCCAACCATCTCATTCTCTCATTCATCCCCTTCTCCTCCTGCCTTCAATCTTGCCCAGCATCAGGGTCTTTTCCAGTGAGTTGGCTTTATGCATCAGGTGGCCAAAGTATTGTAGTTTCAGCTTCAGCATCAGGCCTTCCAATGAATATTCAGGGTTGATTTCCTTTAAGATTGACTAGTTTGATGATTTTGTGGTCCATAGGACTCTAACACCACAGTTCAAAAGCATCAATTCTTTGGTGCTCAGCCTTCTTTATGGTCCAACTCTCACATCCATACATGACTATTGGAAAAACCATAGCTTTGACTAGACAGACCTTTGGAGGCAAAGTAATGTCTCTGCTTTTTAATATGCTGTCTAGGTTGGTCATCTTCCCTGGGTCGGTAAGATCCCCTGGAGAAGGTAATGGCAATCCACTCCAGTACTATTGCCTGGAAAATCCCATGGACACAGGAGCCTGGTAGGCTACAGTCCATGGGGTTGCAAAGAGTTAGATATGGCTGAGTGAAGGCAATCAATCAATCAATCATGTTGGTCATAACTTTTCTTCCAAGGAGCAAGCATCTTTGAATTTCATGGCTGCAGTCACCATCTGCAGTGATTTTGGAGCCCCCCAAAATAAAGTCTCTCTCTCACTGTTTCCACTGTTTCCCTATCTATTTGCCATGAAGTGATGGGACCAGATGCCGTGATCTTAGTTTTCTGAATGTTGAATTTTAAGCCATCTTTCCCTCTCCTCCTTCACTTTGATCAAGAGGCTCTTTAGGTCTTTGCTTTCTGCCATAAGTGTGGTGTCATCTGCATATCTGAGGTTATTGATATTTCTCCTGGCAATCTGGATTCCAGCTTGTGCTTTGTGGCTGCAGTCACTGTCCACAGCAATTTTGGAGCCCAAGAAAATAAAGTCTGTCACTGTTTCTGTTGTTTCCCACATCTATTTGCCATGAAGTAATGGGACTGGCTCTGCACTTAGACTTCCCTGAGTTCAGATTCTTTCCTAGGAGTGTAACTTGGCTGAGTCATTATTCATTCTTTGCTCAGGTTCTTCACCTGTAAAGTGAGGGTCATAGTAGTGCAAACCACATAAGGTGGTTTTGAGGATTAAATTTTTTTTTGAGGATGAAATAATTTTACTGTATTAATATATGTCAAGGTTCATGGCACAGAATAAGGATGATGTATCAACTATTAGAGGAGAAGAGATAGGAACAGACCCTTGTTGTGTGGACCTACAGAAAGAGAGTTGAGTGAGGGAG
This sequence comes from Bubalus bubalis, assembly GCF_019923935.1. Lineage (NCBI taxonomy): Eukaryota > Metazoa > Chordata > Mammalia > Artiodactyla > Bovidae > Bubalus > Bubalus bubalis. The sequence goes on along the minus strand of NC_059157.1, from coordinate 96,993,005 downwards.
GGATCCTATCTGTGGAATGAACAACCCCAGGCCAGAGGGCTATACCCAGGACAGGGAGGGGGTAGGGGACATTTGCTGCTTCAGTGAGAAAGCCTGGAGAGGGCGGCAATCTGCACCTGTCTGAAACACAGCTCCAGGAAGCACGTTTCAAATGGAAGCACCATCAGAGGCAATGTAGCCATTGCCAAACTTTGCCTGTGGTTGGCAGGGGCTGTCTGTCACTGGCAGGGACCAGACTGCTCCTGATTTTGGCAGGGATTCATGAAACTGATATTTGGGAGTTTGTTTTTCTTGGTGGAAAAAAAAAAACTTGATTAATAATCATAAGAGAGGAGAAATGTGCATGCTTGCAGACCCGTGGTTTGCAAATTGCTTATAATTCTCCTATTACTGTCTGCCACCAAAATATCTCAGCCTGACAAGATCAGAACTACTGTCATCCCTTTACATTTAATTTTAATTTACATGAAATAATGTTCTTGCTGCTCCATTTCCTCCAATTCTTTTCTTCTCCTCCCCTGTTCATTTTTCCTTATCACTTCAAAGTTAATCCTTTCAGCAATGTCATCTTCTTTTGCTGGGATGTGCTTCACCTTTATATATTTAATAAAGGCATTATTTTCATTTCAAGTCTATGTCCTCTGTGGTCACACTTTTAGTCTCTAGAATTAAGCTTAGGAAAAAAAAAGCTGAATATGTAATAGAGATGATTTTGCTGTTGTTAACAGTCATATTGGTTGGCATTTTTTTTATTTTGGAAACTTTCATTTTGAATTTAATTTAGAAATTCAGGGGACACTAGAGTGCATAGGGATGACTGTTTTCCTCCCCTCCATTTTTGCCTTTCTTTCCCCACCTCTGTTTCCTTTTTTCTTTTCCATGTTTTCACAATACACCCATAACATGAAGAACATTTAAAAATTTTTTGGCTAGGTTTGCATACTTTCTGTACCTTGGATTTTCTGCCAACAGGTTTTTAAACAGTTTTCTTCACAAAAATACTTGCTGTGGCACAAGATACTGCACTGGGGACTAACTTTAGATATGCAGTGTACAGCTTTAGGGATAGGTGTTTGGTTTCCTTTTCAACTCAACAAGTAAACATTTACTAACTACCGTGTTTAGAGGCTGAACACTGTCCTGGATGAAGCATAAACTTGCTCTAATTTGGTAATTCTTGATGTACTTGCACAGGAGCTACAGATATTTTATCATAATACATTGTCCTCATAATTATTCTCGTGAATAGAGAAACACCCAGTGTTCTGCTGCTTCTTTCTGGTAAATTTGTCTTCCATTTCAACCCTAACCTCTTCCCAAAGAGGTTACCTCTTACTGCATTACTAATATCACGTGTTGAATGTTCCGACAGACTTTCCTTTTGCTAATTCACTTTTCCCCCAAGAGATGATGGCTACTATTCTTTTGAATTATTGCATCCATTTTAGAAAAGGAACTAATTATTCTTTATTTAACAAGGACTATCCTGTGACTGATATAGTTGGATTCATGTGAAAATGCATAAGTGGTAGTGAGGATATCATTTTCTCCAACCAAAATGTAATTTCAAAAGTGATTTAAATGGAGCATAAAAGAAGCACTCATGAATATGGTTGTTTTTATAGCTAATGCAGATATCTTACTTCTACCACTGATATTCCTGAGTGCCTTATACTTAGCAAGTTCTCAGTAAGTGTTTCTTGATATTAAGTTTTCCAATCCTGAATTTTTTGATAGCTCTTGAAAGATTTAATGTTTAGAAACTATGAGATCAATAGATATGAGATATGGATCTCATATTATCTGTGTAATACCATATCTGGAGATCTGGATAATTGTGTGCTGATATGACCTCAAAGGGCTTCCCAGGAGGCCCTAGTGGTAAAGAACCCTCCGGCCACTGCTGGAAACTTAAGAGATGCTGGTTCGATTCCTGGGTCTGGAAGATCCTCTAGGAGAGGAGGGCATGGCAACCCACTCTGGTATTCTTGTTGGGAAATCCCATGAACAGAGGAGCCTGGTGGGCTGCAGTCCATGGGGTCGCCAAAGAGTCAGACATGATGGAAGTGACTTAGCACACATGTATGACCCCAGCAGACGAGAGTGCTCATCAATACTCCTCTTTATACTGTGTAAGGATACGTTTATGTGCCTTGGCTTGCAATTCTTCCTTTAATTACAGGCTAAACTTTGCTTCTTTCCTTCAAGACACATGCTTGGCTTTAGGAAGTATTGTGACAAATATAAATTTACTTCTGAATTTCCTGCATTGCAAATTATACTTAAGTGTACTAAAATTGGCTGCAATTAAAACAATATGTATCATTCATTCTGTGTATGCTACCCATTCCAGCATGATGCTTGGAAGATAAAAGTTTTTCCATGTTATTGACTTTGGTGAGCCTCATTGCTGCTGTGAAAGAAAATATCTTCAACATATGAGCAGAAGAGATGACTCTAGCTAGAAAGCTGGTATGGGATTAACAATAATCACTGCCTCCATTGTTGTTGTTTCATTGATTCCTTCATTCATGATCTTTAAACAAGTATTAATTAATTGCCTAATATCAATCAAGGCTTCTTCCAGCCACATGACTTGTGGGATCTTAGTTCCGCAATCAGAGATCGAACCCAAGGCCCCCAGCAGTGAGAGTCCTAACCACTGGACCACTAGGGAATTCCAGGATCTGCTTTTTCTTTCAGAACTTCTATTTTACAGTTGCAGCAGGATTTTGTTTGAGTTGAGCCATGTTGTTTTCATGGTGAGCAGTTATAGTTAGAATGGACTTCACTTGTTGCTAAGAAAATGGGTTCTGATGCCAGGTGGGGCATCAGTCGGGGTCTAGGTACAGCTGTGGTTAGTTAACTGCAGCACCCTTCCTTTTGGATCTTCCATGTGGTTGGTGTTCAGTTGACACCAGATTTGATCAGTTCCTCAGGCTGTGCTCACTTGGACTTGATGCTCCACCTGATTGTTCACAGTTTCATTGCAATGTGAGATGCCTGCTTTCTTCCTAAGCCCACAATCTCAGTTTCTGAGAACAAATCTCCAAAATTATCGTTGACTTCTAGTTATATATGATAGAAACTTTTGAAACCTGATGCAGGCTTCTGAATCATTTGTTTTCCTTAGGCAGATTACCATTTCACAATAATATGCATCATCTAGAAAGTATATCATAATTAGATGTAAAGTATATGTTGACGTATATACTGAAGCTTCCAGATGACTCATGTAGTATGTTTTGTTGACGCTTACAGATTAGTCCATGCTGCTTGTCAGGGCTGTAGAAGACTGGGACCGACATGTAGCACTTCACTCCTTTGGTAATAAGGGAATTCGTTAAGCAAGAAACCATTCTCTCTGAACAGAGATATTTTTAATATATTAAAACATTCTGCCAATTCTCTAATGCTCTCTTTTCAGTATTCTATTGCAGAAAATGTCAAGCCACCTAGCTTCAACTCTGCTTGTCTTTTATTTGCTCTGGCTGACCACTGTGTTCTTCTTATTCCTTTGAGAGGGAAACATGCTGAGGCAGATGTGAGTATCAAGTGAGAAACTGAATTTAGAGTTACATCTAATCACCATAAAATTAGGAGATATTTGGCCCATAGTCCTAAGCTTCTGACAGTGGCAGGACCCTGAGTCTACTAGAATGTAAATTCCAGGGAGATTTATACCAGAGCTTTGGTCCTCAAATTTTAATGCATATGCATCTCCTGGGACCTTTTGAAAATGTGGATTCTAATTTAATAGGCTTGGAATGAGGCCCAGGATTCTGCATTGTCACATGTTCAGCACTTGAACCAAGCCTAGAGGAGCAGAACATTTTTAATTTTAAACATAGGCCCTAAGTGTTATGGGCTGGATAAAATTGAACCTCTTAGGTTTCCATGCAGAGGAATTGGGACCAAAGAGAGGGCCTTATCACTTATTCTCATGCTGAATGGACCCAATCAAAATTCTCAATCCAGAAGTCTAGGACTACTGAACTCTTTATTCTAAAGACTGCTGAACTTGTACTGTGCGTGACATTATCTTTACAGTTTCTAATGTCTTACAGAGTTGTACAGAGGCAACAGAATAAGTGAATGGGACAGGTAGATTTACCTGGAGTGTTACATTCTGAGTTTGAATCCAGTGTTGCCTTTGCTTGGTTCCTTGAGTTTGAACAAGTCATATATCCTCTTTCAGTTTTCATATCCTTGTGCTTAAATTGGCAATAGCAAAATACAGCTTTATAGTTTTGCTTTGATAACAAATTGAGAATATATATAAAAGTGTTTTGTAAATGTCAAGTGCTATGCAAATATTATGTGAGGATCTTGTAACCTAGCGATGATGATTTACACTCATATCAGAACACTTGTGTTGCCTAAGATCCTTTTGCTATTTGTTTATTAGCAGCAAACATTCTGACTGAGAACACAGGTATTTCATTGTTTCCTTTGGGTGTCATTTGTATGCAGTCATTGGTTATAATTCTGTAAAAAAATTCTTTAATTTTTCCCTTAAAATGCCAATATTGTCATCACCCCCTAATATGTTTTGAGGAAGAGAAATGATGGGTAGCATGAATAAAATTTGGTATAGCACTCTGCTTGGAAGAACAAATTAGTGTTCTGTGATGGTCATGAGTGGTATCCTGGGATACTCACAACTTTTGAGAATTGCTTAATCACCACAGAGATACGCTTGGTCTGAGGAGAATGCACCATCCTCGTCACCTAGGGCAGGAGTCAGCCTGCGGGCAGCTTGCATTTTAATTGATTTCTTGATGAGCGTTGACTTTATTAAATTTTAGACAAAATGCCCTATGGCATCTGTCAGTAATAAGTGACAGGAAAGATATTAAAATTTTAGTGAACACTTAGGAATTCTTTATCATAAGGAATGTATTGAATGCCCCCTGGGTGAGAAGAATAATGCTTGCATTTATAACTTACAAGTCACTTCCACAAATTTTATTTATGACACAATTTTCTTTGGGTCTATTCCCTTTTCTGATATAAAAGCCAACTTTGTGGTGCTTTCATTCATCATTAGGTTCGAGATGCAGCACGATTTCCATTTCAGGGAGACATATCTTCAAGGGAGGAAGGGAGAAGGGGAAGGAAGAAGGAAGGAAGGAGGGAAAGGTGGTGGGGAGGGTGGGAGAAAAGGGAATGGTTAATGCAAAAGTGTTATTTTTTGCTTTGTTTTCAGATTTTCCAGAAAACTTGCTCTGAGTTAATGCCCAAGAAGAGAAGAAATGATTTTGAACAGCTAAATATGTGAGACCTTGTGTCAGGCTTTTTGGAGTTGATCTCTCATTTGACAAAATGTACATCTTTGTAGAACTAAAAAGTTCAATAGCTGCTTTGGTGTGTGTTTAGTTTGATTTAGTCCCAGTTTCTGCTTTTCTTTCTAGACTCTCTCTGATGTTTTTCAACCTTAGTCATGTCTTTTCTTTCCTGTCATTCTCTTCTATACTTAGAATACTCTGAGGATTTGTCATTAAAGTTTAAATACACTAAGCATTCAAGATCTTTCTTTTAAAATGGTATTTTGAGTAAGGTAGATTACTCTTCCCATGGACATCTTAGAGGGTCTTTTCGTTGCTGAGAAGGCCTCATTCAGGACCACCAACTCATCATTTTGCCACATATGTGTTGTTGAGTTGGTGGAGCCTGACTGAGGCTCCATTCCTTGCAGGCTGCTTCTGCAGCACTTCTTTGGAAGACTGGTTCTTGGAAGACTGGTTCAGGATAAGTGGAGAAAGGCCAGTAAACGTTTCTCAAAGTTCTGAAATAAGGGAATCTATGGGGTCAGACACAGACTGAAGAGTCAGACACGACTGAAGAGACTTAGCAGCAGTAGCAGTAGCAGAGAAAGCTGAACTTAAATTTTCAGAAGTATAAAGGACATATTGTAATCTCTGATCTGACAAGTGAATATGCATCTTCACAATCAGAAGTTAGAAATAATGAAATGAAACAATCTTCTATTAATTGGCTAATAAATAGAACTTTTCTGAATGTTTGATGCTTGTGTTTAGCCATTTATATATAATATAATTTATGTTTAATCATACCCAAAGCCTTGCCAAGTAGTAGTCCCATAGGAATTACTCTAATGAATACATAAGTGTCTCTTGTATTGAGAATATTAATTGCTTATATGCAAATGATTTCAAGTACTTGAATAGTTTAAGAAGGATAAACATTATCTCTGTAATCTATATGATTTTCATTTCCTTAGCAAGCCCTTTTCTGATGCATTAAATAAAAGGAAACTTTACAATCAACTGAATACAAATTATCTTAAGTTTAGAAGAACAAATTAATGAGGTTTTATGATCTTAAGTTTCTTCTAGACCTCTCTGCCACCTGATTCAAAATAGGACAACAATATACCATAAATTGGTATGAATGGCTCATAGTTTTACAATGATTTTCAGTCTTTATTTTTCTCTACTAACTTTTAAATGAACCCCTAGGTAATTCGACATGTTATGGCATGACTCCTCAGAACTTTTATGATGCGTTTAAATATGCATGTATGTGACTCTTCAAGACAGAGTCATGGTTTCTTGCACTTTTCCAAACTTGTTTTCTGAATGGAGATCACAGGACTTCTGTACATTATATTTGGGAGTTGCTATGGTCTATCAACACCTTTTTAATCATTCTCTTTTCCTGCTACCTGGTATTAGTAACTTTTGATTAGTAACATTTTATTTCATAGCACATTCTTTGGATACTGATAATCAGTGTACTTGCAAGTTCTGAGAATGAGGTTGAGAACTCAAGACAGGAAATTCATAGTCTCTCATAGTTTCTCAGTGAATATTGCCAGTGTTTTTAGAGCACCGGTCAGGAGCTGAGCTGAATGACACATATGCAGGGCGGGGAATACCCTCTGCTTCACGGTACTCCTGGCTACTGTATTCAGGTATAGTGAATGAGCAACACCCTCTCTGGAGGTCCTTGTCTTCTTGACTCTCTCAGGGTAATACTGCTCCTGGGTATGAAAACTTGTAATGTTAGGATATGTCTCCATTGGGTTTTCAAATTTATTTCCTGGAGTGCTGTGCTATGCTTAGTGCTTAGTGCTGTGCTGTCTACAGGAAGTCTACAGCTTAGTGCTGTGCTGTCTACAGGAAGATGTGCTATGCTTAGTTGCTCAGTCATGTCCAACTCTTTGCAACCCCATGGACTGTAGCCCACCAGGCTCCTCTGTCCATGGGGATTCTCTAGGCAAGAATCCTGGAGTGGGTTGCCATGCCCTCCTCCAGGGATCTTCCCAACCCAGGAATTGAACCCAGGTCTCCCACACTGCAAGTGGATTCTTTACTGTCTGAGCTACCAGGGAAGCCCTCAAGCTAACTGAGCATTAGGGTCTTAGAATTTATATAAAGAGAATTATGTAAATCATAACAAGTACTTCTTAGTGTTTTTGACATATGTAATATGATATGTAACATTTCAACAACTAGCTTTTCCATTCAACATGTATTCTGGAAATTTATTCATCTAACTGCAGGTAAATATGTCTGTTTTTTAAAACTACTGTGTAATATTCTATAGTATAAATATATAAAAATATATTTAGCCATTCAAATATATTCAGCTAGATTAAAAAAATAAACAGAACAATGTGTACCAGGTAGTATTACTTGGAGATAAAGGAAGAGGAAGATTAAATACAGGAATTGAATGATTCTGCCCATTCTTTGCCTATAAGATTACATGGACTACTAAAAGTTTAATTCATTCATATGAATTATCTTCTCTTCATGCTTATTTTGAGAAATAATTTACCAGCTAAACAAATCTGTAGAACAACCCTTTGTGCCAAGTTTCATTCCCATTGTCAAATCCGCCACAAAACTTTTCTTGTTTTTGCAAAAACTATGATCTCTCACTTTTTTTTTTAAACGCTTCTTCTGCACTCCAGTGAAATCACTTGGAACTTGTATTCCAGCTATTTGTGATAGCTTGTTAAGGCACGCAGCTTCCTTTGTGTTCCTCAGAATGCCTTATTCTTAGGGTCTTTAGAGAGGTGTTTGGGTTTGAATTTTGAATTAAACTAGATTACTTCTCTAGTTCTGGTTATTAGGTGAACAGTGTGTTCTTGAGCTTCATTTGTACCATTGTACTCCAGAGAGACAATCTAAAAAAAAAAAAAAATCGATGACTTGGGAGGTTAATAATGATTTAAACACTTCCCAAAGTAGATCTATTAGTTATCCGTGCTTCTAATGCCTCTTTCTACCTTATTGTGCCATTGTCTACAGGAAGCACAGCAGCAGAATAATTGCTAAATAGCTGAAGATCTTGAACTCAATTTACCAATTGCTGCCAAGTAGAAAAAGAAATTACATGAGCCATATTTTCCATTATAAAATATTCATAGAAATGAGGTTCAACCTGTGTTACAATGTTAATAAGACTTTTAAGAAAACAATTAAAGACACATGTTTACTGTTAGGATAAATGGATTCAAATATTTTATTCCTCAGTTTGGTTAAAAAAGGGGTAGTTTGGGATAATTTAAGTGTAATGTTGTCAGGTTGATAGATACTTGCTTTTTTCCTGGGAAACCTTCTATTACTATAAAGTTTTCATATGGATAATTATAATTTTCAGCATCTCCCTGTGGCAAATATAAAACAACTGGAGGCATATTTAGGTATGTTCTTATACCTTTCTACCACAATATATTTAATAGCAACTTAAATTGCTTTCATTTAGGAGGAGCTCTACTACTTAAGATTCTTTGCTGTCCAAGTGAAGATCATAGTCAAGGGATAATAACATGGCTCAGAGTTTAGGACTTTTCATGCAGAGATAGAAAGTCAGAGTATCTGCCAAAAATTAATACGCTCTAATAGGCTGAGGGGAGTCCCTTCTATTTTTTTCATACTGCTTCACTTACTGACTCAGCAGCTGTGGAGGGTGTCAGTCTCCTGTCACTTTGGGTGGCGAGTCTAGCATCAGCCCAGCACATTGAACTATGAACTCTTTGCCTCTATCAATTTTTCTGTCGGCATCGTGGAGTTGACCATCATGAGTGGGAACACTGAGCTGCTCTTCTGCATATTATTGATTGGAATTATTGATTTATTATTGATTAATAATATGATTTATTATTATTTATTGAGATATTATTGATTGGAACCCTTGCATTTTATGACAATAATAAGTTCCTTGACAGGACATCGGGGCTCTAGCTTATCTACTTACACTAGAGGGAAAAGGGAAATTATCTGTGTTGTAGGTGTGCATTTTTAAAGAATTTTAAAGGTAAAATTCTAAAATCAGCAGCTGTTTTCTTGGAACTGCTAATATGATAATCTCAAATTATACCACATGCACTGATAATACAGCAGTCACCATGATTCAGGGTACAAATCATCAGTAGGAAGCAATGTTAGTATGATGCTGAAGCCAGAGGAAAGAAGAGAAGGCTGCAGCATGTGCAGGGCAGGTTTGAGGTTATGAGAACCCAGGTTCTTCTAAGTTTTAAGCTAACATGTTCTGAGCTTCCTCAGGTCAGCCTTTTATTCTTCATGCATTCTTTTATTAGAAATAACAGGCAGTGAGCGGCAGGTGGTAGTTTCTAACTCTTTTTGCATTAACTGCTGGTAGTGAGTTTGGGTGTTTTGGTCACACTGTGGGTATTCATGGCCATTGCTTTTGCTGCTGATTGTAGCAACTGTTGAGATAATTGCAGTAATCATCTCTGTGTGATGCTCTCTATGATTAAAAAAATTAATATGTGAATGTAATTATAGAGAGAACTGTCTATATTTTATTATCAATATTCTACACATAGTTATGCAAATCTCAGACTTCATAAATGCCAATGCTAATGATTTGCAGTTTGGTAAGAAGTTTGTTTTTAGATGGACTAAAAGAACACACAGAATTTTACATTTGTGGGAAATACAGTGTCAGTGAAATGAGAGGCTGATCTTTTCTGAGAGAGAGATAAGTCACTTTTTATTTCTGTCTACTTGAGAACAATCTTATCCTCTCACTTCTTCCGCAAGCCTTTCTCAGGATGGAGATGCCATATGGATCACATGCTTTGAAGTGAGAAAGCAGTATAGAAAGGTTGCAGCTCTTTGTTATCCCAGTGGTATGAAACACCAATTTTCTGGGATAAACTATAAGTTCAAAGAAAATAGAATTTCCTAGCATGTCAATTTTGGACATTCTGTGAGTGTCCAGCAAAGAAGGCTGTGAATTGTTTCTGTCATTATGACTGGCATAAGCTCTTAAAAGGGTTGACAACTTGCAATTCTTCTTACTGACTTTCAAATAAATTATTGACATTATTATGCACTAACTTTCCTGTTAATGCAACAATAAATGATAAAATATAAATTTAATTTCAAATAAAATCTCATTCCTAAAAATTAAACCTCTGCAGATCTATATTTATTGTCATTCAGTGGGTATTTGATTTAGCATGATGTTGCACTTGAATTCAGTTTCCAACAGGTTTTAAAATCTGAGGTGACTTCCTGAAATGTCCACATACTTGAACTGGATTGGGCCAACACTGTGTTGTTAATTAGTCCCCCTGGAAATATTGCATCTGACTTACGCTTTTACTCTGTAAGACCATTTTGAACCATGTTGTAAACTATGCCTTACCAAATTCTTTCTATGCCTCAGCTTGTTGTATTCTGATATCCTGCAAATTGTTTGTATTCTAATAAAGGTACTCTGATTTATCATACTTTTTGTTTGTATTCTAATAAAGGTACTCTGATTTATCATACTTTTTGTTTGTATTCTAATAAAGGTACTCTGATTTATCATACTTTTACAAACCAGGATCTCATATAGTAATATTTATTGTAGTGTTTAATGCTGAGTTCCACCTTTTGATTAAGGCTTAGTCTACTAAAATGGGGTTTGGTTTAAATTCCAGTTAACCTTTTGCTTCCTCTGTGCTATTTAGGTGCATAGTTTTATTGCACCTTGATAACAGAGTACAATTTTATCCTTTGATTTTTCACTGAAACCAACTGTTTTTATAAGCTAGCTAGTTTGACTCTCCTAATTCTAGTTATACTACAGGGATGACTAAACTAATCATTATAAAATAAAATAAATGATTCTATTTATGAAAATTTTGAAACACTTCCTTATAATATTTTTAGAAATATGAATAAACTATTTTTTGATAAAAGTGAATATGAATCACATTTTTTATAAAACTTGAACTTCATTTGACTAACTTTGGTCAACACTACCTATTCTGAAATATTTAATAGTAAACTATATTCAAGTCACTTCAACAAAGCCCTTGAGGCCCTTGTAGTATAAAGTTGAATAGTATCTCCTGATTTTGAAGAACTCAGTAACCAGCAGGAAAGACAAGTGCATGAAGAGTTAGCATGTTGTGTAATACACTCTGATGGAGTAGTGTGTATGAAGCAGGGCACAGCACTGAGAATGGAGCATATGATGTGGGACCACAATGGAAGGCTTCCCAGGAGAGGTGGGACATTTGAATTAGGTTGAAGTAAGAGTACATCAGGCAGATGAAAGGATGGGGATGCAGTACCCAGGGTGAGAGGTAGCATAAGCAAAGGTCCAAATCAATAAAATTGTGTCATGGATTTGGAAAGTTTGAGTTATGCAACATGATGGTTCTTGGTAAGTGTGTATGGAGAGGGGGAGATGGAATAAAAGGTGAGAATAGAAGGGGTAGGAAATTAGGATATGAAGGGTTTGATAGCTACCCTTTAATATAGGAGAGCCACCTCAAAATATAGGATATTTTGATGCAGGCTAAAATGTGAAAATGTTTTACTTTAAATTGTTTTTAGAAGTATCAAATAATGTGCAGAAAGACATTCTTTCTCCTCCTCTTAGACTGGTGCTGTCAGCCATTCCCTAAACACCTAGAGATAGGATAAAGTCCCGAGTTGTAAGGTGCTGTGAGAGACAGGATGAAAGTCCAGATTCAGTACAGTTTAGGACTGATCGTTTTTCACATTAGTTGGCCTCTTTAGACATCTTGGACTTTACAAAAATGGTTGAAGATGAATCAGCATATTTGCTGTAAGTTTACCCTTTTTCTAATAAGGTTCGAAGGTAAACCCATACACTGTGACTTGAGGCCATGCCTTCCCAAAGACTGTTCCCTACTTAGTCCCAAGACTGAGGTTCCACTCTGGAGACTTCTTTGACTCTATGGTGAGGGGTTAAGAGAAAGTTCCAGATAGCCAACCCTCCCTACCTCTAAACTCAGATTGTCACCAGCATGATTGACCTTGAGTCCACCAGGACAAATCTTATGCCTTCTATCCCTGATTTGTTGGACAATAAGAAGGATTCTGAGTCCGTAGGATTGCAATGAGTCGGACACAACTGAAGTGACTTAGCACACACACAGGCACGCAAGGGGGACTCTGTAGTATGAGTCATCCTTTAGTTCCAGTGTTTTCCATAAGGCTTTGTAGAATCTTAAGCTCCCTTTTCCCACCTATCTTCAGCTCCTGAAATATTTTTGTTGTACTTTCTAAAAATCATAGTTCAGCATCAGCAAATATTCTGTATGTGACTATGCTCTTATTGAAACATTTGGATCATGGTTTTTTGAGCTAATGGAAACCTGCTCATTCACACGCTCATCCCCCGGCCCTTAACACACAACTTTCTCTTTAGGTCTTTCAGCTATTGATAGTTTTTTTCTCATAGTTATCATATTCTTGAAGCTGAGGAGGAATATTCTGTCATCGATTATATCACCCACTTTCTATTATTTTGTTGTCATCTCGATTTCTGGGTTGTTCTCCTTCCTTTTTCATAGATTTTAGCACCTGGTTACTTGATGTTTTTGCCAACATCATTCCTACCTTAATTCTGTTTGAGTTCAGCTTCAATTTGATGATCCTTTCAACATTCTGTCCTCCAGTGATCTTGTCCTTTATCCTATTTCAACTCTCGTATGGTGTTTCTCTATACCATATTATTATCGCTAATTACAGCCCTTCCAATATGTTAATTTCATTCATTCCACTCTTACCAGGCTTGAGTTCTGTGAGCAATCATTATAGATGCTTATTGCACACATGCTCGGTTCTTTTCTTTCTTGCTTGCTTCATTGAACTTACTTGGAAAGAACACAGTTCTAGTTAAAAGAGCACTTTGATTACTCCATGCTTGCCCTGTCCACTGACTGGAAAAACATACCTAAACATGCTGAATCAGTTCAGTTCAGTCGCTTGGTCATTTCTGACTCTTTGCGACCCCATGGACTGCAGCATGCCAGGCTTCCCTGTCCATCATCAACTCCCAGAGCTTGCTCAAACTCACGTCCATCAAGTCAGTGATGCCACGCAACAATTTTGTCCTCTGTTGTCCCCTTCTCTTTCCTCCTTTGGTCTTACCCAGAAACAGGGTCTTTTTAAATGAGTCAATTCTTCGCATCAGGTGGCCAAAGTATTGGCGTTTCAGCTTCAGCACCAGTCCTTCCAATTAATATTCAGGACTGATTTCCTTTAGGATGGACTGGTTGGATCTTCTTGCAGTCCAAGGGACTCTCAAGAGTCTTCTCCAACACCACAGTTCAAAGGTATCAATTTTTCTGTACTTAACTTTCTTTATGGTCCAACTCTCACATCCATGATTACTGGAGAAACCATCTTACTTTAAATTGATGGCCATGAGCATCAAGCAGATTTTCTTTTTTTAATGCTACCTGACAATCATACTAAATTTCTGTAAACTACAGGCTCTCCTAAACTACTATTTCATATTCCTCCCTCTTTCCTCAAACCTCCCAAATCTTGTCCTCCACCTCCTGTCTCAGTTAGTGACAATGTTTCCGATTTCACTGAGAAAATTGAAACACCTGAAAACTTGTAAGGACTCCCACAACTGCATCTACTCACCTGCCAACTCTTGTATTCATATTCTTATGCCTTTGTGCTTAATCTGGGTTCCTATCTAATGCTATCTTTACAGATTTCATTCTTGCTCTCCTCTTGATTACCTTCCCACTTAGTTTCTTAAAAATAGCACTTCATCAGCAGTCTATACTATTTAAAAAAAAAACACAATTGTACTGTGTTATAATTGATATTCAATAAATTGTTTATTGTAGATGTTTAAAATGTACAAATGATAAATTATGGCATAAATATCTGGCTCTTGAAATCATTACCAAATTTAAGATAATAAACATATTGTTTACCCTTTAAAATTTTCTGTGTCCCACTAAAATCTTCCCCTCACAATTCCCCATCTACCCACCTATATCCAGGCAACCATTGTTTTGATTTCCATTATTAAAGGGTATATTTCATTTTCTATAGTTTTTATAACATAATGTGTATTCTAGTTTGTCTGACATTTTAAACTCAACATTATTAGTGTGGGATTCATTTTTGTTACATATATCAACAATTCATTCCTTTATATTGCTAACTAGTATTCAGATGTGTGGATATGCCAAAATATGTTCATCTGTTCTTCTTTGTAAATTTATACAAAAAAGAAAAAAATAAACTTGATAGGATTTTAACTGGGATTGCATTGAATCTAAGGATCAAATTCCAAGGAAGTTGATGTCTTAAAAATACTGACTTATGACTCAAGAATAAGGTTTATCTCTTTATTTATTTGGGTTTTCTTTAATTTCTCTCACCAACATTTTATATGTTCTCTGTGTCTAGGTATTGGATTTTTTTATCCTTTATTCCTAGGTATTTCTTATATATTTATATATTTTATTACAAACGGCATTTTTTTTCAGTTACCAACTGTTCATTGCTAGTATACAGAGATAAAATTGACTTTTGTATATTGACCTTGCTAAACTTAGTTTTAGTGTTTTTTTTAAACATTTCATTGGATTTCCCAAGAACATGACCACGTCATCCATGAGTAATCACAGTTTTAGTTCTTTTAAAAATATGCATGAGTTTTATTTAATTTTCTAGAAGATTTATGCTGGGTAGAACCTCCAGTACAGTGTCAAACAGAAGAGATGGGGGCAGACATCCTTGTCTTACTCCTGATCTTAGAAGAAAAGCAAGTTATCTTTCATTATTTAGTATATTGTTATGTATGTGGTATATTGGTAGCCATAGATGTTTTGTAGATGCTCTTTATGAAGTTGAAAAAATTCCCTCTATTCCTAGTTTTGTGAGGATTTTTATCAAGAATGGATATTTTGTCACATGCTTTCTTTGTGTCTTTTGAATTGATCATATGGTTTTTCCATTTTGGTTTGTTGCTGTGATGAATTACATTGAATGATTAAATCAACATTGCAAATATTGTGATAAATCTCTTTTGGTTATGATATTTCTCTTTTTATATATAGCTGAATTTAATTTGCTAAAATTGTGTTAAGAATTATCATTTCTATTTTTATAAGGGATGTCGATTTATCCTTTTCTTTTCTGGCAATGTCTGTCTGCTTTGGTATCAATCTATGGCTAGCTTCCTAGAATGAATTGGGAAGTATTTTAACTTTAAGCAATATTTATATGAAAGTGGTATTATTTCTTTCTAAAATATTCAGAAGAATTCATCAATGAAGTCATCTGGTCTGGTAGTATTCTTTGGGAAAGGTTTTTTGACAAAAAATTCAATTTCTTTAATAGATATAGAGATATTCAGAATATTTTTTTCTTAAGTGAGACTTAGTGGTTAGTTTTTTAAGGAACTTTCATTTACCCCAAATTGGTGAGTTTATTGACATAAATTTTTTCATGACATTACCATGGTATGCTTGTAAAAATAAAACTTGTAGTTTACTTCATTTATTCCTGATATTGATAATTTGTTTCTTCTCTCTTTTCCTTGGTCAGAATAGCTATAGATCTATTAATCTTATTGACCTTGAATAATTAGCTATTGTTTCATTGATATTCTCTATTATTTTTCTGTTTTCTACTTAATTGATTTATGCTCTGGTTTTTATTATATCCTTTCTTTTGGTTCCTTTAGGTTCATTTTGATCTTTATTTCCTACATTCTTAGTTGGAAGTTGCAGTCACTGGTTTGAGATCTTTCTTCTTTTCTGATTTGGGCATTTAGGGCTGTAACTTTCTAAATACTGCTTTGGTGGTATCTCAAAAAATGTTAATATATTGTGTTTTCACTCATTTTAGAATACCTTCTAATTTCCCTTTTGCTTTCTTCTCTACCTTTGGGTCATTCAGAGCTATGGCTTCCCTGGTGGCTCAGAATCTGCCTCCCTCCTTTGATCTCTGTTCTTTCCCTTTTCTCCTTCTCAAGACAGCAAGTTAAAACATGTCATTCTGCTCAAAATTCTGTAATCAATTCCTGTTTCATTCAGAATAAAGTCTAACATCTTTCTAATATCAACCAATGTCTCAAATAATCTGTCCCTCATACACTTTGTCTTCATTTTGCGCTATTCTTTTATTCGCTTCTCTTATTTCAGCTATTCTGATCTCCTTTTTATTTCTTGAACATGGTGAGTTCTCCCTTTAGAACCTTTAAACTGGCAGTTCCTTTAAACTGGCATCACCCTTTCTCTGATACCCCCTCAGCTCCTTTAAGTCTTTGCCCATATCTTATAATATTCTCAGTGAAGTCCATCCTATAACAACATTAAAAATTTCAAACGTCCCCACTTCCCAAACCCAGCATACTTGATTCTTTTACCTCTTCAACTTCTTAATTATGCTGATATTGTAATGTATTAATTTCCTTTTTTATTAGTTTATTATCTCTCTCACCTCTCTTACTCTACAAGGCAAGGATCTTTGTCTGTTTTCTTCATTGATATATTCTAAGCACCTAAAAGAGTACTTGATTCATAACATCCTCCTAAGAATGATTAGTTGAACTAAATAAGTAAAACTATTTTTATATTTTGATGTGACCATTTTGTTATGGGAATGTTAGAATAATTATGTTAAAAGAGTTAACCCAAAATCCACTTACTGCCATGACTGCTAATAGGCTATGTTTCCCTGGTGGTGCAGTGGTAAAGAGTCCACCTGCCAATGCAGGAGATACAGGTTTGATCCCTGGGTCAGGAAGATCCCCTGGAGAAGGAAATGGCAACTCAGTCTAGTATTCTTCAAAACCATATATCTGCTTCTGAGTCCTTCAAGGAAAATCAGTTTTATCTTCTCCAAGTTTCTCAAGTATTTAACATGCTGTATCTAATTGTTTGATTATGCATCTGTTTTCACAACTATACTTTGATATCTGCTTTTTTTCATTTATTTTTTGTGAACCCAGTAACAAGCATTTTATTTGGCTCAATATAGTAAAGTGGTCAATAAATTATTATGAGATGATTGAATAAGATGATGAGAATGTAAATGGCAATGGTAATGAGGATGGAGGAGTGTGTGTGTGTGTGGCACAGAGAGTTAATCAGTATAAATGAGTCATAAAGGGGATAGAGAAATCAAGGATATCATTTAGATTTTAGCCTTGTCTTTTGGATAAATATTTGATTCACCAAGAACACTAGGTGCTATGGCAGAGGAAAAAATACTATACGTATTCTTCTTTTGGAGACATTTGGAATAATTATCCCTGAAATGTATTATGTGCTTTTTAACTTATAAAGGAAAGTATGATATGTCCAAGTCTGATGCAACTAAATGTTGAAAAAAGTGCTTTTTCCATTACTGGGTTACCTTCCCTTAATTTAACACAACTGTGTACGTTCATTGACAATGTAGCCACATTTACAGTCATTAATATCTTTTTTAAAATGTCTGTCTACAATATCGGTAAGCTTTTACATAAAAGAATTCTAAAGCAGCAGTGTGATAGCTTGAGTGCTAACACATACCTGAATATGTCACATATGGTTCCAAAAATGATGACTGAGAATTATTGATCTGGAGGAAATCTAGAAGCCAGTTCAGTTAGGTGGATGCTAGTCTGGGACATCGAGAATCCAATTCAGAGTAAAAATGTAGAATTAAATAAGAGCAGGCATTCTCTTCAGTGGTAGTCTGGTTCTTCATAGGATGAATAATAAAGGGTAGACCCCAGACACAAATAAAGTTTCTACCTTGAGTTGAATCAATCAAACTCCAAATCCACAGTGAAATTCTAGAACATGCTCAAATGTAAAATAAGGGACAAGTATAGTCACATTTATTCATTTTTGTTGTTCAGTTGCTATGTCATGTCCAGCTCTTTGCAACCCAATGAACTGCAGCACCCCAGGCTTCCCTGTCCTTCACTAACAGGAGTTTGTTCGAACTCATGTCCACTGAGCCTGTGATCCCATCCAACCGTCTCGTCTTCTGTCACCCCCTTCTCCTCCTGCCCTCAATTGTTCCCAGGATCAGGGTCTTTTTCAGTGAGTTGGATCTTCACATAAGGTGACCAAAGTATTGGGAACTTCAGCTTCAGCATCAGTCCTTCCAATGAATATTCAGGGTTGATTTCATTTGGGATTGACTGGTTTGATCTCCTTGCTGTCCAAGGTACTCTCAAGAGTCTTATCCAGCACTACAATTTGAAAACATCAATTCTTTGGTGCTCAGCCTTCTTTATGGTCCACTGCTCACATCCGTACATGACTACTGAAAAACCATTGCTTTGACTATATGGATCTTTGTTGTATTCATTTTATTGTTGTCATTCCGTGTCTTGAATGTGTCAATGAGTGAAGTATTTGAATTGAAACAGGTTCTCATAAATCTCTATTGGTTTAAACATATAGCGCATATATATTAATATCAGATCAGTCTTAGGAATTATAGGTGGAATGTGTGCTGGTTTCTATAACAAAGAATATGTGACTTGGAATGAGGTTTTAGGAGATATTTTCCACAATTGTATTATGTGTAAATGGGGATAGCCATCTTCTTATACTACTGTTATGAAGTTAAAAGATAATAAAAAAGAAATCTTTATGAAGAAAAAAAGAGTACTTTTTTCATATATGTAGGAGTGGGAACACTTCTTTTTTCTGTGTACCAGAAAGCTTCAATTTCTGCTTAGCCATTCCTGTATCCACAGGCTTGAGATAAAACTATCCAGTGAGTCAAATTTACAAGTGGGCAGATCCCTGTGTTAAGAATCATGTAGTTATGTTCTGTATAGCTGGGCAAAGTGGTGGGTTCAGTCATTTTTGCTATTTCTTGTCTTTTACTTTATTTTATTTTTACCACCTCTGGGAATATAAAGGAGGGGGATAACTGAGCCAGGGCTCATGCTGAAAGCCTAGCCAACTCTTCTGAGTCTATTCCTCCACAAGTTTGTAGATTCCAGTTAGTTGAATTAAGAACTGTGTGGTTGTTGGAGAAGTATTCAGAGACACTTATTTTTCCTCATATGAACGCACTTCATACAAAGAACATACTGACAAATACGTACAAAATGCAGGCATGCTTTCAGTTCTCTCTAGACAAAATGTGGAAGAAAGAGAAGGCTTTCCTAACCAAAGAGCAGAGGATACTGTTGGTCATCTTTCTAGGCAGTGTGCCATACAGGCTGATAGCAGAGAATAGGGACATAGTCTCAGTGGCCTCAGAGTTCCTTCCTTAGGAAGCCGGAGGAGACAGGCAGCACAGTTGTCATTGGTCTTAATAGGACAACATATCTATCCTGTTGCCTTGCTGCTAAGTCACTTCAGTCGTGTCCGACTCTCTGAGACCCCATAGACAGCAGCCCACCAGGCTCCGCCATCCCTGGGATTCTCCAGGCAAGAACACTGGAGTGGGTTGCCATTTCCTTCACCAATGCATGAAAGTGAAAAGTGAAAGTGAAGTCACTCAGTCGTGTCCGACTCTTCGCGACCTGTTGCCTTAGGCAACCCTGAAAGTAGTGCTACTTGCTTGTAGTAGGAGGGTTAATTCCCCAATCCTTACCTTCTACCTAGAAACAGATTTAGTTTTATAGGGTGGACATCAAGGACAAGCTATTAGATCAGTTCCAACAAGGGAATTCTGAATTGAATTATTGAGCCCTTATCTTGTTGCAGGAGGCAATATGGGGAAATGTTTGAATCCAGAAGTTCTGGATTCAAATCCTGGGTTCAGATCTGAGTTTTGCTACCTATTAGCTGTTTGAGTCAGTTAATCTTTGACTCTTTGAACTCAGATTTCTCTTATGAAAAATGGAGATAAGAATAGAAGTTTTCTGGGAATTCTCTGGTGGTCTAGTGGTTAGGGCTCCATGCTTCCACTGCAGAGGGCACTGGTTCGATCCCTGGTCTGGGAACTAAAATCCTGCAGGCTTCATGGCATGGCCAAATGCTTAGAGTGGGTCCTGACACATACTATGTGATTAAAATTTTTAGTTGTTATCATCACTTCTAATTCATTAAAACAATTATGTTTTGATTCTTATTTGTTACTCCATGTATGTATAATTCCCTTGGGGATGCCTTGCAAAGAATGGGTAATTGACAGGATTTTTGGGTATCTGGAAGTAATATCTAACTGGAAGTAACTTCTAACTGTTCCTAAAAGAACAAGTTATTTCTATTAGTTAGACAAGTAAAGGCTACATTTCTGAAGTTTATATATAATGCCTGGCAAATGGTAAGTATAAAATAAACACCTGGGATAAATGAATGAATCCTAGAACCCTGTTTATGGGGAAGGGATTCTTGACACAGAGAAGTGAGAGATTCGTTGAAGACCACACACTTAGGAACCAGTTGGCCAAGATAAGAAGCTACTTGGCTATTATAAACAGTGCTGTGATGAACATTGGGGTACATGTGTCTCTTTCAATGCTGGTTTCCTCAATGTGTATGCCCAGCAGTGGGATTGCTGGGTCATAAGGCAGTTCTATTTCCAGTTTTTTAAGGAATCTCCACACTGTTCTCCATAGTGGCTGTACTAGTTTGCATTCCCACCAACAGTGTAAGAGGGTTCCCTTTTCTCCACACCCTCTCCAGCATTTATTGCTTGTAGACTTTTGGATCGCAGCCATTCTGACTGGTGTGAAATGGTACCTCATTGTGGTTTTGATTTGCATTTCTCTGATAATGAGTGATGTTGAGCATCTTTTCATGTGTTTGTTAGCCATCTGTATGTCTTCTTTGGAGAAATGTCTGTTTAGTTCTTTGGCCCATTTTTTGATTGGGTCATTTATTTTTCTGGAATTGAGCTGCAGGAGTTGCTTGTATATTTTTGAGATTAGTTGTTTGTCAGTTGCTTCATTTGCTATTATTTTCTCCCATTCTGAAGGCTGTCTTTTCACCTTGCTAATAGTTTCCTTTGTTGTGCAGAAGCTTTTAAGTTTAATTAGGTCCCATTTGTTTATTTTTGCTTTTATTTCCAATATTCTGGGAGGTGGGTCATAGAGGATCCTGCTGTGATGTATGTCGGAGAGTGTTTTGTCTGTGTTCTCCTCTAGGAGTTTTATAGTTTCTGGTCTTACGTTTCGCAGCACTGTTTATAATAGCCAGGACATGGAAGCAACCTAGATGTCCATCAGCAGATGAAGGGATAAGAAAGCTGTAGTACATATACACAATGGAGTATTACTCAGCCATTAAAAAGAATACATTTGAATCAGTTCTAATGAGGTGGATGAAACTGGAGCCTATTATACAGAGTGAAGTAAGCCAGAAAGAAAAACTCCAATACAGTATACTAACACATGTATATGGAATTTAGAAAGATGGTAACAATAACCTTGTATACGAGACAGCAAAAGAGACACTGATGTATAGAACAGTCTTATGGACTCTGTGGGAGAGGGAGGGGGGGAAGATTTGAGAGAATGGCACTGAAACATGTATAATGTCATGTATGAAACGAGTCGCCAGTCCAGGTTCGATGCACGATACTGGATGCTTGGGGCTGGTGCACAGGGACGACCCAGAGGGATGGCATGGGGAGGGAGGAGGGTGGAGGGTTCAGGATGGGGAACACATGTATACCTGTGGGGGATTCATTTCGATATTTGGCAAAACCAATACAATACTGAAAAATTTAAAAATAAAATAAAATTAAAAAAAAATAAATTTAAGCAAAAAAATGTTATTCCAACTTTGACATATTTTTTCAAAATAAATTACTTTCAAATATTTGGCAAAACTAATACAATTATGTAAAGTTTAAAAAAAAATAAAATTAAATTAAAAAAAAAAGCAGCTACTTGTTCTGATGAACCTCAGCCCATTACTTTTATTTTTAACTTCATTTTTATTTATTGTTACTCCAAAGCAGATATACTATTATGAGATATTTTAAAAAATACAATTATCTGTCCTCAAAATCCTGATTATTCAGGAGACTAGAAATCTCTTATCACCTATTTTTATTTTGGTTAGAGAAAAAAAATACATCAACAATATATTTTGTGAGTTTTCTCAATTTATTTTCAGGCAAACACAAGACATTAATGTATTATTTAGATTTATTTCCTAATTTTAAAAGTTGATTCTTTGCAAAATATTCCTCCATGAATCTTTGTCCATTACTTTTAAAATTGTGTCCCCTGCTTCTTGAGTTGTTTTTGTATTGCCTTAAAACTATCATACAACTTTTCTCAAGAGTGCAGGAGAAAAATCAGCCATCAATTGATGCTTTTGAACTGTGGTGTTGGAGAAGACTCTTGAGAGTCCCTTGGATTACAAGGAGATCCAACCAATCCATCTTAAAGGAAATCAGTCCTGAATATTCATTGAAAGGATTGATGCTGAAGCTGAAACTCCAATACTTTGGCCACGTAATGTGAAGATCCAACTCATTGGAAAAGACTCTGATGCTGGGAAAGATTGAAGGTGGGAGAAGGGGATGACAGAGGATGAGATGTTTAGATGGTGTCACCGACACGATAGAAATGAGTTTGAGTAGGCTCCGGGAGTTGGTGATGGACAGGGAGGCCTGGCATGCTGCAGTCTATGTGGTCACAAAGAGTTGGACACAACTGAGTGACTGAACTAAACTGATCTACCTGCAAAGCTAATGCATCAGAAGAATTAAAGACAGCCTTGAAATACACTGCTGTGAGTAGTCTAATTCTACGTTGGATGCCAGAAATCAGAAATGAGAAGTTATTCAGCAATTCTGAATACAGTATCCATTTAAAAAACAAAGATAGTTCCTGGAATATGGTAGCTATACACATATATGTCAGTTCTTTCTGATTTAATCTTGGTGTCTTGGATGTTTGATGGGTTGTAAGAAATCATGGGAAAGTCTGGCCAAAGCACAGAGGGAGATCATTCTCACTCAGCCCTCACTGCCCAATCCTTCAGCAGGATTTTCTCAGAAAGACGTTGCTGAAAATTGACCTAAGTTTAAGAGAAAAAAAAATTAAAATACATTAAAAAATGCACTAGGATTACTTATAATCAAATATGTGTTGGTTATAAGAGAATATTTTGTAAATTCAAGGAAACTTTAGAATTTAGCCTGTCTTAATTTAAAAAATACATATTTTTTTCAGGTTCAGTGCCCCCCCCCCCCCACAAACACATATTTTCCAAAATCATAGAATTCAAACTACCAGTAAAAATACTTTGCTTTCCTCTTTTAAAATGTTATAATAAAACCAGGTGAATTGAAAATCTGGAGCTTCCCTGGTGGCTCAGTGGTAAAGAATCCACTTGCCAACGCAGAGGACACGGTTTCAATCCCAGATCTGGGATGATTGCACATGCCATGGGGCAACTGGACCTGTGTGCCACACTACTAAGCCTGTTCTCTGGAGCCCGGGAGCCACAGCTGCTGGGCTCACATGCTGCAACTCCTGAAAGCCATGCACCCTAGAACCTGTGGTTCACAAGGAGAGAAGCCACCACAATAAGAAGCTTGTGCTCCACAGCAAGAGAGTAGCCCCAGCTTGCCACAACTAGAGAAAGCCCGTATGAAGCAACAAAGACCCAGCATAGCAAAATTAAAAAAAAAAGAAAGAAAAGCAGAAATGTGAATTATTTTCACACACAAAAAATAGAAATTTTAGCAAGCTTTCAGAAATCTCTTCATTGTAATCCTTGAGAATATCAATGTATTAAGTTATATTTTAATAGTATTTAATTTTGAAATAGAACACTTATTACTATGTTTAAGATGATAACATAAACCTCTGAGAGTAATGACATTGTTTGTTTATTCACTCAACTAATACGTTGTGTCTGACATTGCCAGATTAGTGTATGGAGTAGAAAAACAGGTAGATTTCAAAATTGGTCAATATAGTCAGTTAAGCAAGGGAATAAATAAATAAATCTGATGCAATATGATTAGCATAATTGTGAAGCCAAGTTCAAGGCACTGTGGAGGCATAAAGATTCCGAAGAGGAAATGTTTCTTGAACCACAGAACTTAGACTACTGCTCTGTATAGAAACATTTGCTGAGTTGGTTATACTGTAGTTTCTTCTGGGGTGACTATCTTCATTTAATACTTTGAAGCTAATAGTGTATCTTTAAATATTTGCATTCAAATATTTAATTATTTGAGTATCCGCATGAGGCAGATCTAAAACCATCTTTTAAAAGTACTCAGAAAGTGACTTTAGCAGAGGGAGAATGAGTTTGGAAAGGCCTGAATTGTGATCTGTGGTTCTTCACCTGGAGTCAACCTCGCACAGGTGGTAAAGGGCAGGGTGAGAAGCTTGGCATTTGGAGCCAGTCTCCTTGGGATCAAGAGTCATCTCTGTTAATTACTGACTTTGTTCCCCTAGACAAATTAATCCATAAAACTTACTTTGTTTTCTTCATTTGAACAAATATGGGTGAAAATAACATCTATCTTTGTAGGGTTGTGTTAAGAATTAAATGAGTTTATAGTGGTCATGTATGGATGTGAGAATTGGACTGTGAAGAAAGCTGAGCACCGAAGAATTGATGCTTTTGAACTGTGGTGTTGGAGAAGACTCTTGAGAGTCCCTTGGACTGCAAGGAGATCCAACCAGTCCATTCTAAAGGAGATCCATCCTGGGTGTTCTTTGGAAGGACTGATGCCAAAGCTGAAACTCCAATACTTGGGCCACCTCATGCAAAGAGTTGACTCATTGGAAAAGACCATGATGCTGGGAGGGATTAGGGGCAGGAGGAGAAGGGGATGACAGAGGAGGAGATGGCTGGATGGCATCACCGACTCCATGGATATGAGTTTGAATGAATTCCAGGAGTTGGTGATGGACAGGGAGGCCTGGCGTGCTGCAATTCATGGGGTCGCAAAGAGTCACACATGACTGAGTGACTGAACTGAACTGATTCTTATAATTTAGAGCAGTTTAGAGCAGTTCCTGACACATAAGGGCTCAATAAGTGGTAATAGTTATTAATACTATTATTACTATGTAACAATTATAACTGCTGTATGATTATTACATATGATAAAAAACAAGTATTAAGTTTTTAAGCCAACATTCTTCATGAACATATATTGAAAAACAAACAAAACAACTAAATGCTATATAATCTGCCTACATGTCTTTACCATCTAGACCACTTGTGAAGATCTGGTTAGAATGGAGGTCACTTGAAGTGGTAGATCTCATTGGCATGCTCATGTTGTAGGAGAAGATTGGGTTGTATTATTACAATATATTTTTCATGACAGTAAACAATGGATAAAGATTTCAGAGGGCTTCCCTGATAGCTCAGTCGGTAAAGAATCTGACTGCAATGCAGGAGACCCCAGTTCAACTCCTGGGTTGGGAAGATCCCCTGGAGAAGGGAAAGTATCCACTCCAGTATTCTGATCTGGAGAATTCCATGGACTGGATAGTCCATGGGGTTGCAAAGAGTCAGACATGACTGAGTGGCTTTCACTTTCAAAGATTTCAGAAGTAACAGGCAAGAGTTGAGCTTAAATGCATAGGTCACTGAACATATTTCTGATGATTCTCTTGATTGGAATGAACTGTGAAAGAGTCTGCTCCTTTGAAGTGAACTTGGACTAGGATTTTAATTAAAAAATCCAATTGCTACTGAACCTCCTGAGTCAGTCTTCAACAAGCTTCCTTCTGCCTGGTGTGTTTTTTGAGCCAAAAGAAGGAGACCAAGTTCAGTTTAGAGGGAAAGGAAGGCTTTACTCTTTGATCAGAGAATGAAAAGATGCTTGTGAGCTCCTGCTCTAGAGCAGTGGTCTCCAACCTTTTTGGCACCAGGGACTGGTTTTGTGAAAGATAATTTTTCCACAGACCAGGGAGTGGGAAAGGTTTTGGGATAATTCAAACGCATTATATTTATTGTGCACTTATTTCTATTACTATTACATCAGCTTCACCTCAGATTATCAGGCAGTATTAGATCCCAGACGTTGGAGATCCCTGCTCTAGAGCACAGTTTTTCGATGTGGTACTAGTGGTAAAGAACCGGTCTGCCAATGCAGGACACAGAGATGCTGGTTCGATCCCTGAGTTGCAATGGCAACCCACTCCAGTATTCTTACCTGGAGAATCCCACGGACAGAGGAACCTGGCAAGTTACAGTCCATAGGGTTGCAAAGAACCAGACAGGAATGCAGCGACTTAGCACGCATGCTCAATAGCCCACGGTCCCTCCCCAGCAAACGAGGCCGTGGGCAGGGCTGCTTTCTAGGGATCTCCTCAGTTTGGAGAGAGCAGAATTCTCCTGAGTCAGTGCTCCAGACGGCAGCCTCTCTGCACATGGCCCGCGGCCGTCTTAAATTGAGGTGCTGTGGTGTCTGGGTTTCCTCACGGAGTTCTTGTCTGAAGCGTTGAGCTGGAGGCCTCTGCTCGCGGCACCCTTTGAACAAGTGAAACTAGACTAAGCACAAAAGAAAAGGTTAGACTTTATTACTCAGATTCTGTTTTTATTTCCTGGGAATTTTTAATGGGCTCTGCTGGTGACGATATGGGATAGATTTATTATGACCTGGATGAAGAGAAGAGAGTAAGATAACTACAAACTGAATCTTTATGGGACAGATATCAGTAATCTATGCATGGTGAATTTCATCTGGATATGTCTGTGAGGAAACAATGAGGGTGAGGTTGGTGCTGAAAGTTGGACAAATTCATGTGAGGTGACCCAAATGAGGAAAATAATGTGTTTTAGTGTTCTACAGAGATTAATTCGATCAGTTACTAGCAATGAATTTTACCTAATTTCCCTGATATTTAGCTTCCTCATATGAAAAATGGGTGCAATATTTCCTTTTAAGATTGTTATGAGGACTAAATGTACCAAAGCATGCAACAGAGGACAAGATGAATTCTTGTTAAGCATCAGATCTTTTCCTCAGTCTGGGAATTTCAGATAACTTGCTACTGCCATTTGAGAGGAAAGCTGCTCTAGGAAAGTAGGAACTGATTACTACTGGAAGGTGCTCCTTCCTTCTAACCTTCCACCATGCTTTCTATAATTCCATATCTGGTAGGCTAGATTTCCCTTCTTTCTAGATAATTTTTTTTCTTGCTAATCCATCATTCTAGAAAATATTAGGGAAGGAAGTGTGCAGTTCTAGCATCCCCAAATCAGTTTAACATATTTTAATAAAGTATAAATATTAAATCATTGAATGTGATTTTCAGTGGGGAGGAAGAGAAAAAGAACCAAATAGAAGCACACGGAGAGGGAGAGAAGAATTTGGTAGTCTCTGAATTGCAGCCTCTGCTGATGCAGAAAAATGGTGGCTGCCAATGTGCTGTGTTTTGCAGAGCCCTGGATCGCTGCCAGCCATTATGCACCTGAATATTTAATATGCATTTGTACAGAAATACCACATAAGTATGAGAGATGTTAATTGCTCATAACATTTTAATATTTTTTAAATTTAGCAGGCTGTTAGTTCAGGATGGGGAACACATGTATACCTGTGGCGGATTCATTTTGATATTTGGCAAAACTAATACAGTTATGTAAAGTTTAAAAATAAAATAAAATTAAAAAAAAATAAAGAATGCGGTTTTGCTAAGTTGAGATTTTAATGTTCAGCTCTTAAATTTTTCTGAGAGGTTTTCTGTGAAAAGTTCATAATAAATACTTTGTACTTGCATCATGCCGCACTCTAAGGAGATCAAAGTCCTGATCAGAAATTTACTGAGACCCGGGAAGGATTCCAGGCTCTTCTGTACTCTGCTCAGCTCTCCTGGAAATGCTGCTCCTAGCAGTAGGTCTGACCTATGGGGAAAGTGTCTCTTTTATGTACCATAAGCTTCATGAGTTCTTCTCAGTTACTCAGCTCTTGTGACAACCATCTCAAATCCTGAGATTCACTGCCTAACTAGTTATAGCACAATCATTGAATAATTGTTTTTTTTTTCATGTTTTTGTTACAATTTCATTGAAAAATCTGTTTTAGTTTAAAGAGAGTTATGCAGAAATATCTGTACAAAAGTACTAAATAATTTCTAGTACTAAATAACCTCTTAGGATTCCAGTGGAGAAGTGATACTTGAAGATAAACAATGAGAAAATGTATTTTAATACAAAAGTCTTATGTAATCAGACTTTTCTGATCATTCACAGTATATATAGTCCATGTTCTGTAATTCTGTGTTCTTTTAATGAAATGTGTTATCTTTGCTTTTAGTGTGTTTCTTCTTTTCACTGCTGTGAAGCCTTATTATTTTATCATCTATTTAAAAGTAACTTCCTCTGAGAAGTTTTTCCATACCATAGGCTGACTGTAGGCTCAATTTGTTATTTATTCCAGTCTAAATGTTTCCTCGAGTCTGGTAGCCCTTATCTATGGCACTGTAATTATTTTTATGTATGTTTATCTCTCTCACAGTGCTATGAACCCTTTGAAGAGAGATCATTTGTCTTACAGTTTTCTACGTGTTTGTCTGACATAGAGCTGGACACATATAAAAGGTTCAGAAAGGTTTTCAGAATGCATGGCTTCTGTATATGACCAAAAGATTATATAAAATTTAAAACTACAAAAGATGTTCCATTTCAAATAGGCTCCTCTGTGCTTGCAGCAGATTAGCTCACTTCAGGTGGCTTTTTATTGTTAGTGCTTTAAAAACAATTAAATTGTTTCCTTTATTAACTTTAAATGAACATTAGAAAAAGAATTAGGAAAAAAAGAAATAACCTGTAGCCTTAAATAAAAGTTAGACAAAAAATAATTGTGGAATTAACTTTCTAAAATGAATTTGCTTTGTTAAGTGAAAAATTGTGTGTGTTTAAACAGAAAAGAAATGCTTGCTTATGAAAGACAGCAAGGTGGCTCAATTTCTGGAAATTTCTGCAGATATGTTAAGTGTAATTATTTGTAGCTTCATCCCTAAGGTGATTTAGTCACTTGTTTGCTCTTGTGTGTTAAATTCAACTCTTCATTTTTTATCTCATTTTGTCTGCTTGAATTTCAGAGCACACACTCTAATCTTCAAGAGAATGTGGGTATAACTTTCTCATTCTCCCTTACTCTGTAGAACCTTGAGGCAGTTTTTCAACAAAATTGTCCAGTGAATTGCTGTAGACCACAGAGCAAGTAAATTGTAATGAAGAGAAGCAAGTTCAGGTGTCTTACTTCCCTGGATCCCCATTCTAGTCTATAAAGATGAAAGTGTTCTAAGACCATATATTTCATAATGATCTATAAAAGAGTGTAGAAATTCTAAGGTAGTGAACCTCCATAAGGAACCAAAGATCTGTATAAATAATAGAACCTTAATACAATAACTCTGGAATGAAGGCTTTAAAAATGTTCACCTTCACTAATTCCATTCCTGAGATTCTCTTTTTTTCATTTAGAGTATTTATTCATATACTTTTTTTGGTATAGTATTTTACAATTTTATTTTTATTTTTTGAAGAAATAATAATAAGTACAAAGATTTACACTGAAGGATCTCACATCATTATCTCAGTAAAAAAATCAAAATTATTAAATGTTCAACAACGTAGACTGGGTAGATAAATCATAGTATGTCTTTATAGTGTATTATAAAACAAAAATTCAAGTGTTGGTAGATTTTTATAAAGACATTGGAGAATGCCCACAACATAATAGTACATGAAAAAAAGTGAAGAATAAACCGATTTCTAAAGCATAATCTAATTATTTAAGCAAAAAGTGTATACACACATGAACATATATATATTAGAATAAAAAGTAAAAATAATAAGAAAGAAATAACAACTGTATTTTTTCAATATCCTATAATGAGTGTATATTGCTTCAAAATTTTTTCAAAAAAGAATTTTGAAAGATACCACCTTAAAGGTTAACAGTTTTTTATTCAGAATTTATTGCAGAAAGTTACTTTTCAGAATAGCTTCAGAGTGTTGTTATAAATGATATCTTGCTTCATGGTGTCCTGGAAAATGCAAATAGATCTCATTTGATGGTCACAGGCTGTGCATCAGAGTAACTTCGGGAGAAAGAAGCTCTTTTTAAAGAATATTCATTCCTGCCAGAGACTCATCTCAGTCCTATTGCATAAGTATATCCAGGACTGTGGATATAAATTCCAGTATTGATATATTTTGTAAAACTTTCTCCAGGTAATTCAGATACATGTCATTGATTATATTTGCTACTTTGGTTATAAATAAAAAGACTAAATCTTGAATCAGCTGATTAAAGAAGAGGTAAGCATGGCGAGAAGGAAGCATTTAGCTTCTGGTGGAAAGGATAAGTGAGGTACTCACAGTTCTTTGGAGAGGGAGATAATCATTGAAAAACCTGCATGTTATAATAAATATAGAATAATAGTTGGTGATTTACTTCTTTCTTTTTAAATTTTTTTTGAAGGATAATTGCTTTACAGAACTTTGTTGCTTTCTGTCAGACCTCATGAGGGTGGGCAGCAGAGGAATGAATAGATGTGCATGTGTGTGTGTATCTTCTTTGTGAAAAATCTTTTCAAGTTAATTGCCTCTTTATTTTCCCTTTGGTTCGTGTTTTTCTTATTGATTTTTAGAAGTGCTTTATATATTCTCCATATGAGTTCCTTATTAGCTATGTTACAAATACACCTTTGTATTGCCTATATATTTTAAAATAAACATATGTCAAGAATTATTATTCAACATATGAATGAAGTAACCAGTGAGAATTTTTAAGTGGTTCATATGAGAATTTGAGTTATAAAGATTTATCATCTCTTCTAAAGAAAATTGACTTATATTGTTATGAATAGGAATTATTTTATTGCTAGGAATCCTTTGCATGGCTATCAGTTTTCTGCAGCTTAATCACTACCACTATAAAGTTATAAAATTGCCTAGTCAATAGAAAGTTAATAAAAGGTGCATGCTCCTGTAGAATCAGATAATTAGAGGGTTCACTAGGCAATGCCTAGCACTCCACTGAAAGGATACTAGGTACACACTTTTATTTATCTCCGAGTCTTGGAATTTTTTTTTCTCCTGACAGTATTCCTCCCTCTAATCACCTGTGACTGTAGATAATCTCTAAAGCTTATTCTTGATCACAACAATGTCTAGTCTCATTAGATCTGGTTTAATTCCTTATTAAGATGCATCAATAAAAGTAAAAGTCGCTCAGTCATGTCCAGATCTTTGCTACGCTATGGAATTCTTCCTTCTCAAGGGAATCTTACCAACCCAGGGATCGAACCCAGGTCTCCCACACTGCAGGTGGATTCTTTACTGGCTGAGCCACAAGGGAAGCCCAGAATTCTCCAGGCCAGGATACTGAAGTGGGTAGCCTTTCCCTTCTCCAGGGGCTCTTCCCACCCCAGGAATCTAACTGGGTTCTCCTGCACTGCAGGCAGATTCTTTACCAACTGAGCTATTATTGTTAATCAACTATATATGTTTTATTGCATTTTCTTTGCAAATCTTGAGCCATACAGAATAGACCAACTAAGTCTAAAGCATTGACTTTAGCCTAAAAAATTGATAAGGATTTTTGGATTTGGATTTTTACATCCTTTTTTATTTGCTCTTACTTCGCTTAATAAGGTAATCTTTGAGTCCATTCATATTGCTGCAAATGGCATTATCTCATTCTTTTTCATGGTTGAGTAATATTCCATCGTATATATTTATTCTACATGTTTTTTATCCATGCATCTGTTGATGGACATTTAGGTTGCTTTCATGTCTTGGCTATTGTAAATAGTACTGCTGTGAACATGGAGGTTCAAGTATCTTAAATTAGAATTTTCTCTGGATATATACCTAAGAGTGGGCTTCTCAGGTGGCATTAATGGTAAGTAACCTGCCTGCCAGTGCAGGAGACATAGAGATGCAGGTTTGATCCCTGGGTTGGGAAGATCCCCTGGAGGAGGGCATGACAACCCACTCCAGTATTGTTGCCTGAAGAATCCCATGGACAGAAAAACATGGCAGGCTACAGTCCATAGGGTCACAAAGAGCTGAACACAACTGAAGCAACTTAGCACATGCCCAAGAGCAGGATTGCAGGATCATACAGTAAGTCCATTTTTAGTTTTTTTTTTTTTTTTAAGGAAACTCCATACTCTTCTCCATAGTGACTGACAAATTTGCCTTCCCACATATAGTATAGGAGGGTTTCTCTTTTTTCCATCCCCTTTCCAACATTTGTTAACTGTAGACTTTTTCATGATGGTCATTCTGACTATTGTGAGATGATATCTCATTGTAGTTTTGATGTGTATTTCTCTAATAACTTGCAAGATTAAGCAGCCTTTCATGTGCTTTCAGGTCATCTGTTTGTCCTCTTTGGAGAAATGTCTCTTTAGATCTTCTGTCCATTTTTTTGATTGGATTGTTTGCTTGTTTATTTTGATATTAAGCTGTATGATCTTTTTGTTACATTAAAAATTTCATTTTACATATTTAACATTTTTGATGCTAACTTCTATTTCTCAGGGAAAATCAAATGAATGGGCTTCCCTTGTGGCTCAGTTGGTAAAGAATCCACCAGCAATGTGGGAGATCTCGGTTTGATCCCTGGGTTTGGGAAGATCCCTTGGAGAAGGAAACGGCTACCCATTCTAGTATTCAAGCCTGGAGAATTCCATGGACTGTATAGTCCATGGGGTTGCAAAGAGTCAAACTGACTGAGTGACTTTCACTTTCTATTTCTCAGGGAAAACTGAATGGTAGATAATTATGAACTCTATGTAACATAGAAGAATTTTGAACAGTACCAAAGTACATGAATAAAGGAAAAAACTTTATATTCCTTTAAACCTTCAAGTGTCAAAATAAACCTGTTTATGAAGTACTCCAAAAGATAAAGCTACTATATGGCATATAATAATAGGCAAATGCATATAAATGAATAATTATCCTCAGTGATAAGTGGAAAGTAATCAGTCCTTTATAGAAATCATCTAGGTACCCAATAATTAATATTGGATTATAAATGGGTAACTTCAAGATAATATTAGTATAAGTTATTATGATACCTAAAGATCTTGAAAATTATGGTCTAGCTGACACTAGAAAACCTAGTTACTATTGGTATAAAAATGATCAAACTTACAATTTAATTTAATTGAACAAAATTTTATATAAATGTTATTAAGATTCAGCATTGATATAAATCATCTGAGAAACAGATGACAAGATGGCATTGGTCATTCATAAGATTTATTGGAAAATTTCCCCTTGTGATAAAAAATGAGAAGGTAGCTGAAAGAGGCACGTTGAACATCTGATTGTGATACATCTAACCCTGTGAAGGAGAAAAGGAAAGAAGGAAGGAAGGAAGCAAGCCTTAGATTGCAGTGCAGTTTTGTGACTGTTTTGGCAAGGCCAATGTAGAGTCTTTGTGCCAAGACAGTCTGTCCTAGATGTCCTAGATCACTGGAATGGGTTTGCTTTAGCATCCCTTCTGTGCTAAGTCAGTGGTTGGGAGCAGCGCAGTTGCAGCATGCCCTTGGCTAGGATGCAGTGATGTAAATTCAAAGCATAGCAGCTGAGGGTGGCAGTCAATTGGAGTCCCTACAGTTGGAGATTTGAGTGGTACATTTTTTATGACTGTCATAATCTATCCCTTACATCACACAGATCTGCTTCTCCATACAAGATTAGGGATTAGCTACTCCATGATTCTCATGGGCTTATCTTCCTGAGAGGACATTTAGCAGGTTAGTGAGATAACGTGAAGTTGCTCAGTCATGTCCGACTCTTTGCGACCCCATGGACTGTAGCCTACCAGGTTCCTATGCCCAGGGGATTTTCCAGGCAAGAATGCTGGAGTGGGTAGCCATTTCCTTCTCCAGGGGATCTTCCCGACCCAAGGGTCAAACCCAGGTCTCCCACGTTGCTTTACTGTCTGAGCCACCAGAGAAGCCCTAGCGAGATAAGGTACAGCCTAATAGTTGCAGTTGATATTGGGGCTGAAACTATTTCCTCTCTCCATTCCAAATTTCCCTGATCCTCTGCTTTTACCTTGTTGGCTCTTAGTGGCTTACCTGGGATTGTGACCCAAATCTTCCTTTCAGAGGGCTCTGAAACTTTGGTAATTATTTCCAGGCCAGTGTTGCTGCTTATATTCATTTATTGCTGCAAAGGGCAAAAAGTACCAGTTGGCATCCAAGTGGCTCACTTGGATTCCACATGTATTCTTCCCTCTCTCCATTGTGCAAAACCATCTCTATTCCTCCTGTTGTTCATGGTTAATTACCCAGGACAAATGGTAGTAACTCCTTGCTTGCTGGTCCCTGGACACAATTCCAGAATGCCTAAGCAGCAGCTCTAACTTGTAGTTCATTGGAACCCTTGCTCTGTCCATTGGCAAGATTATGTCCCTATGTTGTCAATTGATAGCTTCATGTGTTTTGATGTTGTGTTACCTGGTGTTTATATCATTAAGATTATTTTTTCCTGATAAAATGACTTTATCACTACAAAATGAACTATTTTTCTCTGGTAGCACTTGTTTTAAAGTCTATTTTGTATTAATATATTCATATGGCTACTTCTGTTTTCTTAAATGATTATTGTATCTTTTCCTTTTAATCTATTTATATCTTTAAATTAAAAATATGTCTCTTGGAAACAATATTCAGTTGGTTCTTGACTTTTTAATCCAGTGTGACAATGTGTGACTATTAGTTGGAATATTTTGTCTATTTACATTTAACATAGGTATCAGTATGATTTTGGTATATCTATCATCATCCTATTTATTTTCTACTTGTATAGTCAGTTCTTTGTTACTTGAATTTCCTGCCTTTTTAAGA
Organism: Bubalus bubalis; assembly: GCF_019923935.1. Lineage (NCBI taxonomy): Eukaryota > Metazoa > Chordata > Mammalia > Artiodactyla > Bovidae > Bubalus > Bubalus bubalis. Next base: position 96,957,995 of record NC_059157.1, on the reverse strand, counting down.
ATTTGTTCCAGATTTTGTGTATAAAAAGGGAAGATTGAAATACTATATCATCTATTCTGTAGTCCAGAGAGCTGAATTCTTTCCCTTTGTTAAGTTGAGACTAGGTCACAGCTTTTACTAGATTGGGTTCATTATGTTTAAATCTCATAAACATTTGAGCTGGGAGTGAGTTGGCTGCAGCTCCAAATATGTTGCTTAATCTTTGGATTCTATACTGGTAGGACTCAGCAGTCCAGTAATCATGAGAATGCATGGATTATGTTTCTAGTCCTTTCTCCACTGAAACTTTATTTGCAAAAATTTGAGGATAGAATTGGTGGAGAGAATTGTCAGGCTTAGCAATTTGTTCTCATACTTAGGACTTTTCTATACTCCAGTTCATTTGACACTATCATTCAAGGCTTATCTGACCTCTCCTGTTCCCACATCATTGCTTCATCTTTAGCATCTCTCTCCTTAGCTGTGTGTATGTGCTTAGTCATTTCTGACTCTTTGTGATCCCCTGGACTATAGCCCACCAGGCTCCTCTGTCCACGGACCTTTCCCAGGCAAGAATATTGGAGTGGGTTGCCATTTCATCTTGCAGGGGATCTTCCCAACCAAGGGATTGAAACTGTGTCTCTTGCATTTTCTGCATTGCCAGCCTAATTCTTTACCACTGTGCCACCTGGGCTTCAGCTGCTCCTAGACTATATACCTGCCTCTAGATATGGAGGCTATCAGTTTATCAGAACTTGTTTGTCACATTGAAGATATGACTTTTATTTATTTTTTTCTGGATGTATTACATCCAGAATACATTAGGACCAAAGTCTTTTTCATCCTGTATGTTCTATCCAGAAGTAGAAGTCTCTTTTCCTTTCTTGAAAGGTCAGCTGTGTATGACGGTCTATCTGATGTTTCAACTTGAGACTTTTTAGGCCACTTTATTTCTCCATCTTGCTGAGATAGGAACAGAAGCCATAGATTTATGTTTACTTTATGACTGTTAGTACCACAACTCTTGTGGAAAATTCTGAAAGAGATGGAAATGCCAGATCACCTGACCTACCTCTTGAGAAATCTGTATGCAGGTCAGGAAGCAACAGGTAGAACTGGACATGGAACAACAGACTGGTTCCAAATAGGAAAAGGAAGAAGCCTGGGATGGAAGAAGTACAAGCTTGAATCAAGAGTGCCTGGAGAAATATCAATAATCTCATAGATATGGAGATGACCCCGCCCTTATTGCAGAAAGTGAAGAGGAACTAAAGAGCCTCTTGATGAAAGAGTGAAAAATTGGCTTAAAGCTCAACATTCAGAAAACTAAGATCATGGCATCCAGTCCCATCACTTCTGGCAAATAGATGGGGAAACAGTGGAAACAGTGGCTGACTTTATTTTTGGGGGGGTCCAAAAATCACTGCAGATGTTAATTTCAGCCGTGAATTAAAAGATGCTTACTCCTTGGAAGGAAAGTTATGACCAACCTAGATAGCATATTAAAAAGCAGAGACATTACTTTGACAACAAAGGTCTGTTTAGTCAAGCCTATGGTTTTTCCAGTGGTCATGTATGGATATGAGAATTGAACTATAAAGAGAGCTGAGCGCCGAAGAATTGATGCTTTTGAACTGTGGTGTTGGAGAAGACTCTTGAGAGTCCCTTGGACTGCAAGGAGATCCAACCAGTCCATCCTAAAGATCAGTCCTGAGTGTTCATTGGAAGGACTGATGCTGAAGCTGGAACTCCAATACTTTGGCCACCTGATGCGAAGAGCTGACTCATTTGAAAAGACCCCGATGCAGGAAAGATTGAAGGCAGGAGAAGGGGACGACAGGATATGAGATGGTTGGATGGTATCACCAACTCAATGGACATGAGTTTGAGTAGGGTCTGGGAGTTGGTGATGGATGGGGAGGCCCAGTGTGCTGCAGTCCATGCGGTAGCAAAGAGTCAGACATGACTGAGTGACTGAACTGAACTATCACTGTTAGAGGGATGATGTATTACTGGTTTAAAACACCAAGTAGTGTTAGTGGTAAAGAACCCACCTGCCAATGCAGGAGACATAAGTGACATGGGTTCCAACCCTGGGTTGGGAAGATGCCCTGGAATAGAAAATGGCAACCCACTCCAGTATTTTTGCTTGGAAAATTCCATGGACAGAGAAGCCTGGTGGACTGCAGTCCGTAGGGTTGCCAAGAGTTGGAGATGACCAAAGCAACTTAGCACATGTGCACGTGCATTAGAATTTTTTGAAGCCTATAAAAATATAGATACCTTGGTCTTACAATAGATGATTCAAATTCATTGACTAATGGGGAAAAAAAGCCAAAGGAATTTATGTTTTCTAAAGGCTTCTCAAAATGATTTTGATGCAAATAAAAGTTTAAAAAGAAAAACGATTAATTAGATGAATGGGACCTGAAAGTCCATGATATTTATCTGTATTTTATCCCTACTGCCCAGAACTAGTGAGTGCTCAGTTGTGTTTGCTGAATGGATAAATGCATTCAATATGGCGTCTTGGTTTTTCACATAATTCAGTTATGAGATGATTTAAACACATTGTTTCAATAAATGAAATATGGCCTTATTAGAAGACTGAACAAATTTACTGCTTTTGAGGTTACCAATGTTCTCCTTGTTGCTTAATATATTAGGCACTTTTCCCCTATATATCTTATTTGACTTCACGTTGGAGTTTGACACTATTCTCTTCCTGAAAAAAAAAGATATTTTCTTGCCTTTATTAACACCGTAATTTTCTGGTTTCTCTCTACCTATTGGCCTCTTAATTATAAATTATAATTCCGTTTTTCTCTTTCAAAAGTCTAGGGATCCTAATGTGCTGGGAATACAAAGAACCTTAAGATACCACCTCTGCTCTTAAGGATCTTATAAATCAAATAAGTAATGCTATTGCAGTTCTGAAAGAGTTCTGAGAACACTACCCCGAGATATGAAACACAGGCTCCTTCCTCCTTGAAGACTTTAAATGTCCTTCTCTTCACCTTCTTTTGTTATTTTTTGAAAATTTGTTTTAAGGACTTCACTGTCTTCAAGTATATGTACGTGAGAATCTGTAGGGAATCATAGGGAGAGCAGTAAGGAGGTATGAGGGAAGGAAGGAGGGTCTCAGGATGTTGCTCTCTGCCTCTTTATTATAAGTAAGCATGAATAGAAACAAGATGCATTATAATACTTTGACTTTCTAAAGCATCCTTAAGACTTCACCAATTTTATTTTCGTAACATTCCATTTTACTAATGGAGAAACTGAATCAGGGTATGTCCATATGTCTACTAGATGTCTCCAAGATCTTTCAGCCCTGAAAGCACTTTTCATCTGTAATTTCAGTTTGATACTAGCAATAGTCCTCTTGAGTTTTTTGCTCATAAAACAAGGAGGAGTTGTAGAATGAACCATGTTTGAAAGGGAAAATATCCCAACCCAGCTGAGCTGCAATCTCTGCTCATCCATTTGTTAGCTGTGTGAGTTCCACTTAATCTACACAAGGCTATTTATCTATTAAATATGAATAATAATTCCTACCAATATAGGTTTTTGTGACTGGTACTTACTAAATGTCAGTTAATTTTTTTTTTTTTTGCTTTCTCTGAATTGACTTCTGTCCTTGTTGGTTCTTCCAGAGAGGTTTTTTTTTTTTTTTTTTTTTTCTTTTCATGGCAAAAGACAGTCTTTTCATGTCTGTAGTCTACGTTTGTGAAGGTAAACATGAACTTCATCTGGCTATGCACTAGTCTAGTAGAGCTGTATTCCTTTCTTTCACATGAAACAAAGGCTCAGGGAATGTTTTATTCTGTGCAAGATTTATTTTTAACAGAACTCTAACATCCTAGATGGAATAGTCTCTTGAAAATAGAGGGTTTTAAAAGAGGACCTGAAAGCCATTATATGGTATCTGTATAGCTGCACAATTTCTAATCTAGTAAGAGTTCAAATGTAACAATTAATGTCACACCTCACTTCATTCAGATTAGTCTAAAGCTTATCTGCCTCAGGCAGTAATAATCAGGACTCAATAAAAGATACTGAAGCAGATGGAGGTACTACAGTTTCTAATTAAACTCTTCTTTGTTAAACTATGTATTCTTTCATGATTTATTGAGCTGATTTCAACTCTCCATCACCTGTACAACTGCTGTTTGGGTTTAGCACCTGGTGACTCTGGTTACTTTCTTAGGCAGAGAATAAAGTTTAAATAGAGAATCTCATTTTATCCTAATGAGATAGTTGTAGAAAAGATGACATTTCTTTTGGTAACTGGAATAAAACAAGGAGAAAAAAGGCAACTGATGTTTATTGAGCATTAGGAATGCCCTGTAGGCATTTTTCAATAAATTTGCTCTGAAGCAATGCTTTGTATGCATTGCTGCATTTAATCCTCATAACTATACTATGAGGAAGAGGTTGTTTCTTATTTGCACCATTTTGTTGATGAGAAAACTGAAATGAGTGAGTTTGAATCAATGAGCAGATGTGAAAAAGCAGAATGACTTTCCTTTTCTGTTCATAAAATCATGTCACCAAGGGAAAGAAAGGTAGGAGAGATTTTATAAATGAGAATGTTGAGAATGTTAAGAATAAAAACATCTTGTATTATTAAAAGAAATGTAGTGCATATATGGCTATACATGAATCAAAAGAATTACTTTTTTGCATGTGACTAGCATCACACTGTGAAGCATGTAACAAACTCGTATGCAGATGGCATAGACCCAGACCCTGTGCTAGGCATTGGCAGTTTAGTGGTGGAAGAGACTGACTCTATTTCTGTTTTCATAGAAAAAAAATGAATACTAATATTCACGTAATTCCAGTTAATGCTTATCCATTGTTCACTGAGAATACCAGCGGCGTGTCTGCTTGAATAGCCTGAGATGATTAAAAAGGCAGAAAGGATGCTCTACTGTGAGAAGTGCAAAAGAACTCTAAGAAAATAATGAGGGAGAAGAGAGGTACTACCTCACCTCACAAGTCCTAGTCCCTGAAAAGGAATGTGGAAGAGAGTGGGAGATGGGTCAGGTGTTTCAGTATCTGCTTAAGAACAGCAGGGTCTAAAAGTGTTTAGGATTCCTCAGAAAGTGGAATTTTTTTCTGTGCAACTTGATTTGTTCCCATGAAATTACTGTTCTTCTTGGCCCTTTAATAAGGCAGTTTAGCTACTCAATTGAAAGTAACACCTGCTAACTCTCTCTCTCTCTCTCTCTCTATATATATATATATATATACACACACACATATATGTTTATATATATGTATTTATTTATTTATTGGGTATAATTGTTTTACAACATTAGTTTCTGCTGTACAGCAAAGTGAATCAGTTATATGTATACATATATTCACTCACAATAAATTTCTTTTATGATCAGGAGACAATAAACTGTCTTAAAAAAAGTGTATTTGATATGCCATGCTACATCCAAAGGTTCAAAAACTGTGTCACAACATAAATTCTCCAAATACCACAACTTGAATTAAGTCAGAAATAGCTTAATCATCAGTAGCTTACATGTAATGTTGGTGTCTTATCTTTTGTTTCTAGGACTTAAAATAGATGGTTATATTTTCAAGATACAGTGTAAGGTGTAAATTCAGGAGTAAATATGAGATGAGAGTTCATAATAAAGTTTGGTATAGAAATTAATAGACAGTCCAACAAATACCTATCAAAAGCAAGCAGGAAAAGAGTAATGAAACAAAAATGAAATCAGTGGTTAGTCAGAACATTTGGGCAAAATATAAAGCAATAATCAAACCATTAGAGACTGTTGAGTTTATGTAATGCATAGGAATGTTGGAAAGGCTCAAATATCACAAAAATGATTAAAGGGTCAGAAAAAAGGAGCTATGGAGAAAACTTTAATTAGGATTATAACTAGGGCAAACCCCTCATTACTACATGACTCACATCACAGGTCTGAATATAACACAGTCACAGGATTCCCCAAAGAACCCTTCACAGTAAAATTATAAAATTCTTAGCCTATAAGGTAATAATTCTGTCCCTTACGTTTGGAATTGGACTTGTAAAGAGAGAGAGAAGAGCAGAATAAAAAAAACTATAATAATCCTTTATGTGGTGAACCAAAGAAATTGTGGAAGCAATGTAAGCAGATGAATGATTTGAGATAATGGCAGTGAACTCTTCTAAAACTTATGGAACTATTGTAATGCCAGTTCCTTATAGCACATGGACAGATGATAAAATATGTGTGTGGTTCATCATTGGATTATGCTTGATTTATTCATTTAATAAAGAAAATTAAGTTAACATGCTTAAATGGGTTAAATTAACATGCTTCCGGAAAAGAGATTTGAAAAATTAAAGTTACAGAGTAAACTTTCCACCTATAAAATAGTTAAATGATAGAGTGGATCACAGAAGATGGTTATTATGATGTCAGGAATAAGAGGAAATTATTTTAGTCTTGACTCTAGAAAGTTAAGGAGGTTATTAACACAAGAAGGTTGACCTCTTGTCACTCAGAGACTTGAAATTTTGATTTTTTAGATTTTATAGAATTGTCAAGTGTTAACTCATTGGCTTGAATTCTAGGGTGTGGGAATGTAAGTGTCCCAAGTAAACTTCTTATTATACAGCTGCCTGGGCTGTCTGACATAATAGTTTCTAGATATACCCTACCTCTAATCTGCAAGAGTCCCTCTTATTTTCAAGAGTCTATGGAGTGAGGACTAGAATCCAAATACAATCTATTGAAGAAGTGGAACTTTGCAGTTAGTTCTCTATTATTGCTGTTAAAAGAATCCATAAATTTTCAAATTTTGTATTCTTTTTGGAGCACACCTTTCCATTTGGAAATAAATACAGATTTATTTCTTTGGGTCATCAGGAATCACACAATTCAAAATACGAACAATTAAAAATATTTTAGGTATATGAAAATATTTCAGTATAGTGGGAAAATACTATAATGGCATATAGTAGAACTCATATTTTTAAAATGTGTTTGTTACATCTGCATTTAATTTCATAGCTAATTTTAGAAATATATTAACCTCAGGGAGGGATTAAGAATGCCTGAAGGGGAAATCGAAGAGAGTGAATTAATATTCAGCTTCTGACACAACACAGATAGAAGCATACAGAAGACAACAGACTTGAAAGCCTGGCTTTGGTAAAACAGGATTTTCTAGATTCTTTTATCTTTTCATGATGCATAATATAAAACCTGATTGCAGAGTTCCAGTTTTAGGTGGTGTTTATCAAGTAGGGACAGAGAGAGAGGAAGAGAGAGACAGAGAAGAAAAATGTTGCTTGTCCTGGTGGAGGAAGGCAGAAGAGAGAAGAGAGAGGAGGGTGACTAGCTCAGGAATAAGGGCTCTTATTATCTGCCTGAATTTGAAAAAAAAAAGGAGTTGACTTGATATATTCCCATGGGTTTGGGGAGGCTGAGTCCACTCAGGCTGATCATGCTTCTCTGGCAAGACTGCATGAGCATTTGAGCCTTTAGACTTCAGATGATTTCAACATGGCACAGGGTCATTATGCCCGACCTTGTCATAAGGCCGCTATATGGAGTCTGCTGGGATTTCTTCAATGAAATGATGAAGAGATGTTGAAATTGCTGGTGGGTAACAGAGACCTGGGATCAAGAGTAGGTAAGAACTTTGAGCCTGGGTGAAAATGTTGGTGCTATGGTTTTTACCAGGGGTGCTAGCATGTCACCCCCAAAGCATAATGCAGCCAGTTGCCCAACAGCAGTCACCAATCAAGGAGGAGACTACTCCATGTATTCTGGAAAAGAGGCTATAGAGATCCAGGTGATACCTCATGGATCTGAGGAATTAATCTCTCTACCATCCTTTCATGTGTCTTTCACCCGCTTCTATGAGGACAAGGTCAGAACCCTCTCATACACACATGAACTTGAGAGGAGTAAGGGGTTAAATCTGAAAGATGGACAGTTCAGTTCAGTCAGTTCAGTCGTGTCCGACTCTTTGCAACCCCATGCACCACAGCATGCCAGGCTTCCCTGTCCATCACCAACTCCCAGAGTTTACCCAAACTCATGTCCATCGAGTCAGTGATGCCATCTAACCATCTCATTCTCTGTCATCCCCTTCTCCTCCTGCCCTCAATCCCTCCCAGCATCAGGGTCTTTTTCAATGAGTCAGCTCTTCGCATGAGGTGGCCAAAGTATTGGAGTTTCAGCTTCAACATCAATACTTCCAATGAACACTCACAACTGATCTCCTTTAGGATGGACTGGTTGGACCTCCTTGCAGTCCAAGGGACTCTCAAGAGTCTTATCCAACACCAAAAGATGGACATTTACCTTAAAAGAGTAACTTCGATAAAGGACAGAAATGGTATGGACCTAACAGAAGCAGAAGATATTAAGAAGAGGTGGCAAGAATACACAGAAGAACTGTACAAAAAAGATCTTCATGACCCAGATAATCACGATGGTGTGATCACTCACCTAGAGCTAGACATCCTGGAATGTGAAGTCAAGTGGGCCTTAGAAAGCATCACTATGAACAAAGCTAGTGGAGGTGCTGAAAGATGATGCTGTGAAAGTGCTGCACTCAATATGCCAGCAAATTTGGAAAACTCAGCAGTGGCCACAGGACTGGAAAAGGTCAGTTTTCATTCCAATCCCAAAGAAAGGCAATGCCGAAGAATGCTCAAACTACCGCACAATTGCACTCATCTCACACGCCAGTAAAGTAATGCTCAAAATTCTCCAAGCCAGGCTTCAGCAATATGTGAACCGTGAACTTCCTGATGTTCAAGCTAGTTTTAAGAAAGGCAGAGAAACCAGAGATCAAATTGCCAACATCCACTGGATCATGGAAAAAGCAAGCGAGTTCCAGAAAAACATCTATTTCTGCTTTCTTGACTATGCCAAAGCCTTTGACTGTGTAGATCACAATCAACTGTGGAAAATTCTGAAAGAGATGGGAATACCAGACCACCTGACCTACCTCTTGAGAAACCTGTATGCAGGTCAGGAAGCAACAGTTAGAACTGGACATGGAACAACAGACTGGTTCCAAATAGGAAAAGGAGTACGTCAAGGCTGTATGTTGTTACCCTGCTTATTTAACTTATATGCAGAGGACATCATGAGAAACACTGGACTGGAAGAAACACAAGCTGGAATCAAGATTGCCGGGAGAAATATCAATAACCTCAGATATGCAGATGACACCACCCTTATGGCAGAAAGTGAAGAGGAACTAAAAAGCCTCTTGATGAAAGTGAAAGTGGAGAGTGAAAAAGTTGGCTTAAAGCTCAACATTCAGAAAATGATGATCATGGCATCCAGTCCCATCACTTCATGGAAATAGATGGGGAAACAGTGGAAACAGTGTCAGACTTTATTTTTTTGGGCTCCAAAATCACTGCCAATGGTGATTGCAGCTATGAAATTAAAAGACGCTTACTCCTTGGAAGGAAAGTTATGACCAACCTAGACAGCATATTCAAAAGCAGAGACGTTACTTTGCCAACAAAGGTCCGTCTAGTCAAGGCTATTATTTTTCCAGTGGTCATGTATGGATGTGAGAGTTGGACTGTGAAGAAGGCTGAGCACTGAAGAATTGATGCTTTTAAACTGTGGTGTTGGAGAAGACTCTTGAGAGTCCCTTGGACTGCAAGGAGATCCAACCAGTCCATTCTGAAGGAGATCAGCCCTGGGATTTCTTTGGAAGGAATGATGCTAAAGCTGAAACTCCAATACTTTGGCCACCTCATGTGAAGAGTTGACTTATTGGAAAAGACTCTGATGCTGGGAGGGATTGGGGGCAGGAGGAGAAGGGGACGACAGAGGATAAGATGGCTGAATGGCATCACTGACTCGATGGACTTGAGTCTGGGTGAACTCCGGGAGTTGGTGATGGACAGGGAGGCCTGGCATGCTTCGATTCATGGGGTCTCATAGTGTCGGACACGACTGAGTGACTGAACTAAACTGAATAGGGAGTTTTACTTTGAAAAGTCTAAGTAAGGCTTGTTGAAACCAGAAGAGGGAAAAATATTTTAGGCAGCCAATGGGGGAAAAAAAAATCTATTCGTGATTCAAAGTTGTGAAAAAAAATAAATGCAGATTTAAAGAATTTAAGAAGCTATTTTCTCTGTGCAACTGAACCACAGCGAGTAAATACTCAAATATTCATAGAAAAGTAATAGTTTGAGAATTAAAATGTTGGGTGTTTCTCTTGGGAAAATAATTTAAACTGATGTAAATAACCTGGAGATTAGAAGAAAAATCTTTTGAATTAAGACTTTACTATTGCCTCCATGAAATTACCCCTAGACTAGCCAGCTTAAATGTAGCAGAATCCAACTTGGAATAGGAAGTTCTGATTTGAAAAATTCATTAGCATCATTACCTGTGTCACTTCAGGTAATAAGTTGATTAATTTCTCCGAGTCTCAGTTTTTTCACCCATGAAATGCATAATATTAACCTCAGGGAGTTTTGATGAATCTCATACATGATCATGCATGACTTGAAGTGCAGACCTGAGCTGAAACCTGCCTGCTGCCTGTTTAGAATATGAAGTTTTAGTGGAAATGGCCTTGCCCATTTCTTGCCTTTTCCATGGCTATTTCATATTGCAAAGGCAGAGTTGAGTAGCTGTAACAGAGACTCTGTGAGCAGGTGCTATTGTTTTTATCATGTCAACCCACTTTGCTCTGAGTCCAATCTGATCTAGTTGTATTTTGGTAAACATTATTATTTTTTTAAAGCCTTCATTCTAGAGGAAACTATTTTTTCATTCAAAAGTATGTTTCTCACTGTAAGTTAACCAGTTGGCAACGGGTTTATAAAGCAGTCTGTTCGGAATTTGGTTACATTTCCTCTCTCTGCCAAGGCAGATTCTCCCCAACTGAGCTGATACATTAAACTTCTGAGTCTACAATCTAAGGACCACCTGTTCCTCTGCAGCCTCAATGAGCCATTCACCTGCTCACCATTATCATTGAGATCAAGGAGCCTACTACTTTACCACATTTATCATAAAATAGTCATAAATTGTTGCCTCCTTATGTGAACAAGACATCAAAAGATAAATTAATTTTAAAAAGGCGCACTATATCTGCTTTGATGGTTTCCCTTTTTCTTTTCTCCGATGTTCTTCCTTATGTGGTCCATCTGTCACCTGCTGCAGGGTGAAATCTAGTGAGCACAACAGAAGGTTATTCTGTGAACGGGCACCTTGGGTGCATTTGCCATGATGCTAGGATTATGAACAGATAATTCCAAATTCTAGTTTATTATTAAATGAAGCCTGATTTCTAAATAAATCAGCAATAGAACATCTAACAATGGGAATATAACATGCTTGGGTTAATTATGCCACTCTTCAGGTAAAAATTTAGTTGTTCACAGCTAACCACCTGCATTTATTAAAAAATAAGAGACTTTAGATTTCTTTCTGGAAATCAAACATTTTTGAAATTGAGGTGCTGTAGTTTTGCCAAATGCTGTTGAAACTCCAAAAGGTAATTATGCCAGCCTGAGAAGACTATGATGGTGAAAATAAGATTTAAAAAAGAGCTGTGGGTTTTCAGCCACAATCAGCAGACAGTTGTAATTTTGGAAGTGAACGTCACTGTGCTTGGGCATAGTTTAAATCTTCTCCTCCCTACCAACTGTCCTCATTTGCCTGAAAACCTTCCAGTGCCGTCTCACCTTTTTTCTTGATATTCCTTCCTTTTTGAACTTTCCTCTGTTTCTCACCCCTCCCATGACCACAAATGCTCTTAACAAAACTTAAGAGTAATATAGAAACCTGTGCTCTTTCGCTAGTCAGGGGAAAACAAAGGGTTTTCTTAGTGCATCACCCTCTTTACATATTAAAAAAGTATTGAACTGTCCCCACAAGTCCAATTCAAGAAATTTGTTCTACAGATACACTCTTACCAGGGTGCAGAGTTCTGCTATGAAATCATTGCAGTCTGAGGATGAAACAAAAAAGAGAAGCTGAGTCTAGCAGAGAGCTGAAATGAGAGAAGCAGTGGGAATAGGAGAGACCAGGAGCTAGGAGCAGCACTAATAATGGAGCAAGCTTCAGGAATCTGGTGGGAGAGAAGAGCATCAGGGAAGTCTCCTCCTCCTTCTTGGTTCTCCGTGGGCCATGTGCCAGGCATGTATCCCTGCAGCCTATGTGGCAGTGGTAACAGATGCAGGTGATAAGTGCCAGCTGTCTCACAGGAGCCTTCCCACTGGGTAAATTCTAAAGGTCTTCCATATCTAAGATTACCCAGAGCCCTCTCTGGAAGGGCTGAATGCAGAGATGGGAAACTTTAGCATTTCTAAGTGGCATAGCCAATGGGGAGAAAAATCAATCCTTAAAAACCATAAATTGAAAATGAGTCTTTTCATAGAATTTATTTTTGAATACTGACCATTTTCTGATTTTTTTATCAGTAGAAAAATGAGTCTTTTTTTTTCTCAGATGTTATCAAATTTTATCCTAGTGGTAGTTGTTAGTGAACACACTGCTTACAGGAGTCATCTGCTATTTGTCCATACTCCAGGCTAACATAAAACATCTGCCAATTTGAAGTGGTCCTTAAAATGTTTAAAGGAATATAATCGATTGTAGTATATGCCAAGCATACAGGTACATAGGTTCAGTTCAGTTCAGTCGCTCAGTCATGTTTGACTCTTTGCAACCCCATGAACCACAGCATGCAAGGCCCCCCTGTCCATCACCAACTCCCGGAGTCCACCCAAACCCATGTCCATTTAGTCAGGAATGCCACCCAACCATCTCATCCTCTGTCATCCCTGTCTCCTCCTGCCCTCAACCTTTCCCAGCATCAGGGTCTTTTCAAATGAGTCAGCTTTTCGCATCAGGTGGCCAAAGTATTGGAGTTTCAGCTTCAAAATCAGTCCTACCAATGAACACCCAGGACTGATCTCCTTTAGGATGGACTGGTTGGATCTCCTTGCAGTCCAAGGGATTCACAAGAGTCTTCACCAACACTACAATTCAAAAGCATCAAATCTTCTGTGCTCAGATTTCTTTATAGTTGAACTCTCATATCCATACATGACCACTGGAAAAACCATAGCCTTGACTAGACGGACCTTTGTTGGCAAAGTAATGTCTCTGCTTTTGAATAAGCTATCTAGGTTGGCCATAACTTTCCTTCCAAGAAGTAAGAGTCTTTTAATCTCATGTCTGCAATCACCATCTGCAGTGATTTTGGAGCCCTCCAAAATAAAGTCAGCCACTGTTTCCACTGTTTCCCCATCTATTTGCCATGAAGTGATGAGATGGGACCAGATACCATGATGTTAGTTTTCTGAATGTTGAGCTTTAAGCCAACTTTTTCACTCTCCTCTTTCACTTTCATCAAGAGGCTCTTTAGTTCCTCTTCACTTTCTGCCATAAGGGTGGTGTCATCTGCATATCTGAGGTTATTGATATTTCTCCCGGCAGTCTTGATTCCAGCTTGTGCTTCTTACAGCCCAGCGTTTCTCATGATGTCCTCTGCATATAAGTTAAATAAGCAGGGTGACAATATACAGCCTTGATGTACTCCTTTTCCTATTTGGAACCAGTCTGTTGTTCCATGTCCAGTTCTAACTGTTGTTTCCTGACCTGCATACAGGTTTCTCAAGATGTAGGTCAGGTGGTCTGGTATTCCCATTTCTTTCAGAATTTTCCACAGTTTATTGTGATCCACACAGTCAAAGGCTTTGGCATAGTCAATAAAGCAGAAATAGATGTTTTTCTGAAACTCTCTTGGTTTTTCGATGATCCAGCGGATGTTGGCAACTTGATATCTTGTTCCTCTGCCTTTTCTAAAACCAGCTTGAACATCTGGAAGTTCACGGTTCACATATTGCTGAAGCCTGGCTTGGATAATTTTGAGCATTACTTTATTAGTGTGCAAGATGAGTGCAATTGTTTGGTAGTTTGAGCATTCTTTTCTCCTTATTGCCAAATTCAGACTGAATTGCAGAAAGTGAAGAAAACCACTACACCATTCAGGTATGACCTAAATCAAATCCCCTATGACTATACAGTGGAAGTGAGAAATATATTTAAGGGACTAGATATGACAGACAGAGTGCTTGATGAACTATGGATGGAGGTTCACGACATTGTACAGGAGACAGGAATCAAGACCATCCCCAAGAGAAAGAAATGCAAAAAAGCAAAATGGCTGTCTGAGGAGGCCTTACAAATAGCTGTGAAAACAAGAGAAGTGAAAAGCAAAGGAGAAAAGGAAAGATATATCCATTTGAATGCAGAGTTCGAAAGAATAGCAAGGAGAGATAAGAAAGCCTTCCTCAGCAATCAATGCAAAGAAATAGAGGAAAACAACAGAATGGGAAAGGCTAGAGATCTCTTCAAGATAATTAGAGATAACAAGGGAACATTTCATTCAAAGATGGGCTCAATAAAGAACAGAAATGGTATGGACCTAACAGAAGCAGAAGATATTAAGAAGAGGTGGCAAGAATACACAGAAGAACTGTACAAAAAGATCGTCATGACCCAGATAATCACGATGGTGTGATCACTCACCTAGAGCCAGACATCCTGGAATGTGAAGTCAAGTGGGCCTTAGAAAGCATCACTATGAACAAAGCTAGTGGAAGTGATGGAATTCCAGTTGAGCTCTTTCAAATCCTGGAAGATGATGCTGTGAAAGTGCTGCAGTTGATATGCCAGCAAATTTGGAAAATTCAACAGTGGTCACAGGACTGAAAAAGGTCAGTTTTCATTACAATCCCCAAGAAAGTCAATGCAAAGAATGCTCAAACTATCGCACAGTACATGAGTAGACCAAGATATTTCTTTCTGAAGCATCAGTTAAGGACAACTTAAAAACTAGAGCTTTATCAAAGTACAGTAACTATTTTCACTATTGTCCAGACCATTTCAGGAAGCCAGACCCTCAAATCTGACTAATATAAAAGATATAAAGGTTTACTCATTTTTCCTGTCCATATTATTTCACCGGTTTCCAGTGAGGTCAAGATGAAAAGTTTGAAATAGTTTTTCAGCCTCTTCAGATCAGATCAGATCAGATCAGATCAGTCACTCAGTCGTGTCCGACTCTTTGCGACCCCATGAATCGCAGCACGCCAGGCCTCCCTGTCCATCACCAACTCCAGAAGTTCACCGAGACTCACGTCCATCGAGTCAGTGATGCCATCCAGCCATCTCATCCTCTGTCGTCCCCTTCTCCTCCTGCCCCCAATCCCTCCCAGCATCAGAGTCTTTTCCAATGAGTCAACTCTTCGCATGAGGTGGCCAAAGTACTGGAGTTTCAGCTTTAGCATCATTCCTTCCAAAGAAATCCCAGGGCTGATCTCCTTCAGAATGGACTGGTTGGATCTCCTTGCAGCCTAAGGGACTAGAGGTCTATTACTCTTTTGGGTTACTCCTTCTTTTAAGCAGTATACTAAGGAGATCTTAAGAAGAGGATGTTATTTCATTTGTGTTGGTGGGCTAAACTGTCTGTCCTTCCCTCTGAAATTTGTTGAAGCCCTAACCACCAGAGCCTCAGGATGTGACTGAATTAGAATATAGAGACTTAATGAGGCATTTTATTCATTTATTGAAGTATTAGATCAGTTCAGTCGCTCAGTCATGTCCAACTCTTTGCAACCTCATGAACTGCAGCATGCCAGGCCTCCCTGTCCATAACCAAATCCCGGAGTCCACCCAAACCCATGTCCATCGAGTCGGTGCTGCCATCCAACCATCTCATCTTCTTTCATCCCCTTCTCCTCCTGCCCTCAATCTTTCCCAGCATCAGGGTCTTTTGAAATGAGTCAGCTCTTCGCATCAGGTGGCCAAAGTATTGGAGTTTCAGCTTCAACATCAGTTCTTCCAATGAACACTCAGGACTGATCTCCTTTAGGATGGACTGGTTGGATTTCCTTCCTGTCCAAGGGACTCACAAGAGTCTTCTCCAACACCACAGTTCAAAAGCATCAAATCTTCTGCACTCTGTTTTCTTTATAGTCCAACTCTCACATCTATACATGACCACTGGAAAAACTATAGCCTTGACTAGGCAGACCTTTGTTGGCAAAGTAATGTCTCTGCTTCTTAATGTGTTGTTTAGGTTGGTCATAACTTTCCTTCCAAGGAGTAAGTGTCTTTTAATTTCATGTCTGCAATCACCATCTGCAGTGATTTTGGAGCCCCCAAAAATAAAGTCAGCCACTGTTTCCACTGTTTCCCCATCTATTTGCCATGAAGTGATGGGACCAGATGCCATGATCTTTGTTTTCTGAATGTTGAGCTTTAAGCCAACTTTTTCACTGTCCTCTTTCACTTTTATCAAGAGGCTCTTTAGTTCTTCTTCACTTTATAGATGATTTGTAATATTGTGTTAGTTTTAGGTATACAATGAAGTGATTCAGGCATATATATATGTGTGTGTGCATGTGTATATATGAATATACATATGTATATGTTCTTTTTCATATCTCTTTCCATTATAAAGAAGAAAGTTGTACTCAGTTGTATCAGACTCTTTGCAGTGCCATGACTTAGCAGAAGATCACTTCTCCAAGAGTGCATGTGCCAGCCTGGCATAATATTTGCTTTATAAATCATGGATTGCTTGTTCAGCATTATACACTGAAAGTTTCTTGGTGACTGTGTCTCATGCTTCAGTCAAAAGGGCCACTGCATTACTCTTTAAAGGTCATGCGTCATCACACATCAGTCAGAACACTTAGCTTCTCTCTGATGACTTATAATTTCCAGACTGAATATAAGATTAGAATGCATGTGCTCAGTCATGTCCGATTCTTTGTGACCCCATGGACTATATAGCCTGCCAGGTTCCTCTGTCCATAGAATCTTTCAGGCAAGAATACTGGAGTGGGTTGCCATACCTACTCAGGGGATCTTTCCGACCCAGGAATCAAACCCACATCTCTTGAGTCTCTAGCATCGGCAGGCAGAGTCTTTACCATTAGCACAATCTGGGAAGACTTTCCCATTATAGGTTATTATAAGATATTGTATCTAGTTCCCTGTGAAATACAGTGAGGCAGTGTTTGAGATTTAAAATAAGACCATTAGGGTGAGCCCTAATCCAGCATGACTGGTACCTTTATCAGAGGAAATCTGGACACATGAGAGACATCAAGGATTCACTTGCACAGAGAAAAGGACACAGCAAGAAGGTAGCTGTCTGCAAATCAAGGAGAGAGGCCTCAGGAGAAACCACACCTGCCACCACCTTGGTTGTGAACTTCCAGCCTCTACAAATGTGAGGAAATACATCTCTGTTGCTTAAGCCACAACCTAGTCTATGGTATTTTGTTATGGTTGGAGGAGTGAACTATCACAGTGCATCACAAACAGATTTTAAACATCATGAACAGTACAGATTTCATTGTTTTAACTCAGTATCATAATTATAGAGAATCTCATTTTATTTTGGTGATAAGACATTAGGAATGAGCCCAAAGTATCCTAGAATAACACTGGATACATCTGAAGGTACTGTTCATTGACATTGTTTTAATGAAACATACCAGAGAGAAAGAAGAGAGAGAAGATAGAAAGAAGCTAGCATTAGGCTGCCAAAGGTAGTTATTGTAATAAATTGTCAAGGACAGGTCATGTCCTACACATGATGAATTCTCAATTGTTTGGCCTGCAGCAGGAGAAAAATAAGTTAGAGCAGGGAGTGCTAGGGCTTGGAAACATTCTCAGCAGCAGGTTTGCCTATGAGGTGGTGGCAGGAATCTGATTTGTGATCCAAGTTGATGTAGCAAATTTGTTCTCCATCTGGGCTTGAATTGATATCCTGAGATTCAAATCATGGGGTTGTGGTCCCCCCGCCTGAGTTTCCTGCAGTAGTGGTATGGAGACAGGTGGAGGGGATTGTGTGGCTTCTGGAGTGTGGGAGACCATCTGGGCTGAAGCAAAATTCTAGCCAGCTGTTGGCAGGATGGACAGAGGGTCCAACTCCTAGGGAAAATCAGATTGTTTTAGAACCCTCTTATGATTGTTGAAGCTGAGGAGTCAGATCCAATCCTAGTCAGAAAACTGGGATATAAATCAGGATTTGAAGCAATTTTCCATCCCCATGGAAGTAACTCAGGAGATTGGGGTGGAGAAAGCAATAGCTCCATAAGCACAAAAGTGTCTTGGAACTCACACCTGTTATAGGGCTGAGAGTTATTGCAGACATTAATTCAAAATTATAGTCAAGTTTGTTCATTTGGTTCAGGCGTGGAGAGGACAGTATGAGAAGCAATGCGGATGATCTGAAGTGACATCCATGCTGAAATCATAAGAAATGTTTTGAATGGTGCTGACAACTCAAGAGATACTGAAAGCACAGGCAAAGAAGATAATTTTCTGGAGGGCAAGTAAAATAGTTCAGGGATGATTACTTCACTCTTTAATTCATTAATCTATTCTTCAAAAAGCTAGCGGTGTTCTATTGCCCTGAAGGATAGACAGCTCAACATTATTCACTGCAATTTCATAAGAAAAATGCAGATGAGCAAAAGGCAAGCCAGTCATTTGCTTTATATAGAAAGCAAGTGTCTGAGAATGTCTTAAAGTTCATATTCCTTACTCTCTATATCCCACATCAGGAGCAGCTATGGCATGTATAATTGATATAATGATAATTGTAAGTAATTGATAAAATGTGAAATTTGGTTATACTGTTCTTAAGAAGGCAGAGAAAAATTTTGCTATTTAATGAGTTGCTTTAAGGGGCTATCCTGACATTGTAAATATTTTTCAAAATTTAGCTTTTACAAAATTTAATCTTTAATTCTGATTATATAATAACAGGTCTCATTCATGCTTTGCAAATGTGAAATTCTTATGTGGTAACTCAATTTGTAACTCAAACTGTAATTTCCATAGAGATACAAAAATAAATGATTTAGCAGATGGAACAAGTTTTCATTCATAATATATGTGTGGGTATGAATATTTATATGCAGATATAGTCATTGTATGATTACAGTGTACTGAGAGGAATGGATTTCTGCACATCATGATAATTATCATTGGTGTGTGCTACTAGTTGTCAGACATTGTATTAAATGATTTTACAAATGTTAACTCTTTCAATAATCAGAAAAATTCTTTGTAGCAAATTATCCTGATTTTGTAGAGGAAGAAACTGAGAGTTGGGGTCCTAAAGTTAACAAGTGTTTAAACTGTCTAGGATCTTAGGCTTGAAAGATGGTGAAACTGGAATGCATTCCAAAGTCTGTCTGATAGACCTTGATGCTTTCAACCTCTCTGCTACATTACTGCACAAATTGACTTAAGTATTCAAGAATGAAGTACAGTGAATTTATACAGAAACCAGTTGTCCTTGTGTAGGGAAAGAACACTGCTTCATTGCCACCATCCTTGACACTGCTTGAGACATCTGTGCCTCTTATTTCCATATGGTTGGGCAAGACTGAGGAGCTATTTTATATTATTGAAACTTGGAGATGAATGACTCTTTCAGTTCCACATTTTGATCCCATGATATTTAATATAAAGGAAACTAATATATGAAATTTCTTAATATGTTTGAATTATATCTAATTCAAAAACAGATAATATGATGGAAAGAACAGTCACTATAGGCAATGCAGTGTACTTATCTTTATCCCAGTTTGCTCCATCTGCAAAATAAGGGGATGAGGAGTCTGGCTGGATACAGTCCACAGGGTTACAAAGAGTTGGACACGACTGAGAATCTATTTTAAAGGGTAGTTGTCTTATTAACTCACTTCCAGGTGAGGAAACCAAGACATGGAGACCTTAAGCAGTGTTTCATTCTCAGATCTGTACTCCTAATCTTTATGCTTCACTGCCTCTCAAAATACTGTCCTCTGTTTCATGGGCCTGATATTCCCTTGGGTAAAAAAGAAAATAAGTGGAAATTTAAGGAAATTAATGAGTATACAAATTTTTTGATAGAGTGATTGCTGGGCCCTGTTTTCTGTAAGAGTGTCTTGGAAAGCCTGATCGAAGGGATGTGCATGTGGGTGTGTTAGTCACTCAGTCCTGTCCAACTCTTTGCGACCCGATGGACTGTAGCTCGCCAGGCTCCTCTGTCCATGGAATTCTCCAGGCAATAGTACTGGAGTAGGTTGCCATTCCCTTCTCCAAAGGATATCCTGCATAGTAGGCAGATTCTTTACAATCTGAGCCACCAGGGAAACTCTATTGAAGAGAGAACACTGGAGTATTTAAACAAGGATTTGTTCAACTTTTCCCTTCTAAACCAAACCATCACCACCAAAACCTCTTTTCTTTTTAGGGAACCATCTGCAAATACAGTGCTTGTGAAGTCACAATTTGTAGCATCTATAGAATGATAAGATTATTGACTCACACATATCTTTTTGACATAAATTCATAATAGATTTGTCTCAGTCGCCTAGTCGTGTCTGACTCTTTGCGATCCCTAGGACTGCAGTCTGCCAGGCCTCTCTATCCCTCACCATCTCCTGAAGTTTGCCCAAGTTCTTGTCCATTGCATTATTGATGCCATCCAGCCATTTCATCCTCTGACACCCTCTTATCCTTCTCCTCTCAATCTTTCCCATCATCAGGGACTTTTCTAATGAGTTGGCTATTTGCAACAGGTGACCAAAATACTGGAGTTTCAGCTTCAACATCAGTCCTTCCAAAGAAAATTCAGGGTTGATTTCCCTTAAGGTTGACTGGTTTGATCTCCTTGCTGTCCAAGGGACTTTCAGGAGTCTTTTCCAGCACACATTCTGAAGGCATCAATTTTTTGGTGTTCTGCCTTTTTCGTGGTCCTGTTCTTACAACCGTGCATGACTTCTGGGAAGACCATAGCCTTGACTATACAGACCTTTGTCGGCAGAGTAATGTCTCTACTTTTCAACACACTGTCTAGGTTTGTCACAGCTTTTTCTCAAGAAGCAATTGTCTTCTGATTTCATGGCTGCACTCACTGTCCACAGTGATTTTAGAGCTCAAGTAGAGGGAATCTGTCACTATTTCTGTGCTTTAGCATGGTCGATGAAACAGAGGTAGATATTTTTCTGGAATTCCCTTGCTTTCTCAATGATCCTGTGAATGTTGGCAATTTGATCTCTGGTTCCTCTGCCTTTTCTAAACCCAGCTTGGACATCTGGAAGTTCTTGGTTCACATAATGCTGAAGCCTAGCATGCAAGATTTTTGGCATGACCTTACTAGCATGGGAGATGAATGCAATTATCCGATGGTTGGCACATTCTTTGTACTACACTTCTGGGAATTGGGATGAGTATTGACCTTTTCCAGTCCTGTGGCCACTGCTGGGTCTTCCAAATTTGCTGACATATTGAATGCAACATTTAGATGGCATCATCCTTTAGGGTTTTGAATAGCTCTACTGGAATTCCATTGCATCCACTAGCTTTATTAACAGCAGTGTGTCCTAAGGCCCACTTGACTTCACACTCCAGAATGTCTGGCTCTGGGTGACTGACCACACCGTTGTAGTTTTCCAGTTCATTAAGATCTTTTCCGTATAGGTCTTCCATGTGTTGTTTCCATCTCTTCTCAATTGCTTCTGGTTCTACTAAATCTCTACCATTTCTGTCCTTTATTGTGCCCTTCTTTGGGCATAATGTTCCCTTTCTTGAAGAGGTCTCTAGTCTCTCCCCTTCTGTTGTTTTCCTCTGTTTTTATGCTCTGTTCATTGAAAAGGGCCATCTTAACTCTCCTTGCTATTTTTTGGAGCTCAGCGTTTAGTTGGATGTACCTTTCCCTTTCTCTCTTGTTTTTTGCTTCTCTTCTTTCTACAGCTATTTATAAAACCTCCTCAGATAACCATTTTTTCTTCTTGCTTTTCTTTTTCTTTGGTATGGTTTTGTTCACTGCATCCTGTACAATCTTCTGACCTCTGCCTATAGTTCTTCAGGCACACTGTTAACTAGATCTAGTCTCTTGAATCTATTTGTCACGTCCACTGCATATTCATAGGGCTGCTGCTGCTGCTGCTGTTAAGTCACTTCAGTCATGTCCAACTCTGTGCGACCCCATAGACGGCAGCCCACCAGGCTCCCCCGTCCCTGGGATTCTCCAGGCAAGAACACTGGAGTGGGTTGCCATTTCCTCCTCCAATGCATGGAAGTGAAAAGTGAAAGTCAAGTTGCTCAGTCGTGTTCGACTCTTTGTGACCCCATGGACTGCAGCCCACCAGGCTCCTCCATCCATGGGAATTTGGTTTAATTCATACCTGCCTGGCCTAGTGGTTTTCCCCACTTTGTTTAGTTTAAGCCTGAATTTTGCTATGAGAAGCTGATGATCTGAGCCACAGTCAGTTCCAGGTCTTGCTTTTGCTGACTGTATACAGCTTCTCCATCTTCGGCTACAAAGAATGTAATCAATTTGATTTTGGTATTGACCATCTGGTGATGTCCACGTGTAATGTCATCTCTTGTGTTGTTGAAAAAGGGTGTTTGCTATGACCAGTGCATTCTTTTGGCAGAATTCAGTTAGCCTTTGCCCTGCTTCACTTTGTTCTCCAAGGCCAAACTTGCCTGTTATTCCAGGTATTTCTTGACTTCCTACTTTTTCATTCCAGTCTCCAATGATGAAAAGAATATCTTTTTTTGGTGTTAGTTCTAGGAGGTCTTCTAGGTCTTTATTGTACTGATAACTTCAACTTCTTTAGTAGCAGTTTTTAGGGGCATAGACTTGAATTACTGTGATGTCAAATGGCTTTCCTTGGAAAAAAACCAATATCATTCTGTCATTTTTGAGGCTGCACCCAAGTACTGCATTTCAGACTCTTTTATTGTCTTTGTATACATAGGTAATCTCTGGGTTGATCAACTCTGCCACAGAGGTTCTATATTAACTATATTAAAATTCTAAATAATTGCTTTTTGTTTGTGATTTTTTTTGGGGGGAGGCTGCTGCCATGCAGCATGAGAGATCCTCAGATCCCAGACTAGGGGATCAAACCCATGCCCCCTGAAGTGGAATCACGGAGTCTTAATCACTGGACTGTCAGAAAAGTCCCTTGTTTGTGATTTTGTTGCAAAATTATACTGACTCATTTGCCTTTCTTTTGTTTTTATATACCACTTTTTTCCAAGAATTCTGAGCATGTACTAAGCAGTTGAATCGAAAGAAAATAGCATCTAATAAATTTAAGCCAGCAGCATATCAGGGTGACCTGCCATCTCAGCCATGCTGCCAAGCTCCTTGTATTGAAATTACTTTCACTGGAATTTTGGACAGTAAGTTCATGTGTATAAGAAGTATTTCAGAGACAGTCTCCGTCTCATCTACATTCTTCCTCCATATTCTCATGTCCTTGTTTTGGCCTAAGAGGTATGTCTCCCACATTTATAGTACTCACTGGTGGCTTCTTGTCAAGACGCATTCATTATTATATGCTGTTTGTTCACTTTGCTCTGAAATATATGGGACACATGCGCATACACACATGTGTGCCTCTAACCTTTGTGGAGGGTGTGAAATCTCTCTTCTCTAAGTAACTGTCCCTAGTATTTGTTTGTCCACATAAAATCTCTGTCTCTCCTTTTATATGTTTTTAAAAACTCAGGACTCTATTCTCTTTGAAGAGTTCACTTTCTGGTTTGTCTCTTCAGCTTTCTTGACTTCTCTTGAATGTCCTATGTGATTCTGCATCTTTCTGGGGAGACCTAGCATGATTAAGCTGTAAGTTTGCTCTTGTGTATAATTTCAGAAATTTTTCATACATTTCCTTGGAATACATTGGGGGCATTGGTTCATTGCATTTTTCTAAGTTCTGAGAGGATCAAAGTCATTAATGCAATCTTCTTACCCTCATGAATTTTTTCCATTAGCTTAATAATCAATATCTAATATTAGCCTTTCTCTCTCTTTCCATATTGTTTTTTCTTCAAGAAATATCTATCGTATGTCTATTCTATGACTTGAACCTTACAAACT
Organism: Bubalus bubalis; assembly: GCF_019923935.1. Lineage (NCBI taxonomy): Eukaryota > Metazoa > Chordata > Mammalia > Artiodactyla > Bovidae > Bubalus > Bubalus bubalis. The sequence continues at coordinate 96,934,082 of NC_059157.1, read as the reverse complement.
GGATTTAGTTTCGAAAAATTCACAATCCTTTATCCTCAAGTTAATAGTTTTTACAAAATGAGAAAATTAATGTAAAAAATTGTGCCTGTGTGAATATGCAATGTATACATATAATTCTCAATAATAATAAAATTATAGTATTTTTTAATTTTATTGACTGCTTATGATGTGCCTGCTCTACTCCAAGCTTTTAATCTGTATTAATTCATTTAATTTTCATAATAACCCAATGAGCTATGTATTTTATTTTACAAAAATTTTAGGTAAGAAAACTGCTGCACAAGGATTTTAGATATTTGTTCTTGGTACCTTAGTAAGTAGAGTTGCTGGGGGTCCAGTCAAGACACACTCACTCTAGAGCTTGTTTTAAGAGTGTTGTATACATTTAAAGTACTCAGTGCGATCATTAGTTTCTTATTACCCTCCACTGTGTTCATGGTTAATCTATGGTAAAGCCTGCAGCTTGCGTTTTCCTACTTCAGTCCTTTTGGTGGGTGTCCCTACAGATTCTCGTGCTTAACACTCTCCATTAACCAGGTACTATGATAAACATCTCACTTCTATCTGTTATCTGCTTATTCCCATTTTGTACCATTTTCCAAATGGTCTCCCTTCTACACAAAATATTTTCTTGCCTCTCCACCAATCAGTCCAATACATATATTTCCTTCAGTAAGACTAAGCTTATTATGGAAGAGACTAAGCTCTTCCATTCCTTGTTAAATTCCCAAAGCAAGTATAGTTTGAAAACATCCTTGTGTGTACTAATGCACACTACACTTTATTTTCTAGTTACTTTCGTATGTCTCTTTTTAAACAACCAGATATGATTCTTTACTTTTAGAGATCACATATTTAACCCTTTTTCAAACCTCCACAGTGGCTAGAATTCATCTGATGATGACTAGTTCCTTGATTGACAGCGTTTTGTAGAATAGGAAATGATACTGTGATTTCAAGCATTTCTTCAGTGTGGAAAGTATGTTTCCAGAAAAGAATTAAAGATTCAGATTAATGATTTTTTTAAAGCTTTTAATTTTGTGTTGGAGTATGGCTGGTTAACAATTTTGTGATTGTTTCAAATGGACAGCAGAGGGGCTCAGCTATACATATACATGTATCCAATTGTAGCACATGTTTTATTATATTATATAAATTATTCCCCAGAATTTTAAGACCCTCTGCACTTTGACTACAACACAGTGGGAAATGAAAGTGCCCCCCGGACTTATTGGTATCACTTGGATGCTGTCTAGACACATGTTTGGATTGATCTTGTCACCCTTTGAAATGGCAGAATAGAGATAGCAGAAGAGGCAAGGGGAATTTGCACAGGATGTTGTTTCCCCAGTAATCTTCCTGTTTCTTTGTCCTTGATTCTGTGGAAGGAACTGCTAGGGCAGGTGGTAGGACATGCTTTTATTACCATTCAGAATTTGAAGTGGGTGAACCGTCTTCTGATACTGTTCTCTTGCCATTTCTACTTTTTCTCACTGGAAGAACCATCTCTCTTTCAAGTTCTACTTCTTTTATTAATTACAGTTTAAAATGTCTACTAAGAATCACAGAATGCATAGGTATATGTGCTTGTTGCTAAGTCACTTCAGTGGTGTCTGACTCTTTGCGACCCTATAGACGGTGGCCTACCAGGCTCCACTGTCCATGGGATTCTCCAGGGAAGAATACTGGAGTGAGTGGCCATGCCCTCCTCCAGGGGATCTTCCCGACCCTCATTTCTTACATCCCCTGCCCTGGCAAGCAGATTCTTTACCACTAGCCACGTGGGAAGCCCACATAGGTATATACCAGCCCCTAATAAATAATTTTAGTGTATGGTAATAATTATAGTCACTGTATGTCACTGAGTTAGAGAAGGCTGTCTTACTTTCTGATGTAGCTTGTAATGAACTAAATGCTACAATATAATACAAGATTGATTATAAGGAAGTGAATAATACTTTTAGTTGTAGTCCCTAAGCATTCACACCAATTCTTGTTGCTCACATATATTTTGAAACTATATTGGCAAATCAGTTCAGTTCAGTTCAGTCACTCAGTCGTGTCTGACTCTTTGCAACCCCATGAATCGCAGCACGTCAGGCCTCCCTGTCCATCACCAACTCCCGGAGTGCAATCATCATATTTCACAGAAGTTGCATATCAACTGTATACTTTAATTTGTGATATTTCATTCATATGGACTACAGAGAAGTTGGCATTTCCATTATAGACTGTGTTTTAGAGCATTAACAGAACCATAATAATTGGCTACCAGACAAAATCTGCAATGCCAGGCCTAACCTTGGGGCAGTTTTTAAGCAATTACTGTTATGAAGTCAAACCACTTTGGAGTATTTCTTTTACCAAGTACTGTATACTGAAATGGACCAGGGAAATATGACTTCATTTTCAATATGTTTTAAAAAGATTTCTGGCTTTGGGGCTTGAAAACACATTTTCTTTTAAATGTAGAGAATTTGTAACTCACCATCAAAATAAAGGCAATCAGAACCTACCAGCTTTAATACATAAATATTCTTTACATATTTTAAGCTTATATACTTAAGGATAATTACTCTATTTGAATACAACTTTAGTGAATTCATAAAAATGACTTGGGATTTATGCTGTTGTATGTAAGATTAAAAAGTGTTTTTTATGAAGGCTCCAGTAAATGGCTTTTGAGGCAATATGTATATTCAAAATTGTGCCAAATATGCAACAAAATGTATCTGAAATATCCTATTGTGTGTATAATAGGGACTTATTATTCTGCAAGAAAGGAAATAAATCTTGAATATTTTAGAGCAATATATACTTTTGCAAATTATTTTATAATCATTGCATTTGTTTTCTAGCATGCTGGTTAGAAATGGTGCATTTTCAATTGGAAAGCATAGAAAGGTATACGTACAGATGGAGTCACAACCTCTCAGATGAAGGTAGCTCCACAGAAGGAGACCTTCTCCCCTTGCTCATTTACTGTTATTTCACTTAGAGGAACTCAAGAACGTTGTCCAATTCCTATCTTCTTTGACAGTGTTTGATCTCCTTGGGCCTCCATAGGCTTGAAACTATAAGACTGATTACCATCAGAAAGCTGAATGAACACTGGGGAACAGAGAGAATTAGGGGAGTTGGTGGAGTTGGAGCTCTCCGAATCAAAATCTGAGTCTGATTAGCATTTCATGTTCATGCATGGCGAGAGTAAGGGTGTCATACTAACTGGAACCAGTGTTATTTGAGTACTTAGCACCACCACTTGCTTGGCTAACTTACAACACAGACTCATTTCATCAGGGTGGTGTGTGAGAGAACTTGACTGGAAATAGTGGTTTTGCTGCTTGAGAGGGGTTCATCATCTGTGACTGAGGGTATCGAGATAGTCAGGTTGCAGGGGTGTGTGCATGATACCTGAGCAGCATGAGAAAGACATAGACCTAGAATTTTATTATCATCATTATTATCATTTGTTACAGTTAGCTTGTCAAGTGAAAGGCATTTATTTTTATGTCTTCTTGATTACAAAGACTGTGTTTTTTAGATAATGCACATTTGCAGGCCTAAAAGAAGGAATTTCTAAATGTAATGTTAAATTTAGCATTAAATTTGAATTTAATGTTTGAATGTCTAAACAAAGGATTTTATAAAAGCAGTAAAAAGACTATGTACCTGGGTCCTAAAATTAAAATCCTTCTTAAAGACTGGTCTCAGCTTATGCCTGCTTTCTGTTTCAATTAGCCATTATAAGCCATTATGAAAAATACTAACCCATATTTATATTCTTACTTCAAACATGTGCTGCTAATGGTTGATATCAATTGCAGGGACATTGACTTTTGTGAATGATTCCTCTGTTAATGTACCAGATAGTAGTTCAACAACATGGGTTTTGGGAGCATGTTGCCGAGGTTCACATTCCAGCTAGAATACTTACAAGCGAGGTTGGAGAAGAATCTTGAGAGTCCCTTGGATTGCAAAGAGATCCAACCAGTCCATCCTAAAGGAAAGCAGTCCTGAATATTCACTGGAAGGACTGATGCTGAAGCTGAAACTCCAATACTTTGGCCACCTGATGCTAAGAACTGACTCACTGGAAAAGCCCCTGATGCTGGGAAAGATTGAAGGCGGGAGGAGAAGGGGACGACAGAGGATGAGATGGTTGGATGGCATCACTGACTCAATGGACATGAGTTTGAGTAAGCTCCAGGAGTTGGTGGTGGACAGGGAAGCCTGGCATGCTGCTGTCCATGGGGTCACTAAGAGTCAGACATGACTGACTGACTGAACTGACTGAGGTGACCCTGGGCAATTTACTTAACCTCCTATGCTAGTTCCCTCATCTGTAAAATGGGAATAATAATATAATAGTAGTACGTATTTCATAGAGTTGTTGTGAAGACTGCATTGTATATGTATTTCTTAGAACAGTGAAACAGTGTCTGGCACAAAGTCCTGTATATAAGCATTAGCCATTAGTATTATTGAATGCCTTCAGATATCTAATGAAACTTTTCTCTCAACATTTCCATGTGCTCAGATTTTAATAATAGTGGAAATTCTTCTCAACTTTGACATTTATTTTGGACTGGGTTTCATGACTGAAACAAGAATTCTTGTATACAGCTTCTGGGACTATAATGTGACCACTTTGGAAAAGTACTTAGTAGTGTCTTTTAAAGCTGATCTTTTAAATATCTTATGATCCATCAGTTTCACTCCTTAGAGAAATTGGATAAGTATATCCAGCAGAAAAGTGTTTGTGTGTGTGTGTGTGTGTATGTGTGTGTGTATGTTTGCACCAATGGATATGAATACTTGTAGCCTCATTATGTATTATAGTCCTAAACAGGAAAACACATAAATGTCCATCCAGCAGTAGTATAGATAAATAAGTGTGTTATAGTCATACAATGAGATACTCTATAGAAATGGAAATGGAGAAACTACCATCACAGCCAACAATAGGGATGAATTTCACAATTAATTTTGCCAGAAAAGTCAGATACAAAAATGTCTATACTGTGTAATTTCATTGATAAAAATTTTATAAAATAGTCAAACTAAACTGTAGTGTTAGAAGTCAAGATGGTGGTTTTCTTTGGGGAGATGAGAAAGCACAGTGTTTGGGAGAGGTTACAAGGGGGCTTCTGCAGGGTTAGCAGTGTTCTTTGTTGACCTAGTGATGGTTACACAGAAATTGATTTTGTGATAACTCACCGAGCTATACATTTGTACTTTTTTGCACTTTTCATTGTGTGTATTATATATCATAATACAAGACAGTTTTAACAATGAATAGCTATCGTGGCCACAATCATGGATCTTTCCGTAAATGTGTGACAAGTTGACATATCTAGCTGTATAAGAGATCTCCAACTAAAAGAGATCAAAAGTGCAGTAACCAAAGTCACAAAATGAAATTTTATGTGTGCATATCAATGAATATTTTAAACTTTAATGTTGTCTCTCGTTCCACAAGTCTCAATGCCAAATCAGTCTACTTTTCTCTTTTCATCGTTCTAAGATTTAAGCAGGCATTCTTAGAATGGCTGGTTCACACCACGCCGTTGAAGAGGCTTCTATTGACAAAGGAGCTGGATGCAATGGCCTAGGCTTTTTAGCAGACAAGAGCACAATCAAGGCAGTTTCCATCCTGTGCCAGCAAGCCTGGCACCATGTCAGGGGCTCTATCCTTCTAAAAAGGGCCTTGAGAGCAAATTTAGTCAAGGTTGTTTGTCACTAGGCTATCTGAAAATTGCTGAACCTTAAATATGTTCTTCATATTCATTAGTGGTCTGTGGCAGGCAGGACTTTAAGACAATCATGCAGATGAATAAATACCTTCCATTGACATCTTTTGGCACAACGCACTGTCCATGAAATTATAAATAAAAGCATTTCAGAAACAGTTGCTCAATTTTTTCTAGACCCAAGCTATTCTGTTATCTTAAAGGTCTGAGTATGAATCTTTCATGCTAATCATTTGTCTCTTGAAAAACATGACCCTCTTCCCTGCATTCCTTTCCACAGCCCCCAACCCCACATGTATTATTGAAAGCACATTTGTAGAGGTGTTTAGGTGGATGTCGGTTTCAGGTTTTTTTTTTTTTTTTTTTCCTATTCTTTGATCTCTTTGACCTGTCTTAGCAAGATATGAGCTTCTGGATGGTGAAGAATAGTTTTTAATTTGGGGAACATTTTATGAACTTATTTAAGATCTGAGATAAAATTCTCTACATTCTAGTGGCAATACTGATCTACTATCAACAAATTTATGTACATTAAATATTTAAGTCAGATTTTAATAAGTGAGCATTTGGATAGTTGAAAAAAATGGAATGGGTTATCACAAAGGAGGGAAATGTTTTTATTTATTTATTTTTTACCTGAAAGTCTTAGAAAATAGAATTTAATGCCACCTACATGAGATAATAGGGCTTCCAGGGTGGCTCAGATGGTAAAGAATCTGCCTGCAATGTGGGGGACCCAGATTCGATCCCTGGATCGGGAAGATCCCCTGGAACAGGGCATGGTAACCCACTCTAGTATTCTTGCCTGGAGAACTCCTTGGACAGAGGAGACTTGTGGGCTATGGTCCATGGGGTCACAAAAAGTGGGACATGACTGAGTGACTCACACACACACACCTGAGATAATATAAATGTAACACAGATTAGAAGACCTGAACATGGTTTCTTCTAAGCAGATTTAACTTATCTTTCATTAGGATGAGAGCATACAGAGGACTTTAGACGAATATGGGACCGTTGACTTCCGGGTTATAGTGTTTTTGCCTTTTGTCATTAGCACCAGATGAAGATGAATTTGTGACTCTTAGAAAACCATTACGGCTCATTACTTTAGGCCAGTGTTTTCCACATACCCATGATGACAAATTTTAATTTGGTTGCTTGTGAAAAAATGTTTGTCTGGGCCCCTCCTTGAATCTGAATCTCCAGAGGAACACCTAGAAACTATTATTCATGTAACAAGCAACTCAAGAGATTCTTATGTTCAAGGATGAAGAAGACACATGATTTATAATTGAATCTTCAGATTGGGATATTAAGAACATCAAGGAATATTATTTAACTATTCATCTCTATATGAAAAAGAGATGGGATAGGAAGAGATGATTATAAATAAAAAGTAAATTTCACAATTTTATTACAAATTGACTTAATAATCAATAGCGTGTGTAGTCTCTTTTATAGTAAAGGACTGCATATATGGCCAATGATTTTTTAGATTTTACAGTTTATGAAAAATAAAATCAGGTATATTCATCTATTTGGTGCTCACAAAATCTTGTGATATGCATGTTACTACGACTTCAGCAATATGTGAACCGTGAACTTCCTGATGTTCAAGCTGGTTTTAGAAAAGGCAGAGGAACCAGAGATCAAATTGCCAACATCCGCTGGATCATGGAAAAAGCAAGAGAGTTCCAGAAAAACATCTATTTCTGCTTTATTGACTATGCCAAAGCCTTTGACTGTGTGGATCACAATAAACTGTGGAAAATTCTGAAAGAGATGGGAATACCAGACCACCTGATCTGCCTCTTGAGAAATTTGTATGCAGGTCAAGAAGCAACAGTTAGAACTGGACATGGAACAACAGACTGGTTCCAAATGGGAAAAGGAGTACGTCAAGGCTGTATATTGTCACCCTGCTTATTTAACTTATATGCAGAGTACATCATGAGGAATGCTGGACTGGAAGAAACACAAGCTGGAATCAAGATTGCCAGGAGAAATATCAATAACCTCAGATATGCAGATGACACCACCCTTATGGCAGAAAGTGAAGAGGAACTAAAAAGCCTCTTGATGAAGGTGAAAGTGGAGAGTGAAAAAGTTGGCTTAAAGCTCAACATTCAGAAAATGAAGATCATGGCATCCGGTCCCATCACTTCATGGCAAATAGATGGGGAAACAGCGGAAACAGTGTCAGACTTTATTTTGGAGGGCTCCAAAATCACTGCAGATGGTGACTGCAGCCATGAAATTAAAAGACGCTTACTCCTTGGAAGGAAAGTTATGACCAACCTAGATAGCATATTCAAAAGCAGAGACATTACTTTGCCAACAAAGGTCCGTCTAGTCAAGGCTATGGTTTTTCCTGTGGTCATGTATGGATGTGAGAGTTGGACTGTGAAGAAGCCTGAGCACTGAAGAATTGATGCTTTTGAACTGTGGTGTTGGAGAAGACTCTTGAGAGTCCCTTGGACTGCAAGGAGATCCAACCAGTCCATTCTGAAGGAGATCAGCCCTGGGATTTCTTTGGAAGGAATGATGCTAAAGCTGAAACTCCAGTACTTTGGCCACCTCATGCGAAGAGTTGACTCATTAGAAAAGACTGATGCTGGGAGGGATTGGGAGCAAGAGGAGAAGGGGACGACAGAGGATGAGATGGCTGGATGGCATCACTGACTCGATGGATGTGAGTCTGAGTGAACTCTGGGAGTTGGTGATGGACAGGGAGGCCTGGCGTGCTGCGATTCATGGGGTCGCAAAGAGTCGGACACGACTGAGCGACTGATCTGATCTGATCTGATGATCAATCTTAGTTTCTAAATGTCTGTGGAAGATCATAAAGATTAAATGACTTGATCTAGTGTCGTTTGCAAAGTTAAATCTTATCTAATTTTAGAACAGTTCCTATTGAAATTGCTTTTTTATTCATGACTCTGCAAGGAGCAAAGGTTCTGAATGTCATTGTTCCTACCAAACTTCTTTTCATGGAGTAGCCTAAAGAAAACAACTTTATGAAATAAAAACCTGCCCTGGGTCGGGAAGATCCCCTGGAGAAGGAAGTGGCAATCCACTCCAGTACTATTGCCTGGAAAATCCCATGGACAGAGGAGCCTGGTAGGCTACAGTCCATGGGGTCGCAAACAGTTGGACACGACTGAGCTACTTCACTTTCACTTTCATCTGAAGTGTCGCATTCCCACCATGATTTTTTCTTTTATAGCAGGATTTTTTGGAGCTGCTAATTTTTTTTTTTTTTTTTTTTGGTACTAGAATCTGGTGGTGATATTATTCTACCCAAAGTTCTCTAAGAAATTGTTTTTGGCTTCCAAAGGGAGTAAATGGTCTTTTCTACCTTATTATTTCATTTGAGGGCCAAAAGTGCCCTCAAATTCTCCTTAGAAAGCTAAAGATGACAGCCTGTGAATCACACGATAAAGCTTATCTTTCTATTAGCTGTTCTGTCAGTTAGCAATAAATTCATCCCTAGGGCAGAAGCAGGAGTTTGGTATAGCAAAGAAAAACAATGAAGTGCTGCATACAAACATCCTAACAGAGGGTCTCCCCTTTTGAAAGAGACACATAATTAAAAAATCACCGCATATTCAGGGAAATTCATTACTATAAAAGAGATACAACAGAAGCGGTAAACAGAACTTAAGCCCAAAGAAACAGAGTTGTTAAAAGACGGAGTAAAGGATTTCTTATTAGAGCATATTTAATAACACATGGAGTTGTAAGAAGATATTGATACCTAAAAATTAATCAAATATTTTATATGGAGAATAAAAATTGATCAATCACACAATAGCAAAATAGATGGACTAAGAATAACAGAGTGGTCTCTAAAGTTGAAAACTGAGTTTAGTACAAAAAAAAAAAAATGAACTGAGGAATTTTTACAGAATTCAGGACAAAAGAAAAAGGTGAAAAGTATGAAAGTTGTCTCATACTTCATTTACTGAAAGATCAGAAGAAGAGAGTGGAGTGCAGGTAATAAGTATTATTAAATGAAAGAACTGTCAAAAATTTCTTAAAATTGGAAAGAGTTGTGTCTTCAGGTTAAAACCCATACCCGCTGCAAGGACTGAGCAGGATTTGAAGAAAGCTATCAGAGGACTCCCCATCCTAATGAATCTTAGAACACCAAGGACAAAGATAAAATCCTAAAGCTTCCAGAGAGGGAGACTAAAAGAGACTGTTTTTCTAGGAAATATTGTTGAAATTGAAATTCAACTCAAAGTTCACTAAATAGATGCACAAAGATAATAGAAAAATATATTTAAGGTAAGTAACTTTGTATAATTCTTTATCTGATCATTCAGTTGTATGAGAGAACTAGGGTTGACTTGTACATAGAATGTTTCAGAAAATGTATTACATAGAGACTGAATTACTGTTAGATGTTCTCCTTCAAGAAGACAAATTTAGATGCAAGAGGAAGAATAAGGATACTGAAGCACTGATAAGCAACTATTAGTAAAAATTACCATAAATTCTAAGTATATAATGACTATAATTATTTAGAAAAAATAATTATATTTTTAAATTATAAAAAAATTAGAATTATTTTTCTAAAATTAACTATTTATAATTAACTATTTCCAGGTTATATCAACATGGCAAATGGGATGATAAATAAAAGCATAAATATGTTCTTAACTTTTAGTTAGAAAATTATGCTACACAGTTTAGTTGGTCATTGTTAGAAACAATGGAATTACAATTCATTATAAAGGAGTTGTGGACTTCCCTGGTGGTTCAGATGGTAAAGCTTCTGACTACAATGTGGGAAACCTGGGCTCAACTCCTGGGTCGGGAAGATCTCCTGGAGAAGGAAATGGCAACCCACTCCAGTCTTCTTGCCTGGAAAATCCCGTGGACGGAGGAGCCTAGTAGGCTACAGACCATGGGGTCGCAAAGAGGCGGACACGACTGAGCGACTTCACTCACTCATAAAGGAGTAGTTTAAAAGTTGAAGTTATTACTAGAAAAAGAGACATAGATGTTTCAACCATTAGTAAAAATAAAAGAACAAAGAAAAGTTGACTGATTCAATAAAAGGCAAGAAAGAGTGAGTAAAAATATTTTAAAACCTTATAAAGAGACGATAATACGTAGATTCACAGAAGAAAATATGTAAATATAGATGCATAATTTTGAAAAAGAACATTTGTAAATAATGCATTGAAATTAAAATATATCATGAACATTCAATGTTTATACCGGAAATAAAATACATGGATCAACACCAATAAAATGTGTGAATACAATTCACAATAGTGACATTTTAAAGGATGCAAAAAACCTTTTAAATAAAACTTAAATGCATGTTTCAGCAAACAAGGACTAGAAAGGTTGTAATCATTATGTTGAAGGTTTTTTTGTTTTGTTTTTTGTTTTTATAAAAATCTATAAACATTTGTATCCTGTTAAATATTACTTCTGGGATTCCCATTGAAAACAGGGACAAGAAAGAAGGGGCATTATTACTGTAGCTATTTAACAGGTACCAGAGACCTGGTGAGTGAAACAATAACAACGTAATTGAAAAACCTGCAGAAGATGATTGTCACATAGACAATCCAAGAGAATCAGCTGACAAACTGATCAGAACTCAAGCTTATATGCTTATTCAACAAGGTGTCTAGATAAAATTTCAACATACAAGAGTAATTACTTTCCTATATGTGAACCTAACAAACCAGGGAATACAGAATTAATAATCCAAATAAAAATCGTTAATAGCAACAATAAAAACAAAACTGTAAAGCACTTAAGAAAAAAGCCAACAATTCTGCCCAAGGAACTCACGATTAAAATTGTAAAGTATCAATACAGATAAAATGGTTCTTTCTCCATTAAGTGATTTTTCTTAATTTGGTTTAGGGGCTAAAAAAGTATCTGGTGTGGATACTGACTGATAAGTATATTGGATGACTAGTTTTATTACATTAAAAATTGTGTTATGTATTAGTATAGATGGGTATTTTTTGGCATCTGCTTTTTTTTAAGTAAAAATATGAATAAAATATTTTTGGTAATGTTTTCTAAAAATAGGGTAATAGTCCAATGTTTATGGGTAAGCGGCAATATGTATGAAGTTATTGCTGTCAGCTATTTTATTTTTATTTATTTTTGTCTATTTTAAATAAAAAGTTTTTTTATAGTTCACAGTCTGAGCTCAGGCCTATTAGAGGCATAGTTTTGAATGAGAAATAGCATGTTCCTTTCTAAAGACTGAAGGCAGTATTGCATGTTAATACGTTTCATTTGCATTAAATATTCATGTCACTATTTTCAGAAATTAGAATTTGAAAAATATTCTTTTGACAAATGAACACCTTTAAAATTAGACTCCAACACTGTTATCAAAATATATGAAGCATTCTAGAAGAAAGTGCCTTAAATATAATTATGCAATCTTTGACAGCAGCTGAGTGCAAATTTGTCAGCATTCTAGTTATGAAGTGTCAGTGATTAGTTTTGGGTGAGAGCAACTTTATAGACTCTGAACTCTTAAGGTCAATAAATGTCTAAAAACAAATTTGGAGTAATTATGTTTTTCGCCTTGCATGCCCCTGTTACTATAAATGGAGATGGCAGCTTAACACACCTGAGGGTCTTGCTTGAGCTGAATGCTTACTGTAATATTTAAAGATTCCTACAACTTTCACACGGGCTACATGAAATTACTTTAATAAAAAAAGGAGTCTGTATTTTTTTTCTCTTTCACAATAGGAATGTTTTCATTTAATTTTATTATTTTTGAGAATGAATAATTCAATTCTAGATTATTGATGGTAGTAGTTCACAAAGAATAATCAGTTAATTGTATGTTTTTGAAAAGATTTTACTCAGGAATCAGTTAGGCAGTGCTGATCCACCCATGCTTTCTCCAGTGAAACATCTCAGTGGTACTACCAGAGGGAAAATGCCTAAATAGTCCTAAAAGCAGACGGTAAGATGAAACACAGGTAACCAGAGTTTGCACTGAGGAAGGAGAAAGAAAGATAAGGGAAGTGTTTATAATCCTTTCTGTTTAAAACAAGTTTTATTTGTTAACTAACTTCTGTGGCTGGTCCAGAGATACCAGTTAAATTCTAGCTTTTTGCATAAGGAAATGTGACTTTGTATTGTATTCTAACTATAAAATTATAAGATGATAAAACTTTTAAAATTAATTTTTATTGAGATAAAATAAATACATAACATTATATAAGTTTCAGGTGTACAACATTATGATCTGATATTTGTGTTCACTACAACTTTATGAACTGTATGCTTGACTTCCATCCATTTTACCAGCTTCATAACCTCCTTGCCTCTGGAAACCACCAAACTGTCCTCTGTGCTAATGATTTGTTTTTGTTTGTTCTTTTTTTCAGATTTCACATAGAAGTAAAGTATATGGTTTTTGTCTTCCATCTTTTGACTTACTTCCATCTGTGTTGTCGCAAATGGCAAGATTCCAATTTTTTTTTTTTAATGGCTGTGTAGTATCTTATTGTGTATACATAGCTCATCTTCTTTATTCATTCATCCATCCATGGATTCTTAGATTGTTTTCATATCTTGGTTATTTAAGGTAATGCTGCCCTGAACACTGGGTTCTATATACCCAGATGTGGAATAGCTCCATACTGTTTTTCGTAGTGCACCAATTTGCATTCCTACCAGCAGTGTATGAAAGTTTCCTTTTCTCAACATCCTCACCAACCCTTGTTTATTGTCTTTTTTTAATAGCCATTCTGACAGATATGAGGTGATATTTCATTGTGGTTTTGATTTGTATTTCTATAAAAGTGATGTTAGGCATCTTTTGGTTTTTGTTGGCCACCTGTCTTTGGAAAAATGTTCAGATTTTCTTCATATTTTTAAATCAGGTTGTATTTTTTGTTAAATTATTTAAGTTGTTTTTGTATGAATTCTTTATATATTTTGGATATTAACCCTTTTGTTGAATGTGTGATTTGCAAATATCTTCTCCCATTCAGTAGATTGCCTTTTTGTTTTGATGATAGTTATCCTTTGCTGTGTTTTTTAGTTCATTGTAGTCCCATTTATTTATTTTTGTTCTTGCCTTTGAAATTGGATCCAGAAAAAATCACTAAGATTAATGTCAGTGAGGTTAGCACCTATGTTTCCTCTAGGAGTTTTATGGTTTTAGGTCTTACACTTAAGTCCTTAATTCATTTTAAGTTAATTTTTGCTTGTGGCTCCATTGTTAAAGAATCCACCTGCAATGCGCAAGACCTGGGTTTGATCCCTAGGTTGGGAAGATCCTCTGGAGAAGGGAAAGGCTACCCACTCCAGTATTCTGGCCTGGAGAATCCAATGGACTATATAGTCCATGGGGTCACAAAGAGTTGGACATGACTGAGTGGCTTTCACTTCATTTCACTTCATGGTGTGAGTGGTTTAATTATAGTTTTTATACGTGTGCCTCTTCTGACACCACAGGAGATGCAGGTTCAATCCCTGGGTTTGGAAGGTCCCCTGGAGGAGCAAATGGCAACCCATCCCAGTATTCTTGCTGGGAAAATCCCATTGACAGAGGAGCCTGGAGGGCTAGAGCCCATGGGGTTGCAAAGAGTTGGACATGACTGAACAGGCATGCACATTCTAGTTTTGTTAACACCATTTTATTGATGAGATTTTCTTTTCTCCACTGTATGTTCTTGGCTCCTTTGTAATAAATTAATAGTTCATATATCTATAGATATATATATCTATAGTTTAGCTATCATCTGCATTTTTAAACTTCTCAGAAAGACCGGCAATATTATTGATGATTTGTGTATTATAGATCTCTTGATGAGAAAATATTTTTTTTCAAGAATTTTAATGCAACAGTGTATATGATGGGAAGAAAACTCATTGTTGCTGTTAGTCACTAAGTTGTGTCCAGCTTTTTAGTGGCCCCATGGGCTACAGTTTTCCAGGCTCCTCTGTCCATGGGATTTCCCAGGCAAAAATACTGGAGTGGGTTCCCTGAAGAGAACTCTACTGGAAGTTAAAAGACTACTAATTGGTTTAGTGACTTAGTAACTCTACTGGAAGTTAAAAGACTATTAATTAGTTTAGTGACTTAGGCAAGTTATTTTAACTCTCTGTGCCCTACTATATTTGTGTGTAAACTGAGGCTGTTTGATAGAGGCTATCAAATGCTAATCCTCTTTATAGCATTAAATCAAAAAGAAAATGCATATATATAAAATATAGATTCTTAAGATACAGGACTTAAGATATCATTACACTTTGAATTTTGTAGGCATGTAAGCATAGACATCTTAGTCTTCTTTTAATACTATGTATGTGTGGCAGATTCTATATAACAAAATGACTACAACAAGTTCTCTTATCATACCTGCATTTCTTATGATATATTATAAGGAGAAACTATAACAAGGGAGAAATGCCCTTAGGGCAAGGGGGGAAGCTTGTCTATGTTCAGTACAGTTCAGTCACTCAGTTGTGTCAGACTCTTTACAACCCCATGGACTGCAGCATGCCAGGCTTCCCTGACCAGCACCAACTCCTTGAGCTTGCTCAAAATCATGTCCATTGCATCGGTGAGGCAATTCAGCCATCTCGTCCTCTGCCGTCCCCTTCTCCTCCTGCCTTCAATCGTTCCCAACATCAGGGTCCTTACCAGTGAGTCAGCTCTTCGCATCAGGTGGCCAAAGTATTGGAGTTTCAGCCTCAGCATCAGTCCTTCCAACGAATATTCAGGACTGATTTCCTTTTGGATTGACTGGTTTGATCTTGCAGCCCAAGGGACTCTCAAGAATCTTCTCCAACACCACAGTTCAAAAGCATCAATTCTTGAGTGCTCAGCTTTCTTCACAGTCCAACTCTCACATCCATACATGACCACTGGAAAAAACATAGCTTAGACTATGTAGACCTTTGTTGGAAAAATAATATCTCTGCTTTTTAATAAACTGTCTAGGTTGGTCATAGATTTTCTTTCACAGAGCAAGTGTCTTTTAATTGAGTGGCTGCAGTCACCATCTGACCTTTCCTTAAATTGGGGCATACCTTTGACTAAGGCAAGCGTCACACTATGTGACTTGCAAAGATAGGTCATAAAAGGAAATACAGCTTATTCTTTGAACACAATCACCACGCTGTGCAACTTCATCCAACTTCCAGCTTGATGATGCTGGAGCCATCCAGGCTGGATGAAGCACAAACTGGAGTCACTGTTGATAGGAGAAATATCAATAACCTCAGATACGCAGATGACACCACCCTCATGGCAGAAGCCAAAGAGGAACTAAAGAGCCTCTTGATGAAGGTGAAAGAGGAGAGTAAAAAACGCTGGCTTAAAACTCAACATTCAAAAAACAAAGATCATGGCATCCAGTCCCATCACTTCATGTCAAATAGGTGGGGAAACAATGGAAATAGTGACAACTATTTCTTGGACTTCAAAATCACGGTAGATGGTGAATGCAATGAAATTAAAAGATACTTGCTCCTTGGAAGAAAAGCTCTGGCAAACCTAGACAGCATATCGAAAAGCAGAGACATTACTTTGCCAACAAAGGTCCATCTAGTCAAGGCTATGGTTTTTCCAGTGGTCATGTATGGATGTGAGAGTTGGACCATAGAGAAAACTGAGTGCCAAAAAATTGATGCTTTTGAACTGTGGTGTTGGAGAAGACACTTGAGTGTCCCTTGGACTGCAAGGAGATGAAACAGTCAATCCTAAAGGAAATCAGTCCTGAATATTCATTGGAAGGACTGATGTTGAAGCTGAAACTCCAATACTTTGGCCACCTGATGCAAAGAACTGACTCATTGGAAAAGACTCTGATGCTGGGAGGGATTGGGGGCAGGAGGAGAAGGTTACAGCAGAGGTTGAGATGGTTGGATGTCATCACTGACTCAATGGACATCAGTTTGATCAAGCTTCAGGAGATGGTGAAGGACAGGGACCTGGTGTGCTACAGTCTGTGGGGTCACAAAGATTCAGACACAACTCAGTGACTGAACACAAATCATGCTGTGAGGAGATGAAGAAATCATATGGATAGGCCATATATAGGCATTCTGACTGATAATCCTAGCCCAGGGCCTAGCTAATAGCCAGCATTAATATCAAGATACCTGAGTGATCAAAGCTTCAGTTGATTTCAGCCCCCGGCTTTTGAGTCTTCCCAGTGGAAACTTCAGACATTATAGAGCAGAAACAAGCCGGCGTGTCTGTGGTGTGTTCAAATTTCTGATGCACAGAAATTGTGAGATCTAATAAATATCCATAGATATTATAATAAATATCCATAAGACATTTGCCTAGTAACAGAAAACCAGAACAGATTTGGGTACTGGAAGGAGCAGTTAAGCAATGAAAACATGTGGCTTTGACTTTGGGTGGCAGATGGAAGCTGGAAAGACTTTGGAAAGACTGTAAAGTGAAGCCTAGAGGACCCTAAAGAATGAGCTAATGGGTACCTAAAGACCATAGAAAAGGTATATTTGAGGCCTTAAAGGACAGTAAGAAAAAATGTTATCAGAGACTAGAGTTAAAGGAATCATGGTTATGTAGTGACAAAAAGTTTGTTGACACTGTCACTTGCAGTATATGGAAAATAGTGTATGTATCTAATTACTTCCATGATCTAGTTAAATAACTTTGCAGGGAGAATGTTGAAAGTGTCACTGAAATTCTTGCCACCCACGATACAATATTAAAAGAAGAAGATAAGCTAAAAAACAAGCTGTTAAAAATGAGAAGCCAGGAATTATGTGTAAATATAAAACTATTTTTCATTCCCACCTCTCCAAATTGAAATGATTCTAAAATTAAGAAAAGGCTTCCTAATACAGGTCAAATACACATCATTGTTAGGAAAATATTGTCTAAAGAAAAAGCCGAGAGTATGACATATAACCTTTTTTTAAGACCTCAGAAAGATCTAAAGTGGTGCTTCATAGACTCTTTCGACAGACTAAAGTCTCTCTAAGGACTTCATTGGTGTGCCTTACAGATCTATGTGAAGTAATAAGGCTTCAAGATTCTTCCAGTTGTTGAACCACTGCAATGTTTCAAGGAGGACTAGGTAGTGAAGCTCATCTAGAAGAGATTTGTGGTTATAGCTTTTGCCTAATGAAATGAATGAACACTAAAAGGAGTCATAGAAAATCCCATGGGATTTTTAATTTCATGGAGGCTCCACCAGCTTGGACTGAAAGGGACAGAAAGAGTACAAGTAAAAGAGACTTCTGGTCCCTTTTCCCACAATTTCTAACACGATACATCTCAAGAAAACTACTCAGCTGCAAACATGAGCTGACTTATACATAAAAGGAAGATAATTCATATGGCAGAACCAAGAGTTGTGGAGAATCATTCCTAAGAAGTAGTACTATGTTTTAATTAAGGAAATGACAATTATCAGGATGGATTTCAGAATTACTAGTTAACTAGTGACTACGTGCTGCAATTCATGGGGTTGCAAAGAGTTGGACACGACTGAGCGACTGAATTGAACTGAACTGAACTGAACTGAGTGACTACTGACCACTGTGTGCCTCCTGCTTTTTCCCTTTTTGAATGAGAGTTATAGAATGTTTGTTCCATGCCTGTTCCACTCTTGCTGCCTGAGACATTTGCAGGAAAGGCACTGCTCTGATAATCTACTGATGCCTAATATGACTTCTAATGCCTTCCCAGCTGGAAATAAAGGGTGCTTAAGAAGCTGCAGTTGAAGAATCTCAGCTAAGGAGCCTCATGTGCTTGATTTAGATGATTCTCATGAACTTTGAGCTGGTTCTGTAATGGATTAGACTTGGTGGTCTATGGTGGCAAAGGAAGTGGTTTGTATGCTTGAGAGATGTGAATTATAGTGGCCAGAGGGTGGACTGCAACAGATTGCATTTTCCACGTTGACAGCAACAAGATCACCTATTCTTTATGCTTTTGGTATAATGTGATGTTAACCCTATTCCTTAGAGTCTTGGTGGACCTGTGACTGGCAGAAATGAAGCTATATAACTTCTGAATTCAAACAGCAAATGGTGATAGAGCTTCTGCCTCCTATTTCTGGGATACTTGTTCTTAGAACCCTCTCTCGATGCTCTAAAGAAACAGAAAAACCATGAGAAATTATGCTAAGTATTTTGGCAGATAATTCTAATAAACCTACAGCTAAGGCCCAAGTCTATAGTTAGCAGCAGCCTTCAGAAAAATGAATGAATGAGCTTTTAGATGATTTTTGCCTTCCAGTCATTCAGTTATTTAAGTGTTTTAAGTCTTCTCAGCTGAGACTTCAAACATCATAGAAAAGACACAAATTTTTTTACACTGTGCTCTGGTCAAATACCTGACCCAGAGAAATCATAAGAGATAATAGAATGGTTATTGTGATTTTAAGCTACAAAATTTTGGGGGATTTGTTTTACAGTTGTAGATAACTGGAACACTATCATTTAAATAAATGATATTGGAAACAAATACTATCTTTGTGCTCATACTCCTTATACACATGAGCTACCATCATGGACTTTACAATCCAGTACATTTAAAGATAAAAATTACACAATCAAAATGTATCTTTTGACTGAATTTTAGTGCTTATTAGAGCATGTATTCTGACCAATGGTTATATAACATTGAAATTGAGTTTAGTACATTTTTTTTCTTGGAAAGTATCTTAGTCTAGTTATTCATCAAAAGTTTTTTGAGTACCTACTACAGTACAGTCACTGCATTCAATTCTGGGTGTACAGAGGTGGATTAGACTCCAGTCTTGTCTTTAGGGAACTCATTAAAGCTTTCTCAAACTGGAAAATTTCACTCTAGTTATCAGAATACTGTGACTTCTTGCTCCAGAGTTTATTTCTCTGATGAGTCAAATTTGTATTTTCTTACTAGCTATAACCTGTTCCTACCCATTTTTTGAGGAGTGCATTCCTCACATTGCCCAGTATTTGAAGATTTGAAAATGTCAGTTTTCCATTTTCTCTTTTATCTGTTAGGATAGAACAGATTTCTCAATAGCTCAGCAGGTAAAGAATCCGCTTGCAGTGCATGAGATACAGGAGACAAAGGTTCAATCCCTGGGTCAGCAAGATATTCTGGAGGAAGAAATGGCAACCTGCTCCAGTATACTTGCCTGGAGAATCCTTTGGACAGAGGGGCCTGGCAGGCTACAGTCCATGGGGCCACAAAGAGTTGGACATGAGTGAGAGACTGAATATTTGTTCACTTTTTAATTTGGTCATTCAAATTATGTTAATTGAATACCTTTTGTACATTATACCTGATAAGGTATTCAGGATAAAGTAGTAAACCAGATCAATAGTATCTCTGTCCTAGAACTCAGTCTAGTGGGGGATGTAGGCATGTAAGTAGTTATAGCACATAGTTACAGTGCTATGGTAGGACAGGATTCAATGATTTCATGGATGTGGGTACCTGGCTCATTTGGGGTAGGGGGTGAAGGAATCCTTCTTGGAAGATAGGACTCCCATAATCTTAAAGTGTTTTCTGATGCCCAGGTTTTATAGAGATACTTCTCTCTCTTCCATTCTTAATTATCCTATGTTTCCCAGGATCTTAAAGATACACAGTTGGAATTTTTATATTGATACTCTCATTGGAACCAACTCCTGTCATGCATAATTAGCAAATAATTGTAGACATTTACTTCTACCACACAAAGATTTAGCCTAGAGTTTAATTCTACTAGTTATAAGATCCTAGAAAGAAATATACAGATGGAGGCCTATTTGCCATATGTCTAAATATTTAGAAGTTATAAATTGAGCCAACAGACTGGTAAATAAAATATATTCTATCCTCCTTTTTTAAACAAATATACTTTCATAATTACACGGAGGACCAAATTCAAATTTGAATTATTGGACTCCTCCATCCACATTTTCTGTTTAAAGCCATCCTTAACTGTACCTAAGGTCACATCATTGATATAACCTTAGGAGTATAGACCCTTGGACATGCTTGTGTGGTTCCTGGAAGAAGATTGGGCCAACTGGAGAAGACACAGTAGGGGCCTAGACACAAAGATAATGGCCCAAAAGTGGGGACATTTATCTGCTTGGGCCTAGTTTCATGGCCCCACTGTCTCCTCATTTTGTTTGTTGAGAGCAAGTTGGGGAGGGCAAAAGCAACATCCTTCTTCCCTGCTATAAGGGTGGTATGCATTAACTAAAAGACCACATCTAAATTATATTCCAGTGGTGATAAGATTGAGCTTTATCTTCATCAGTTTTTGTAAAAGGGAATTGAATTAATTACATCACAAATCAGTCTAGAAAACAAGTGAGTGACCAGAGAAAGAAGTATTGATAGGAAAATGTTCCCAGCAATTAGTTCTAAGTAAAGGTCCATCTAGTCAAGGCTATGGTTTTTCCAGTGGTCATGTATGGATGTGAGAGTTGGACTGTGAAGAAAGCTGAGCGCCGAAGAATTGATGCTTTTGAACTGTGGTGTTGGAGAAGACTCCTGAGAATCCCTTGGACTACAAGGAGATCCAACCAGTCCCTCCTAAAGGAGATCAGTCCTGGGTGTTCATTGGAAGGACTGATGTTGAAGCTGAAACTCCAATACTTTGGCCACCTCATGTGAAGAGTTGACTCATTGGAAGAGACTCTGATGCTGGGAGGGATTGAGGGCAGGAGGAGAAGGGGACAACAGAGGATGAGATGGCTTGATGGCATCACCGACTCAATGGACATAAGTTAGGGTGAACTCCCGGAGTTGGTGATGGACAGGGAGGCCTGGCGTGCTGCAATTCATGGGGCCACAAAGAGTCGGACACGACTGAGCAACTGAACTGAACTGAAATGATAGTTAAGGATAGTGATAGTTAAGGATTGCTTGATAGTCTGCTTATCTTTCCTGGGTCTCAGTGTCCACTGTGGAGTGAGGAGCCTTACTGAGGTATGTTGATTTGCCTTAGTTATCTACCAGACTTGCTGAGTCTTTACAAAGCTATTTAATAAGTCTGCAATTGGGGACTTAGAAAAGTAAGAGACTATCAGCTCCTTACTAATTCTCACAGCTGCTGAGGGAATGAAGAACTCAGGGAATCATCTCAGGAGAGGAGCAAAGACAGAGTAGATAATGCAGATGTGAATAATAGTTCTAGATGTTTGCATCCAAACTGCATAAAATTACATCCTCTGGCATATAATGTACCAGTAATAAATTATCTTGACAAGCAGTTGTTTATTATAAAATTTGCAACTTTTTATTCAGATGCCTTTGGTTTCATTAAATTAAACACTAAGATGGGAATCCACAGCTGAAGATGAATATTCCAGTATGAGTCTTATGGATGTGAAATAAATTTAGTGTTTTTACATTCCTATTAGCGTATTTTAAGACCTGCCTCAGGAAAGTGCTTACTTGGCAGTGAGCTGAGCTCACTGTAACTTTGGATTTTCGGATCATTTTAGCGGCACACCAGAGTCGAGTATGGAACTGTTCAAGAGACCATGGGTGAAGGGAGAGATTTTTTCCTTGAGTTTTGGACGCTTTCTGGTAGCTCATGATCTTCCCATGTGACTTTCATGGATGCCTGAGAAATAGGGAACACTGTCAGTGTCAGTATAACCTAGGTTGGGAGTAACAATAACAATGCAGCATCTCTTCCACTAGAGAGTTATCACTGTTTGTTCTGCTGGGGGGATAGAATTTCAACCTCTGCTTAACAGTACCAATTAGCCCCCATCTTGGACATATATGAAGGCTGAGTGAGGAACCTGAATGTCTGCCTCCACCTGGCAGTAATGAGTCAACACCTCTCCTTTCTTTGCAGGGTGGTTTCAGAGAAAGCTGGCTAAAATAGAAGACAGTTAAGATAAAGTGTCTCATAACATAACATCCACAATGTCCAGGTTTCAATAAAAATGACTCCTTATTTGCAGAACAAGGAAGTTCTCAACCTGAAATAAAGAAGATACCCAATAGATGCCAACACCAAGCAGAGATATTATGATTACTAATACCTGAAAAAAGAGTTTAAGCATGAAAATGCTTTCAGTTCAGTCACTCAGTTGTGTCTGACTCTTTGTGACCCTATGAACTGCAGCACAGCAGGCTTCCCTATCCATCACCAACTCCCAGAGTTCACTCAAACTCACATCCATCGAGTCGGTGATGCCATCCAGACATCTCATCTTCTGTCATCCCCTTCTCCTCCTGCCCCCAATCCCAACCAGCATCAGAGTCTTTTCCAATGAGTCAACTCTTCGCATGAGGTGGCCAAAGTACTGGAGTTTCAGCTTTAGCATCATTCCTTCCAAAGAAATCCCAGGGCTGATCTCCTTCAGAATGGACTGGTTGGATCTCCTTGCAGTCCAAGGGACTCTCAAGAGTCTTCTCCAACACCACAGCTCAAAAGCATCAATTCTTCGGCACTCAGCCTTCTTCACAG
Organism: Bubalus bubalis; assembly: GCF_019923935.1. NCBI lineage: Eukaryota > Metazoa > Chordata > Mammalia > Artiodactyla > Bovidae > Bubalus > Bubalus bubalis. The sequence goes on along the minus strand of NC_059157.1, from coordinate 96,910,909 downwards.
TCCAACTCTCACATCCATACATGACCACAGGAAAAACCATAGCCTTGACTAGACAAACCTTTGTTGGCAAAGTAATGTCTCTGTTTTTGAATATGCTATCTAGGTTGGTCATAACTTTCCTTCCAAGGAGTAAGCGTCTTTTAATTTCATGGCTGCAGTCACCATCTGCAGTGATTTTGGAGCACAAAAACATAAAGTCTGACACTGTTTCCACTGTTTCCCCATCTATTTGCCATGAAGTGATAAGACCGGATGCCATGATCTTCGTTTTCTGAATGTTGAGCTTTAAGCCAACTTTTTCACTCTCCTCTTTCACTTTCATCAAGAGGCTTTTGAGTTCCTCTTCACTTTCTGCCATAAGGGTGGTGTCATCTGCATATCTGAGGTTATTGATATTTCTCCTGGCAATCTTGATTCCAGCTTGTGTTTCTTCCACCCCAGCATTTCTCATGATGTAGTCTTCATATAAGTTAAATAAGCAGAGTGACAATATACAGCCTTGAAGTATTCCTTTTCCTATTTGGAACCAGTCTATTGTTCCATGTCCAGTTCTAACTGTTGCTTCCTGACCTGCATACAGGTTTCTCAAGAGGCAGGTCAGGTGGTCTGGTATTCCCATCTCTTTCAGAATCTTCCACAGTTTATTGTGATCCACACAGTCAAAGGCTTTGGCATAACCAATAAAGCAGAAATAGATGTTTTTCTGGAACTCTCTTAACTTTTTGATGATCCAGCGGATGTTGGCAATTTGATCTCTGGTTCCTCTACCTTTTCTAAAACCAGCTTGAATATCTGGAAGTTCATGGTTCATGTATTGCTGAAGCCTGGCTTGGAGAATTTTGAGCATTACTTTACTAGAATGTGAGATGAGTGCAATTGTGCCCAATATACTACTGGAGATCAATGGAGAAATAACTCCAGAAAGAATGAAGGGATGGAGCCAAAGCATAAACAATACCCAGTTGTGGATGTGACTGGTGATAGAAGCAAGGTCCAATGCTGTAAAGAGCAATATTGCATAGGAACCTGGAATGTTAGGTCTGTGAATCAAGGCAAATTGGAAGTGGTCAAACAGGAGATGGCAAGAGTGAACGTCCACATTCTAGGAATCAGTGAACTAAAATGGACTGGAATGGGTGAATATAACTCAGATGACCATTATATCTACTACTGCGGGCAGGAATCCTTTAGAAGAAATGGAGTAGCCATCATGGTCAACAAGAGTCCGAAATGCAGTACTTGGATGCAATCTCAAAAACGACAGAATGATCTCTGTTCGTTTCCAAGGCAAACCATTCAATATCACAGTAATCCAAGTCTATGCTCCAACCAGTAACACCGAAGAAGCTGAAGTTGAATGGTTCTATGAAGACCTACAAGACCTTTTAGAACTAACACCCAAAAAAGATGTCCTTTTCATTATAGGGGGATGGAATGCAAAAGTAGGAAGTCAAGAAACACCTGGAGTAACAGGCAAATTTGGCCTTGGAATATGGAATGAAGCAGGGCAAAGGCTAATGGAGTTTTGCCAAGAGAACGCACTGGTCATACCAAACACCCTCTTCCGACAACACAAGAGAAGACTCTACACATGGACATCACCAGATGGTCAACACGGAAATCAGATTGATTATATTCTTTGCAGCCAAAGATGGAGAAGCTCTATACAGTCAGCAAAAACAAGACCGGGAGCTGACTGTGGCTCAGATCATGAACGCCTTATTGCCAAATTCAGACTGAAATTGAAAAAAGTAGGGAAAACCACTAGATCATTCAGGTATGACCTAAATCAAATCCCTTATGATTATACAGTGGAAGTGAAAAATAGATTTAAGGGACTAGATCTGATAGATAGAGTGCCTGATGAACTATGGAATGAGGTTCGTGACATTGTACAGGAGACAGGGATCAAGATCATCCCCATGGAAAAGAAATGCAAAAAAGCAAAATGGCTGTCTGGGGAGGTCTTACAAATAGCTGTGAAAACAAGAGAAGTGAAAAGCAAAGGAGAAAAGGAAAGATATAAGCATCTAAATGCAGAGTTCCAAAGAACAGCAAGAAGAGATAAGAAAGCCTTCCTCAGTGATCAATGCAAAGAAACAGAGGAAAACAACAGAATGGAAAAGACTAGAGATCTCTTCAAGAAAATTAGAGATACCAAGGGAACATTTCATGCAAAGATGGGCTCGATAAAGGACAGAAATAGTATGGACCTAACAGAAGCAGAAGATATTAAGAAGAGGTGGCAAGAATACCAGAAGAACTGTACAAAAAAGATCTTCACGAGCCAGATAATCACGATGGTGTGATCACTCACCTAGAGCCAGACATCCTGGAATGTGAAGTCAAGTGGGCCTTAGAAAGCATCACTATGAACAAAGCTAGTGGAGGTGATGGAATTCCAGTTGAGCTCTTTCAAATCCTGAAAGATGATGCTGTGAAAGTGCTGCACTCAATATGCCAGCAAATGTGGAAAACTCAGCAGTGGCCAGAGGACTGGAAAAGGTCAATTTTCATTCCAGTCCCAAAGAAAGGCAATGCCAAAGAAAATGCTTTAGTGAGCACTAATTAACTTACTCAAACAAAAGTCTCAGCAAAGAAGTCAATAAATTTCATAAAGGAACAGAAGATATGAAGAAGAATCCAGTGGAAATTATAGAACTAAGAAGTACAGTAGCTATAATTCTAAAAAAAGCTAATGAATTGGCTTAACAGCAGAATGGTGCAAAAATACAAAAGCTTTAATGAACTTGAAAACAGAACAATAGAAATTTCTCAGTGTGAGCAAAAAATGAGAAAAGAGACTAGAAAAATCAGCTCACCTCCATGATCTGCAGAACTATAACAAAAAAAATCTAATATCTGTGTTATCACAGTCCTGATGTATGGTATCAGAGAAGGCAATTGCACCCCACTCCAGTACTCCTGCCTGGAAAATCCCATGGGTGGAGGGTCATGTAGCGGTCCATGGGGTCGCTAGGAGTCGGACATGACTGAGTGACTTCACTTTATTTTTTCACTTTCATGCATTGGAGAAGGAAATGGCAACCCACTCCAGTGTTCTTGCCTGGAGAATCCCAGGGACAGGGGAGCCTAGTGGGCTGCCGTCTATGGGGTCACACAAAGTCGGACACGATTGACGCGACTTAGCAGCAGCAGCAGCAGCAGCAGCAGATGTATGGTATTGGTGGAGAAATAGACACAGAGCTCAATGCAGCAGAATAGAGAATCCAGATTTATGCCCACAAATGTAGTTCCAACTTATTTTTGACAAAACTGCAAAAAAAATTCAATGGAGGAAGGATAGTCTTTTCAGCAATGGCAGCAACTGGATATCCATTTTTTAATAAAAGAACCTTGATCTGTGTCTCATACCTTCACATCTTATACAAACATGAACTCAAAATGTATCAAAAGACTAGCAATTGAAAATGTAAAATGATAACATCCTTAGAAAAAATAAAGAAATTTTTTGAGCTCTACCATTAGGCAAAGAGTTCTTTAAATTTATATTAAAAGAACCATTCATAAAAGGAAAAATTGATAACTTGAACTCCATCAAAATGAAAACTTTTACTCTGCCAAAACAAAAAACAACCACTTGTTGATAGGATAAAAAGATAAGTAATAGACTGGGAAAAAATATTTACCAACCATATACCCATCATAGAATTAGTGGATCAACATATAAAGTACCCTTAAAACTCAATAGTAAAACAAACACTCAATTAGATAATGGACACGAGACAAACATTTCTCTGGAGAGCTTACAGATGAAAATATAGTCACATAAAAAGGATGCTCATCATCATCATTATTAGGGAAATGGATATTAAAATCATGAGATATCATTGCACACCCATGAGAATGTCTAAAAATGGCTAAAGACCGTGACAACACATAGTGCAGACAAGACTGTAGGAAGATTAGTAATTCATACATTGCTGGTGGGCACGCAAAATAGTACAGTTACTCTAGAGAACAATTTGGCAGTTTCTTTAAAAAAAACTGAGCATGCAACTTCCTTACAACCCACCAGTTGTATGTTTGGGCATTCATCCTGAAATAATGAAAACGTGTATTCACACAAAAACCTTTACATGGATTATACAGGATTTAATTCTCTTAGTTCTTAAGAGGAGAGTGTTTAAACTCTACTACCATGGATTATGGAGGCCTGGCATGCTGCGATTCATGGGGTCACAAAGAGTCGGACATGACTGAGCGACTGAACTGAACTGAACCATGGATTATGACTCAGCAATGAAAGAAACAAACTATTAATTATACTCAACAAATTATATGACTATCCAGAGAATTATACAGAGGGAAAAAATGCAATCCAAAAAGGTTGCATACTATATTATTTCCTTTCTGTAATATCTTGAAATGTCAAGATTATGAGTCCAGATTAACGGTTGCCAGGTTAAAAGGAGAAGATATATTGCTCTTAAATGGCAACATGAAGGATCCTTGTGATGGAAATGTTTTATATCTTGGTGGTATCATTGTCCATATCTTGATTGTAATACAGTACGGTAGTTTTGCAAGATGTTACCATTGGGGAAAATTGGGTAAATGGTACATGGGATCTCATTGTATTATTTCTTACAACAGCCTATAAATTCATTATTATTTTATAGTAAACTTTATTTAAAGAAAACCAAAATGTAAATCATGTACTTTCCTTGTTCAAGTCCTCCAGTTGTTTACTGTAACTCTTAGAATAAAATGTATACTTCTTTTCATGGCTACAAAGTCCCAACGTTCACCTCTCCTGCTTACCCCTCTACTCTCCGTGCCCTTCCTCTAACATACCATGCTGTCCACAGGGCCACTGTGTTTGTGTTCCTTATGTCTAACACACACTTCTCCCTGTTTTCCCAATAGTCAACTTTCTCACTTAATTCAGACCTCTGCTCAAAGGCTGATTCCTCAGAGATGCCTCATCTAGCCCCCTATTTGAAGAAGAACACTCCCCATTCTTACTAAATCTCTTTCTCAGTCTGTCTCTGTCTCTTTTCTCTATACTGTCTATAATTGCTCAAAGTTCAATAAGCTATAAAGTAATTTATAATCTGTTTGAAACCAGATCTTTACATGATTATGTTTTCCTTCTAGAAATAAAATGTTGTGGAAAATGTGGAGGTCCTCTTTGACCATGAAAACTAAATTTATGTGTTTTCCCTACTCCTTTGTTAGATTAGTTTATCATCAGATGTTTTTCTCTGGACTACTATATATATCCTTCCCAGCATCAGAATCTTTTCCAATGAGTCAACTCTTCGCATGAGGTGGCCAAAGTATTGGAGTTTTGGCTTCAGCATCAGTCCTTCCAATGAACACCAAGGACTGATCTCCTTTAGGATGGACTGGTTGGATCTCCTTGCAGTCCAAGGGACTCTCAAGAGTCTGCTCCAACACCACAGTTCAAAAGCATCAATTCTTCGGTGCTCAGCTTTCTTCACAGTCCAACTCTCACATCCATACATGACCACTGGAAAGACCATAGCCCTGACTAGATGGACCTTTGTTGGCAAAGTAATATCTCTACTTTTGAATATGCTATCTAGGTTGGTCATAACTTTCCTTCCAAGGAGTAAGCATCTTTTAATTTCATGGCTGCAGTCACCATCTGCAGTGATTTTGGAGCCCCCCAAAATAAAGTCTGACACTGTTTCCACTCTTTCCCCATCTATTTCCTTAGACTATATAGACCTTTGTTGGCAAAGTCCTATCTCTGCTTTTTAATAAACTGTCTAGGTTGGTCATAGATTTTCTTTCACAGAGCAAGTGTCTTTTAATCTCATGGCTGCAGTCACCATCTGCAGTGATTTTGGAGCCCCCCAAAATAAAGTCCGACACTGTTTCCCCATCTATTTCCCATGAAGTGATGGGACCAGATGCCATGATCTTAGTTTTCTGAATGTTGAGCTTTAAGCCAACTTTTACACTCTCCTCTTTCACTTTCATCAAGAGGCTTAGCTTGTTTTAACAAATTTGAAAATATCTCTCAACAGATGAACTAACTTAAGCACATTTATACTTACTGTCTCCACTGAAAATCTGCTGTCTTGCTTTGTGTTTTCTCTTCACCGTGGTATCTTTGTTTCTTCTCTCCACATTCTTGGATTTTGTTAGATGCATCATGTTTGCTTTTTTCTACCTGCTTTTGTTTTGCATTTCCTAAATTGAAAATGATACTTCTATTTTTATTTGTTTGATGTTTCCTTTGTCACTTTAGCTTCCCTGGTGGCTCAGAGGTTAAAGCATCTGCCTGGAATGTGGGAGACCTGGGTTCGATCCCTGGGTCGGGGAGATCTTTCGGGCTGCTGTAACAACAATATCACAACATTCACTTCCCACAGTTCCAGAGAAGCTGAGAAGTGTAAGATCATGGTGCCAGCAGATTCAATGTCTGGTGAGAATCTGCTTCCCTGACTGCTGTCTTTTTACTATAATTACTTATGAGACTTAAGACCTGAGGGATCTCTCTGGGTCTGTTTTATAAGGACACTAATCCCATTAGTAAGGGCTCTGCCTTCATGACCTAATCACCTCTCAAAATATCTGACTCTTAATATCATCATTTTTGGGGGGTTGGGGTTTCAACATATGAATTCTGGAGAGTATAAACACCCAGACAATAGCAGAGTTATCATCAGTGGCTATGAGTCACCAGGCCCTAATTGGTCTGAAACCTCATTAGATGAATGATTTAATGTCCTAACCTAACTCATTCTCTTTGTATCTTGTGTTTCCCTAGTTTATCTTTTCTTCTGACTATTACATTTTATTATTTGACATCACTTAGCACTGTGCTCATCTTGTCACAAAACTCTATTACCTCCCTCTGCGGTACACTGTAGGAATGGTGGAAGAGGAAGACTCTATAGAAAGAAGATATTTATGGAAATCATCAAGTGAATGGGGAATGTAATTACCACTGGTATAAAGTGGAAATAACTTTCCTTTCTTCTTTATTCATTCATTTAGTAAGTATTTAGTGAGGATCTGCCATTGCGAACCACAGTTTCAGGTGCTGCAGATAAATTATGGACAAAGTGCAGGTAATAAATGTGGCCTTGAAATATGTATGCTATTGGGAAAGACAGAGGTAGTTATTTGAACAAGACAGTTTTTGTGGTATTCTACCAAATCACAGTTACAGTCTCTGGATTTATATTTTTTTGGTGCACATTTTTTTAAATTAACTTTTGCATTCATGTTTGTTTTGATTCACTATTACTGTACAGTGTGGGAAATTCATGAATCTTTGAGAAATAACTGCTTCATTAATAGTAATTAATCCATTCTCCACATAGCAGCCAAAGTGACCAATTAAAAACACAAGTCGGATTGTATCAATGTATCACTCAACACCTTTCAATGGTTTCTTCTTTTTATTAGGATAAACGTGTATCTTTGATTTGGCTTCCAAGTCTGCCATGATCTAACCTCTGGCTATTTCTCTCTCTTTCTTATGTCATGGTCTTCCCTCCTCACTTTTGGCTGTCCCCATGCTGGTTTTCTCTCAGTTTTCAAACTTTCAACACTTCAATCCACTCTGGGTTCTGTTAGCATGAATAGTTTTCCTTCTTCCCCAACTAATTCTCCCAGCTACCTTCCGTGTTAATTCTATTCACCCTTCAAAATTAGCTCATATATCCAATGAATCATTCTCTGAGACTCCACTGAGTCAAATATATTAAAAGCTCCCCTGGTACCCTATTCTGATTCACAATGCTTATCACATTGAAATGAATAATTAGTTGTTTATTTTTTTCCAACATGTAAACTATAAATTCAATGAGAGCAGAGAGTATATCCATCTGGTTCATTGTTTTATTCTTTGAACTTAGCTTAGGTCATAATACGCTATAGATGCTCAGAAATATGTGTTGTAAACTAATTCAATTGTTAAGTAGATTTACTGTATGTGAAACACACTTGTCTGTGTATAAAGTCATGGATTAAAGCTTCTATCGATGATGGACATAGTAATATTTTCTCTTGGATGGCAATACAAGAGGAGTACAACTTCAGAAAAAATGACAAAATGCACATTAGGGTATGCTCTTGGATGAGAGATGAAATGAGTTTTGAGGAGGAGAAATTCTTTTATATTTCTTGAGTTTTCTGATATTGACTAGCCTAAATTGAACTACAGTATAAACCAAGGGTCCCTTGATGAAATGATCACTCAGCTTTTGTTTCATTCATTTTGTTTTTCTTTCAAAAAGCCCTCTGGACATCTATCAAAACTACAAAGTGGAAATTGGTTAGCTTCATTTAACACCATACCCTGCTGCAAAGGCCTCACATCAAAAAACTTGCCGTTTTACATTCTTCTTATTTTAATAGTTTTCCCAACTTCAAAAACTTGGAGTTGTAGATAGCTAAAGGCTCCCATCATAAATCCCTTGAAGATTCAATTCTATGAAGGTGTTAAAACCCCATTGTTTCAGCAACCAAAGGAATATAAACTCTGATTTTTCATTGCCAGACTCTGATGAAATCACACTGATTAAATTAAGAGGCCTTTGGCAGCATGCACTGACTCTCTGGTGATTTAACAGGTAGAATTCCTTTGCCTTGGCTGACAGTATATATACGTCACTTAATCTCTAGCTGTTATTTTAAATTTGAGACATTAAAAGTTTTCTGGTTTTCATTCAAATTTCACAAGAATAAGACAGGAAACCAAAAGGTCGTTTCCTCATAGGAAATGGTATTAAGGAGCAAATCATTGTTTCTTTGATATATTATGTTCATGAATATGAAAGCTTGTAGATGGAATTTGCAATTTACATAACTATTTAATGAGGGTATAAACTTTACAAGTAGAATTTTTAATAGATTTTGGAATAAAATATACACATTTTGGGAGAAGGCAATGGCACCCCACTCCAGTACTCTTGCCTGGAAAATCCCATGGATGGAGGAGCCTGGTAGGCTGCAGTCCATGGGGTCGCTAAGAGTCGGACACGACTGAGAGACTTCACTTTCACTTTTCACTTTCATGCATTGGAGGAGGAAATGGCAACCCACTCCAGTGTTCTTGCCTAGAGAATCCCAGGGACAGTGGGGCCTGGTGGGCTGCCGTCTATGGGGTTGCACAGAGTCGGACACGACTGAAGCAACTTAGCAGCAGCAGCAGCATACACATTTTGATATATGTTGCAGATACCACACCAGGAAGGTGTTCTTGTTTTTCTATTACATCCCCTTTTTTGATGTTTGATATATTTCCTATTAGAGACTACCTTGTTTTGTTGAATTGTTAGTCCAGCATTAGACATTTTGACAATAAAAATAAGAGTGTTTTCTATAAGCAACAGTAAATATTTTTTCTTTTATAAAATAATATCCTATATTTGTTTGTAATTAGCTTTGTTTTAGATTTCTGTTAAGAATGTATTATCTGCTCAATATTTAGCATTCAATTTTTAAAAAGATATGCTCTGTATATCCCAGCTTAATTGAGGATTGATGTAACTTGTCATGATCAGCTAGGTCAGGAACTTTTTCATTTCAAATGCTGACTTGGTGAGGTGGTGTCAGGAAGTACTTAATGACCGAAAGAAACTAGAGAAAGAGATTAGCAATTATATTCACATTGTAAGATCTATGTAGCTCTTTATTTATTCAACTGACCTCTAACTCAAGTCAGAAAATTATTTAAGTCCTCTTTGATATCCTACAGATGATAAATCTTCCTGTTGGCGTTCCTTTACCTGAGTTAGCATTCTAGAGTTGTCTGTTTTCAGTTTTGTGACTGTGGCATTTGAAGCTTTGTGTAATTTAATTGTCAAAACTTGACCATTTCTTTAATTTGTTATTGGGCAGTTCATCAAGCAGTCTTATAAAGTATTATCATGGAAGGAGTTATAGCTCTGCAGGAATTCTTCTGAAGCTGGACTCCATTCAGGAGTAGAAATGTCGTACATTTAACCAAATAATGGAAAACATCCTTGCATGGGGAGTTCCTTATATAACAGAGCTAAAAGAAATGGAAACAGAGCAGTTACTACTTACCTAGCAACTCCACTGGACCAAGCTCTGTGATAGGTACTTATGTGGCATGATCTTTAATTCTCATAACCACCTTGAAACATGGCTATAATACTGAAACAGTCTCCATTTAACATGTGAGAAACTAAGGCATTGATTTCTTAAGTAACTTACCTATAGTCACCTAGCTAGTAAGCAGAAGAGCCTAAAATTCAAGCCAGTGCGTCATTCAATGGTAATATACACTACTCGCCCTCCACCCCTAATCCCTACCTCACCCCCGACAAACACACACTTTTTGTATCTTTTGGCCTCCAATTTTATATTTATTTTTTTACTACAGTAGAATTTCTTCTCCCCTTATCAGAGATGTTTTGGTTTATTACATTATGTACCCCAAACGTAAACCATTTTTTTAGATGTCAAACTGAAGAGTTTTGCTCCTTGGAATCATACTAAGAACTTTGATATTTAAAAGTACTCTCATCATCATTTTTCTTACAGAAGAGGCAATAGCGTGTTCTGTTATAAACTCTTTTAAATCTTTATTTCCAGATCAGTGAATATAAAATCCAGACAAATATGCTGTGCTAGGCATAATAATGGCCCTCCAAAGATGTCCCTGTTCTAATCTTAGATACTTGTGAATGTTAGGTTACATGGGAAAGGAACTTTGTAGATGTTGTTAAGCTTAGGACTTCATATTGGGCAATTTTTCATAGATTATCTGAGAGGGCCCAATGTAAGCACAAACATCTTTAAAAGAAGAAAAGGCATGTGGAAATGATGGTCAGAGGCAGAGAAAGAGATTGGATGATGATGTTACACTGTTGACTTTGAAGGCAGAAGATGGGATCCTGAGTAAGGTCTGCGGGTGGCCCTTAGAAGCTGGAAAAGGCAAGGAAATGGAAAAGAAGTGCAGACCTGCTGCCTCTTTGATTTTATATGAAGTAAGGCCCTTCTGACCTTCAGAACTATAGGATAATGAATTTGTGTTGCTTTAAGTAATTTGTTAGATCTGTAATAGGAAACTAACACAGATGCTATTGATTTAACTTTAATTTTAGATGTGAAATCAAACATAGATTGCCTTTTCTCCTCAGTGGGAGCCCAGAAGTTCTACATAGAAGGTGTTTAGGAATAGCAATGTGACTGAAATGAGGAGCTGAGAGACTCATATTGATACTAAAATCACACAGCAAGTCATCTTTCTTTTGTAAAAAATAAAGCTATTGTTTCTTTTGTATTATTCTGTATTCATTTATTTATAGCTTGATTTAGGACTTCCCTGGTGGCTCAGAGGGTAAAGCGGTAAAGCGTCTGTCTACAATGCGGGAGACCCGGATTCAATCCCTGGGTCGGGAAGATCCCCTGGAGAAGGAAATGGCAATCCACTCCAGTACTATGCCTGGAAAATCCCATGGACAGAGGAGCCTGGTAGGCTACAGTCCATGGGGTCGCAAAGAGTTGGACACAACTGAGCGACTTCACTTTCACTTTTACTTTACTAGTTTTTGGGTTTGGAGGAAAGTAAAATTACACTTGAGTTTCTTCTTGTATAAAGGGTGTTTTGAAGATACAATTTTGCAACGGATCATCCCCCATAGAGTAGAATAAAGACAAGGTTGCCTGCCATTCCAGTTCTCCAAAGATTGACCCTTCACCACTGCAATTGCCCAACAAAGTTATACACTGAGGGGAATTCAGGGTGGAAAAAACCAGGAAGCATTCTGTGCTTAGGATATTGGCTCTAGATGGTTTAGATGCATATTTAGATATTAATATAAATAATTTCAATGGCCCCCAATTTTTGCATCTTCAGAGTTGGACACGACTGAGTGACTGAACTGAACTGAACTGAACTGAACTGATGAACAGACAGAAAAGCACTAAAACCATGAACTTGTTTGTGTGTGCTGCGTGTGTGCAGACGCTCAGTCATGTCTGATGCTTTGTGACCCTATGGACTGTAGCCTGCCAGGATCTTCTGGCCATGTCTTGATTTCGCAGGAAAGAATACTGGAGTGGATTTTATTCCCTTCTCCAGGGATCTTCCTGACCCGGGGACTGAACTCTGAAGTACTCTGCATGGGTCAATCTCTTGGTTACATTGTCAAAAAAAAATGGATGCAAGATGTTGAAATGCACAGGTGTGGGAACCGTGATGCCTATTTTGTTGACCAAAATGTCACTTTTTGTTATTCTCTGACCCCTGAGCAACCCTGTCCTCAATACCTAGGCCCAGGAAGGTTGTTTTTTATTTTCTTGCCAATCTCACTGTGCCTTTAGCTAGGACCTGGGCGCTGATTTCCTGGAATCTGGGAAAGGAGGTGAAAGACTTTTCAGCTGTAGTCCTTCCATGAGAGTCCCAGCATCCCATAGTTTTTTTTTTTTTTTAAAGCTACGCTGTCACTGAATCTCAACTGAAACTCATTTTTATGCAGAGCAGTATAAAGAGCATCAGTTGTGAATTCTGATAGACCAAAGTCTGCATTTGAGCTTTCTCACTAATTAGTTGTATAGCCATAGGTAAATTGTCCTAACCTTTCTGAACCTAAGTATCTAATCCATAACATATGAATAATAATGCCTACCTTGCAGTGTCTTTACAGTATTGAGCTGAAATTATGTATGTAATGGGTCTTGGATAAGGTCTTGATTTTAGTGGGCATCCAAAAATGGCCAGGAATTTGCAATAGTGTTGGGGGCATTTTAGACACTAGAGAGAGTGAAGTGCAAGTTGCTCAGTCATGTCCAACTCTTTGTGACCCCATGAACTATACAGTCCATGGAATTCTCCAGGCTGTAATACTGGAGTGGGTGGCCTTTCTCTCTTCCAGGGGATCTTCCCAACCCAGGGATCGAACCCAGGTCTCCTGCATTGCAGGAGGATTCTTTATCAGCTGAGCCACAAGGGAAGCCAAAGAATACTGGAGTGGGTAGCCTATCCCTTCTCCAGAGGACCTTCCTGACTCAGGAATCAACCTGGGGTCTCCTGCATTGCAGGTAGATTCTTTACCAACTGAGCTATGAGGGAAGCCCACTAGAGAGAAGTGAGTTAGTTTTCAGCATTAAAAATATATCTTGATTCACATTATTGTACAGCAGAAGCCAATACAACATTGTAAAGCAATTTTCCTCCAATTAAAATAAAATATTTCTCTAGAGCCTCAAATTTACCAATTCCATCTATGTAAGTTTGAAGGGTGAGAGTGAAAACTAATTTAGAATTATCAATGTATTTTTTCAAACTGAAAATATGCATTTTTACTTTTTTTTTAATGGTGTGATGGAGATAGAGAGGCAAGAGTTCACAGGACTGGTCTGCATTGCCTGAAAGGCTAAGACTGGCTTGTCAAGCACATCTGCATTGTTAATAACTGTTTTAATTTGCCTTGTTCACATAATGGTTTTCTTTAATCTGAGATTAACTTCAATTAAAGCGTTTGTGGCTATGTTCATTCTTAGATTTTCCCTTAATTGCTCTCTGTGTATTTCTTTTGCATTAGCACCAATTTACTTGTGCCTATGACTGCAGTTAGAATTAAGCTGAACTTTTGAATCTTAGCTTTGAGTCTTTTTTTTCTGGGAAGTTTAGAAATTGAATCTACTATTAAGCTAGTGACAGTAAAACCCTGTAAAAATTCATACTATGATTATAACTGACATGGCTCCTTTTCTAATGTTGAAAGGATTAGGGAGATTCAACATCTGAGTTATTTATTGTGTAAGATTCTTCATTTTCTCTCTCTTATGAGAAAAGAAAGTTTCCCAGGCAAAAGAAGATGCACTGCAGTGTTGTACAGGCCTCTTTTATTGATTGTGGTTCAGAATTGTAAAGTATTGACTGCATTGATTTAAAATCTTATGGCCAATGAATGCTCATAATTCTGTGTCTGAATGAGAGAGAGGGAGAGAGGAAAATTGGGTCACTGAAGATTGCTGAAACTGTCAATGAGTGACACTGGTTGTTACTTTCTATGAAGAAGGGCAGGGCTTCTTGCACCTGCAGGGCTATGATGATGGAATTCACAAGACTTTGGGATAGCTCTAAACAAAGTGATTACTTATATGTAACTGCTGCTTTATTCCAGAAAGACAGTAGGTGCTTAGGGATCTTGGAGCAGGGGAACTGAAATATAAAATCAGAAGAGCAGAATGTTTTCAGGTTTGGAGGAAGAAGAAGTGGTGTCTTTATGAAGAGATGGACCTTCACCATCTATCTTCAGCTTCTCAAGTATGTGGTAGGCCCTCCGAGTGTGAAGGCCATTACAGAAATCTGTGTTTATAACATTGCAGTGGGGGTGGGTAGCATCTGGAAGGTGTTTTTAGTTGGCTGGCATAAATAGGTCCCTATACCATGTAGATATTAATTTATATCATCTATGCTTCAAGTAGGGGGCAATTCCCTTATGAGAGATGTATAGACTTTTCCAACTTCTTGACCTGTAGTATTTCTTGAGGTCCTATTTAAATAAGATATAGAGGAAAGAAACATGGTGAGATTTCTTGGTTGGGAGGAACCTAATTCAGTTCACTTGTTTGGCTGTTGGGGCAGTCTGTGTCCTGAAGTAGGGAGGTGATTTATCAGAGAGGAAGTAAGGTATGTGATAGAGCCACATTAGCGCTCAGGCTTATAAATCTACACTCCAATCACTTTCACTGCACTCACTGGAAAAACTTCAATGTACTCATTAGGGAAATTCCTATGATGTGTTTTAAAACAAAAATTAATTCAAAAGGGGTTATTGAATAGTTATTGTGTTTCAGACACTGTCCTCAGTGAATATAACAAAGATCCCTGCCTTACTGGAGCTTATCTTAATGAGGAGAGATACATGATGAATACATGATAAATAAATAAGCACAAAAGTGCATTATGTGTCAGATTGTGATGAGTGCTATGGAAAATAATAAATCAGGAAAGCAACAGAGGGAAGTGATGTTTGAGCAAAATATGAGCCAAGTGAAGAGGTGCCTTTTAAATCTTTGGGGAATAATATTTCAGTGGGAACAACAATGTTCCTAAAGAAAGAATGTACTTGATGAGCTTGAGACCTTGCAAGGAGACCAAAGTGGCTGAGCAGAATGAATAAGAGAGAGAGAGAGTGAAAAGAGATGAAGTCAGAGCTAACACAGTGATGGAGTACACAGGGCTTTTAAGGCAATATTAAGGATTTTTGGCTTTGAGGGATATGATTATTAGTTTCATGAGTCAACTTGGTTAGGCTATAGTTCCTATATATTTAATCAAACACTAATTTAGATGTTGTTGAAGTATTTTGTAGATGGCGTCTGGCACCTATAATCTTGATTTTAAAGGAGTTTGTCCTTGATAATGTGGCAGACTTCATTCAATCAAATGAGAGTCCATAAGAACAAACCTTGAGGTTTCCTGAGAGAAGAAAGCCAGCCTCATGACTTCAACATCAACTCCTGTCTGAGTTTCTAGCTTGCTAGACTGCCCTATAGACTTCAGACTTGTCAGCTTCCATCATAACCCTAAAGAAATCTCTTCATTTTGTTCCAGTTCTCTATATAATTTGTTCTGTTTTATTGATTTTGTTTCTCTGGACCACCCTGGCAGATAGAAGTGAGGTGGGAAACTATTTTAGGGTTTTGACCAGAGAAGAAATATGATTTTTCTTAGGTTGAGAATAAGTTGCAGGGGTTCAAGAGTGGATGCAGGCTGACTAGTTAAGTCTATTACAGTAACTCAGTGGTGAGATGTTGGTAGCTTTGCACTAGGAGAGTAGCAATTGAAGTGGGAAAAATGGCAGATCCTGAATGTATTTTGAAGATAGAGTCAACAGGGTTTGCTGATGGGTTAATGGAGAGTATAAAAAAAGGAAGAATCAAAGTTACTCCAGGTTTTTTGGACACATGTAGCAAAGTGAGGTTGCTGTGAACTGAAACTGGGGAAGATTTCGGAAAGATTAATTTTCAAGAAGAGATGAGATCAGAATTCAGTTTACACATGGTACATTTGAGATTCCTATTAGCTATCTAAGTGTGGGTTGGGAGTAAGCAGTTGGACATAATAGTCTTGAATTTTCTAAGAGAGATCAGGATAGGAGGTATAATTTATAGCCTCAAGAATAGATTAGGTATTTTAAGAAATGTGTATAGACGGTAGAGGAGATAATATCCAAGGCCTTGAAACCTGGGTACTCCAACATTAGCAACATGGGCGATGAAGAGGAAATGGCAAAAAGACCAAAATGAGGCAGCTAGTGTGATGGGAGGAGAACCAAGAAAGAGGAATGTCCTAAAACATAAGTGAAGAAGGTGTCTGAGAATACGTCAACAATGACAAAATATTGCTTATAGGGTAAGATCTGCAAATTGATTATTTGGTTTAACAATGCTAACCTTCATGAGAGCTGTTTTGGTATAGTGGTAACAAAAGTCTGGAGAGGAAAACAGGAGAGAAGGTAGATAGGGAGAACATGTTCTTAGGAGTTTTCCTATTGAAAAGAGTATTTTCCAGAAAGGTTGTGAGATCAAGATGCCTTAAAAAAGATGCAAATAAAACATTGAGTTTATGTTCTAGTGTGAATAATTTTCTTGGGAGCTAGTGCTTCACTGGAAGTTCTGCTCACAGAGGAGCTAAGTAAGACTGTTCATCTGTAGCAATGGGAGAGAAGGCAGTATACCTAACAAGGGCTCAAATGCAGGCAGTTGATAGATATGGAAATCACAGTATGTGAAAAACCACTTTTGATGACCTTACTCTTCCAAGTAACAATAAATAAGACCATCAGCTAAAAGTGAGCACACATAAGGAGATGCTAAGATTTGAGGGATGAAAGACTGACTGGTCACCCAGGGGTGGAACAGAAACAGATTAAGAAAATGTGGTATATGGAAGGGCAGTTAAGAGTTCTTGTCACAGACTCACAGAGCTCTAGGCTTCTGTCTTTAATGTTGATTATGGATGCAGAAAAGATATTTTTAAATGGATATTTTAATATTTTTTGGTGTGCAGTTTTTGCTTATTAGTAAGAAAGTAGGAAATTTCAGCCAGAATTAGAATGAATTCTGGTAAATGAGACTAAAGGTAGATTTTTCTTAGAATTATTACACCTCTAAAAATTGTGTTAATCTAACAAATCCCTCTAAAACTTTATGTACATATCTTTGAACATAATGCTGCTGCTGCTAAGTCGCTTCAGTCGTGTCCAACTCTGTGCGACCCCAGAGACGGCAGCCCAGCAGTTTCCCCCGTCCCTGGGATTCTCCAGGCAAGAACACTGGAATGGGTTGCCATTTCCTTCTCCAATGCATGAAAGTGAAAAGTGAAAGTGAAGTTGCTCAGTCGTGTCTGACTCTTAGCGACTCCATGGACTGCAGCCTACCAGGCTCCTCCGTCCATGGGATTTTCCAGGCAAGAGTACTGGAGTGGGGTGCCATTGCCTTCTCTTGACCATAATATGATACAATTAAACCTCAACACCCCAATTAGAATGTGTCCCAATCCCCAAGGCAGATCTTGGAGATTTAAGAGAAAACCAGTGTTGTTAAGGATATCAAAAGACATTAAGTCTCATCCAGCCTTATGGTTTGGAAAACGTCATTTGATATAATTAAATCTAAAACTATATTTCTAAGAACAATTTGCAATGGGAATTTTTACACTCATATACATAAACAAAAATGTAGAATATTTGGGAAAAATATATCCTTAATTGTCACATTTCCCCTGATGTGAAGTCGATACTTTCAAACATGAGAATCGTCAAAGAACACCATTTGTCAGCTGTGTTGGAAAATAACTCTTCCTTTAGTGTATTGCCAGACCACCTTGTCTCTGAAATATTCAGTCCTCTTAAAAAAAAGAGCAATGTCTAGTTCTTTTTGGCACTTGTGAAATGATAATAGAAGCTTTGAATAGTTTTGCTTAGAATTCATCCCTATTTAATTTCGAATAAGAACTGTTGAAACAAATAAGAAAAACAGTGTAAGAACAAAGATATGTGAATTCAGGCAGAATGATCTAAGAAAACAGAGTTTTCTCTTTCATTTTAACAATGTTAAGAAAACTAAACTCCTTTACAAGTTATCACTGGTGTTTATTAAAACAAAATTTTCTCTGAGCTGAAGATATGCCCTTGAGGTGAAAATATTTTTCTTCACCAAAACCTTGAGAAGGTTATAATTGACTAATAATTCTCTGCTTTAAGAAAAATACAACCATCAATATCAGGAGCAAGTGTGATCATTGCAACTTTTATTGTAAAATAGTGGATTGATTCTTAACTAAATTTGAGAATACTATTATTTTGGAGTCCTTTCTTTATTGCATTCTTTCTGGAAGAAAACCTCATAGTTCCACTTTGATAAGTAGAGCTTATTTTATGTTTTACTTCAGAGAGAGTCATCTTTCATAGAGTATGGTAGCTGTGGAGTATGTTTAGATCTTCCTTCTGGAAAAAACATACTGTTCACTTGCAAGAGGAACAATTAACTGATACTTCTAGTTTTGCCACCATCAGGACCCATCTTAACTTTCAGGCCAAGGTAATGCTTTTCCTAGGCAGCCCCTGACCCACGATTGAGTAGATTAGAGGTACTGGGCCTGGTCATTTCTGCCCAACAGGGGACTCCTCTAAAGGGTGCATATTGGTCTGGAGCTCCAGACTCATTGCTATGAGTTGGACAAGACTTTTTCATATATGCATTGATGTCTGAATATTTCCAAGATCAATCCACCTTCTCTCGTTTAGCTTCATAAGCCTGAATCCCTGCCCACATCCACATATTCATCATGCTTATAGCTCTGTCTCAGTGTTTGCTTCTCACAGGACTCAACTGATATATTAACATTCCCCTAAGATACTTCATATATGCTTGTTGAACATCTCCTACCCTATATGTCAATTACTATGTATGGGGTTGCAAAGAGTCGGACACGACTGAGCAACTGAACTGAACTGAATGCTAGGTGTTGGGAATACAAATATCATTTAAACATGATTTCCATCCCAAGCAGCGCACAAACTAATTAGGAAGAGAGCACCATAAATAAAACATGCAAGGCAGCCAACACAAACATGGATATATAACTATGGAGTTTCATTAGATTTCAATTGCTACATTAAAAAATCTTCACAAACTTAGCACACTTAAAACAGTGTCCAGTTCTATCAGTTAGATACCTGGACAGGCTTGCTTGGATTCTCTGTTTAGGGTCCCAGAAGGTCAAAAATCAAGGTAACAGCCAGTCTGGGCTCTTATATGGAGGGTTTAGTGACTAATCCACATTCAGTCTCATTTGAGTTTCTAGTAGAATCTAGTTCCTTACTGGTGCAGTACTGAAGTTCTTGTTTCCTTGTTGGCTGTCAGTCAGGAGCCTTTCCTGTGTTCTTTATCATGCGGCCCCTTCCATCTTCAGGTCAGCAGTGGTGTATTGAATCCTTCTGATTCTTGGAATCTCTCTGACCTCCTCTTCTACTGCCATTCAGAGAAAACTCTGCTTTTAAAAGGCTCATATATCCTACCTGGATAATATCTCCTTTGATTAACTCATGGTCAACTAATTAGAAGCTTAATTACATCTGTAAAATCCTTTTATTAATTAACATGGTCAGAGCTTGAATGAATTCTCTTCAAATTCATGGTCCTGGGAGTTGGGCAGAAAATCTTGAGGGACCATTTTAGAGTTCTACCTACCATAGGGATGTAGAGGAAGAGTTCATAATAGTGAAGGTGAGGAGGGGAAATCTACCAGGGCGAGACGAAGGCTGAGCTGAATTTTTAAAGAGTAATAATAAAGTCAAATCGGGAAATTTTAGCCAAAAATTGAAGATTTGAAGTAATATATTATGAGCCAGCATACATAAGTAGGACTCTTGCTTAAGAACAGTGATGGTATGTCCAGTAAACTAAACTTAGGAATTAGGTTTTATTGTTGGGAAACCATCATAGAATTTTAAGCAGATGATTGGCATGTATGTTAGAGAGTGACTTGTCAGCAATATTGGAGAAGGAAATGCCAATACACTTTTGCCAGGGAAACCCCATGTACAGAGGAGCCTGGCATGCTATAGTCTACCAGGTTGCAAAAGAGTCAGACATGACTTAGTGACTAAACAACAACAACAGAGGCAGCAATATAGACAGGAGATATTACAGTGTAATACTGGAGCCAGAGTGATCAACTAGGAGCTGTGAAGATTGTGCATCTGAGAGACAGTGGTTGTCTGAATCAGAACATTGATAGTAGGATGGGGAAGAGAAGGACATTTATAATTTAGGAGGTAAATTTTGTATCACTCAGTGATGGATTGCATGTGGAAAATGCTAGAGGTGGAGCAGTCTAGGATGACTTTTAGTTTAGGTAGCAGTAAGTGGGACTTCTGTAAATTGGTTAAGGGATGAGAGCAGGGCAGGCTAACTGGAGGGAGTTGGAAGGGGTAGGACGATGATGAATTCAGTATTTGAAATGTTGAATCTGAGATAGTGGTGGAACGTCCATACCATCAACTTTTATCACTCAACTGGATCAGTACAAAACATATTCTTTTAGTTCCCATTAAAAGTAAAACAAGAAATCCTCCCTGAATCTCTTACAGCCTTCATGCTACCAGCTTATACTTTTTCTTGCTCTTCCATAGCTAAACTTATTCAATCTCCTTTCATTCACTTTCTTTTTACTTTTCAGCTCTTCCTCAGCTTTGCTTCCCACTCAACCATTCTATCAAAACTGCTTTGTCAAAGTCAGAGGTGGCTTTCGTGTTGGCAAGCTAAATGGACATTTTTGTCTCCTCAATTTACTCAGTGCCCCAGCAGTATTTGATGTAGTTGGCCTGCTACTTAAATCCACAAATTGACTTAGCAGTACTCACTGCAGACCTTGAAAATGAGAAATAATGATCACACATGCAGTTCATTACAACAAAATGAAAATAATACTGAAATGAATAATGCAAGCCATTTATTTAAGATGTTCTCATTGTGTTTTCTTCTCAGCAAGCAAAAAATAGTAGACTAGGTAGTTCAAACTGCATGTATCAAAACTATGTTTTTTTTTTCTTCCTTAGAAGAAATATCTTCTTACATCAAAAGCTAAAGTCTTTGCCTATGCTTTGATCTTGTCCTTTCATAGGTCTTCTTAAACAGGCCTGAAGAGGTAAAAACAACAACAACAACAACAAGAAAAAAAAACTTTACCAAGATTTAAAAACAAGCAGGTATTAAATGTTGACCAGATTTCAGAGGCAGAGAAAGAGGTGATATTGAAACTGATTTTGAGGCCAAGTCATCCGCTTTTTTCATTGTTACACAGATTTAATTCTCATGCAAAAATATATATATACTGATTTTCTACTCATTTATCTAAGTTATGAAATATTGCATGGAGAATTTTATGTTACATGTATGGAACATGCATGTTCTTACTATCTATTTAAGAAATAAATAATTGAAAAAATAATTGAATCAGTTTATTTCCCAGTAAACCATTGCTTTAATTTTAATATTTTTCATCTATTTCTTTATAGTTTTGCTTGATATATATATATATAGTATATAGTCTGATTTTCATGTTTTCATCTCTGTATAAATAGAATTATTGAGTATATAGGTTTTTGTTCCAAATATTTGTGCTTTATCCATATTGAATATTCAGTTGCTGTGAATTCATTCATTGTTGTTTAATATTTTAATATATGATTATGTTGAAATTCATTTGCCTATTCTTTTGATAGACATTTAAGTTGTTAACTGATTTTGCTATTTTTTTTTTTTTGGACTATCTCCTTATGAATATGTGTGATCATTTGTCTGTTTATTAATATATACTTATAAGTATGCCTTCTGAGTAGTAGGTATAAAATCTTTAGAATTGCTAGGTATTGCTAGTTGCTCTAAAAGTAGTTGTGTAATATGAAAATTCTCATTTATTGTTATTTCTCAGACATTATTTTTAGAAATGTGAAGTAGTATCTATAGTTAGTTTTCATCTTCACTTACTTCTTTCTTACCTTGATTGCACATCTATTTGTATATAAAATTTAGTAGTTGATTTTTGTTTTCTGTCAACTGCCTGTTTGTTTCTTTTGATATTTTACATTGGATTCATATATTTTTCTTTATTGGTCTGTATAATTCCTTCATATATATGGGCAAATAAATGTGGTAGGTATTGTGTGAGCGTGTTAAGTTGCTTCAGTCGTGTCTGACTCTGCCACTGTATGGGCTGAAGCCCTCCAGGCTCCTCTGTCCATGGAATTCTCTAGACAAGAATAATGGAGTTGGTTGGCATGTCTTCCTCTAGGGGGTCTTTCTGACCCAGGGATGCAACCTGCATCTCTTATGTCTCCTGCATTGGCAAAAGAGTTCTTTACCACTACCGCCACTATTGACAAAGGTAAAGCTACGGTTTTTCCAGTAGTCATGTATGGATATGAGAATTGGACCATAAAGAAAGCTGAGTGATGAAGAATTGATGCTTTTGAACTGTGGTATTGGAGAAGACTCTTGAGAGTCCCTTGGAGTTTAAGGAGATCAAACCAATAAATCCTAAAGGAAATCAGTCCTCAATATTCATTGGAAGGACTGATACTGAACCTGAAGCTTCAATACTTGGGCCACCTCATGGGAGGAACTGACTCATTGGAAAAGACCCTGATACTGGGAAAGATTAAAGGCGAGAGGAGAAGGGGACGGCAGAGGATGAGACGGTTGGATGGCATCACCGACTTAATGGACATGAGTTTGAGTAAGCTCCAGGAGTTGGTGCTGGACAGGGAAGCCTGGCGTGCTGCAGTTCATGGAGTCGCAAAGAGTTGGAAATGACCGAGGGACTGAACTGAACTGAACTGATAGCATTAGCATTAGGGTCTCCTTCTCTTGGCTTTTTCTTTTCTCCCCTATCAGCTCCTCTCCTTACCTGCTCCTCCCAACCCATACCACAAATCTACTCTCCAACTCTAGGTTCAAAAGGTACTTACTATTTAGTTCAAATGGTAAAATTAAGTTAACATTGTCTCTTTTTCTTCCTATACCACACTGATAGGACTACTGAAGCTTGGGAGGCAGGTGCTTGTTAGAGGTATGGCAAGTATTTATGAGCATAGAGATGTATTTGTGGAATTTGTTGCTAACAGTTACAAAGGAGATATTTGGAAAGGCTCTTGTCCCAACAATTATGCAGAAAAAGTCTAGTCAAGTGTTCAGAGTGTTCAGAGGAATTCTCTACTGTTTGATTATGGTAGCCTCTGTGAATAATTTAAATGTTCTGTTTGAATAAGTAAACTCACCAGCATTTGATTCTAAAGGAATAGATAAAAAGGTATATTCTGTTTTTTTTTTTCATGTAACTGAAAATTGTCTCTCAAAAGTAGTGGCATTTCACTTTGAAAGAAAGTTGGATCCTTGCTTTTTCAGACACAAAGCATTTTATGCGATTTCTGCAGTTTTTCAAAATTTCCAAAAATTCTCTACTTGCAATCTCTTAAAAGGCCACAAGTTGACAATATTATTCCACGGAAGTCAGTTTCCATTACTGATGTTCCTTTTTACACTGGGTTTCTGTCAGTCCAAATTTTTTTCTTTACTGTTTTTTTTCCCTCTGCCTGGACCTGTCTTTCTTTTACTTTCTTTGCATTTTTTCTCTGTGCTTCTCGCCTCAAGACTCCTGTTTCTTTATCCTTTTTTTACTTTCTCACACTACTTTTTTTGGAAAAAAAATTTTTAAGTTGCTTTTAATTTTATTTATTTATTCATCTAGGCCACACCATGTGGTATGCAAGGTCTTAGTTCCTCGATCAGGGATGAAACCTATGCCCCCGGCCCTGAAAGTACAGAGTTCTAACCACTGGACTGCTGGGGAAGTTCCAGTTTCCTACACTCTTCTAACTATCCATAATATAGAATTATATTTTAATATAAATGTACATATGCATATTTATTTAATACATGCACATAGAAGTTTGAGCAATTTAAAATTGTATCATATGTCAAAAAATTATTGCTAATATTTTTCTATTGAGACAATGTCTTGGGACGGCACATTCTATTCTATTACATTTTCATTTGATGAGGAATTAACTCATATCTACTAACATTGATCTCTCATCGCCTCCTAAGTTTTGCTACCAATATTATTGCTTTCAATTATTCTGCTTACTAAGACACTAAGGATTGCAAGGAGATCCAACCAGTCCATTCTAAAGGAGATCATCCCTGGGTGTTCTTTGGAAGGAATGATACTAAAGCTGAAACTCCAGTACTTTGGCCACCTCGTGCGAAGAGTTGACTCATTGGAAAAGACTCTGATGCTGGGAGGGATTGGGGGCAGGAGGAGAAGGGGATGACAGGATGAGATGGCTGGATGGCATCACCGACTCGAAGGACCTGAGTTTGAGTGAACTCTGGGAGTTGGTGATGGACAGGGAGGCCTGGTGTGCTGCGATTCATGGGATCGCAAAGAGTTGGACACGACTGAGTGGCTGAACTGAACTGAAGATACTTAAGTCTTTATTTTTTGTTTCATAGTTTTAGAACTATTTAAAGATATATCACTATGAAATAGGATAAAATTAAGATTCCTTTTAATTAAAAATAAATAAATAAATACAATTAAAATGAAAGACCCCCTTATCACTCTCCATATACCCCTCACAACCTTCACTATTCAGTTTTGTATACCACATATGGCAACCCATTCCAGTATTCTTCCTGGAGAATTCCACAGAAGAAGGAGGATTCCAAGGACAGAGGAGCCTGATGGGCTATAGCCCATCATGTCACAAGAGTCCGACATGACTTAGCGACTAAACCAGCCAGCCAACCATCATTTTGTATACCATATTTTCCAGTTTGTAACATTTCTATTCTATTAAGTCAGTAATTAATAGAATTCAGTTAAAATTAATTTACAGTGCTTTGCTTGTAGGTTGGATTTCAAAATGGCAAATGAAGAAAGGGCTTCTATAATATAATGATTATATACACATAATCTACTTCAAGATTAAATATTCTGAATAGATCTACAGAGAAGGTGTGTAATCATATATTATACCAAAAAGAATGAGAATCTTGCAAGAGACAGGTCAGTAGGTATTCAGATCCTTGTTCAAAAGCAAGTCATAATGAAAGATAAATTCCAAATTGAGAGAATATACTTGCAAATCACAAATCTGATGAAGAACTTTCTGAGAATACTTTAAAAAATTTCTAGATTACCACTTTAATTTTTTTTTTTTTGAGGAAAGTTTCATAGGAGGTAAGCAATATGTATCTTTGCATATCAGAAAATATGTTTTGCTTTCATGCTTGATAATAGGCTAGGCCCAGAAATCTAGGTTCTTTATATATAGAAATGCTGATTAAAAAGTCTGCTACCAATCTGATTGTCTTCAGTTCCTGATAAAGCAGGATATAAGGGAAAGGCTTAGCTATAGGTAGTTTATTTTGTTATCCATTGAAAGTATCAGAAGTCAGAGAGGAGGAGAGTGAGTTTCGTAAGGAAGAAAATTTAACTTACAGGTACTTTCTCTGGTGGATTAGATGGTAAAGTGTCTGCCTGCAATGCAGGAGACCCGGGTTTGAACTCTGAGTTGGGAAGATCCCTTAGAGAGGGAAATAGCAACCCACTCTAGTACTCTTGCCTGGAAAATCCCATGGACGGAGAAGCCTGCTAGGCTACAGTCCATGGGGTCGCAAAGAGTTGGACATGGTTGAGCAACTTTACTTTCACTTTTTACTTTCTCCAAAGTAGCTACTAAGAGCAACAGGGCTCAATTCCTGCAGCATCTCCTGAAAAATGTACATAATATTGCCCAGATTTTTCCACCTGGAGAACAGGAGGCTGGAAAACTAATATGCAGGCTACCAATCCTCATTGGTTGTTTCTTTCTAGATGCATTAAGCTTCCACTTACTGCTACCACTTGTTCTGTCAATTCTTCCAAGTTCCTACAATGTCAGAGAAGATTTTGAGGCAAAATACAAAAGATGCATGCATGATGTGTGATGCTGTCGATGTTAGATGTTTGATTCCATATGGAACTGTCTATCGCAGCTGAGAATTAAATCACATGTGAATTGATGGAGGGTGACCAGTGCACCAGGTTCACTCCTTGCAGCATAAAGATTTCCTGATATTCCACAATAAGTTCACTCTGTTTCTGATATTTCAAGGTAATTACCAGCTGAAATCTTTATAGAAGTCCACATTTAGTGTCTTTAGTGAAACAAACTGTAGTCCCTAGTGCAGCCACTGCTCCCAAGATTGTGGTGGATATTCATTAACTCTTTCCTCTAGGACGCTTTCTAGATTTTTCTCATCTTTGGCCAGCAACTCAGCTGGTCAACATTGCTTGAGGAAATTAACCAAAATCTTAATCTCTGAAAAGTCAGTGTGATTACCCAGAACTTCTTCCCTGATTGCTGGTTATCTAATACTGTTTAATAAGCCACTGTAAAATTTAGTGGCTTCAAATACCAGTGCCTTACTATTGCTATGGTTTTTTGTATTGACTATCTTCGCTGGGTGGTTCTTCCTTGGGATCTCTCCTGTGTTTCAGTCAGATAGAGGCTGCTACTGTCATCAGAAGACACAACTGACCTGGATGTCCAAGATGGCTAAGTAGTCACTGATTATTATCTTAGTGTTCAGCTGGGGCTATTGATTGGTGCACCTACATATTGCATTTCCATATGTCTTAAGCATCTAATATACGGCAGCTGAGTTTCAAAAGTTTTTCAAGAGACAGGAAGTGAAAACTGCCAATTTCTTGAGGCCATGACCTGGAACCTGGCATGGCATAACTTGCACTATATTTTATTAGTCAAAGCAATCACACAGCCTGCCCAAATTCAAAGGGGTTGGCCATAAACCCTGCTTTTGGTGAGAGACTTGCCCTTTTCATAGAAATAACCCATGTCTGCAATTAACTGGTTTCTATATAGACGGCCAAAGACAG
Organism: Bubalus bubalis; assembly: GCF_019923935.1. NCBI lineage: Eukaryota > Metazoa > Chordata > Mammalia > Artiodactyla > Bovidae > Bubalus > Bubalus bubalis. The sequence continues at coordinate 96,883,965 of NC_059157.1, read as the reverse complement.
ACTTTCATTTAATTTTGTCCTGTTTCTCTCCCTTGAAGTCCAAGTTGATACCATTCTTTTAAAATCTTTGTTGATGTTATGTGTATCCAATTATATTGCAGTGCTTTAAATCAGTGGTTCTCAAATGATCTCCTCTCTCCAGGTGACATTTAGAAGGTCTGGAAGTAACTTTTATTGTCAAGAGTGCAAAGAGGGATACTACTGGTGACTACTTGGTAGAGGCCAGGGATGCTCTAACATCCCACAGTGCACAGGACATGAGAACAGCCTCCTCCTGCCTCCTTAAACAAAGAATTGTCTGACACAATATGTCAATAGTGCCAATGCTGAGAAATTTGCTTCAGACAACAGTGACACCCATGACTCTTTTGGGGACCGGGTCTTTTCTATCTTTTGTTCCCTGTGGACAATGTCTTTCAGATTATTAGAAGCCTTTATGTTTAACACAGAGGGTCTACAAGGCCCTTTTTCTGAAATTGTCTTTCAGTTACTGTCTTAGTTCTTTCTGAGGTATATCAAGGAACTTACACTCCCATATGACTTGATCTTTGTTTTTAAGAAATTCACATTATAAGAATTTTTTTCTGAAGGGATCAGAGATGAAAAACAGTCTTATTTTTGATACCTTAAAGCTTGACTCTTTATGTTTCATTTAAATTCTGCTAAAACAGACTTAAAGATTCTTCCTTTGCTTTATTTCTCTTCTTATATCATAGGCAGCTGGTAAGAAGCCAGTTAAAGTTTGAAATTTTGCCTTCAAATTTCCCCAGGCATTCACAATTCCCCTGGGTCCTCTTTCTAGTCTCCTCATTAATGCAGGTGACGGCGATGCCAAATTTTCTGTCTCTACATAAAAAATGCCCTTTTACTTTGCTTTTCATTTTTGTCACTGTATTCAAACCTTCACTAACAGCTTCCTCCAGGTCCTTCTTGGTTTCTCTAATGGTCTTTTGCAGACTTTTCCAGCTTCTGTCCCATTGCATAGTCCCAAAACTAATGCCAAGAAGGTTTAGAGTTTAGTTCTTCTTAGTAGTAATGCTTACCTTGCTCCTGTCTGGCTGTGGTTGTTGAAACTACTCATTCATCATTGTCACCAGGCATGTGAGCACCAAAATTTTAGTTCATGTCTCCCCAAACTAAGTCTGAGTAAAGGACTTGGGTGCAGGCCATTTATTTGCAGTGAGATCCCAGGAAACAGAGCTGAGGGAGAAGAGTAGTGAGACAAAAAAGGAGAAAAAACAATCTTAAGGTGCATTAATGAGGTCACTACTGTGGGTCACAGAGGCTTGAGTCTGCTAAGATTTTTTGAGAATGACATATAATGCCACTTAGAATTATCCTCTGGAACTACAGGGAGCTGGATCACTTATTTACCAGCTCCTCTGCTAGTAAGGTTGCTCCTGGGTGTAACTGTCTTATACTCTGGAATATGCTTATGCATGAGCACAAGGGCTCCTAGATCTTGGAGAAGACTTACCCGCAGAAAAAGACACAATGTGTGCTTGAGCTGGGATGCTGTCTGTGTGTGATGCGTCCTAGTTCCCATGGAATGTCTTCTCCAAATGCAGCTGGAATCACGCTTAGCCAACGGACTGTGATGTGGCTGAGGGGCAGGGACACAAGAAGTGTCTAGTACACTGAAACTTATTACTTGAGTTTATTTTTCTTTCTGGACCCTTAGCATTTCATCTTCATTCTAGTTTTTTTAGAATTTCATAATTATATGTCTAGGTGTAGGTCTTAAAATTCATTGTTTGGCGTTTGATGACACCTTTGAATAGGAAGTCTCATCTCTCTTTTTAACTCTGGGATTTTGAATTCCTACATATTTTTCCCCTCTATTTTCTTTGTTCTTTCTTTCTCAAACTTTTATTTGTTAGGAATTGGCTCTTTTGTATTTTCCATCTCTTTGTCTTTTTGCTATATATTTTAGGAGATTTCTTTAGCAGCCAGCCTTTCCGCTGAACTTTCAATTTCAGTAATAATATGTTTAATTTCTAAGGCATTTTTCTTAGATATCCTCTATTTCCTTTTCATGGCATTTCATTCTCGTTACATGGGTTTATTATCTTATCAAACAGAACTGAAGATATATACATAATATGTATGTGTGTATATATGTATATATACTATTATCTGTGTTTCTTATTATCTATGTGTATTTGCACACACACATTTTTTCCTTGTTATCTGTGTTTTCTCCAGCATCAGCTATTTGGCTTGTTCTTCTTGATAGTTTCCTTTGTACTGATGATTTTTCCCATTTGTCTCATGATAATTAGGTTTCCATTCATCCTTATGAATAAAATACAATGTTGATTAGGTTAAGTTGCTATAATAAGTTCCTTCTGCTGTGGATTTGTTTCTTTATCAAGCCATCAAACATTTTCCTTATCCAGGAGGGCAGAGCTCAGCGTGTGCATGTGTGCGTGCGTGCATGCTCATATGTGGTGTTGTTGGCTAAACAAAAATTTCATTTTAAGGTATGTAGATGAGAAGCAGGCAAGCATACCTTCCACAGGATTCCCTCAGACAAAATAAGGACAACTTTAATCTTGGGACAGCATCCCACACATAGAACACTGGCTGTTCCCAAGCAACTGATTTAGCTTGTTTAGAAAATAGTCCTCTGGTTCATGCTCACTGAACATGCAAGAGCCGTCATTGACCATTCACATGGGAATGGGAGTTTGTTGGGAGGAGCCAAGTTGCAGTGATGTGGGCAGTTTTTAATTATTTCCTTTGATTGCTTCTCTATCATTATTTCTTTCTCTCTAAGCCTGCCAACTTTTAGCTTCAGGCTTCTCACAGTTTCTCTAGAGAGAACAGTTTCTACAATTGCTGACACCTGTTCTTCTCTTCCTATTCTGAACTATGGCTTCATCTGCCCAGCATAGTTCATCTGTCAGCAAAATATCTGGTCTGTGGATTGCCTCTCCATCCAAACCTGACTGTGCTTATGAACGCATCTTCTAACATTTTGAGAGCATGGAAAGGAAAATAAATATACGTTCTCAGTCTGCCATTTTATCCTGCAGTCTAGAAGTCTTTCTCTTTTCCATTTTATTTATTTAATAAAGCCTTATTTTTTTTCCCTAGTAACAATTTAAACTCAATGTAGGAAATATTACATATTCTTTCTGAAAATAAAAATATTTTAATTTGATGTGACTTATTTTTTTTTAATTTTATTTTATTTTTAAATTTTACATAATTGTATTAGTTTTGCCAAATATCAAAATGAATCTGCCACAGGTATACATGTGTTCCCCATCCTGAACCCTCCTCCTTCCTCCCTCCCCATACCATCCCTCTGGGTCATCCCAGTGCACCAGCCCCAAGCATCCAGTATCGTGCATCGAACCTGGACTGGCAACTCGTTTCATACATGATATTTTACATGTTTCAATGCCATTCTCCCAAATCTTTCCACCCTCTCCCTCTCCCACAGAGTCCAAAGGAGTTTTTCCTCCATTGATCAGTAGAGGAGGGCAGCAACCTAGTAGCTGCACATTCCAGATGCAAAACGGTTCCCCAAATGGTTATTACTTTTAAAGGAAGTGGTGCAGCCTTCGGGTTGATTGCTTATCAGCCACTCTTTCTTGAGTTCTGCCCTGTTGACACTGCCCCACTCACTGAAGGTGCTGCCCTAAGCACCAGTGGTACTACTGCATTTGACCTTGTCTGCTTATCCAGGTGGTTTTTTCTTGGACACGGCTGGGGAATGGGTGTCAATTGAGGCATCAGTGACCCTTCTATGCGTTTTCAGTATTGGATGGTCCTTTACGGCCACATTTCCACTATGTCTACAAGAGTGACAGCTAGTTAGGATGGTGGGGTGGATGGGAAAATGAGAGCTAGCAAATATGAGAAAAAGAAGTAAAACGAATGGGCAGAAAGGAGGGGTTAAAAGAATACTGTTCAGTTCTGAGACCTGTGAACCTCTCTGCTCTTGGGTTGTACATTACATCTTTGTAGCCTAGGTTTCTTTGGCTGGCTGGAGTGAGTTTCTATAACTTGAGGCACACGTGGAAATTTTGAATGAATACAACTTCCCTTCAGTGAGATATAAAGAAAATTGAGTGATCGGTTGTTTCTAATAAATGTTGTTCTAAGCAATGAATCTGACACTTCTAGTCATGAAGCCAAACCTTAAAGGGGATCCACAATCTTAACACAATTTTAAACTATCCACAATACTTTAAGAACTATTACTCTAAGATAATCTTCAGCAGCACCTTTCAGGAGAAGCACATGGATGCCTGAGGACTTGGGGCAGAGGACATTGACAGGCTTAGGGGAATGAACTTTGGGAAGAGAGTGATAAAAGCATATAATTGTGACTGGGAGAGTTAGGGAAGAGTGGAGTCAAAACATACAGGTCATGAGTGCCAGGAGCTAAAGGCAAATTGGAGACTGTTCTAACTCTGAAAATAAATGAAATATTTGAAAGGAATGGGAGAATTGACAAAGAGCAACCTCCATGAAGTTTGCATTATATTATTACTCATTTAGGATCAAATGCCCTCTGGTCCCTGAAACAGGGGTACCTGCTAAAAGTATCAGTATGACTAACCATTTTCTGAAGACTGAGCAAGATTTAGGGTCAATTATGAATCAAGAAACAACATTAACACATAGTCTGAGCATTAAAAAAGCAATATAAAAGTTATACTGAAGGTTTTGAAGACTGAAATATTTCAGGAGAGATCACTTTAGGTTACTCAGAATGTAGACTTGTGAAATATCAGTTCCTGAGGGAATTATCATGTGTTTGTCTTCGCAGAAATGTATATTCCCTTGGGAATTTTTATAAACTTACATATAAATATTAGACACCAAGTGAAATGACTCCTCTTTTTGTGTGAATGCTTTAAAGCTACACTTAAAGGAAAACAAGGAGGGCCAAGGGTCTAGCTAAGCTTTCCTTTCTGCACCGTCCCCCTTCTCCATTCCCTACACTGTATTTTAGACCAATATCATTTTTCTCTTAGATTGTTTACAGTAAAAATGATGAAAAACGCCTATCATAAGTCACTTGTTCTCTCAACAATGTAGATGGCTATCATGTAGCTGGCTATTATTATTTCCATTTCACAACTGAGGAAATAGTTCAGAGAAGTTAAGTGTTGCCAAAGGTCACCCAGCTAAAGTAAGTGGTAGAAACGTTTGGCCCCTAGTCTGTCTTCCTAACCACTAGACATTCACAATACATAATCTCCAAGTGCTATTTCAGGTAACTACCAATCCTCAGCTGCCTTGTTGATAAATTTCCCCAACCCACAGGACAACCTGAAAGAGTAGGTGCTTAGATTTGTACCTAATAACCTCCTTTGTCTTCATTCAAGGTGTTCAACCAGGAATGTATATCACACAAACAATGCTGATCAACTCATATCCTGAAAATTGGAATTAGAGCAATAGAAGATGAGTCAGTCAAAGGAAGCTGCAGTGAGAGATCTTAAGAGGCTGGGGTAGGTTTACTGCACTGCTGTGCCAAAGCCATGTGCAAAATGCAATTGTGGAAGGGCAGAAACCTAGGATAGAAAGAGGAATGCACTCTGCACCACACATAATCTCTTGATTTAAGTATTTTTGCCCCTCTTTCAGAAAGATTATAGCAATTTACACTCCCTACAACTGTTTGATAGTTCCCTTACCTTCATTAAAGCCAGATTTTTCTCTTTTTTGTCATTGTTTATGTCATTTGTTTGGTTAAATGATATTTATTTTGTTTCTATGTTTGGGATTAATGGTGAGTTGAATGTCTTCTATATTTTTCTATTTTCTTTATCACTTCTATTTCTCATTTTCTGAAACTTCTGTTTATGTCTTTTGTTTCTATTGTTTTGATCTTTCTTTCCCCAGTTTTAAGATATAATTGATGTATAACTTTGTATTTGTTCAAAGTGTACAACATAATGCTTTGATATATGTATATATTGCAGAATAATTACCACAATAAGTTGAGTTAAAATCTATCACCTTATCCACTTACAGGGTATTTTCTTCTTATGATGAGAACTTGTCAGATCTACTCTCTCATTAACTTTGAAATAAACAAATCAATTTTGGTAACTACAGTTGCCATGCTGTATATTATATCCCCAGAATTTATCTATCTTATAACTGTGAGTTTGTACACTTTCATGCATTTCCTCTAGTAATGTATAAGAGTTCCTGGTTTATTGACAACATGGTAACTTTTTATCTGTCATGTTTACATATGTTTTTTCCTAGCTTACTTACATCTACTTGATTTTTTTGCCTCTTGTTTTATCCCTTCTGATATCACTACAGGAAAGCTGTTTCCAAAATCCTAATATAATCATTAGTCGCTCCTATTTTAAAAATGTTCAATAGCCTCTATTATGTACCAGTTAAAACTTGTAAAGGCAGTGGACTGGCATACAAAGCTCTTCACTGCCTGATTGCTGTCTCTTTGACTGCATCCTTCTCTACCTCCAATAATATTTATTTTTAACATTTGATTTTAGTGGTATAAAGCATATGTGCATGTGTGCTAAGTAACTTCAGTTGTGTCTGGCCCTTTGCAACCCTATGGACTGTAGCCCGCCAGGCTCTTCTGTTCATTGGATTCTTCAGGCAAGAATACTGGAGTGGGTTGCCACGCCCTTCTCCAAGGGATCTTCCTGACCCAGGGATGAAACCTACGTCTCCAACAGCTCTTGCAGTGCAGGAGGATTCTTTACTGTTGCCACCTGGGAAGCCCCGTAGAACATACCTGTAGAGTTCAAGGATTCTATGTGTCTTACTACTTCTGTCTTTCCTTCCTTCTCCTTGTTTCTACTCCCTAGGGCCACTTTTTTTTTTTTTTTTAATGCTCTTCATTGTTCCTTTCTGTGTTTCCTTGACTGTTTACAAATACATTCTTATCCTTCCTTTTAGAAAATTATGTATTTACTTTCACTCTGAAAGATGAGAATTGCACTTTGTTGTACATTCCCTATACTCAGTGCACTGTCTCTTCCTCCAGTGTAGGTAAGTGATCGTTGTGTAGTCGCTAAGTGGTGTCCGACTCTTTTGTGACCCCATGGACTGTACCCTGCCAGGCAACTCTGTTCCTGGGATTTCCCAGGCAAGAATACTGGAGTGGATTGCCACTTCCTTCTCCAGGGGACCGACCCAGGGATTGAGCCTGCACTTCCTACTTGGCAGGCAAATTCTTTACCACTGGGCCACCAGGGAAGCCCACAGTTAAGCACTAATTTTGTTCTGATCAGTACTATTTGCTGCTGCTGCTGCTGCTGCTAAGTCGCTTCAGTCGTGTCCGACTCTGTGCAACCCCATAGACGGCAGCCCACCAGGCTCCCCCGTCCCTGGGATTCTCCAGGCAAGAATACTGGAGTGGGTTGCCATTTCCTTCTCCAATGCATGAATGTGAAAAGTCAAAGTGAAGTTGCTCAGTTGTGTCCAACTCTTAGCAACCCCATGGACTGCAGCCTACCAGGCTCCTCCGTCCATGGGATTTTCCAGGCAAGAGTACTGTGTTATTATGCACATGTACATTTTATTTACAGCTGAACCATTCTGTTTTCATGGAGTTAGTCTCAATTTTTATTTGCTTGATTTTCTGAGTACTCATCACCAGTTCATTTACAAATGCTTTGTTAGAAATCTTAATCTCTTTTCAATGTTTAAACATCTCAGTATATCTCTTCAGCTCATTTCTTTTTCCTTAGAGGTATCCCTTTGGAGCTTTCTGACTCCCTGCTCCAATATGTACTGATTGCTCCATGGGCCTGCTGCACATCTGTTCTCATGGAATTGTTACTCAATGCAAGTTCATGTGGCCAACACACAGTGAGTCCCAACAAACAGAAATGTTTGAGTTTGGAGCAGAGAAAGGTTTATTGCAAGGCCATGCAAGGAGATGGGTGGTTTGTGACCCCAAACCCCCTGAACCCCTCAAAGGGATTTGTCAGAGCATTTTTTTTAAAGCAAGATGAGGGAGAGGTATAGTTAGCTGTTGGAAACTTCTTGGGGTCAGAACCCTTTGTTCTTGTAGCTGTCTATATAGGTCAGGACACGATGTTTTTGTAAACCTCCATCAAGACAAATGTTATTCTCTGTTCTGCAACTTTTCCTGTCTATATGAAGGAACACTTAAAGATCACAACCCTAAGAATAGGCTATCCTATATATTTCAGACTATAGGTAACATTTTTTTACAAAAGGTGCAGAGCCCCCTTTTACAAAAGGTCTAAGCCCAGGGAACACAGGGCAAGGGTTAAAGTAACAGGAACAGATTTAATATGAAGTCAGATTTGTTCTTCCCTATTCCAGGAGCTACCTTTACCCTCATCATTTGGATTCCCTTTTCCATTCTCCTCGGTTGAATCCCTTGCTTTCTTGATCCTATATCTTCATCTCTCTTGGTTTATTTTTGTTTAGTCAGTAAAGTGGTTTTGCAATTGTTTCCCAAAATATAGTGTACATATTTGAAATCTTAATTCTGTCATCACATTTGATTGATATTGCTGCTAAGTATAGAATGCCAATTTGAAAATCATTCAAATAGTTTTCTAGATTCCTAAAATATTTTAAAACATTTCTAACACATTTGAAAAGCTGAATGCCATTTTTATTTCCTTTCTTTTGTGTGTGACCTGTATCTTTCTCTCTGGATATATCAGTATCTTCTCTTTGTTGTGAATTTCCTGAGACATTGTGATATGTGTCTTGATGTATGTTATGGGAGTTCTTGGTTAGTACTTTTAACCTGGATTCTCTTGTTTTTTAATTCTAGAGAATCAATTGGAATCACGAATAGACCTTTTCTTGAAATTCCTTTCTCTGTGTAGAAAACTCCTATTTACATTGCAAAGTGAAATTTTAAAAACCATTCATTGAGATAGCTGACAACGCTCCCCACCTCAAAAACAAAACAAAGCAAAGAAAAATATCACTACTAACAACCTGGGGCTATTATTTTCCCTTGTACAGATATCTATTATACCCTTTTGTTATAATGATTGTTGCTGTTTGTTTTTCTGCTCAGACAATGGGTAGTTTGAGGGTGAAAGTGAAAGTGAAAATCGCTCAGTCGTGTCCGACTCTTTGCAACTCCATGGACTTTACAGTCCATGGAATTCTCCAGGCCAGAATACTGGAGTGGGCAGCCTTTCCCTTCTCTAGGGATCTTCCCAACCCAGGTCTCCCGCATCGCAGGCGGATTCTTTACCAGTTGAGCCACAAGGGAAGCCCAGTTTGAGGGTAGAGACTTTATTTTAAAAATAAATAATAAAAAAATGTATCCCTTATTCTTTTACGTATTTGTCTTATTGAAAGAAATTCAGTATTTTTGGGAAAAAGGAAATGCCTGTTATAAAACAGTAAGTACTACAAAAAAGGAAAGCACAAACTGCTCTGTTTCTTAGTGGAGTGGATAAGCTGTAGTGATGCTGTGGGTAGCCAAGTGGCTGTGAGCAACTGACAGGTTCCTGCTGCTGGATTAAAAGAGCAGAGGTTTGCTGGCTTCTATCTGCCTTCGCTTGAGTGCAGCAGAGATGGAAACCTGATTTCCCGAGGAGAACGTCTTTCCGGTGACACTAGCAGGAAGCAGATCTTTCCATTAAAATGGATAGGTTACTGAAGGACATAAATAAATAGCTCCTTATGTGAGTGAAAGAAAGCAAAGTGAAACTTGGAGACTAAAGGCAGGCAATCTAGAGGAATCCGCAGAGAAACTAGTGAGTATTTTAATACCTTGTTTCAGGAAGAATTGCTCGTTAGTAGTGTCAGAACTCTCTTACATATATTTAAAGGACTTAAAACATACCTGTCATTCTCCCAAGCCACACATATATATGAGCCCTAAAGACATCTTCAGTTTTTTGAGTTATATAACTTATTTACAAAATCTAGAAAGGAATTGTGCCCAATTCCAAAGGATACCTACATATTAAGTGATGACTAAACTTGTATCGATGCTGGGATTCCCAGTAGTCGACTTACCCTGTTTGTTCTCCTTAACACTATGAAAGAAAAAAGGGGGAGGAAGATGGGAAAAAACAAGTGACATCAATAAATTAATTTATTGATGTTTTACCAAGCAACCCAAGAACAAGCTCAATGAGTGATTCAAAACAAAAGGTTTACACATAAATTAATTGAGTTAATTCTCTCTTAAGACATGCATTTATTTTCATAACAGTTCAGTTCAGTTCAGTCTCTCAGTCGTGTCCGACTCTTTGCGACCCCATGGACTGCAGCACACCAGGCCTCCCTGTCCATCATTAACTCCCGGAGCTTACTTAAACTCATGTCCATTGAGTTGGTGATGCCATCAAATCATCTTATCGTCTGTTGTCCCCTTCTCCTGCCTTCGATCTTTCCCAGCATTAGGGTCTTTTCTAATGAGTCAGTTCTTTGCATCAGGTGGCCAAAGTATTGGAGTTTCAGCTTCACCATCCGTCCTTCCAATGAATATTCAGGACTGATTTCCTTTAGGATGGACTGGTTGGATCTCCTTGCTGTCCAAGGGACAGTGTATTCATTTTCATAACAGTGTATAATAATGGCCACAAACAAGTATTTTTAGAATATCACAGTTTATAAAACACTTTCATATATATCATCTCACTCAGCCCTTACTGGTTAAATAACACTTCAGATTATTTACAGATTCTGTTATTATCCTCCTTTCAATGACTATAAACTAAAGTCAGAGACATTAAGTGTTTTTCCATGTTCACACATCCAGTAAGTTGTTAATATTGGATCCAATTACTTTTCAAGCCTTTTCTACTAAACCATCACTGAGGTATAATTTGTGTTGTTTCATTTAATTCTTATATGCTGTCTCTGATTGAATAGTAAAAACAGTTTGTTTTGCCGAGAGTTGTAATAAGCATAGTCTCCTTCCTCTTCCTCTTTCTATTTTCACCTTTCATCTTCTGAAACATGACTGCTGCTGAGTGAATCTGACATTGGATTTCCCCATTGCAGTCCGTTCCCCACAAAGATCTCACGTGCTAGTGAGCCTGGGTGTGGGAACTACACTCTGGAAACTAGAGACATAGGTTATTCCCCTGAAGTTACTGGCAGAGTATTTCTGGGCTCTGCATTTGTACATTGGTGTGTAGATTAGTTCCTACTGTGGATTATAAGGGGAAGAAACAAGATTTACTAAACCAGCAAAGGAAGAAAAAGAGACAAAGGGGCATGGAGGTGTGGGAGCCAGGTGTTCCCTTTGTGAATCTTGTCATCACTGTCTCTTTCTCACCACATGTGAGAGAGGATCACAAGCTGACTTTTTAAAAATGTCAGTGTCATCATTAAATAAAATAAATTTGTTTCTCTTGGGCTTTTACATAAAGACTTCCATGTAATACAAATTAAATTACTCTTTTAATTTTCTTCATATCTAATAGAATATAGTACGTTAGTGGAGAAGGAAATGGCAACCCACTGCAGTGTTCTTGCCTGGAGAATCCCAGGGACGGGGGATCCTGGTGGGCTGCCGTCTATGGGATCTCACAGAGTGGGACATGACTGAAGTGACTTAGCAGCAGCAGCAGCAACAACAGTACATTAGTATATGTCCGCTGATACATTATTCAGATGATTTGCAGTGTATCATATGTGGTGTTTTTCTGTGTGCATGCTTGTGTTTCTGAATGTCCCCAGAGTCTGCCTCCTCGTTTCTCATACATGCTGCAGTTGGTTTGTTGTTCTTTCACACAGGGAATAATGAGTGAGCAAATTACAGGAGAGACATTAAACAGCTGTTTGGGTTAAACTTTCTTAGCCTAATTGGCAGAAAATGACTAGTCTCACAACATGCAGAAGACGAAGTGTTGTTAAGCGAAAAAATTCTGGAGGGATGTTTGGATAATCTGCATTTCTAGTTTGTAAATACAGTGGGTCACATATTACAGTTGGTGGCTACTGCTGTGTCTGTATACAGCAGCTTCCAGGTGTGGCTGTAGAAGGGTGTGCTTATTAGAGACCAATTATAACAGAGAGAAGATCTTAACCTTTCCTGCTGTTGCTCCCTGGTTCCTGGCATGAAGCACTGATAAATTAGTCTGCAAACTTAAGATTCTTAGAAGCAGACCCCACAGAATACCCACAGGCTTTGAGACTCTCCTATAGTGACCTTGTAATTTCCCTAGCCTTGCCTCTGTTTAAGGTCCAGAATTAACCCACATACTATAAGACTGAGCATCAAGGTTTTCTCACTGAGTTATCTGAAACATAACTGTGAAAATGCAAGACTGTGTGTCTCTTACAGAAGGGTGAGGTTTTTATTGTGGTATTTTAATACTCACCATAAGAGTGAAAAAGAAGGGTCTGCAGATGTCTAATGTATGTGCAACCTCCTGCAAATTCTAGTTTCCAAGGGCTTCTGAAATATTTCAAGGAAGAGTATGGAATGGAGGTTAAGAACACAGACTTTAGAGTCAGACTGCCTGAGTTTATAACCTTAGAAAAGTGTTTTCTCTCTCTTTTCTCATTTGTAAAATGTGGAGAAAAATAATTCATTCCTCATAGATGAAAATCATTACTTTGAACATATCTCATAGTTAAAATGCAGTATGAGTAGTACTTAGAAGTCTGGGCTTTGAACCTTCCACTGGGATTAAATGCAGGCTTCTCTGCTTGTTACTTCTGTGACCTTGGGCAAGTCGCTCAACCTTTCAGTGCCTCAGTTTTCTCATGTGTGAAATGAGAATAAAAATGTTATCTATTTCATGAGTGGTCGAGCATAAAAAGTGACAACTAAGTCAGAACTCTCCCCTCTCACTTTTACTAAGATATAATAATTGACATATAACACTCTTTTAGTTTAAGGTATATAACATGATGATTTGATATATGTATATACTGCAAAATGATTATTACAGTAAGATTAATATCCATAACTTAACATGTACAATTTTTTTCCTTGTAATGAGAACTTTTAAGATCTACTCTCTCGTTGTTTTCGTTCAGTTGCCCAGTCGTGTCCGACTCTTTGTGACCCCACGGACTGCAGCACACCAGGCCTCCCTGTCCCTCACCATCTCCCGGAGTTTGCCCAAGTTCATGTTCATTGCATAGGGGATGCCATCCAGCCATCTCATCCTCTGACACCCTCTTCTCCTTCTGCCCTCAGTCTTTTCCAGCATCAGGGACTTTTCCAATGAGTTATCTGTTTGAGTCAAATGACCAAAATACTGGAGCTTCAGCTTCACATCAGTCCTTCCAGTGAAAATTCAAGGTTGATCTCCCTTAAGATTGACTGGTTTGACTTTCAGGAGTCTTCTCCAGCACCACAGCTTGAAGTCATCAATTCTTTGGCGTTCTGCCTCCTTTATGCTCCAGCTCTCACAACCAAATGTGACCAGTGGGAAGACCATAGCCTTGACTATACAGACCTTTGTTGATAGTGTAACGTCTGCTTTTCAGCACACTGTCTAGGTTTGTCATTGTTTTCCTGCCAAGAAGCAGTTGTCTGTATAGTAGGCTCCATATATGGAATTTAGAAAGATGGTAACAATAACCCTGTGTACGAGACAGCAAAAGAGACACTGATGTATAGAACCGTCTTATGGACTCTGTGAGAGAGGGAGAGGGTGGGAAGATTTGGGAGAATGGCATTGAAACATGTAAAATATCATGTATGAAACGAGTTGCCAGTCCAGGTTCGATGCACGATACTGGATGCTTGGGGCTGGTGCACTGGGACGACCCAGAGGGATGGAATGGGGAGGGAGGAGGGAGGGGGGTTCAGGATGGGGAACACATGTATACCTGTGGTGGATTCATTTTGATATTTGGCAAAACTACTACAGTTATGTAAAGTTTAAAAATAAAATTAAAAAAAAAAAAAAGAAGCAGTTGTCTTCTGATTTCATGGCTGCGCTCACCATCTGCCATGATCTTGGAGCCCAAGAAGAGGAAATCTGTCACCACTACCACCTTTCCCCTTCTATTTGCCATGTAGTAACGGGGCCAGATGCCATGATCATAGTTTTTTTTTTTTTTTTAATATTTAGCCTTAAGCCAGCTCTTTTACTCTCCTCCTTCACCCTCATCAAGAGGCTCTTTAGTTCCTTTTCACTTTCTGCCATCAGAGTGGTATCATCTGCATATTTGAAATTGTTGATGTTTTTCTCGCCTATCTTGATTCCAGCTCGCAACTCATCTAGATGGTATTTCTCACGATGTGCTCGGCTTATAGGTTAAACAAACAGGGTGACAGCAGACAATCTTGTCATACTCCTTTCTCAATCTGGAAGCAGTCAGTTGTTCCAGGTAGAGTTCTAACTATTGCTTCTTGACCTGCATACATGTTCCTCAGGAAACAGGTAAGAAGATGGTCTTGTATTCGCATCTCTCTAAGAGCTTTCCACAGTTTGTCATGATCCACACAGTCAAACGGCTTTACAGTAGTTGATGAAAGAGAGATAAATGTTTTTCTGAAATTCCCTTGCTACTCTCTTAGAAATATTCAAATATATATTGCTAACAACCATCTCTGTATTTACATTGCATCCCTGACTTTATTTATCTTATAAGTGGAAAATTGTACCTATGACCATCTTCATCTAATTCCCCTAAATTCCAATACTCTCCTCTGGCAACCACAAATATGATTTATTTCTACAAGGTTTTTTGTTTGTTTGTTTTGTTTTATTCTGTTTTGTTTTTTAGATTACATGTATAACTGAAATCATATAGCATTTGACTTTCTCTGTTTGACTTATTTCACCTAGCAGAAAAAGAAAAATAAATACCGTATTCTAACACATATATACGGAATATAGAAAAATGGTCCTGAAGAATTCATTTGCAGGGCAACAATGGAGAAACAGACATAGAGAATAGACTTATGACATGGGGAGAGGGGAGGAGAGGGTGAGATGTATGGAAAGAGTAACATGGAAACTTACATTACCATATATAAAATATATAGCTAATAGGAATTTGCTGTATGGCTCAGGAAACTCAAACAGGGGCTCTGTATCAACCTAGAGGGGTGGGATGGGGAGGGAGATGGGAGGGAGGTTCAAAAGGGAAGGCATATATGTTTACCTATGGCTGATTAATGTTGAGGTTTGACAGGAAACAGCAAAATTCTGTAAAGCAATTATCCTTCAATAAAAAATAAATTAATAAAAAAAAATATCCTCTGAGTCCTCCATGTCATTGCAAATGGCAGGATTTTCTCCTTTCATATGGCTGAATAGTATTTCATTATATACAAGTATACCTTGTTTTGGGCTTCCCAGGTGGTGCTAGTGGTAAATAATCTACCTACAATACAGGAGACATAATGAGACGTGGGTTCAATCCCTAAGTTGGGAAGATCCCTTGGAGAAGGAAATGCAACCCACTCCAGTATTCTTGCCTAGAGAATGCCATGGACAGAAGAAACTGGTGGGCTGCAGTCCATGGGGTTGCAAAGAGTTGGACCACAAGTGAAGCGATTTAGCATACATGCATACCTTGTTTTGTTGAGCTTTACAGATGCTGTGTTTTTCACAAATTGAAGGTTTGTGGCAACCCTGCACTGAGTTAGTCTATAGGCACCGTTTTTACCAACAGCATTTGCTCATGTCGTTTCTGTGTCACATTTTGGTAATTTTTGAAATATTTCTAACTTTTCACTATTTTTTATAAAGGAATACTTCATTTCATTGGTCTTCACTTTATTATGCCTTACAAATGCTGCATTATTTACAAAAATGAAAGTTTGTGGCAACCCCCCATTGTCAGATGATGATTATAATTTTTTTTTGGAATTAAGTATTTTTAGTTAAGGTATGCATATTGCTTTTTTTTAAAAAAATATTTATTTGGCTGGACCAGGTCTTAGTTAAGGCACAGAGGATCTTTGATTTTCATTGTGACATACAGGATCTTTAGTTGTAGCATGCAAACTATTATTAACAGTTATGGCATGTGGGATCTAGTTCATACCTGACCCCCTGCATTGAGAGCATAGAGTCTGTCACTTGACGACCAGGGAAGTCCCTGTGTATTGCTTTTTAAAAGCTTAGTGCTATTGCACACTTAATAGACTATAGTGTAAGCATAACTTTTATATGCACTGATAAACCAAAAACGATTCATGTGACTCACTTTATTGCAATATTTGCTTTATTGTGCTTCTAGAACCAAACCTACAATATCTCCAAGATATCTGTATGTATACACCACTATTTCTTATTCCATTTATCTGTCAATAGACACCTAAGTTGTTTCTATATCTTGGTTACTGTAAATAGTGCTGTAATGAGCATGAGAATATAGATGTTTCTTTGGGGCATGTAGCTGAGCCAAAAATCATATAACAGCCCCTGGGACATTGGTGCTCAATGATTATTAGCCATTACTGTTAACTATTTATTCATAGAATGGCCATATAATTTATCATCCATGTTGGAACATCTCTGGAGGTTGAAAGGGGGCACTATGAATAATTATGCAGGAACAACAGAAATTAACAAGGACCGTCCCATGGCAAACAGAAATGTACCCTTTTTACTGAGCCATAAGTAAAGCACCCTGGTATCATCTTGGGATTCTTAGACTATTTCTAAGTAGCAAGTTGATCCCATTTACCTTTCTCCAAGTCTTTGACTCACTAAAAAGACAGCACTTCTCTGAGACGAATTTTGGCGCTCTTTCATTTTCCTTACTTTTCAGGAGCTTGGTGTCTATTGCCATTTATAGCTTCTCTTCTGAAAGTGAAAGTTGCTCAGTTGTATCCGACTCTTTGCAACCCCATTGACTATACAGTCCATGGAATTCTCCAGGCCAGAATACTGGAGTGAGTAGCCTTTCCCTTCTCTAGGAGAATCTTTCCAACCCAGGGATCGAACCCAGGTCTCCCGCATTATAGGTGGATTCTTTACTAGTTGAGCCACAGGGAAGCCCTGTCTTCTATATGTCTTTAATAATTGATAATGCTGTCCACATTTTATTTATAATTGTTGTCCTTGACTTGCTCAGTCACGTCCAACTTTTTGCAACCTCATGGACTGCAGTGCGCTAGGCTTCCCTGTCCTTCACCATCTCCCAGGGTATGCTCAGTCATGTCCACTGAGTCAGTGATGCCATCAATCCATCTCATCCTCTGTTGCCCCCTTCTCCTCCTGCCTTCAATCTTTCCCAGCATCAAGGTCTTTTCCAATGTGTTGGCTCTTCACAGCAGGTGGCCAAAGTATTGGAACTTCAGCATCAGTCCTTCCAATAAATATTTAGAGTTGGTTTCCTTTAGAATTGACTGGTTTTATAGTAGTGTATATATTTCAAGCCCGATCTCCCAATTTTCCCCATATGTACAGTACTATATATAAAATTAAATTTGTCTCATATATATAAGGTTGCTGTTCAGTTGCTAAGTAGTATTTGACTGTTTGTGACCCCATGGACTGTAGCATGCCAGGCTCTTCTGTCCTCCTCTATCTCCTGGAGTTTTCTCAAATTCATGTCATTTGAGTAGGTGGTGATGCTATCTAACCATCTCATCCTCTGCCGCCCTCTTCTTGTATTGCCTTACATCTTTCCCAGCATCAGAGTCTTTTCCAATGAGTTGGCTTTTTATATCAGGTGGCCAAAGTATTAGAGCTTCAACCTAAAATAGGTAACTATTGAGAACCTACTTTATAGCACCAGGAACTCTACTCAATGATATGTAGTGACCTAAATGGGAAGGGAATCTAAAAAAAGAGGGGCTATATATATAATTGATTCACTTTGCAGATTCAGTGTATAGCAGAAACTAACACAACATTGTAAAGCAACCATTGTTGTTGTTGTTCAGTCACTTAGTTGTGTCCAACTCTTTGTGACCACAGCACTCTAGGCTTCCCTGTCCTTCACCATCTCCTGGAGTTTGCTCAAACTCATGTCTATTGAGTCAGTGATGCCTTCCAACCATCTGATCCTCTATCATCCCCTTTCCCTCCCGCCTTCTGTATTTCCCAGCATCAAAAAGCAACCATACTCTGATTAAAAAAAAAAAAAATTAAAACCAGTGAATTTAGGGGAAAAAAAAAACTCACAGTCAAATCCTAAATAAGTTTATTCTTGCACATTTTTCTTCTTCCTTCAAAAATAACTTTCAAAGATATCAGAAGGGCAAAATAATACAACTTGCATTTGTGGTGTCCCCTCCATCTGCTATGCCCAGGGTAGTCCTCAGATGGCTCACCAGAGGAGGAGTGGGAGAGTGAAGTCAAGACAGCATGTGTGCACAGGCTCCATGCAGAGCTTTCTGAATCCTGTTAGAACCTTTCCCCATTTTAAAGGTGAATCAGTGAGGAGTGTGGGCTGGAATTAGACATGTCCCAGTTGATCTTCAACTTTACCTCTATGATGATGTCTTTAATAACTAATGCTGGCTTACCTGCTTATCTTCTGTATGAGTTTGAAATTTTTGGAGAAGGGGCTGAATAATCAATATCCAATCCATTATGAGGTTCTAGTATAGAACCCTCAGCACTTTCTCCAAATTGAGCAGAAGTTCCTAGTGAGCTTCAGGATTAAATTTGACTATTTGGAGCTAGAATCCACACATATTTTCTTAGAACAGCCTAGATCATAATATAATTAGTTAGAGATGCCTAGAGCCTGGTCCAAAATAGTGAAGAACAAGGAAGCCTGGTGTGCTGCAGTCCTTGGGGCTGCAAAGGGTTGGATATGACTTAGCAACTGAACAACAACAAAAGATCCTGGTCCACATGAGTAGATTAATAAATACATATTGTTACACAGAAATTCTTGATTAACCTGTTGGTGGCTTTCCAGGTGGCACTAGTGGTAAGGAACCTGCTGGCTAATGCAGGAGATTCAAGAGATATGGTTTCAATCCCTGTTTCAGGAAGATTCCCTAGAGGAGGAAATGGCACCCAGTTTCCTTGCCTGGACAATTCCATGGACAGAGGAGCCTGGTGGGCTACAGTCCATGGGGTTGCAAAAAGAGTCGACATGACTGAGCATGCACACA
Organism: Bubalus bubalis; assembly: GCF_019923935.1. Taxonomy (NCBI): domain Eukaryota; kingdom Metazoa; phylum Chordata; class Mammalia; order Artiodactyla; family Bovidae; genus Bubalus; species Bubalus bubalis. The sequence goes on along the minus strand of NC_059157.1, from coordinate 96,864,998 downwards.
CTGTGGTTGGTGTATGCTTTGGTCCTCCTAAATGTTTTTTAAAGTGTTGACTAAGGATATTCTGCATTATAGTTGTCTGGGTAGGTTTTTTCCTAGCTTATCACAAGACAGAAGAATCAGAATAACCAGAGATTAGTCCTGGAATTCTGCATTTTATCAAGACCCTCATGAAATTCTTATGCTAAATAGTGTTGAGAACCAACACAATAAGATGGTAATTTCCTCATACTTAAAAAATACACTGAATGACATCACTATTAATGGTAATAATAATAATGTCTAAATTTTATTGAATACTTGTTAGGTACTTAGTAATGGTAGTAAGATCTGTTACTATACTGTAATTTCACAGGTGTAATATTATGAGGATTAGAAATTGATGGACTTGACTGAAAGACACTACACAGCAATGCAGTACAATTATCCCTTTATGTCCATGATATTGTAGAGTGATTTAGTAGCAGAATTGAAAACTGAATCCAGGAAATTATTTTTCTTCCACCAAGGCTTAATAGAATGACTTCCATGAATAAAGATAAAACGTGATATTTAATACCCAGCTCCCAACATTATCTCATTTTTAACTGCTTTCTCCTCATTTTATGGGTCTTTCTCATACAAATGGCCAATTACTCCATGGCTTCTCATCTTTTTGTATTTCCCATGGAGAAGAAATGTATTTGCATGATTTTAAAAAAAACTCAATTTTTTGTCATCAACATACTCTCATCACTGCCACTTTCATGGCACAGAGGACTTATTCAATCATTAAAGTGTGAACCTTCCAATTCATTATTGTCTGATTCATAGTGAACAATTCATGAATGTGTGAACCAACCTAGACAGCATATTAGAAAGCAGAGATATTACTTTTCTGACAAAGGTCTAAGCAAAGCTATGGTTTTTCCAGTAGTCATGTATGGATGTAAGAGTTGGACTATAAAAAAATTGAGTACCAAAGAACTGATGCTTTAGAACTATGGTGTTAGAGAAGACTCCTGAGAGACCCTTGGACTGCAAGATCAAACCAGTCAATCCTAAAGGAAATCAGTCCTGAATATTCATTGGAAAGACTGATGCTGAAGCCAAAACTCCAATACTTTGGCCACCTGATGAGAAGAACTGACTCATTGGAAAAGACCCTGATGCTGGGAAAGATTGAAGGCAGGAGGAGAAGGGAACAGCAGAGGATGAGATGGTTGGATGGCATTACGGAATCAATGGACATGAGTTTGAGCAAGCCTTGGGAGTTGGTGATGGACAGGGAAGCCTGGTGCTCTGCAGTAGATGGAGTCGCAAGTGTTGGACATACCTGAGCGACTGAACTGACTGACTGAACCTTCCAAAGGTAATGAACCAACCAACTCACGATGGTGAAACTATCGAAGAGCTAGAACGTTGACGATAGATTTAATTTACTTAAATGTTCTTCCCTTTATGTATTTCCATAACTTAATTTTGTCTCTCTTATTTTTGTCAACTTTTATCCTAAATTTATATGCCTAAATAAGAAATTATTTAATTTTAACTATTTAAAAATCCAACAAAATTATTACAGACTCATAAAATATCTTATTTAATTAATATTAATGTACCGTGTTTCATCCCTGTTATTGTGGGTGCCTTCATTTTCTTTTCACTGCAGGATTAAACTGCATTATTGGAGTATATGAAAATTTTAATTTCATTCTTTCTGCAATAGGCATCTTTTTAATATTTATAGTTTTTCTCTATTACATACATTGTTTCCATAAATATACATGTATTTATCTCCTGTTATGCATGTGCACCAGAGTTCCTCAGGAACAGAAGTTCTGGGTCATAGTATATACATATATTCAAATTTATCTAAAAATACCACACTACTTTCTGCCAGCAATGTGTAAAAGACCTTGTTTATTTCATCTATTTATCTTAGTAATGTCTGATTTTAATTAGAGACTCTCTAATCTCTCCCAAAATGGTACAAGAAAATTGAAAAACTTTTCCCCTAGTCGTTCTCTCTATATTACATATTGTTATTATCTATATTTTTAATAATTTTCTCTTAAAGATATCTCTTGTATGCTGCTAATTCATAGTGGCAGTACAAGGTACAAATGAAGAGCATAGATTCCCTAGGTTCAAATTCTGGATCTTCTATTTGCCAGCTATGACTTCTTAGGCAAGTTGCTTATTCTACTTCAGCCTGGTTTTTCAATCTGTTAGTAAGTATTATACTAACTATCCCATAGATTTGTTATGAGAATTAAACTAATTAATATATATAAAACACATTAAAGAATTTGCTGTACATAGAAATACATTAGCTGTCACTTTTTTCATATTTGATTTGCTCCTAAATTTTTATCCTCAGATTAGTAATTATTGTTAGTTTTTGAACAATTAATGCTTGATTAGATTTATTCATGCTTGTTAATTTCTTTGCCTACCTCTGCTTTTTGCATCCGACAACTTCCTTTATTAACATAAATTTCTAACCTTCTCCTGAATTATGTCTTCTAATCATTTCTTTAATAAGTATGTATGAGTGATATTTTTAAAAATCTGAAAAAATATTTTGTCTTTGCTTCTGAATTGTAGTTTAGCTAAGCATAGAATTTTAGGTTGAATATTTTAACTCAGCATTCAGAAGATTCATTGTCTTCTTCCTCTATTACTGCTAATGAGCAGTATTCTAGCAGTCTGTTTTTGTTTGCCTGCAGATAACTTGTCTTTTTTCTTTGGGTGCTTAAAAAGGTGTTTTCTTGGTTTTAGTGTCTGGTTATTTCAAAATATTATGTTTATATATATATATACATATTATATATATATATTATACATATATATACACATATTTAAATATGACTCCATGTTTTCCATTAATTGTGGGTTATTTTTAGTCATTATGTCCCCCCTTTCCACAAACTAGTTTATCATATATTTCCTATAACATAACAAAGCATATAGTTGAATGATGTTAGTAGCTGAGGAAACTGAAACCCAGAAATAAATGCTTTTTCTAACAGCAGAACTAATTTAAAAACATGATTATTTAACATTAATCAATAAGTGAGTAACTTAGTAATCATGATACTGATAATTATTATCATCATAGAAATGAACTCATTTTTTTCTGAGCCAAAAAAATCCATGATTTAGTTTTATGTTATAAAATGACAAGCCAAAAAGAAAAAGTATTTGAAAGGGAGATTATCCTGAAAAAATAGATCTATTGAATGTTGTAAACAATTTTACTGTTTCTGGTGTCAGCATGCTGGAGTTATCTCGGGGAGAGATTGATTCCAGTGGCAGGTTGTGGGGAGGTTTTATAAGGTCCTAGGAGGGAAGTCCAGGCTTCCCTGGTAGCTCAGGTGGTAAAAATTCTGCCTATAATGAAGGAGACCCCAGTTCAATTCCTGGGTTGGGAAGAACCCCCAGAGATGGCTTGATGGCTCACACAATAAAGAATTTGCCTGCAATGCGGGAGACCTGAGTTTAATCCCTGCGTTGGGAAGATCCCCTGGAGGAGCGCATGGCAACCTATTCCAGTATTCTTACCCAGAGAATCCCCATGGACAGAGGAGGCTGATGGACTACAGTCCATGGGGTCGCACAGTTAGATATGACTGAGAGACTAAGCACGCACTGCATGCAGGGGCAGCAGCTCTAAGTTTTGTGTCTGAAGACTCTGGCTAGAGTTTTTTTGATGTTAGCTAACGATTTGACTTTAGGCATTCCAATGATTGTCCTCTACAATAAGCTGAATGATGGTTCCCCAAAAGACATATCCATATTCTAATCCCCAGAACCTGTCAATAATACCTGTTATGGCAAAAGACATGATTAAGAATTTTGAAGGTAGGAGCTAAGCCTAGATGATCCAGGTGAGCTCTAAATGCAGTCACATTAGTGATTAGTGTAACTAAGAGGCAGAAGACATTTTGAGACAAGAGGGTAAGGCAGGGTGACTATGGAGTGATGTGGTCATAAGCCAAGGAATGCCTGGATTCACCAGAAAGAAGAATGAATTTTCCCTTGGGGTCTTCAAAGGGAGAATGGCCCTGGAAGACACCTTGATTTCATAATTGTGAACTTCAGAACTGTGAGAGAATACATTTCTATCATTCTGTCATTTGAAGCCACCAAGTTTGAAGCAATGTGTATGGCAGCCATAGGAAACCAATATATCCCCTCTCTGAGACACTACGTATTAAATATTCTGGGTCTGGGGTTTGGCTATGGATTGAATGTTTCTGTTTCTCCTCCCCACCCCATTCATATATTGTGACCTAACACTCATTGTGGAGATTGAACCTTTGGGAGGTGATTATGTTATGAGGGTGGACTCCTCATGCATGGATTCATCCACTTATGAGATCCCAGAAAGCTTCCTTGTCTCTTCTGCCATGTGGGGTTACAGAGACAAGACAGCCATGTGTGAATCAGGTAGTGGCCCTCACTGGAAACTAGATCTGATAACACCATCATCTTGGACTTCCCAGCCTCTAGAACCATGAGAAATAAAAGTTTCCTTAAGCTATCCAGCCTATGTTTTTGTTATAGTAGCCTGCATGGAGTACTTTTTTATTCTGTATTTTCCAATGTTTCACCATTACTCCTGGTATTACTGCTGCAGCCTGGCACTGCTGAGCTTAGAGAAGGGGGTACAATATCAAATGGGGGGAATCCTCAACCAGGGAGCTTGACAGTAGGTCTGATATGAGGAGACTAGGTTGGTGTACATTGAGGTGTCTCTCACCCACATTCATACAAGGACAAAAAGGGTTATTCCATTGAGCAGCTATACATTGTGCTTAAAAGATGAGCAAAGATGAGCTGATTTTAGAACTAGAAAGGGTAGGATTATAGGTAAGAGGAATGGAACACAGGTCAGTAGAGACATATCTTGTTCTGTAGTTTGTACAAGGTCTTGGCTGCTTTTAATTGACTCAGTCTTGTGTTTGGAGACTGATATATCAGAGTGTACCTGCAAGGCACTTCTCAGACTCTCACAGTTATATCAGAGGAGAAAAAAAATGTCAGCTTCCTAAACTGGGGAGGTGGATTTATGAGTGTTATTGCATGGTTTTTGTGTCATATAAATTTTATAAATAATCGTATATGTCTTCTGATTATATATTTTTAAAATATTTTCTACTAGCCAAGGAGTTATAATAAAAATTGACAATAATTACTATTCCTTTAAAATAAAATAGCCCTTGCCTTTAACTGGACTGATCTGTATGCAGCATCATTTGCATGGTGCTTGCCAGCAAGTTTAAACGAATAATGTTAAATAATAATATCCTAGTTTGGCAAAACTAATACAATATTGTAAAGTTTAAAAATAAAATAAAATAAAATAAAAAAAAGAATAATAATATCCTCCATCCTCCATCACTGCAGACCCCAGATGTAGACTGACACTTTTACTTCAGTCTCTGATGTTGGAAGATCTCCCTGGCTCACCTCTGCAGTTATTAGGACAAGATCCCAGACTGACTTAAAACGAGCATCATGCAGAACTATCCACAAACCATGAGCATGATTTATCTACCTATGCAAGATGGTTTCATGGAGAGGCTGCACTGATTTTGTAGAAGGGTAGTATTGTATCTTGATCATGACACATGCAGTGAGCCACTCTGGAGCAAATGCACATGATTAAATATAACTCTAGTCATCACACGAAGTATGAAATAACACTAACAAAAACTATAGCATATACATAACTATTCATTTTGACAGCATTGTCAAAGATCTATGTCAAGGGGCTCAGAATGTTTTCAGAGTGAAAAGGATATAAACTACCAAGGCGTATGCCAGGATTTTGGGCATAACCTGTTGAACACTGGCATTTTGCTCTGAGATGTGACTAAGAAGACTTAGTATAGTAATTATATGGATTCTGCATATCTTTCATAGGGAAATTTGTGGACTGAGGCATCATTTTGGTGAGACATATCAAACTGTTACTAGAGAAATCAGTTCATTCCACTCTTACTATTCAAATCTTTTCCAGTATCCCCACTGAGTGATGATCCACTCTCTCTATGCATTGCCCATCTTCACAGTAGAGCTCTCAGCATTCATATTTCCATTAGTGGAGAGCTTGATGCATCTCCTTTCAGTGAAGTAAGTCCTTTGATACATCATCTCACGGTTTTTGAGAGTCAAGGGCACATCTTAGCTGTGTCCTCTGCCTGGGGACTCACAAGGCAGTAAACGAGGTGTTGTCCAAATGATATTCCTTTCTGGAGCGTGGGTTCCTTTGCAAACTTATACGATTGTTGTCAGAATCAGTTTCTGGTGACTGTGGACGGAGGTTCTTGTTTCCTTACTGATTGTTGGCGGTGACTGTCAGTTAGAGGTCACGCAATGATCCTTGCCGCAGGTTTTATCACAGCATGGCTGTTTACTTTCCCAGATATTTTTTTTTAGACAGTGCCTCTCCATCATTCTCTTGCCTTTCTTTTTTTTTGGTAGCACCTTTTAGGTGTATATTGAATTTTTTTATTGTGTTCTCCTTGTCTTTTGATTTTGTTCTATCCCTTTTTATCTCTGGTCTTCATTCTGGAAAATTTTTACTTATCTATTTCACAGGTAACTAATTCTGCCTTAGCTATGTTTAATCAGTTTTTTTTTTTTTTGTTAACCTATCCACCAAGTTTTTAATTTAAATGCCTATATTTTCCATTTACAAATATATTCTCCATTTGTTTTAAAAAGATCTATTATTTTTTCTTATGCCCCATTCTTTTTTTAAAATTTCCCCTAAATATTTATATATTTCTTACCTATAAGTATGCTTGTTAGTTTCTCCTATGATTATACATAATTTTAGACTTAGTTTTTAGGACAAGTAAATGTTAGTTATAAGGTCATTAAATTGTTTCCTACTTTAAAGCCCCAAACTAAATCTATTAAAGTAATAAATTTATCTTAAGTTAATGATTTATTTGAAATTGTATTTTATTTTGTCTAAATAAAAGCAAACTTACTATCTTCTGTATTTTCAAAAGCTCCTCTTTTTCCTAGATTTCCTATCTTGGTTAATGGCGATATTATGTACTCAGTAGCTCAGCTAGATATGTTTAAGTCATCCTTAACTCCTTCTCTATATTTCGTGTGACGTCCTTTGTTCTCAACCTTTCCTGAATCCTTGTCTATAAAAGATAAAGGACAAGCTCTTCAGCATAGCTTAAAACATCCTTCATAATATGGTCCCAAACATATTCCCAATTTGTTTTGTTAACACTAGCATATCTATGACCTCATATGGTAAATATTCTATGGTAAATATACTGTTCTGTATATCCATCATGCTTTTGAGCATCACTGTCTTTACACTTGCTATTCTCTTTGATTGAGATATTTTCCTTTCTTTTCCAAGTAGAGAACTATCGTTTACCCCTTTTTGACAATTTTTTTAAAATTGAAGTATAGTTGGTATACAATATGGGTCTTCCCAGGTGGAACTAGTTGTAAAGAACCCACCTGCCAATGCAGGAGGCGAAAGGGGTACAGGTTTGATCCCTGGGTCAGGAATATCCCCTGGAGGAGGGCACAGGAGCCCACTGCATTATTCTTGTCTGGAGAATCCCTTGGAAAGAGCAACCTGGTGAGCTACAGTCCATGGGATTGCAAAAAATTTGGACATGACTAAAGCGACTTAGCATGTATGCATGATGTACAGTGTAAGTTACAAAGTTACAATATAGTGACATAATTTTAAAAGGTTCTACTTCATTTGTAGTTATTATAGATATATTGGCCATATTCCCTGAGTTGTATGATATATCCTTGTAGTTTATTTTATACATAATAGTTGTACCTCTTAATCCCCATATCTCTATATTGCCTCTTCCCCTTTTGTTCATTCTCTAAGATCCAGCTTAAAAAAAAGTATCTCGTGAAGCTTTCCCTAGTGCCTATTCCATTCTGTACTCACATAGCACATATAAAGAACATTGTTTAACATTGTATATTAGTTGTTGATTGTCTATTTCTTCCATTAAACTGCAACACCACCATATCTTACTTTATTCACCTCTGTATCTCAACTTATTCATTTAGGGCTTCCCTCATGGCTCAGATGGTAAAGAATCTGCCTGCAATTCAGGAGATCCAGGTTCGATTCCTAAGGGGGGGAAGATCCCCTGGCAAAAGAAATGGCAATCCATCTAGTGTCCTTGCCTGGAGAATTCCAGGGACAGAGGAGCCTGGTAGGCTACAGTCCATGAGGTCGCAAAGAGTGGATGCAGTTGAGTGACTTTCAATTTCACATAGTAGACACTCCATGAGTATTTTTATTAAATGAAAACAAAATGATAACATTTAAATTAGCCTATGTTGTGTCCAACTATTGTGACCTCATGGATTATAGCCTACCAGGCTCCTCTGCCCATGGGATTACCCAGGCAAGAATACTGGATTGGGTTACCATTTTCTTTTCCAGAGGATCTTCATGACCCAGGGATCAAACCCATGTCTCCTGCATGGGCAGACTGATTCTTTACCACTGAGCCACCAGGAATGCCAATTCTACAAAGTATAAAGTACAATTAAATAGTTAATTTTATTCTGTACTCTGACACATTTCACATAGATAAATCTCTTGAGGAAAATTGTTTGTAAATGAAATTGGAAATTGGACCATAACTCCATATTTTCCAGTTTGCTAGATCTCTACTTTTGATAAATTCTCAATCATTCCTACCACAGTTGTATCTGATCCATGACAAAATAAAAAATAATCTTTAAGCAAATATTTAATGCACTGTGGGGTTTGCTATATTTAAAATAACCCTGCTATGAATCCCTTCATAAACTTCAAAATTATAATATGAATAATTACCTCAAATTGTAGCTTTAGAACTTTTTAGGCTATGGAATATAATAGCAAAATGGGCTGGGTTTACTTTTTTTTTCAGTCAGGACTGACTTGAAGCAATTTTTTGCAATGATTGATATATTGAGGACACTGAAACTCTATTCAGTACTTTAGAAATTTCTAACTTTATATCATAGAGTCTTTACTTATTGACAATAGTTTTTTTGTTTCTCACTGTTTTTTGTCTTGAAGGCAACTTATATTAAATTGGATGATTCAAAGTTCAGGTTGAAAAGTTTTGTACTTATGAAATATCTTCTCTTGTTTCAGTCTTATTTTCTTTCTTTTTCCCCCTCTCTTTTAATTCTCTTCCAAATTCAATACCAAATATGATGCCATTAAAGGGAGATTTTTTAAAACAATTGTTAGAAAATCAAAGCAGGCAATTATGTTGGAATATTAACTTCTACTGATACTTAAAATGTGAAATACCCATGTGTCTTTGTAGTCATTTGAAGAAAAGAAATATTTGAATATCAAATGAAGGATGATTTAGTACATTTTACATCAATGCAATAAATGTCAATTAGCAGATAATACTTAAAATGACTTCAAAATATGAACACTAATATTAGCTCTTAGAAACAACAGTAAAAGATGACTCATAAAATTAATCCTTAGGGTAACTGTTTTTATGTAAGTTCTTCTATATGTGTGAAAAATAGGGAACATTGCTTCCTAGCTAAAATCTAATAAAATGGTTAAAGGAAGACTTTTTGTGAAAGGGTAAACTCTTAGGTTGTTTAGGTTAAAAAAAAATCAAAAAAATGAACTCATTGCTACTGCTGCTTCTTGTAAAAATTTCATGGAAATGAATATAGTTCTCTTATGCAAATAAACATGAGATGAATTGCAAGGTTCACTATCCATTTGCTTGCTGTTGGACGTGCTGTTGTTGTTGTTGTTTTGTGCTGTAAATGATGCTAAAAGAATGCAGACTAGAAATAATGAATTTTATGCCAAGCAATCACAGAAGCAAGCAAACTTTCCCCTGTCATCCTATTTATGGAGGGATTTTTTTGAAGCTATTGATACAAAAAAGTCTGTAGAATTCATAATATTTGAATCAGTCTGCCAGGAAAAGTCTATGGTTTTGAGTATTACAGGCTCTAGTTTCTGTATCTGTGTTTATTTTGAAGATATTAGAAATTATAAACAAAGGGTACCTTTTAGGTGAGCTAATACTAGTACTAGATTATATTTAGGGGTATTTGCATAAGCACAGATCTACTGATGAAATCCCAAGTGACTTATCACTCAGTAAAAATATGCAGTAACAGCTTTTACTCTGAATGCACTGCTTCAATATGTGAAACAAATGGAACAAAATTTATCTTTTTAAGTGGGGGAAGGCGTTTTTATTTCCACAAAGAATGAAACCTAAAATACTAAGCTTACTTGTCTCAAAAAGGTCTCAAAGCTCCAAACAGCCTTTAGTCAAAAGTAATTGTTCAATACATAACCATGCCTCTGTGACTGTTCTGTGAAGGGCCAGTAACTTGATCGAATATTTTGTGCACTCATCTTAGAAACTGAAAGTTGCTTCAAAGATATTATTTTTGGATGCTTTAAACAAAGCCACAGACATGTTTTATCTGGTGGCCATAATGTGCCTGACAGAATATCTGTTTACATTCAGGGGTATTCTTTAAATGGATTAAATTTAGTGTATTTGCATATGGAAAAATTGAAGAGGAATGGAAGTAGAGTTCTACACAAATGTCGGTTCAATGCACTGTGTTAAGTTACAAGTTACAATAAAACTTTATCTGTTTTAGGTTTTTTTTTTTTTCCCCCAGTCAATCATATGTAGAGTATTTAGGTATGAGGCACTGCAGGGAAAGTAAAATAGGAAGAATATGGTCCTGCCTTTGAAAAGTTTGTGATCTAGTTGGGAAGAGTCCTGCAGAATTGACTACTTTGCTTGCTGTAAAACAAAGCTGGGCAGATGGTTTATAGGAGTACCGGTGGGTTTTGTAATGGCCACCAATTTATCAATCTCATTTGGTTTTTAATATTTGGAAAATCATTAGTCAAAGTACACATGAGATTACTATAACAACCAGCATCTTGAAATCTTAGTTGTGTGGATCTTAACTTACTCTTTTTTAGAAAAAAATTAAGTTCAGTTGATTTACAATATTGTGTTAGTTTTAGGTATGAAGCATAGTAATTCAGCATTTTGCAGATTATGTTCCATTATAGGTTGTTAAAAGATAATGGGTATAATTCCCTGTGCTGTGCAGTAAATCCTTATTGCTTATCTATTTTATGTAGAGCAGTTTGTATTTGTCAAACCCATACCCCTAATTTATCTCTCCCTCTTTCCCTTTCCCCTTTGATAACCACATCTGTTTTCTGTGTCTGTGGGTCTTTGCTGTTTTGCATATACTTTCATTCATATTATTTTTCTTTCTCTGTCTGACTTAGTTCACTAAGCATACTATTCTCTAAGTCCATCCACATTGCTGCAAATGGCAGTGAAATATTTGTCAACACTGCTGGAAGAAAGATTAATGCTATATCTATATTTTTAGATTGATTTTGGTGTAAGTAATGAGATGGCAAAATTTCAAAGAGACATAAGTGGGTTATGTTACTAAAATGCATTAGAGCGGAGAATATTATTTCTAAAAATCACTTTTGAATTAAGCACACTCGTTGGTATGTGTTCTTTTTTAAATTAATAGTTTGAAAACTAATATCCAGCATTTATGTGACCATATGCTGCTTTTGGAAGACTGATAAAAAAGCAGAAAACAAATAAGATACAATTGCATGTGTATATATTCTGCAAATGCTTACAAAACTGATTGGATGCCTAATGTTAGTGACTCATGAGTTTGCAACAAGAGAATCTACTTCAGTGTAGCATAAAGTCAGTGCAGTTTATGTGACCTAGTTGAGAAGAGTGCTGCAGAATTGACTACTTTATTTGTACTGGGAAATGGTGAGGGAGAGGGAAACCTGGCGTGCTGCAGTACATGAGGTTGCAAAGAGTCAGACACGACTTGGTGACTGAACAACGACAACAGTATTATGTGTACATATACTAACTAGGTTTATTTCTATGAACTAGATGTCATGTTATCTATCATAAGTGACTGGTCATTAATGAGGTTTGTATAACCCAAGAAAGTTTTAATAAACTAAAGGAATTCAGTTACTTTAACTAACATGATATCTAAATGAATAGATAAAATTTCCAGGAGTTGTATTAATATAAAAGAAGATTCAAATCTCATAGTAATAATATTTGATAACATAGGAAAATGCTTTGAATACAATGGAAGGAGGTAGGTATCATTTATCTCCTATCCTTGCTTTGATTTTGGCTTGTTTACAAGAATGGTTTTGGGGTTGAAGTGGATTTTATTTACATAGTTGAGGTTTTTTGAGATGAAAAATTTGGTCTGGAAAGAAAATACATGTTTGACGCCAGAACAGCAATAATAAAAAATGAAAAATACCAGTTATAGTTCACATTAGTCCTTTATTATTTTATACACATGTCACTTAAATAAATTGCTTTCTTTTTCCTTAGAGATAATTATTGCATGTTCATATAATATCTTATTTGTTGAGTTTATTTGCTCTATAAAATTATTTATTATTGAAAATGTTTTGAAATCAGCTCCTTATGGTCTATAAACTTCCTGTCTTGTAATATCAGAAGCAACTATATTGGTTAAAGAATATTTTAGCATGCATGTACATTTGAATGATTCATTATAAAGTAATGTGAAATTTTAATTTTATACAGTTAACATCATAATGCCTTAAAATCATCTTTGAATTATAGGATGAAAAGAAATGCTTTTATATTTTCTTACAAAGACTCTGAAGTTTAGCTTTTCACATTTAAACCATGAATTCATGCAAATTGTGTGTGGAAAACCATCACTGTAAACTGATGGCAATCTCATTTCCCCAGTGATGTGAAATGCCCCCTCTCTCATTTGTTGTTTCCATCCATATACGGATCTGCTTCTGGACTCTCTAGTTCATTCCATCAAGCAATTTGGTTTTCTCTTAACTTATATCACATTGTCCTAATTCATCTAACATTATAATAAGCTCTATTTTTGCTGAAAGCAAGCGTGCCTTCCTTTCTCTTTGAGTGTTCTAGGTATACTTGGCTCTTTGCTCTTCTATGAACATTTTAGAATTGACCTCAAAAAGGGATGGTATGGGGAGAGAGAAGGGAGGAGGGTTCAGGATGGGGAACACGTGTATACCTGTGGCGGATTCATGTTGATATTTGGCAAAACCAATACAATACTGTAAAGTTAAAAAATAAAATAAAAAAAAAATTACAACAAATCCTATGATGATTTTTATTGAGATTGCATTGAATCTTTGTGTCAATTAGGAGAGAATTGATATTTTTAAAACTGCCTGTTCATTCACACACTGTGTATGTTTTCATCAATTTATCGTCTATAATGTTTTTTGTACTTACATAATTTTTCTCTGTGAGTCATGAAACAATGTTTGTTAGATATATTCTAGGAACCTTACAGTATTTGCTGCTGTTGTACTATTTTTACATTTTATAAAATGTTATGTTTACAAGTAAGGCTCTTTCCTGTTTGTTCATGGGATATAAGAATGATTTTTTAATATTAATCTTATAATCAACCATGTGACTCTTTTCTCATTAATTCCTACAAATTTTGGATAGTTTTTTTAAGTTTTCTTGATTAAATTACTGACTAATGAATTTTGCCTCTTTCTTTCAAATCCCAGCTACTCATTCGTTTTCAAGCCTGATGCTGCCAGCTAGATATTCTCACTAAATGTTGAACTAAAGCAGTTGAATCTTTGTCAAATGTCTGACTTTGAAGGAGATGCCTCTTAAATTTCACTCTTAACAATAACATTTGCAATATGCTTTTGTTAGACAACAGGTTAAGTTCATTTTTTTTTTTTGCTGTTGCTAAGTTTTTATCTTGAATGAGTGTCTATTTTTCTCTCAAATGCTGTTTTTCTGCATTGATATGATCATGTTTTTCCTTTTCTATAATTTTATTTATAATGTTCAATCATTCTTGAATTTGGGATAAATCTAAATTGTTCTTAATAGATTACAGAGCTTATCCATTGTTTGATTTGGACTGCTAGTATTTTGTCCAGAATTATCATCTCTGTGTTTATAAATTGTTTTTTTTTTAAATAATATTTACTGAATCTCTATATCAAGGAGAAACTTCCAGACCAGTATACTGGTCTCACTAATTTGGGCAGTAAGCACCCCTCCTTTTTTCCATAATATGGAAGACTTTATGTAAGATTAGATAGATTTAGAATGCATATTAGAAACATATTAGAAACCATATTAGAAGTTGCATGGTAAATCACCCAGACCTGGAATTTTTTCTTTTTAGTTATTAATCAATTTTTATGATAATTCTAGACTTTGTACTTCATCTTAAAGAGTTTTCAGTTCTTGGACATCCTTCTGATTGGTTGGTGGTGAAGTAACTGGGTGATGTTTCAGGAATCTCAGTCATCAACCTTCTGTTCCAACGTCTCAGATCTACATGCTAGTAGTCAGCAGTTAACTTCTTCCAGCTGATGAGAATTTTGGTCTCTGCAAAACAGCTCAAGGATATGGCTCAGGATATTATCTATAGCCTTTGAAGAGGAACTAAAGGCCCTTGATTTGTTTTATGGCTAAACTTATTATTTTGTCTTGCTTGACTGTTTTCCTTTATTTGTATGTTTACTCATTTCTGTGATTAAATTATTTGCTCTTTATAACTTAGAAAAGGCCTAGGAAGTTAAAAATTTTCTACAAACAAGAGGCAGGGGACATAGGAGGTTGTGTCCTTGGGAAGATCTCCACAGGGTCCTGCTCAATTTCACTGACTCTAGTTAGAATTTATTGGATCTTATCATTCCATCCTCCCTGTCCAGGTAAACCTCATTACCTCAGAGATATTGCAGGTTCAACTCTGGACCACCACAGAAAAGTGGGTCACATAATCTTTTTGGTTTTCCAAAAGTTTACACTAAATGTATGAGAACATTATATCTTTAAAAAACCAATGTACATACCGTAATTAAAAATACTGTTAAAAAATGCTCATCATCATCTGAGCCTTCAACAAATTGTAATCATTTTTGCAATAGTAGTATTAAAGATCACTGACTACAATTCACTGTGATGAATATAATGATAATGAAAAAGCTTGAAATTTTGCAAGAATTACAAAAATGTGACACAGAGATACGCAGTGAACAAATGCTGTTGAAAAAATGATGCCCATAGACTTGCTTGATGCAGGGTTGTCACAAATGTTCAGTTTGTAAAAAAGGCAATATCTATGAAGCACAGTAAAGGAAAGCACATCAAAATGAGGTATGCCTGTATGTATTTCATTTTTATATTTTCTGTCCCTTTCTGTTTCTTTTTGTTGTGGAGAATTTTCAGATACACCTTTACTAATGTGTCTTTGGCTGTGTTTGTTCTGCTATTTAAGTTGTTTATTCACCTCTCACTGCTCTCACACCCAGCTCAGTTTGCTCCTTCTGAGGGAGGGATGCATGCAGTACTTTTGTGAGTACTGCATGCATCGAGAACTATGTTATCCATTATCTAGTTTATTTATTGTAGAAGAATCTCTCAGACAATTTAGTCTGCCACACTGCCAGACGGAGAATGCTCATACTCATTCTTGGAGGATGGTTGAACTAGTGGAGAATTCCTTCAGCTCTTTGCAGCTGTCATGTCACTTACTTCCTAGCATTAAGTTTTTGCTAATGAAAATTCTCCTGTTAATGCAATTATTATGCTTTGGTGAATAACCATCTTTTCTTTATGGTAGCTTTTAAAATTTGTATTCTGTTATGCCATTCAAATTGGTAGTCTTAAATTCTAGTTTGGTAATTAGAAGTCCTTTTGATTTGAGGTCTCTTTCCTTTCTTCATTTTGGGAAAAAACAATCAGCCTCTAATATTGCTTCTCTTTCACTTTTTTTTGAGGGGTGGATAAATTCCTTTTCAACCGGTCTTGGAGACTCTCAATTGTTTTCCATGTCTAGAAAGTTTCTCTCCTCCCTTTCTTTCGCCCATTGTTTTTCTTTCTTTTTTTAAATGTATTTTACCCTCTGCCCATGTTCATGGTGAATATCACTCTCTTCCAATTTAATAATTTATTAACTCAAAATATTATCTGACCAATCAAGTTTAATTTCAGTGACTATATTGTCAATTATTAAAAATGTTGATTAGTCAATTTTTATTTCTACCTGCACATGTTTTATGACATATTTTTTTAAAGTATTTGTTTTATTTATTTATTTATTTATTTTGGTATTTTTAGCATTAGTTACCTTCACATATTGTGGAGTTTTACTTAGCACCCTGTCTTCCATGAGATACTGTTTTCCTCTTTGCTCTTCTAGGCTAGTAGTTTTGTGGCTGCCACCACATGGCTCCTGGACCCTCTTCCACAAACGGGGTCTTACTTCAGCAATTCTTTTTTTTTTCTGTGAGGGCTTTTGGAGAGTTTCACAGACAATGCACCCTGTCCAGTGTGGCTTGGCTTAGGATCCAGTTTTGAAGCCATGACCTTCCTTCTTAAGTTGGTAGTTTTATGTAAGCTGTCCCCACATACACTGAAGCATGTGCTTGATGTACAGTGAGGTCCAACAATACCGAAACGTTGGAGTTAGGTACAGAGAAATAGCTTATTTTTTCAAGTTTATTTATTTTTCATTGGTGGATAATTGCTTTACAATACTGTGTAGGTTTCTGCCATACATCAACATGAATCAGCCATAGGTATACACATGTCTCTTCCCTCTTGAACCTCCCTCCACCTCCCGCCCTACCCCACACCTGGAACAGAGAAATGTTTATTGCAGAGCCAAACAAGGAAAATAGGGTTGGGGGGGTTCATGCCCCCTAAACCCCTGAAATCCCCAAAGGGTTTCAGCAAAGCAGTTAAAGGCCAGGTGAGGGAAGGGGGCCTCTTAGGATATGTGAGCATTCATGCACAGTTTTCTGATTATTTTGATCTTGAGCTAACAGGGCAGTTAACATCAATCCTTAGACCCCATTAAGTCCTGGGGGCAATGTGTTCATAATCATCAAATACTGTAGTTAATTTCTTCCATTTGGTGGTGGTCTTTAGCCTATGAAAAACTCAGGAAATATGCATGAGTTACTATTATCTGGGTCCTTCAGAGAGGAGCTAAAACAGAAGATATGGGGGAGGTAGTCTGTCTGGGGAAGGCCCCATAGGATCATGCCAGTTACATTTTCTGGAACAGTTTGTCTGCCTCCTTTAAGGCACCAAGAAGGCCAGTCCTGGCTCATTTCTAAGCAATAACTCTGGTTAAGTTTTCCCTTCTTTCCTTCACCATTTTTATTCCCTGGTGCTTGTTTCTGCTTCTGGACTCAGAGCAAGGAGGCTGCAGTTTGAGAACTATTTGCCACTTGATGTTCCTCTTCCATTTTCTGTTCACAGAAGTATTTTCTTAATTTCTGTGAAGGTATTGGGATTTAGTTATAGTTGATTTAAATATGTATATCCTGGGACATAGATAAACCATTTTTATGGCAATCTTTAATGCTTAATTTTATGATACTAATAAAATTATTTTGAAAGTGATGAAAATTAATTGACTGTACTTGCTGTGTTTAGTAAAAGTTTAAATTGCATGCTACTGTAAAAAATATTTTCAAATGTTCTTTTTCAACGTAATTACCCCTAGAGGTATCTCATTATACATCCTTGGATAACTTTATTTCGGGTGTTATCTAAATACTGCAATATGATGTAGTGAAAGCAAAAATGATTTTATTGCCAGGCAGAAGTAGGTTCTCATCTCAATTTCAATAGCCGAGGGATTGAGGAAGTTTCTAAATTGTATTTTCTTTCTGAAAAGAAAACGTCACTTCAAATATGAAAGAGGAATTAGATCAACATGCAATTTAATTTTTATTCAGCATTAGTTCATAAAAGACAGAAACTACTGTACTTGGCATTCAGATCTTCACTTATTTATTCCTCTTGTGGTCACGGCAGGAGTCACTAGTTAAGCTTTGTAGTTTCCACCTGAGCCAAGATTGACTGCAAAATTTTCAGCAAAGAGCATCTACTAGCTGATAAGAGATGACACTGCAGAAAACTGATATATGATTTTAGCGCTATCCGATCCCTTTCACCTTTATCACTTTTTTTCTAATATACTACTTTTATTTATTGCTGATATGCATCTAGCAAATAAATGTATTCATAAGGCCAGGGAAATGTTAATATCTCATATGATTTAATTTCAGATGTGTCACTTTTCTTAAACAGATTAGGCTACAGAATAAGTCATTTTACAGAATGCATTCTATTTGAGTGACAATAATTATCAACTGGTAGAAAAGATATGGATAAGAAATGGCTCAACAGAATAATAGTTTAGCATAAAAGCACTTGAGAGAGCATATTCTACAAATGGTGAATAGGTGTTGTCAGAAAAAAGTTTTTCATGAGAAAATAATTTTATGATAAAGGTCTGCATTTAATGATGTTGAGAAATTATATATATATATATATATATTTCCCTGATAAGAACTCCCAAGAGGAAGAAATAATTTTTTCCCAAAGCAGTTAGCCATGGAACACTTTTTCTTGGGATTTAAATATATACATGCCCACTATGCTGTGCTTGCCAATCCTTTCCAACTCCTGGGCAGTCAATCTTAATAGTTTTTGTCCGTTCCATACCAGTTGCTAAGCATTTTGTAAATCGCATTATATGGAATATATTTTAGAAAATGCTATTTGAAAGGTTGTGTCACTGATGAGTAAATATTATATAGGATTGGTGACATTCATTATATTTGTCTATTTTAAATAGTTTCATATTTGTTAATTTTTGCAAAATAAGTTTAACTTTGTATGTAGATTGCTATGTGACATATAAAGTGACATTCTAGGCATTTTGTTTGTAAAAATGCATTTATTTGAAACACAAACAATTCATGTTCAGTCAAGAAATTTTGGAAAACAGATAAAAAAGAATTTAAAAATTAAAATTAAAAAATCATTTTGGGATATTTTGCCCCTATTTCTTTCTTTCTTTCTTTCTTTCTTTATTTTTTTAATTTAATTTAATTTTATTTTTTAACTTTACAATATTATATTGGTTTTGCCATATATCAACATGAATCCGCCACAGGTATACATGTGTTCCCCATCCTGAACCCTCCTCCCACCTCCCTCCCCATACCATCCCCCTGGGTCGTCCCAGTGCACCAGCCCCAAGCATCCAGTATCGTGCATCGAACCTGGACTGGTGACTCGTTTCATATATGACATTATACATGTTTCAGTGCCATTCTCCCAAATCATCCCACCCTCTCCCTCTCCCACAGAGTCCAAAAGACTGTTCTATACATCAGTGTCTCTTTTGCTGTCTCGTATACAGGTAACAATAGCCCCTATTCCTTTTTGATTTTTGCTGTTGTTCGGTTGGTAAGTATGTCTGACTCTTTGGGACTCCATGGTCACTGTAGTTTGCCAGGCTCCTTCTGTCTATGGGATTTCTCAGACAAGAATACTGGAGTGGGTTGCTATTTCTTTCTCCATGGGATCTTTCCAACCCAAGGATTGAACCCTTGTTTCCTACACTGACAGGCAAATTCTTTACCACTGAGTCACCAGGGAAGCCCAGTACAACTATTAATAAAAACACTGAACATTGTATATTAAACAAACATAAGAAAACTTTGAAACATAGAAGGAAGAAGGCAGACTACCCAGGAATTTTGAGACCCAAGAAACAATATAGTGGTGAATTTCTTGGGTTTTTTCTTTCCTTTTATATCCCAGACTTAGAGCTGAAGAATACTGGAGTGGGTTGCCATTTCCTTCTCCAGGGGATCTTCCCGACCCAGGGATCGAACCCAGGTCTCCCACATTGCAGGCAGACACTTTAACCTCTTGCCACCAGGGAAGCCCACTTTATATCCCAGACTTGGAGCTGAAGAAGCAAGCCATCTGAAACTTCAAGGGCAGAGATCTAACTGAAGATCTAAAAAAACAAAACTTTTTAAAATCACTCAAAACACTGCAATCTCACAACTTTTCCGCTGAAGAGTACCCTTCTTTCAAAAGCCATCAGTGAATTCTATATTGCAAAATTTGACACGTAGTGCATTGGTTTCCCACTCATGTAACAAATTACCACAAAGTTAGTGGCTTATAGCAATGTAAATTTATTATTTTATAGTCTTAGAGGCCATAAGTATGAAATGAATCTGCAGGACCATATTCCCTTTCTCTAGGGGAGAATCCATTTCCTGGTGTCTTCCAGCTTCTGCAGGTCTTTAGTAATCCTTGGCTCATCTCTCTTTATCACCTCTCCCTCTTCACATCTCCTCTCTGACTCTGATGCTTCTGCTTCCCTTTTATAAGGACCCTTGTGATTGCATTGGGTTTGCCCAGATAATAATCCAATAAAATTTCCCATCTCAGGATCCTTAATCACAGTTATAAAATTCCTTTTGCCCTTTGTGAAGATATCATACTTAACAGTTTCTGAGAATTAATACCTGAATATTTTGGGGGGCCATCATTTTGCCTATCAAATATTACTTTCCTTGAATTCCATGACTCTATACTGCCTTAATTTATATTTCTTAAATAACTGGTCATTTCTTCTCAATTTTCTTTCCAGGATTTTATTCCCTATTCTTTCCTTATTGGATCTTTTCAGGTTCTCTTCTTCTTTTCAGGTTCTGATCTATCTTCTCCTGGACAATTTAGATCATCTTCTGTGTGAATCCTAACTATGTCTACATTTCTGACTCTGACATTGAAATTTCATACAAATGACATATCTCAAATATAGCCTATCTCAAACTGGAATCATTTTTGTACCATCAAGTTTTGTTGTTGTTGTTTAGTCACTAAGTCACCTCTGACTGATTTGCAACCCCATGAACCACCAGGCTCCTCTGTCCTTGGAATTTTCCAGGCAAGAATACTGGAGTGGGTTTCCATTTCCTTCTCTAGGGGATCTTCCTGACCCTGGTACTGACTCTGCGTCTCCTGCATTGGTAGGTGGATTCTTTGCCTCTGAGCCACCAGGGAAGACCCTATCCAAGTTTGTTTCCTTCTAATTTGTTCTCCGCATTATAGCCTATGACATTCCTGTTTAAAACCCTCCAGTGACTTCTCAATGATGTAGGATAGAGATGAAACCACGTGCTCAAACTTGGTGTAAAAACTGTATATTTAGTTCACTGGCTTTCTCTCCAGCCTCATCTCTCACTGTATTATTTCATTACAGGCGCTAATGTCTCTTTCTGTCTTTCTGCCACCATCTATCTTTCCACCTGAGGCTTCTATATGCAGTTTATGCTATGTCTTCTGTCTGAAAGATATTTTTCTCACCTGACACCTAACTGTTATTTTCTTCTCAATTTTCCAACTCTTCCGGGAAGCATTTTCGGCCCTGACTTCAGGTCACATGTATTTTCTTAAAGGCTCCTGTAACACGAGTACGCCTTGTACATTGTTCCCCTCATGCCCTTTCATAACTGCCCATCAGCAGCAGTAGACTGTAAACACTGTGAGGGCAGACTTATAGAGTTTGTAATAATTATGTATTAATTATCTGATGAAAGAAAAAACAAATTATAATATTTTGAAGTACTAATTGTGTATGAAGGATTATAAATCTTATATACTATGAAAAATAGTGGAAAGGCTCATGTTTTCTTAAAAAGAGAGGCAGAGAGGAAAACAACCAGGACGATCTTTAATATTACTTGAGATAAAGTATTAATGCAAATGTATCATTGGTCGGTTGATATTTTTGACATTTTTAACCTTGAGAAATTTAATCGTTTATGGTCTTTATCAAGGAACTTTAATACAACAAAGTATAAATAAAATTCCATGTTGTTTTTAGAGCTGACGAACCTCATTTTGAATTGCCAACTATGTAATTATGACTACCTGTAAAATGGGGATGAAATGCTTGCTGAATTTAATTGTAGAGGGCTGAAAATAAGAAACTAGTTTATCTGGGGAGAAGGCAATGGCACCCCACTCCAGTACTCTTGCCTGGAAAATCCCATGGACGGAGGAGCCTGGTAGGCTGCAGTCCATGGGGTCGCTAAGAGTCGGACACGACTGAGCAACTTCACTTTCACTTTCCATTTTCACACATTGGAGAAGGAAATGGCAACCCACTCTAGTATTCTTGCCTGGAGAATCCCAGGGACGGGGGAACCTGGTGGGCTGCTGTCTATGGGGTTGCACAGAGTCGGACACTACTGAAGTGACTTAGCAGCAGCAACATAAAGACAAAAAGCCAAAAGGTTGTTAAAGTTGTATGCTTAGTTGCTCAGTCGTGTCCTACTCTTTGTGACAAGAATACTGGAGTGGGTAGCCATTTCCTTCTCAAGGGCTCTTCCCGCCCCAGGGGATCCAATCCAGGTCTCCCACACTGCAAGCAGATTCTTTATGGTCTGAGCCACCAGGGAAGTCCAAGAATACTGGAGTGGGTAGCCTATCCTTTCTCCAGGGGATCTTCCCAACCCAGGATGCCTGGTCATAATTGTGATTGACTCTGACATAAGTCGGGAAATATTTGTCCTTAGTAATAACCATGAGTTATTTTGTAGTAAGGGCCCTGATAAGCATCTTGAGTTTCTGCCAGATATTCTGGATGCCTTTGTTAGGACAATAGTACTCAAAAGGTTTGATTCCATCCAGGCACAAAAGCCTTGTATGAGTCACACTTCCTCAGGGGCCTCCTGGTTCCATTTTAGAGAACTCTCTTGGCAATACTCCATTTTGATTTTCCTTTCATAAGACAAGATTCCATTGATTCTTATAATGATTAGAAAAAAAGTTAAGGTTCAGTATTTGCATCTTCTTTTCAGTTGTATCCTTTTCTGTAAGTCTTAGAGTGAAGGGAAGTCGCTCAGTCATGTCTGATTCTGGACCCCATGGACTGTAGCCTACCAGGCTCCTCAGTCCATGGAATTTTCCAGGCAAGAGTGGGTGGCCATTTCCTTCTCCAGGGGATCATCCCAACCCAGGGATTGAACCCGGGTCTCCCACATCGCAGGCAGACACTTAACCTTTTGAGCCACCAGGGAAGCCCAAACACATCTTAAACTGAACTTTTAAGTTTCATGAGCTTGACAGAGTTCTAAATTGTATGAAAATAGTCTGTATGTTAAAACTGCTAAGCCCTGAACATCGGTGTTCTTTGGTGCCCTATTTCCTTTGATTTGAAGTTCAGAATGAGAGATATTAAGTTCCAAATGTAAAACAAAAAGCTGCAAAAATATGCTCCAATATAAAAGCTGTTCAAAAAGAGTAATCATTCTTGAAACTCTGTAACTGTTTTGCAGATGATTTATTCACTTCCTTTCTCTAATCAGAGAATTTTCTACGCAGTCACAGAGTGAGATCGTTTCCTGAGGCAAGAAAGAAATACAGAGGTCCTGACAAATAAGATGTTGCCTTGGGGAAGGGAACTACAGTAAACACTCAGAAGTTCTTGCCTTAACAAGAAAACCTTTAAAAGTAAATGTAAAATGGCAAAAAGTAGTGTGGGTTACTGGATTTTAACCACCTGACTTAACATTTAATCTTTTATTATCTGGTCATTTAAAAAAATGTTTCATATATGTTAAAATATGTGGACAAAGAATATTGCCTGCCATATCAGCAAACAAAGAATATTGCTGCCTTCAAGTCATCAGCCACTGCAGCCACCCCTCATGGTGAATGGTGAGTGGACTCAGGATGCGAAATAGCAGGATACTGGGCCTAGATAGTAAAGGTGCATGTCAACAAGTCCAGTCTCTTGCATCTTCCCATATATAGAAAAGTGCTAAATTTATTAACTTAAGAAGTCTATGTTTTTTAATTAACAGTAATCATAAAAAAAAGTCATCTTTTGATGTTCCAACTGTCTGGTTTTTGTTGCAAAACTCCTAGTATCCAGGCACCTCCCCTACTTCTGTGAAGCAGTTCTTTAGAGCTATCTGAGAGGCTGTCTTCCCAGCCCAAGTCCTCAGAAAATCCACCGAATGAAACATAATTCTCAGTTTTTAGGTTGCACATTTTTTTTCCAGTTGACAAGTAATTATTCCTAATAATACTACTCCATTGTAGACAAAGATTATTCAGTCTTAAAATTTTATTCATAAATACACAAGCAAGAGTTAACTGAGTATTGAGAAAGTCACTGTAAGTAAATGTAGGAAAGAGCTATATTTAGAAAGGAATCATGGATACTAAGGGGCCTTTAAATTGAAAGAAATAATAAAGGCTATATAGAGGAAAAGACATTTTATTTTTAATCAAATCTTCATTACCAATGTTGGGCAAATAATTTCCATTTTTAAAAGTCAGTTTACATATCTGTAAAAGAGGTTTCTTCCTGGGAAGGCAGGAAGGATGCCTGTTTCAACTGGTGCAATAATCCCTTGTTGTCCACGGGGGTCGTTTCTAGGACCCTCACAACCCTCTCAAGTATTCTTGCCTGGAGAATCACCATGGACAGATGAACCTGGTAGGCTGTAGTCCATGGGGTCGCAAAGAGTCAAACACAACTGAGCGACTAAGCACAGCACACAGATGCCAACATCTGAGGATGCTCAAGTTCCTTATATAAAATGGTATAGTATTTTCATATAACCTACACACATCCTCCTGTATACTTTAAATCATCTCTAGATTACTTATAATTCCTGATACATTGTAAATGCTATGTAAATAGTTGTAAATACAATGCAAATACTATGTAAATAATTGCTGCTGCTGCTAAGTCGCTTCAGTCGTGTCAGACTCTGTGTGGTCGCATAGATGGCAGCCCACCAGGCTCCACTGTCCCTGGGATTCTCCAGGCAAGAACACTGGAGGGGGTTGTCATTTCCTTCTCCAATGCATGAAAGTGAAAAGTGAAAGTGAAGTCGCTCAGCCCTATCTGACTCTTCGCGACATGCAGCAAATCCAAGTTTTTCTTTTTGGAATGTCCTGAAAAATTTTTTTGAATATTTTCCATCGACAGTTCGTTGACTCCATGGATGTGAAAACTGTGGATACAGAAGACTGACTGTATTCCATTTCCTTGTTCTATTCCGAGTCAAAATATCAAGGGGACAAGGAGTGGGAGTGGAGCTTCTCTGTGAGAGGCAGTAAACATTTGCTAGATTCCAGTGGTAATAATCAAAGACATCAGTTCTAACATGTGTTTTTAACAGTTGTGAGAAAGCAGCAAAGTTAGTGTTAGCCCATATTAGCAAATGTGTATAGACTCAAGTCTGTCTTCAGCCCATCTTCAAAATCTGAACTAACTGGACCTGTGAGTACTGTGCATGTGAACAGGTGTTGGGAGGGGAAAAAAGTTACTAGTCTGGAGGGATAGCAAATAGAAAATAAATGCTTAGAGATATCTGAGATGTTTAAAAAAATAAAACTTAGATCAGGTTCCATTTGATGATATTTTAGTTAAATATCAAAGCTTTTTCATAGTTTGAAATTTCTCAGGACAAATCTCTTTAAAATGTCGTGGATGACAGGTTTGTAAAACTGTGTGAACCCATCATCCTTTTGAAATGCTAAACACTGATGATTCTAAAGAAAGTAAATGCAATTTTCTTGAATTTAATAGAAAATTTTGGTGTTTTGTTTTTGTTTGTTTTGTTTTAAGCTCAATACATTATCACATAGAGATTGAAAATTCTTAAAGGGAAAGGAAATATAGAATTATGCCAACTTATCTCAAAAGAGGATTAACTGGTATATGAAGAAAGATGTAAAAAATGGATGAATGAAGAATTAGATGTTTAAATGTGATCAGAAATATTGTGAAAAAGAACTGAGTATTGAACCAAGAGTGAATAGCTGTAGGTATTGTTTCTCAGACTGTGAATCCCTATCCTAAAACATGAATGTTTGTGTGATCACTTATTTCACAGCTTTGAAACCAACACATTCTTTAACCTAACATCATAGAAAAAGAATAAGAATTTCCTAATTTTATCATAATCAGGCCACTCTAATTCCAAATTTCTCTGGGGTTTTCTTCTTTTCTAATTGTGCTTGATGGTACCTTTAATTTTGGACTGAAACACACTGAAAATTTTCACATCTTTTTTCTCTTACTGTTGTCTTCAAGAATAGTCTTAGAGCTGTTTTTAAACTATGTAAATCGAAGACCTTGAACAATATCTGTCTCACACCTTCTCTTTGATCCTGTTTCCTATGCCCTCAGATGTGTCTGTCCATTTCAGAAAGAAAATGGGGTTTCAACTTTGTTTTCCAGTTTTCCAATATGACTTTCAAAGACATTAAGATAATCCTTTCCATTTCGCTGTTATTATTATCCTGTTTTTTCCTCCATTCTCAGTTATTATTATAAATATTCTGAATCATTAAAGTGTTTGTGTGTAATCTTACTTTGGGATTTAGCCTTACTTGTGAAAATGGTGAAAATCCTAAACTTTTTAGGAAATAAGGAATGAAGATTCCAGCCTTGAAGGGCATTGAGGTTTTCAGCATCATAACAGTTTCTAACTTCTTAATATACAGTAGTTAATTAAATCATCAGCTAGACATATCCTGTTTATTGCTCTTTTAGATTAAAATAAATTAAAGCAGAAAAGAAACACAATTTAATTGGCCTGAGATAAGTTGTTATAATGTTAGTACAACAGTTCTCTTGGAATTTAGTAATCATAATTATGCAAATCTTAATTAGGTAATTACTGTTGTGCAGTTTTTCTCAACTTAAGGGGGAAAATTCATTGGAACAATCAACCATATCATGCTGTGTCAGAAACTTTAAATCAGAAAAAATTTTAGAGTAAGTTGTAGAGTGCTTTATTATTTATAGAGTATAATGTAATTCCCTAATCAACTAACAGGAAAAGTCTGAAAATACTCCTTGCTTCGATATTTGTTCTGTTTTGTAGTTGCCAAAAGTGTTGTTCTGATTTGTCACTATAAGACCAATGGAAGGAAGACAAGTCATCATGCATGAGTGATTTTTCATTAAAGTAGACACCTGATAAAGAGGCGCATGAAGTCTTTGTTCTTTCACGAATAAATTGTGAATATAATTTGAATAAGTTTCTGTGTTAGCCCATCAGAAATTGAGTTCAGTCATTTTGTTTCTACTTTTGATATACACAAATCAAAGAAGGAGAAGGAACTGAGTGTTTATACGGTATCATTATATGCATTCCTGGAAATTTAGATATTTTGCAAAATAGAAGAATGTACAATTTTGGAAAAAGTAGAGTTAGTTAAAATAAAAATTTCTAAACAAAGTAGTAGCAAAAGCAGTGAGAGGTATTTCAGGAGATAACTTGAATAAGCCAGAAAGGCAGTTCAGCATGGAGAGAGACTTCAGTAGAGAGGGTAAAATGGCTTGTGACATTAAGACAGTAGATAGCAGCGGATGTCTGAGCCAGTAGAGCATTCATTGAGATGGTCAAAGAGGAAGAAAAACCTGCTTAGAGATTGGGTCTGACAAAGCTATAATAATGCCTTTTAGGAGATCTGTGTTTAGACATCACTGAATTTTTTTTTTCATATAGAATTAATGAATTTGCTTTATAGCCTCTTGGCTTCTTCATCAATGAGTTAAACATATTTTCTCGCTTATTCTAATTCATGTTTCTAAATTTTGAAAATCATACTTTGATTTTTTTGGAGATTGTACTAAAGATTTCCAAGTAAATACACATTGCAGAGCCCTTAAACTGCCTGGTGGCTCAGACGGTAAAGAATGTGCCTGCAATGCAGAGACCTGGGTTTGATCCCTGCCTTGGGAAGATCCTCTGGAGAAGGAAATGGAGACCCACTCCAGTATACATGCCTGGAGAATTCCATGGACAGAGGAGCCTGGTGGGCTACAGTCCATGCAGTTGTAAAGAGTCAGATATAACTGAGTTACTAACACTCAGCCCGAAAATAAACATATTTTCTTGGCTCCTGAAGCAGATCCCAAGGAGCAATGGGATTTTACTTTCATTGACTCTTTGTTTCTCCTTGCACCCCTGATTCTGTGCCTTTGTATTGTTTGCCTTTTTATTGTTCTGTTTCTGTTTTCTTACAACCTGGAAGTTATTCTTAATTTGCCATTTATGTATGTGAATTTGGTTTTGTGGGTCTATTTGTTGGTTTTTTATAGACAGAAACCTATCCTGTTGGGTGAGAGATGACAGAAAATTCTGTTTGTTTTATTCAGAATACATCAGCTTTCCACTGAAAAGATAAAGAGCATTCTGAGATCCACATTTGTGAACACTTTTGTTTGCCATGTTTATTTTAAGCGATGACTAAGGGTGTAGAATTAAAGCCACAAGACGTGTGTCTATGTGTCTGTAATTGCAAAAAGTTTTTATCCTTTATTTTGTGTTAGAAATATTCTCTTGTTGAAAAATAAATAGATTTAAAGATTTAATAAATTAAGAAGTTCTATAGTGATTGGTTTGTAGAAGCTAATAGTTCAGTTCAGTTCAGTCACTCAGTCATGTCCAACTCGTTGTGACCCCATGAATTGCAGCACGCCAGGCCTCCCTGTCCATCACCAACTCCCAGAGTTCACCCAGACTCATGTGCATCGAGTAGGTGATGCCATCCAGCTATCTCATCCTCTGTTGTCCCCTTCTCCTCTTGCCCCCAATCCCTCCCAGCATCAGCGTCTTTCCCAATGAGTCAACTCTTCGCATGAAGTGGCCAAAGTACTGGAGTTTCAGCTTTAGCATCATTCCTTCCAAAGAACACCCAGGACTGATCTCCTTTAGAATGGACTGGTTGGATCTCCTTGCAGTCCAAGGGACTCTCAAGAGTCTTCTCCAACACCACAGTTCAAAAGCATCAATTCTTCGGTGCTCAGCTTTCTTTACAGTCCAACTCTCACATCCATACATGACCACTGGAAAAACCATAGCCTTGACTAGATGGACCTTTGTTGGCAAAGTAATGGCTCTGCTTTTTAATATGCTGTCTAGGTTGGTCATAACTTTCCTTCCAAGGAGTAAGCATCTTTTAATTTCATGGCTGCAGTCACCATCTGCAGTGAGTTTGGAGCCCAAGAAAATAGTCTGTCACTGTTCCCACTGTTTCCCCATCTATTTGCCATGAAGTGATGGAACTGGATGCCATGATCTTAGTTTTCTGAATGTTGAGTTTTAAGCCAACTTTTTCACTCTCCTCTTTCACTTTCATCAAGAGGCTCTTTAGTTCTTCCTCTCTTTCTGCCATGAGGTTAGTGTCATCTGCGTATCTAAGGTTATTGATATTTCTCCCGGTAGTCTTGAAATTAAAAGACATTTGCTTCTTAGAAGGGAAGCTATCACAAAACTATATAGCATATTAAAGAGCAAAGACATCACTTTGCTGACAAAGTCCATATAGTCAAAGCTATGGTTTTTCCAGTAGTCATGCATATGGATGTGAGAGTTGGACTATAGAGAAGTCTGAATGAACAACTGATGCTTTCAAATTGGGGTACTGGAGAAGACTCTTGAAAATCCCCTGGACTGCAAGGAGATCAAATCAATCAATCCTAAAGGAAGTCAACTCTGAATATTCATTGGAAGGACTGATGCTGAAGCTGAAGATCCAATATTTGGTCACCTGATATGAAGAGCCAACCTATTGGAAAAGACTCTGGTGCTGGGAAAGATTGAGGGCAGGAGAAGAAGAGAATGACAGAGGATGGAATGGTTGGATGGCATCACCGATTCAATGGACATGAGTTTGAACAAACTCTGGGAAGTAGTAAAGGACAGGGAAGCCTGGTGTGCTACAATCCATGGGGTTGAAAAGAATCAGATGTGACTTAGTGACTGAACAGCAACACACATCAACGAAATAGCAGAAAACAAAAGTAAAAAAAAAAAATCCCATTTGAAATTGTATCAAAAAAAGATAAAAGAGTTAGGGAAAAAGCCTTACAAATGAGGTGAAAGACCTTTATGCTAAGAACCATAAAATACTGATAAAGGAAACTGAAGATGATTCCAAAAAATGGAAAGATATCCCTTGCTCTTGGATTGGGAGAATTAATATTTTTAAAATGGCCATACCACTTGAAATCTATAGAGTTAATGTGATCCCTATCAAATTACCCATGGCATTTTCATAGAACTTAAATCATTCTAAAATTATACGAAACCCTGTAAGACCCAGAATTGCCCAAACAATTCTGAGGAAAAAGAGCAATGCTGAAAGCCTAGCCCTCTACATGTAGGTCAACTAAACAAAACAGAAATTCTGGAAATGAACCCGCACACCTACAGTCAATTAATCTTTGACAAAGGGGATAAGAATCTACAGTCAAGGAAAGACAGATTCAGCAAGTGGTATTGTGAAAGCTGAAAAGCCACATCTAAGTCAATAGGTTAGAGCACTGCCTCACTTCATACCCCAAAATAAACTAAAAATGGCTTAAATACTTAAATATGAGATGACACCATAAAACTTCTAGATGAGAACATAGGCAAAACAGTCTCTGATATAAATTGTAGCAACGCTTTCTTAGGTGAGTCTCCCAAGACAAGGAAAAATAAAAGCAAGATTGAACAGTTAAGACCTAATCAAACTTAAAACCTTTTGTATAGCAAAGGAAACCATAAACAAACTGAAAAGACAACCTATGTACTGGGAGAAAATATTTGCAAACAATGTGACTGACAAGGGCTTAATGTCTGCTAAATACAAACAGCTCATACAATTTAACAACAAATAACCTATCCACAAAATGGCCAGAAGATGTAAATAGACATTTCTTCAAAGAAGACATAGAGATGGCAAATAGGCACATGAAAAGATGATCAACACTGTAATTACTAGAGAAATGCAAATCAAAAATGCAATGGGATACCACATCACATCAGTCAGAAGGCCATCATCAAAGAAATTACAATAAATGCTGGAGATGGTGTAGAAAAAAGGGAACACTCCTACAGTGTTGGAAGGCATGCCATTATGGAAAACATTATGGAGTTTCCTTAAAAAAGTTAAAGTATAGTCATTATATGATCTGTCAATCTCACTTCTGGCCCCGTATCTGGAGAAAACGTTAATTAAAAAAAATACAATTTTCTTTAAAAAGTCAATTTAAAAAACCACATAATTTTCATAGCAGCATTATTATTATTTTTTTAAATTTATTTATTATTTATTTTTTTTTAATTTTATTTTATTTTTAAACTTTACATAACTGTATTAGTTTTGCCAAATATCAAAATGAATCCGCCACAGGTATACATGTGTTCCCCATCCCGAACCCCCCTCCCTCCTCCCTCCCCATTCCATCCCTCTGGGTCGTCCCAGTGCACCAGCCCCAAGCATCCAGTATCGTGCATCGAACCTGGACTGGCAACTCGTTTCATACATGATATTTTACATGTTTCAATGCCATTCTCCCAAATCTTCCCACCCTCTCCCTCTCTCACAGAGTCCATAAGACTGTTCTATACATCAGTGTCTCTTTTGCTGTCTCGTACACAAGGTTATTGTTACCATCTTTCTAAATTCCATATATATGCGTTAGTATACTGTATTGGTGTTTTTCTTTCTGGCTTACTTCACTCAGTATAATAGGCTCCAGTTTCATCCACCTCATTAGAACTGATAGCAGCATTATTTACAAAAACCATGGCATGGAAAGAGCCTAAATGTCCATCAACAGATAAATGGATAAAGAAGATGTGGTATAGATATAAGATATACTATATCCTATATGCTATATCTTATATATATACTATAAGATATATATTAGAATACTACTCAGCCTTAAAAGAAGAATGAAATAATACCATTTACAGCAACATAGAGATTATTATATTAAATGAAGTCAGACAAAGACAAATATCATATTCATTTGTGAAATCTAAAATATGATACAAATGGGCTTCTAAAACAAAAACAAACTCATAGGCATAGAAAATGAATTTACATGTATCAAAGGGAAAAACGAGATGGGAAGGGATAAATAAGAAATTTGGAATTATATATGTTTATATATATATACAATAAACAACAAGTTATCACTGTATAATATAGGGAACCCAATTCAATATTCTGTGATAAAGCATATGGGCTTCCCTGGTGACTCAGTGGTGAAGAATCTGCCTGCCAATGCAAGAGACATAAGTTCAATCCCTGATCCAGGAGGATCCCACATGCCATGGAGCAACTAAACCCATATGTTGCAATTACTGAAGTCCGTGCTCCCTAGAGATAGTGCTCTCAACAGGAGAAGCCACCGTTATGAGAAGCCCATGCACCACAACTAAAGAGTAGTCCCCACTTGCTATAATTAGAGAAAAGCCTGCACAGCATCCACTGGAGCCCTAGCATAGCCAAAGATAAATAAATAAAATGATTTTTAAAAAAGCGTCATACAAAAGAATATGAGAAAAATATATATTTATGTATGTATAACTGATCTCTTTGCTGTAAACCAGAAACTAACACAACATTGTAAATCTACTATATTTCATTAAAAAATTAAAAAGAAATGTAGAAAAATGCCCTACATTAAATACTAATTATTTTTATGTCAATAGTACTTATCTTCTAGATACAACAGCTGAAACATAATTTTTCAGGATTTTTAATTTTAAAATATCAGATTTATATTGTTAGTAGTTGATAGCCTTTGGACTTGAATAAGCAACTTCTAAGTAGTATTCTAAAATACTGAAACATTCATCATCATGCATGGTTTTAGTGTATCAGTTCAGTTCAGTCACTCAGTCGTGTCCAACTCTTTGCAACCCTATGAACTGCAGCACGCCAGGCCTCCCTGTCCATCACCAACTCCTAGAGTTCACTCAGACTCACGTCCATCGAGTCGGTGATGCCATCCAGCCATCTCATCCTCTGTTGTCCCCTTCTCCTCCTGCCCCCAATCCCTCCCAGCATCAGAGTCTTTTCCAATGAGGCAACTCTTCGCATGAGGTGGCCAAAGTACTGGAGTTTCAGCTTTAGCATCATTTAGTGTATATACATTTTAAAATATACATATAATTATATATGTATATATATTTAATATATGTTTTATATATAAACAGTATAATTCTGTGCTTCTTAATTTTTTTATATGTCACAGAGTTGCTGTATGTTTATGTAAGAATACTGCGATATGCCATTCAGATCTTCCTTTAGGAATAAAATGCTCATCTAGGAACAGAGAGTGCTACCAATAAAAGGCTTACATGCAATTGCCCCTCCCCCTTCCCACTGGTAATTACTAGACTCAAGGATATATTGTACAACATGAGTGTATCTGTCACTCAATCATGACCGATAATGCTACCCCACAGACTGTAGCTACATCCACGCTTCTCTGTCCATGGAATTCTCCAGGAAAGAATACAGGAGTGGGTTGCCATGCCCTTCTCCAGGGGATCTCTCCAACCCAGGGCTTGAACTTGCATCTCCTGCATTTCAGGCAGATTCTTTAGTGTCTGAACCACCAGGGAAGCCCCAACAATATGGGGAATATAGCCAATATTTTGTAGTAACTATAAATGGAAAGCAACCTTTAAAATTGTGTGTGTGTGTGTGTGTATAAACTTAGCCCACTTGGAGAAGTGCCTCAGTTAAAGACACCTGACTTGTCCTTGGTCATACCTTCCAGAGGCAGCTTATATTCAATGACTAATCAAACATGAGTGTCAATCTGGGATGTCTCTCAATGACTATCCCAGTCTTGAGATGCGTGATCACCTGCAGCCCTCAGTATACCTGCATCCCGGCACTACTTCTCCTGCTGCTCAGTACTGCTTCTTTCCCTCTACTTCCACAGGACTTGATTCTAACAGCACTCCTTGATAATTGTTCTTCATGCTCATCTCTGAATCAGAATCTGTTTCCTGGGGAATCCAGACTAGGGTACCTTGGATCTATTGATATACCTACCTACTTATTATCTTTAACTTCATTATCTATTAATCTATATATGCAACTATCCACTCTAAGAAAGTGTAAAAAGGATGTGTGCCTTTATAACTTTTGACATGCTGAGTGTTTGTATGTGACAACACTCAATTACCTGTTGTCTGGTTCTCCTAAATAAAAACCAGTTACTTCATTAAATGTTGTAATGTACATGAGTTGATTACAGCCCTATGAGCAACAGTGCCAAAATTTTTTGACTGTGTATGTTGAATTATGAGATGTGTTTTTGTTTATCAAGAGAAACTAGGAGCTAATTTGTCTTATAGAAACATGTGTTGATGTAGAACAGTTTGTACCCAGTAGATCTTGAGAACGTAAAAGAAACTTTTACTGAGGAAATTGCAATCAGTAATGTAAAGACAATACTTGGCAGAAACTTCTGAAAACAAGAGTGGGGATAGACTTCTTTGGCACCTTAGCAACAGTTTATGAAGGAGGACCAATGTTAATTACAGCTGAACAGAACTTTCTTATTTCCCAGTCTCTGTCAAAGGAGGGCCATCGAGCAGTATTTATTTTTCAAAAGACAGAAAATAGATCCAGTTGGCTGAGGCTCCAACTCTGATTTATTTCTTCAGTTCAGTCACTCAATTGTGTCTGACTCTTTGAGACTCTGTGAACTGCAGCACTCCAGGCCTCCCTGTCCATGCCAACTCCCGGAGTTCACCCAAACTCATGTGCATCGAGTCGGTGACACCATCCAACCATCTCATCTTCTGTTGTCCCCTTCTCCTCCTGCCCTCAATCTTTCCCAGCATCAGGGTCTTTTCAAATGAGTCAGCTCTTTGCATTTATTTCTTACTGTTTTGCAAATATCACACAAATACAGATCTTATGACTTTCACCATTTTTATTGGAATCAATAATGATAGTTTTATAATTTATTTTAACTCAAGTTTCTTCATGGCCTGCTCTCTGTTTATCACCTTGCTATATCTCTTGCACTCTCCTTTCTGCCACGCCCTGCCACACGTACCCCAAACCACCTGCATCACTTCTGATAGTGAAATCCTCTGTGCTTTCACTCCAGTATGGTCGAGTGGTGAAGAGGGTAGACCCCTGCATTCACTCTTCCACTTCTAGTAAGTTACTTTCCCAGCTGTGCCTCAGTTTCCTCAACTGAGAATCATGTTAGAACCTCACTTGAATGTGGAAAAATTAAGTGCCGAGTGCTTGGTTCAGAGTAGCTTACATACTATTTGGTGCTACGTTATTTGATAGAAATTACATATTCTTGTTTAGGGTCTGTTCTGTTCCATTTTGCTCTTCAAACCTATTACTGTGATTGGGGGTATATTAACTGTGTGTGCTTAAACATTTCAAGTTCTACTTTATGAATATGTATGACAAAAGGAATGCATCTTGACAGAGTACTTGTACATGTAGATTAGTACATAACTGTTGAGAAATTAATGAGAATTTTATTAAAAATGTTCCTGTTGCCTAGAGACAACATAGAGGCTTGAACATATCTCTACAGATTTTGCATTGAAGGACTGAGGTTTATGTGTGGACTTGTTTCTCCCTATAAAAAAAAAACAATTAAATGTGTGGAAGGTCCCAGGACAAGTCTCTTTCTTTTTACCTTGACTGGTCTACTACAGGGAGATTTTGGAATTATCTGGCAGTCAGGTCTGAGTATGATTCCTGAAGAGGGACTGACCTGTGTGAGGAGACTGAAATGCTGGTTCACATTCAGTTCCTCACTCTGCTGTTGTTAACACTAATGGAATCACTGTATGTTCAGCCCAGGTGTTATGTCCATATCTCACACACTGCAGAAAGGCTACAGGAAGCCTTTAAAAAGCAGATATTTGTTTTTCCAGGGTTAGTGGCACCCTTCTTTGTCTAAGTAATGGATCTTACACTGTGTATTTTAAACTTATTGAGCATTACTTAAATCCTATAATACATACCAACAATGTGATTAAAGCTAATTTCTGTTAGATCGTTTGTCAGATTAATTGGTTAGCCTCCCCAGGGGCAGATTTCCTCTTCTAAGCACTAAAAATAGCATCCTTACAGAATCTTCAAAAATGCAGTATGTAAACCAGTTGCCACATCCAAAAATGGAATTATTTATTCAAATATTTCATTTGCAACTGAATGTTTGACAGTTGTGACAAATAGCAACATAAAAATATGAAGAAATGTTTTGGAAGTAATTTTTCCTCCTTTGGCCTTTAATTTGCTGTCATACATTGACTTCAAAGCCCTCAGTGTAATATACAGAATCCCCAAACATTCCTTTCATTTGTTTGTTTTCCGATTCCATGTTAGCTTTTCCTGACTTCTTACAGACACTGTATTTGATTTACATTTCTTCACATCAAATTTTTATTTTCCTAATTCCTGTGGGAAAAAGTGAACATGCAACATAGCATGCATAAGTTAACTAAAAGACCACTCAAATGTAAAAATATATACTTATATAAACATATAAATCCAAAGACTCCTCTTGTTTTTTTCTGCTCACTTAGCAAACCAGTCCCCATATTGATTATTTTCCTTTCATTCTCTCTTTACTGTCTTGGTCTGGGTCACATCTTTCCCTGCCCACAGTATTGCAATAGCTTCTTCTTTTTTTTTTTTTTTGCAATAGCTTCTTAATAGGTTTCTCTGTCTCTAGTTCATTCTCCTTCTCGGCTCATCTATTTAGTATGGTCAGTATAATTCTCCACTCTCATCTTTGTCATTTTTTCCCCTTAAAAACTGACAATGCCTAATATTTATTTGTCAAAGTGAAACTTATCAGCCTTTCTAATTAAATTCAAATACTGAGCTCTGGCCAGCAGAGTGTGGACAGAGGTGATGTTCCCACCTCCATGCCTGGACCACAAGACTTCTTACACCACTGACTTCATTCTTTCTCTCTTCCATCATCTCTTGACAGTGTCAGGAAAACAGCAGATAACTTTGAAATAATAGAGAATGAAGGAACTGATAGATTAAAAAGAGTAGGGTCTTTGAATAATTTCATGGTGCAAAGCTCCTTGTCCCTAAATCCCACTCCTGTAAGCAAGAAAGATAATTCCATTTTTTTTGGGGGGGGGGGGGTGGGTATTTGTTGCAGCAGTTAGCCAGTTATCCTAATGTGTTTCAGTTTTGCAGTAACAGTATTATTGGTACAAGCCAAGATGAATTAATTTGCTGGGGGATTATTATTTGGATTTGGGACCTTTTGTGCAGTCTTTTCATTAGTTTCTTGGATATGGCTTTTGAATGTAATTGTCTTTTTGTTTGACAAAAAGAATTATCTTGATATGGTACTTGCATATATTTTGCCCTAGGTACAAAGAGGAAGCAAAGAAAAGGTTATTTCTTCAATATACTTCTAAAAAGCTTATGGGTTATATTATAGTCTTACCTTGAGCCCATTTTCTACTAAATTTTTACACTCAGCATAGAACCTCAACAACATTATCACTCCTGTCAGAATCCCAAGTGATTAGAGTCATTTTCTGGCCTTATCTGAGACACCCAGAATTATTCTGTTGCCTGATTGTTCCTAGGGTTTGATGCTAATGGAAGCACTTTTGTTCATTTTTCCTTATTGCTTCTAAAAGAAAATTCTTTTACTGAATTCCCACTGTTGCACAAAATCAATGTGAGCTTTATTTTGCAAGCACCTGTTACTTTAGGCAGCCCTCTTCATAGCTTGAGAGCTTTGATGGCAGGACCTTGGTAAAGAAAGCACCTCCCATCGTTCCTAGAAGTTGAGTTTTTGTTGGGTAACTTGGCCTACGGACAGAAGAAGGAAGTCACATCTCGTGACGTGGTCCAGCACTGGAGTGTGTCATTTGTGGCCATTTCTCTTTCAACCATCCTTCTCTCTGCCATCTGAAAAAGTCTGTCTCTTATCTGAGGACTAGAAAATGACATTTACTAGATCACCACTTCAGAATTCACATCTTGGATAAATACAGGATGTCAAGAGGGTCTTGACACTTTATTTCAAAATCTTGTTTTGCTTCCTAATAGCATCAGTTGTTCATTCTTCACATTTTCTGCTATAGGAAAACATATATGCAAGAGCTTTGTTTACGCCTAGGTTATTTAACATAAAATTCTGAATTAACAGGTGACTTTGGCCAATGTCATTCTCAGATATGTGTAACAATCCCTGATAATATATTTTATAACCTTTCTGGGTGAGTAGGGATTGAGGCATGTCAGAAGGTCAAAAGAGGGGAGAAGAAGTTAAAAAGAAACCTGGTATTTGGTTTCTAAGCCTGTCCCTGGAACCAGACTTGAAAGCTTTAGGGACCAGCAACTGCAGAGACCACACTGCTAACCTTGTTTGTTTTCACTGTACATGTGTATTATTGGCTGTTTATGTTTGTCTTCCATGCATGAAGGAAAGGATCAATCATGTGTTACTTACCTTTGAATCTTGAAACAAACACATTCAATAAAAGTTTTGGTAACTAAGAGAGTGAATAACTAAAGTGACCTCTACATTCAACTATCATTGTAGTATAACAGGATATTAAAATCAAGCTATAGTCCTGATCATATATGAACCCTGATTTACCATTTAGGCTTTTTACAAGATAAAAGTAGTAAAGGAATAAATTAGTAGTGAGAAAGAGGAATGAAGGTCAGGATCATGTAGATGAGGAGGAATGGGTAAAGGTTAATCATTAGAAAACAGAAGAGATTTAAAGGTAAGAGGTGATAGGATTTATAGATAGGGATAGAGAAAGAGTTATGAAGAGATGAACATGGTGGAATCAGCAGGTGAGCATCCAGGATTACAGTCAAGTAGTTCTCTGACTCACTGAATAGGGAGTTGTGAAGATGTAGTACAGTAAACTGCAGAGTTTCTTAGAGGGAAGCTGTTCCATAGATAAGAAAGTCTTTTTATTTCGTATTATTATTTTCCTTTCATGTTGGGAGGATGTACCAGTGACAGTTGGTCTCCTTTCAGCCAAATAGCTCCCATATGCTACATAATGCTGCTGCTGATTAAAATCCTATGGAAGAGTCAGCCTGTGTCTGGAACAATAGCAGCCTGAATTCAATTTATCAGTCTTCTGGGGAAGCAGAGATAATCAAATTCCCCCCTTCAGCAACTTTGGGAACACACCATTTGACAAGATACAATGGATGTGAGTCACACACTTTCTGTTTGTACACCTGCTGCCTGTTAATCACAAGTTTCTGGCATTTTGTGAGTTTTTCTCTTCCCTATTCACATCGTATAGTCTTTGTCATTTAAAGGCAGGGGCACGTCTGTGAAAACTGTTACTGCAACATGTATGAAAACTTAGGGAGATCAGTAGGGAGACAAAGTTGTGGGTGATATGAGGAAAAAACCATCTTTAGTCAGAGAAATTTGGGTTTCAATATGCTTTTCACCTTTTTAGTATGTAACCTGGAAAAGTGATATAAGTCCTCTGAACTTTGATTCCTTTATCTGTAAAATGAGGATAAAGATATACACAACAGAGAATTGTTTTGTGGATTAAATTACATAATTTATGTTTGGCTATGCATTCTGGAAAAGTCTAGGTGATGAGAACTACAAGGAACCCTCGAACACTCCATTTAAAACCCTTCCCTCAGAGACTTGTCCAAACTTTAATGTGGCTTCTAGAAGCCTAAAGGCCTTGTATCCCTGGGACAACCAGCCCTCTTTGGAGTTCTCATTTGGAAAAACTCAGGGATGTTAGAAGAATGTACTGTTTGCTCTGCTGCTGCTGCTGCTAAGTTGTGTCCGACTCTGTGCAACCCCAGAGACGGCAGCCCACCAGGCTCCTCCGTCCCTGAGATTCTCCAGGCAAGAACACTGGAGTGGGTTGCCATTTCCTTCTCCAGTGCAGGAAAGTGAAAAGTGAAAGTGAAGTCGCTCAGTCGTGTCCAACTCTTTAGCGACCCCATGGACTGCAGCCCACCAGGCTCCTCCATCCATGGGATTCTCTAGGCAAGAGTACTGGAGCGGGGTGCCATCACCTTCTCCGACTGTTTGCTCTAGCCAACACCAAATCTCTTTTTAGAGGATTTACTAAGAAAGGCTTGCAATTGTGAATCCTCTCTCTGGACCTTTAAAATATAGATATATTTCCTATAACTTGGATGTATCTTTCTCAAGGACCTGAGAACTATTTCTTTGAAATGTAATAAACAGTAAGTCTGGGGTTTCTGTCTCCTAGACTTGGCAGCATAGAATCCTAACTTTAATAACTGTCAGGTAGCAGAGTCAGCTGGCGGCACTAATCATGTTTGGTAATTTTGCATTCCTGCCTACTTGCCTTTTCTCCACCCTCATTTTGCCTTTAAATCCCCCAGTCACACAGCTCTTTCTCCTACTATCTATCAGTATTTACTGAATAAAATCTGTTTTCATCAGTATTTACTGAATAAAATCTATTTTCATTTACTGAATACAATAAAATAAAATTTACTCTAATGCCTGGCTTTGTTTCTCTTTGTTTACAAAGACTGTCTTTCGAACCCCTGCCCCTAGATCTCTTAATGGTATGTGTGTGTTTTCTCCAAAGAAGAGGATGAGGTTCAGTCTTGTCAGGAAAGGTCATGGGAAGAAATTGGGAGAATGTGAGAAGGTTGTTGTATGGGTCCTGACTGTCTCTGGGGAATAGGCCCGAGGGTTAATTTCTGCTCATAAATTTTTCAAAGGTCAGAAATACAACTTAAATAAGCTTTCACTAGTTTAGCTTAAACCAAAATGGAATTTAAGGATGCGGATTAATTAAAGGATGGAATGCAGATATTTAAAGAATGCTTCAGCCACCTGAAATGTGGCTAATAGCAACTGAGGAAATGAATGTTTTAACTTAATTTTAATGAATTCAAGTATAAAAAGCCACGCATGGCTGATGGTTACTCTGTTACAGGGCACAACTCTAAATCATGCTATGTTGTTTCTCCTTGGCTTTATTCTTAGCCTGTCTCCCTGTGCTGTCAATGGCTCCTGGAAGCTGCAGAATTAGATCTTTCTCAAATAATATAATCTCACAGGAAGAGAGAAAACCGTCTCTTCGTCAGCCCTGTATGCCCCTGAAAAGGACTCAAGCTGGCCTTGATGAGGTAAGTCCTGAAGTGCATGAGGTTGGACACTGATGATCTACACTGAGTCACATCCTGTTTTGGGCCATTTAGTTCATTGCCTTCCAAAATTGCTTTGAGTTTTGGAACAATAATTATCAAATAGTGGTTAAAGCAGATGTTGACAGACTTTTTGAGAAGGGTAAAAGTAATGATACCTTGTAGCCTTGATGACAGCATGCGGCACAGGGTGAAGGAGTGGAACATTTCTTCTTTATCACAGAGAGGATTTGGCACCTTAAAGTCCTGGTCAAGCAGAAGCGGAAACTATACAATTTAGAAAGCAGTGTTCTCAAAACAGCAGCAGCAGCATCCACGACACATTCAAGAAATCTTATGTATCAGTTCAGTTCAGTTCAGTCGCTCGGTCGTGTCTGACTCTTTGTGACCCCATGAATCGCAGCACGCCAGGCCTCCCTGTCCATTACCAGCTCCCGGAGTTCACTCAAACTTACATCCGTTGAGTCGGTGATGCCATCCAGCCATCTCATCCTCTGTTGTCCCCTTCTCCTCCTGCCCCCAATCCCTCCCAGCATCAGAGTCTTTTCCAATCAGTCAGTTCTTCACATGAAGTGGCCAAAGTACTGGAGTTTCAGCTTTAGCATCATTCCTTCCAAAGAACACCCAGGGCTGATCTCCTTTAGAATGGACTGATCGGATGTCCTTGGAGTCCAAGGGACTCTCAAGAGTCTTCTCCAACAACATAGTTCAAAAGCATCAATTCTTCGGCGCTCAGCCTTCTTCACAGTCCAACTCTCATATCCATACATGACCACTGGAAAAACCATAGCCTTGACTAGACAAACCTTTGTTGGCAAAGTAATGTCTCTGCTTTTGAATATGCTGTCTAGGTTGGTCATAACTTTCCTTCCAAGGAGTAAGTGTCTTTTAATTTCATGGCTGCAGTCACCATCTGCAATCTTATGTATGCTGCTGCTGCTATGTCACATCAGTCGTGTCCGACTCTGTGCGACCCCATAGACGGCAGCCCACCAGGTTCCCCTGTCCCTGGGATTCTCCAGGCAAGAATACTGGAGTGGGTTGCCATTTCCTTCTCCAATGCATGAAAGTGAAAATGAAAGTGAAGTCACTCAGTTGTGTCCGACTCTTCGTGACCCCATGGACTGCAGACTACCAGGCTCCTCCATCCATGGGATTCTCCAGGCCAGAGTACTGGAGTGGGGTGCCATCGCCTTCTCCGAATCTTATGTATAGAGAACAATAAAAAGGTAGGAGAGTAAGGACAGTAAGAGCATGGCTGCTGTTCCATGGCTCAATAATGGGCATTTTAACAAACACTCTTTTGGAACTCTGAGAATACTAAAGATGATCTGATAGGGAGTTGGAATACCTGCAAGTAAAGGTGGAAGTTAAATATAGGAAATAAGGCTTGTATTCATATTTAAGCACTCAGAACTATCAGGTGCTCAGATTTTACCTACCATTACCATTGTATGTGCCCCCACACAGCCCACATTCATTCTTCCTTGAGTAAGTACATAGTTTTTCTGTGCTTTATTGATACTGGTGGTATGAAGAGTGATGCTAGAGTTCAGGATTTAGCATATCCTATAGAACTGTGAAGGTTCATTTTCTGAAACCCAAAGTTTTAGAAAAATCTGCTGTTGAGAATGTTGGAAGCAAATTTATAGATAAGGACTGACATTCAGCATTGAACAACATATAGACATATCATTTGTTAAATTATAAGTTATAAAATGACTTTGGATCAGATTTATCTAGCAACTTGTGTCAAGTTTTTCCCTATCCCTATTGCTTTGGCCCTTTCTGCATCTTGCCACAATTGAAGGGTTGATTACATAGGCAGGGGTCTCCAGGACCAAGACACTCTAAAACCAAGTTATGTTCAGATTGGTCAGTGTTGTTGCCAGTCATTTTTTTCTAAAATGTCAATTGCTATGCACCACCTTTGGCCTCCCAGGAAAACCCGACTATTACCTGTTCCTGTTCTACCAGCATTTTGCTTGTGTCTATTCATTCACCTACAGTGTTAATGATTTGTGTTTTTTTTCTCTTTTTAAAACATTTTTGTTTTTATTTATTTATTTTTGGTTGCACTGAGTCTTTGTTGCTGTGCGTGGGCTTCCTCTAGTTGGGGAGAACGGGCTGCTCTCTAGCTGTGGGGCGCAGGCTTCTCGCTGTGGTGGCTTCTCTTAATACAGAGCACAGGCCCTAGCTGTGGGCTTTGGTAGCTGCAGCACTGAAGTACTGTGGCTCACAAGCTGCAGAGAGCGGGCTGGGTAGTTATGGTGCATAGGCTTAGTTGTTCCTCAGCATGTAGAATCTTTTGAAACAGGGAACCAAACCCATGCTCCCTGAATTAACAGGCTGCTTCTTATCCACTGTACCATGAGAGAAGTCCTCTGATTTGTTGATTACATAGCTTTTACATCCTCTTGTGATCAAACAGGAACAGAATTTTTGATATGCTGCCTTGTTTTATGGAAGCTATGAAGCCTTTGCCTTATATCAGATGAATGGAATGAGAGAAAGGTGTTGAAATTTGATTTTGTAATGACGTAACCTACAGTGAGAATATGAAAAATATGTTGCAAGTATGTCAGGAGACCAAGTCTTTTCTGAAGAAAATTTGCCATTGGTAGCTATAAGTTAGTCATGATTTGAAACTTATGGGTGTATTGGGCTTCCCTGATAGGTCACTTGGTAAAGAATCCGCCTGCAATGCAGGAGACCCTTGTTCGATTCCTGGGTCCAGAAGGTCTGCTGGAGAAGGGATAGGCTACCCATTCCAGTTTTCTTGAGCTTCCCTGGTGGCTTAGCTGCTAAAGAATCCTCCTGCTAAGAGGGAAACCTGGGTTCGATCCCTGGGTTGGGAAGATGAGAATGGAAAGGCTACCCACTCCAGTATTCTGGCCTAGAGAATTCCCTAGACTGTATAGTCCATTGGGGTCATAAGGAGTCAGACACAACAGAGTGACTTTCACTTTAAGAATCTGCCTGCAGTGCAGGAGACCCGGGTTCATTACCCAGGTCAGGAAGCTCCCCTGGAGAAGGAAATGGCAACCCACTCCAGTATTCTTGCCAGGAAAATCCCATTGACA
The DNA here is from genome assembly GCF_019923935.1 of Bubalus bubalis. Taxonomy (NCBI): domain Eukaryota; kingdom Metazoa; phylum Chordata; class Mammalia; order Artiodactyla; family Bovidae; genus Bubalus; species Bubalus bubalis. Next base: position 96,821,011 of record NC_059157.1, on the reverse strand, counting down.
GAGGAGCCTGTCAGGCTACAGTCCATGGGGTCGCAAGAGTGGGACACAACTTAGCAACTAAATAACCACTACCATAGTGGGTACAAGCGACTGGGACAAAAGCTGTAATCAATAGGCTCAATCATTTGCAATATAATCACGTCAAGTCTTTGCCTACAGGTGAACATGTGGATCACAGGTAGAGAAATTTGTATTAGACTGGCCTAGGATACTCATCTTCTCTGTCAAGAACTTATATGTCAGTTGTTTAAGCTTTCCTTCAGGAAATAAATGTTCTCCTTCTTTACCACAAAGCCAATTTATGTCCATGGTTTTATTTTTATGATATATAGACCAATGTCTCATCAAATACACACACACATACACAAATTCCATTATAGTTATTGGCATACATAAGTTGGTTTAGCCAAGTCATGCTAAAATTATCTATGGAGATTTCTGTGGAGGCTAAGTAATTGAAAAGTTTGGAAAAATTTGTGGCCTTAATTCAAGGTAGATTGAATAAATAATTCTGAAGGAAAAACTATAGCTATTAATAAACCTAAAACCTTGAGAGAAACAGAATTTTTCAACTTTAGGCCACAGAGAATAAGAATATATTGTTTGGCTGTATTTTTATGGTTTAAATTTTAGAGAGCTTCTGCAGTGTAAGTTAAATCCCAACTCTTATTGGGTGATAAACTCATCATGCTAGAGATGAAGCAGTCACTTCAAATAGGTTTTTGACTTCTTTAAGCCATTGTCCCATTTGGCTCAGATATGGAACAAAACCTAGAAAAGTGAGTCTTGATTCCTCTGCCTCATTACCCTAAAACTGTGAAGAAAGTTTTAATTTTGTAAATTCCATATGTGAATATCACAGAGGTCAAGTCTAACTCAAAATCACATCACAGGACGATAATACATAAACGAGCAACTCATGAGATTAGTAAAATTTCTTTATTTAGATTTGTTTACTGAGGAAATTTTGGCATCTGTTATGACTTCTGAAAGTCCAACCTCAGCATTTGAGAGCATGTAGTGTTTAGCCAAGTAGCAGAGCAGCAAACTCATTTTGAGTAAGATATTTAAAGAAGGGAGAAATGTCATATGTCATCAGCTGGCATAATTTAACTTGCAAATCAGATGTTGGCAAGAGCTAGTTGGCAGCAGATGGCTGAACTCTTCTGTGTTTCAAACCCTGAACCTATCCTTTTGCATTTCTGTGTTGGAAATCTAATTAAAAGCCTTTTTATCACCATCAGATTAATTATAAACATGCCTTTTTATCTGGTAGGAAATTGACCTGGGCTTATCAAATTTCCCCCCAAACCCTCTATTTTCCAAGATTTTCAAGAAAAAATTTTTCTAATCCAACTTATTCCGACTAAATGCACCTAATATTTATCCCATTAGCTACTATTTAGACAAAATATGAAACACAACTGAATGAGTCACTTACTTACTATTTAGGACATAAACTGGTATTAAGAGTACTTGCTAATTTATTATTATTTTTTTGCTTATAGTTAAATTGATGAAATTAATTTAAAGACAACTTTTTTTCTAGATAAATAATTTTTCATGGCAAATAGAATCTTATAAAGCTTAATTTTAAGGTCTTTTATCATATGGTGATGCAATTAATATCAGGGGAAAGGACATGTGTTTCATTAACTTGTCTGTCACTCCATGAGTTTATGATGTGAGAACTGACACTTCTGCACCATCTGTTTACATATGTCCATAATAGAAGCCATACATACCAGCAGACTGAAGTATTTTGATAGAGTAAATCCACAGGTATGGGCTCAACATTTCAATAAATGTTAGGTTATTTCCCACAAATAATTTTGTCATTATTAGACTAATTCTTAAAATAATACATTAATTTCAAGAAAAGCTAATGCTATAAAAAGTGTCAGGAATTAGTATATTTCCTCAATATACCAAGGAACTGTGTATTTTTGTGGTTAAAAAAAGAGAAGAAGTGATCATCTGACATTTGCTTAGGATGTACAAAGATGGAAACTCCATCACTCCTACCCTTACAATAAAAAAAAGAGATTATCTTTGCACACTTGTCCTTGAATTTATCAGGGAGCTGAGGTTGTAATCAACCATCCAAAATCTGAAGAAAGCTATTTTCCAGGAAGGAGAAACAAAATATGAGCAATTTTTTCCCCTGGGATAAATGTTGAACCTCATACAAACTATTCATGAGAATTCAAATAAAATTTCTGACAAATTACTTAAGACTGACTTTGGACTAGCATGAGTTTCTAGAATATCTGGGAGTTGTAGTTGCAAGGAGAAATTGCACATATGTGCATGATCTTCATAGACCTCACCATGCACTTATAAGAGAGACCAGAGGGTGGGTGGGAGACCTGAGAAGGCCTCTGTATTGGTGAAAGTATAGGAGAGGAGAACAACTGCTCTTGTGGAAAGATGTAAAGCCTGACCTAGAATCTTCTCTCTTATCTTCTCTATGGGGTAAAAGCTTAAGTTGCTATGGGAAGGGCACAAACACTGCCACCTTCCAGCCCAAAGTGAATATTCATTGCAATTAGGTGAAGGAAAAAATGAAATAACCTCTGCCATTGGCGGAGAAACAGGAAAACACCCTGAGTCTAGACCACTTAGAGCTGGATATTTGGGGAAGGAGTATGACTACAGAAAAGATCCCATAATCAAGGAATCACAGTGCCTTCCTCAGAATGAAGTTAAATTGGAATAGGGAATGACTCCCTGTTCCCCTTTGTCCATCCTTCTTTAACAGTTATCAGCTTTAAAATACCAGCAGAAGGGTAAAGTGAAAAGAGAGATCATTTCCAGGCATAAAGGAAAAAATCTAAAATTGAGAGGTGAGTAGATCTTGAGGAAAAAATATGAAAAAGTCTTCCTCATTCTAAGTATTATACAAGTTAAAACCAGAAAATCTGAAGCTTGTGGTGCCCTGATGGTAACCGTAGAGACCAAAATAATAACAAATAGACTCAGCTCAATTCCTGACTAACCTGATGCAAAGTCTTATAATCTGAAGAGGAAAGGCACACACAGTTCCAGGTATAAACACTATTTACAGTCATCTCTACTCTTCTACATGAGAGATTCAACTTTCAGCTAAAATGCAGGGTAAAAAAAGAAGCAAGGGGGAAAAAGCCAACTATATGCTATCAAGAGATAACACAATCAACATAACCAGGTCAAATGACTCATTTTGGGGGATTTAAAATTACTCTGAATAACGGGACTAAGATTTTGGAGGAAAAAGTGGACAATGTGCATGAATAGATATGAAATTTCAGATGAGAGATGAAAACTATGATAACCAAATAGAAATGAAATAAGTTAAAGGCATGATTATAGAAGGGAGGAATGCCTTTAATGAATTCAGTACAGTCAATACAGTAAAAAACAAAACAAAACAACAACAAAACCAGTAAATTTGGAGATAGGTTAAGGGAAAATTTCCAAACTGACAAGCATGAAACAAGCAAACAAAAAAAGCATAATTCTTCTAAGACCTAAGGTACAATAGTAAATGGTATAAAATAAATGCAATTGGAATCGTAGAAAGAGAAGGGAGACAGCAGAAGAAATTTTTAAATAGATAATGACCAAGAATTTTTCTAAGTCAGTAAATTATAAAATATACAAATTTATGAAACTGAGAGAATGCTAGACAATAAATACTTCCAAACACACCAAGAAATATAACTATTCAAACTACTACAACCTGAAGACAAAGAGAAAAAATAATGTCAGCCCAGATTTCATACTCAAAGAAAATATTTTATAGAATTGAAGGAGAAAGAAAGACTCTTGCAAGAAAAGCAAGAACTGAGAGAATTTCTTACCAGCAGGCCCATTATTTATTCCTTAAAGGACATTCTTCAAAAATAAGGACTAAGATACTAAGATGTCTTAACACTATAATAGCATTAACTAGGATCTATCCAAAGAAGAGTGCTGGAAATGGCATTCAGGAAGAGAAATATAAAGTTTATTTTTCTTATTTTGAATTTCTGTAAAGAATAACTATGAAAGGCAAGCATTGTATCAAAGTATTGCATATTATGGTATGTATAAAGTAAACTGCATGAAAATAGCACAACAGACAGGAAAGGAGCTTAAGTTCTATTGTTATAAGTTCCTTATAGTGAGTGATTAATTAAACGTGGGTATTGTAAGCTCTAGGGCAGTCACTGAGATGTGTAAAACTTTTAAATAATAACACCAAATTGAAGATAGGTTAGTAGGTTTAAAAGCAATCATTTAAATAATTACATGAAATTGAAGCTGTGAAAACATACCAAATAAAAATTAGAGAAATTTTCAGATTGGATAAAAGTAATACCCAATTATATCCCGACAAGATTTACTTTAAATAGAATGAAATAGATTAAAGTAAAAATAGGAAAATGTGTGTGTATTAGTCACTCAGTCATGTCTGACTCTTTGTGACCCCATGGATTATAGCCCACCAGCCTCCTCTGTCCGTGGAATTCTTCAGGCAAGAATACTGGAGTGGGTTGCTGTTTCCTTCTCCAGGGGATCTTCCTGACTAAGGGATATGAAAATATGAAAATAAAATAATGTAAAACCCCTAACCAAAAGACAGCTAGAGTGTCTATATTAATATCAGGCAAAGTAGACTTCAGAATAGGGAATATTATTGGGGAGAGTATTCATTTGTTGTTGTGGTTCAGTCGATAAGTCATGTCCGACTCTTTGTGACCCCATGAACTGCAGCATGCCAGGCTTCCCTGTCCTTTGCTATCTTCCAGACTTTACTCAAATTCATGTCCACTGAGTCAGTGATGCAATCTAACCATCTTATCCTCTACTGCCCTCTTCTCCTTTTGCCTTCAATCTTTCCCAGCATAGCGAGGATAATTCAATAAAAGGATTGTAATCTTAAATATGTGTGCATCTAACAGCAGAGTTTAAAGTATATGGAAAAAAACTCATAGAACTGCTAAGAAAAATAAATCCATGAGCAGAGTTAGAGACTTGGTAAAGAAATAGATTGTTTCTTTATATAAAATTGGTAAATATATAAAGTTGGTAAAGAAACAGATTTTAACATTATTTACTTAATGAATCTGTTAGATACACACAAAACACTTCAAATCACAGTAGTATAATACACATTTTCTCAAGAGCATATAGGATGTTCACCAAGATACATATTATTCAATAGACCAATAAAGAATCAAAATCATTTAAGGTATGTTTTCAGTTCAAATGGATTTAAACTAGAAACTATTAACAGAAAGATGTCTTAAAGATTTCCAAATATTTGAAAATAAACACTTCTAAGTAGCCCATGATTCAAAGAGAATATCACAGGGGAAATTCAAACATATTTTGAATCGAATGAAAATAAAACTCAACCTGTCAAAATTTGTGGGATGTAGCTAAAAAACAGTTTATAGTTAAATTTATAACTTTTAATGCTTTTCATTTGAAAAGCAAAATTTAAAATCAACAATTTAAGATTCCACTTTAAGAGACTAGAAATAAAGGAGGAAATTAAACTCAAAGCAAATATCAAGGAGGAAATAATAACAGCAAGAATGAGTAGAATTAAAAACAGAAAATCACTGTAAGCAAAAGTCACTTTCTTAAAAATGTCAAAAGAATTGATGAACCTTTATTCTGGTTAACAAAGTAAAAGGAGAGAAGACAGTAATGGTAAATATTGGAATGAAAAGGGGTACATGGTACATCACCACAGACCTTATATACATTAAAAGAATAAGTAGCGACTACTTAAATAATTCATTCCACATGAGTTCAACAACTTATATAAAATGGACACATTTCTTAAATAATAAAAAATTCCAATTATCACTCAAGAAAAATAAACAATTTGAATAGGTCTATAGATCTCTGTAGATTCATGTCTATATATAGAATACATCTACATCTTTTAAACAGCCTGCCCTTTGCTTCAGAGACAGACACTGTCTCTTTCCTCCATGGCTGTTCATTATAAAAACATTCTTGAAAGATAATATGAAACAGACAGTGGATTCCTCTGCTTAGAAGATATGAATGAATACAAGAAAACCATGAAGAATTGCTGTTTCCTAAAAGGACTGAGCAGACTTAGGAATGGTTGAAATTCTGTAGACTCTGGCTCTCTTTTTACCTTATATGTAGCTCTCCAGAAATTCCAATGAGAGCCTGGGAATTTTCTAGGTCTCGTTTTTTGGCTGGTTTTGACAACAATTTCTGTCTCTTTAGCAGTGGAAGATTACAGAAAAATGAATTCTGCATTTCAACTGTTTTGTATCTAGCGTAATTTCTTGTTTCATCAAGTGTAACAAAGTGAAACCTTGCAGCATGTGGCTCAATTTTCTGGATGTCCTTTCTCTCCAGGATCTGGGATCCTTAACTCCTAGACACATTGGCAGCCATAAGTTTTTGGTGTCTGTTATCCCATGAGATTTTTCAAAGCTCTGTTGACTTCTCCGCCTCTTAACAGAAGTCATGAAACCTCTGGATCAGAGTCAAGGACAGATTCTTTTAATAACAGCAACGAGCACTGTGTCACAGCACAGTTTTCTAGATTTAGTTCTCCAGCCCCTGTCACTCAGAGGTGGACTTGAAGAAGGCCAGTTGACACCGGCACACACACATGGATGTGCAATCCCCTGACTTAATTCTTGGCATTTAGTCTCACTCCAAGAATTGCCTGAGAGAAGAAATGACCAACAAGATATCTGTGCACCTCTCTGTGGTTCCAATCAATGTCTGTGATTTTGGCTCCTCAAGCTTTTAATGCCTTAAATCAAAAGCTTCTTTATTTTTCTATTATTTGGGTCTACTTTTCCCTAGAAGACTGTTAGTTTCTGCAAGTAATTCCACCTGAGCTGCTTGCAAGACTTCTTCAATTTTGTCACACTTTGAATTCTATTACATATTAGTTTCTTGTTTATTTTCCATCCTCTTTAGAAATATGCTATGCTATGCTATGCTAAGTCATTTCAGTCGTGTCCGACTCTGTGCGACCCCATAGACGGCAGCCCACCAGGCTCCCCTGTCCCTGGGATTCTCCAGGCAAGAACACTGGAGTGAGCTGCCATTTCCTTCTCCAATGCATGAAAGTGAAAAGTGAAAGTGAAGTCGCTCAGTCGTGTCCGACTCTTAGCAACCTTTAGGAATATAGGCTCTGTAAAATTCTTCAAATGAATCCCCAGTGCCTTGAAGAGGATGTGGCAGCTGATAAGCATTCAATAATATTAAATAAGTAGACAGCTGGACCCATTAAGGTGAAAAATAATAAAATCATAATTTAAAAATTTCTAGCTGATATCTACTGACATACCTAGTAGTTTTTCCTTCTACCTGTATCTCTATTAGTATATATTTTCTCAGTAAAAACAGCTCATATTTTAGCATATAAATTTATTAATGCACAGATATGTCTTTAGCAGGGCTTCCCTGATAGCTCGGTTGGTAAAGAATCCACCTGCAATGCAGGAGACCCCAGTTTGATTCCTGGGTTGGGAAGATCTGCTGAAGAAGGGATAGGCTACCCACTCCAGTGTTCTTGGGCTTCCCCTGTGGCTCAGCTGGTAAAGAATCTGCCTGCAATGCGGGAGACCTGGGTTGGGAGACCCCAGTTCACTGCCTGGGTTGGGAAGATCCCCTGGAGAAGGGAAAGGCTACCCACTCCAGTATTCTGGCCTGGAGAATTCCATGGACTATATAGTCCATGGGTCACAAAGGGTCAGACACAACTGCGCTAATTTGGGCAAGATGCATAAATATTCTGTGAGTTTAGAAATAGTTATTTCCTTCTCTATGACCTAAAAGAAGGTGTAAATAGAGATTATTTTGCGCATGCATTCTGTTTCTTCTCCTACTTGCATCCTTTCAACTCTCAGCAGCTTCATGCTTGCTGTTTGTTTCCTCTGATCAAAATTGTACTCATTTTGGATCCATTTAAAAAGTCACCTTTTATAAGAGGTCTTCTGAGACTTTTTCACAGTGACTCAAACATTCTCATTTTCATGCTCCCACAACTCTGAATACGTTTTTCTGTTACAGTCTTTATTACAACCGTCTTTTAGTTAATTGCTTACATGGTCTAGGCTCCTATACTGAGCTCCTTTCATAAATATCTTCATATCCATAACACCTCGCACATGGTCAGGCAGAGAGAAGTATTTTAGAAAATGTTGGTTGGATGCTTTATTAAACTTAAAATTTTATCTTGCTTAGGAGCATGCACATTTAAAAAATTCAACAAAATGAAACTATTTTTGGAATTTTGGCTAGCAATCAACTATGTATGGAAGCCACTTAAGGAAAGAGGAGGCCTTCCTGGAGCCCCTTGACTCAATTATTCTGTTTATTCATGAACCTACACACTTTAAATCCTTTTTCCATGACTAATATTCTTGGAATCAGGTTTGATTTTGGGGGAAGGGTGGCAATAGGGTATCATCTATATGGTATAATTTTAAGAGAACCAGCAAACTTTTCCTCTTTCTAAGTATTTGTGTTTGGAATTCTTCATGTAGTAAACCACTGCCTTGTTTTAGTTTTGCAATCATGCCACAGACTCATCTTTAAAAATACTTTTATGTAGGGAAAGATATCAATTTATGAAATAGATAATTTCTCTTTGTGATAGAAGAAATCTGGTCAGGTGAGACCATGCATATCTGGAGAGTGGTACAAGCAGCAGAAAGGGTAGAATAGGGTTAGCAGGGATGACAAACGGGGAAACCAAAGACCAGTGGTGAGTAATTGGCACTTTTGTAAAAATTTAATCTTTTCTTGAGATGATATTTTTATATTGTATTTTCCTAATCTGCCAAAATAAGAAACAAATAGTGCTCTAAATATCTCCTTAGGTGTTTATTTAGTAGACTATTATGTGGCTCAGATTTTGAAAAAGAGCTTTGAAAAGCATATGAAGGCCATTAAATATGAGAACAAATTTACAGAGACATGAAAATATCCCAGTATTTTCTGTTTCTGACTTAACTATTCAAACCACATAAGAAAAAGGTATTTTTTTTCTGATTTTTACTCTTATTACCACTAAATGTTAAGGATTTAACATTTAAGGATAATAGCTTTAATGCAAATAATCTATTTTGGTTTGCTTTTTATAGGTTGATGACAGTTTAAGTATCTTGGACCATAGGTATTTCCATTTGGCATGATGCTGCTCTATACTTATAAAAGAATTTGCTTTTGTAAATAGACTGCTATGTCTCTCACCAGCAATATTTAGAGGCTATACAGTTACAGTTCAGTTCAGTCGCTCAGTCGTGTCCAACTCTTTGCGACCCCATGAATCGCAGCACGCCAGGCCTCCCTGTCCATCATCAACTCCCAGAGTTCACTCAGACTCACGCCATTGAGTCAGTGATGCCATCCATCCATCTCATCCTCTGTCGTCTCCTTCTCCTCCTGCCCCCAATCCCTCCCAGCATCAGCGTCTTTTCCAGTGAGTCAACTCTTCGCAAGAGGTGGCCAAAGTACTGGAGTTTCAGCTTTAGCATCATTCCTTCCAAAGAAATCCCAGGGCTGATCTCCTTCAGAATGGACTGGTTGGATCTCCTTGCAGTCCAAGGGACTCTCAAGAGTCTTCTCCAACACCACAGTTCAAAAGCATCAATTCTTCGGCACTCAGCCTTCTTCACAGTCCAATTCTCACATCCATACATGACCACAGGAAAAACCATAGCCTTGACTAGACGGACCTTTGTTGGCAAAGTAATGTCTCTGCTTTTGAATATGCTATCTAGGTTGGACATAACTTTCATAGCTAAAAGGATGGTAATGCTGAAAGTGAAAAGTGAAAGTTGCTCGGTTGTGTCTGACTCTTTGCGATCCCAAGGGCTGTAGTCCAAGGGATTCTCCAGGCCAGAATACTGGAATGGATAGCCTTTCCCTTCTCCTGGGGATCTTCCCAGCCCAAGGATTGAACCCAGGTCTCCTGCATTGCAGGCAGATTCTTTACTAGTTGAGCCACAACCAAAATTAATACTTATGAACTTTTTTCTTTACCTGTGCTTGTAATATGGAACCATGGTGGGCTACAATCCATGGGGTCACAAAGAATCAGACACAACTGAACACACAGCATGTGTTCCATACATATGATATGATTAAATAATCCTTGGCTTCTATGAAAAATACATCTATATATTTACACTGAAGAGTTTATCAACATAATGAGCTATCACATGACACCTGCTAGGATGGCTATTACAATAACAGAAAAGATAATATGTGTTGGTGAGGTTGTTGAGAAATTGGAACCTTTGTGCACTGTTGCTGCTGCTAAGTCACTTTAGTCTTGCCCGACTCTGTGCGACCCCAGAGACGGCAGCCCACCAGGCTCCCCTGTCCCTGGGATTCTCCAGGCAAGAACACTGGAGTGGGTTTCCATTTCCTTCTCCAATGCATGAAAGTGAAAAGTAGTGAATTCGCTCAGTCATGTCCGACTCCTAGCAACCCCATGGACTGCAGCCTACCAGGCTTCTCCGTCCATGGGATTTGCCAGGCAACAGTACTGGAGTGGGTTGCCATTGCCTTCTCCTTGTGCACTACTAACAGGAATATAAAATGAGGCAGCCAGTATGGAAAATAGTATGGAGGGTTCTCAAAAAAATCTCAAGTAGCTTACCATGTGATCCAGCAATTCTTCTTCTGGGTATATAGCCCAAATCATGGAAATTGAAATCTGGAAGTGATATTTACACTGCCATGTTCATTGCAGCATTATTCACGATAGCCAAGACATGGAAGCAACATAAGTGCCCAAATGGATAAAGAAAATGTAGTAAGCAAACTTAAAATGTTTTAACAGGGTAAATCTCATATTAAATGTTCTTACAAAGCACACATACATACACAAACAAAAAAGCAGAAGGACAAAAGAAAACTTTTGGAGGTGATGGATATGGTTATCACCTTAATTGTGATGGTGTCACAAGTGTTTGCCTATGTTCAGACTCATCAAATCATATACATTAAATATATGCAGTGTTTTGTATATTAATTATGCCTCAATAACATGTAGGGAAAAGAAGAAGATGCTTATATAAAAGAGTTTATCTAACAGTGGAACTAACTATTTGGGTGGAGATGGAGATTATAACTAAGCCAAGAGATTTTGTTAGTTCCTCTGCCCTCTGATAATACATGAGACTTGAGCTCATTTCCTTACCAGTTTCTTTACTTTCTCTTTTCTCCTTGGAGTTCAGAGGAGCGCACAGCCCTCACCTGCAGGAGGCAGAAGGCATTAGAGGTTGAAGCACAAACTCCAGACTTTGGCTCTTCATAACTATGTAACACTGGGCAGGAAACCAATCCTAAGAGTCTGCGTACTTCTCTGTGAAAGTGAGATTTAAAAACAACACCTATCTATAAGATAGAATGTGTGCATGCCAGTGCTCAATCATGTGTCTGATTCTTTGCAACCCCATGGTCTGTAGCTCTGCAGGTTCCTCTGTCCCTGGAATTTCCCAGGCAAGAATACTGGAGTGGGTTGCCATTTCCTACTCTATAAGGTTGTGATGAGGGTTTAATTAGATAATACACAAAGCATCATGCTGATAGACAACAAATGTATAATAAAATAATAGTTGCCATTATTATTAATAGTTAACAATAATATTTCCCCCTCATATTTCCACAAAGGATAGAAAATTAAAACTTCACTGTTCTAGAGGAAAAGTCTAGGTAGGTTTAGGCAAAGAGCCTCTGTCTTTTTTCTGTTCACTGATACCTGTAGATGAAAGACTAGATAACTTTATGTTAGGAACATTTAATTCCTAGTGTGTCCAGCCAAACTCCTTACCTTTTAGAGCCTGTTTGTCCACAGGTTATAAAATTCTGGTATTTTCTCTACCATGTCTGCCTCTGGCTTGCTGTTGTCCAGCTGTGCTAATGTCTAATATAAGATGAAGTCTAAGCAATATCATTTAACTTCAGATCTTGAGCCACATTATGTAATCAGATTTATCAGTACTAAGTGTGATGATTTTATGTCCATCTGTCTGAATTTCCTCTTTCTGTTTCGAAGATGAACACAGAAAGTGAAAGAGTTATTTACTTGCCCCTTAGCTGCAGCCCCCCTCCTCAAAGCTTTCACTCTCTAAATTGTTGCTGTGTCTTCAGTGCCATAAACTGCAGTTATCATTGTGGAATTTCTTTACATTTTTGAGCCATAGGCATTGTTTCTCCATCTGCTGGCTGCCCTCTTGCCAGGGAATAGCTATTGCCCCTGTTGGACGGCTTTCACAAATGCTTTTGGCCCTGGTCCCATCACAGCTGCAGGCTGATGTGCGGGACGGTGCTGCCTTAGACACTTTCTCAGTGTTTGCTGCTGCCCCTTCCACTATTGCCATCACAGAGATTTGGGCACAGCCAGCCTCAGGAAGGCACATTCCATACATTTTAAGAAACAGTATCTCTTAGTCTCAGGCACCACGAATTGGGTTTGGGAGCTCTCTTGTGCAAAGTATCTACCCACACTGTGAGAACGGTTGTTTCTCCGTATCCATGAAAATTTCCTGATTGAATATACAGATTTCCTCCTTAGAAGCACTCCCATCATTGTGTATCAACTCTTAATCCTTCTCTTTTAGGGTTCTTTTCCTCTATAGTGAGAAAAACTGTCCTCTCAAGGTTTAAAACAGCTGCTGAAATGAATGCCCAGTAAGAGATTGTGTGGCTGGAAGCAAAAGCATATTGTCAGTCATGCAGGAATTTCTTGGCCTATGTTTTAGACAAACAGCTGCTGCATTTTCAGTTTTGAACTTGGCAGACCTTATTTTAAATATGCATTGCCAAAAATTATGGCTCATTTACTGTATTTTCCTTCTGCCAATTGGAAAACAAAAAAGGGGTGAATAGAGATCTAAAATGGGGTCAATATGAAATTGAACCTTTAACAAATAATTCTATTTACTTATCAGTATCAGCAGTTTTGGGGGTATTCATGTGGCCCATTCCATTTATGTATGTACATGTGTGTGTGTGTGTGTGTCCAGTCGAGTCCTATTTTTGTGACCCTGTGGACTACAGCCTACCAGGCTCCTCTGTCCATGGAATTCTCCAGGCAAGAATACTGGAATAGGTAGCCATTTCCTTCTCCAGGGAATCTTCCCACTCCAAGGATCGAACCTGAGTCTCCTGCATTGCAGGTGGATTCCTTACTGTCTGAACCACTAGGGAAGATATACAAATGTTTGTATGCATATATTTGTATGTAGCACATCAGTCATAGGTTTTTACAGAGTAGACAATCACTAAACTAATGTTTTATGATGGTTTACTAATGCCTAGCAAGATTTATGGTCTAGTAAAGCATATGATCTCTTATAAGCTTGGAATAGTATTGATCTCCTTTACTAAATTTCTTATATCAGGTATTACTTTTACAATGATTACCCACCAATTGATGTGCATATGTTATATAAAAATAGGGATTCCCTGGTAGCTCAGATGGTAAAGAGTCTGCCTTCAATGAGGGAGACTTAGGTTCGAACCTGGGGTTGGGAAAATCCCCTGGAGAAGGAAATGGCAACCCACTCCAGTATTCTTGCCTGGAAAATCCCATGGATGGAGGAGCCTGGCAGGCTACATTCCGAGGATCACAAAGAGTCGGACATGACAGAGTGACTTCACTTTTTAAAAATAAGGGAGATAATTTTTGATACTTGGGACTCACAAATCCTCATCATTTTTATTGTCTTTCGTTTTTGATAACTGTAGCTGATATGGACGTGGTTCTGGTGGTCCACATTACTGAACCTCTTTCTATACCTCAGCCTCTCCCTTCCAGTGCATTTTCCGTATTACCACTGGTGATACAGATCAAAATTAAATCTGGCTATATCATACTCTCCTGTACTCAAACACTTGCTGGTTCCCTATTTCCTAGGGAATAAATCTCTTACTCTTTATCTTAACATAAAGGGAAGGTCATTCAATATCCAATGTGAAACTAGCCTTTCACCCTAGAGCTCTTCTTGCTAGCTTCTTCCCTGCTTCTTCCTCATCCATTCCTTCCCTGGTAACCCCAATTCAAATTAAATACTCTTTTGGAACATGCCATGCACTTCCATGCCTCTGAGAATTTCTTCATGATATTCAATTAAGATCTTAACTTCTAGATTCCTCTGCCTCCCTTGTCTGCTTTGGAAAAATTCATACCTGTCCTTCATACCTGTCCTTCAGGGCTTCCCTGGTGGCTCAGATGGTAAAGAATCTGCCTGAAATGCAGGGGACCCAGGTTCCATTTCTGGGTTGGGACGATCCCCTGAAGAAAGAAGTGGCTACTCACTCCAATATTCTTGCCGGCAGAATTCCATGGACAGAGGAGCCTGGCAGGTTACAGTCCATGGAGTCACATAGAGTATGACTGAGTGCCACAAAGGACACGACTGAGGGACTAACACTCACTTTTTTCCCTTCACTTAAGGACCGAACACAAGCAATACCTTTTATGAAATTCTCAAGTTAATTGTACAATATTTCTTCATTTCCATGTTTGTCTAAATAACTAACTATGAGGTCTATAAGTGTGGAGATAATACCTTATTCATTAAGTTTTTTCCCAAGATTTATGCCCACTGTATTGGAGCCGGAAGAAGGAAAGAAAAACATATGTCTATCTCCTTATAGAACTGCCTGATCTGTGGCCACAGTACTGGAAAAGGTCAGTTTTCATTCCAATCCCAAAGAAAGGCAATGCCAAAGAATCCTCAAATTACCACACAATTGAACTCACCTCACATGCTAGTAAAGTAATGCTCAAAATTCTTTAAGCCACACTTCAACAGTATGTGAACCATGAACTTCCAGATGTTCAAGCTGGATTTGGAAAAGGCATAGGAACCAGAGATCAAATTGCCAACATCTGTTGGAGCATCGAAAAAGCAAGAGAGTTCCAGAAAAACGTCTATTTCTGCTTTATTGACTATGCCAAAGCCTTTGACTGTGTGGATCACCACAAACTGTGGAAAATTCTGAAGGAGATGGTAATACCAGATCATCTAACCTGCCTCCTGAGAAATCTGTATGCAGGTCAGGAAGCAACAGTTAAAACTGGACATGGAACAACAGACTGGTTCCAAATCAGGAAAGGAGTATGTCAAGGCTGTATATTGTCACCCTGCTTATTTAACTTATATGCAGAGTACATCATGAGAAACACTGGACTGGATGAAACACAAGCTGGAATCAAGAATGCCAGAAGAAATATCAATAACCTCAGATATGTAGATGATACCACTCTTATGGCAGAAAGTGAAGAAGAAGTAAAGAGCCTCTTGATGAAAGTGAAAGAGAGTAAAAAAGTTGGCTTAAAACTCAACATTCAGAAAGCTAAGATCATGGCATCCGGTCCCATCACTTCATGGGAAATAGATGGGGAAACAGTGGAAACCGTGACAGACTTCATTTTTGGGGGCTCCAAAATCACTGCAGATGGTGACTGCAACCATGAAATTCAAAGATGCTTACTCCTTGGAAGAAAAGTTATGACCAACCTAGACAGCATATTAAAAAATACAGACATTACTTTACCAACAAAAGTCCATCTAGTCAAAGCTATGGTTTTTCCAGTAGATATGTATGGATATGCTGCTGCTGCTGCTAAGTCACTTCAGTCGTGTCCGACTCTGTGCAACCCCATAGACTGCAGCCCACCAGGCTCCCCCGTCCCTGGGATTCTCTAGGCAAGAACACTGGAGTGGGTTGTCATTTCCTTCTCCAAAGCATGAAATGAAAAGTGAAACTGAAGTCGTTCAGCCGTGTCTGACTCTTCTTGACCCCATGGACTGCAGCCTACCAGGCTCCTCCATCCATGGGATTTTCCAGGCAAGAGTACTGAAGTCGGGTGCCATTCCCTTCTCCGTGTATGGATATGAGAGTTGGACTATAAAGAAAGTTCAGCCCCGAAGAATTGATGCTTTTGAAGTGTGGTGTTGGAGAAGACTCTTGAGAGTCCCGTGGACTACAAGGAGATTCAACCAGTCCATCCTAAAGCAAATCAGTCCTGAATATTCATTGGAAGTATTGATGCTGAAGCTGAAACTCCAATACTTTGGCTACCTGATGCAAACAACACTCATTTGAAAAGACCCTGATGTTGGGAATGATTGAAGGCAGGAGGGGCAGGGGATGACAGAGGATGAGATGGTTGGATGGCGTCACCGACTCAATGGATATGAGTTTGAGTAAACTCCGGGAACTGTTGATGGACAGGGAGGCCTGGCATGCTGCAGTCCATGCGGTTGCAAAGAGTTGGACATGACTGAGCGACTGAACTGAACTGAGAAGACATTGTTTCTTCCTTCTCTTTGTCATCATAACAGGTCTAAATTATTGCCTGAGGGCCTAGCCTGTGTGGTATTGGTGGCCTCAACAGGCCCTACTGCTGAGGTACTGAGACCTAAGTGGCCTCCTCAAATATTGTTAGCCCTTGAGAGATGCTATGTCATCTTCTGACTGATGGTGTCCTCTCATGTTCTTTCCTCTGAGGCTAAGCTCTGGCCTGCTTAAACTTGTCTGTGATTAGCCTGGAGGTTCCAATCTCATCTTGTCTTTTAGGTCTCAACCATGTGGACTGAAGGCATTGTCTGTCTTTACTTAAGAGCTGGAACTCCATGCAGCTTCCTAACTTCCTTTCACATTGACTGATTTCCTAGATCCTTTCTCCTCAGTACAGATAAATTCAATCTACTGTCCTAACAATCCTATACAGTATATACTGTTATTAGCCCATTTTTATAGAAGACAAAACTGTGGAAAAATGACACAAAGTCAAAACACCCAAGTAGATGCCAGATTTGTGGTACCAGACTCCATGCTCCTAACTAGTATATATTTCAGTCTTTTATATTAAACTAAGTGCTTAAACTAAACCTCGATTATTCACAGAGATCTGCTGTCAAGCTTACTGTGAATGTTGTTCGTGCTGCAGGTATGAATGTTTACCTTTTGTGGTCTGTCATCATAACTAGCGTTTGCCTTTTAAATGAACCATCAAATTAACACATTAAAGCAACACCTCTGAGTCTCATTGAACATTTGAATTATGCACAGCAATATGTGTTTTAATCACTTATTTTAGTCATGTCCTCACCCTGCAGATTAAAATGAAAGTAACTGAAATCAAAAAGTGTGGCACTGAAAAAAGAAAGGAGCATGAAATCACTCTACTTGTTTTAGATAGATTATGGTTGTTAGCACCTAAATGGAAAGATGTTTCTGTAAAATTTTATTTATCTGTTCGTTTTGTGAGGCTTGCTCCTATAAATTTTTTTTCTGTTAAAATTTTTTTAGGTTACAACATCAGTTGGCACTAGAATATTTCTTTTTTATTTTCATTTATGTCTGGATACTGATTTTTCAGACTAATTGGCTTTCCTGGGAACTGTGACTCTGGCTACCACATGAAGAGTGAGAACTTTCCTTTCTCTGTTTCTGGAGATTTTAGTGCACCCATGGAGACAGAGCCAAGGACCAGACTTTTGGCCTAACTGGCTTTGATCCTGTGAATGAATGTTTCCCTAGCATTGGAAAGCTGGTGGCAAGATGGAAAGCTCATTTCCCACAAATGAGCTGTGGGAAAATGCATTCAATGAAGAAAACAGAATCTCTAAGAAGCCCCAACACATAACAGATAATCTTAGCATCTGTTGTGACTTATAAACCCAAATAAGGCACTTCTTTGGGTTCTGTGGCACCTTTGCAACTGATGACTTTGCTTGAATGAACATGTGGCAGTGGATACATTGACTGTACAAAAACAAACTGCTTATTCCTTATCTCAGTGCTGAAAGCTCATCTGGCTTGTGTGTCAGTTGAGACCTCAGGGATGTCAGCCAGTATCCTGTGGTGCATCCAGCCCAGTCACTGTGCCCTGTCAGTGAGTCATGCAGTTCCATTCAACAGAGGTAGAAGTTATTTTCACTTTAATTTTTGTATTTTTCAAACTTTCAAGGATGCAGCCAAATTGTATTGGCTTGTAAGAAACACATCTTGTATGCCTTGGGATGGACACCAGATATTTCTACTCTTAAGTTTTTATATAACTGTGTAAGTTTCAGCATTTTAGAATAACTGTGCACTTGATAACAGTGACTTCTCTAAAGTATTAGGGAGCCTCTTTTGTTTAGATGCTATCCAGTACTACAGATGACATAATGACTATAAGAAAAGTTAAAGTTTTGATTCATGGTTACACAGCTAATCTCTGGTAGATTTGTGATAGTATTTTGGCCTTCTGTGATAGTGTTTTTGATATCCTTTGACCTTTTGTCAGGTACTCTTTCCTTTATATTATGCTTTTAAAGGATGTTTATTGCATTTTAAAATTAAATTATTTTGGATATAAGATAGGCTACAAGGACGTATTTGAATCTTCTTAAATCAGTGGCAACTAACTGTTCTTAGCAAATCTGGAAAACTCAGCAGTGGCCACAGGACTGGAAAAGGTCAGTTTTCATTCCAATCCCAAAGAAAGGCAATGTCAAAGAATGCTTAAAGTACTGCACAAATGCACTCATCTTACATACTATTAAAGTAATGCTCAAAATTCTCCAAGCCAGGCTTCAACAGTATGTGAACATCCAGATGTTCAGGCTGGATTTAGAAAAGGCAGAGGAACCAGAGATTAAATTGTCAACATCTGTTGGATCATCGAAAAAGCAAGAGAGTTCCAGAATAATGTCTATTTCTGCTTTATTTTGGCTGTGCCAAAGCCTTTGACTGTGCGGATCACTATAAACATGGAAAATTCTGAAAGAGATGGGAATACCAGACCACCTGACCTGCCTCCTGGGAAATCTGTATGCAGGTCAAGAAGCAGTTAGAACTGGACATGGAACAACAGACTGGTTCCAAATTGGGAAAGGATTACATCAAGACTGTATATTGTCACCCTGCTTATTTAACTTATATGCAGAGTACATCATGAGAAATGCTGGACTGGATGAAGCACAAGCGGGAATCAAGATTGCTGGGAGAAATATTGATAACCTCAGATATACAGATGAAAGCATTCTTATGGCAGAAAGCAAAGAAGAACTAAAGAGCCTCTTGGTGAAAATAAAAGAGGAGAGTGAAAAAGTTGGCTTAAAACTCAACATTCAGAAAACTAAGATCATGGCATCTGGTCTCATCACTTCATGGCAAATAGATGGAAACAGTGGAAACAGTGGCTGACTTTATTTTTTGGGCTCCAACATCACTTCAAATGGTGACTGAAGCCATGAAATTCAAAACTTGATCCTTGGAAGAAAAGTTATGACCAACCTAGATGGCATATTAAAAAGCAGAGACATTACTTTGCCAACAAAGGTCTATCTAGTCAAGGCTATGGTTTTTCCAGTAGTCATGTATGGATGTGAGAGTTGGACTATAAAGAAAGCTGAGCCCCGAAGAATTGATGCTTTTGAACTGTGGTGTTGGAGAAGACTCTTGAGAGTCCCTTGGACTGCAAGGAGATCCAACCAGTCCATTCTAAAGGAAATCAGTCCTGAGCATTCTTTGGAAGGACTGATGCTGAAGTTGAAACTCCAATACTTTGGCCATCTGATGCGAAGAACTGATTCTTTGGAAAAGACCCTGATGCTGGGAAAGATTGAAGGCTGGAGGAGAAGGAAACAACAGAGGATGGGATGGTTGGATGGCATCACTGACTCAATGGACATGAGTTTGAGTAAACTCTGGGAGTTGGTGATGGACAAGGAAGGCCTGGCATGCTGCAGTCTATGAGGCTTCAAGGAGTCAGACATGAGTGAGCGACTGAACTGAATTGAACTTTTCTTAATATTCATTATCCTTTTCTTATCTAATAACAGTATTTCTAATTTTAACTTGGCACATGTTCGCTCAGAATAAAGACTGTCTGTCTCAGCCTCCCTTTCAGTTTTAGGTAACTGTGACTAAGTTGTCTCCAGTGGGGTTAGAGAAGAAATGATGTGTACAACTGCCTGGCCACACCTTTATAGGAAAGGTATAACCTTACATTTTTGTTTTTCTACTCATGAGAGTAGTGATGCAGTCATACTCCATTTTGGACCACATTTATAAGGGGAAAATCCTTAAGACAGGAAAGAAGTTAGGAACTTGGATCCCTGATACTAGGAACTGACTTACCATCCCTGGTTTGCTTATGCCTAGACTTTTATATGAGAGAGAGATACATATTTACTTTGCTGTAATCACTGATACTTAGATCTCAGTTATAGCAACTTAACATATAGTGCAATTTAATAATTTGCAAATTTAATGCCACACGTTAATATTTTATAACCACCAAATTTAAATGCAATATGTGGAGAGTATGCTTGTATAAATGTCTAGCAGTCTTGGAATTAAACTGCTGCATCACATGTTACAGGAGATGGCTTTCGATTTCACTCAGACTTCTTACAATAACATTCACAGTGTGATCCCTGACGTTACCTCTTTTACATTCTCTACAGCTCTCTCCTCTCAGTGGGCTCCAGCCATACTTAGTACTTTGCTGTTCCTAAGCATTTCAGGCATGCTTCGTATTCCTTCCTCAGGGTACATGTTGTTTTTTTTTTTTTTTCTTTTTTTTTTTTTTAAATTTTATTTTATTTTTGTTGCTATTAGCTTAGTATTCTTTTAAGCTCCCTTCTGCAGATCTCTTTGCCTAGTAATCTGTATATACCTCTGTTTCCACAGTTTTAGAATTTTGCTCAATTGTGACTTTTTCATGAAATTTTTCCTTGACTATTTCAATAAAGTTTCTTCTCAGTTGCTTAATATTTGCACCCTGTTTGCACACTTACTTTTTCTTCATTTATTTATTTCCATTTTTTCTTCTCCTTGCTGCAATACCAGCTCTCTGAGAGCAAGGACTTTGCCTATTTAGTCCATTGCTATGTTCCCAGCATACTATCTGGCATCTAGAAATTACTGGATAGATACTTGTTGAATGGGTATATGAATCAACCACTAAGTATGTGGATAGATAAAATTGATGTTACATCTATTTCAGGGTGATAATATTATCCTGATGACTCATGTTGTTTTCTGAAATATCTATAGTAGAAATATGTTGGCTTTCCTACAAATGCGTTATCTTTCAGTGGCACTATAAATGATGAAAATTTCATAGACTGATAGGAAAAGCTCATTCATTCACATATATTATTAAGTTTCCTTAACAGATTACTAACCTCTGTTGTTATTTAGTTGCTAAATCGTGTCAGACACTTTCAAGACCCCATGAACTATATTCCACCAGGTTTCTCTATTCATGGGATTTCCCAGGCAAGAGTGCTGGAATAGGTTGCCATTTCCTTCTCCAGGGGATCTTTCCTACCCAGGGATGGAACCTGCATCTCCTGCAATGGCAGGCAGATTCTTTATCACTGAGTCACCAGGGAAGCCTGTACTAAATTCTAATCTTGAAATAATTGGGAAAAAAAATCCTAAAATTGTAAGTCTTTTAGGGAACGGTTTATTATATGTACTCTACAATACAGTTACATGTTTTAATATTATATTTCCTATCTTTATTTTCCAAAGTATGAAATCTGTGCTAAATCAACCTTGAAAGTGAAAGTAAATGCTGAATAATCCTTTCTTGTAATGCCACTAACCAAAGGCTTAACATTATAGTGGGAATGGATTTATTATACTATATTTGAGTTTCAAAAGAGTCACATTATTCTACTTTTAAAAGTCAAATGAAGCCAGCTCTGAGTCCTGAGTCCTGTGGTTAGAATAAAATTTAGTATCAGGCTTTTAAGATACCTTCCTCCAATCAAGAACTCTGGGCTTACATAGATCTAGAAAGCTAGGAGTAGGGCTCATTTATAGGCTATGGGAGTTGCAATCCTGAGCAACCCAGCTCAGCTGCCGCATCAGCTGCTCTGCAGGAGTTAGTGCTTTCCCTCATAGCCATGCTCCCTGCCAACACAGCCCCACCTGTGCCCCTTTGACCTCTGCTTTCAAGTCATGGGGTTAACTTTCCCACTTCATCAACACTGATTACCTTTTCCCCTGTGAACATGTATCCACTCTTAGGGGCTGCTGCTGCTGCTAAGTCACTTCAGTCGTGTCCGACTCTGTGCGACCCCTTAGACCACAGCCCACCAGGCTCCCAGTCCCTGGGATTCTCCAGGCAAGAACACTGGAGTGGGTTGCCATTTCCTTCTCCAATGCACAGAAAAACATTGTGAAGGACTTTGAAATGGTTGAACAAGATTACTAGTTGTTCTGCTTAGTGGAGCCCTCTTGGTCATCTTTACCTTTTGTTTCCTTTGAACTGTTTTACATAGCTACTTTCAGAAAACTGATAATACACATAATTTTTGTCCCCAGAAATGCAAGTGAGATGTTTCAGGTTGAATTTAATTGATTATTGCCCTATAGATATTTGACCAGTTTTGCACCTATTTGTAAATTCAGAATTCCCCATTGCCTGCATGTGACAGTTTTGAGAATTCAAACATTACTGGTTCCCTTATTTGTGAAGGAGTTAAATAAAACATTGACATGCATTAGTTTTTTATTTGTATGAGAGCCATGATTTTATCTTTTAAAAAATCCTTTTGCCATAGAGGCACAAAGGTAATCTCTCTTTCTTATGATAGGGTCAAGGGAAGGAAATGCATGAATATTATTGTTTCTTAGAACATATGCTGCTGCTGCTGCTGCTGCTAAGTCCTTCTCCAATGCATGAAAGTGGAAAGTGAAAGTGAAGTTGCTCAGTCGTGTCCAACTCCTAGCAACCCCATGGACTGCAGCCTACCAGGCTCCTCCATCCATGGGATTTTCCAGGCAAGAGTACTGGAGTGGGGTGCCATTGCCTTCTCCATCTTAGAACATATAGTGTAGTCTAAAACAAACAGAGCAAAAAACATTAAATACAAAGAAGGACAGAAGTTAGTCAGATTTTTATCTTTAACTCACTATTATGCAGTCTTTTAATGTCTGCCAACTAAAGTATGGCTCTCACCACCTGGCTCTGCAAGGATTGAGTCCTTAGCCACTGTAGCCACTAACCTCCAACACATTCTGAGAGAAATTCAGGGTGGAGATTAGGAGTGGCGTTCTCTGTGCTCTGGTAAAACCTTACAGAACCAGACTTTCAGATGGATATTTTCAGGAGAAAAATTTTATGAACATAGATTCTTCTATCTTCCTACACTTGCTGCTGCTGCCAAGTTGCGTCAGTCGTGTTCGACTCTGTGCAACCCCATAGACGACAGCCCACCAGACTCTGCCGTCCCTGGGATTCTCCAGGCAAGAACACTGGAGTGGGTTTCCATTTCTTTCTCCAATGCATGAAAGTGAAAAGTGAAAATGAAGTCGCTCAGTCGTGTCTGACTCCTAGCGACCCCATGGATTGCAGTGCACCAGGCTCCTCCATCCATGGGATTTTCCAGACAAGAGTATTGGAGTGGGGTGCCATTGCCTTCCCCGATCTTCCTTCACTTAGAAAAGTTCTAAAACCATTAACGTAAATATCTGTTCCTTGTGACTAGCAGCAGCCTTCTACTGATAAGTATGCTTGGTTGCATGTAACCCTTTTGCCAAAATCATATATGTGCTGTGTTTCCCCCTTACCTCTTCAGAACAGTTTCTTAGAGCTCTCTGGGAGGCTGTCTCCTAGGCTATAGTCCTCTGTAAAAGACTGAATACACTCTACTCACAGATTTTACATTGTGTGTGTGTTTTTTTTTCAGTCAACATGTCAGAATTCTGAGCTTTAAGAATGCTCACGAAGACAATTGGATTAAGGTATTTTATGAAAAGAACAGTTATGTCTTGCTGAACCTTTGCCACATTCTAAGAAAAGTTTAGACTCTATCTAAATAAAATCTATAGTTAATTTGAGTTACATTAAAGAGGAACATGTGGAATTTCATTCTGAGTCTGTGCTAAATTTTACATTTGTATATAAAAGTTAACATATTTCAGTTCATTTCAGTTCAGTCGCTAAGTCGTGTCTGACTCTTGGCGACCCCATGAATCGCAGCACGCCAGGCCTCACTGCCCATCACCAACTCCCAGAATTCACTCAGACTCATGTCCATGGAGCTGGTGATGCCATCCAGCCATCTCATCCTCTGTTGTCCCCTTCTCCTCCTGCCCCCAATCCCTCCCAGCATCAGGGTCTTTTCCAATGAGTCAATTCTTCACATGAGGTGGCCAAAGTATTGGAGTTTCAGCTTCGGCATCAGTCCTTGCAATGAACACCCAGGACTGATCTCCTTTAGGATGGACTGGTTGCATGTCCTTACAGTCCAAGGGACTCTCAAGGATCTTCTCCAACACCACAGTTCAAAAGCATCAATTCTTCGGTGCTCAGCTTTCTTCACAGTCCAACTCTCACATCCATACATGACCACTGGAAAAACCATAGCCTTGACTAGATGGACCTTTGTTGGCAAAGTAATATCTCTGCTTTTTAATATGCTGTCTAGGTTGGTCATAACTTTCCTTCCAAGGAGTAAGCGTCTTTTAATTTCATGGCTGCAATCACCATCTGCAGTGATTTTGGAGCCCCAAAAATTAAAGTCAGCCACTGTTTCCACTGTTTCCCATCTATTTCCCATGAAGTAATGGGACCAGATGCCATGATCTTAGTTTTCTGAATGTTGAGCTTTAAGTCAACTTTTTCACTCTCCTCTTTCCCTTTTATCAAGAGACTTTTTAGTTCCTCTTCACTTTCTGCCATAAGAGTGGTGTCATCTGCATATCTGAGGTTATTGGTATTTCTCCTGGCAATCTTGATTCCAGCTTGTGCTTCTTCCAGCCCAGCGTTTCTCATGATGTATATTTAAAACATTTTTTAAAAGAAAATTCTTAAATATATTAATATAAAAATGGCTTTAGCTCCAAGGAGCTCTTAAAAGGTTGTTAAAGGCAGCTGGCGAAGGGAAAAGGACAGAGCAGGTAACCTCATCTTCCTTTGGTTGATGGCAAAGGACCTGTGTGGCACATTACCTCATTGTTGCTGATCAGAAGATTCCACGCTGAGCGGTCTACGTTCCTGGAGGTGGTTGTAATTGCAGATATTAGGTATTAAACCTTAGTCTGGTGATGTGTGCGTAGCACAAAGATTCCATTTTGGGATTGTTATCTCTTTTTACACAACACCATTAGGAATAGAATGGTGACTAGTATCCTAAGAAATCTCTCTTTAGTAATATGCTTGTATGAATAATGTCATATGTCATCCTGATCTGCTCATTAAATATGTTTCCAAAACTGAATGTTAATTGGTTTAATTTTAGTGGAAAGTAGAATTAAGGAATTATATGTTTTTTCTAACTTTTCTTAAAATTTTATTCTTTCTGTGTTAATGTTTATGCAGCCATGAATAACTAATACAACAATGTTTTAGTTGAGTATAATCATGACTGTAAATTCACTTAGAGTTTTTGCCATCATTTTATATAAAATCAGAATTGAATTGAAATATCTCTTATCACAATATAAAAACAAATAAAATTAAAATAGAGCATGCAGAGGTATATATGGTAAAAAAAATTATTTCTAAGGTATACCCTCCCTTTTAAAGTAAACAAAAATTAATGATGTTATATAGGGAGAATTTATATATTTTTAGTTTTTCCAAATGAAACTAAAACATATTCTCTTGACCATGTATCATTTTTTTTTTCATTTTCAGGAGTTATTTTCTAAATAGAATTCACTGATGTATTAAACATACAGGACAATGTATCCTTTACTTACACCAAAAAGTTTGTTTGCAGATCACAAAGATCAGAGGAACATAAGTACACTGTACTAAAATTAAGAATATTTGTTCATCAAAGGTATTTATTTTTTTTAATTTAGTTTTTTTATTGAAGGATAGTTGCTTCACAGAATTTGTTGTTTTCTGTCAAACTTCAACATGAATCAGCTATAGGTATACATATATCCCCTCTCCTTTGAATCTTCCTCTCCTCTCCCTCCCCATCCCACTCCTCTAGGTTGATACAGACCCCCTGTTTGAGTTTCCCGAGCCATACAGCAAATTCCCATTAGCTGTCTATTTTACATAAGGCAATGTAAGTTTCTATGTTACTCTTTCCATACATCTCACCCTCTCCTCCCCTTTCCCCATGTCCATAAGTCTATTCTCTATATCTGTTTCTCTGTTGCTGCCCTGTAAATAAGTTGTTCAGTACCATTTATCTAGATTGTGTATATGTGAGTTAGAATATGCTATCATTCTCTTTCTGACTCACTTCACTCTGTATAATAGGTTCTAGGTTCATCCATGTCATCAGAACTGACTCAAGCGTGCTCCTTTTTATGGCTGAGTAATATTCCATTGTGTATATATACCACAACTTCTTTATCCATTCATCTGTCAGTGGACATCTAGGTTGCTTCCATGTTCTAGCTATTGTAAATAGTGCTGAAATGAACAATGGGATACATGTGTCTTTTTCAGTTTTGGTTTCCTTGGGGTATATGACTAAGAGTGAGGTTGTTGGGTCATATGGTGGTTTTATTCCTGGTTTTTTAAAGAATCCATACCGTCTTCCATAGTGGCTGGATCAATTTACATTCTCACCAACAGTACAAGAACATTCCCTTTTCTCCACACCCTCTCCAGCATTTATTATTTGTAGACTTCTTGATGATGGCCATTCTGTCTGGTGTGAGGTGATATCTCATTGTGGTTTTGACTTGCTTTTCTCTAATAATGAGTGATGTTGAGCATCTTTCCATGTGTTTGTTAGCCATCTGTATGTCTTCTCTGGAGAAATGTCTGTTTAGCTCTTTTTTCTACTTTTTGATTGGGTTGTTTGTTTTTCTAGCACTGAGTTGTATGAGCTGGTTGTATATTTTGGCTATTAATGCTTTGTCAGTTGTTTCATTTGCTGTTATTTTTCTCCCATTCTAATGATTTTCATTTCACCTTGCTTATAGTTTCTTTTGCTGTGTAAAAGCTTTTAAGTTTCATCAGGTCCCATTTGTTTACTTCTGTTTTTATTTCTGTTATTCTAGGAGGTGGGTCATAGAGGATCTTGCTTTGATTTATGTCATCAAGTGTTCTGCCTATGTTTTCCTCTAAGAGTTTTTACTTTCTGGTCTTACATTTAGGTCTTTAATCCATTTTGAGTTTATCTTTGTGTATGGTGTTAGGAAGTGTTCTAATTTCATTCTTTTCCATGTAGCTGTCTAGTTTTCCCAGCACCATTTACTGAAGAGGCTGTCTTTGCCCCATTGTATATTCTACAATATAATATAGAATTTTTGTGTATTTGTCAAAAATAAGGCACCCATAGGTGCATGGGTTTATTTCTGGGCTTTCTATCTTGTTCCATTGGTCTATATTTCTGTTTTTGTGCCAGTACCATACTGTCTTATTGACTCTAGCTTTGTAGTATAATCTTAAGTCAGGAAGGTTGATTCCTCTAGCTCCATTCTTCTTTCTCAAGACTGCTTTGGCTATTCAGGGTCTTTTGTGTTTCCATATGAATTGTGAAATTTTTTGTTCTAGTTCTGCAGGAAATGCCATTGGTAATTAGATAGGGATTGCATTGAATCTGTGGATTGCATTTGGTAGCATAGTCATTTTCATAATATTGAGTCTTCCTACCCATGAACATGAAATATCTCTCCATCTGTTTATGTTGTCTTTGATTTCTTTCATTAGTGTCTTATAACTTTTGGTGTACAGTTCTTTTGTCTCCTTATGTAAGTTTATTCCTATATTCATTCTTTTTGTTGCAATGGTGAATGAGATTGATTCCTTAATTTCTCTTTCTGATTTTTCATTGTTAGTATATAGAAATGCAAGTGATTTCTGTGTATTGATTGTGTATCCTGCAAATTGTTAAATTCACTGATTAGCTCTAGTAATTTTCTGATAGTATTTTTAAGGTTTTCTATTTACAGTATCATGTTATCTGCAAACAGTGAGAACTTTACTTCTTTTCTGATATGGATTCCTTTTATTTCTTTTTCTTCTCTGATTGCTATAGCTAGGACTTCCAGAACTATGTTGAATAATAGTGGTGAAAGTGGACACCCTTGTCTTGTTCCTGATCTTAGGGGGAATGCTTTGTTTTTCACCATTGTGAATAATGTTTGCTGTAGGCTTATCATATATGGCCTTTACTATGTTGAGGTAGATTGCTTCTATGCCCATTTTTTGAAGAGTTTTAATCATAAATGGGTGCTGAATTTTGTCAAAGGCTTTTCCTGCATCTATTGAGATGATCATATGATTTTTATCTTTCAATTTGTTAATATGGTGTATCACACTGATTTGCATATATTGAAGAATCCTTGCATCACTAGAATAAACCCTACTTGATCATGGTGTATGAGCTTTTTGATGTGTTTCTGAATTCTGAATTTCTGAATGCAAAAAATTCTGAGGCTTTTTGCATCTATGTTCATCAGTGACCTGTAGTTTTGACCTGTAGTTTTCTTTTTTTGTTGTTGTCTTTGGTTTTGTTATCAGGGTGATGGGTGGCCTTGTAGAATGAGTTTGGAAGTGTTCCTTCCTTTTTTTTTTTTTTTTTAAAGGGTTTAGAAGGATAGTTTAGAAGGATGGCTTCCCTGGTGGCTCGGAAGGTAAAGTGTCTGCCTACAATGCGGGAGACCCGGGTTTGATCCCTGGGTTGGGAAGATCCTCTGGAGAAGGAAATGGCAACCCACTCCAGTACTCTTGCCTGGAAATTCCCATGGACAGAGGAGCATGGTAGGCTACAGTCCACAGGGTCGCAGAGTCAGACACGACTGAGTAACTTCACTTTCACTTTAGAAGGATAGGCATTAGCTCTTCTCTGTTGCTGCTGCTGCTAAGTCGCTTCAGTCGTGTCCAACTCTGTGCGACCCCATAGACGGCAGCCCACCAGGCTCCCCTGTCCCTGGGATTCTCCAGGCAAGAACACTGGAGTGGGTTGCCATTTCCTTCTCAATGCATGAAAGTGAAAAGTGAAAGTGAAGTCATTCAGTCGTGTCTGACTCCTAGCGACCCCATGGACTGCAGCCCACCAGGCCCCTCCATCCATGGGATTTTCCAGGCAAGAGTACTGGAGTGGGTTGCCATTGTCTTCTCTTCTCTAAATGTTTGATAGAATTCTCCTGTGAAGCCATCTGGTCCTGGGCTTTTGTTTTTTGGGATATCTTTGATCACAGCTTCAATTTCAGTGCTTGTAATTGGGTTGTTCATAATTTCTATTTCTTCCTGGTTCAGTCTTGGAAGATTGAACTTTTCTAAGAATCTGTCCATTTCTTCCAGGTTATCTATTTTATTGCCATATAGTTGCTCATAATAGTCTCTTATAATCCTTTATATTTCTGCATTATCTGCTGTAACCTCTCCTTTTTCATTTCTAATTTTGTTGGTTTGATTCTTCTCTCTTTTTCTCTTGATGAGCCTGGCAAAAGATTTGTCAATTTTGTTTATCTTCTCAAAGAACCAGCTTTTAGTTTTATTAATCTTTACTATTGTTTCTTTCATTTCTTTTTCATTTATTTCTGCTTGGATATTTATGATTTCTGTCCTTCTACTATTTTTTGTTGTTGTTCTTCTTTTTCCGGTTGCTTTAGGTGTAAAGTTAGGTTCTATTCAATGTTTTCCTTGTTTCTTGAGGTAGGATTGTATCACTATAAACTTCCCTCTTAGAACTGCTTTTGCTGCATCCCATAGGTTTTGAGATATTGTGTTTTCATTGTCATTTGTTTCTAGACATTTTTTGATTTCCCTTTTGATTTCTTTAGTTACCTGTTGGTCACTTAGAAACATGTTGTTTAATCTCCATGTGCTTGTGTTTCTTACTGTTTTTTTCTTGGAATTGAAATCTAGTCTCATAGCATGGTGGTCAGAGAAGATGCTTGATATGAATTCAGTTTTCTTAAAGTTACTGTGGTTTGATTTGTGACCCAAGATGTGGTATCCTGGAGAATGTCCCATGGGCACTTGAGAAGAAGGTGTATTCTTCTGCATTTGGATGAAATGTCCTGAAGATATCAATGAGATCCATCTCATCTAATGTATCATTTAAGACTTGTGTTTCCTTATTAATTTTTTGTTTTGATGATCTGTCCATTGGTGTGAGTGGGGTGTTAAAGCCTCCTACTGTTATTGTGTTACTGTCAATTTCTACTGTTATGTTTGTTAGTGTTTGTCTTATGTATTGAGATGCTCCTATGTTGAGTGCATAGATATTTACAATTTTTATGTTTTCCTCTTGGATTGATCCCTTGATCATTATACTCTATCCTTCCTTAGCTCTTGTAATCTTTATTTTAAGGTCTATTTTGTCTGATATGAAGATTGCTACTCCAGCTTTCTTTTGCTTCCCATTTGCATGGAATATATTTTTCCATCCTCTCACTTTCAGTCTATATGTGTCTTTATCTGAAATAGGTTTCTTGTAGACAGCATGTATATGGGTCTTGTTTGTATATCCATTCAGCCAGTCTGTGTCTTTTGATTGGCACATTTAATCCATTTACATTTAAAGTAATTACTGATATATATATTCCTTTGGGGTCAAAAATCACTGCAGATGCTGATTGCAGCCATGAAATTAAAAGACGCTTACTCCTTGGAAGGAAAGTTATGACCAACCTAGATAGCATATTGAAAAGCAGAGATATTACTTTGCCAACAAAGGTCTGTCTAGTCAAGGCTATGGTTTTTCCAATGGTCATGTATGAATGTGAGAGTTCGACTGTGAAGAAAGCTGAGCACTGAAGAATTGATGCTTTTGAACTGTGGTGTTGGAGAAGACTCTTGAGAGTCCCTTGGGTTGCAAGGAGATCCAACCAGTTCATCCTAAAGGAGATCAGTCCTGGGTGTTCATTGGAAGGACTGATGCCGAAGCTGAAACTCCAATACTTTGGCCACCTCATATGAAGAATTGACTCATTGGAAAAGACCCTGATGCTGGGAGGGATTGGGGGCAGGAGGAGAAGGGGACGACAGAGGATGAGATAGCTGGATGGCATCACCGACTCAATGGACATGGGTTTGGGTGGACTCTGGGAGTTGGTGATGGGCAGTGAGGCCTGGCGTGCTGTGGTTCATGGGGTCTCAAAGATTCGGACAAGATTGAGCGACTGAACTGAACTGAAAAATGCAGATTTATTCTATAAATGATCAAAAATTGCCCAAAAA
The DNA here is from genome assembly GCF_019923935.1 of Bubalus bubalis. Lineage (NCBI taxonomy): Eukaryota > Metazoa > Chordata > Mammalia > Artiodactyla > Bovidae > Bubalus > Bubalus bubalis. The sequence continues at coordinate 96,789,888 of NC_059157.1, read as the reverse complement.
TAGAATGAAAAACTATGTTTAATCATTTTATTGATGGGGATATAAAAGGAATTATGTTGATTTCAAATATTCCAATAACTATTATGATAAGCAACATTATTAAGAGGAGACTTTCTCAATAGATAGAATTTTATGTTAAGTCCTTCAGTAGCTATTCAGTATAACTATTTGACAGTTCACAGTGGTTTAAAAATTAAAAATCTAATAAAACTGACTGAGATCTGAGCATTGTCATGAACCTTTAGAACTATTAAACAAAGCATAATAGATTGCAAAAATAATAGAGATGATTAAAATGCTTTTATTTGGGAGGAAAACTAAAGCAGAATAACTATAACTGATTAACTATTAAAGGAAAATGTCTTTCACTCAGATATATGGATTTATATGAATATGATAGAATAAATTTTTTCAGGCAACCACATAAATGAGTTTTATAATCTGCTCCAAATATATCCTGTGAAAACATGAATGCCAGCTCATTGGGATGAACTATTAGGGAATGCTTTCTATGGTACATTTTCTGAATAAAATAAATCTTTCTAAAAAAAGCTGTGTTATGTTTATTAGTATCTGTGTTTTGGAAAAAGTTGGGTGTGAATACAAGTAAATTCATTTTGAGCATTTATTGAGGATTTACTCAATTCCAGACATTAGTGAAATAATTTTTCATGTTGTACCTCATTTAATCCTTGCCATATCCCTAAGAAATGCCACTGAATCCCTCAGTCTCTTTTGATTACGCTAGTTAGTATTCTGCTTTAACTGCAGCAGCTTCTCTGGTCCATTATTCTTTTGTCCTCCATCCATCTCTCTCTTTGCTTGTGGATATCATGCATTAGATGACAATTAGAAAATAATTCAGTCTAAGTGAGATGCCACTATTTCCCCCTTTTTAAAAAAGAATTTCCTGCATCTTAATTGTAACAATTTTTACTACTCTTGAGCACATCTTATATACTAGTCACCATTCTAAAACTTTCCATACATTATATTACTTAATCTTCAGGATAACTCTATGTGATAGATGTGACTACCCCAGTTTTCTGCCTGGAGAGCACAGGGCCAGATGAGTTATGTAAATCATTGGGTGCTACAAAATGGAAGGTGGCAGACCTGAGATTACAATTCTCTTTGTCTGACTTCAAAGCTTATTCTCATAATTTTCTAAGTATACCACCTCCCTAGAAACTGGCATTATATGTCACTCCAGTTTTACACACATATGTATTTTCAGTAAAATTTACATATAGTGAGTGAACAGATCCTAAGTGTACAATTCAGTGAGTTTTGATAAATGAGTATCTGTCTAATCATCACACAGTGAAGATACAGAATATACATGTCACTTCAGAAAATTTCCTTCTAGAGAATCCAAAGTTAAATAGATAACATTGTTCTAATCTTTATTACCATGGAGTAGTTTTTCCTCCTCTTGAACTTCATGTAAATTGAATAATACAGTATATATTCTGTTATGGTTGGCTTCTTCCACTCACCATAATGTTTTTAAGATTCATCCATGTCATGTTCATGAGCAGTTCATTTTTTAAAATGTCATATTGCATATCTTTTGTTAATTTTATTATTTTCTGGTTTTACTGCTGTTTATAAATGAATTTTTCTGTCTTAAATTTTTTCTATTTGTTTATGCTGCTTGTGTTGAAATACCATTGATCGTACCCTTCAAAATTGGTAAACTCACTTATTAGTTCTGGTTATCTGTTCACTTATGGTTTTTCAAAATTATGTTGAAGCATAACCTCTCGGAACTCAAGATGACTGTATTTGGAGATAGGGCCTTGAAAAGAGTGGCTCAGTTAAAATGAGGCCATTAGAGTGGGTCCAAACCCAATTTGACTGGTGTCCTTGTAAGAAGAGGAAATTTGGACACACCAAGCGACACTCAGTAGGGACTTGCATTGTGATATGTTAGCCATCTACAAATCAAGGATAGAAGCCCCAGAAGAAACCAAACCTGTCCACACTTTGAGTTTAAATTCTAGCTTCCAGAATTTTGAGAAAATAAATTTCTGTTGTATACACAACTCAGACTGTGATATATTGTTAGGTCAACCAAGGAAAAACAATACAATTCTTGTGTATTTGGGGGTAGATTCCTTAGGACTTTGGAGACATAAGTGTTTATGCCCTCATCAAATATAGAAATTTTAGCCTATATGTTCCCTTTTCCATTTTTAAATTTTATGTAGATCTGATGTTTGATGGTGATGCATTCTTTCAACTTTGACTTATCTGAAAATAACTTTCTCACTAGTTTTTGAATTACATTTTTTTTGTGGAAAAAGGAATTCAGAATTTACATATTTTATAGGACATCAAAGATATAGTTCTCTTATCTTATGGGTTTAATTGCTTCAAGTGAAAGTCAGATTTCATATATATATTTATTCCACTGTGTTATCTGACTCTCTATGTCTATCTGCTTTCAAGATTTTGCCTTGTGTTTGATTATCAAAGGTATGGCAGTAATCTACACAGGTGTGGTTTTCTCTACATTAACTCAGATTGGATTTATTTAGGTTTATGAGTTTGCAGGTTGATACTTTAACAAGACTTGGTAAATGTTTGGCCAGTTTTTTTGAGCATAATTTTTTAAATTTCACTTTTCTTCTTTCTTTCCTTCTAATATTATTTCATATGTTAGACTGATAGATATTGCTGGACAGGTTACATAGTATCTGATGTTCATTACTCAGTCTTTTATTTTTCAGATCTTTTGATTATGTCATTTCTTTTAATCACTTTGGTTTTGCTGTCCAATTGTTTTTTATCTCCAATATGTTCTTATGCCATCAGGAAAATTTTCATATTATATACTGTAATTTTCCATTTTACAATTTCCAATTAGAATATTTATTTAGCCTCTTTTAAATAGTATCCATTTTCTATGCTTAGACTTCCTATTTTTTTATTCACTGTATGCCAAGATTTTTTTTTTTACTACATTGAGCCCAATTATAATAGCTACTTTAAATTCTTTTTCTGCTAATCCCAACATCTTAGTCATATTGTGTCCTTTTCTACTGACTACTTTTGTGTGTGAATGTGATAATTGGTTATGTTTTTCTACTTATTTAATTCTTTTTTTTTAATTTTATTTTTAAACTTTACAAAATTGTATTAGTTTTGCCAAATATCAAAATGAATCTGCCACAGGTATACATGTGTTCCCCATCCTGAACCCTCCTCCCTCCTCCCTCCCCATTCCATCCCTCTGGGTCGTCCCAGTGCACCAGCCCCAAGCATCCAGTATCGTGCATCGAACCTGGACTGGCAACTCGTTTCATACATGATATTTTACATGTTTCAATGCCATTCTCCCAAATCTTCCCACTCTCTCCCTCTCCCACAGAGTCCATAAGACTGTTCTATACATCAGTGTCTCTTTTGCTGTCTCGTACACAGGGTTATTTGTTAATATTTTTTCCTGGAAATCCTGATTTGTGTAGACTGTTGATTCTGTTATTTTCCTCTGAAAAGCATTACTTTTGTGCTATCAGGCAGTTAAATTAGTTGCCTGATCACTTTGAATTTATGGGGGCATATTTTTATATAAAAACCTTACTGTCAGATAAAAACCTGAGATGTTTACCAAGTCTCTCTAACATGGAAGGATTTGTACTCAAACTCTTATGTGATAGGAAATCCCTACGATCTCTGCTTAATTCTTTCAGCCCTCTAATTCTTGTTTTTTCTCTAAGGTTTTTCCAAGCCTTCCCTGTGTGTTTGCCATTTAGGGGACAACCAAATGTGTAAAGGAAGACTGTATAATAGTTTGGGTCTTCCTCCATTGTGAATCTCTTCTTTATGAGCTTTCTTTCCATGATTTTCACCTATTTTGATAGCCAAGAGTACTTCATTTGACACCTCAAGTAAGAAAACAAAACAATATAAAATGAAAGAAAAGTGAAAAAAAAAAAAAAAACTATAACTTTTTTGCTTGAGTTCTATTTACCAGTTTATACAGTCTTGAGAATGTACTCAGGGGAAAAGTAATATAATTGTGAGCTCTACCGTGTGTATTTCTTTTTCTTCAAGAATCAAATACCTTTTAGTTTTTGCCTTTTTTGTGACTCTCCAGTGTATTGTTGTTGTTATTATTTTATGTCATGTTCAGATATTATAGTTATTATCTGTTAGAAGAATAGTCTGCTAACAGGAAGCCACATTAATCTATTTAGACTAAATGGCTTAAGATTTGTGGTATTCAGTTATCTATGCTAGTTTGCTGTCTTTTTTCAGTCTCTCTTTTTGGTTACCTACCCTAAAGCTTAACCCTCAGGCCCACTGCTCTGCTAGGGAACCATATCTTTAAATGTCTGACTTATGGCATTTAAAGTGTTTCCAGGTCTAGTTCATCACAGTACAAAAAGGCGCAAAGGGAAACCTGGCCAATAATGCATAATTCTGGCCTTAAACATTTCTCTGAGTTTCTCTTCCTCTTTTATTTCTTTTTTTTTCTCTTTACCACAACCCAAACCCCTGAGCTATTACTGAAATATTTTTCTTACTACACTGATTTTCATTTTAAGCCCAAGTGCCACGAAGGAGACTCTTACCTACATACAAAATTCACTTTCCTATTTCTATCTTTAAACATTCTTATTTTTTCAATTAAAAAGTAATGGACAAAACAGACTTGCATGGTATGAAGAAGTGATGGTTTGCAGCCAAATTATTTCTGAACCAATAGGAAAAAAAGCAAAGCAAGCCAGACAAATGCTTTCAATATTTCTATTTTTCATTCTTATTCATTACAGAGAAGGCTGGTTTTGGTTGAAATTGTTTTTAAATCTTATTTAATATGCAGCTGTGACCTTTTACTCCATGATGAAACATCCATATTTTAAAAACTCAAACTCTCATTTAAAATGTCTAAATTGACAAGCATCCATAGGATATTTCAGGAAAAAAAAAAGAGAGAGACATATTAAAGAACTCTGGACCAGGGAATGAGGAGCCCAATATCTACATCTGATGCCATCACTAATATTCTCAGAGATTAAGGCTGGTTAGTTGGGTTCTGTTTCCTTAGTTATAAAATACAATGTGTGATGGTTAATTTTATTTGTGTACTTGACTGGCCATGAGGTGCCTGGTTTAAATATTATTTCTGGGTATGCTGGTAAGGGCATTTCTTACCAGCCTATTCTAGATTGGCATTTGAATTGGTGGACTCAGTAAAGTAGATTATGCTCCCCAAATTTTATAAGCATCATCTAATCCATTGAGGGTCTGAATAGAAAAAAAGGGAGAAAAGAAGGAATCTGCTCCTTTTTCCTGTCTCTGTTCAGCTGGGATATCTCATCCCATCTTCTCTTGCCCTCAGACAGGGATTGATGTCATCAGCTCCCCTCTTTCTCAGGCCTTTGGACTCAGACTGAATTATACCACCAGGTTTCCAGGGTCTCCAGCTTGCACCTTGTAGACTGTGAGACTACTCAGCTTCCATAATTACATGCACCAATTCCTCATAATAAATATCTGTTTTGAGAGACTGGTTTTATTTCTCTGGAGAATTATTACTTATACAGATGCACTGTATTATTTTATCTTTGAGATTCCATGACCAGAAATATACACAGGAAACAAACGTTTTAAACATCCCATTTCAATTTAAATATCATGTAGCTGAGCAAATATCAACATGTTTAGAAATAGTGTGGGGAACACCTAATGGCTGTAATATCTTTGATACAGAAAGACTGATATAATTTAAAACTTTAATTATCTTTTCATAATGAATGAGAATTGAAAATGAAAAAATTTCATTATATTTCCTAATGAGCTGGATCCACGTGTCTATTCTATTGTAGCCCTATGACCTCCAGAGAACATTTGTTTATCTTGCCATCCATTAAAAGTGTTACTGAGTCTAACTTTCAGAAAACTAAGAATCTTAACACATCAGGTGCCATCATTAGACTCACCTCCGTTGGGTTACTTCTAACCAAATGATCCTATCAGGGTGAAAATTATCATAGTTTTTGCCAGATTAGTTAGTAATCATATACATATTTCTTTAAAAATTATCTGCTGCTGCTAAGTCACTTCAGTCGTGTCCGACTCTGTGCGACCCCATAGACGGCAGCCCACCAGGCTCCCCCGTCCCTGGGATTCTCCTGGCAAGAACACTGGAGTGGGTTGCCATTTCCTTCTCCAATGCATGAAAGTGAATAGTGAAAGTGAAGTCACTCAGTCGTGTCCAACTCTTAGCGACCCCATGGACTGCAGCCTACTAGGCTCCTCTATCCATGGGATTTTCCAGGCAAGAGTACTGGAGTGGGATGCCATTGTCTCTTCCATAAAAAAATTATCTACTGCTACATTAATATAACAACATGAGTTTGAGTCTGGTTTTTCTGGGAATATTTATAATTACAATTCTGAAAACCCAGTTTTAATATTCTCAGCATCAAAGTGAGAGTGAGGGTACCTTCATTATATGGAATACACATGCATTTCACTGCAGCATCCTCTAACACTAATGGAAGAACTAGGGAAGATGGAGCCAAATTCACTTAGCTGAGAAGGCCTCAAGAAATAGGTGCACTTTCTTCTTTCAAAGCTACATGAATGGAAAACTAAATGTACTATTCTACAGAAAATGTCTGTACTTCATAAAAGGAAATTTATAGAAATTGAAAACCCAATTGCTGACGTCAAGAGATATAAGTAAAGAATAGGATGTTGGTTGTGTTAATATGCGTGGTGGGAAAGAACAAGCAGATAGGAATGTAAGGAATGTCTTGCTATGCTAGACTGTTTGCTGTGAATTCCATAACAAATGGAAGTTGACATTGCCCATTACCTAGAAATAAAACACATTTTTAGATCAAACAGCCATTTTTCAAGAGGTCACAAAAGCTCAGCCAGCAAAAAAAAGAAACAAGTAGGAGTGGAATGAGTGGGAGTACTCATATTTTAGGCTGATTATTCATTCATATCACTTGCAGTTCATAGACTAGTTAGTGGGTAAATATTGGACTAAATTATGAGAGCTTAATAATGTGTATCTAGATCAGTGAAATAAATGATACAAGCAGGAAGAATGTGTGCATCAATTCTGTTTCCCTGACTTATATCACAAGGTAAAGATGGAATGTCAGCAGCGCTAGTCATGGTGACTAGTACTTGTATCAGTTCAGTTCAGTTCAGTTCAGTCGCTCAGTCGTGTCCAACTCTTTGTGACCCCATGAACTGAAGCACACCAGGCCTTGCTGTCCACCACCAACACCCAGAGTCCACTGAAACCCATGTCCATTGAATCAGTGACACCATCCAACCATTTCATCCTCTGTTGTCCCCTTCTCCTCCTGCCCTCAATCTTTCCCAGCATCAGGGTCTTTTCCAGTGAGTCAGCTCTTCGCATCAGGTGGCCAAAGTATTGGAGTTTCAGTTCAGCATCAGTCCTTCCAATGAACACCCAGGACTGATCTCCTTTAGGATGGACTGGCTGGATCTCTTTGCAGTCCAAGGGACTCTCAAGAGTCTTCTCCAACACCACAGTTCAAAAACATCAATTCTCTGTGCTCAACTTTCTTTATAGTCCAACACTCACATTTATACATGACCACTGGAAAAACCATAGCCTTGACTAGATGGACCTTTGTTGGCAAAGTAATGTCTCTGCTTTTCAATATGCTGTCTAGGTTGGTCATAAGTTTCCTTCCAAGGAGTAAACATCTTTTAATTTCATGGCTGCAGTCACCATCTGCAGTGATTTTGGAGCTGAGAAAAATAAAGTCAGCCACTGTTTCTACCATTTCTCCATCTATCTGCCATGAAGTGATGGGACCAGATGCCATGATCTTAGTTTTCTGAATGTTGAGCTTTAAGCCAACTTTTTCACTCTCCACTTTCACTTTCATCAAGAGGCTTTTTAGTTCCTCTTCACTTTCTGCCATAAGGGTGGTGTCATCTGCATATCTGAGGTTATTGATATTTCTCCCAGCAATCTCGATTCCAGCTTGTGCCTCCTCCAGCCCAGCATTTCTCATGATGTACTCTGCATAGAAGTTAAATAAGCAGGATGACAATATACAGCCTTGACGTCCTCCTTTTCCTATTTGGAACCAGTCTGTTGTTCCATGTCCAGTTCCAATTGTTGCTTCCTGACCTGCATACAGGTTTCTCAAGAGGCAGGTCAGGTGGTCTGGTATGCCTATCTCTTTCAGAATTTTCCACACTTTACTGTATGACTGTGGATTGGATCATGAATTCCTTATTGCCAAATTCAGACTGAAATTGAAGAAAGTAGAGAAAACCACTAGACCATTCAGGTATGACCTAAATCAAATCCCTTATGACGATACAGTGGAAGTGAGAAATAGATTTAAGGGACTAGATCCCATAAACAGAGTGCCTGATGAACTATGGATGGAAGTTTGTGACATTGTACAGGAGACAGGAATCAAGACCATCACCAAGAAAAAGAAATGCAAAAAAGCAAAATGGCTGTCTGAAGAGGCCTTACAAATAGCTGTGAAAAGATGGGACATGAAAAGCAGAGGAGAAAAGGAAAGATATACCCAGTTGAATGCAGAGTTCCAAAGAATAGCAAGGAGAGATAAGAAAGCCTTCCTCAGTGATCAATGCAAAGAAATAGAGAAAAACAATAGAATGGTAAAGACTAGAGATCTCTTCAAGAAAATTAGAGATGCCAAGGGAACATTTCATGCAAAGATGGGCTCAATAAAGGACAGAAATGGTAGGGACCTAACAGAGGCAGAAGATATTAAGAAGAGGTGGCAAGAATACACAGAAGAACTGTACAAAAAAGATCTTCATGACCAAGATAATCACAATGGTGTGATCACTCACCTAGAGCCAGACATCCTGGAATGTGAATCAAGTGGGCCTTAGAAGACAGCTAGTGGAGGTGATGGAATTCCAGTCGTGCTATTTCAAATCCTGAAAGATGATGCTGTGAAAGTGCTGCACTTTATATGCCTGCAAATATGGAAAACTCAGCAGTGGCCACAGGACTGGAAAAGGTCAGTTTTCATTCCAATTGCTAAGAAAGGCAATGCCAAAGAATGCTCAAACTACCGCACAATTGCACTCATCTCACATGCTAGTAAAGTAATGCTTAATATTCTCCAAGCCAGGCTTCAGCAATACGTGAACCATGAACTTCCATATGTTCAAGCTGGATTTAGAAAAGACAGAGGAACCAGAGACCAAATTGCCAACATCCACTGGATCATTGAAAAAGCAAGAGAGTTCCAGAAAAGTGTCTATTTCTGCTTTATTGACTATGCCAAAGCCTTTGACTGTGTGGATCACAATAAACTGTGGAAAATTCTGAAAGATTGCAATAAGCATTAAATAAATTAAACATATAAATTGGTTAAGTAAATATGTGCGTACTCAGTCATGTCCAATATTTTGCAACCCTATAGACTGTAGCCTGCCAGGCTTCTCTGTTTATGGAATTTTCCAGGCAAGAATACTGGAATGGATTGCCATTTCCTAATCCAGTGGATCATCCCCACTCAGAGATTTAATCTGCATCTCTTGTGTCTCCTGCATTGAAAGTGGTTAGAACAGAGTAAATATTTAATACATTTTAGATATTGTTATTAGATGTGAAACATATTGTTTATTGAGCCTACAAAGGTTGTTCATAGCACAGCTTGTTTATGTCACAGCTTCTATACAGAATTTAGGAATGACAGTTTTTTAGATTCTGTTAATAAGTGATTTAATAGCGCATTGTCTTCATCTCTGCTAAGACATGTTTGGTCCTGTAAGTTTAAGGTGGGAGAACTAATAAATTGGACTTTTTCAGTAAAAGAGACAGAATACTTTAATCCTAAATGATTAGGAGCAAGATATAATATAGAGGATCATGAAAGATGAATGTTAACATGTAGATATACATGTAGGAAATCCCCACTGCCTTTAGTCAGGTTAATCATGTCTCCCTGGACTCTACTTCTAACCATTAACAAACTGCCTCATTGTCTCTTCTAGGGCTGACAGGCAATTTTAGTGATAAAGTTAAAGACTTTCAAAGTAAAGTTTGAATTACTTTGCATATATTTACACACATAAACAAAGCAACATTTGGCAATTTAGGATTTGTCAGGATAAAAGACATTTAATAAATTTATCACCACCTAGTTGTTCCAGAGGCAAACACTAATTTTATGCAATTAATCTAAGCATTCAAACAGTGAATTAATGAATTTCTAAGTAACTTATGGTGGCTCGCTGTTACCTTTGCAGACCTTATATCCACTTGTGTTGAAATCGCTTTCTCTCATTTAATTTCTCTCACCTCCCCTAAATTTGGGGGGATCAAAACAAACAAATAGTTAAAAACAGATGGGAAAAGGAATTTCTCACTGTTCTGAATGCAAATATACATGGAAAGGAAGAACAAAATGTTTTGATGGTGGCATATTTTTATTATTTACCCAAAGCCTAGGACAAAATAATAAATCACTTTCATGAGTCAGACATTGACAAAAGCTTCTCCCCTACTTTGTAGGGCACTATGTATGAAAAGTATTCAATAGAAAAGATGGGTAAGAACATTAAGAATAAGAGAGTTATAGGAAGGGAGTGGTAGTAGGGCACAGCTCTTTTAACAGACTGAATTTGGCAATATTCCTCTGGAGAGGCTGCCAGTAAATGAATTAATGTTATCAGCTACAAATAGAGAGTATTTAAGAGTATTAGAAAAGGCTAAGTTATCAAAACAAAGAACAGTTTGTTCTTGGAGACCAAGCATCGGACTGTCATTGAAGCAGTGATAACCTCAGGCAGTTTTAAATGTTTATTTAGCCAGCCACTTACCTTGGGTGCTCATCCTTTATAGTTTGTGGTTCCTAAATTGGTTTGGAAAACGTGAGGTCAAACAGTAGGTCATTATCTTCTAATTAGAGAAAGAAGAAACCTAGGATTGAATTGACTATTTTGGGTCTTTGAAGAACACACAAGGACTGTGCACTTAGAGATCCTCCCAGGCAGTCTGGTGTACTTACACAGGATGCTAAGACAAGCTCCAAGCTAACAGACACCTACCTGACTTGGGGAGAATTTGCAGGCAGTTGGAGGCTTTTCATTCCTAAAGCACTGGTAGGTGTGAAAAAATGTTTCCCTACCACCTTTCTAGGCTCTCTGCTGGGGCCCTGAAAATTAGACTTCCAAAACACAGGATAATAAGAGAAAAACAAACAAAAGATGATTAGCATGTGTTTTATGCTTTACACATAAAGTATCCAGAGATGAGTAACTCAAAGGAATGGTTAGAACCTGAGTGTGTAGAGCATCTTAGCAGAGGAACAATATGTTTTTAGATAAGTGAAAAGACAAAGACTGAGTTTCCAGGGGTAACAAATTATAGAGAAGCAAACATATGGGGAACTATTGGAAGATAAAGTCTAATAAATAAAGTTTGTTATGGAGAGTCCTCTGGTGCCATTGGGTTGATAAGGGTTTTAAGTTGTCTCTGGTGATTAAATTTTGTCCTTCTAGGTAGAGGGAAGAAAGGGGATACCTTTGCAAATTTATGTCCTGCTTTTAGGCAGAAAGAAGGAGGACAGAGAGCTTTCCTTGTACCTGCTTCTTTTCAATTGCCTTTAGCTAAGAATAATCTTGTTGTCAAAGTGGCATATTCAGGGGTGGCATATTCTGCTACTCTCAGTTCAGTTCAGTTCAGTCGCTCAGTCTTATCCGACTCTTTGTGACCCCATGAATCGCAGCACACCAGGCCTCCCTATCCATCACCATCTCCCAGAGTTCACTCAAACTCATGTCCACTGAGTCGGTGATGCCATCCAGCCATCTCATCCTCTGTCGTCCCCTTTTCCTCCTGCCCCCAATCCCTCCCAGCATCAGAGTCTTTTCCAATGAGTCAACTCTGCTACCCTACACAGTTAAAATTTCACTCCTATGTCTAAAAGTGAAAAATCCAAACTGCTTAGGATACAGAGAAAGCAGGCTCCCCCAAATCAAATGCTTAATAAGAAAGCTTGGATAACATTATCTATTTTCTGAAGTCTAGAAAAGAAAAGCTAGACAGTGATCAACAGTATAGTATTTTAATTTAGTAGGAGAAGGTTTTAAGTTCATGTACGTCTTGTTATATTTCTCTAAAATTCTCATTATTCACCTCTTACATTATATAAATCTTATACTATCAAAACATTTTGATAATGGGTTTGAAATGTAGAAGTGAGAATAAAATATTTGCAGTTCCTTTCTTATAACTTTCCATGTCTGAGTAGAGATGACTTTTTGCCTATATATCAGTTAAAAGGCACTACTCTATTTAGCAGCAACTAACAGAGAGTCATTCAAACTCTCCTCCTGTTTTAAGTGGCTTACATCAACATGACTGGTAGCAGTGTTTCAATATTTTGCTTTAAAATTATGCCCCAAATCATGATACCACCACTACCATCATAGTTAACAATAAAAATGTATTAAACATCCACTGTTTATCAGGTATTATGCTATTTTGTGTCCCAGTATCTACTATGATCCAGTAATTGTTCTAGTATTAGGAAAATAGCAATGAACAAAAAGTGACAAAATCTCTGTCCCGGTGGAGCTTATATTTTAGGGATGAAAAACCTGGGTTTAGACAGATAAAACGATTTTCTCAAGATCACAACAAACAATAACAGCCTGTGTGTAAATTGAGATTCCAAGTCATATCTTGATGATCTCATAGACAACAGTCTATTCATGTCAAACAATTAGTCTATTCTTATGAAACCAAAATATTTTGTCCTAAAAATATTACCTATGGTATTTATTTTTTGTTTTGAGTCATTTGTCCACATAACTTGTCTTCTTTTTAAAAAATATAGTTGATTTATGCATCATATTAGTTTTAGGTGTACTGCATAGTGATTCAGTATTTTTATAGATTATATTCCATTTAAAATTATTATAAAATGTTGGTTATATTCCTTGTGACATATACAACATATCCTTGTATCTTATTTATTTTCTATATAGTAGTTTGTACCTCTTAATTCCCTATCTCTGTCTTGTCATTCCACCCACGTCTCTCCCTACCAGTGACCGCAAGTTTGTTCTCTGTGAGTCTGTTTATGTTTTTTATATTCACTTGTTTGTCTTTTTTAAAATTCCACATATAATGATAACATAAATATTTCCAAATAATATGTCTAATAAGGGGTTCATATCCAAAATATATAAACAACTTATACGGCTCAATATCAAACAGGTTTTTTTTAAACTGTTTTTTAAATGAGCAGAAGACTTGAATAGACATTTTCCCAAAGAAGACACACAGATGGCCAACAAGCCCATGAAAATATACTCAATATCTATAATCATTAGGGAACTGCAAATCAAAATCACAGTAAGATATCACCTCGCAGTGGTCATAATGGCTGTCATTAAAAAGACCACAAACAGCAATTTTGGCAAGGATGTGAAAAAAATGTGTTAATTGCTCAGTTGTGTCCGACTTTTTGCGACTCCATGGACTGTAGCCTGCCAGGGTCATCTGTCTATGGAATTCTCCAGGCAAGAATACTGGAAAAAAATGAAATCCTAGTAAACTGTTCATGGGAATGTGGATTGATGCAGCCATCTTGGAAAACAGTATGGAGGTTCTCAAAAACCTAAAAACACAATTACCATGTGACCCAACAATATCCTCTCCTGGACATTTAGCTGAAGAAAATGAAAACACCAATTTTTTAAAGTTATTTTCCATGTGGCAATGAGGTGGATGTTTTAAAAAAAGGGGCTGACATTTAAAATGGCCTCTAGTCACTTGTTTATTGGGCATTCCAAGTGTGTGATTAAATTTCTTCTTTTTGCACTTTTGTCAGTACCCTTCAGCCAAGACCATCAGGAGCACCCTGTAGTTGAACAAATTTGGGTTAATTTACTCATCACAATGAGAGGAAACATGTACCATGGGGAACCATGAGATATCTTAGTAAGAGTGTTTCAGAAGGACTCCCTGCAGAATTTCAGCTTCTGTTAGTTGTTTTTTAGAAGGATTCAAGGAAGCAGAGCTTTGCTGTGTACTGGATGCCATTAGAAAGTAGGGGTAATTCTGTTTCTTAGTAATTCTTATCTAAAAATCAAAAAGAATGAAGCAAAGCTAAAGCTATGCTTGGTAAAGAAGCAACATTAACTAATGTTAGCCAGCATAGAAAGATGTTTGGCCATTTTTATTGTTGGAAATGTATGGGATATTGCCTGTGATCAGACATGATTTTCAGTGGTCTTGATTTTGTCTGGAGAAATCACTGATTCAGAGTGGCCTTCTCCAATGTTTGTGTTCTGTGAGACTGTTGATGTTCCACAAGAGAAGAACCTAACTAAGCTAGCAGGGAGTGCTAGTCTAGCTCTAGATTAATAGTGCTGTGCCAAACCTGACTGTCATGGGCTGCCTTTCTCTTTCTCACTATTAAGAACTTCTGAAATTTCAAGATCAGCTGTTGCTTTTAAAATATTGGTTGGTTTCACAGCAAAAGAGACACTGATGTACAGAACAGTCTTTGGGACTCTGTGGGAGAGGGAGAGGGTGGGATGATTTGGGAGAATGGCATTGAAACATGTATAATATCATATATGAAATGAGTCACCAGTCTAGGTTCAAAGCACGATACTGGATGCTTGGGGCTGGTGCACTGGGACGACCCAGAGGGATAGTATGGGGAGGGAGGAGGAGGAGGGTTCAGGATGGGGAACACATGTATACCTGTGGCAGATTCATTTTGATATATGGCAAACCCAATACAATATTGTAAATTTAAAAAATAAAATAAAAAAGAAGTAAAAAACCTTAAAAAATACAGTATTGTAATTAGCCTCTAATTAAAATAAATAAATTTAAATTAAAAAAAATAAAAAATAAAATGTTGGTTGGTTTCACTCTTGAGCACAAGAAATATTGGGAAATTAAGATTTCATGAGGTAAGATGAGCAACACATTTCTTCCTCAGACCCAATTTTTCATTTGGTGAAACAAGAAGCAAAGTGCACACATATTAAAGGGAAAACTCTGAAGCATTCTTGTGGGTGTGTCTTTGTGTAGCTGTGTATGTGTCATACATTTAAAACATGCGTTGATTACAGCTGAGGTCAGATGAAGACAGTCACAATCACGCTGCACACTGGTATCACGCTTGAGCATTTTATTACCCAGTTGACCCTGGAACACTTTTCAGTGTAAGGAGATCTCTGCAATAGTCTTAGTTACTACATTTTGGATGGACTTTGATAATAAGTTAGGATGTAGGCTGCAGAAAAAGAAAGTGCATTAGAATTAAGAGGCCCAGATTTTAGACTTTACCATCAAAACACTGTATGACCACAGGCACACATCTTTCCCTCACATTTTGTTTTTTAAAGTTGACATGCAGAAGTGGTTAAATTTTTGTTTTTTAGCCTTAGAATTATATATTTAAAAAAAATTCCATAGAGTCCCATTAGACAAAATAAAAGAAACTAAAGTGTTATCTGGTTGCAGTGGTTGAAAATGGGAAGAGGCTGGGTTACCAGAGAGTTGAGTAACACTCACGTGGCCTCCATCCTGTCTCTGAAGCAGTTGTCAGACTTCTTAGAGAACGTTCAAACTCAAACCATATTGATAACTTCTGAACCAAATAATCTGTCCGAGGTCTCCTATATTTCAACATGCTATAAATCCATGATTCTCTTCAGGAATGGAATTATGGACTAGAACTTGACAGTAATAATTTGAAAAGGGTTGATTGTGCCTTTTGTATATCAACAGGCCCATATAATGCTGAGATTAAAACAGTAGTGATAAATAACTACTACAGTTGATTTATCTGATTGCTTTAAGGAATAGCGCATAAAATGGATTCTAATTCTAAAATCTTTTGAGAAGAAATTGAGTTAGATGGCACTTAATCCAAATCGCATTATATATTTGGATGTTATTTTATAAAATCAATGCAATGCTTCTGTGTCTACTGATTTTCTCTTAGCTTCATGGCAACTTGACGAACACATAAATATAGTCCCTTCAGTGCAGGAGGTACTTTCATTAGGATCCTATTGTGCCTTTAGCTATGCTGTCTCTTTAGGCTCCTCCAGTCTGTGACAGTTTCTCTGATTTTTTGTACCTTTCATTATCTCAATACTTTTAAAGGTATTGGTCACTATTTTCTCCCTTAATTTGGATTAGTCTGAAATGTTATTATGACTAGATTGAGGTTACAAATTTTTGGTAAAACATCACTTCTCAGCAAACTATTATCAGGGATAACTTGTGATGTTACCCTTGAACACTTGGTTAAATGCTGTCTGTCAATTTTGTATATCACTTTTTTGAACAGTTCTGTTTTTTGGCAAATGCATAGAGATATATTTCTACCACCCCAATAATGTATAGAATCATTTCATCACTCAACATTTTTTCTCATGCTTCTCCTTTGTCCCTACCCCTCTTCCCACCTCTAATCTTTAGCAAACACTCATGTTTCCATCCTTATAGTCTTACCTTTTCCAGAATGTCATATAAAGAAAATCATATATTATGTAGCTTTCTGTGTCTAACTTCTTTCAGTTAAAAATGCATTAAAACAAATGCACTTCAGACTCATCCATGTTATTGCATGAATCAGTTGTTTATTTTTTATGCTAAATAATGTTCCTTTGCATGGGTATATCACAGTTTATTTATTAGATTTTGTCTTATAAACACAAGTAGATGAGAAGGAAGTAAAAACAAATGGGAAGTTTTTTTATATATTATCTTGTACATATATTTCTTTATGACTGTTCTTGTTTGGCACTTTAATAATGTAATTTTTCTTGGAATAAGTGTCAATTGAAGAGAATCCAAACTTAAATCTATGGAGAATTTAAAATACTCCACATGCATATCAAATAGAATCTTTGCTCTTCTTATAAAAAAGAGGGTTCTCAGTAATCTATGTTAATAGTTAGGCCAATAGACTGTTGACTAAATGTACCCTAATATGTCTCACCATTGCCTAGGGTCAGTTCTTTGCATCGGGTGGCCAAAGTATTGGAGCTTCAGCTTCAGAATCAGTCCTTCCAATGAATATTCAGGACTGGTTCCCTTTAGAATTGAATGGTTTGATCTCCTTGCAGTCCAAGGGACTCTCAAGAGTCTTCTACAACACCACAGTTCAAAAGTATCAATTTTCTGGTGCTCAAGTTTCTTTATGGCCCCAATCTCACATCCATACATGACTACTGGAAAAACCATAGCTTTGACTAGACAGACATTTGTCGACAAAGTAATGTCTCTGCTTTTTAATATGCTGCCTAGGTTGGTCATAGCTTTTCTTCCAAGGAGAAAGGGTCTTTTAATTTCATGGCTGCAGTCACCATCTGCAGTGATTTTCAGTTCAGTTCAGTTGCTCAGTCATGTCCAACTCTTTGCAACCCCAGGACTGCAACACACCAGGCCCCCCTGTTCATCACCAACTTGCTAAGTTTACAAACTCATGCCCATTGAGTCGGTGGTGCCATCCAACCATCTCATCCTCTGGTGTCCCCTTCTCCTCCCACCTTCAATCTTTCCCAGCATGAGTGTCTTTTCAAATGAGTCAGTTCTTTGCATCAGGTGGTCAAAGTATTGGAATTTCAGCTTTAACATCAGTCCTTCCGATGAATATTCAGGACTGATTTCCTTTAGGATGGACTGGTTGGATCTCCTTGCAGTCCAAGGGACTATCAAGAGTCTTCTCCAACACCACAATTCAAAAGCATCAATTCTTCGGTGCTCAGCTTTCTTCACAGTCCAACTCTTACATCCATACATGATTACTGAAAAACCATAGCCTTAACTAGATGGACTTTTGTTGGTAAAGTAATATCTCTGCTTTTTAATATGCTGTCTAGGTTGGTCATAACTTTTCTTCCAAGGAGTAAGTGTCTTTGAATTTCATGGCTGCAGCCACTATCTGCAGTGATTTTTGGGCCCCCCAAAATAAAGTCTGCCACTATTTCCACTGTTTCCCCATCTATTTCCCATGAAGTGATGGGACCAGATGCCATGATATTTGTTTTCTGAAAGTTGAGCTTTAAGCCAACTTTTTCACTCTCCTCTTTCACTTTCATCAAGAGGATCTTTAGTTCTTCTTCACTTTCTGCCAAAAGTGTGGTGTCATCTGCATACCTGAGGTTATTGATATTTCTCCTGGCAGTCTTGATTCCAGCTTGTGCTTCATCCAGCCCAGTGTTTCTCATGACATACTCTGCATATAAGTTAAATAAGCAGGGTGACAGTATACAGCCTTGACGTACTCCTTTTCCTATTTGGAACCAGTTTGTTGTTCCATGTCCAGTTCTGTTGCTTCCTGACCTGCCCCCAAGATAAAGTCTCTCACTGTTTCCATTGTTTCCCATCTATTTGCTATGAAGTGATGGGCCCAGATGCCATGGATCTTAGTTTTCTGAATGTTGAGCTTTAAGCCAACTTTTTCACTCTCCTCTTTTATTTCCATCAAGAGGCTCTTTAATTCCTCTCTGCTTTCTACCATAAGGGTGACATCATTTTCATATATGAGGTTATTGATATTTCTTCCAGCAATCTTGATTCCAGTTTATCCTTCATCCAGCCCAGCATTTCACATGATTTATCTGCTGAGATTATCTTAGACCTGTCTAATTTACTGAATATTCCACTTCCTAGTTATTCACCCTCAAATTAGTAACGTTTTTTACTGTTAAAATGGTCAAACAAAATTACCCATAGAGGTGGACAGAAAAAGTAGAAGAACTGAATATATCATTTAAGAATATACAGTTTAGGAAAAACTTAATATTAAAATGACCATGTAAACATAGATTGAAACTGGAGAAAACTTATGTTTTATGAATAGTTTTTGTAAGAAATCTTAGCAACGAGTTCTGTTCTTTTTTTAGTCCTCCTACTTATAATGTTAAGGGTTTGTCAGAAATTTCTTTTAAGGTAAGAAATTGGGCTATAGATTGTCTTATCAATAACCCTTGTATTAGTGTGCTGTGATAATATGCATTAACTTGATAGACAAGCAACCATTACAGTCTATCACTGCAGTGATCCATACAGTGAAGACTCCCTAAGTACATGTTGACACAATATTGCAGCAGTGATCCATGAATTAAATATTCTTTGGATCCGAGTCATTACAAGTTTAATGGGGAAATGCACCAATTCCCCTGAAAAATGCCAGTTTTGACGTTCTGATCAGTTCTTTCACAAACACTTTTCCATTGTTTCTCAGTAAAGAATTTTCTTCCTAAACCATTTGTGCTTATTGTTTAGTGTCTTCATCAGCATTTAAAGTCCCATTTTATATTTGCTATATTTGAAACTCCTTGAATGTCTTAGAAGAGATCTATGGAGTAATTGCACCATAGTATCCACACAAATGTAATTCTTTTTGTGAATAGTGGAAAGCACTATTTCATGCTTTTTAAGGACCAGGCATAAGTACTCAATAAGACTAAAATGAAAGAAAATTAAAATTTTATTTGGGCCATTATTCAGTCCAACCTTCATCATAAAGTGTTCATGAAGTTGCTTTCATGGCAGAGTGAGCACAAGAAATGTGACAGTATTCCCTGGTACTTAGCATTTATTCTTTTTATTCCATCATTTTTTACATATATTAAATTTTTCATAATACCTGTTATACAAGATAAGAGCAGTAGTTTTTCAAATATTTATAAAAGAGTTGTTATATGTATTAGACTTACAAACACCATTTACTCTGCTGAATATACTGGCCATTACTTCTAAAGAAAAAAGATGCCAATTATAAAAACAGAAATTGAAGAAAGGGAAAAGGACTGAAGAATGAAGAAAGTTTGAAAGCATAGTCCCCAGAAGAGCTGATCCAGATGTTCATCAGAAATGGGAGGAGGGAGTTAAAAAAAGAGGTAGAAGAGTAGAAAACAGTGAGAAGGAATTTAGGCAAGATAAAAATATGTTCAGTGGCCTCACTTTAATCAATGGGCCAGGGAATGGTTTATTGTGCCTTGAAGGTGTGTGCAGAAGCAGGGGCCTGAAGACCATGGAAAATAATTTAGATGTCTCATTGTGAGGTGCTTCCTAGTCTTTTCCCACTAGAAAGTCCATTTTCCAATCCTTCCCCAAGCAACTGTCACTCAGTTTCGTATTTTCTGCTCTCCTTTTAGGCTGACACTTTGCTCAGTTGGTAAAGAATCTGCCTGCAATGTAGGAGACCCTGGTTCGATTTCTGGGTTGGGAAGATCCACTGGAGAAGGAATAGGCTACCCACTCCAGTATCCTTGGGCTTCCCTTGTGACTCAGCTGGTAAAGAATCCACCTGCAGTGTGGGAGACCTGGCTTCCATCCCTGGGTTGGGAGGATCCCCTGGAGGAGGGAATGGCTACCCACTCCAGTATTCTGGCCTGGAGAACTCCATGGATTGTATAGTCCATGGGGTTGCAAAAAGTCAGACACAACCGAGTGACTTTCACTTTCCCTTCCAATCCTTGAGTTTTTGAAAGCAAAGCAGACCAAAAAGCTGTTACCTTTATTTTTAATTTAATTCCCATTTCATTTGCTTTCCTTGTACCTCTTCTGACTGTGTCATTTTTTTTTTTCCTATCCTTATCTCTGTCCTTCTTTGACTTTTCTTCTCTTTACATTTTCAGAATCATAATATCTGGGATATTTCTGTGGGCATTTGTTCAGGTGGAGGATGTGCCAGGGATCTGGCTGCCCCTCTAACAATCTATGAGTTCCAGGGACGATTCCACTATTATATCTCATCTGCCTTGCCTTTCTCAAGGCTGAGGTGTTGAGAGGAGTAGAAGAGAATCAAAACTGGGATGTGTGTGTGTGAGAGAGAGAGGGAGGCAGTGGGGCAAGAAGCAGATGTGGAGAGTGAGGGTATCAATGCTTCTGGTGCCATGGACCCAAGATGGGCATGCAGTTAGTTGTCAGCAGGTGTGGCACATTCCACAAAGGTGAGAGATGAGGGGGCTGACGACTAGAACAAGAAAGGGAGAAAAAGCAGGTGGCAGGGGTGGTAAGAAGGGTGAAATAATGCATAAAGGATTGGAATCACTTAAAAACGCATTTCTTACCTGCTCACTATTTTCCAGGGATTGTGCAATGTGCTTTCACATACATTATCTCAGTCATTTTTCAAAACAACCTTGTAAGATATGTGCTGAGTGTCTTGGCTATGAAATTTTCAATTTAGGTAATATTAGCAACTGAACCTCCAAATCTCCTTGGATGCCTGACACTAAATGAGAGCAGTGATGACTGAGCAGAGTCCCACGAAATCTCAGCAGTGAGAGGAGGAGGAGGAGAATATCACTAGGTTGGGGGATAGCTGGTAACCTAATCTTTGGTGAAAAAAACTAAAAACATAATGGTAGTCTCTGGGAGAAGTGGGGATTAGCTGGGAGGGAGCATATGGTAAATTTTTGGGGTGATAGTAATAATCCACCTCTTGATATTTCATATCAAAGTACTAAGAGGATATCTTTGAAAAATAGGTGATTAGGTCATACAGGTTACACGTCCGTCAAGACTTACTTAATGGTGCTGTTAAGATTTGTACATTTTGTGGCACTACATTTAACCCTAAAATGATTTTTTGAAGAGTTGTTTATTTTTGGTTGCGCTGG
Source organism: Bubalus bubalis (assembly GCF_019923935.1). Taxonomy (NCBI): domain Eukaryota; kingdom Metazoa; phylum Chordata; class Mammalia; order Artiodactyla; family Bovidae; genus Bubalus; species Bubalus bubalis. The sequence goes on along the minus strand of NC_059157.1, from coordinate 96,768,261 downwards.
TTCTTTGTTACTGTGCAAGGGCTTTCCCTAGTTACAGAGAGTAACTGTAACTACTCTTCATTGTAGTGTGCACACTTCTCATTGAAGTGACTTCTCTTGCTGTGGAGTGCAGGCTGTAGGCTTGTGGACTTCAGTGGTTGTGGCTTTCAGGCTTAGTTGCTTCTGGGCATGTGAGATCTTCTTGGACTAGAGATTGAACCTGTGTCCCCTGCCTTGGCTGGCAGACACTCAACCACTACGCTACCAGAGAAACCCTTAACCTTAAACATTTGAAGATAAAAATGATATATTTGCTGAAGGTTTAGATGGGAAATATACTGGTGCCTGCAATGTGTTTTGAAATGTATTCAAAATATAGGTGGGTTGATGGATGCATAGAGGGTTGGATAGGTGACTAGATATATGATAAAGAAATCTGGAAAAATGTTAATTATGGAATTTTTGGTGACTAGAATAAGGCTATTCACTTAATTTTTCCCCAATTTTACTGTGTTTTTGGAAATTTTTATTAAAAGGTAGTTGAAAAAAAATGGAGGTGGTCAAAACCATCTTAGATTTTGTCTCTTAAAACTATTCAAACCATTCCCTGGCTTGCTGTGATGTCAAAGTGCCAGTTTTGTTTATTCATTGAAAGCTGAGGGTCTGTGTTGAGCTTGTACAGGCTCACTTGTAATACAGGGATTTTTCTAGTGCTAAAGACTGAGGAAAACTGACCAGCTTGAATTTACTATTATACCACCTCTCCTTTCTTGCAATCCATCATGGTCTGTTTAATGGCCTAAAATGTCTTTGTTTTATGTGATTAAGGCATGTGTGCTTTTATGAAGAAATATATTTGTATTCTGTAACCATTAAAGACTTAACCTGACTAAACCATACCACCTGGAACTAATGTATATCTATATATATATATATAATTTATCTATTGGCTTTTCATTTCATCCATGTGCACCCTGATTAAATTATAAATTCCTCAATGTAGGATCAATCTTCTATTTATTTTGCACTCTCTATCCAAAGAATATTGTACAGTGCCATAGACACAAGGGATACTTAAATGATGATGGTGTTAGTTATGTAGATCTATAAAACATTTTTGAAATATTTAAGTAAGGCCAGGACCATCACCAAATAGTATTAGTTCACACAGAGTCAATAGTACAACTAATTCACTCAAATACACAATCTTTGATGTTTTAAAAATTTATTGTAGAATGTACTAAATAGCTTTCACATTAGGCACTGGTTTTATTTTTATGCAGGAGAAAGAATCAGTGGCTAATGATGTCCATTTTGGACATAAGGTCCCCCTACACTCCCAACACAGAGAAGGCAATGGCACCCCACTCCAGTACTCTTGTCTGGAAAACCCCATGGACAGAGGAGCTTGGTAGGCTGCAGTCCATGGGGTCGCTAAGAGTCAGACACAACTGAGTAACTTCACTTTCTCTTTTTACCTTCATGCATTGGAGAAGGCAATGGCAACCCACTCCAGTGTTCTTGCCTGGAGAATCCCAGGGACGGGGATGCCTGGTGGGCTGCCGTCTATGGGGTTGCACTGAGTCGGACACAACTGAAGTGACTTAGCAGCAGCAGCAGCAACACTCCCAATATATCTACCATGAGCTTGCCCATGAAAGGTAATAGCCTCTGGGGAAACAACCATCTACTTACCAGTGAGCCCCAGGTAACAATGATGAGATGAAATTACAAGTTTTAAGTAGTCATAGACGAGAGGAAAGTATACATGGACTCATAGCCCTAAAATAATGATATTCTCTTAAACATGTGTTTATCTTTTTAATTGCTAGGGTAAATGCTTAAAATACACAAAAGGAGGCATTATTATCTATGAGTATAAGTCCTGAATGAACTTTTTGAACAATAATAATACTGTCTACCTTCTATATAAACTGTTAAGGACCAAATCTCAAATGAAAAGAAATTCCTTTACCAATAGGTAAAAATGACTATGGAATGTCACACATTTCTTCAAAAGTCAATAGGCCATGAATATATTTGAAGACCCCAAAGCATGCTTGAAAGTAAAATCAGAAAAACACCAGGGCACTTACCAAGAGCTCTCATGTTATTATTGCAAGCATTACAAATCCAAAAGGGTGAAGTCAGCTATCTTCAGAAAGTTTTCTGAGAAGGAATCAGTTCTGTACCAAGATATATAATTTGTAGACATTACTGTTGAGATTAATGAAGCTGGATGTTAAGCATCAGGAAATGACCAACAGAGAAGATGATCACTGAAAAATCTTTGTGACATGTGATGAAAATACACTGAAGTGACAGGGATATATGAAATCTAGAAAATTACACTAGAGGCAGATGGAGGAAATGAAAACTTGTTAATATTTAATTTTTATCAAATGTATTATCTAAAATATGTAAAAAGAAGTATGCATCCTGGTCTCTAGAAATTCAAAGGCACCCATCTGTTTTAACTTAGCTTAAAAGAAACAAAACATTCATTAGGACTGCAAGCATATTTTGCTCTCATGACATATTAACCAGAAAACATTGTAACTGTTAATTTGATTTTTCAGATATTGTGATACTGAGGAGGTAAAGTTGGTAGGAAATATGGACATTTGAGTCCTTTACTTTCAAATTAATCAAATTTCTAGTCCCAAACCATCTTAAGTTTGTACATTCCATGGCTATAATTTAAAATTTACATAACCCCTGGATGAAAAGATATGAAATTTCAGACTTGTGGAGTGTCAAAACTGAGCTATCACTGGCATTTACACAAGTGTTGTGTATTTATTTCTGAACTTCCCAAACAAATCAGTAAAACAAATGCCCATTTGTTAGGGTTTACTTAATATTTATGCCAATTCCAGTCATCCCCTAAAACACATAGTTTCACCTAAACCCTTTTGGGAGTGTGCACACCAATATAACTTTAATTTCCTGGCAAATAAACATATCCCTACCAATTATTTCAAATTATTTTCTACAATTGCATAAGACATGTAGTAAAATTTTTTGCTGTGAATGTAACCATAATTTTTAACTAAAAAAAAAACTAATATGAGAGAGTAATGGGATATTCTTTCCCCCAAAGCCTTCTTTACAATTTAAGGTACAGTGTGGAGATCTAACCAGTCCATTCTAAGGAGATCAGCCCTGGGTGTTCTTTGGAAGGAATGATGCTAAAGCTGAAACTCCAGTACTTTGGTCACTTCATGCGAAGATTTGACTCATTGGAAAAGACTCTGATGCTGGGAGGGATTGGGGGCAGGAGGAGAAGGGGACAACAGAGGATGAGATGGCTGGATGGCATCACCGACTCGATGGACCTGAGTCTGAGTGAACTCTGGGAGATGGTGATGGACAGGGAGGCCTGGCGTGCTGCGATTCATGGGGTCGCAAAGAGTCGGACACGACTGAGCGACTGAACTGAGGTTTGTTATTTGAAAAGACCCTGATGCTGGGAAAGAGTGAAGGCAGGAGGAGAAGGGGACAACAGAGGATAAGATGGTTGAATGGCATCACTGACTTGATAGACATGACTTTAAGCAAACTCTGGGAGTTGGTGATGGACAAGGAGGCCTGGCGTGCTGCAGTCCATGGGGTTGCAGAGTTGGACACGACTGAGCAACTGAACTGAGGTTTGTTAGTCTTACTTGTAATTTCCAGTACTTTTTCAGCAGTGAGAAGAATATAATATATAGTATCTATTGATAGTTAGACATGTGACTATTTGATTTTAATGTATCAATCATAAGCCAAGATCCTGAATTAAGTAGAACTTTATTTTTAGACTCTGGCCTTGATTGACCTATGACATGCCAGCTAGTTAAGAATCTGTAAATGAAGACTATTTAGCCCACATTGCTCAGGAAACATATTTCCCACTCCATAAATTCTATGTTTTACCTTATTTACACCAGTCACATGTGCATCCTTTATTCTGTTCATCTACTTGGAGTCTAATTTAATTTACTGAAGAGTGTGCATTACTCACTCGACCTTAACATGGACTTGATTCCTCTGTAACTATCGTAAGCTAATTGTGCTATGTTGGATTTGAAGCTGATAATGATGTGCAGTGACAGGTTTAACAAATTTTTGATTACCACATTCAATTACTTTTGGTGCATCCTACTTATCAGTGAGTAAAACACTTAATTCATTTATAGTTTGACAAAGAATATAAGATGAGATGATTCACTAGGGAGACTCCCAGGACAGGTCTTGCTCTCTAGATGTTATTAAACAACTCTTTCTATATAGCTTCAGAGGTAGATGTTAGAATCTAGTCACACTATAGAAAATATACTGTCTATTTGCCACATGTTCCTATCTGGAAATAGATTTTCCAAAATGCTGAAATTTGCATTAATATATATGTCAGCAAGTTAATGTTTGTGGCTTATGAATTCATAAGTAAAAATGAAGTTATTTTTATTTTTGATCAGTGATAATATGAGTAATTTATTATCAGTGATAATGAATGATACGAATAAATTATTTGTTTTATAATTGACTCATTTCTGAGTCTACATGTATCAACACTATCTTGTTAAAAAGAACAAGGATTTTAAAAATAAAATGATAATTTATTTTTATTATATATCTACAATTCTCCATAGGTAAGTTTAGCTAACAGGAAAATTAGAAAATTTCACCCTTTGAGCCCACAGAAAACAAAAATATTTATTAAAAGATATTTTAGGGTATATTTATAGAAGAAAAGTTCATTTTATTTTTATCTATCTAAAGATAGATAAAACAGTGGATAGTGACAGTTTGTTTTTAAAATGTATTAATGTTAGTTGCTTGGTCGTGTCTGACTTTTTGTGACCTTATGGACTGTAGCCCACCAGACTCCTCGGTCCAGGGAATCCTCCAGGCAAGGATGTTGGAATATGTTGCCATTCCTTTCTCCAGGGGATCTTTTTGACCCAGAGATTGAACCCAGGTCTCTTGCATTGCAGGCATATTCTTTACCATATGAGCCACCAGGGAAGCCCAAAACATATTAACCCATATATCAAATAGTTATATCTGCATTGGTTAGGGTCTGTTCTTGCCTTTGGAGAAGGCAATGGCACCCCACTCCAGTACTCTTGCCTGGAAAATCCCATGGACGGAGGAGCCTGGTGGGCTGCAGTCCATGGGGTCGCTGAGAGTCGGACATGACTGAGCGACTTCACTTTCACTCTTCACTTGCATGCATTGGAGAAGAAAATGGCAACCCACTCCAGTGTTCTTGCCTGGAGAATCCCAGGGACAGGGGAGCCTGGTGGGCTGCTGTCTATGGGGTCTCACAGAGTCGGACACGACTGAAGCGACTTAGCAGCAGCAGGAGTTCTTTCTTTTAACCTTCTTTATCAAGAAGTAGGTATTTGAATAATACTGACATTTATTATTTTGGTTTTTATATTTCTGAGTAATGAGATGTGTTGAAAGGGCTACTTCTTAGGTTTTGTGTGGGACACCTGGTTTGTCATGGGATATATATATCCAGCAGGACAATAGTTAAAAGTGATGCATAAAAGGTCTAAAAGTCTCTGAATAACTTTACTAAAAGGTGATTTTATTTATTTATTTGAAGCAATATAGTTGATTTAAAATGTAATTTACCATTACAAGGTGGTTTTAAAATCAACCCCACATTGGTCAGAGTGTCATGATTTATATTCCTTGAAAATATTGACTTATCCTAGAGGAACATGTAACTGATATAGTAACTAGTAATACAATGTTTCTGTCATAATTAGCAATGCATATTTTACTAGATTGTTTATTAGTTTGTTCTAAGGTTGTCCTTCTTCAAAAGTCTGCCTGCAGCCCCGACCTAGACTTTGAAACTGCTTATTTGCAAGATTTATGCATTTGTATTCTTCTAGGGAAAGTATGATTTAAAACTAATGTTATGTTCTAGACACTTGTGATTTAATGTTGTAATTTAAGATCTAGTTCTGATGCAGCATCTGGGATCATTCTCTGTGGAAGGTGCTATTGTGACTGTCCCCATCTCCTCGTCCCACAGGACCACCTCTAGCAGCTATACCTGCTGACTTTTAATAGTTCGTACGTGCCCTCTTTTGACTGACACAGGAATGCACTGATAACCCCTAGGGCTCAAGGTGGGTGCAACTCTGTGGTGCAGTTCATGCTTCCTAACTCCTCACAGCCCTTGGCTGAAATTTGTCTCTCAGACAGACCGCATTTATGCTTAGCTTTTCCTTTGCCCTATTCTGCTTTCTTCATTCCCCTTCTCCAGAGAGCACACCTCTAGTAAATCACTTTCACAAGAACCTTCATTTTATGCTGCACTTCTTCAGAATCCAATCTAGGACACTTCAGATAAGATATACAGTTTAAGAGTTAGTCAGTCAGAAGAACTTCATAATGTTCTTCATATGTATTTAGTATTGTGCAGTTGGCAGAAATAATTAACAGTGTTTTGTATATCTGGGACCCAGATTCTATGAGTGTTACAAAAATCTATCCTTAATATGAGCATGAAAATGTGTCGAACATGTATCTTTACGTTTGAAATGGTTATTTGAGAAACTCCCTCATGTAAGCCATGTTTGATCAATGGAGGCTATAAACAATAGTGAAAAAAATAGAGGCTGTCGAACAGGACTGAGCGACTTCACTTTCACTTTTCACTTTCATGCATTGGAGAAGGAAATGGCAACCCACTCCAGTGTTCTTGCCTGGAGAATCCCGGGGGCGGGGGAGCCTGGTGGGCTGCCATCTATGGGGTCACACAGAGTCGGACATGACTGAAGTGACTTAGCAGCAGCAGCATAGGCATTGAGATTGAGTCCTTATAATGGTTTTCTCTCTTTTTCTTGAATTAAAAAAATTTTATTAATCAAATTTATAGGTATATGTGGATCAGTTATATGTATACATAAATCCACTCTTCTTAAGATTCTTTTCCCATAAAGAATAGTGTGTATTTGTCAATCCCAATCTCCCAATTTGTCCATCTCCCTTTACCTCTCTGTGGTTTTCTTGATGAGAACTTTGGGCATCTAAGTTCTCTTTGGTTTATGTCACTCACCAGAAAATTTAACTATGATGATAAATAGTGAAAATTCACTCCTGATACACTATATATTGATCATTATTTAAATATTCACTAGAAATTATTTTGACAATTCTTTGGATGTATGTGTGTGTGCTTAGTCACTCAGTCATGTCTTACTCTTTGTAACCCTATGGACTGCTGCCCACCAGGCTCCTCTGTCCATGGGGATTCTCCAGGCAAAAGTGGGTTTCCATGCCCTCCTCCAGGGGATCATTTCAACCCAGGAATTGAACACACTGCAGGCAGATTCTTTACCGATTGAGCCACCAGGGAAGCCCCTTTTGGGCATAATTATCTTTAATCACAGGGATAAAGAAACTGAAGATCTAACTCTTTACTTATCACAGTGTCACAGATCTTCTAAGTGACAAAGTAGGAATTCAAACATAGATTTATTGGATTTCTCAGCCTAGGCATTCAGCATTGGAACATTTTACCTGTCTGTATGTTCTAAGTGTCCTGAGAGGGCAATTAACCTGATGGAGGTGTTGTAATAGACATAGGCTAGGACAGGAGGACAGAGCAATAATTGTCTTGCTTTTTCAATTCCTTATTTTCCACATAGTCTTTTGCTCCTCTGCTTAAATAACTGGTTTTTTTTTTTTTGCACTGAGTAGTGTTTGCAAGGAGAAGGCAATGGCACCCCACTCCAGTACTCTTGCCTGGAGAATCCCATGGATGGAGGAGCCTGGTAGGGCTGCAGTCCATGGGGTCACTAAGAGTTGGACACGACTGAGTGACTTCACTTTCACTTTTCACTTTCATGCATTGGAGAAGGAAATGGCAACCCACTCCACTGTTCTTGCCTGGAGAATCCCAGAGACGGGGGAGCCTGGTGGGCTGCTGTCTCTGGGGTCGCACAGAGTTGGACACGACTGAAGCGACTTAGCAGCAGCAGCAGCAGAGTGACTTCACTTTCACTTTTTACTTTCATGCATTGGAGAAGGAAATGGCAACCCACTCCAGTGTTCTTGCCTGGAGAATCCCAGGGATGGGGGAGCCTGATGGGCTGCCGTCTAATGGGTCGCGCAGAGTCGGATATGACTGAAGCGACTTAGCAGCAGTAGCAGCAGCAGTGTTTGCAAAATTTTCATTAGTGTTCGTAGTAATTTTTTGTTGTTCTTATAATCAGTTGCCACAGTTAGTGCCTAAAACCACCGAAATTTATTATCCTGAAATTTTGTATGTTAGAAGTCTGATACAGGCCTTATTGGGCTAAAGTTAGTGTTTACAGGGCTGGGTTTTTCTCTGGAGGATCTAAGAGAGAATTGGTTTGCTAGCTTGTTGCAGCTTTTAGAGGCTACACATATTCTTTGGCTGGTGGCTCCCTTCCTTTAGGTTCAAAGCAACATATCCCTCTGACTCTTCTTCATAATGTCTCTTTCTCTGACCATAGCCAAAAGGATTCCTGTTTTCAATGACTGATGTGGTGAGATTGATTACCACCCACATAGTGCAGAATAGGACCTTCTGATGGTCTTTTGTCTTAATCATGTCTGTGAAGTCCCATTTGCTATGAACAGTGACATAGTCAACAATTCCAGGGATTATGCCTTGGGCATCTTTGGGAAGAGGGCATTATTCTTCACAGCAATAGAAATGCATTAATATTTTTCATCAGTATATTTTTTTAGCATAATGAGACATCTAATTTTTAGAGGGATCTTTTTTCTTATCTGATTTTTTCCTAGTGTTTCCTATTCTACACCTACCTCTACCAGGCAGATATTGGGAACAAGTATGACAGTCCCAAGCTGGGTCATAATGGCATCCAATAGAATGTTCTCTTGTTTTTCTCAGGCCAAAGTCCTTTAAGGAAGCAAAGTCCAAGGGAAGAACCAATGAAACAATGTGAAATTAGACATAGTCCTCAGTATCTGCAAAGGATTGGTCCTATGAGCTCCTGTAAATATCAAAATCCACAGATGCTGAAGTCCCATATATAAAATGATGTAGTACAAGAAATCCAGTCAGCCCTCCGTATTGCGGGTTCTAATAGTACCGTTCCATCTGAGGCTGGTTGAATTTGGGGATGTGGAGCCCATGGATAGAGCTGATTCTAAGGGATTCCCTAGTAGGACTGCAGTTCTAATTGTACTCCCTGGTGAGAATCAGGTCCCTTGAATGTAGGTGAGAACTGTGAGTTAATGGGCTATTATTATATCAGTAATTAAGTTACTGTGCTTGGCAAAGGAGGAAGTATTTAGCAGGTGTAAGTAAGGTTCCTAATTGGATGGCTCTAAGTTAATCAAAAGGAGATTATCATGGGAGGGCCTGAGCTAATGAGATGAAATCTTTTAAAAAGGATCTAGAAGTCAGAGATGAAAGAAGTCAGGGAGAGGGAAGCAGCAGCAGATGTACTTCTGTCTGCTTTGAAGAAACAGATTGTGGCTGGGTTATGTGGCAGGGAACGCGGGCGGCCTTTAATTGCCAATGGTCTCAGTCTCCCAATCATGGAAACTGAATTCTGCCCAAAAAAGGTGAGCTTAGAAGATCCTGAGACCCAGGTGAGATTGCAGCTCCAACTAATATCTTGACTTCCCCTGGGGAGACACTGAGCAGAGGGTCTCGTTCGTCTGAGTCCAGACTACTGCTCCAAGGAACCCGTGAGAACATTTGCATTAAGCTACTAGGTTTGTGATGATTTACTATATAGCAATAAGAAACTAATACAGTAGCCAATATTTATTAAAGTCTTTTAATATACCAGGACACCTATGTAATATCCATTTCTGTGCAATGGATATCACATAGATAATTTTATTTAATACAGTAACCTTATGAAGCAAAATCTATTGTTTTTAAAATTTTACAGATGAGAAAATTAAGCATTAGAGAGGTCAAATCACTTGATGCAGGTCACAGAGTTGACTGATGAAGGAATTTGGATTTGACTTTGAGCTTTAATCACTTTGTTAGACTATGTTCTTTAATGTGAAACATTCCACACAATATGCAAGTCCATTTTGTCCTGATTACTGCCTTTTCAACTGTTGTCTTTATCTTGTACACATCCAACAAAATGTGATAAATACTATAGAATAAGTAGCCTTTGATGAAATCCATTTTTTTAGATGAATTCATGGGAAGATCTTTTTACAGACACTTCACCAATTATAGAAGAAAGTCTTCTGAAAATAAATCCTTTTTAAAAAAGTTACTTAATTGCTATTTTACCTAGAAGAAGAACAATCTATTTCCATCTATCAGGTGGTAATGAGAAGTCATTATCTTGCACTCTTCTTTAATTAACATCAATCCTGATTAGTCAGAATAAATTAGGCTCTTTGTCTTTTTCTGTAGTTGTGGTTCCTCTGGTACAGGAGCCATTCAATTATGTGTTATCATGTGTTATCACTTACAAAAGATGTCAGTATAATTAGATTACAGTATTTCAAATTCTAGTTCTAAACATATTTCAGTGTTAAAATGTAAGTTTTCTGTTTCCTTTTTTCCCCTTCATATATGCAGAAGTAATGTTCTATCAGTTTGTCTCATATTAAAAACAAAATACTCAAAGTTTAATAAGGCTTGGGGATTTTAATAGCTATCATTCGTTATAATATGCCTTGAACACAAGAGTAGAAATTGCAGGGGTATTAATTGACTGTTACTACAAATTGGAGGGGAGGGTTGCAGTGAAGGACAGAATTATTCTTAAAGATTTTGAACATTCAAATTTATAGTTTGGCATATCTACATGGATATTATGGCCATTATTTAAAACATTATTCTCCATTTTTTAGGGTTTTATGTATGCATTGATTTAGCCACTGTTTTGTTGGCTTTATGATTAAAATCATCCTCCCTCCCACTGATCACTAAAAAGGAAATGATGTAAATACAACTTTAGCTTTTTGGATGGGGATGGAAGTGGGTCTCAGGTCCTACATTACCTAAAATGGAAATAATTATTGGCTGCTACCCAGATACGCTAGAATGAGAACAAACACACATCATGCCCCTGCAACCTCATCTTAGAAGGATTTTCTGGCTTAGGAGTCTATCAGTTTGAACTGATTAGGTAGCGAATACATCAGTTTGAACAAAAATGAAATTGTACCATATCTAACAATCCACTGAAGATAAAACTTTACTCTCTAGACATATTTAGAAAACCCTTTAAGATTAAGAACTGTAGCAGGGGGAATTTCCAGGACTGTACAGCAGATATCAGGATAAAAATGATGCTGATATGCTGCTCTGGCAGCAATTACAAATCATACTTTTTCGTGTGGCTCTACTTTTCTTTCTATACTTCTTTTGCTTTCGCATTCTCAACAGCTTAGCATTTCTTCAATGTCTTATCAGTCACAACATCCAATCTGCCTTTCTTTAACTACAGAAATATACCTGAAATTGTTTTTGCTCTAAGAATTTCAGGTTGTGTTCTTTTCTGTGACATTTATTTGGTATTTTCAAGGTTAACTGATCATGTTGAAACATAAATGAAAGCAAAACAGTCTTCATCTTTCTTCAGCTAGCAGTGTTGCAGACCATAGACTTTTCCCAGGAGAAACCAGGCTCTTTTTGTAACTAAAATGATTTTTATTGGAATCATTTTCTCTGTGTCCAAAATATTTGACATGGCTGTCTGACAAAAAGAAATGTATGTTTGGTCATTTCAACATTATTAAATTTTAAATATTGTCTTCTCTGTTCTAATAGCAGTTATTTAGAAATAAAATCAGGGAGGGGAATGGAAGAATGCCTTGTAGATTTTGCATCCTTCTACTAATAATATGTTATTCTATTAACACAGAGAAGAAAATATCAGTGCTATTGTAGAAATTTGAATATCAGGAGTAAAACAGACCAGGTATTTAAAAGCAAAACTTACATTATAAAGCTTGAATCACAAATCTTAATCTTTAATAATTAATTCAGTGTAATAGCCATTTGAAATTTAGAAATTCAGTTTTTTTAAATAAAATCAAGATTTGTTGAGCATGTGCTTTTTACTTTGTGAACTGAGTGATTACAGTTTGGATGGGCAAAAGGATCTATATACGACACACATATTAAAAAAAAATCCCAGGATAATTTTGGAAAACATCATAGGAGACCCAAAAGAAAATTTCCTTAATTTTGTTATAGTTTCTAAACAAATGAGCCTACTTCCTGCAAGCCTGTGAGATGCCCCTGGACCTCGCACACAGCCTCATTCAGCATTCAGTCCATATTTGCTCAGTTGAAACAGCCTTATTTAAGAGGACATGGGTTTATTTTTCATAATCTTGTAACCCTAGCCTCTAGTAGAACACCTGAGACATTAATAATAAATGCTGACATATTTTTTCCAAACAAAGAAATTTGGCTATGTTTCCTGAATTCCATTTTAATTTTAAGTACAATGTGTTATTTTTCAGCCTGATTCTGAGTCTTCGTAAAATTACAAGGTACGTTAAAAAAAAAAAAAAAAATCCAGGTGGCAGGAATTAGAAAACATGTGTTAATCTTACAAGGAGACTGCTAATGAAGAAATTTTTATAAGCTCATAAATCAGTGCTTTATAAAAGTGTTGTCTGAATACCATCTGCATTGAAATTACTTGCATTACTGGCCCATTTTGGGACTGTTGAATCAGAATGTCTAGAGATAGGGCTGAAAACCAATAGTTTTTCCAGAGTCACTGGGTGAAGGTTTTGTACCCTAATGCTTTGCTATTCAAAGCATGGTCTGCAGAGACGTGGCATCTATAACAACTAGGAGCTTGCCACAAATGTTTAAGTCTCAGACCCCACACCACAGCTACTGCCTCAGAATCTGCATGTTAACAAGATCCCCAGGGTACTTAATTGCACTTGAGAATTTAGGAATCTGAAGTTTCAGAACCACCGTTTCCATCTTAAATTATAAATTGACTTACATGCTCAAGGATCCATTTATCAGTTTCTACTGTCAGAACTTGTGGATCACAACCTTGCCATGGTGAAGGGGCTTGCATAACTCAATGAAGCTATGAGCCATGCCAGGCAGGGCCATCCAGGATGTATGGGTCATAGTGAAGGGTTCTGATAAAATGTGGTTCACTGGAGGAGAAAATGGCAACACACTCCGATATTCTTGCCATGAGAACCCCATGAACAGGATACAAAGGCAAAAAGGTATGACACCAGAAGATGAGCCTCCAGGTTAGAAAGTATCCAATATGCTATTAGGGAAGGTCAGAGGGCAATTACTAATAGCTTCAGGAAGAATGAAGTGGTTGGGCCAAAGCAGAAATGACACTCAGTTGTGGATGTGTCAGATGGTGAAAGTAAAATTTCCGCTATAGACAACAATATTGCATAGGAACCTGGAATGCTAGGTTCATGAATCAGGGTAAATCAGGATGTGGTCAAGCAGGAGATGGCAAAAGTGAACATCAACATCTTAGGAATCAGTAACTAAAATGGGAATGGGAGAATTCAATTCAGATGACCATTATATCTACTACTGCAGGCAAGAATCCCTTAGAAGAAAAGGAGTAGCCCTGATAGTCAATAGAAGAGTCCGAAATTCAGTACTTGGGTACAACCTCAAAAAAGCCCAAATGATCTCAGGTAGTTTCCCAGACATACCATTCAACATCACAGCAACCCAAGTCTATGCCCCAACCACTGATGCCAAAGAAGCTGAAGCTGGCTGGATCTATGAAGACTTACAACACCTTCTAGAACTAACACCAAAAAAAGGTGTCCTTTTCATCATAGAGGATTGAAATACAAATGTAGGACGTCAAGAGATACCCAGAACAACAGAGAGTTTGGAATTGGAGTACAAAATGAAGCCATACAAAAGTTAAGAGTTCTGTAGAGAACATGCTGGTCATAGCAAGCACCTTTTTCCAACAACACGATAGATGACTTTACACATGGACATCACCAGATGGCCGATACCAAAATCAGACTGATTATGTTTCCTGCAGCCAAAGATGGAGAAGCTCTATATAGTTATCAAAAACAAGATGTGGAGCTGACTGTGGCTCAGATCATGAGCTGCTATAACAATTCAGGCTTCAGTTGAAGAAAGTAAGGAAAACCACTAGACAATTCAGTTCAGTTCAGTTGTGTCTGATTCTTTGTAACCACATGGACTGCAGCACACTAGGCCTCCCTGTCCATCAACAACTCCCAGAGTTTACTCACACTCATGCCTATTGAGTTGGTGATGCCATCCAATCATCTCATCCTCTGTCGTCCCTTTTCTCTTCCCGCCTTCAATCTTTTCCAGCATCAGGGTCTTTTCAAATGAGTCAGTTCTTCACATCAGGTGGCCAAAATATTGGGGTTTCAGCTTCAGCATCAGTCCTTCCAATGAACGCTCAGAACTGATTTCCTTTAAGATGGACTAGTTGTATCTCCTTGCAGTCCAAGGGGCTCCCAAGTGTCTTCTTCAACAACACAGTTCAAAAGCATCAATTCTTAAGTGCTCAGCTTTCTTTGTAGTCCAGCTCTCATATCCATCCATGACTACTGTAAAAACCATAGCTTTGACTAGATGAACTGTTGTTGGCAAAGTAATGTCTCTGCTTTTTAATATGCTATCTAGGTTGGTCATAAATTTCCTTCCAAGGAGTAAGCATCTTTTAATTTCATGGCTGCAATCACCATCTGCAGTGATTTTGGAGCCCCCCAAAATAAACTCTGTCACTGTTTCCAAGTTTCCCCAGCTATTTGCCATGAAGTGATGGGACCAGATGCCATGATCTTAGTTTTCTGAATGTTGAGTTTTAAACCCACTTTTTCACTCTCCACTTTCACTTTCATCAAGAGGCTCTTTAGTTCTTCCTAGCTTTCTGCCATAAGGGTGGTGTCATCTATATATCTGAAGTTATTGATATTTCTCCCAGAAATCTTGATTCCAGCTTGTGCTTCATCTAGCCTTGCGTTTCTCATGATGTACTCTGCATATAAGTTATATGAGCAGGGTGACAATACACAGTCTTGATGTACTCCTTTTCTTATTTGGAGCCAGTCTATTGTTCCATGTCCAGTTCTCACTGTTGCTTCCTGACTTGCATACAGATTTTCAAGAGGCAGGTCGGGTAATCTGGTATTCCCATCTCTTTCAGAATTTTCCACATTTTGTTGTGATCCACATATTCAAAGGCTTTGGCATAGTCAATAAAGCAGAAGTAGATGTTTTTCTGGAACTCTTTTACTTTTTTGATGATCCAATGGATGTTGGCAATTTGATCTCTGATTTCTCTGCCTTTTCTAAATCCAGCTTGAATATCTGGAAGTTCACGGTTCACGTATTGCTGAAGCCTGGCTTGGAGAATTTTAAGCATTACTTTACTAGCATGTGAGATGAGTGCAATTGTGCGGTAGTTTGAGCATTCTTTGGTATTGCCTTTCTTAGGGATTGGAATGAAAATGGACCTTTTCCAGTCCTGTGGCCACTGCTGAGTTTTCCAAATTTGCTGGCATATTGAGTGCAGCACTTTCACAGCATCACCTTTTAGGATTTGAAATAGCTCAGCTGGAATTCCATCACCTCCACTAGCTTTGTTTGTAGTGATGCTTTCTAAGGCCCACTTGATCTCACAGTCCAGGATGTCTTGGCTCTAAGTGAGCAATCACACCATCATGATTATCTGGGTCATGAAGTTCTTTTTTGTATAGGTCTTCTATGTATTCTTGCCACCTCTTCTTAACATCTTTTGCTTCTGTTAGGTCCATACCATTTATGTCCTTTATTGTGCCCATCTTTGCATGAAATGTTCCCTTGATATCTCTAATTTTCTTGAAGAGATCTCTAGTCTTTTCCATTCTATTGATTTCCTCTATTTCTTTGCACTGATCACTGAGGGAGGCTTTCTTGTCTCTCCTTGATATTCTTTGGAACTCTGCTTTCAAATAGGTATATCTTCCCTTTTCTCCTTTGCTTTTGCTTTGCTTCTTTTCTCAGCTATTTCTAAGGCCTCCTTAGACACCCATTTTGCTTTTTTGCATTTCTTTTGCATGGGGATGGTCTTGCTCCCTGTCTCCTGTACAATGTCACAAATCTCTGTCCATAGTTCTTCAGGCACTCTATCAGATCTAATCTCTTGAATCTATTTTTCACTGCCACTGTATAATCTTAAGGGATTTGACTTAGGTCATATCTAAATGATCTAGTGGTTTTCCCTACTTTCTTTAAGTCTGAATTTGGCAATAAGGAGTTTATGATCTGAGCCATAGTCAGCTCCTGGTCTTGTTTTTGCTGACTATATAGAGCTTCTCCATCTTTGGCTGCAAAGAATATAATCAATCTGATTTCAGTGTTGACCATCTGATGATGTCCATGTGTAGAGTCTTCTCTTGTGTTGTTGGAAGAGGGTGTTTGCTATGACCAGTGCGTTCTCTTGGCAGAACTCTATTAGCCTTTGCCCTGCTTCATTCCATACTCCAAGGCCAAATTTGCCTGTTACTCCAGGTGTTTCTTGACTTTCTACTTTTGCATTCTGTCCCCTATAATGAAAAGGACATCTTTCTGGGTGTTAGTTCTAGAAGGTCTTGTAGGTATTCATAGAACCATTCAGCTTCAGCTTCTTCAGCATTACTGGTTGGGGCATAGACTTGGATTACTGTATTGAATGGTTTGCCCTGGAAATGAACAGAGGTCATTCTGTCGTTTTTGGGATTGCATTCAAGTACTGCATTTCTGGACTCTTTTGTCGACTATGATGGCTATTCCATTTTTTTTCCAAGGGATTCTTGCCCACAGTCACAGATATAATGGTCATCTGAATTAAATTCACCCATTCCAGTCCATTTTAGTTTGCTGATTCCTAAAATGTTGACATTCACTCTACAGAAAAGTAACCAATCTGATCATATGGACCACAGCCTTGTCTAACTAAATGAAACTATGAGCCATGCCATCTAGGGCCACCCAAGATAGATGGGTCATGGTGAACAGTTCTGACAAAATATGGTCTGCTGGAGAAGGGGATGGCAAACCATTTCAGTATTCTTGCCTTGTGAACCCCATGAACAATAAAAAAAAGGGAAAGAGATAGGACACTGTAAGATGAACTCCCCAGGTTGGTAGGTGTGCAATATGGTACTGGAGATCAGTGGAGAAATAACTCCAGAAAGAATTAAGACAGTTTAGGTGTGACTTAAATCAAATCCCTTATGATTGTACAGTGGAGGTGATAGATTCATGAGATTAGATCTGGTAGACAGATTACCTGAAGAAATATGGATGTAGATTGGCAAGATCGTATAGGAGGCAGTGATCAAAACCATCCCAAAGAAAAAGAAATTCAAGAAGGCAAAGTGGTTGTCTGAGGAGGCAAATAAAAAAGGAAAAAAGTGGAAGCAGTGACAGATTTTATTTTCTTGGGCTCCAAATCACTGTGGACAGTAACTGCAGCTGTGAAATTAAAAGACATTTGCGCCTTGAAAGAAAAGCTATGAAAAACCTAGGCAGCATATTAAAAAACAGAGATGAAAACAGAGATGTCACTTTGTTGACAAAGTTCATGTAGTCAAAGCTATGAATTTTCCAGTAGTCATGTACAGATGTGAGAGTTGGACCATAAAGAAGGCTGAGCACCAAAGTATTGATGCTTTCAAATTGTGGTGCTGGAGAAGACTCTTGATTGTCCCTTCGACTGCAAAAAGATCAAACCAGTCAATCCTAGAGAAATTAACCCTGAATATTCATTGGAAGGACTGATGCTGAAGCTACTTTGGCCACCTGATGTGAAGAGCTGAAAGATCCTGATGCTGGGAAAGACTGAAGGCAAAAGGAGAAGGGGACAGTAGAGGACAAGATGGTTAGATAGGATCACCAACTCAATGGACATGAATTTGAGCAAACTCCAGGTGATAGTGGAGGACTGAGGATCCTGGAGTGCTGAAGTCTATGGGTTCACAAAGAGTCAAACATGACTTAGCGACTGAACAACAACTATCAGAACACACACTCTGTTCCCTGCTGTAACTAGAAAAAAAGATAACCTATTGTTCAACCTTACTCCCATTAGCATATGACATAATATCACAGTTTTTCTCACTGGCCTGTGGGTTCCAAGTGGACAACAACAGTATTTTTCCAACATCTAATGCTTACACAGAGTAAGTACTTAATAAATGTTGAATGGATAAATGGAAACTATGCTCAGATTTGAGGGGGTATGCATTTCTAAAGAGAAAGAAAAGCAAGATGATTTTTATTAAGTTAATGGCTGCAATTCTGATTTTTCTTGTTCCCTGTTGATGTGTAAATTGACTCTAATGGGAAGGTTACACATTTTTTTGTGAAATTCATAACATTGTCTAACCACATCACTAACCACCAAATTTTGCACGAAAATACACCATAAATTCACGCCAACAGTTTTTCCAGCTCTCCTTGCAGAGCTCCTTGCATTTACCATTACATTTAGCCAGGTCTTGCTTTTCTGTGCCTCTCAAATCACTACCCCAAAACTATGCAATTCCATTGCCGTACTTCTAATGCCCTAGTCAGCTACGGGGGCTTCCCAGGTGGTGCATTGTAAAGAATCTGCCTGCCAATGCAGGAGACACGGAGACATGGGTTTGATCCCTGGGTTGGCAAGATCCCCTGGAGGAGGAAATGGCAACCCATTCCAACCCATTCCAGTATTCTTGCCTGAAAAATTCCATGGACACTGAAGCCTGGTGGGCTTCAATCCATGGGGGTGCAAAGAGTTGTGCATGACTGAGTGCACACATACCACAGGTAAGGTCTTAGTAGCCAGGAATATGGAGGAGGGAGAGACAGAGGAAGTGACTACAGGCTGGGAGAAGCAGGGGGTCAACAAAACTGATATTTATAGACCTTTTCTCATTTTCATTCTCAAGGCCATGGTCCAGGTAACTGGAGCCAGGTAAATCTGAACTTTGAATAATTGATACATATTATTTTTCAACTATATCAAGTAATGTTTCTGATGCTCTTATTTATATTGTCTTACATATATATCACCCCAGGTAAATAGAATCTTTCTAAAAATCAAATACTGTCAGTTCTCATTATTTATGATAGTTAAATATTCTATAAAGTCACTGCAAATATTGAATTAGGGGATACTGAAGTATCGCTCAAGGGGAAATGGCAAGATTAGGTTCCTGGGAACCACTGTCAATATATAACCTTGTTTTATGTGACTTTCTGCTTAAAAACTCCTTTTTAAATATACTGATGATTCATCAAAATTTATTTCAAAGCCAATAATGCTATAACTCACGTTTGAGTGAAGCTTACCTAACATGGGTGCTTTTTCCATTAGGCATGTCACAACCTTCTTGCACTTAGGAACACTAGATAGCGATTTAGCACTACACTTGGGGGCTATTGTAAACAGCAAAACCACCTACAAAAAGCATTACAAAATGTGAGAAGCATGGCAAAGTAAACCTTCAAAAGGACACATGATTACACTGTGAGACTTGAAATATAAGACAGAGGTTGCATTTAACTGGGAATGTACATCTGGTGGCTCAAAATTTTCCATCTTTTGTGTAACCAGGAATAAGTTTTAGCAAGTAAACCATCTAAAACATGTGAAATTTGCAAATAATGTGAACCAACTATACCATGTTTCTGTGCTCAGGGACTTTCCATACTGTTAAATACTATATGTAGAAAGGTACATATTGAATTTAAATAGTGAGTCTATCTTTTTCATGGATGGAAAAGTTTTTGAGCCTATGATTGACAAGTGAGGATTAGGTGATACATGTTTTAATGTATAAATCTAAAACATTATGTAAACACACAAAAATATCTGGCCTTGCTGCAAGCAAATATAACTAAAATTTGTGCTAGAATTCTGCTGAGAACTTCACATATATAGTCTTTGTGGTGGCTTAAGGTGGTGAAGTCCTATATTCAAACTCATACCTATAATGCGTCACTTATTTTCTTTACTAGAATGAATTAAATTCTATTGCTTCTTTGTTTAAAACAACTCTTGACCTTATTTATTGTGGTACTAGTATAATTTAGTGATGATGAGAGCACTGGTTAAATGTATGTATGAGAGAGAGTCAGTGTTTTGTTTGGTTTATACAACCATGTTATTCAATCACTGGTTTCTGCATCTATTTTTCATTATATTTTTATGTACTGTAGCTCCCATGTCTGTCCTATATTTTCTGACATATAAATTGTTAATATATGTCTATTTTTATACTTATGCACAAATTCTGAATGTAATACTTTTCTCATGTTTTTCTAACACATAAAGCCTAAAGTACTTTTTGTGTCTTTGAAAAATTACTTAAATGTTAAAGATAACAATGAGGCTTATAATTGCAGTCATTGTCTCTTTCCTGTAAATGTGCTTCCACAAATTAGCTTCTAGACAATCTAGTTGTTTGAAGCATACTCCTCCACTTTCAGCTTTTATCTTTCCCAGTTCCACCTTTCTCCTTCCTCCTCACCTTCACCTACTTCTCTATCCTTGTTCCTCCCCTACTTCTCTCTCCCTTCCTCTCTCTTTTTCTCTCTACACACAACACACACACACACACACACACACACACATTTAGGTAATTTTGGCCCTTTGAAGTATTATAGACATCCTGTTTACAGAAGATCATTTGAGATACAATCATGCTTTTATTTCAGCCCTTTATCGCTATTTGTCTGCCTCACTGAACTAAAATAAAATACTACAGGGTTCAGCATTGTTAGTAGTCTTGCTTTTGGTAAAGCCCCAGACTGGAACTCCATAATGTGAACAGAGAATCAGATTAGTAACTGATTTGAAAATCAGTGATTTGTCTTATTTCCATGCTGCACATGAAGTCCTCTTAATTCTATGCCCATAAAGTCTTAATTTTCTCTGGCATCTGCCATCATGTTTTACCATATCATGCTAATTCATCCTGCTGTAAAAGTTATAAAATGCAGGAAGCTTACATAAGTCTAGAAAGAGCTATTCATCACTTTTTAAAATGAAACAGAATATCTTTATTTTGCTTTATTTACAGTAATGGCATCATGCCAATAAAATATATGAACTAGCATTGCATCAGCAGGTTGTAACTGGCATTTCTTGCTGATACTAAATTTTTTTTTAATTTAATTTTATTTTTAAACTTTACATAATTGTATTAGTTTTGCCAAATATCAAAATGAATCCGCCACAGGTATACATGTGTTCCCCATCCTGAACCCTCCTCCCTCCTCCCTCCCCAAACCATCCCTCTGGGTCGTCCCAGTGCACCAGCCCCAAGCATCCAGTATCGTGCATCAAACCTGGACTGGCAACTCGTTTCATACATGATATTTTACATGTTTCAATGCCATTCTCCCAAATCTTCCAACCCTCTCCCTCTCCCACAGAGTTCATAAGACTGTTCTATACATCAGTGTCTCTTACACTGTCTTACTGCTGTCTCGTACACTGGGTTATTGTTACTGATACTAAATTTATCATTAGGAAACCAAGACAAGTGAGAGAGCTGTAGTCTGTAGTCCCGATTTGCTAGATAATCCCTGTCATTGTGCTAGTACTTTTGTGAGTTAAAAGTCATGATTTTGGTTAGGTCTAGTAATTTTCTGGTGGAGTCTTAGGATTTTCTATGTAGAAAGGGATGGTACGGGGAGGGAGGAGGGAGGAGGGTTCAGGATGGGGAACACGTGTATACCTGTGGTGGATTCATGTTGATATATGCCAAAACCAATAAAATATTGTAAAGTTAAAAAATAAAATTAAAAAAAAATAAAAATAAAAAAAAGAAATAATGAAAAAAAAAAGAAAAAGTTATGATTTTGATCCTGTTTATACTATCAGTTCCAGGACTGCACACATATCCATATTCTATTAATTTTCGAAAAGTTTGATTTTATTAATCAGCATACAGTAGGGCAAAGGGCATCACTGTAGCTGTAAGTGAGACATATATTGTCTAAACTGTTTGGTGAAGATCTGGCCTAGCTCTTCTAGGGGCACTAGTTGAGCATGAACTCTGGGCTCAGCAGCCTGGGTTCCAATTCTGCACCCCCACCCCCAATAGTGAGTAAAGCCAAGGTACTATGGACACTGTTAATCAACGAGGAAGCTATAACGAGGCATAAGACCCAACTCTTGAGCTGACAAAGATTTTAGGTAAGGTCTTTGATCAATAGATATTGAAAATGTGAAAGTGTAACCTTTACCTACACTACCCAGAGCAATACTTAGGTAAGTTAGAATGGGTTGTGCTATACATATAATCTGGGTTTTTAATTTAAGAGAACCACTTAATTAGCTAATCACTTATAAGTACTGGATTCAGTTAAAAGTTTGTGATTATTTCAAAGTGAAATACCTTGGAATGGGAGCAAACAAAGTATTCAGAAAAAAATGAAGATGTCAAGGTGTAACCAAGAACAGCTTCTTTGGCCTCAAATATCAGTAATGCCAGAACGCCTACACTATTAAAGGTGGAAGGCACTTTGGAGTCAGTAAAGTCAATTTCTTTATTTTGTAAAGTAGAGGAGGTTGAGGTCTTAGGAAGCATTGTGGTATACTGGGTAGTCAGTATATATTTTCTGAATGAAAGAATGAAACCTAGAAAATTGAGTATCTTGCCCAGTGTTCACACATCTACAATCAACATTAACCTTGGTGTGCTAAGTTGTTATTCAATATCACTAATGTGGCTTCTTAGTAGAAACATGTAACTGTCAATGATACCCAAGGGGAGTGTATTAGGAGCAGATCAAGATAATGACTATAACTTATGATAATCAAATTCAGATTTTAAGTTGTTGAGTTAATTTCCAGGGGTACTAAGAACTTAATACTGTGTTTTTGAAATGTCCCCTTTTGTTTTATTCTATACTTCTCCATCTTCCCTCCCCATCCTCATTCC
Source organism: Bubalus bubalis (assembly GCF_019923935.1). Taxonomy (NCBI): domain Eukaryota; kingdom Metazoa; phylum Chordata; class Mammalia; order Artiodactyla; family Bovidae; genus Bubalus; species Bubalus bubalis. The sequence goes on along the minus strand of NC_059157.1, from coordinate 96,745,380 downwards.
TGTAGGTTACATTTATATAAAACCTATAAAGATGTTATCTTGCATAAGGAAGAGTAGCAGAAAACTTCAGTATGGAAAAGCGCATTTGGTTCATCGCAGATGAGTGAGAACAGCCCAATGTATAAGAGGCTGTACTTCAAGAGGACACCAAAAAGGTCGTCAAACAGACTGTACCCAAAGATTTAGAAATAAGTATAAGGGGTCACTTTCTTTGGTTCAGGATTATAAGGATTGAAAGTGAAAGAATGAGGCCTCATGAGTCCCCATCTATTATGTAATGAAGATTATTAGCTTTCTGGCTTGCTGAATAAAATGGTATTCCTAATAGAATCGCAAACTTTCCTGAAGGTCAGACTTGCTATATTTATTGCTTCCTCCTTGTCTATAAGCCAGAACATTCTGTCAGTGTTGTAATACAGGCCAACAAGAGCCAAATAAATCTTTGATTCTTTTGGCTCACTCTACCATTAAACACAGGCTGTTGTAAAGTCATGAAAATTATCTGAGAAGGATATGGAGAAATTGGTTGGTTCAGGAAAGACCTACCTCAGTGATTATAGGGATGAAAAATGCAACTTGTCTGAAAACTCTAAAGAAGCCTGTGATATTTAGCTGAAACCAGAAGAGGCTGAATGGTAACTTAATAGCTATCTTAAAATTTCAAAAGGATTACTACTTGTTTTTATCCATGTCTGCAGAGTTTGAACCATCAAGAAATTATTCTGAAATTTTCCTATAACCAACATATATGACTCATTTTATATTTTTTTTCATTAAAAAAATATGACCTTGTATTTGGCATTTTTATTTTCATTTGAAAGACTAAATGGTGAGAAGTGACAATCAAGTGAAGAGTATTGTTCTCTTCTGCTGCTTCTTACATCTGAGGGAATAGCATTTTTTTCTTCATATAAACAAGTTTTGACAAGTTCTTTCCATTTATCAAACTTATTCTACAGAGTAAACTCTTCTGTTACTTAACTCCAGCTATGCTTAGAGTTATTATTGTCAAACCTTAATAATGATGACAAAAAAGTAGAAATAAACATGTTAGAAGTTAAATTACATTCCTTGTTACTTTATAAAGTGAAATAACAAGACCTGGAATTATAACCTTGCATATTTCTGGATAAAGATTAATTTATAGGGTCTTAAAGTTGTTTTGAATCAGTTAGTGTACATTTACTAAGTGTCAAATTTTGTTTAGTAGTGGGTGTTTGGGTGAAAGAGAACAGAGAAAGAGAAATAATACATGGCCTCTGAGCTGGGGATGCTTATAATCTGGAGGTAAAAATAAGGTAAAGAAAGATTAGTGAGCAGTACTTATTCACGTATGTGTGCATGGCCTCAGATCAGATCAGATCAGATCAGTCGTGTCCGACTCTTTGCGACCCCATGAATTACAGCATGCCAGGCCTCCCTGGCCATCACCAACTCCCGGAGTTCACTGAGACTCACATTCATTGAGTCAGTGATGCCATCCAGCCATCTCATCCTCTGTCGTCCCCTTCTCCTCTTGTCCCCAATCCCTCCCAGCATCAGAGTCTTTTCCAATGAGTCAACTCTTCGCATGAGGTGGCCAAAGTACTGGAGATTCAGCTTTAGCTTCATTCCTTCCAAAGAAATCCCAGGGCTGATCTCCCTCAGAAGGGACTGGTTGGATCTCCTTGCAGTCCAAGGGACTCTCAAGAGTCTTCTCCAATACCACAGTTCAAAAGCATCAATTCTTCGGCACTCAGCCTTCTTCACAGTCCAACTCTCACATCCATACATGACCACAGGAAAAACCATAGCCTTGACTAGACGAACCTTTGTGGGCAAAGTAATGTCTCTGCTTTTGAATATGATATCTAGGTTGGTCATAACTTTCCTTCCAAGGAGTAAGTGTCTTTTAATTTCATGGCTGCAATCACCATCTGCAGTGATTTTGGAGCCCCCAAAAATAAAGTCTGACACTGTTTCCACTGTTTCCCCATCTATTTCCCATGAAGGGATGGGACCAGATGCCATGATCTTCGTTTTCTGAATGTTGAGCTTTAAGCCAACTTTTCACTCTCCACTTTCACTTTCATCAAGAGGCGTTTGAGTTCCTCTTCACTTTCTGCCATAAGGGTGGTGTCATCTGCATATCTGAGGTGATTGATATTTCTCTTGGCAATCTTGATTCCAGCTTATGTTTCTTCCAGTCCAGTGTTTCTCATGATGTACTCTGCATATAGGTTAAATAAACAGGGTGACAATATACAGCCTTGACATACTCCTTTTCCTATTTGGAACCAGTCTGTTGCATGGCCTCAAGGGGAGCACAAATCCTGAGCCAAAATACACAGAGCTAAGAGTCTAAATAGAAGCCTTCTTTGACAATTAACCCTAGTGACCCACATTCTTATCGCTCTTTTCCTTTTAGTGCCCCCACATTGAGTATATTTCCACCAGACTATCCTTTCTCTCTGCTTGCTTGGGTTTTGTTTTGTCTGTTCATTGCATCTGAGATTCTTCTTGCTCCTGTTTTCTTTATAATTTTGTGCCTGTCAAAGCCTTACTCTTTTCCTTCTGATATTTACATTCTTTAATTTCCTGTATCTATGAGCCACCTTCTTCTGTTTCTTAATGCAAATTCTGGAGAAAGAACTTCTGATGATCCCCACTTATTTGCACACCAGGTCATTTCATAGGTCATAAGCCAACCCTTGGGTCAGGAGCCATGGTACGTCAAACTCACATTCTCTCTATAAAAGGTGCTGTGGGCTGGGCGGTTTCCTTTGGCAAAAGATAGGAGCATAGCAGCATAATTTACATTTAAATTTTTAAGAAAACATAAATTTGGAAAGTTGAAAAAATATAAGTTTGAGGTAACATCTAGAGAAGGCCCAGGTATGCAGAAGAACACAGTGATTAGAGGGCTCAGAGAGATGACCTACTTATCTGGGGAGAAGATATGTTCAGAGCAATAATGTAAATAAATACATCTGGTTAGGAGGGTAAGAATTGGAAGCAGAATCTATCTAATGCAGGATAAGATTTTAGACTGATTGTTTTTGAGTCAAGCATTTAACATGTAAGCAATAGTTAAAGGGATATGGTTGTCCCATGTTCAAATTAAATCCCTGAAGAGGATTTCTAAAATCAATGAAGGAAAAAAAATAAAAACCTTTTAATTTTGATTAGGAAGGGCATCTGTTAGAGAGGGACTTGGGCATGTTTCACTAAAGGAAGATTGTATTTTCTTTTCTTAGAGAAATACATAACAGTAGAAGAACTAGAATGTGGTAAACAGGGAAATAAAATATCATTGTAAATGTTGACAGAGGAAATGTACATTTCCGCTTGACTCTTTCTCTAACCCAAACACTAACTCTAATTCTAATCCTAAGAGGGTCACCTTTGAAGTGGCTTTTAATCCTGGAGGACATGGAAAGCTAAAGTTTTCTAAGTTTTAGTCTTAAAAAGATAATGCTATTTAGAATTTAATGGAAATTTATATGTATATACACACATGCAATATACATATTGTGACTGTTTTGAACTTTTTTCCTTTCAAGTAGATAGGAGACTATATTATTTTCCCCTCTATTTAGAGAGATATATGTCACTGATGCTTATTTTATCACATGCTAACCCTAGTTTAAATTTTTAGTTTATGTTCAAGTTAAAGGAGAAAAAGGACAAATGACAATAAAGAAAATTAAGAAACATACTGTAGAAGGCAATGGCAACTCACTCCAGTACTTTTGCCTGGAAAATCCCATGGACGGAGGAGCCTGGTAGGCTGCAGTCCATGGGGTCGCTAGAGTTGGGCACGACTGAGTGACTTCACTTTCACTTTTGACTTTCATGCATTGGAGAAGGAAATGGCAACCCACTCCAGTGTTCTTTCCTGGAGAATCCCAGGGATGGGGAAGCCTGGTGGGCTGCCGTCTATGGGGTGGCACAGAGTCGGACACGACGGAAGTGACTTAGCAGTGTACATATAACTGAATCATTTTGCTATGCATAAAACAAATATATTGTAAATCAAATATGCTTGAATTTAAAAATAAAAACTTAAAATATAAGCTTAATGTTCTAATTACAGAGTGCTTGTGGGTTCTAATTTGTCTATTTATAGATGAGTGTTTGTATCAATCAACAAATCAATTTACAATATCAAAAATCTTCCCAGTGCTATGATATTTATCAAATGGTACATTAAAATATAAGATATGACTGCTGTCCACAAAGAATTCATGAATGAGACATTTGTGTATCATGTGTAGACAGATCTTACTTTCACTGTGTTTGCAAAGATCCAACTTTATATTATTGCAGGGTAAATTTTCATTTGTAGGTATGCTATATTCTGATATTATCTTTGTCATTTAGTGCATATTTGACTTAGCTACTAGTTATAAGATAGCAGTTAAAAGTTTTGTTAAATTCAAATTTACCAAACATATGTTATTTGTTATATATAAAATGTATCCTTTTTAATAGATACCTTATTTAAAAGGGTTTCTCTGATGGCTCAGATGGTAAAGAATCTACTTGCAATGCAGGAAACCTGGGTTCTGTCACTAGATGGGGAAGATGCCCTGGAGAAGGAAATGGCAACCTACTCTAGTATTCTTGCCAGGAGAATCCCATGGATAGATGAGCCTGGCAGGCTATATAGCTCATGGGGTCGCAAAGAATTGGGCATGACTCAGCGACTAACACTTCAGTCAGCACAAAATTTTGGTCCAGTACGTGTTCCTTATTTTCAGATAGGAAATGGCTCAGAGAAGTTAAGTTCTATCACTAAAGTTATATATATACTAAGTGTTGACACTGAGATTTGAAAATTGGTTTTTCTTATTCCAACTTCAATAGTCTTTCTGCTATCAGTAGTCTTTCTGCTGTCTATCCTCTGGTCTTCATTCCATGATTGTGCGGGTTAGGGATTTAGAATAGATTACAAGTATTTTCTAGGCATTACCAATGATTAAACCTCTAAAATGCAAAACAGAGAGGTAGATACTACTTGCCTAGATATAATAAATTTTATTATGATTTGTGACAAGTACTATTATATACAAGATACTAATTGAGGGATATTCACATACACCAATTAAAAAAAATTAAAGAAAATATGACCCTTGTGGATTAACATCACTAGGAAAACTTCATGGGGAATTTGACTAATTTTGGCAAGTTTCATAGCAATAATCTGAATAAGTATCTGTTTCACATCTTTCCTCCTCTGTCCTTTCCGTCCTTTCTTTTTTCCTGTTTGCTGGGTAATTACAGTATGTAGTTTTGGGGATTTTCTATGTAAACCAACTTCATATATAATAAATATATCATGCTATTCTCATAAGAATCTTTGATGTTAAGCATAGCAAGTATCACCTCCTCTTTCTGATGGGGAAAAATGTACACTTGTTTCCCTAGTTTTTGCCTTACATATTAATATAGCTCCCAACATGATACAAGTCCCATAAAAAGTTGCCTGAGCCCCCAGGGAGTGTCTTGTTCATGGGCCAGTCTGCAGCTCGCTAGATTTTCTGGGCCCTGATAGGGTTTCTTCCCAATGGTGCTTCATCTGTCACACCGCGTTCACTTGATGCTACCTCCCAAAAATGTCATTGCTGCCGCTTTTACTGGTCTTACCGCTAGTGCGATGTGCCCGCGGGGAGCCAAAACTGGACAGAGCTCTCTGGCACAGTTGAGAGACTGCTTTTTCTCTTTCTATGTATTATGCTTTTAAAGGTTCCAAATATCTCACAATTAAAAAAAATCATCTTTCAGTCACAGTTCATTTTCAAAATCCAAGATAAATGTTCACAGGGAGCTCAGGCAAGAACTCACTCTAGCACTTAGTCTCGCCTCTTAGAATCTGGCCGTGAAGACTCTGTTATTCATCAAACTTCTGTTTAAATTGCCTTTTTTGCTTTAGGAATAGTTTCTTCAGTCCCTCTTGTAAACAGATTCATGACAGACTGACTTCATCAGCTGGCCTGGCATGCCTTGATTTTTCTGACTCCTGCTGATGGTAAATCAAGGTGGAACATAAAAATAATAGGCAGATCAGACTTGAATTTTCTTGTTATAGAACTAAAAATCTTCAATTTAAAAAACTAATTAAAATTAAATATTAAAATTTACATAATTTATCTGTTAAAATTTTATTTTTACTACTTTAATCAAGGGTAGAATATAGATGTGTAAACAATGGAAACTCAAACATAAACAACTTTGACAAAGCTACAGACATGAGAGTGAGCTCATTTGTAAAGGGAAAAGCAGGGGTTCCCATATGCCATAAAATGTTACTGATGGGTACAAAAATGTGTAGACCTTTAAGGGATAGACAAAGAAATTTCCAAATCTCCTTTAATTTCTTTTAATATACTATTAAGCTTTTTCATGTCATGGTTATTTGTATCCTCTTATGATATAACAACATAGAGTTTTCTCTAATTTCCCATGGTTTCAATCCTTTCATTGCTATAAATACAAATAGAATTTCTGTATTAAATTGCCTCTTAGTAAGATAAATGCCATTGGTTAATATTATTTTAAGAATATAGAAAGCACACCTTAAATTCAATTTTTATAATAGAAGTTGGTTTACTCATAATGTATTCATATCTTCTCACAACCATCTGCTGCATTAGGAGCCTCAATACTGGCTTTTTCTGCAAAGAAAAAAAGGAACATGAAGGAAATATTCTAGAGCTACTTTCAGATCCAAATTCAAAATCTTGGCTTGAACTGAGGACTCAGTGGGACTTCATTAGAATTGCTACAGAGGATTTGATTGAAAACTCTAAAGAGTTTCTGAATTCCTTCTGCAGAGACAGGTCTGCAGAATTTAGAATAACACCCCTGAGAAGCATTAAGCAACAAGTCATGATTTCTCACTTTCCTGTCTCATTTGTTTGAGAAAGTAGTTTTTCTTTCATGAGAGAGGGTAAAAATGAGGCCATTAGTTTCAGTTTTCACTGTCTTCTAGTATTGTGCCAAGCTTAGGTCTCAAGTTTTCAGCTGTGTCTCTGCCTCAGTAGATAAAGAAGTGAGGCTCTTGTAAATAAGATTGGTATTGGGAATTGACATATTAGCAGATAGCAGTGTAAATTGATAGATTCCCTATTTAAATTGGGAATACATTGTATCCATGTAAATTGATAGATCAAGTTAACCTATGATCCACAAATCAAATTCTATTACAGTTTCCTCATATCACATTAGTGATGAGGAGCTTGCACAACAAATGCAAAATAGCCTGGCTACCACCCACCTTGCCTTTCCCTTTGTTGGATTCACTGCATCATGCAAAGCTTTTTGTTCTTCTCCTTCAATATTGTGTTGGCTATTCTGAGTCTTTTGCCTCTCTACTTGAACTGTAGAATCATTTTGTTGATATCCATAAATGTGTTTCTCAGACAATCTAAAACATATTTATTTGAATACTTATGTAGCATTAGTTTTTAATATATTGGTAGAATGAGCTATAATATTACTTTAAAAATAAAACAGAAAATAGTAGTGGTTAATGGTTACTTTTTTCTCTTTCCAACAATTTTATGATTCTAAAAAATTTCTGCTATAAACAGGGAAGTTTGTATAGGTGAAATAGAAGGTTACTTGGAGTCTGTGATTTGAGGGGCAGGAATCAAGATCATCTTTGAAATAACAGCCTCTGGTTTATCAATCAGAACCCCTGGAATTCTCTCCTTAGAGGTCCATTTTCTTTGGGAGTTAAGGAGGGAACACTATTAATTTTCACTATTATTAACACTATTATTAATTTAATTAGTCCTTCAAAGAGGTGAGAGAGGATGTTCTCCAGATTCTTTGAAATCTTTAAAATTATTCTTTTAAATTATTTTAAATAATATTGACAGCTTTTAAAATTATTATTATTAAGACTTGTTATTAAGAGCAGTTTTTGATTCCCTGCAAAAATGAGGAGAAGATATATAGATTTCTCATACATGCCCTGTTCTCATACATGTATAACTTCCTGGGTTATCAACATTCAAACTATTATCAACCTATCAATGAATCGCACATTTGTTACAACTGATGGCCGTACATTGACACATTGTACTCGCCCAAAGTCCATAGTTGGCATTATAACCACTTTTGGCATTGTGCAATCTATGGGTTTTGACAAATGCAGAATGAGATGTATCCATCATGATGGTATCCTATATTTTTATTGTCTTGATAGGTCAGGAAACAACAGTTAGAACTGGATATGGAACAACAGACTGGTTCCAAATAGGAAAAGGAGTTTGTCAAGGCTGTATATTGTCACCCTGCTTATTTAACTTATATGCAGAATACATCATGAGAAACGCTGGCCTGGGAGAAACACAAGCTGGAATCAAGATTGCCGGGAGAAATATCAATCGCCTCAGATATGCAGATGACACCACCCTTATGGCAGAAAGTGAAGAGGAACTCAAACGCCTCTTGATGAAAGTGAAAGTGGAGAGTGAAAAAGTTGACTTAAAGCTCAACATTCAGAAAACGAAGATCATGGCATCCAGTCCCACCAACTCATGGGAAATAGATGGGGAAACAGTGGAAACAGTGTCAAACTTTATTTTTTTGAGCTCCAAAATCACTGCAGATGGTGACTGCAGCCATGAAATTAAAAGACGCTTACTCCTTGGAAGGAAAGTTATGACCAACCTAGATAGCATATTCAAAAGCAGAGAGACATTACTTTGCCAACAAAGGTTCATCTAGTCAAGGCTATGGTTTTTCCTGTGGTCATGTATGGATGTGAGAGTTGGACTGTGAAGAAGGCTGAGCACCGAAGAATTGATGCTTTTGAACTGTGGTGTTGGAGAAGACTCTGGAGAGTCCCTTGGACTGCAAGGAGATCCAACCAGTCCATTCTGAAGGAGATCAGCCCTGGGATTTCTTTGGAAGGAATGATGCTAAAGCTGAATCTCCAGTACTTTGGCCACGTCATGCGAAGAGTTGACTCATTGGAAAAGACTGTGATGCTGGGAGGGATTGGGGGCAGGAGGAGAAGGGGATGACAGAGGATGAGATGGCTGGATGGCATCACCGACTCGATGGACGTGAGTCTCAGTGAACTCCGGGAGTTGGTGATGGCCAGGGAGGCCTGGCGTGCTGCGATTCATGGGGTTGCAAAGAGTCGGACACGACTGAGCGACTGATCTGATCTGATAGTTTTGGCTTTTCCAGAATGCCATTTGTTGGAACTACACAGCATATACCCTTCTCAGACTGGCTTCTTTCTCTAAGTAATGTGAATTCAAGGTTCCTCCCCTCGATGGTTTTCATGGCTTCATAGCTCTTTTATTTATTTATTTTTAAAGCACTGTATAGTAGTTCATGGTCGAATATACCATGGTTTATTTACTTATTCATTTACCTACTGAAGGACATCTTTGTTGCTTCCAAGTTTTGACAGTTATGAATACAGTTACTATAAATAGCCTTGTGCAGGTTTTTGTGGGGACATAATTTTTCAACTCCTTTGGGTAATACCAAAATACTTGATTGCTGAATCACATGGTGAAAGTATGTTTAGTTTTGTAAGAAGACACCAAACTATCTTTTAAAGTGGCTGTATCAATTTGCATTCCAACTAGCAATGTATGAGAGTTTCTGTTGCTTTATACCATTGCCAGGGTTTGTTGTTATCTGTGTTTCAGATTTTGGCCATTATAATAAGTGTGTAGTGGTATCTCAATGTTTACATACATGTAAACATACATATGTATCACTCATGGCATACATATGATGCAAAGCATCTTTTTATATACTTTATTTGCCATCTGTTAAATTTTCTTTGGTTGATGTATAAAAGGGCATTAGCATCGCCAAGGTCCTCTAGGTTTTCTCCTATGTCATCTCCTAGGAGTTTTATAGTTTTACATTTAGGTCTATGATCCATTTTCTATTAATTCTTGTGAGGAGTATGAGGACTGTGTCAAGAGTCTTTTTCTTTTTTAGAATGTGTCTGTCTCAGCATCATTTGTTAAAGAGACTGTCTTTGCTCCATTCTCTTGCCTTTGCTCCTATGTCTAACATCAGTTAATTATATTTATGTGGGTCTGTTTCTGCGGAGAAGGCAGTGGCACTCCACTCCAGTACTCTTGCTTTGAAAATCCCATGGACGGAGGACCCTGGTGGGCCGCAGTCCATGGGGTCGCTAAGAATCGGACACGACTAAGTGACTTCACTTTCACTTTTCACTTTTATACACTGGGGAAGGAAATGGCAACCCACTCCAGTGTTCTTGCCTGGAGAATCCCAGGGACAGGAGCCTGGTGGGCTGCTGTCTCTGGGGTCACACAGAGTCGGACATGACTGAAGCGACTTAGCAGCAGCAGCAGCATTTCTGAGTTCTGTTTTCTCTTTCACAAATCTATCTGTCTATTCATTCACCAATACCATGCTGTCTTGATTACTATAGCTTTGCAGTAAGTATAGAAGTCAGGAAGGGTTAGTCCTCCGATTTTGTTCTTCTCCTACAATACTGTTAGGGTTTTCTGAGTCTTAGCCCCTCTCTATAAACTTTAGAATCGGTTTGTCAATATCCATAAAATAAAGAGCTCAGATTTTGATTGGGATTGCATCCAATTTATAGATCAAATTGAGAAGAACTGACTTCTTGACAACATTGAGTCTTCCTGTCCATGAACATGGAGTATCTCTCCACTTATGTATTTCTTCTTTTACTTTATTCATCAGTTTTATAGTTTTCTACACAGAGATTTAATATATACTTTGTAATATTTATAACTAAGTATTTCATTAAGGGGGTTATGAATATAAATAGAATTGTGTTTGTTAATTTAAAATTCCTCTTGTTCATTAACTGGTTTATAAGACAGCTGTTGACTATATTATATTAACATTGTATTCTACAGCCATGCTTTAATTGCTATAAGTTCCGTGATTTTTTGTTTTTTTATTTTGGATTTTCTTCAAAGATGATCATGTCATCTGCAAAGACAGTTTTATGTCTTTCTTACCAGTCTATATACCTTTTATTTTATTTTCTTGTCTTACTGCATTAGCTGGAACTTCTAGTATGATGTTGAGAAGGAATGATGAGAGCAGACACCCTTACCTTACATCTGAACTCTGTGGTAAAGCTTCAGGTTTCTACCATTAATGTGATTTTAGCTGTAGGGTTTTTGTACAGTGTTTATCAAGTTAAACAATTTTTGTTTTCCTAACTTACTGTGAGTCTTTACCATGAATGGTGTTGTATTTCAGCAATGGTTTTTATGCACATATTAATATGATCATGTGATTTTTCTTTTTTAGTCTATTGAAGTTCATTAATTTATTCTCACATATTGTGCCGGCCTTGCTGGCTAAGAATAAACCCCACTTGGTTGTGGTATGAATTTATTCTTATATGTACAAATTAAAATTATAGTTGGATTAAATTTACTAATATTTTGTTTTGGATTTTTGCATCTATTTTCAGGAAATATATTTCATGGGTTTTCTTTTATTGTATTGTCTTGATCTGGTTTTGATATTAAGGTAATTATGGCCATAGAATTGTTAAATTCAAAGAATGGGTTAGAAAGTATTCCCTACGCTTTTAATTTCCGAATAATATAGATAATAGGTATAATTTCCTTCTCAAGTTTTTGGTAGACTTCACCGGTGAACACATCTGGGCCTGGTGAGTAAATTTATTTATTAGTTATATGCTTATTTTCTTTAATATATTTATATTATTATGTATCACAGGCCTTCATTGTTCAGTGTTGCATGAGGTCCTTTAATTTCCACATCAAACTATTAGCTGCTTAATCCAGGGAATGAGGATATCATTGGCATACGGAAATGAAAGGTACAACATAGGGAGATTAAGAAAAGTAAATGGCCCTTAAATTTCAGGAAAGACGATGATATTGTAAAACAAAGTTAGTGTTATATACAAAGACATTTAGCAGAATAGTTAAGAAGGTAGAGTTACTAAGAGACAACAACGGCTAGTGCCACCATTGACCCAGGCAAATAGGCCCCTGGACTAGTCCCCCTGATCTGAAAAACCCAGTGCTTATTCTTCTCTGACTGTACCCCTCATCTCAATATGAAGATTTTCTGGGTGTAAAGGTATGTGTTCATCCTGAACCCATGCCCCTCATTCTAAACCATGCTACAGCAAACTCAGAATTCATCAGCTCATATCCAGTGCCTAAATAGACTTCTTTTCTGTATCCATTTTCCAAGCCAGACACATGTACGTTTCCCTAGATCCTAGCAGGACATCTCTTCGTGCTCTTGCCTAGGTTCAGAACATGTTAGGGGCAATATGACTATGTTGGCTCATAATGAGATTTAAACCAGAAATATGTGTGTGTGTGTGTGTGTTGATTATTAAAGGATTAAAGGGGAGAAAAATCTAACCAACTCTCTAATCAGCTTAGGTAGGCCTGGATTTTCTCCCACCTGTCAGCAAATTCACATAGAAAAGATCAGCGGTGTGTACATGAAAATCTGAGAAAAAGAATCAGTTTGTAATTGGGTTATCCTGTTACAGAGGTATATGGAAGGAAGGTGTAAAGAAGACTGTTGCAGTTAAAATCCCTAGTAATGGAAAAACAATAGTTAAAATTGATAGCTGGATTGGTAGAGGGTTAAATTTAGAAAATGGATGTCAGAACAAAGTTATAGGCAGAGAGAAGTAAACCAGTAGAAAGGGGAAGTTAAAACTGTTTTATTACGTACTGACATTACTAAAACATATTCTTTGAATTTATTGGGTGGTAAAAGTTCCCTTTTATATTGCAAATACTTTATCTTTACTTTTTTAATGTATAGTTTTCCTATAATGTATTAATATATATAAAATATGTATATATACATAAAACTATAGTTTATATAAGTGTATATATATATGTGTGTGTGTGTGTGTGTGTGTGTATATATATATACTGTAATTTACTGACTCTTAAATGTGGAACTAGTAACACTAATTCACCTAGTGTTGATGATTCTGGGTAGTTGGTAGGCACAACTGTAGTTGCTGTAGTGTCCCATTGAGGCACCCATAGGTTTGCAAATTGCTATGGATTGAATTGTGTCCCCTCAAAATGTTGAAGTGCTAACCTTGAAATGTGATGGTGTTTAGAAATGGGGCCTTTGAGAAATACTCATCTTGGTATCTATGGAGGATTGGTTCCAGGACCCCATGCATATACCAATATCCAAGGATGCTCAAGTCATTTACATAAAATGCTATAGTATTTGCATATAACTCATGAACATCTTCCCATTTATTTAAAGTCATTGCTGCTGCTGCTGCTGCTAAGTCGCTTCAGTCGTCTCCGACTCTGTGAGCCCCCACACACAGCAGCCCAACGGGCTCCCCGGTTCCTGGGATTCTCCAGGCAAGAATACTGGAGTGGGTTGCCATTTCCTTCTCCAATGCATGAAAGTGAAAGTAAGTCGCTCAGTTGTGTCCGACTCTTAGCGACCCCATGGACTGCAGCCTACCAGGCTCCTCCATCCATGGGATTTTTCCAGGCAAGAGTACTGGAGTGGGGTGCCATTGCCTTCTCTGCAAGTCATTGCTAGATTACTTATAATACCTAATATAATGTCAATGCTATGTATATAGTTGCTGGGGCAAATTTAAGTTCTTTTTTAAATTTTTGGAATTTTCTTGGGTTGATTAATATATATAAAGCAACATTTATATGTATTTATATATAATTAAATCTATATTTATATATACATATATAATATATATAATCAGATAGATATTTGATTTCTGGTTGGTTGACTCTGCAGATGTGGAACCTGTGAGTATATAGGGCTGACAGTAATAAGGTTCAGAGGTCATGAGGGTGGATCTTCATGATGGGATTTTTGTTGTTGTTCAGTCATTCAGTCATGTCCATCTCTTTGAGACCCCATGGACTGCAGCACACCAGGCTTCCCTGTCCTTCACCATCTCCTGGTGCTTGCTCAAATTTATGTCCATTGAGTTGGTGATGCTGCCAACTATCTTGCCTTCTGTTTTCCCCTTGTCCTCCTTCTTCAGTCTTTCCCAGCATCAGGGTCTTTTTCAATGAGTGTCCAAATCAGGTAGCTAAAGTATTGGAGCTTCAGCTTCAGCATCAGTTCTTCCAATGAATATTCAGGATTGATTTCCTTTAGGATTGACTGGTTTGATGTCCTTGCAGTCCAAAGGACTCTCAAGAATTTTCTCTGGCACTGCAGTTCTGAAACATCAATTCTTTGGTGCTCAGCCTTTTTTATGGTCAAACTGTCACATCTGTACATGACTACTGGAAAAAACCATAGCTTTGACTTTATGGAACTTTGTCGGCCAAGTAATGTCTCTGCTTTTTAATATGCTGTCTAGGTTTGTCATAGCTTTTCTTTCAAAGACCAAGCGTCTTTCAATGTCATGGCTGCAGTTACCAACTGTACTGATTATGGAACCCAAGAAAATAAAGTCCGTCACGGTTTCCATTGTTTCCCCATCTATTTGCCATGAAGTGGTGGGACCAGATACTATGATCTTAGTTTATTGAATGTTGAGTTCTAAGCCAGCTTTTTCACTCTCTTCTTTCACCTTCGTCAAGGGTCTCTTTATTTAGTTCCTCTTTGCTTTCTGCCATAATGGTGATGTCAACTGCATATCTGAGGTTGTTGCTATTTTTCCCCAGCAGTCTTGTTTCCAGCTTGTGCTTCGTCCAGGCCGGCACTTCTCATGAAGTACTGTACATAGAAGTTAAATAAGCAGATTGACAATAAACAGCCTTGACATACTCCTTTCCCAATTGTGAACCAGTTCATTGATCCATGTCCATTTCTAACTCTTGCTTCTTGATCTGCATACACATTTCTCAGGAGGCAGGTCAGGTTGTATGGTTTTCACATTTCTTAAGGAATTTTCCTCAGTTTGTTGTCATCTATACAGTCAAAGGCTTTCAGTTCAGTTCAGTCACTCAGTTGTGTCTGACTCTTTGCGACCCCATGAACCGCAGCATGCCAGGCCTCCCTGTCCATCACCAACTCCCAGAGTTCACTCAGACTCATGTCCATCGAGTCAGTGACGCCATCCAGCCATCTCATCCTCTGTCGTCCCCTTCTCCTCCTGCCCCCAATCCCCCCCAGCATCAGAGTCTCTTCCAATGAGTCAGCTCTTCGCATGAGGTGACCAAAGTACTGGAGATTCAGCTTTAGCATCATTCCTTCCAAAGAAATCTCAGGGCTGATCTCCTTTAGGATCGACTGGTTGGATCTCCTTGCAGTCCAAGGGACTCTCAAGAGTCTTCTCCAACACCACAGTTCAAAAGCATCAATTCGTCAGTGCTCAGCCTTCTTCACAGTCCAACTCTCACATCCATACATGACCACTGGAAAAACCATAGCCTTGACTAGACGGACCTTTGTTGGCAAAATAATGCCTCTGCTTTTCGGGTAGTCAATGAAACAGAATTAGATGTTATTCTGAAATTCTCTTGCTTTTTCTGTGATCCAGGGGATGTTGGCAATTTGATTTGTGGTTCCTCTGCCTCTTCTAAATCCAATTTGTATATCTACAAGTTCTTGGTTCACATACTGTTGAAGTATAGCTTGGAAGATTTTGAGCATGACATTTCTAGCATATGAAATAAGTGCAATTGTGTGCATTGCTTTGAAGTGCATTGCCTTTCTTTGGTATTGGAATGAAAACTGACGTTTTTCAGTCCTGTGGCCACTGTTGAATTTTCCAAATTTGCTGGCATATTGATTGAGTGCAACATTTTAACTGTATCATCTTTTAGGATTTGAAATAACTCAGCTGAAATTCCATCACCTCCACTACCTTTCTTTGTAGTGATGCCTCTAAGGCCCACTTAACTTCACATTCCAGGATGTCTGGTTCTAGGTGAGTGATCACACCATCATGGTATTCTGGGTCACTAAGATCTTTCTTGTATAGTTCTTCTGTGTATTCTTGCCATATCTTCCTAATACCTTCTGCTTCTGTTAGGTCCATGCCATTTCTATCCTTTATTGTGAACATATTTGCATGAAATGATCCCTATGTATCTCTAATTTTCTTGAAGAGATCTCTAGTCTTTCCCATTCTATTGTTTTCCTCTATTTTTTTTCCATTGTTCACTTAGGAAGGCTTTCTTCTCTCTCTTTGCTGTTCTTTGGAACTCTGCATTCAGAGGGGTATATCGTTCCTTTTCTCCTTTGCCTTTAGCTTCTCTTCTTTTCTCAGCTATTTGTAAGGCTCCACAGACAGCCATTTTGCCTTTTTGTATTTCTTTTTCTTGAGGATGGTTTTGATCACTGCCTCCTGTTCAATGTTACGAACCTCTGTCCATAGTTCTTATAAGGAATTAGTGCCATTATAAGAGACACCATAGATATCATCTTGCTCTCTATCTCTCTCTGCTATGTGAAGACACTGAGAATGTGACTGTATTCAAGATAGGAAGCATGCTCACCAGGAACAAGTCATACTGGCACTCTGGTTTTAGACTTGCAGCCTCCAGAATGGTGTGAATATAAATGTATATTGTTTAAGCCACCTTGGATGTGGTATTTTTTATGGCAGCCAGAGCTGCCTAAGACACAAATAGAGATTTAATGATGCTTTGGAGCATAGGGCTGAATAGATCTGAGCCCTGTAGGGCCTGCTCCTGCAACTTGCTTTTAAAAAAAAATAAGAAAAGAAAAAAACAAAACCCTAGAAATCATCTTTCTTTCTTTGATTCCTAAAGGAAACATACAGCTGCATTCCAGGATATAATAAATTAGTTGCCTTTCTGTACAATTAATTGTAGACTCTATAGATATTACATTTTTCTTCCTGGCCCCTGGAAAACCAGTTCTTTGGCTATTGTCATCAGTATTCTCTGACTAGACACTGTTCAGAACCCTGATTCCGATTTATGCACCAGTGACCCACCAGACCACAGGCTTCCATATTCACTTGACCACATTTAATTATCTTGTACACATAATCGATAGAGGCTAAGGAAGTATCCCTCACTATTTCAAAAATGTGTACATGTACAACTTGGAGTAGCTTATTGCAAAGCTTACACAAAGTCTCAATCAAAATAAATGTTAATCATTCATCAAATGTATTATTAGATCCACTGCTTTATTTTCTATTTGAGCAGAACTGCAGGCACAAACAGTAGCAAAAATTGTATCTTTGATGGATAAGAGTAAAAACTATATTAAGTGGCTGAATAAAAGATTCAATCTGGATTAACATTTATTATGACTCACATTTTGATCCATGTATGGAGTCAATGACATAATGTTGTTATTCAATTGCTCAGTCATGTCCAACCAACCCTTTGTGACCCCATGGACTGCAGCATGCCAGGCTTCCCTGTCCTCTACTATCTCCCAGAGCTTTCTCAAACTCATGTCCATTGAATCAGTGGTACCATCCAACCATTTCATCCTCTGTCATCCCCTCCTCCTCCTGGCTTCAATTTTTCCCAGCATGAGTCTTTTCCAATGAGTCAGCAAAGTATTGGAGCTTCAGCTTCAGCATCAGTCTTTCCAATGAATATTCAGGATTGATTTCCTTTAAGGTTAAAATACATGCGCTAAAACTAAACAGGGTGAAAGAACGTGTAAAATTGAAAGTTGGTCAGTCATGTCTGATTCTTTGTGACCCAACGGACTGTAGCCTGCCAGTCCATGAAATTTTTTGGGCAAGAATACTGGAGTGGGCTGCCATTTCCTTCCCCAGGAGATCTTCTTGACCCAGGAATCAAACCCGGGTCTTTTGCCTTGTGGGCAGATTCTTTACCATCTGAACCACCAGAGAATACCTGCTAAAATAAAAGATTTAACTAGATGGAGCGTTTCTTAAATAATAGCTGAATGTTCAGGATACAATAAATTTTCACTCACCATACCAAGGACCAAGTAGGATCACAACCTGAGTAAGGAAAGAGAATCAACTGATGCCAACATTAAGATGAATGAGATGTTGGCATTATTTGACAAGTATTATAAGAAATATCGTAAAAATGTGTTTATAACCGATTATAAATTCTCTTGAATCAAAAAATATAAAATATTACCATATAAATAAAAATTATAAAGAGGAATTAAATTTAAGCTACAAAAATACAGTAAGAAAAATTTAAAACTCATGAATTAGTTGCCTTTCTGTACAATTAATTGTTGACTCTATGGATGGGGTAGAAATAACAGAGGGAAAATTAGAAAACTTGAGGACAGAATAATAGAACTTATCAAATCTAAATAACAGAGAAAATAGACTGAAAAAAAGAGACAGAAGCAGAGTCTTATGGAATAATCGGAAATGATCCAATATTCATATTGTCAGAGTCCCAGAAGGAGAGTATAAAAAGTGGGACTGAAAGAGTATTTGAAGAAATAGTAGGTAAATTCCCCAAATTTGGTGAAAGACATAAACCTATAGATGTAAGAATCTGAGTGATCCCCAAATGGATAAGCCTGATGAGGTGCATGCCAATAAATATCTTAATTAAAAATTTAAAACTGAAGATAAAAGAAAAAGGAACCATAGAGAAAGGGAATTACCTATAGGGAATCCTAAATCCATTGGCAGCAGATTTCTTATCTGAACCCATGGAGATCAGAAGGAAGTGGCATAATATTTTTAAAGTACTAAAATGAAAGAATTTTAAAACACCAATTCTATATCCATTAGGCTTGTACTCATGGGGAACAAATAGTAAAGAAGAAATAAAAATATCTCAGGTGAAAAAAAATTAAAGATCTCTTACTAGAATATTTTCCATTGAAGATTGGCTAAATGAAGTTATTTATAGAAAGGAAATGATAAAAAGAAGGAATATTGTAGTATCAGTATGGAACAAGAAACGATGGAACAATCAGAAATAGCAATACAAGCTTACCTCAAGAAACAAGAGAAAAATCAAATAAATAAGCTAACTTTACATGTAAAGCAACTAGAAAAAGAAGAAATGAAGAACCCCAGGGTTAGTAGATGGAAAGAAATCATAAAAATTAGAGCAGAAATAAATAAAAAAGGAACAAAGGAGACTATAGCAAAAATCAACAAAACTAAAAGCTGGTTCTTTGAGAAGTTAAATAAAATAGACAAAACACTAGCCAGCCCCATCAAGACAAAAAGGGAGAAGAATCAAATCAACAAAATTAGAAATGAAAATGGAGAAATCACAACAGACAATACAGAGATACAAAGGATCCTAAGAGACTACTATCAGCAACTATATGCCAATAAAATGGACTACGTGGAAGAAATCGATGAATTCTTAGAAAAGTATAACCTTCCAAACTGAACCAGGAAAAAATAGAAAATCTTAACAGACCCATCACAAGCATGGAAATCGAAACAGTAATAAAAAAATCTTCCAACAAACAAAAGCCCAGGACCAGATGGCTTCACAGGTGAATTCTACCAGAAATTTAGAGAGCTAACACATAGCCTACTAAAACTCTTTCAGAAAATTGCAGAGGAAGGTAAACTGCCAAACTCATTCTATGAGGGCACCATCACCCTAATACCAAAACCAGACAAAGATGCCACAAAAAAGGAAAAGTACAGGCCAATATCACTGATGAACATAGATGCAAAAATCCTCAACAAAATTCAGAACAAAAATCCTCAACAAAACAAGCAAACAGAATCCAATAACATATTTAAAAGATCATACATCATGACCAAGTAGGTTTTATCCCAGGGATGAAAGGATTCTTCAATATTCACAAATCAATCAATGTGATACACCACATTAACAAATTGAAAGATAAAAGCCATATGATTATCTCAATAGATGCAGAGAAAGCCTTTGACAAAATTCAACATCCATTTATGATAAAAACCTCCAGAAAGCACACATAGAGTTAACATACCTCAACATAATAAAAGCCATATATGATAAACCCACAGCAAACATTATCCTCAATGGTGAAAAATTGAATGCATTTCCCCTAAAGTCAGGAACAAGACAAGGGGGCCTACTCTCACCACTACTATTCAACATAGTTTTGGAAGTTCTAGCCACAGCAATCAGAGAAGAAAAGGAATAAAAGTAATCCAGATTGGAAAATAAGAAGTAAAACTCGCACTGTTTGCAGACGACATGATCCTCTACATAGAAAACCCTGAAGACACCACCAGAAATTACTAGAGATAATCAATGAATATAGTAAAGTTACAGGATATAAAATTAACACACAGAATAGCAAATGAGGCAACTGACAAAGAATTAATCTCAAAAATATACAAGCAGCTCATGCAGCTCAATACCAGAAAAATAAATGACCCAATCAAAAAATGGGCCAAAGAACTAAACAAACATTTCTCCAAAGAAGACATACAGATGGCTAACAAACACATGAAAAGATGCTCAGCATCACTCATTATCAGAGAAATGCAAATCAAAACCACAATGAGGTACTGTCTCACGCAGGTCAGAATGGCTGCTATCCAAAAGTCTACAAACAATAAATGCTGGAGAGGGTGTGGAGAAAAGGGAACCCTCTTACATTGTTGGTGGGAATGCAAACTAGTACAGCCACTATGGAGAACAGTGTGGAGAGTCCTTAAAAAACTGGAAATAGAACTGCCATCCAACCCAGAAATCCCACTGCTGGGCAAACACATTGAGGAAACCAGAATCGAAAGAGACACGTGTACCCCAATGTCCATTGCAGCACTGTTTACAATAGCCAGGACATGGAAGCAACCTAGATGTCCATCAGCAGATGACTAGATAAGAAAGCTGTGGTACATATACACAATGGAATATTACTCAGCTATTAAAAAGAATACATTTGAATCAGTTCTAATGAGGTGGATGAAACTGGAGCCTATTATTCACAGTGAAGTAAGTCAGAGAGAAAAACATCAATACAGTATATTAACACATATGTATGGAATTTAGAAAGATGGTAATGATGACCCTACATGCAAGACAGCAAAAGAGACTCATGCAAAGAACAGACCTTTGGACTCTGGGAGAAGGCAAGAGTGGGATGATTTGAGAGAATAGCATTGGAATATGTATATTACCATATGTGAAATAGATCGCCAGTCCAGGTTCGATGCATGAGACAGGGTGCTCAGGGCTGGTGCACTGGGATGACCCTGAGGGATGGGATGGGGAGGGAAGTGGGAGGGGGGTTCAAGATGGGGGGCACATGTATACCCATGGCTGATTCATATCAATGTATGGCAAAAACCACTACAATATTGTAAAGTAATTAGCCTCCAATTCAGATAAATAAATTTTTAAAAAATAAAAAGGAGGGGGAAAGGTCGATTATCTGATTGACAAGATGTTAGTAAATACTGAAACTGAGAGTTCACTTGGGCATACATGAGGGATCATTGCATTATCCTTTCTACTTTTGTGTGTGTTTGAAAATGTCCACAATAAAAAGTTTAAATATGAAAAAAAAAGACACATGGTTTACCATGATTTAGGTAGCTTATGATATATTTAAGAGAAATAAAACTCAAAGAGTGTTGTAGGAGGTAGAAACACACAGGAGGAAAAAAAAAAAAAACTGGGGTACAAACATAGGCTATCTCTTTCCTCCTGAGCTTTGTCAGCTATATTTTAAAATTAAGACAAATGTTTTGTGATAATCTGATACTCAAGAAAATTATATTTAAAACTGGAGGAAGGAAAAGAGACCTAAGTAGAAATGAGGTTTCTACACGTCATCTGATGTGGTAGATATTGATCTCAGTAGACTCTAAATTATACTACTATGTATATTTCTATATCTATATTTCTATTCTTGTATCAATCTTTAATATCTATAGCTATATCATCTATTTCTATATATGAAATACATGGATCAGCCTCACTAAATCTATGTAAAGATATGCTTAAACAATAAAAATAATCAAGATGGCATCCCCAAATTGTTTAACAGCAGGCAAGCAAAATCAAATAAACAGAATCAAAAAAAGAGGAACCAAATAGAAAATATATAATATCATGGCAGATGTAAGAATTAACATATAATAATTACCTTATATAAATGTCTTAAGCCTATTATTAAATAGCCAGAAATTGCAGAGGAAATAAAAAGAACATATGACCTACATATTATTGCTTAAAGGAAAGTAATTTTTGACTTAATGACAAAATAGATGAAAATAAAAGGATGCTTAAAGATACACCATCAAGTACTAATAAAACATTAAGAATACCTATATTAATATCTGCAAAAGTAGATTTCACAAAAGATAAAATTACCAGAGACAAAAGGTAGATATTACATAATGAACAAATGATAAATCCACAAGGAAAGACTCAGTGATTCTAAATGTTAAGAACGTCCCTTAACACTATTTCAAAAGTAAACTCAAATTGCTTCAGACTATCTCAAATTTCAAATCAGTACCTGGTTTAAACATTCTCCTGTTTATCCACATAAAAGTCAAGGTCACTTTTTCTTTGACACTATAATTGTTTTTTTGAAAATTTTTATGAAAGGCATACTCACAAATGATTGTGTTTTGTACAACTATGAAAAAGCAAAGAATATACATAGGTTGTGGAAAATTTGTATTTACTTTCTCCCTTTACATGCACATTACTTGCAGACTTATCCAGATCACTAGTTTTTAGAGCCTAGCACATTAGGTGTCAAAATCTTGGGTTTGTGTACATTTTAACCTGAGGGCAAGCTAGCTGAAATCTGCCCTTTTTTTGCGCCCCTCCCAACCTGCTCACCAATACCCAGGGTGACCATAATACTGGTCCAAGGCAATAGTGCTTTTGGATATCACTCACTCCTTTTAACTGAAGGTCTGCCAGAGACTTAAATGCAGAATCTGGTATTTTGGCTGTCTGTACTCATGCCTTGAATTAAAAAGAAAGAGAAGAGTTGTGTGTTTTTTTTTTTTTTTTTTTTTGCCTAGTATAAATTATATCTTACTTCTTACTTTCTATCATCTAATTGCATCAGCTACCAATTGATGGGTTTACTTGGGGCAAAGCATATTGCTATATTTAATTTTACCACTCAGTATTATTTAATTAATATTTAATTCTTAATGAATATATTTGACTTATAAAGTCAGCAACTTTGAAATTGTAAATAACTGCTTTTTTTTTTTTTTTTTCCTATAGCCTCTTTTGTATCTTTGCCAGTCAGTTATTAGTTAGACTTTTTTCCTTTGTATCACAAGTCTTCTGTGTGTTAGGATATGTGTCATAAATTACATTAGCCATTCTCCACTTTGCTGGTTTTAATATTACTCTGTGGGTACTTAGTCTTTTAAATGTTCCAGAGAAGTCATCATTTTTCATTTTGATTTGTTGGAGGTGAAATCCATTTACTGAATGAAAAGCCATTCTCCAATCACAACATTTTCTTTGTTCTACTTGTTCAGTTTTGTTACAATAGACAGTAGCAAGAGTTTAGAATATTCTGTACACCAAATAATGAAATTAAGTAAAAATGCCGATAAGAAAAATTTGAAGTTTAATAATCTAAAGTTCTTCATTAAGAAAAATAATTTGAATTTTAGTAATCTTAAGTTTTTCATCAAGATATAAAAGTTAAAGTATGACAATGAAGACTGTTTCAAATATTCTTAAAAACATCATGATGTCAATGTGATTTGGTGGGCCAAAATATAAGGTTTAAAATTAATATGAAACAGATTCCTTCACCTGGTATTTTTTCTTATTTCAAAAGATAGGTAATGTGCAATTTATCTTCTTCAAAAAATATTAGAATTAGAAAGAAAAAGATTTCAAAGAAACTATGCTAAATATCTTTGTGATTTTTTTTTCATGGCAATGTTTTCATTAAAGGTCAAATATCACAGGGTTATATCTAAACAAATATACTTCTAAAGAGATTATTTTGTTTCTATGTACAAACAAGTATTCTTAGTTTGTGAACTCTTTGTTAATGTGCATTATAAAGAATGAAGAACCCCTTTCAGCTAATTCAGTATCTGGTGTGCACCTTCAGCCACTAACAAACATCATTTAGCATTAGATTGACTTTCAATTATACCAAGAAAGAATTAATATTAAAGGTATTATCAGTTCAGTAAAGAATAAATTGATTAGTAAAGAAATACTATAAAAATATGAACATGATGTATCAGTTTGAAATATTTTTATTAAAATTGTTCATTTTAAGGAAAAATTATAGGATACTTTAATAAATAGTATTTTAATCAATTCTGTAATGATATAAGAGTAATTTCTAGAAACAGATAATGTAAGGTTTTAGATTTACTTCCCTGAAAAACCATTTATTTAGCTATGTCATAACTGGATGATTAGGTGGCATAGGTTTACCATTAGTTTAAAAAACCACATACCCTCTTTTTCAAGTAAAAAATTAAAAAATATATATTGTATATATACATACATATATGTTATATCTATATATATTAAAAACTTTTTTGGCCCCCACCACATGGCATGTGGGAATTTGTTCCCCCAACCAGGGTTCAAACTCATGACCCCTGCATTGGAACTGGAGAGTCTTAACCACTAGACTTCCAGGAAGTCTCAAATAGAAAATTATATTTTTATAGCTAATCCATATTTCCCATATTTGGTGACTTTGGATCTTGGTTGATCTTTATATGCATATCATTGAAATATAATTTTTACAAAATCCATTTAGTTCCTAGATGAGTAATTTCAGTTCCCTGATTGTTTCATTCTTTCTTCCTTTTCTATGGATTTATACGGTCTGCTCTTTCCAACTTGACTGTCTCCTACCACAACCCTCTTCTGAGACTATTTTAAAGTAACATCCCTTTCCTATCTCCATTAATGGCCACAATACCACATTACAATACCTTGTTTATTTGTCTGTGTATGTGTGTAGGAAGATCCCCTGGAGCAGGAAATAGCAATCCACTCCTGTATTCTTGCCTGGAGAACCCCACGGACAGAGGAGCCAAGCAGGCTACAGTTCATGGGGTTGCAACGAGTCAGACTCGACTGAAGCAACTTAGAACAGTGTGTGTGTGTTCTTAGTCACCAGTCGTGTTCAACTCTGCATTGTCACAGACTGTAGCCTGCCAGGCTTTTCTGTTCATGTAATTTTCCAGGTAAAAATACTGGAGCATGTTGCCATTTCCTATTCCAGGAGATCTTCCCAACCCAGGAATCAAACACGTGTCTCTTGTACCTCTTGCATTGGCAGGCAGATTCTTTACCACTGTGCCAGATTGGGAAGCCCCACTTATTTGTCTAGGCTGAACTATATAGACCTCACCAGTGTAGTACGAACTGACACATAATAACAACTCCATAAATATTTGTGTAATTAATGAGACTTTGAAATAAATACTTCAGACTATTGCTGAACCACTTTTATTTTGTATAAAGCCGAGTGAAATCCTTCAACCCTACAAATACACATGAAGGCAGAAATAAAAGGAATGAACAGTCATTGATATCATTCTGGAATGTGCTAGGCAACAATCCAAGTTCTTTGCATACAATATCATAGAGAAAAGCATCAATAATTCTAAAACCCACCTTTAATAAATGAATAGATAAATGGGTGATAGTCTCAGTGTAATTAATTATTAATCTCCCCCCTCCCTTACCCAATTCTTGTACACTAATCTCTAAAAAACACACTCAAATCTATAAAGTTGAAGGCAAAAATAAAGTCATCATGTCAAAAACATACAAATAAAAGATTCTTGGGGTAATCTATATGTTGAAGATGATTTCCTGTCCTATGGTAATGTATGAAATTAAGTCCTTCTCATATATATTAAATCATGATTGTAATAGGTAATACATGTATTTGTGATGGATAAAATCCTGAGATGTAGTTGCCAATGAATGTAGAGGAGACTTGGAGCAGTCTAGAAAATACTGGGGCTTTTTTGGCCCTACTCACATACCTCTGTACAAGAGAGCCAGTGTTACCTGTATTTTATCTTGCTGTTATTTTCATTTGTATGTAGTTTTCTGGTTAACCAGCCTCCTTATACTTCTACCCTATGTCAGATTTCAAATTATTAGAGAAAAGCAAATCATATTTTTTATCTCTTATCAATTTCAATATTTTTTCTGTATGTGGAAATGAAGTTGCTGACACACAATTATCAGTTAAAATTGACTGTTTTATTCCTAGTGATGGTTTTTGTTGATCCAATACACATTCTTACCTGTTTTGATTAGCAACACATTAACAAACACAAACATATACATGCAGTGGCTTTGCATGTAGATCATGAGGCCATAGAATGAAGAAGCATATCCTTGGCTACAGAGATATATAGACTGGATTGAGCTTAGATAGCAGAGGATGGGAACCAGGGAAACTAAATAGCACACACTCTGGTCGTAGCTATGCCTAATAAAAACTGATGAATCACTTACTAATTTGTATAAGTCTATGATAAGCTTGTACTTTTATGCTTTTATACAGTTCATGAGATTCTCATGGCAAGTATACTGGGGTGGTGTGCCATTCCCTCCTCCTGTGGATCATGTTTTGTCAGAACACTCTGCTAGGACCTGTCCATCTTGGGTGGCCCTACAAAGCATGGCTCATAGCTTCATTGAGTTACACAAGCCCCTTTGCCACAAGGCAGTGATCCATGAAGGGGATGAATGAGGCAGGGCAACGGCTAACTGAATTCTGCCAGGAGAATGCACTGGTCGTAGCAAAAACCCTTTTTCAATAACACAAAAGATGACTTTACACATGGACATCAACAAATCATCAATAACAAAATCAAATTGATTACATCCTTTGTAGCCCAAGACTGAGAAGATATATACAGTCAGCAAGTATAAGACCTGGATCTGACTGTGGCTCAGATCATCAGCTTCTCATAGCAAAATTCAGACTTAAACTAAAGAAAGCAGGGAAAGCCACTAGGCCAACCAGGTACGACTTAAATCATACCCCTTATGGATATGCAGTGGAGGTAATAGATAGATTCAAGGGATTAGATCTAGTTAACAGTGTGCCTGAAGAACTATGGATGGTCTGTAATATTGCACAGGAGACAGTGAACAAAACCACCCCAAAGAAAAAGAAAAGCAAGAAGGTAAAGTGTTATCTGAGGAGCCTTTATAAATAGCTGAAGGAAGAATAGACGTGTAAAGCAATAGAGAAATGACAAGGTACATCCAACTAAATGCGGAATTCCAAAGAATATAGCAAGGAGAGACAAGAAGTCCTTCTTCAATGAACAGTGCATAAAACTAGAAGAAAACAACAGAAGGGAAAAGACTAGAGATCTCTTCAGGAAAATTGGAAATATCAAGGGAGCATTTTGCCCAAAGATGGGCATAATAAAGAATAGAAACGGTAGAGACCTAATAGAAGCAGAAGAGATCCAGAAGAGATGGAAAGAATACATGGAAGAACTGTAAGAAAAAGATCTTAATGAACAGGATTACTATGACGGTGTGATCAGTCATCCAGAGCCAGATATTCTGGAGTGTGAAGTGAAGTGGTTAGGAAGCACTGCTGTTAATAAAGCTAATGGATGCCATGAGATTCCAGTAGAGCTATTTAAAATCCTAAAGGATGATGCTATCAAGGTGTTGCATTCAATATGTCAGCAAATCTGGAAGACCCAGCAGTGGCCATAGGACTAGAAAAGGTCAATCCTTATCTAATTCTCAAGAAGGATAGTACTAAAGAATGTGCTAACCATCAGACAATTGCACTCATTTCCCATGCCAGTAAGATCATGCTTAAAATCTTGTATGCTAGGCTTCAGTATTATTTGAACCAAGAACTTCCAAGTGTCCAAGTTGGATTTATAAAAGGCAGAGGAACCAAAGATCAAATTGCCAACATTTGCAGGATCACAGAGAAAGCAAGGAAATTTCAGAAAAACATCTACCACTGTTTAATCGACTATGCTAAAACCTTTGACTATGTGGATCATAACAAACTGTGGAAAGCTCTTAAAAGAGGAAGGAAATACCAGACCATTTTACCTGTCTCCTGAGAAAACTCTATGTGGGTCAAGAAGCAACAGTTAGACTGCTGTATGGAACAACTAATTGGTTCAAGATTGAGAAAGGAGTATGACAGGGCTGTCTGCTGTTGCTCTGTTTGTTTAACCTGTATGCTGAGCACATCATGAGAAATGCCAGACTAGATGAGTTACAAGCTAAAAATCAAGACAGCTGGGAGAAACATCAATAACCTCAGATATGTGGATAACACCACTTTAATGGCAGATAGTGCTGCTGCTGCTGCTGCTGCTGCTGTTAAGTCGCTTCAGTAGTGTCCGAACTCTGTGCGACCCCATAGACGGCAGCCCACTAAGCTCCTCTGTCCCTGGGATTCTCCAGGCAAGAATACTGGAGTGGGTTGCCATTTCCTTCTCCAATGCATGAAAGTGAAAAGCGAAAGTGAAGTCGCTCATTCGTGCCCGACTCTTAGCGACCCCATGGACTGCAGTCTACCAGGCTCCTCCGTCCATGGGATTTTCCAGGCAAGAGTACTGGAGTGGGGTGCCACTGATAGTGAAGAGGAACTAAAGAGCTTCTTCATAAGGGTGAGAGGACAGTGAAAGAACCGGCATAAAACTAAATATTAAAAAACATAAGATCATGGCATCCAGCCCCGTTACTTCATGGCAAATAGAAGGGGTGGAAGTAGTGACAGATTTCTTCTTCTTGGGGTCTAAAATCGCTGCGGACTGACTGCAGCCATGATATCAGAAGATGATTGCTTTGTGGTAGGAAAGCAATGACAAACCTAGACAGTGTGTTGAAAAGCAGAGACATTACTCTGTTCAGAAAGGTCCATATAATCCAGGCTATGGTCTTCCCAGTGGTCACATGTGGTTGTGAGAGCTGGACCGTAAAAAAGGCAGAGCGCCAAAGAATTGATGCCTTTGAAATGTAGTGCTGGAGAAGACTCCTGAGAGTCCCTCGGACAGCAGTGAGATCATATCAGTCAATCTTAAGGGAAATCAACCCTGAATATTCGTCGGAAGGACTGATGCTGAAATTGAAGCTCCAGTAGTTTGGTCATCTGATATAAACAGCTGACTCATTGGAAAAGTCTCTGATGCTGGGAAAGATTGCAGGCAGAAGGAGAAGAGGACATCAGATGATGAGATGGCTAGATGGCATTACTGATACAATGGACATGAACTTGGGTAAACTTTGGGATATGGTGTAGGACAGGGAGGCCTGGTGTGCTTCAGTCCATGGGATCGCAAAGAGTCAGACATGCCTAGTGACTGAACAACAACAGCAATGTAAGTTTAGGACTATAGAGTATAAGGCAATATTACAGAATTGTGCTGTGACATTAATAAATATTTAGAATTATGCAATTAATAAGAAATAGAAGAAAAGCATTCTCATTTTCCTTTAATCTTGCTTAAAGGAAAAGTAACCTCCATGTTGGTTGGTACATATATATTTTTTCTCTAAAAATGTATTACGTCTCAGTTAAAGAACAATTAGAGCAGCTTGTTAGTCTGACCAGAGTTTAAAACGCACTCCTTGTGTTTAGCATATTTCTAGCTCAATGCATGCATGAATGTCCTTTGAAAGGATTACAGAGAAACCCAGGTCTTTAAATGAGGTTCCTGCCATAAAGAAGCACATCCTCTAACCTCCAACAGGTTCTTTAAATATTTTCTTTAGGTCACTGTACAAAACATAAAGTTATGGAAATCTGAATGTCAGGCAGCAGTTGATGAAAAATGGAGAAAACAGAGGGATGTAAGTATAAATGTACTGTTTATAACAAATGTTACACATGGTTTCCAAATGGATTTTTCATAGAGCATGAAATTATATGAAAACTGCTTCCAAATTGTTCGAAATTATTATTTGAGCTCAGATGCCAGCTCAACAGATTATACTCTGAAAAAACAATTATTTGTGTGTTAATTCCTTCCTTTTTTGTAACTGACAATTCTGATTCAAGATTTCAACAAATAGAACTTTAGAAGAAAATAGTCTCTAAAGTGTAAACTATAAAATAGTATCTATAAAAAAACAAATCAATCTTTTGAAATAATTCTCCTTCTAGCATACTGTTGCTTAATATGAAAGAGCCCAAATTTCTGTTTATCATTTCCCATTTCTGCAGTTAATCACAATGGTAATTGTTGTCACTTATAAGAAATAGAAACAAGCAAAAATATCTATGATTTTTTATGAAATTATTTATGAAATCATCAATGATAGTCATTTATGATTTGAGACTCCTTAGAAATGAAAGCAAGCTAGGGAAAGTAGACTTCTTGAGCAATGAAAAATATTACTTCTGTGGGTCATCCCAGTTCACCAGCCCCAAGTATCCTGTATCTTGTATCGAACCTGGACTGGAGATTAGTTTCTTCTATGATATGACCCAGAAGGATGGTACGGGGAGGGAGGTGGGAGGGGGGTTCAGGATGGGGAACACGTGTACTCCCGTGACGGATTCCTGTTGATGTATGGCAAAACCAATACAATATTGTAAAGTAATTAGCCTCCAATTAAAATAAATAAATTTAAATTAAAAAAAGAAAAAGAAAAATATTAATTCTAATTACAGCATTATGAATAATTTTTCATGAGAGTTGGTAAATTTTATTAGTGATACAATTTTTTTCTCCCAGTTATATTGATGAAAGATTGTTTACCATTATATTATCTTTTCGTTATCTGTGTGTGTGCATTTATTAGTGCTCAGTGGAGTCCAACTCTTTGTGACCCCGAGGTCTGTAGCCCGCTCCTCCATCCATGGGATTTACTAGGCAAGAATACTGGAGTGGGTAGCCATTTCCTTCTCCAGGGGATTTTCCTGACCTAGGGATTGAACTGGAGAAGGCAACGGCACCCCACTCCAGTACTCTTGCCTGGAAAATCCCATGGGCAGAGGAGCCTGGTAGGCTGCAGTCCATGGGGTCGCTAAGAGTCGGACACGACTGAGCAACTTCCCTTTCACTTTTCACTTTCATGCATTGGAGAAGGAAATGGCAAACCACTCCAGTGTTCTTGCCTGGAGAATCCCAGGGATGGGGAGCCTGGTGGGCTGCCGTCTATGGGGTCGCACAGAGTCGGACACGACTGAAGCGATGCAGCAGCAGCAGCAGCAGCAGGGATTGAACCCAGGTCTCCTGAACTGCAGGTAAATTCTTTTCCATCTGACCCACCTGGGAATCCTATGGGCATGTAGGGTGGAACTAAAGGTGACAGAGGTGGATTTAATGGCTCAGGCCAGTTCTTCAATCACGGCTGTCTAAAATAATCTTCAGACTGTGTTGATACATGCCTCCATTGATGTCTGTTTTGGAAGGTAGACAGGTCAAAAGAAGAGAGGTGAGCAGCAAGTCACAAATCTGGTCTTTTCAATTCAAAATTAAGGTAATTTAGTAAAGGAAGTTTGTATACCTATTTAAAGGAAATGTGTATCTAGAGGGAAATTTACTTTTGTAGGATTGTGATTTTTCTGCTTCATTTTTTAATATTCAAAATAACATTTCAGCCAATATCACAAATGGGACATAAAATATATATATATATATTTATCAGAAATCACTAAGTTTAACACCTTACTATTTTATAAATGAATCCAAGTATATAGGTTTCAGAATGTATTAAAGTCATTTCAGTTCAATTCAGTTGCTCAGCCGTGTCTGACTCTTTGAGACCCCATGAATTGCAGCACGCCAGGCCTCCCTGTCCATCACCAACTCCCAGAGTTCACTCAGACTCACGTCCATTGAGTCAGTGATGCCATCCAGCCATCTCATCCTCTGTTGTCCCCTTCTCCTCCTGCCCCCAATCCCTCCCAGCATCACAGTCTTTTCCAATGAGTCAATTCTTCCCATGAGGTGGCCAAAGTATTGCAGTTTCAGCTTCAGCATCAGTCCTTCCAATGAACACCCAGGACTGATCTCCTTTAGGATGGACTGGTTGGATCTCCTTGCAGTCCAAGGGACTCTCAAGAGTCTTCTCCAACACCACAGTTCAAAAGCATCAATTCTTCGGTGCTCAGCCTTCTTCACAGTCCAACTCTCACATCCATACATGACTACTGGAAAAACCATAGCCTTGACTAGACGGACCTTTGTTGGCAAAGTAATGTTTCTGCTTTTGAATATGCTATCTAGGTTGGTCATAACTTTCCTTCCAAGGAGTAAGCATCTTTTAATTTCATGGCTGCAATCACCATCTGCAGTGATTTTGGAACCCGCCAAAATAAAGTCAGCCACTGTTTCCACCGTTTCCCCATCTCTTTGCCATGAAGTGATGGGACCAGATGCCATGGTCTTAGTTTTCTGAATATTGAACTTTAAGCCAACTTTTTCACTTTCCTCTTTCACTTTCATCAAGAGGCTTTTTAGTTCCTCTTCACTTTCTGCCATAAGGGTGGTGTCATCTGCATATCTGAGGTTATTGATATTTCTCCCGGCAATCTTGGTTCCAGCTTGTGCTTCTTCCAGCCCAGCGTTTCTCATGATGTCCTCTGCATATAAGTTAAATAAGCAGGGTGACAATATACAGCCTTGACGTCCTCCTTTTCCTATTTGGAACCAGTCTGTTGTTCCATGTCCAGTTCTAACTGTTGCTTCCTGACATGCATATAGGTTTCTCCAGAGGCAGGTCAGGGGTATTCCCATCTCTTGAAGATTTTTCCACAGTTTATTGTGATCCACACAGTCAAAGGCTTTGGCATAGTCAATAAAGCAGAAAAAGATGTTTTTCTGGAACTCTCTTGCTTAGTCACTTAGATTATTTCATTTTCTTTTTCTTAAAGTTAATATGTTTTCTGCATGCTGTTTACCTGCGTTATCCTCTTCCTCACATACATTCTAATCCATAGCTTATCCTTATGTATATTTTTGCTTATGCATTCTACCCAAGATATATTCTAGAAGAAAAATAATACGAGCATGTTAAACAAATCTCTATTCTTTCCTTGTACAGAACAGGTGGAGAGGAGGGATGAGATAAAGGGTGCCTGTTAGGAGTGTATCACTTGTGTTTAAATGTCTTTCTTTCATCTTTCTAGCATTTATATTATCTTACATTATAATTTTTTTTTGAACCCTCCTCCCTCCTCCCTCCCCATACCATCCCTCTGGGTCGTCCCAGTGCACCAGCCCCAAGCATCCAACTCCTGGCTTTTGTTTAGGATGGCATTACATTTTAAGCACGACTACAAACATTTTTATCTTTGCTTAGCATTTGAAAAAGGCTGAGAAGGCATTATTTGTGTTTGCCCATTTCTAACTCACTGAGTTAAGAACTGCGCCATCAGAAAGAAAAGGGAAAATGTTAAAATGATCTTTTCTCCCCTGATTTTCCAGTGGTTCGAGCCTTGAAGCATTTTAAACAATACCAATACCTTGCACTGTACAGCCTCAAAGTCTACCTCTTCCTGGTCTGCAGGGACCAGGTTCAATAGCCTGCATAGTAAGCGTCCAGTCCACTGTGACATCAGCTCACAGAATCCCTTCTAGAGTCTCCGTAATAGCCAATGAGAGATGTGATGAGAGGTGCAAGGCTTGGGGAACTGGGAATAGTCAGGATTCTTCTGGTGCTTTTTTCACTTCCATTTCATAGTTTTCTCAACTTAACAAGAGAGCAGGGATACTATTTGGAATTCAAGTTAAGGAAATGATGAGAGCTCACAGAGTTCCCTGGTCAACTTCCCTTCTCACCCAGGTGGATTTGAATAGGGCTCTAATCACTGTGGCGTTTGACTGGTTTCATAATGCTGATCAAACATAGTTTTAATTTTGTTTGAGAAACGAAAGCTCTACCTTGGCCCAATACAAATGTAGCAATTAAAAGAGGCTCTGCTTAAACAAATGATTTTTAAAAATATTTTGCTTGTACGTAGGATCCTCTGGGGATCTTACTTTAGTCTCTGGTTGACAGTAAGATCGGCTTCACTGATGAGCTCAGCTTTATCTTTTTCTTTCATATATTCTCCATAAAAATATTTTCTAGGTTAACTGATTGCTTTATGATGCCTTTTTTAGCAGGTTGTCAACTTTTTGAAAGTAGAATGTATAAGGCAAATTAAGTGAATATATATATATATATATATACACACACACACACACACACATATATATATATACTGACAACATCACATTGACATGAGTTTGAATTATATTTCTAATAATGGAAATTGATCATGCTGACCCATCCACAGATTTTCCAGTATTTGATGCATCCACCTGTTTTCTAGAATGACGTGGTCTACACAGTATGATTTTCAAAGAAATCCTCTAGGGCTAAATGCCCCACATAATTTTATCCAACCTGATGCTAGCAATTACACTAACAGAGGAGCATTCTTTTTGTTCTTAGGTGTCTTAAAAATTCCTGTTTAATGTATCTCTGGGTGGCATAACCATATAAGCTATCATAAATAATATTTTTAAAAAGATATTAGATGATAGTCTTCTATGGTAAGGTCCTTGTAGTCCCTAAAAGTTAGATTTCAAGAGAGAAGTCAGCTGTTTGTTATGGGAGAAACAATTGAAGAGAAGAAATGAAAACCAACAAAGGCATAATGGCTATGAATGTTTCTATCCTGTATATGTTGTCTCCTAATCCTCTTGTAGTAAAACAAAAACTTTCATTTGAGAATGCTCTGTGTGAACAAGAATGTGTGTGTGTGTGTGTGTGTGTGTGTGTGTGAGTGTGTGTGTATGTAGTAAATCTGTTTCTATTCGTGCCCCCCATCCTCCTTTACCCTTGGAAACTGCTAATCTATTCCATGTTTGTCATTTTGGAATGTTATATTAAAAAGAATCATACAGTATGCAAACTTTTGGGGATTGGCTTTTTTACTAAGCATAATTCTCTGGAGCATGTTATAGTAATAGAATCATATAGTATGCAAACTTTGGAGGATTGGCTTTTTTCACTCAAGCATAATTCTCTGGAGACTTCTCCAAGTCATTTGTGTATCAATAGTTTGTTTTTCGGAGAAGGCAATGGCACCCCACTCCAGTACTCTTGCCTGGAAAATCCCATGGATGGAGGAGCCTGGTAGGCTGCAGTCCATGAGGTCGCTGAGAGTCGGACATGACTGAGTGACTTCAGTTTCACTTTTCATTTCATGCTTTGAAGAAGGAAATGATAACCCACTCCAGTGTTCTTGCCTGGAGAATCCCAGGGATGGGGGATCCTGGTGGGCTGCCGTCTATGGGGTCGCACAGAGTCGGACACGACTGAAGCGACTTAGCAGCAGCAGCAGCAGTTTGTTTTTACTGTTATTCCATGGTATGGATGTACCATGATTTGTTCACCTATTAAAGGTCATTTGAATTGTTTCCAGTTTTTGGCTAATACAAATAAAACTGCTATAAACATTCATGTACAGGTTTGTGTGTTGAAGTAAGTCTTCATTTAGCTAAGATATGACAGAGGGTAATTACTGGTCATCTGATAATTGTATATTTAGTTTTAAAGAAACTACAAAACCGTTTTCTATAGTGGGTGTTTGTACTCCCACAAGCAGCATATGGGGGATCCAGTTTCTCCACATTTTTGCCAGCATTTGATGTTGCCACAGTATTTTATTTTAGCTATTCTGATAGGTATATATTGATAGTTGATTGTAGTTTTAATCACATTTCCTAATTTCTAAATCATGTAACTTTTTTTTCACATTCTTGTTTACCTCAAATATCAACCTTGCTGTCCTTAGTCACTCAGTCATGTCTGACTGTTGTAGCCTGCCAGGCTCCTCTGTCCATGAAGTTCTCCAGGTAGAATACTGGCGTGGGTAGCCATTGCATTCTCCAGGGGATCTTTCCAACCCAGGGATCGAATCCAGGTCTCCGGCATCTCAGGAAGATTCTTTACTGTTTGAGCCACCAAGGAACCTTAGGGAAATATTTTTGTGTGTTTGTGTTTATCACATTTTCTAACTCGACTATTCATGTTTTGGTGTTTGTGTATAATACCTCTGATGCTTGTGTGCTAATTTGCTTTCAGTTCAGTTCAGTTCAGTAGCTCAGTCGTGTCCAACTCTTTGCGACCCCATGAATTGCAGCACGCCAGGCCTCTCTGTCCATCACCAACTCCGGGAATTTACTCAAACTCATGTCCATCGAGTTGGTGATGCCATCCAGCCATCTCATCCTCTGTCGTCCCCTTCTCCTCCTGCCCCCAATCCCTCCCAGCATCAGAGTCTTTTCCAATGAATCAACTCTTCGCATGAGGTGGCCAAAGTACTGGAGTTTCAGCTTCAACATCAGTTCTTCCAATGAGCACCCAGGACTGATCTCCTTTAGGATGGACTGGACTGGTTGGATCTCCTTGCAGTCCAAGGGACTCTCAAGAGTCTTCTCCAACACCACAGTTCAAAAGCATCAATTCTTTGGCACTCAGCTTTCTTCACAGTCCAACTTTCACATCCATACATGACTACTGGAAAAAACATGGCCTTGACTAGACGAACCTTTGTTGGCAAAGTAATGTCTCTGCTTTTGAATATGCTATCTAGGTTGGTCATAACTTTCCTTCCAAGGAGTAAGCGTCTTTTAATTTCATGGCTAGAGTCATCATCTGCAGTGATTTTGGAACCCCCCAAAATAAAGTGTGACACTGTTTCCACTGTTTCCCCATCTATTTCCCATGAAGTGATGGGACCAGATGCCATGATCTTAGTTTTCTGAATTTTGAGCTTTAAGCCAACTTTTCCACTCTCCTCTTTCACTTTCATCAAGAGGCTTTTGAGTTCCTCTTCACTTTCTGCCATCAGGGTGGTGTCATCTGCATATCTGAGGTTATTGATATTTCTCCCAGCAATCTTGATTCCAGCTTGTGCTTCTTCCAGCCCAGCGTTTCTCATGATGTACTCTGCATATAATTTGCTTTACTAAATTCTAGTTGCTAATATTTTGTTAAGATGTTTATATTTATAATCAGAGGGATACTGGACTCTTATTTTCTTTGATTATAGTATCTTTGTCTGCTTTTGGCATGAAGGTTAATACCAGCTTCATAATATCAATTGGGAATTCTTCCTTTTTCTATTTTCTGGAAGCAAGGAATCTTCTGATATTCTTACAATGAATCAAAACACTCATGTGTGACTTTCCAAATGTTCATCCTTGAGTGAACCGGTGTGTGTGTGTGTATGTGTTTATATGTGTGTATATATAATGAGCCTATTTCTGAACATGACCTTACAGGGTTTTCAATAAGATGCTAGTGGCTTGAGCTATTTTAAAAGTATCTCGAGAATGAATAGGAAAATTATTGTGTGTGAATTCTTACTATACGACTAAGAAGAAAGGAAGGTGAATATTTTATTACTGATTTTCAGTAATAACTATTCCACAGTAAGTTTTATGTTATGCCTCTTATTAATCAGGACACTCCACAGAAATATCTAGATTGCTTTGAAATTGTCTCCCCAGACAGAAATAGCCCAGGATAAGGCAATAATCCATAAGGGATGATGTTGCCTCTTTCTGCCTATAATTGGCATTGGAATTTTGACTGCAATTGTCTAGTAGGGTCCAGTTAAGCCATATGATTGTATGTAACACCTGGATAGGTTATTATAGCTTAGAACTTCATGGAGAAGACAATGAAATGATAGCTGATGGAAAGTGAAACAACACTTTGAAATGTGAACAATAAATGCTGTGATTCTCAATATAATTCCTTAAAAGTTATTATAAGAAAAAGTGAGTATACATGTATATATGTCCTTATACTAATCTCTAATTTTTTCCTACCTAAAAAATTGATGAGAACCTTGATACAGCTGTGGAAATTTCTCTGTTCTAGGCTGGATTTACCTTCCCTGCATTATTCATATTCTGCTCATACTTATATAATATCCCATCATGTAGTGTTCCTTCTTGTTTTATTCTGAGTTTTGTTCTTTTTTTTTGGTTTGGTTTGATTGTATTCGAATTTTTTGTTATTATTTTTGGACCTATTCATATATTCAGAGATGCTTGTTAATATAATTTGATATGCACTGTCTTTATCTCATATGATATGCTAAATATGTTTTGTATTCTTTCAACAAAGAATATTCTGGACAAACTCTCCTAGAGAGTATTCCACAGAACACTATCCTCATAAAATATTCCACATCCATTACAAGAAAAAATGTTATTAAAAACCAAATAATAAACTTAGCACTGAGCTGGAAATTGTTGAAACAAGGTAAAAAGGGGAATTTCTTATCTGAACAAAATTTAAATTCCTAGGTTAACTTCTTAGATTAAAATTCCTGGACAATCTTTCTGGTGATAATACTCAAGTGTTTTATTTTAAAAATATATTTTTTCCCATAAATCCATATAGAGTCCAGGGAACCTAATGTGAAATTGTGAGATTAAACTTTGTAATACTAATTACAATAAAATGAGAAAAACCATTGAAGATATATTCTTGCCAAACTTGGTCAGTTTCTAAGGGTTTTACCTCAGTGGGCTTAAAAAAAAAAAAAAGAGGTAGTTTAGAGTACTCTAAAAAAGGGCTAGTTTGCAAGCAGACATGCACTACTTGTATAAAAATGGTTACTATGAGAATTTTCTTCTAAATTCACTGTTTGGATCAAGATAGGTGGCTTTTCAACATAATCTATTATAAGCAATGTTGTTGTTCAGTTGCTCAGTCATGTCTGACTCTTTGCAAACCAATGGACTGCAGCAGAGCAGGCTTCCCTGTCCTTCACCATCTCCCAGAGTTTCTCAAATTCATGTCCATTGAGTCAGTGATGCCATCCAACCCTCTCATCCTCTGTCGTCACCTTCTCCTCCTGCCTTCAATATTTCCCAGCATCAGGGTCTTTTCTAAGGAGTCAGCTCTTCACATCAGGTGGCCAAAATATTGGAACTTCAGCTTCAGCATCAGTCCTTCTATTGACTATTCAGGGTTAATTTCCTTTAGGATTGACTGGTTTCATCTTCTTGCAGTCCAAGGGAATTTCAAGAGTCTTCTCCAAAACTACAGTTCAAAAGCATTAATTCTTTGGCATTCAGCTTTCTTTATGGTCCAACTGTCACATCCATATGTGACTATTGGAAAAACCATAGCCTTGACTAATGGACCTTTGTTGGCAAAGTAATATCTCTGCTTTTTAATATGCTGTCCAGGTTTGTCATAGCTTTTCTTCCAAGGAGCAAGTGTCTTAATTTCATGGTTGCAGTCACCACCTGCAGTGATTCTGGAGCCCAAGAAAATAAAGTCTGTCACTGTTTTCATTGTTTCCCCATCTATTTGCCATGACGTGATGGGACTGTATGCCATGATCTTTGTTTTTTGAATGTTGTTTTAAGCCAGCTTTTTCACTCTCCTCTTTCACCTTCTTCAAGATGAATTGCTCCTCTTCACTTTCTGCCATAGGATGGTGTCATCTACATATCTGAGGTTACTGATATTTTCCCCTGCAATCTTAATTCCAGCTTGCACTTCATCCAGCCTGGCCTATCACATGATGTACTCTGTATATAAGTTAAATAAGCAGGGTGACAATAGACAGCCTTGATGTACTCCTTTCCCAGTTTTGTACCAGTCCATTATTCCATTTCCAGTTCTGTTATTTCTTCACCTGCATACAGGTTTCATAGGAGGCAACAGATAATGTTGAGGCAATTATAAAATTGATTGTTTAAGAAATTGATTCTCCAAGCCTAGCAATTCCAAATAGCTAAATACTTTCTGCCTCTTTCCTTCTTTTTTTAATTAATTAATTTACTTTAATTTGAGGATAATTACCTTACAGTATTGTCATGATTTTTGCCATACAATGACATGAATCAGCCGTGGGTGCTCATATGTACCCCTACCCATCCTGAACCTCCCTCCAACCTCCCTCCCCACCCCGTCCCTCTGGCTTGGCCCATAGCACCATCTTTGAGTTCCCTGCTTCATGCATCAAACTTGCACTGGTCACCTATTTTACATATGGTAATATACATGTTTTAAAGCTATTCTTTCAAATCATCCCACCCTTGCCTTCTCTCACAGAGTCTAATAGTCTGTTCTTTACATCTCTATCTCTTTTGCTGTCTTGCATATAGGATCATTGTTACCATCTTTCTAAATTCCATATATATGCATTAATATACAGTGTTTGTATTTCTATTTCTGTCTTAACTTCACTCTGTATAATAGGTTCCTGTCTCATCCACCTCATTAGAATGACTCAAATCCATTCCTTTTTCTAGCTGAGTACTACTCCATTGTGTATACATACCACAACTTCCTTATCCATTCTTCTGCCGATGGACATCTGGGTTACTTCCATGTCCTAGCTATTGTAAACAGTGCTGCAAGGAACACTGGAGTACATGTGTCTCTTTCAATTCTGATTTCCTTGGTGTGTAGGCCCAGCAGTGGGATTGCTGGGTCATATGGCAGTTCTATTCCCAGTTGTTTAAGGAATCTCCACACTGTTCTCCATAGTGGCTCTATCAGTTTGCATTCTCACCAACAATGTGTGAGGGTTCACTTTCTCCACACCCTCTCCAGCATTTATTGTTTGTAGATTTTTTGATAATGAGCATTCTGACCAGTGTGAGATGATACCTCCTTGTGGTTTTGATGTGCATTTCTCTGATAATAAATGATGTTGAGCAGCTTTTAATGTGTTTATTAGCCATCTGTATGGACAGGGAGGCCTGGCGTGCTGTGATTCATGGGGTCGCAAAGAGTCAGACACGACTGAGTGACTGATCTGATCTGATGTCTTCTTTGGAGAAATGTCTATCTAGTTCTTTTGCCAATTTTTGATCGGGTTGTTCATGTTTCTGGTAGCAAGCTGCATGAGCTGCTTGTATATTTTGGAGATTAATTATTTATCAGTTGTTTTGTTTGCTATTATTTTATCCCATTTTGAAGGCTGACTTTTCATCTTGCTCATAGTTTCCTTTGTTGTGCAAAAGCTTTTACACTTAATTAGGTCCCATTTGTTTATTTTTCTTTTTATTTCCATTGTAAGATATATTTGGGCCGAGGCAGAAAAGGAAAGATGACCTCAATAGAAGTAGGTTACATTTATTCAGGCAAGGAGGGGCAACAGTCAGCCTAATGACCAGGCTGAACACCAAGAAGGATCAGGGAGGCTCCATATTTATAAAGTTGTTTGTGGAAGGGATAAGGGAAATGTTTATCAGGCGGGATGTTTTGGGTATTCTTT
The DNA here is from genome assembly GCF_019923935.1 of Bubalus bubalis. Lineage (NCBI taxonomy): Eukaryota > Metazoa > Chordata > Mammalia > Artiodactyla > Bovidae > Bubalus > Bubalus bubalis. The sequence goes on along the minus strand of NC_059157.1, from coordinate 96,704,313 downwards.
AGTTGAGATGGCATTTGTAGTTGGGCAGGGGGTGATAAGTCTTCTGGGCGGGTGTAGGGGGTGGAAGATTTCTGGACAGGGGGTGATAAGTCCCAGATAGATGTAACCGGCCTGGAGCATCAAGGCGGGACCTAAAGTCTTGTTTTTTCTGAAGTTAGATGATTAAACAAGGGCCTTTGAGACTGTTGTTTTCTTTTCTAGGCCCAAAGACTCCTTCATCCATTACTCTGGAAGGTGGGTCATAAATGATCTTGTGATTTAGATTAGAGAGTGTTCTACCTGTTTTCCTCTGAGAGTTTTATAGTTTCTGGTCTTACATTTAGATCTTTAATCCATTTTGAGTTTATTTTTGTGTATGGTGTTAGAAAGTGTTCTGGTTTCATTCTGTTACACATGGTTGACCAGTTTTCCCAGCACCACTTGTTAAAGAGACTGTCTTTTCTCCATTGTATGTTTTTGCCTTCTTTGTCAAAGATAAGGTGTCCATAGGTGTGTGCATTTATCTCTGGACTTTCTATTCTGTTCTGTTGATCTATATTTCTATCTTTGTGCCAGTACCATACTTTCTTGATGACTGTAGCTTTATAGTATAGTCTGAAGTTAGGAAGGTTGATTCTTCCAGTTCCATTCTTTCTCAAGATTGCTTTGGCTATTTGAAGTTTTTTGTCTGTTTCCATACAAATTGTGAAATTATTTGTTCTAGTTCTGTGAAAAATACTGTTGGTAGCTTGATAGGGATTGCATTGGATTTATAGATTGCTTTGGGTAGTATTGTGATCCACACAGTCAAAAGCTTTGGCATAGTCAATAAAGCAGAAATAGATGTTTTTCTGGAACTCTCTTGCTTTTTCCATGATCCAGTGGATGTTGGCAATTTGATCTCTGGTTCCTCTGCCTTTTCTAAAACCAGCTTGAACATCAGGGAGTTCACGGTTCACATATTGCTGAAGCCTGGCTTGGAGAATTTTGAGCATTACTTTACTAGCATGTGAGATGAGTGCAATCGTGTGGTAGTTTGAGAATTCTTTGGCATTGCCTTTCTTTGGGATCGGAATGAAAACTGACCTTTTCCAGTCCTGTGGCCACTGCTGAGTTTTCCAAATTTGCTGGCATATTGAGTGCAGCACTTTCACAGCATCATCTTTCAGGATTTGAAATAGCTCAACTGGAATTCCATCACCTCCACTAGCTTTGTTTGTAGTGATGCTTTCTAAGGCCCACTTGACACACTCCAGGATGTCTGGCTCTAGGTCAGTGATCACACCATTGTGATTATCTGGGTCGTGAGGATCTTTTTTGTACAGTTCTTCTGTGTATTCTTGCCACCTCTTCTTGATATCTTCTGCTTCTGTTAGGTCTCTACCATTTCTGTCCTTTATCGAGCCCATCTTTGCATGAAATGTTCCCTTGGTATCTCTAATTTTCTTGACGAGATCTCTAGTCTTTCCCATTCTGTTGTTTTCCTCTATTTCTTTGCATTGATTGCTGAGGAAGGCTTTCTTATCTCTTCTTGCTATTCTTTGGAACTCTGCAGAAAACTGCAGAACTCTTTAGAAATATGTATGCAGGTCAGGAAGCAACAGTTAGAACTGGACATGGAACAACAGACTGGTTCCAAATAGGAAAAGGAGTATGTCAAGGCTGTATATTGTCACCCTGCTTATTTAACTTATATGCAGAGTACATCATGAGAAACGCTGGACTAGAAGAAGCACAAGCTGGAATCAAGATTGCTGGGAGAAATATCAATCACCTCAGATATGCAGATGACACCACCCTTATGGCAGAAAGTGAAGAGGAACTAAAAAGCCTCTTGATGAAAGTGAAAGTGGAGAGTGAAAAAGTTGGCTTAAAGCTCAACATTCAGAAAACGAAGATCATGGCATCTGGTCCCATCACTTCATGGGAAATAGATGGGGAAACAGTGGAAACAGTGTCAGACTTTATTTTTTTGGGCTCCAAAATCACTGCAGATGATGACTCTAGCCATGAAATTAAAAGACACTTACTCTTGGAAGGAAAGTTATGTCCAAACTAGATAGCATATTGAAAAGCAGAGACATTACTTTGCCAACAAAGGTCCATCTAGTCAAGGCTATGTTTTTTCCAATAGTCATGTATGGATGTGAGAGCTGAACTGTGAAGAAAGCTGAGCAATGAAGAATTGATGCTTTTGAACTGTGGTGCTGGAGAAGAGTTTTGGGAGTCCCTTGGACTGCAAGGAGATCCAACCAGTCCATCCTAAAGGAGACCAGTCCTGGGTGTTCATTGGAAGGAATGATGCTGAAGCTGAAACTCCAGTACTTTGGCCACCTCATGAGAAGAGTTGACTCATTGGAAAAGACTCTGATGCTGGGAGGGATTGGGGCAGGAGGAGAAGGGGACGACAGAGGATGAGATGGGCGGATGGCATCACTGACTCAATGCACATGAGTTTGGGTGAACTCCAGGAGTTGGTGATGGACAGGGAGGCCTGACGTGCTGCGATTCATGGGATCACAAAGAGTTGGACATGATTTAGCGACTGAACTGAACTGAAAAAGAGCAGAGAGAGAAGAGAATGCATCCTGTGAACAAGTTTTAGGAAATTCTAGCCTGCAGTGTCTAGGCAGTGGGGGATAAGCCTGCAAGAGACCCCACCGTAGCAGGCAAAGTTGGAGGAGACAACTTGGGGAATTAATTTTCTCAGAAGCTCAGGAGAGAAGTGTACTCAGCTGTGTGCTGCCAGAAGGGTCTTTGGTGTTATAACATGAAATCATCTATGTATTTAGCAAGAGGCCTTTTATTAGAGAAGAGAAAATCTAGACTAAAGTAGAATGAGGAGTGAATGCTATGTAAAGAAACTGGATAGTGAAACAGAAATTTAGAGACCCCTTTGAGATGCTGATCTTTAAAAATAAGGCAAAAATTAGGGTGGTATTTAGGGACAGGGATTCAGACGTGCCCTTTATTATAAACCTATTTCTTGTTATCTGCTGTAGTAAATTTTGTAAACCATTAAGGTACTTATCTTGTAGACTTTTTTTCTTTTGAATATTACAATCTAATATTTTTTTGAATATTACAATCTAATATCTATTGTCCAGTCTAATTTCTAAAGAGGAAAAAAATTATCTTCTCAGATTTCTATGTCAGTCTGGGCATTCACTGATGAGCCCAGTAGTGCATAACTTTAATTAACATTATCATTTTTCTCAAGTGATTCAATTACAAAATGTATTAATACCATTTATATGATGTATTTTAATTTTAATTCTATACCATTAACTGGGAAATGTACCGATTTGCCAATAACTTATTTGTCCTGTAAAAACGCCAAGACTGATAGTGTTTACCTACAAAATAACTTGGTTCATTGTAAGTTGGAGTTACAGAGTAATTGAAAATCTACATTAGAAAGGTTTAAATGGTTTTATAAGAATCTTTTCTATATTATGACCTGAGAGTTAGTGAATACCCTTAATAGAATTATTTGTATTGTTACATGACTTCTGTGTTGTAGTACTATAATAATTCTTTTGTTTTTCTCTATTTTCAGAGAAAGTACATTTATATTTTTATTAAAATATTATTTCACTTGGAATATAAACAAAATATTTCAAAATTAAAGGAAGGGGAGCATGAAATCTTTTGGCTGAGAATTTATAAGCATTAAAGTTAGCGGTTCAATAATTAATATCTTTTTAAATATGATCTCAAAGTTTATTATAATTGTTATTTGGTTCTTCAAGGATTATAAAAAGAGGCACATACTTAAGAGGGAAAAAGTTAATTGCTATTTTTTTCCCACTGTGAAAATTTCCCTAATTGGAAGTTACAAGATGTTTTAATCAGGCTGAATTTATTAGCAGAAATTTAAGTTTAGGAGAAATATAAGAGGAAGTGAAACTCTATTGATGGCATTTTATTTTGAGGAGGAATGATCAAAATATGAAGGGAATAAATAATACAAAGATATATTGTGTAAATTTATGTCATCAAATAAATTATTTTGTACTTAAAATTTAATCCACTTTTTGTTTCTTTATAAAAATGTCTTTTTTTCCCCAAGCACTGTGCTTTATAACTTTTAACTTAGGAATCTATTCAGTGACTAGAAATCATAACCCATTCCCAATACTTTTCCTAGTCTGATTAATTGCCTTTTATGGAAATGTGGCTGTCACCTTTATTGAATTAGTTATAAAGTTTGCTTAGATGTCAAACATTATTCAACATGTATTGCATATTCCAAGTGCTATGCAGTGTTACTAAGTCACATACATATATTTGAAAAGTTTAGTTTCTAAAAAGTAAAATAGACATTGAAGTAGTACCTTGATTCAGTTAAGGTTACATCTGCTCTTATATTTGCAAGTTACAAGGGGGAGGTGGGTCAGAGAAGACAGGTCACAGAAAGTGTTAGCCAGATGATAGGAAAAGTAATCAATAAGGTTTCAGAGAAAAGATAATCCTTGAAGTGAGTTTTGACAGATGATCATGAGTTCCATAAACATAAGACTAAGGAGAAGAGGGAATGGGTATCACCACCACCAAAAATTGTGTAAATGAAGATAGAAAGCTGGTAGCATCATGTGTCAGTCCAATAATTGCCAGTTGTGTGATGTAGCTGGAGAGTGTGATTGGAGCACACATGTCACAGTGCACAGAGGCCCAAGCATGCAGAGAGGGTGGAAGATCTTTCTCAGATGAGTTTATTCTGTATCCTACAAAATGGCAAGCTTTTCAGGAGTTATAATCACCTCATGGGAAATAGATGGGGAAACAGTGTCAGACTTTATTTTATTTTTTGGGGCTCCAAAATCACTGCAGATGGTGACTGCAGCCATGAAATTAAAAGATGCTTACTCCTTGGAAGGAAATTTATGACCAACCTAGATAGCATATTGAAAAGCAGAGACATTACTTTGCCAAAAAAGGTCCGTCTAGTCAAGGCTATGGTTTTTCCAGTGGTCATGTATGGATGTGAGAGTTGGACTGTGAAGAAAGCTGAGCACCGAAGAACTGATGCTTTTGAACTGTGGTGTTGGAGAAGACTCTTGGGAGTCCCTTGGACTGCAAGGAGATCCAACCAGTCCATCCTAAAGGAGATCAGTCCTGGGTGTTCATTGGAAGGACTGATGCTGAGGCTGAAACTGCAATACTGTGGCCACCTCATGCAAAGAGTTGACTCATTGGAAAAGACCCCGATGCTGGAAGGGATTAAGGGCAGGAGGAGAAGGGGACGACAGAGGATGAGACGGCTGGATGGCATCACCGACTCGATGGACAAGACTTTGGGTGAACTCCGGGAGTTGGTGATGGACAGGGAGGCCTGGTGTGGTGTGATTCATGGGGTCGCAAAGAGTCGGACACGACTGAGCAACTGAAATGAACTGAACTGAACTGAACTGAATCTGGGAAATGTCATGATAAAATTTAGACTTTAGAGATACTCTTAGGCAGATAAGTAGTGGAAGATGTGAAAGTCAAAGATCAATTAGGAGTCCACTATAGTACTGCATTATGCTTCCCAGGTTGCTCAGCTGTAAAGAATCAGTCTGCAGATGTGGGTTTGATCCCTCGTGGGCAAGATTCCCTGAGGAGGAAATGGCAATCCACTCCAGTAATTTTGCCCAGAAAAATCCCATGAACAGAGGATCCTGGCAGCCTATAGTCTTTGGGGTCACAAAAGAGTCAGACACAACTGAGTGACTAAACAATAACAAATAGTACTGCATAGGGGAGTTAATGTGATTTGAAGAAAAAAAGTGGCTGTGAGTAAGCACAGATAGGACAGATCAGAGATTGATAAGGAAATATAGTCTTCAGGATTTACTAATTGATTAAATACATGGAGAGAAAGAGACCTTTAGGTTTTTGAGAGTGTAGATTTCTCCATAGGAAATATAGGGAAAGAAGCAGGTTCATTGTAAAAATATGGAGAGAGGTTGTACCTAATAGATTCTTTATTTTGTGTGCCACTGAGTTTAAGCTAGATGTCAAGTAGTCAGCTGCATATTTAAGTCTGGCATTCAATGGTCTAGTACAGATGGAGATATAGTTAAGAGGATATATTGAGTGTTTATCATGTCAAACATTATTCAAAGTATATTAATTCATTTATTCCTCATGAAAATCATATAATACAGATAGTATTATTATCATCTTCATTTTACAAGTGAGGGAACACAGGTACACACTGTGGCTCAGCCCTCAGCTAGTAAGGAGGCAGCAGCAGGATTCAAATCCAGGCAGCCTGGTTCCAGAACCCAGACCCGTAACCACCATGCTGCACTGCTTTTCCAGCGTCTGAATCCCTGTTTCATGGAAGGATGCTTCCTGGGAATTTAAAATTTAGTGGCAATGTCCAGTATTCTATCATTTCAACCCAGGTCATTCAAAATGATTTTATTTTTCATGATAATCATTTATCTTAATGTGATATTTAACCTTAAATTTCTCTTTTAAAATTCCATATTCCTATTTTAAAAAATCAGTCTCATAGACACACTGATTAACCTGTAGCATATTTGATTCATTCCATTTTTTTCTCTCCCACATTCAATGAATCCTGACCCAATCAATCCTTTCTCATCTGGCTTCTATGCATTCTGTAACAGTTACCTAAATTCATAACCTCATTATTTCTTTCCTGGACTATTCTGATAGCCCCTAAATTGTCTTTTTACCTTCAGTATTTCCTTGCTACAAATTTATCACATATACTATAGCCTATAGTAGAACTCAAAAGCCTTTAGTTCCATGAAGTTATTTATGATGTTATGCATAGATCGTAAAGGCCTTAAAGACAAGGACTATTTTTTATTTCCTTATCCCCAATGCCCATCACAATTATTTAGACACAGTAAATTCTTGATAAGATTTTATTGAATAGGTGGGTACATGGATGTGATCTCTTTCTGTTTTCTGCGCTGGTAATATTTTCTAGTGTTATATATTACATATAAAAAATTCTATGAGAAAAGATTATGTCACTTATCATTAAATTAACTAAAAATTATATAGCATAATGTGCTTCCTATACCAGAGTTCAATACATAATTGCTGACTGAATGGATTATTAAATCAATTAAACAACTATAGATAATAACAGAATGCTAGTAAGAAGAAAATGCAAATTCTCATCAACTAGTAAATAATGTGTGTCTAAAATTTAATAAAAATTATATATGGGTACTATAGAAAAAGATCTATAAAATATATTTGTTTGCATTTATTATACAATTCTGAAGCAATTGAGTTACTATTTCTTTCCTATCTTATAGTCAAATTCACATTTCTAAATTAATTACATCTCAAAACATGACTTCAGCAGGGGCATGCCTTCAACAGACCACATCTGTTTAAAAGTACAAAAATAAAGGTAATATAAAATTCTAAAATTTTTTTTTTGGCCATATCGCACAGCTTGCATGAGCTTAGTTCACTGACCAGGGATCAAAATAAGGCCCATGGCATTTAAGGTACTTAGTCCTAACACTGGACCACCAGGGAATTCTCTGAAATTTAATTTTTATATGCTTCTAATCCAATGCTCCAGTCAGAACTGATGTTCAATAGTAAATTTTTTTTTTTGACAAGGCATGTTGAATTAAACATTTGATTTGTTAGAAAAATATTTTAGATATAATTTATCTGAATTATATCAGTATTTAAAGTTGTAGCTAAGATGTGGAAATATCTGAAGAAATAATACAATCTAGTATATAGGTAACTGGCTGAGTGCTACTTCTTGAATTAATGTCAACATAAAGGCCAGAGTGCTATTTTCCTCGGTATTATTTGAGTTTACATTTTAGTTAGTGGCATATGTGAAAAAGTGGAAGATATTAATTGAATATGACATGCAGACAATGGGCCTATGAGGATGTTGGGGAAGAAAGAGTCTCTGCTGCCCTCTGAGAGTCTCAGGCTGACATAAAACTGATTAATAGGAAAAAAGCATGCACAATTTAAAAAAAATTTGCACAAAACATGGGAACATTCACAGGAGATTGGAGACACAAAACAGTGGCCATGGCAAAGCGTTTCTGACTTTCAGGTAAAGATTATCCTGTATTCTTATTTTAAATTAGATTACATGCTATAAGTTCCTTTAAGGAGAAAGAAAAGAAAGATGAAATGTACAAATGATTCATTCAATGACCACATTCAGCATCTCAAGAAATATTAAAGGATTTGGATGAAAATCTAAATGTAATGATGAAATCTAATAAGAATTAATATTTGTTGTATTAATATTTAAAAATATCTGCTTTTGAGGAGCCATAATTCAGAGAAGCACATGTAAAATAAAATTAAGGTGAACTGAAGTTTTTATAGGCTCAATGAGTCAACCTTTTGTTGTTGTTAGAGTACAGTTGATTTACATTGTGTGTTAGTTTCAGTTGTACAGGAAATTGAATCAGTTATACATTTTGTTGTTCTTTAGTCATGGGGCTTCCCTGGTAGCTTAGCTGATAAAGAATCTGCCTGCAATGCAGGAGATCCCGATTCAATTCCTGGGTCAGGAAAATACCCTGGAGAAGGTATAAGCTACCTCTCCAGTATTCTTGGTTTCCCTGGTGGTTCAGATGGTAAAGAGTCCGCCTGCAATGCCGGAGAACTGGATTCGATCCCTGGGTTGGGCAGATCCCCTGGAGGAGGGCATGGCAATCCACTCCAGTATTCTTGCCTAGAGAATCCCCATAGACAGAGGAGCCTGGCAGACTACAGTCCATGGAGTCCCTAAGAGGCAGACAAGACTGAGTTTAGTCATGAAGTCATGTCCTACTCTTTCTGTGACCCCGTGGGCTATAGCCCAGCAGACTCCTCTGTCCATGGGATGTCCTAGTAAGAATACTGCAGTTGTTTACCATTCCCTTTTTCAGGGGATCTTCCAGACTCAGGGATCAAACTGTGTCTCTTACATTGGCAGGTGGATTCTTTACCACTGAGCCACCAGAAAAGCCCATACATATACATGTATCCACTCTTTTTTATTTTCCCATATAGGCCATTACAGAGTATTGAGTAGAGTTCCCTATGCTATACAGTAGGTCCTTATTAGTTATCTGTTTTATGTATAATAGTGTGTATATATGTTAATCCCAATCTTCCAATTTATCCCCTGTGCCCTTAACTCTTGGTAGCCATAGGTTTGTTTTCTATATCTGTAACTTTATTTTTGTTTTGTGGATAATTTGTACCCTTTTTTTAGATTACAAATATAAGCTGCTGCTGCTGCTGCTGCTAAGTCGCTTCAGTCATGTCCGACTCTGTGCGATCCCATAGACGGCAGCCCACCAGGCTCCCCCGTCCCTGGGATTCTCCAGGCAAGAACACTGGAGTGGGTTGCCAGTTCCTTCTCCAATGCATGAAAGTGAAAAGTGAAAGTGAAGTCGCTCAGTCATGTCTGACTCTTCGCGACCCCATGGACTGCAGCCTACCAGGCTCCTCCGCCCGTGTGATTTTCCAGGCAAGAGTACTGGAGTGGGTTACCATTGCCTTCTCCACAAATATAAGCAATATTATATAATATTGTTGTTACCCTTTTTATATGACTTCTAAAAATGTTATTGCCATATTGAACTGCTTCATAGAGCTATGAAGTTCCATTCCAACAAATGATAATGCTATTGTACTTTGCACAAACAAAACAATCACAACAATACTGAAAAAAAAATTGAAAGAATTATGCCTACTTGTAGTCACTAAAATTATAGTAAATTAAAGGGTCCAAGAAAATGTGAAGAGGATGGTTATGGTGACTGAAAATCATGTTTTGGTGAGAGACTGATGACATTAGGGATAAGTGGCCTGTAGAATAAAAAACTCAAAGACAGAAAATATTTTGATTTTTAAAATTTGAAATAGGGATTAGCCTTGATCTTTCTGACTCCACATGGCAAGGTGAATTAGAGCTATAACCATGGACTTTTTATCTAGATAAGCAAAAAAGTGTTTTTTGAAAATGTGTTTTCATGTATCTAACAAACTACATTGTGCAAAGGTTAGCATGAGATCCTGGGATAAGTGCCAAACTAAGTAAAACATGCATGCTGTCTTCAAGGGGTTCATAGTCAAGAAAAGAGCTAGTCTTGTGATTGTCAAAATATGGTATGAGCTGATTCTGGAAGTAATAAAGTGACTATTAAGAAAATGTTCAAATATATAAATATGTGTAGGTAAAATTCTAAGATGGCCCTCAGAATCTCCAGTTGCTAATTTTAAGATATTAGTTTAACTGTACATCAGTTATTTAATCCAACACTGATTTAGGGGCTGTTGTTAAGGTGTTTTACAGATGTAATTGAGGTCCTATCAGTTGACTTTATGAAGGGAAATAAGAAAATCTATCTTGGCTACACCTGACCTAATCAGGTGAGCTCTTAAAAGGGACAGGGCTCTCCCAGGAGGGAGAGATGCAAAGTAGTAGAAGGATTTGACATACCATCACTGACATGAAGTTTGACAAGGTAAAATGTCAAGGAATGGAGGTGGCATCTAGGAAATAAAAGCAGCTTCTGCTGATATGAAACAAGGAAATTAGGGACCCAGTCCTCCAACTGCAAAGAACTGAAGTTTACCAACAAGAAGAATGAATTTAGAAGCAAATTTTCCCCCAAATCCTCCAACTGGAGATTCAGATTAGCTGAATTCTTGTGATTTCTTGAGATGAGAACCCAGTTTTGCTATGTCAGACTTCTGCCCTACAGAACAGTGAATGAGGCTGTGAAGAAAAGGGAACGCTTGTGCACAGCTGGTGGGAATGTAAACTGATACACCACTATGGAAAACAATACGAAGAATCCTCAAAAGATTGAATTTAGAACTACCATATGATCCACAAATCCACTGCTGGGTATATATCTGAAGGAATGAAACCTCTGTCTCAAAGAGATATCTGTACCCCCATGTTTCAGCATTATTTATAATAGCCAAGACATGTCCATTTATGAATATTATGGAATATTATGCAGTCTTAAAAAGAAGGAAATCCTCCAATTCAACAAGATGAATGGACCTTGAGTCATTGTGCTAAGTGAAATAAGTCAGAGAATGTTGTATGATCTCAATTATATGTGGAAACTAATAAAACTAAACTTGTAGAAATAGAGTAGATTGATGGTTGCCAGGGGCAGGGACTGTGGGTGGGTGGAAAAATGGGTGAAAGTGGTCAAAAGGTATAAGTTATAAGGGAGTTCCAGGGATTTAAAGGGCAATGGCACACCAGTCCAGTACTCTTACCTGGAAAATCCCATGGATAGAGGAGCCTGGTAGGCTACAGTTCATGGGGTCGCTAAGAGTTGGACACGACTGAGTGACTTCACTTTCACTTTTCACTTTCATGCATTGGAGAAGGAAATGGCAACCCACTCCAGTGTTCTTGCCTGGACAATCCCAGGGACAGGGGGGCCTGGTGGGCTGCTGTTTATGGGGTCGCACAGAGTCGGACATGACTGAAGCAACTTAGCAGCAGCAGCAGCATATGAAAAAACAGAGATATTACTTTGCCAACAAAGGTCCGTCTGGTCAAGGCTATGGTTTTTCCAGTGGTCATGTATGGATGTGAGAGTTGGACTGTGAAGAAGGCTGAGTGCTGAATTGATGCTTTTGAACTGTGGTGCTGGAGAAGACTCTTGTGAGTCCCTTGGACGGCAAGGAGATCCACCCAGTCCATCCTAAAGGAAACCAGTCCTGTGTGTTCATTGGAAGGACTGATGCTGAGGCTGAAACTCCAATACTTTGGCCACCTCATGTGAAGAGTTGACTCATTGGCAAAGACCCTGATGGAGGGATTGGGGGCGGGAGGAGAAGGGGACGACAGAGGATGAGATGGCTGCATGGTATCACCGACTCGATGCACATGAGTTTGGGTGAACTCCAGGAGTTGGTGATGGACAGGGAGGCCTGGCATGCTGCAATTCATGGGGTTGCAAAGAGTCGGAGACGACTGAGCTACTGAACTGAACTGAACTGATGATAACCATAGTTAACAATACTATGTTTTATATTTGGAAGTTGCTAAAAGAGTAGATCTTAAAAGTTCTCAACATAGGCCCAAACACACAAATTGTAACAATGTAAGGTGATGTAGTTATGTATGGATGTGAGAGTTGGGGACTGTGAAGAAAGCTGAGTGCTGAAGAATTGATGCTTTTGAACTGTGGTGTTGGAGAAGACTCTTGAGAGTCCCATGGACTGCAAGGAGATCCAACCAGTCCATTCTAAAGGAGATCAGTCCTGGGTGTTCTTTGGAAGGAATGATGCTAAAGCTGAAACTCCAGTACTTTGGCCACCTCATGCGAAAAGTTGACTCATTGGAAAAGAGACTCTGATGCTGGGAGGGATTGGGGGCAGGAGGAAAAGGGGACGACAGAGGATGAGATGGCTAGATGGCATCACGGAGTCAATGGATGTGAGTTTGAGTGAACTCCAGGAGTTGGTGATGGACAGGGAGGCCTGGCTTGCTGCAGTTCATGGGGTCGCAAAGAGTCGGACATGACTGAGTGACTGAACTGAACTGAACTGAAGGTGATGGATATGTTACCTAACGTGGTAATCCCTTTATAGTATGTATATATATGAAATCACCATGTTATATACCTTAAACTTACACAGTATTATATGTCAAGTATATCTCAATAAAGTTAGGAAAAATATCTTGCAAAACTTAAGAAAAGCTTAATGCAGTTTGTTGATTAGCAAATTATCAGCTATCTCCAGACATCAATTGAGGAGATTCCAGGTCAGGCTTCAGGGGTAAAGATATGCTTCTTTCCTTTGTCTCCAGTTGTCAAGTAGAAGTCAGAGTCACATAACAGAAGAAATGTATTCAGTTTGTTACAAAAGAACAGTGGGTCTATCAGAAAGGCACATAAAAAACTGTAATCAAGTCATAATGCCTAGAAACACTTAAATACCAGATCCACCTAAGGCAGCCACAAGAAAGAATAATACATATATTAATGAAATAACTAGCTGGTAACTTTTCAGATTAAACTTCTCTATGACTATAAGAGAGTGATTCTGAAACAGATTCTGTCTTATGGCACTTTCATAGGACAAAAGGAAAAAAAATGTATCTATAAAACAGTAAATCCATAGAAAATTTGCCCTTGAATGTGATTTCTGTCTTTTTTTCATACATTTATAAAACATGGAACTATTGCCTGGAAATGAATATGTTATAAAATTCTTCCTATTTCAAAGATATAATTTACCTTCATATGTGACTTTGACCATTCATTTAAATTTTTTTTGTTTAAATTTAAAACTAATAAAAATACTGATGCTGGCTCTTTCAAAAGGGAGATGTCAGAAAGAACCCAGAAGAATTTTTTAAACCCACTGTTCCTGATATTCTTGACTGATGGGTAATTGAATTGCAAACCCTTTAGCCATGCTGCTGTCATTCTAGTGAATTCAGTCTCAATTGGGATCATAGAAGAGCCTATATCAGATATACTTTCAATTACTTCAGTCCAAATATATGTAATTATTTTGTATTCTCTGGAACATTTTTTCTTAGAAGGAAGTAATACCCAAATGCCTGACTAAAAGAAAATCCAAGCAAAGGGGAAGAAAAAAACACCTTGTTTCCCTGTCCCAGTTATCTAAGTTGTAGAAGAAAATATAACTTTTAAATTTCAAATGATGTAAAAATAATTCTGAGAGGAGAAACATCAGCTATGAAGTGAAGTCGCTCAGTCATGTCCAACTCTTTAATAAGGGCTTTTAGTAATAAAAACAGAAACGATTGTTTATTTTTTGTTACTTTAAAAAGTGTGTGTGTATCTATATAAATGTGTGAATACGTATATGAATACACACATATATATATATGCACATACATGTATGAGAGAATTTTTTCATTAGTATGTTGGGTTGCAAACCAGTGCTCCTGAAAACTATTTTATCAATTTCTATGTTGATTCAATCTTTTAGGGCATATTACAGTATATTAGTGTGGAACCCATTGTCAGGACTGCATTTTGTGCAGTATTCCACAGTGTGAATTCTTTTTCTACATGTTGAACATAAGAAATGAGTCACCAACTCTGCTTGTATGGTAGCATTAGGCAAGTGTCTCTTTTACAAACACGCTCTACTCATAAGCAAGCATTCAGCATTATTTTTCTCAGTTGTGTGCTTACCCAAAGAAGAATTTCCATTCAGCTTGAAATATTTTGCTGTTTCTCACTTTGCTCGTTAGCACTTAGAGATTGGCAAGTTAGCCTCCAGACAGGGCACCATCTTCTATGTGTTGATTTAGGAGTAAGCACCCGATAAAGCATAGCCAAAAGGAAATATATAAATCTGTTTTGAAATGCAATAAATTCATAAGCCATGCTACTCACCAAGGCCTGTGGGAGGATATACACCATAAAACACCACAGTAAAACTATAAATATTTCGAGCAGTTAGTGACGGCTGAAAGCCCACAGCTGAATCCTGGTTAAAGATGGCCAACGCACGATGCCCTCGTCAGAACCAGTGCAGGTCTTCCGAGAGGCAGTTGGTCTGTTTTTCCAGGTAAATGTCAAAGGCATAGTCCTGGCTGGCATCCTGTACTACTTTATTTCAGGCTGCAGAGGCACTGGATATCATCTCAGGTTCACTCCCCGTTCTGTTTGTTCTCTCCTTCCCTTCTGTCATCCACTCAGAGGGTCCTGTTTCTCACCAGCTTGGATATAAGGAAGCAATGACCAGTACAGGTGTGGTAAGTAGGTTGTGGTTGGCACATAGCAGGGTTGGCCTCAACACTTTCTTGGATTATAGTGTCTCCTGCCTCAACTTGCAATCCAGAGCAACCACATTCAACTCCTTACTTCTTGCATGACATTGTGTTTAGTTTCACAAATATTCGGTCTTTGCTTTTCTTCCTGCTGCCATATTTGGATATAGTCTGATTCTTAAGGTGAATATTAAAGTCATTTATTTTTAGTCTGTCTTCTTTCCTAACATAAACATTTTAGGTTTTGGTTCCTATCTATGAATATGTATGTATGTGTATATATATATACATACACACACACACACACACATATATATATATATATATATATATATAAATGTATCAAGCCTTTTACCATGATTGAAAAGATCAAAGCTTACTTAGTTCATGGTCAATAGTGTAAATTTTGACCATTTTCCAATTACTGGTTGGGAAGGTATACACTTTTGTAAGTTGTTCCAGTATTGTTCTATTATCATTTAGTCTATTTATATTCTTTCAGTGAGGATTCAGAAATTTTGATATACATTTAAATAAAATCTAAAAGACCATTCCCTAATCCAAGATAATGGATTATATTTCCTTCTAAAAGTTTATAGTTTTAACTATTACATCTAGGCCTTTAGTCCATTTTGAGTTAATTTTATACACGGTATGGATTAGGACTCCATATTCATTCTTTAGTATGTAGATATCCACTTGTCCCAATACTATTTGTTGAGAAGACTATTCATTCCCCATTGAATGGTCTTGGTATCCTGGTGGGAAATAAATTGAACATAAATGTATGACTTTATTTCTGGACTCTCTGGACTCTCAGTTCTAATGCTATGCCATGGTTCTATATGCCAGCTGTAGCGTTGACACCACCTCTTTTGATTACTGTAGCTTTGTGCTAAGTTTAAAAATTGAGAATGTAAATTGTCCAACTATGGGTCCTCAAGATTGTTTTGGCCATTCTGTGTCAGAGGAGACATATGCTTTAAAATTTTTTTTCTGTTTTTCTGGAACTGAAACCAAGACTGGAAAATATTGCCTTTAACTTTCTGCAGGTCGTGTTTTGGCCTGGCTAATCCATGCGAAAGTACCCTTCTGTGCAATATCTCTAACCCTGATTGGGCCCCAAATGTTTTGCCTCTTGCCTGGTATGTGCATGCATGCTAAGTTGCTTTAGTCGTGTCCGACTCTTTACGACCCTGCGGACTGTAACCTGCCAGGCTCCTCTGTCTATGGCATTCTCCAGGCAAGAATACTGGAGTGGGTTGCCATGCCCTCCTCCAGGGGATCTTCCCAAACTAGGGATCAAACCCGCAGCTCCTGCAGCTCCTGAATTGCATGCGGATTCTTTATCACTGAGCCACTTGGGAAGCCCCTTCTCTGGTACATTGCCTTTTAAAACCTAGTAGCTACATTTATGAAAAATCAAATAGCACACATCATATTTAATGGTGAAAGAAAATATGATTCCAACCTGCATTCATTTCCTAAGGCTGCTGTAACATATTACTATAAACTTGGTGGCGTACAACAACAGAAATTTATTCTGTCATAGTTCTGAAAGTCAGAGCCTGCAGTCAGTGTGTAAGCAAGGCATTACTCCTTCTGAAGGTTCTAGGAAGAAACCTTTCTTACCTCTCTCAGCTTCTGGTAGCCCTGGACATTCCATGGCTTATGGCCATGTAACTTCTGTCTCCGCCTCCATCTTCACATACTTGCTTCCTGTGCATGTCTGTGATTTTATGTTTCCTATAAGGATACTGTCACTGAATTTAGGGCCCACCTTAATACACTCCATCTCATCTCAAGTCTTACTTGTTACATATGCAAAGATCCTGTTTCTAAATGGTGTCATAATCTAAGGTCGCAGATAGGTATGGATTTGGGAGGAACACCATTTAACACACTACCCATCCTAAAATCAAGAGCAAGGCAAGATAGATGTTCAGCCTTATACTGGCTAGCTAGTGCAATAAGGCAAAGAATAAGAGGCAAATAAAAATCAAAAATAGAATTACTTTTACTTTGCTTTTATTATGAACTGATTGTGTATGTGAAAAACAAGGAATTTATAAAAATCTCATAGAACAAATAAGTGTTTAGGAATTTTACTCAATACAAATCAGTGTTTTCAAAAATGTATTTCTGTAGTATAGCAATGAACAACTGAAAATTGAAAGTAAAATTAATGTTTACAATACTATAATAAAAAGACAAAAATGAACATTAAATTTATAAAAAAGCAGATAAGCCCATATGCTGAAAATTGTAATTCTTATATTTAGGGCTAAACATTTTGCAAAATATTCAGCATTCAGAGTTTGGTAAGTGGTGGTAATTCCAATCTCAATACATTTATTAAACATTTGGATTTTTGCTTTAATCATTTTTTTAGGTTACCTTTTTTTCAATCTGTATTGATTTCTAGCAACTATTAACACCTTACTAAAGCAGTTAACATTATTATTTTCACTGAAAAAATACCTTGTCTTATTCTAAATGTGAATGGGGTACAAATAAATATATTAAAATATTGTGTAGAAAGATGAACATAAAATTTTCATTAAAATGTGTCACTTAAAATTTTTTCCAACCTTATTGAGCTGCAATTGACAAAGAACATATTTAAAAGATACAATATGATGATTTCATATATGTATAAAATTGTGAAAGGATTCCCCTCCATTGAGTTAATTTACATATCCATTGTCTCACTTATCTCTATGTATTTATTTTGAGAACATTTAAATTCTGCCTTATTAGAAAATTTCAGGTAATCAATACAGTGTTATCAACTATAGTCACCATATTATATATTAGATGCTTTGACCTAACTCATCTTATAACCGAAAGTAGGTACCCTTTTATCAATCTCTCCCTACTTCCCCCATACCACCCTCACCCCCAGTTTCTGGCACTTTTCTACTCTCTGTTTATGTAAATTTAAAAAATGGTTCACATTTTTATGATATGTTATTACCAAAGAAAGAACATAATTCTTAGAAATCCATGAATTCAGTATATAGCTATTGGCTCCTCTATTCTAAGAACTGAATTAGAACTTGAACATTCAAACATAAGTTAAAGAAGACTGTAACTGAAAAATTCAGTATATAAAAATAAAGACATTGTGTTATTTTTACAAGAATACACTTGAAACAGAAAGAGAGTGATGGGGGGAGGCTATAAGATGGGTGAAAAATATTAATACTTCCTAAACAAGCTTGCAAACAAAAATGTTTGGTTCTCTGTTTTAGTCTGTATTTTTGGCAACAAATAAGTTAAATAAGTTACAAATAAGTAGCTAGCTTTTTACCTCGAGATAAAAGAGTTCTTGGAGAAAAGAAAGCAAAACAGATCCAAACCATCCATTAAAATATCAAGAAAAACTGGAAAAATAATTCTGAGAAATGCTTCTCTATTAACTGAGAATTTTCATGTTACTTGACTGTTCTTGAGGAACATGGATTAACTGCCCATTTTAGTGATATCCCAGCTCAGCAATGTCGATCTGGTCTCTAAAGCTTAGTGTGAGAACAGAAAAGACATTTCCTGAGCCTGAGCTATAACTTCCTACAGTTTCTCCAGAATCTACTGCCTCATAAAATATTCTTAAGATGACAAGTTGTTTGCTGTGACATTTTTACAAGCTTTAGTGTATCAAGTTACAGGTACATTGGTCATTTGGATGCCCTGGCCTGTCAGTCATAGGTTTAATTGCTCCCTGTGCTTAAACGTGAATTCCTCTTCAAATCGGCTAAGAAAATCTTTGTTTTTCTCTTCTTTTGTTGTTTCACATAATCTAGTGATAAATGCCTGGTTGGTAAATCTTCGTCTAAATTGATTCTAAGTTTCATGTTAGTATCTTGAAGTGTGAACCTAGGAGCAATTGTATTATCTAAAATATCACAGAAATATTTCTCTAAAGGTGTCATTAATTTAGTTGGAACCTAGAAATTAGACATAATTTTGATAAAATAATCAAATATGCAATGATTTTAAAATGACTATTTTTGTTGCTCACTTAATAATACCTAGCTGTTTCTAATCCTCACCTACCCCTCTGCCATTACCAACTTGTAAAAAGAAGCTAGTAATGTGATGTAATTTGGTTAGTTCTTGATTGTTGACTTTTTTCATCAGTTTTCAGTTTTGATAAATTTCTCCCATCTCAGTTCCTTTTCAACCAGATGGTTAACAGCATTTTAGGGTTTTTTTTTGTGGAACATTTTGCACATCTGTAAATTGTTTCATACTTTTGCATGATCTCAGATGTACAAATGTGTGAAAAGCATAAACCATTTGTGTGAATCATTTTCAAGGGAGAATACAAGCTGAACTGTATTCCCACTAGGGTTGATGGATTAAGGCTGAAATGCACATTTAAACACTTGCATCCTTGTTAACTGACACATACGTTTACCATGTGGCAGGTTGAAATTGGACCAGACTTCCATAGCAAAAGGTCATAGAGAAGTGAGGCCTGGATCAGCCCCTTTTACTGCAAGCATAAACCTAAGGAAATGCAGTTTCTCATTGGTACCCCTGCAAGCTAGATGCTGAATATACGTAAAAAATGAGAAATCTGTCAAACTCACCAGACTCTTCAATTTGAAGAAATGAACAATTACTGCCCTGAAACTATTCTACTGCAAGCTCACATGGGTTAACAAGTTACCATTTCCTGCATGGCAGTGGCAGTCATGTATCCTTATTTTTGATACTCATTTCTGTGTGCTTCATGAAACAGAATATTAAGAAGCACACAAGGAGAAGTAATGGATGCAGGAAGACATTCTGTTTAGTCAGTACTTGTATAGTCTTTTTCTCAACTCCAAATGGTGTCAGACAGGATTAATGTTTCAGTTTTACAAAGAGAACTGGTTAGACTATCTAGGATATCACTACTTTTTTTTTTTTTTCTGTAGGCACAATCTACACTAATTAGTCCCTGAATCAACTTCTCTGGATATCCTTTACCAGCAGGAATTATCCCCTAGAGGGAGATGAGAATATTAAATTGTTGGCACAGGAAACATCAATT
Source organism: Bubalus bubalis (assembly GCF_019923935.1). Taxonomy (NCBI): domain Eukaryota; kingdom Metazoa; phylum Chordata; class Mammalia; order Artiodactyla; family Bovidae; genus Bubalus; species Bubalus bubalis. The sequence continues at coordinate 96,684,550 of NC_059157.1, read as the reverse complement.
ATAAATAATTATATAACTTTAGCATATGTGCGTGCCCAGTCACTTCAGTTGTGTCTGACTCTTTGTGATTCCATGGACTGTAGTCCACCAGGTTCCAACATCCATGGGATTCTCCAGGCAAGAACAGTGGAGTGTGTTGCCATGCCCTCTTCCAGGGGATCTTTTTGACCCAAGGGTTGAACCCACATCTCCTGCGTGTCCTGCTTTGCAGGGGATTCTTTACCCAAGTGGCTCAGTGGGTAAATAGCCACACAGATAAAGTACTTGGGAAACCCCATATACCTTTACAAATGTTATAAAACATGATTGAGGACTGAAGGCAATTGCAGACACCTAGCTATCTGTCTCCCAATAATAATATATAAAAATATAAGATGAAAAAAATAAAGCTACACAAAAATCATCCCCTCAGAATCATGTGAAGACAGAGAATGCTAAAACTTCAAAACACCCATGAATAAAGAGAAAACAATCACCAAGTACTCTTGTGTGACCTTGCAAACTTCTGACACATCCCTGCCCTGCTTCTAGGCTTTTTGGTGAGCAAAGATAATCCATGTAAAACTGCAGGGTAGACAGAAAAAGAAAATGAGAGAAGGGACCTAATGTTGATCTAAAGATGGTAACGATAACTCTGTATGCAAGACAGCAAAAGAGACACAGATGTATAGAACAGCCTTTTGGACTCTGTGGGAGAGGGAAAGGGTGGGATGATTTGGGAGAATGGCATTGAAACATGTATAATATCATATGTGAAACGAATCGCCTGTCCAGGTTCGATGCATAATACAGGATGCTCGGGGCTGGTGCACTGGGATGACCCAGAGGGATGGTATGGGGAAGGATGTGGGAGAGGGGTTCAGGATGGGGAACACGTGTACACCCATGGCGGATTCCTGTTGATGTATGGCAAAACCAATACAATATTGTAAAGTAATTAGCCTCCAATTAAAAAAAAAGAAAATAAATAAAATTATTATGTGAAAGACTAACCCATTCTAAGCCTGAAATTACCGAGAAAACTTCTGGGCAGTTAGGAGCATGAACCATAGGAAAGGAACCACAAAATATTTGTGAATTTGAGGTATATTTTTAAAATATATAGCTTCTGGGGAAGAAAGAGGAAGCCAAAAAGGAGAAATACATTTTCATACGTTGGGTGGTGAAGGTGGAAAAAAGAAGATGGGGGAAATGCAGTGTTCTTTGAATAAAAGGAAACTCATCAGGGGCTTCCCTGGTGGCTCAGTAGTAAAGAATCCACCTGCCAGTTTAGGAGACATGGGTTCCATCCCTGTTCCAGGAAGATCCCACATGCCATGGAGCAGCTAAGCTCATGCACTGCAATTGAGCCTGTGTTCAAGAACCTGTAAACTGCAACTACCAAACCCATGCGCTGCATTACCAATGCCCACATGTTCTCGAGACTGTGCTCCACAACAAGAGAGGCCACTGCAATGAGACGCCTGTGCATCACAGCTAGAGAGCTGCCCCTAACTTGCCGTAACTAGAGAAGAGCCCATACGGCAATGAAGACGTAGCACAGCCAAAAATAAATAAATAAGTAAATCATTTTTTTTTACAAAGGGAATTCATCAGCCCTTTCCCCAATATCAGAGAAAATGTGCTAAAATACCCAGATGTTGCTGAAATAGGAAATCTTAGCAAACAACCCAATGTCATAAAAAATTAGAAAAAGTAAACAAATCTACATAGAGCTCCCTGGTTCCCATGGGAGAATGTGATTGGCTTGTTTGAATAATCCCTCCACTTAGAAGAGAACTGAAACCTCAGGGATAACTAGGAACTGCAACCTGCTCCTGTGATAAGGAGGTCACTGTCTTAGCATACAGAGTGAGAAGGGAAACTTGTTGTTAGACTATTTAAACCATCCTGATTTTACCAGATGTCAAGGCAGTGCATAAGATTGGGTCATTAATTTTAGGTCATCTACCACATACAACCACCCCAAAGAGAGTTGGGAAGAGATGAACTGATCTAGAAAAACTTGAAAAAGAGTGTTTTGAATCTATAAGACTAAACACATAATAAACCATTTTAGTACTGTATTAACATTTTCTTTGCAAAGATGTGGATTATCAGTTCTGAAAATATTTTGTGTATAGTACAGTTGAACCAAATTTATTGTAGATAATGAGAACCAAGTAACTCACTGGTGGAGGAAGATGATTAGATAGATAAGGAAAAGTTAACGGCTTGAAGGAACTCTGATGGATTGGAATATGAGGTAGGAGTGTCAACTCATAGGATACATAGATCGATTGATAGGTACATAGATACACATTTAGAGAATTAAATGTAGATGTGTATGCTTGGGTTAGTGTGTATTTTCTAACTTTTTGTGGGGAAGTGCCTATAAGCAATGCAATGAAACCTTTATAGTGAGGAGCATACTTAGTGCTGAGATTATCGTGGTTTCTAAAAGCTATTCTCTAATTATGGCCACCAGTGCTTCTTGGAGAAATAATTGCTTCCACAACTAGGGCAAAAAAATATGAGAAGCTTGGAATATCTTGTGGTGTCAGAATATAAGGAAGTGCTGAAAACAGTTAAAGATGGAGCATATTGAAAAGAACAAACAAAACTGGAAAATTTTGAGCAGGAAAATAATGATAATCATATTCATAACATTATTATATCCTATAATGTAACTTTATGGTGGAGACATGGTAGAAATCACCTTAACTAAATTACAAAGATTAACCTGTATCAACATCATCTATCTCCTGGTAGGATGCACTGGTAGAATGCACTCACCAGTTCTGTGGTATTTTTGCCAACATTCGTAAACTCAGTCTAATCATTAGAAAACAAACACATACAAGTTAAATAAAATAAGTCAGTACCCTTCAAAAGTGCCAAGGTCATGAAAGATAGGAGCTGTCAGACTTGGAGACGCTAAGGAGGCACAGGTAAGCACAGTGTTGAATCCTGGGTTGAATAATGGAATGGAAAACAAAGAATATTAGTGAAAAACTAGAGAAATTTGAGTAAGATCTGTGATTAGTTAATAGTATTGATTCAATGTTAATTTCCTCATGTCATTATTGTGCTATGGTTTACAAAAGATATTATTAGCATTAGGGGAAGCTGAGTTAAAAGTATAAGCTAAGATAAAAGCCAATATGAAAGGGAAAATCAAGGATCACTTTGAGTCCAAAAATGGTCCCTCAAGTTGTGATAAATCAAAATACATACTAGAAATATAGAAGGAGCCCTATTACCTGCAGAGAACAGGTTAATAATTGTGTCTATTGCATTGCTTCTTAGGTTATATGCCTTCCAAACAGCTTATGATAGAGATGTATCATCTATCTTTGTCATACTCAACTTATCAACTTCATAAAGATAGTGAGTTGGGGATACATTTAAGAAATAGACAATGTTGTCACCTTCTATATGGGGCCAGAGTAAAAGGGAGTATAGGTTTTAAATTACTCATACATTCATTCTTTCTGCCTCTCTCTCTTTCATCAATATAGATGAATAGGATCTAGATAGATACATACATACATATATACATACATAATAGGTAAGGATGTATGGCATATATGGGATATAGATATAGATTGATATAAATGAAATGTCAGTAGATATCTATCTATATTTATGATGTTACAGAAATTTTACAGTGCTCTAACACCACCCTTATGGCAGAAAGTGAAGAGGAACTAAAAAGCCTCTTGATGAAAGTGAAAGAGGAGAGTGGAAAAGTTGGCTTAAAGCTCAACATTCAGAAAACGAAGATCAGGGCATCTGGTCCCATCACTTCATGGGAAATAGAGGGGAAACAGTGGAAACAGTGTCAGACTTTATTTTTGGGGGCTCCAAAATCACTGCAGATGGTGATTGCAGCCATGAAATTAAAAGACACTTACTCCTTGGAAGGAAAGTTATGACCAACCTAGACAGCATATTAAAAAGCAGAGACATTGCCAACAAAGGTCCTTCTAGTCAAGGCTTTGGTTTTTCCAGTGGTCATGTATGGATGTGAGAGTTGGACTGTGAAGAAAGCTGAGCGCCAAAGAATTGATGCTTCTGAACTGTGGTGTTGGCGAAGACTCTTGAGAATCCCCTGGACTGCAAGGAGATCCAACCAGTCCATCCTAAAGGAAATCAGTCCTGAATGTTCATGGGAAGGACTGATGCTGAAGCTGAAACTCCAATAGTTTGGGCACCTCATTGGAAGAGTTGACTCATTGGAAAAGATCCTGATGCTGGGAGGGATTGGGGGCAGGAGGAGAAGGGGACAACAGAGGATGAGATGGCTGGATGGCATCACTGACTCGATGGACATGAATTTGGGTAAACTCTGGGAGTTGGTGATGGACAGGAAGGCCTGGTGTACTGCAATTCATAGGATCACAAAGAGTTGGACTGAGCGACTGAACTGAGCTGAACCCTTCATTAGTAAATATCTTTGTGAATCTCAGTTCTTCAATTTTTCCCTAAAGTTTTCCAGGAAAATCATTATCACCTCCCTGTCTTCTCTAATAATGCAGTTAGCTCTTTATTGTAGGTCAGAAAATCCTTGAAACTATTGTCCCAGTCCTTCAAAAGGTTTCACCAGCCAGCACTAAATATTTCAGACTTTTCTGTATCCATTGCTTGGGATATACTTATACTGATACTGAGAGAAAGAGTAGGTGCAATTTCAAGAAGATTCAAATGGATTGCTTTCTTCCCTATACAGCTCTCTTCTTTTTCATTCTGTATTTCATGAGCAAATTCAGTCAGTTCAGTCGCTCAGTCATGTCCTACTCTTTGTGACCCTATGGACTGCAGTACGCCAGGCTTCTCAGTCTGTCACCAAGTCCCGCAGCTTGCTCAAACTCAAGTCCATTGAGTCGGTGATACCACCCATCCATTTCATCCGTCTGAAATCCCCTTTTCCTCCTGCTTTCAATCTTTCCCAGCATCAGGGTCTTTTCTAATGAATCAGTTCTTCGCATCAGGTGGCCAAAGTGCTTTAGCTTCATTATGGGTCCTTAAAATGAATATTCAGAACTGATATGCAGCAGCATTAATGAGACTGAGGCAGACTCCTGAGGCTTGATCTTATCTTTATTAAAATGCAGAGTACCCATTACCTCTGCAGGATACCAGTCATTGCAAGTTTATGGAGCACAGCTAGCCAGGGATTGCAGCTTTCTGTCACTAGGCCAATCTAAAGATGTAGATGCTGTCATCCTCCTATGATTCTGAGGTGGTGTTGGAACGCAGAGGTCTGTCCGTTCCACTTGGCCCCTCCTCCCTGTGGAATGCATGGAGTTGGAATTATTTTCGGTGGTCTTGGGAGAGAAAAAGGTTGGAAATCTAGTATATTCATTATGTACTATGCAGATAAATGCTTAATCAATGTCAACAATAATGATAAGTATCATTATAGCTAAGAGATGATCATGACCCTTGTTTATTTGTCTGCAAAATTTTACAGGTGATAGTAAATTCTTTTATTTTTTTTTTTTTTGTCTTTTAAGTGTTTATTTTCTTATTTTGTTTTGACTTTAAACATGTAGTCAGTTCAATTACTCAGTCATGTCCGACTCTTTGCGACCCCATGGACTGCAGCACATGAGGCTCCCCTGTCCACCACCAACTCCCGGAGTTCACTCAAACTCAAGTCCATCGAGTTGGTGATGCCATGCAACCATCTCATCCTCTGTCGTCCCCTTCTCCTCATGCCCTCAATCTTTCCCAGCTTCAGGGTCTTTTCCAATGAGTCAGTTCTTCCCATCAGGTGGCAAAAATATTGGAGTTTCAGCATCAGTCCTTCCAATGAATATTCAGGACTGATTTCCTTTAGGATTGACTAGTTGGATCTCCTTGCAGTCCAAGGGACTCTCAAGAGTCTTCTCCAACACCACAGTTCAAAAACATCAATTCTTTGGTGCTCAGCATTCTTTATAGTCCAACTCTCACATCCATACATGACCACTGGAAATGGATGGTAAATTTGTCAATGCAGGATTGCCTAGTTTACCTTCTCAATAGATAATGTCATTTGATAGTTTTGTTGTCCTTGTGTGATAGTAATATAGAGGATACTAGGCTTTTCTGTAGGTCCATATCCTGACCCTTAATTAAGGTATTATTCCATTTGTTTTTGTCTGTCATTTTAAGTATCTGATTCCCTGATACCTTTATAGTGTGTGTGATATAATGATTAAAAACTAAGACTCTTGTGGAAATCTCTCTGTGAAAAAAATCTCTATTTTTAAAGAACAATATAACATTCCTTTATCAAGGTCATCAAAATGTGTCAAGAAAGGAGTAGCTAATATTTTATAATTTAAATTCTGATAAGGTAAAAATGATGAAAATCTAAAATAAAATAAAGTCTATGGAGTAAGTTTTGAAAAATTTATGTTTTAAAGCAGGTCCTTGAATTCTTTTTTTAAGGTTTCTTCTTTAAATTGATAGGATCTAGACTTCTTTGCAAACAGACTTTATCACAGGCACATGTAATTCATCATTGCTCTTGTTCTCATTAATCTTTTTTTTCTTTTTCTCTGAAATAATACACCCTAATTTTACTCATACATTTTGAAAACAATGAAATGATGTTCCATCAAGTTGATCTATTTGTCCCAAATGTGTTTAAGGTACTTTAAAGTTTTTGTCATGTATCAATCTTTTGAATACATTTTTTGCCTAAGAGGTTAGAAGAATATATGTTCTTTGCTACTTTTCCTTGTCAAGGGATGTTTATGATTTGATGTGTAAGATGAAAGAGGAAAAAGGAAGAAAAAAAGAAACTGAAATTTAAATAGAATTTAAAACTATTATTCTATTTATTTAAAATAGAATATAAGGAAGGAAAATAAAGACATGAGAGAAGGAAGGAAGGAAGAATTGGGAAGGAGGGATGAAATTTGAATTGAAATTGAGCACTAAACTAGAATAGTAATCAGAAAGGGAAGAACCCTTTTAAAAATATTCTTCTGATTGAATAGCTATGGAAGATAGACTGTCTGAAAATTAATCATTCATTAATTTTTTTCTTAGGTATGATGTTTTCAGTATATTACATTTGTTAAGAAGAAAAAATCAAATGTTTGTTCAAACTTATGTTATAAACTTTCACATGCACATAGTAGATAATAAGGTCCTCATAATTTATAGGTAGTGAGATGATGAATAAGACTTATCTGAATGGTTATTTGCATGCAAAGATGATCTTCAATAAAATTAAGGAAAAAATATCATGACAATGAATTACAAGTAGAGATAAGGAAAGCTTTATTGTTTAACACTTTGAAAAAGTCAGTTCTTAAAAATGTGTAATTAATTTAGGCAAATGGAAGCATGGTCAATATAGTCATCCTTTGGAATTCACTGGATTTTGATTCCAAACCCCCCTCAGATTCTAAAATTTGCAGATGTCTAAGTCTCTTATTTCTGTCTACTTTATCAGTGGTTCCCAACCATTTTGGCACCAAGGATCCTTTACATGGAAGACAAGTTTTCCACGGACCCAGTAGAGAGGATGGTTTGGAGATGATTCAAGTGCATTTATTTTTTGTATACTTTATTTCTATTATCATTACATCAGCTCCACCTCAGATCATTGGGCACTAGATCCTGGAGGTTAGGAACCCCTGCTTTAAAACAATTCTAAATTACCTATAATAATAAACACAAGGTAAATATTATGTAAATATTTGTAAATACAATGTAAATACTTTATAAACAGTTGCCAATGTGTCCCAAGTTCTTTTGCCTTTTGGAACTTTGTGAAATTTTTCTTTTGGAATATTTTGATCCATGGTTGGTTGAATACATGAATGCAGAACTTGAGGATAAAGAGGGCCAGCTGTATATTAAAAATTCTCACAAATTAAAAAGAATCAGCTACTTAATGTAAAAATGAGCACAACAGGTAAACTAGAGAAAGCCGAATGCAAATGATTAATTAAAATTACAAGTAGGCAACAGTGCTATTGCCATGTCACTTTTAAGGTAAGCAAAATTAGGAAGGTCGTTGTATCCATAGTTGGAGAATGTAGGAAAATGGTTCCTCTCATGCACAACCAGGGAGACTGCACATAAATATCTTTGGAAAGAATTCTCTCAGTGTTTAAATTAAAATTTAAACTATTATACTCTGTAACCCATCAACACTAGTTTTGGGACTGTAACTCAAAATGATTGAAGGCAGGAGGAGAAGGGGACAACAGAGGATGATATGGTTGGATGGCATCACCAACTCAATGGACATGGGTTTGAGCAATCTCTGGGAGTTGGTGATGGACAGGGAAGCCTGGCATGCTATAGTCCATGGGGTTGCAAGTAGTTGGATACGACTGAGCCATTGAACTTAACCTACTGAACTCATAATGAAAAGTAAGATATATAAGAACATGGGATATATATAAAAATGTATTTCTTTACATTACTTTATGTGTGATTTTTGTGTCAAAAAAAGCTGCAGAAGCCTGGATATTAAGTAGGGAATGGTTTACCTCGATCTATACTGCAATCTGTTTACTCTAGCTGTATATCATAGTCTCTAGTTTGCATATAAAGTCATGTTATTTGTAATCAAAGAAAGACTATGCAAAGAATGTTCAAACTACCACACAACTGCACTCATTTCACACACTAGCATGGTAATGCTCAAAATTCTCCAAGCCAGGCTTCAACACTACATGAACCATGAACTTCCAGATGTTCAAGCTGGATTTAGAAAAGGCAGAGGAACCAGAGATCAAACTGCCAACATACATTGGATCATCAGAAAAAAACCAAGAGAGTTCCAGAAAAATGTCTACTTCTGCTTTTGACTACGCCAAAGCCTTTGTCTGTGTAGATCATAACAAACTATAGAAAATTCTTAAAGAGATAGGAATACCAGACCACCTGACCTGCCTCCTGAGAAATCTGTTTGCAGGTCAAGAAGCAACAGCTAAAACAACACATGGAACAACAGACTGGTTTCAAATCAGAAAAGGAGTATGTCAAGGCTGTATATTGTCACCCTGCTTATTTAACTTATATGCAGAGTACATCATGTGATAGGCTGGGCTGGATGAAGCAAAGTAGAATCAAGATTGCCAGGAGAAATATCAATAACCTCAGATATGCACCACCCTTATGGCAGAAAGCAAAGAAGAACTAAAAAGCCTCTTAATGAAAGTGAAAGAGGAGAGGGAAAACGTTTGCTTAAAACAACATTCAGAAAACTAAGATCATGGCATCCAGTCCCATCACTCCATGGCAAATAGATGGGGAAACAGTGGAAACAGTGAGCGACTTTATTTTGGGGGGCTCCAAAATCACTGCAGATGGTGACTGCAGCCATGAAATTACAAGACACTTGCTCCTTGGAAGCATATTAAAAAGCAAAGACATCACTCTGCCAACAAAGATCTGGCTAGTTAAACCTATAGTTTCTCCAGTAGTCATATATGGATGTGAGAGTTGGACCATAAAGAAATTGTGCGCTGAAGAACTGATGCTTTCGAACTGTGGTGTTGGAGAAGACTCTTGAGCATCCTTTGGACTGCAAGGACATCCAACCAGTCAGTCCTAAAGAAATCAGTCCTGAATATTCATTGGAAGAACTGATGTTAAAGCTGAAGCTCCAATACTTTGGTCACCTTATGCGAATAACTAACTCATTGGAAAAGACCCTAATGCTGGGAAAGATGGAAAGCAGGAGGAAAAGGGGATGACAGAGGATGAGATGGTTGTATGACATCACCAACTCAATGGACATGAGTTTGAGTAAACTCCAGGAGTTGGTGATGGACTGGGAAACCTGGCATGCTACAGTCCATGGGGTCACAAGTAGGTGGACACAACTGAGTGACTGAACTGACTGATTTGTAATCACAAAAGCAAATTGAAATAAATATATTAGGATATTATCCTATTTTTTTAAAAAACCAAATCTATATATTTGTACACAGAGAGAATTATCTGGGTCTATACAACCCACATCAAAATATTTCTTGCAGTGGACTAGACTGTAAAGAGGTATAAAGGAGGGTACCAAGGTTTTCTTTTCACATTTATCTATTATTTGATTTGTTAAATCAAGCATTATTAATTTGTAATAAATTTAAAAAACTGAGAAAGCTTTAAAATCAAAGACTTTCTCATTCACATTCTCCTCTCTTCGATTGATCATTATCTTAGTTTCCTTCTATACCAGCTGCCACATAGTAATTCATTTCTAATTCTACTAATCAGAATCTGTTAAGTTCTTTCATTTTGACATTTTTCTTAACTTACATGTTTCCATGGGTAAATTCAATCTGTAGTATCCATTCTTAGCATGGTGTGAGAAGGACATATTGGATTTACTGAGAAGTATTCATCCACATATGTCCCTCTCTGCATTTATTATCTGACCCTCCAAACCCACATGTGGTTAATAGGATGGTGAGTATTGTTTCTTACAGGAATGTGCTTCAAGACTAAGTATGTTGGATTGGGAAAGGTTTGGGAGCCACTGATGCCTAAAATCCTTTTGTAGAGCATACAAAACCATAGATTATCAGTTCTCTTTGGCAGAATAAATTCATTCACTCCAAATATAAAACATCAAATTGAAAGATAAGGATACTTTAATTTTTACTACTTTAAAAAACTATCATTACAGACTTTTGCACTGAAAGATAACTCTTCATTTTACAAAAGGGCAACTGTAAGTCATGAGGGTGAAGTGACTTGATCATTTTATTGTAAATTAATGGGTAACTGGGATGAGATTTGAGTCTAGAAATTCCTAGGACTTCTCTGAAGGAGATGTGAGGAAGATTCTTTTTGTCTGAAAAGGAGGCTTAACACCAGTTTGAAGGAGGTTCCTTTGGGCACCCAGAGTGGTCCTCCTTAGCTATATCTTTAATTGTACTTTTTGCTTTTCTTAAACAGAAGATTTTAGTATACTTTGGGAAGGAAAACTCCTGCTAAAATGAATGTTCCATTACCTTCTTCCCTAATGCTGTTGGAATTTGAGAGCCCAGGCAGTGTGACAAAGACAGTGCCACTGTGATCCAGGCATTCTGTCATTAGGGTGACCCATAGTATTTCTAGTGTGTGAGCTACTTAAGACCCAGCAATCCACCGGGGAGCCCACTCCCTCCACTCCAACCTGTACCTTTGTACACATGCCTTATGGTCTAGGATTTGAGTCCCATGGAAATAGATTCCCAATGCTGTGCTCTGTGCAGCTTAGAATCCTTAGACCTGGGACATTTCAGACTGTGGCCAGCAAGGGAGATAAACCTGCCAACCAGATGATGTTGAAAGAGCACAGTGTTTTATCAAGCATATATTCAACTCAAACAGGTCTTCACTGTGGACACCACAGCACTGATACTGGATTCTTGACAGCCAGCATCCCCACATTTAACCCCATGGATGTAGTATGTGCTATGCTTAGTCATTCAGTCCTGTCTGACTCTTTGTGACCACACGAACTGTAGCTGGTCACGTTCCTGTGTCTACAGGGATTCTCCAGGTAAGAATACTGGAGTGGGTTTCCATATCCTCCTCCAGGGATCTGCCCAACCCAGGACTTGAACCCAGGTTTCCCACATTGCAGGTGGATTCTTTATTGTCTGAGCCACCAGGGAAGTCCAAGAATACTGGAGTGGGTAGCCTATCCATTCTCCAGAGGATCTTCCCAACCCAGGAAATGAACCTGGGTCTCCTGCATTGCAGGTGGATTCTTTACCAGTTGAGCTACCAGAGTAGAGACTTATTGGCTTATTTTCCATAGCCCTTTCCCTGGTCAAAGGCATGGGATTGGGCTAGTGGTTGCTAGTCAGCAACCAGAGTACAGTCCCAGAGCTGGAGCCAGCAGAGTGATCTTGTAAGAGGTTCCAAAGTCAGACTGTGAACAGTCTCCTCTGGGAGTGCTGGATCTGAGTCTGGCAAGGGATAATGTGGTGTCTGCTGCTGAATGAGACAGAGACATGGGAAAGGTAAGGAAGTCAAGGCACAACGTTAAGATCTGGCATAAGAGTGTGTACTGAGAAAGGGTTAAACAAAGGAGGATGGAAGAAACCCTGGGACAAAGCAGAAGTTGATTTATAAACGTCTGTATTAACTGGTTTAATGTATCCATTGCCTGGGAAGGAGTATTGATGTTAGGAATCCATATCATCTCACTGTGCTTCTCACAGAAACCTTTCAAGACAGTGAAGGAACTGAAGTACAGAGAGGTGTGTGGCTTGTCCAATGTCATCCAGTTGACAAATAGAAAACACAAATTTAAAGGCTATCTAGTCTTCTGATTTCAGATAAACTCCTCAGGCTGTAGTTTTCATTTGGTGATGTTCTTCTTCCATTCTTCCTCTAAAAGCAAACTCTGGGAGATAGTGAAGGACAGGGAACCCTGGCATGCTGCAGTCCATGGGGTCGCAAAGAGTCAGACAACTTAGTGCCTGAACAACAGCAAACAGTTATCTTTAATTTCTGTTTAAGAAAAAAACTTTATATGTAATTTTAAAATTTTTAATTTTTAAAAAAAAATTTTTCGATGCAAAGAGTAAGGAACAGACATTGAATATGCTCCCAGTCTATCATCTTCCTGAGGATGGCTGGTTATACAGTAGGTGGGACAGTGTGATTATGAATATCTGTAGGTGTTTTGGAGAAGATGTCGCACTGCTTAAAGTTTCCTTAGGATAACACATTTTAAGAATATATGAAGCAAATCAGTTTTCTTCCTCTAAAGATTATACCTGCACATCTCTTTCCTTTAAACTATTTTGACTACTATTATCCCAATCTGTATCCTCATGTCTCTGGCTTTTCAATTTGAGGCCCAAATATCCATGTTCAGAGTTCTTCAATGGAACTTTGAATAGATTCGAACCTCAATATTCTCTCAATTCTATCAGCACAGCTCCATATAAGGAACTTCAGGGAACTCAAATCCTGCGTGAACTTGCATAGGCATCACTACATGTGTTTCTCCTACCTGATAATTATAGTTATGAATCTTCACTAATTGTTATTGCATATTTTATCTGTGCCAGACACCATGCAAAGAAGCGTTCATATTTTACCTCATTTAATTCTCACAACTGTGCTATACAATATTATTTTCAATTTGTATACAAAGAAACTGAGGCTCAGAGAGGTGAGGTAATTCTCCCAAGATAAGATAGTACTTTGACCAGACTGGTTTCAAATCAGATCTGCTTAACTCTATAGCCTGTCCTCCATCATGCTTTGTGAAAAAAAAAAAGAAAAAAAAATGGATATTTATTATTGCAAAACCTTCATAATATGTAGAAAGATAATTTTAAAATGTGAGAGGATTTCTAGAAAAGCAGGTCTCATCTTATTCTGTTTTAAACAACAACATAGAACAAAAATACATATGCATTGCTTCCTTGGAATGTTTTCCTGTCATGATCTCTAATATTTTCTCTCTGCTTTATGTAAAGAATTAGTTTGATCTCCTGGTCTCCTGGTCTCCTAGACTATGGAGATGTGATTTTATGTTATTATTTTTTTTTGCTTAAAAATAATTTTTATTACTCTAGGTGAACTGAAATTATTTGTAAAATAGCATAGGGCTATTCATTGGAATATTCATTGGAAGGACTGATGCTGAAGCTGAAACTCCAATACTTTGGCCACCTGATGTTTCTAATTTACTGCTTTCAAAAATCCTATTGTGAAATGCCTTATTATTACTATTTTACCGAAGAAGAATGGAAAGTTTTGCAGAATATGACGACAAACCTAGGAATCAAATGTATGTCTTTATGACTTTAAAATTTGAAATTAACTGCCATGTGGAAATTTCACAGATCCATAACCTGACTCTTCCTCAAATTTTTTCAACTTCAAACTTCTAATAGAAGTTGCTGTTCAGAGAATCTGAGCAACCCCAGTGGAAAAGAAGTTGTGAAACATTTCTACAGGTTTTCTTGAATTTTTTGGTTGAAATATTACACATGGAAAACTACCCATACGACTATTGATTTTGTTATTACATTGATAAAATCCAAAGCATTACATTGATAAAACTGAGTTTTGATAGTGGCTCTCTCCATATACTTTATACTGCCAGTAAGATATCCAGGCACATAGTAGGTAAGGTATCAGTGTTGGTTAAACTGAATATAAAACTTCTCTTTCTGAGAAATGGTAGTCTCTCTGATGTAGGGACAATTTAAGAACCCATATGTCACCTGGATTACAACTTTGACTTCTTTTCTAAATTCCAATCTGTCTAACAGATTTCTGCTGCTCTCAAAGTCCTTTAGTTCTACATTCCTGATGCTACCCCTTTATTTAGAAAACTTCAAAGATTGTCTTTTGCCTAACTACTTATATTTAAATACCTTTTCTTAGGTTTCAGTCTTTAATAATCTATCCTTCCATAACCAGACACCTTGAAAGGTAGGAGGATGAAAAGCAATATTTGGGTGAGAAAAGGAGGCGAACACTACTATTATGAAAGTTTTGTGGTTTTAAAATTGTTGGTGTGAAGTTTGTGTGACTATTTTTAACGCTCTGAGTGATATGCCTATGCATTGTTAGTAAGAAAAATATATGGCTTTTCTCATTTACTCTTCCCTACTTTCTCCATCTTCATTCACATACTTAGTCACTGTGGATGTCCTTCTTGATCTGTCCACTGTTTCTTAGTAGAAAGACCCCATCTGTCCCCAAATTTGTCCTTGGACTCTCCTCCTGACCCGTTTCTCCAGTGTCCTTTAGCCACTTTGGACTGCTGTCCTTTAGTCCCTTGGTCTATCTGGACCCTGATTACAGGATATAGAGAATGGAACTTTTATAAGCTCACGTACAATATAATTAACAAAAATGAGATGTAGAGATATAATTGCAGTGAGAATGACATACCGTCTACTCAAGAAAAATGTAAAGCCAAAATGGATCCAGAATTAAAACTCCCAAAGTTTATTCAGCATGGGAAGGAGAGAGTGGGATGAATGGAGAAAGTAGCATCAACATATATATACCATCATGTGTGAAATAGATAGCTGGTGAGAAGTTGCTGTATAACACAGGGAGCCCAGTCTAGGGCTCTGTGATGACCTGGGGGCAGGGAGCAGGGAGGTCCAGAGGGGGATATATAATTAGTGTTGTAAGGCAGAGTCCAATACAACATTCTAAAAATTAAAAAAAAAAAGCAATTATAAAAAAGGAACATTAGTTATGAGAGAAAATTCTTAATCCAAGTGAGTGTTTCCATATGTGAATCAGAAAAAGGATGGATAAGGCTGTAGACTGATTTTTTTTCCCCTAGGACTTTTGTTGTTTTAATTGTTACTGTCAGACATTAGTGGAGTATATACACCAACTCTACATTGGTAGTGCATTAACTTTCCACCCAGTTGCAATCTGGAATTCATGTAGTTAGATACCGCTGCTGCTACTGCTAAGTCGCTTCAGTCGTGTCCGACCCTGTGCTGGATAGAGGCAAATAAAAGAATACTACTGCATGGATTGACCAACCCACTGGTTGTCACCTTGCAGTAAACTTGCAAAATGGCATCTAACTTATTATCATCTTAACCAGCCACTCTGCTTCTTTGGGCTGTGGATTCTAGAGTTATCTCGTAGCCATGACAAATACGCTCCTCTTCTTTTCTGATCTCCTTCAAAGACCTTCGTGTATGTGGAAGTCATCTACTAAACTGCTCATGTTTGGTGAACTTTAGGCTTTGCCTTCTGTTTCCTACACCACGTAGGCATCAAAATGATGCCCCAAAGTGTCCAAGAATCAGTAGGAATTTCCTTGTTGAAAATTGGTTTCATGGATCATTTATCTCCCATTATTCCTGTTTCATATAATTCTTGTCCTCTGCAGAGTCCTTCCTTTTATGACAATCTCACCAGTATATTTTTCAGTCCACTTTTGTTTTTAAGATTTTAGTTAGGGGAGTCTTTAAGAATTCCTATGCCATCCCCTTTCCCCTGCTGGAAAGGATTCTTAGCTCCCTTGATGCTTCACTTATTGAGAAGTGATTACTTTGGACCAACTATCTTAAAGCATTTCAGTAAAGTGCTAAATAGTTGGTTTCTCTGCTTAGGATACCTAAGTTTTAATCATGGCTTAACAGGTTCTTGGCTCTTGAACTTTCAGAATTATTTACTGCTAAGCCTCAGTTTCCTCATTTATGAAGTGGAAATAATAATATTACTTTTCTCATGGGATTATTGTAAAGACTAGATCTGTGTAATGGGAAATGGGAGTGGTAAAAGAAACAGACGAGGTGGTAGATGTATTGTGCTGGGGTCCAGCCCCGGCTGATCCAGGGTATTCGAAGTGGGGATGGCATCGGCGATCTATTTAATTATTTATTCATCAAAGATATAAAGAGTAATAGAATGAGGATAGCTCAGTAGGAAAATTCAGTGGAGAAAAGAGGCTGAGTAGCTTGGTTTACCCAGGGGACCAATAAAACTTCAAGACAAGAAGTTTGCACCACTTACGTAGGCCACAGGCGTCCTTCTGTTCTCCTGAAGGAAAGGAGACACTGAGGCCTCCCCGGTTGGATCTTAGAAGCCCAGGCATAATTAGTAAGCATGGTGGGTTCCACGCTCCAGATGGAGACTCAGCCAGAGTGACAGAGAGACATGGGGAGACCAGTCTTCCAAGGAACTGATCCCAATTCTTTATTTTCCATGGTCTACTTTTATACACTGAGATGTTATGCAAAAGTCACTTGGGGTCAGCAGTCCTGACTTTTATCAAAGTCAGGTGCTTCATACAAATGTATACAGAGGTCTTAGGGGTGTTACATCATCTTCTGGCCAGGGGGCCTGCTGACAATTTATGACCCTCTCCTTGTGACAGTGGTCAGACAACCAGGACACTTATTTCTCCAGGGGTGATTATTCTTAAAACAGACGCCACCCAAATAAAGTTACATTCCTATAGGGTGAGGGTATAGTGGGTTTTAATTAGGGAAAGAATTTACTTAGCCTAAGGTCTAACGTGATTAATATCAAAGGTTAATACTTATTTCTTCTATATATTCATTAATGTGTATAAGGGCAGGGGATGTGGAGACTTAGCAGTAAACATTGGCTCAACAAATGAAAAACCCTTCATCAATACAATTTCTAATCAGCCCACTATACTTATACTAATGGTTTTCTAACTTTTCTAAGGAACCTGTTTTTAGAAGGTTTTAAGCATCTCGTGCCTCTCACAGTTGGGAGGCTGTGAGCAATCACGTGTGGCCGGACAAGCCTGTCAGGCAGGCTAGAGAACCTTCAGAGGAGTTTGTAAGTTGAAACACTCCTGTCACACCCAGGAATTATTATTAACTGGAGCTCTAAGTTAACTCCTTCTCCGAAAGAGGTGGTGGGGGACAGCCCCCCGTAAAGTCAGAGGTGTAGGTAAGAGCACAAAGTAGTAAAGTAGGCAGGCTCTGGTTATGGGGGTAGATGCTCGAGGATTTCCAGGGGGACTCCTGAGGCTCGATCCCGCCTTTGCGTATGTCGAGCCTCCTTCCTCATGACCTTTGCCACGGGCGGAGTGCCTCACGCCGGCCCCCAACAGTATTGTGTGTGTGTTTTCTCAAATGGCAGTACCACCATCTTTCCTCTGGCAAGGAAGCAAGAGACAAATTTTACTGCTGCATTTAGCATATACTGGGAATGGCTCTAACTTTACTTAAAAAGAGACAAAAGTTTTTAAAAAGAGAAGGAAAAAAACCCAACAGTTAACATTTACTAAACGTTAATCATATGTCAAAATTTGCAGTGCTTAACATTAAGTATTTTTGGGTTGTCAAGACAATACTCAGAGATATGTCCTATTCTTTCCCAATTACAGAGCTCAGGAAACTGAGACTCAGACAGGTTAAGTAACTTGTCCAAAGTCATACAGTTAGAAATGAATAGAGCTAATCAATTTTAAGTCTATAGTCATAATAAATATGATATTACTGCAGTGTTTATGTATCAAGTCAAGAGTGACAAAGAAATTGTATGAATATTCATATTTGAATATTCCTACTTCCTGATATTCATCCCCATCCCACTAATAGTGTGGCTGGCAGATTCCTATGGGTATTTCATATTTCTATTGAAATTTCCTTGTCTCTCTAAAAACTTACAAAGACTAGAAGAATGAAATATTCTTTGTTCTGTGTTCTCAGAGCACTGCACACAAGCTGATGAAAGCACACATCACCCTCTGTGATGACTTCTGTGATTTCCTGAGTGTGGAAGTGTTGCCTGATTTCCTTGTTGTTGCTGTTGTCGTTAAGTCGCCTAGTTGTTTCCAACTCTTTACAACCCCATGGTCTGCAGCACGCCAGGCCTCCCTGTCCCTCACCATCTCCTGAAGTTTGCCCAAGTTCATGTCCATTGCATCAGTAATGCCATCCAGCCATCTCATCCTCTGATGCCCTCTTCTCCTGCCCTCAGTCTTTCCCAGCATCAGGGACTTTTCCAGTGAATCAGCTGTTTGCATCAGATGACCAAAATATTGTAGCTTCGTCTTCAGCATCAGTCTTTCTGAGTATTCAGGGTTGATTTCCCTTAAGATTGACTGGTTTGATCTGCCTGCTGTCCAAGGGACTCTTAGGGGTCTTCTCCAGCACTGCATTTCAGAGGGGAAAGCATCAATTCTTTGGCGCTCTGCCTTTTTTATGGTCCAGTTCTCACAACCATATGTGACCAGTGGGAAGACCATAGCCTTGACTATATGGACTTTTGTTGGCAGCGTAACGTCTTTGTTTTTCAACACACTATCAGTTTGTCATTGCTTTCCTGCCAAGAAGCAATCATCTTCTGATTTCATGGCTGCAGTCACCATCCGCAGTGATTTTAGAACCCAAGAAAAGGAAATCTGTCACTACTTCCACCTTTTCCCCTTCTATTTGCCATGAAGTAATGGGCCAGATGCCATGATCTTAAGTTTTTAAGTATTTAGTTTTTTTTTTAATATGAATTTATTTATTTTAATTGGAGGCTAATTACTTTACAATATTGTATTGGTTTTGCCATACTTCAACATGAATCCACCACGGGTGTACATGGAATACTTAGTTTTAATCCAGCTCTTTCACTCTTTTTTCTCACCTTTATTAAGCGGCTCTTCAGTTCCTCTTCACTTTCTGCTATCAGAGTGGTATCATCTGCATATCGAGGTTATTGATATTTGTCCCACCTATCTTGATTCCTGCTTGTAACTCATCCAGCCTGGAATGTCTCATGATGAGCTCAGCGTATAGGTTAAATAAACAGGACGACAGCAGACAGCCCTGTTGTACTCCTTTCTCGCTCTTGAACCAATTAGTTGTTCCATACAGGATTCTAACTGTTGCTTCTTGACTCTCATACTGGTTTCTCAGGAGACAGGTAAGATGGCTTGTTATTCTCTTCTTTTTAAGAGCTTTCCACAGTTTGTTATAATCCACACAGTCAAAGACTTTAGCATAGTCAATGAAAGAGAAGTAGATGTTTTTCTGGAATTCCCTTGCTTTCTCTATGATCCAGCAAATATTGGCAATTTGATCTCTGGCTCCTCTGCCTTTTCTAAAACCAGCTTGAACATCTGAAAGTTCTTGGTTCACATAATGCTGAAGTCTAGCATGTAAGATTTTAAGCATGACTTTACTAGCATGGGAGATGAGTGCAATTGTCCAATGATTAGCATATTCTTTGGTATTACCGTTCTTGAACATTGGGAGGAGGATTGAGCTTTTCCAGTCCTGTGGCTACTGCTGGGTCTTCCAGATTTTTGACATATTGAATGCAACACCTTGATAGCATCATCCTTTAGGGTATTGAATAGCTCAACTTGAATTCCATCGCATCCACTAGTTTTATTAACAGCAGTGATTCCCAAGGCCCACTTGACTTCACATTCCAGAATGTCTGGCCCTGGGTGACTGACCACACCATCATGATAATCTGGTTCATTAAGATCTTTTTTGTACAGTTCTTCTGTGTATTCGTTCCATCTCTTCTTGATCTCTTCTACATCGACTAGGTCTCTACCGTTTCTGTCTTTATTGTGCCCATCTTTGGGTGAAATGTTTGCTGGATATTTCCAGTTTTCCTGAATATATCCAACTTCCTAACATGCCTTTATAATCATCATTGTTATTATTATTGTTGCCATTATGATTACTTTGGTCATCAGAGATAAGCACAATATGTGAAGGTCTCAATATTTGTTATTTTAAATGGACCGTCTATTAAAATTATTTTTCATGCAATTAATAGTTTATTGAAAACCTAAAAACTCCTGAGGACTTCCCAGTTGGCTCAGAAGTAAGAATCCACCTGCTAATGCAGGAGACAGAGTTTGATCCCTGGGTCAAGAAGATCCCTTGGAGAAGAGAATGGCTACCCACTCCAGTATTCTTGCCTGGAAAATCCTATGGACAGAGGAGCCTGATGAGCTATAGTTCATGGGGTCACAAAGGGTCAGACGTGACTAAGCAATTGAGCACACAGCAGCACTTACACATTAAGTAAACTGTAGAATCAACTTGCACTGGACACACGCACATGCAAGAACTTCTGACTTCCACTAATTTTTCATGACTGACTGTGGATTTTTGAAATGTGTTTGCTTCTGGCCCACTCAGTTCTGCTGCCTCTTCTATGCTTCTGTGCCTCATCTATTGTGTTACACTGGTCCCCAGATCACCATAGGTTCTTAATAAATCTTCCCTCTAATCAGCTTTTGAAAATGGAACTTCTTGTTTCACTGCAGTCAGTTATGTAGATGGCTGTCACCAGGGCCTTCTCTTTAGCTTCAACCACCTTCCCAGAATTGCTTTTCTTTCTTCAGCTCCATTTATGAGACTGCAGCTCTCCAGAACCATATGTTGTAGCCAAATTGTGCTTTCCTCTAGTAGCAGGATATCATTTTTTTAACGCCATGTTATTTACTGGTCCCTTGGTTATACAAGAAAACTAGGAATCTCACACATGTTAGCAATTGTAGCTTCAGTAGCTAAAGACTTACTACAGGCAAGCATAAGTTTACCAGCCAGTTTTCAGATCTCATCTCTTAACTTCCTGGTGATACAGCAGAAACATAACTAGGCTTGAACCAAGTGCATGCTCTGGAACTGGACAGGTGTGTGTGTCGGTCTGTGTGTTGACCTGAATGTGTGTATGTGTGTGTGTGTGTATATCTGTCTATGTCTGTCTGTGTGTTGACCTGAATGAGCACATAATGGGAGAAAATGATGCTTTTAAATTGAGTTCTGTCCTTAATATTGTTATTTATGTTACATGTCAGTGATCATTTTCTCCCTGGCAAATGTAGTCTTCATTACAAATTCCAGTCATGCAGTTTCCATGCTTTAGAGATAAGGCCGAGGTTCTGTCAGAGCACTTAACCACAGGTGTAAAAATGTTGTGATTAAAAAGAGACTGCACATTTAAGTAGGAGTAATTAGAAGTGAATTCCTAATTGCAAAGTTACACAAGCATTTATGCTTTGCTTTGAGATTCTGAGCCTTTCAAAGGTGCTATATAAATGCAAATTGCTTGTCACATCATTCATGCTGTGTATTCATGACATTGAAAATGTGCATTTATACTAAACTAAATAATAAAATATTAAATATAAAGTATCTATTCAATAGAGCATTTTCATGAGCTAAGAAAGTACATTTTAACTTTTTAGCAAGTACCTGGGATTATGAGATGCAAGTTCTCTCTTTACATCAGATTAAGAGAATGAAGTATAAAAATAAAGCTCTTCAGACTGATTAAACTACAAAACTATAAACAGTTTTTTAAAATACTATTACTGTAGCTTAACAGAATTTAAATTAGGCAAAGTTTCTGAAATTAAAATGGCAACCCACTCCAGTACTCTTGCCTGGAAAGTCCCATGGGCGGAGGAGCCTGGTAGGCTGCAGTCCATGGGGTCACTAAGAGTCGGACATGACTGAGAGACTTCGCTTTCACTTTTCGCTTTCATGCATTGGAGAAGGAAATGGCAACCCACTCCAGTGTTCTTGCCTGGAGAATCCCAGGGACAGCAGAGCCTGGTGGGCTGCCATCTATGGGGTCGCACAGAGTCAGACACGACTGAAGAGACTTAGCAGCAGCAGTAGCAGCTGAATGTAAACTCACATGTTATTTGTAGTACATTCATTGACTGTTGGTAATCTAAAGAAGACCTTTCAAGACTCACAGATATAATAATTTATCAGTTATTCTGATAAATAGACAGAATATTCTGTTGCTATAAATATTTCAGCCTTCCTTTTGACCTCTTGATATAATGCCCACATCAGGAGTTTGGGTAGTGGATTAAGAAATTTAATTTTTATGAATATCAGGATTTAAGTACTAGGGAGCAGTGAGAGACTTATTCTTACAAAATGGATGCCTGAAAATGATAAATATCAGGTCCCTCTACACCGCAGGTGTTTGTCAACAAAAAGAAATCTTTTCAGGGAGGTGCTTCTCAGTTGTTGATGTGTCATTATGTCCTTTGGGATCTTGTTAAAGTATAGAATCTGATTCAGTAAATTTGATGTGGGCCTGAGGTTTTGCGCTCCTAACACTCTTTCTTGAGATGCAGCTGCTGTTGTTCTACAGACCACATGTGCAATTGTAAGGCTTAAGGCAGACGTCTGGACACTTTTTCTATAAACAATCAGGTGGTAAATAGTTTAGCTTTTGCAAGCCCTTAGGATCTCTGTCACAGCTCGTCAATTCTGCCACTGAAGCACAAAATTCATAGTTAATACATAAATGAATAAGCATGATGCTCTTTCAGTAAAACTTTATTGAGAAAACAAGAGGTAAAAAGATTTGGCTCTAGGTCTGTAGTTTGCCACAGCCTGTTTCAAAACCGGAATATGGGTGTTCTAAGAAATTCATTTATGTCGCAAATTTGCCCCTATTCAGAGTTGACACAGCAGAGGCTAAATTAAAATCTTCAGTGGTCTTGTAGGCTTCCCTGGTGGCTCAGTTCATAAAGAATCTACTTGTAATGCAGGAGATTCAGGTTTGGTCCTTGGGTGGGGGAGAGGTCTTCAGGGACATTCTGGCTCTGGAAGTTACAAATATAAATCTTTTCCCCATAGAAGAGCTCTACAGCAACATTCAGCCCCTGGTACCAAAAGCCTCAGATGCTCTATTCCCTTATAAGTATAAAAAGGATAGTAAAGCCACCCCTCCTAATCCTCCAGTTCTACATCTACAAATTCAGCCAACCTTGGATTGAATTTGATCCAAAATTGGTTGAATCCATTACTCAGTTGACTGAAGCTGTGGATATGGAAGCCACATAGTCGCAGGCTGATTGTAGATATCAGAATCTATTTAATATATAGAAAGTAGGGGAAACTACTAGACCATTCAGAAAGTGAAAGTGAAATTCCCTTAGTTGTGTCCAACTCTTTGCGACCCCATGGACTATACAGTCCATGGAATTCTCCAGGTCAGAATACTGAAATGGGTAACCTTTCTTTTCTAGGGGATCTTCCTAACCCAGGGATCCAACCCAGGTCTCCCACATTTCAGGCAGCATGACCATTCAGATATGACCTAAATCAAATCCCTTACGATTATACAGTGGAAGTGACAAACAGAGTCAAGGGATTATTTTTGATAGACAGAGTGCCTGAAGAACTATGGATGGAGGCTCGTGACACTTTACAGGAGGCAATGATCAACATCCCCAAGAAAAAGAAACGCAAAAGGGCAAAATGTTTGTCTGAAGAGGCCTTACAAATAGCTGAGAAAAGAAGAGAAGTGAAAGGCAAAGGAGAAAAGGAAAGATATACCCATTTGAATTCAGAGTTCCAAAGAATAGCAAGGAGAGATAAGAAAGCCTTCCAAGTGAAGAATGCAAAGAAATAGAGGAAAACAATAGAATGGGAAAGACTAGAGGTCTCTTCAAGAAAAGTAGACATACCAAGGGAACATTTCATGCAAAAATGGGCACAATAAAGGACAGAAACATTATGGACCTAATAGAAGCAGAAGATATTAAGAGGCTGCTAAGTCACTTCAGTCGTGTCCAACTCTGTGTGACCCCATAGATGGCAGCCCACCAGGCTCCCCTGTCCCTGGGATTCTCCAGGCAAGAACACTGGAGTGGGTTGCCATTTCCTTCTCCAATGTATGAAAGTGAAAAGTGAAAGTGAAGTCGCTCAGTCCTGTCCGACTCTTAGCGACCCCATGGACTACAGCCTACCAGGCTCTTCCACCCATGGGATTTTCCAGGCAAGAGTACTGGAGTGGGGTGCCATTGCCTTCTCCGGATATTAAGAGGATGTGGCAAGAATACATAGAAGAACTATACAAAAAAGATTTCAATGACCCAGATAACCATGATGGTGTGATCTAAAATTAAAGATGCTTGCTCTTTGGAAGAAAAGCTATGACAAACCTAGACAGCTTATTAAAAAGCAGAGTTATTACTTTGTTGCCAAAGGTCCGTCTAGTCAAAGTTGTGGTTTTTCCAGTAGTCGTGTATGGATGTGAGAGTTGGACCATAAAGAAAGCTGAGTGCTGAAGAATTGATGCTTTTGAACTGTGGTTTTGGTGAAGACTCTTGAGAGTCCCTTGGACTGCAAGGAGTTTCAACCAGTCAATCCAAAAGGAAATCAGTCCTGAATATTCATTGGAAGGACTGATGCTAAAGCTGAAGCTCCAATACTTTGGCCACCTGATGTGAAGAACTGACTCATTGTAAAAGTCCCTGATGCTAAGAAAGATTGAAGTCAGGAGGAGACAAAAGATGAGATGGTTGGATGGCATCATGGACTCTATGGACATGAGTTTGGGCAATCTCTGGGGGTTGGTGATGGACAGGGAGGCCTGATGTACTGCAGTCGATGAGGGCTCAAAATGTCGGACGCGACTGAGCAACTGAACTGATAATCCAGAACCCTCAAGAGTCTCTTCAAAGGCAGAACAGTAGAGTAATAGAATTTTATTTTTGTTGGATGATCACTCTCTTGTTCATTTTGCCACCTGGATGAATACAAATTCTCAAATAAAGCCACATAATAAAATAACGAGGCAGTGTTGAACTGTCCAAAGTTCAACTGTCCAATCAGATTATCCACATCCATCCTTTTCTTAATCTCAATCAAGATCAAAGTTATTCTTCTGGACAGACATTTTTATCTTTCCAGTTATCTTGCTTCCCTCCGTTCTTCCAATGTCTGTGTCATTTGACAACTCCAGAGCTGACAATTTATTAAACTGATCAGATAGGCAGGTTTACTCTTTCTCAGAATGAGTAACCTCAACCTCAGTACTAATCTTTGAAGGACTGTTTATTTTTACATTTCAGAGGAAATAAAATTAAGGAATGTGCCAAATTGTGTTAGAAATATTTAACATTATTAACTATTAGGATTGTTAATTTTTCAGTAAAATACTGAACTACTGATAGGGCATTTTCATTAATTTGAGTATTAAATACTCAAGAATTTTGTAATAATTCATATATTTATAAATAATCTATATATTTATATATAATTTATATTTATATATAATTACATGAATCATAATTATAAAATAATTTATCTTTAAATATAAGTTATATCAATTAAACTGTGGTCATAGAATAATGGATTCAGATCAGATCAGTCACTCAGTTGTGTCCGACTCTTTGTGACCCCATGAATCGCAGCACGCCAGGCCTCCCTGTCCATCACCAACTCCCGGAGTTCACCCAGACTCACGTCCATCGAGTCAGTGATGCCATCCAGCCATCTCATCCTCTGTCCTCCCCTTCTCCTCCTGCCCCCAATCCCTCCCAGCATCAGAGTCTTTTCCAATGAGTCAACTCTTCGCATGAGGTGGCCAAAGTACTGGAGTTTCACCTTTAGCATTATTCCTTCCAAAGAAATCCCAGGGCTGATCTCCTTCAGAATAGACTGGTTGGATCTCCTTGCAGTCCAAGGGACTCTCAAGAGTCTTCTCCAACACCACAGTTCAAAAGCATCAATTCTTCGGCACTCAGCCTTCTTCACAGTCCAACTCTCACATCCATACATGACCACAGGAAAAACCATAGCCTTGACTAGACGAACCTTTGTGGGCAAAGTAATGTCTCTGCTTTTGAATATGCTATCTAGGTTGGCCATAACTCTCCTTCCAAGGAGTAAGCGTCTTTTAATTTCATGGCTGCAGTCACCATCTGCAGTGATTTTGGAGCCCAGAAAAATAAAGTCTGACACTGTTTCCACTGTTTCCTCATCTATTTCCCATGAAGGGATGGGACCGGATGCCATGATCTTCGTTTTCTGAATGTTGAGCTTTAAGCCAACTTTTTCACTCTCCACTTTCACTTTCATCAAGAGGCTTTTTAGTTCCTCTTCACTTTCTGCCATCAGGGTGGTGTCATCTGAATATTTGAGATTATTGATATTTCTCCCAGCAATCTTGATTCCAGCTTGAGTTTCTTCCAGTCCAGCATTTTTCATGATGTACTCTGCATATAAGTTAAATAAACAGGGTGACAATATACAGCCTTGACGTACTCCTTTTCCTATTTGGAACCAGTCTGTTGTTCCATGTCCAGTTCCAACTGTTGCTCCCTGACCTGCATACAGGTTTCTCAAGAGGCAGGTCAGGTGGTCTGGTATTCCCATCTCTTTCAGAATTTTCCACAGTTGATTGTGATCCACACAGTCAAAGGCTTTGGCATAGTCAATAAAGCAGAAATAGATGTTTTCCTGGAACTCTCTTGCTTTTTCCATGATCCAGTGGATGTTGGCAATTTGATCTCTGGTTCCTCTGCCTTTTCTAAAACCAGGTTGAACATCAGGGAGTTCACAGTTTACATATTGCTGAAGCCTGGCTTGGAGAATTTTGAGCATTACTTTACTAGCATGTGAGATGAGTGCTATTTTGCAGTAGTTTGAGCATTCTTTGGCATTGCCTTTCTTTGGGATTGGAATGAAAACTGACAATGGATTAGATGGGAGTTAATACCAGACCACCTGATCTGCCTCTTGAGAAATCTGTATGCAGGTCAGGAAGCAACAGGTAGAACTGGACATGGAACAACAGACTGGTTCCAAATAGGAAAAGGAGTACGTCAAAGCTCTATATTGTCACCTTGTTTATTTAACTTATATGCAGAGTACATCATGAGAAATGCTGGGCTGGAAGAAACTCAAGCTGGAATCAAGATTGCTGGGAGAAATATCAATAACCTCAGATATGCAGATGACACCACCCTGATGGCAGAAAGTGGAGAGGAACTAAAAAGCCTCTTGATGAAAGTGAAAGTGGAGAGTGAAAAAGTTGGCTTAAAGCTCAACATTCAGAAAATGAAGATCATGGCATCCAGTCCCATCCCTTCATGGGAAATAGATTAGGAAACAGCGGAAACAGTGTCAGACTTTATTTTTCTGGGCTCCAAAATCACTGCAGATGGTGACTGCAGCCATGAAATTAAAAGACGCTTACTCCTTGGAAGGAGAGTTTATGGCCAACCTAGATAGCATATTCAAAAGCAGAGACATTACTTTGCCCACAAAGGTTCGTCTAGTCAAGGCTATGGTTTTTCCTGTGGTCATGTATGGATGTGAGAGTTGGACTGTGAAGAAGGCTGAGTGCCGAAGAATTGATGCTTTTGAACTGTGGTGTTGGAGAAGACTCTTGAGAGTCCCTGGGACTGCAAGGAGATCCAACCAGTCCATTCTGAAGGAGATCAGCCCTGGGATTTCTTTGGAAGGAATGATGCTAAAGCTGAAACTCCAATACTTTGGCTACCTCATGAGAAGAGTTGACTCATTGGAAAAGACTCTGATGCTGGGAGGGATTGGGGGCAGGAGGAGAAGGGGAGGACAGAGGATGAGATGGCTGGATGGCATCACTGACTCGATGGACGTGAGTTTGGGTGAACTCCGGGAGTTGGTGATGGACAGGGAGGCCTGGCGTGCTGTGATTCATGGGGTGGCAAAGAGTTGGACACGACTGAGGGACTGAACTGAACTGAACTGAAATAAACCATAGCCTGAGGGCCTAGTACCACTAAATTCCAGTTTGTTTTGGCCCTCAAACTCATTGTTTTTGTTTTACTTTTTTAAATGATTGAAAAGAAAATTAAAAGATGAAAATTGTTACATTTAAAAATCACATAAAATTCAAAATATAATGAGATTCTAATACAATGTAAATGCTGTGTAAATAGTTGTAAACACAATGTGAATACTATGTAAATAAATGCCAGTACAGCAAATTCAAGTTGTGCTTTTTTTTTAACTTTCTGGATTTTTTAAAAAGTATTTTTGATCTGTAGTTTTTTAAATCTGTGCCTGCAGGACCCACTGATATGGAGAGGCAACTGTAACCAGTTTTCTTATACATGTATTGATCAATTCAGTAATATGAATGTGGAAAGTATCCATTTGCTCATTATCTTGTGATCTTCTGGCCTGAATGTGGTCTTGTTCACTCTGAGATGAAATGGAACTCTGTAGATTATTATTAATGTTCCCAAGGTGTACATTTCTTTTGAAATTGATTTTCCTATTTCCCTTAGTGTCTGAGTGACTGTGAAGTAAAATGAAAGCAGGCAGGTTGAAGTTTATTCCAGGTAAGATGGAAGGTTTTAGAGAAGCTGAAGAGTATTATCTTTACACTGAATTAAAGTCTTCACAGAGCAGAAGTGATTTAGGATGGTGCCTCACAGAGAGAATCTTTGCATTATGCTTTGTATAGTATACAGGCTGTGACTTTTTTTTTTAACCTGGTGGCCTTATTATAATTTTAAAGACTAATAAACTTTACTTAAATACAATGGCATGTTTATGTATGTATGCATACATAAAAATCAGGTGAGGGAAGGAGCAAGGTCAGGGCTCTCAAAGCTGAAATTAGATGTCCCCAGAGGAGCCTGGTAGGCTGCAGTCCATGGGGTTGCTAAGAGTCGGACACGACTAAGCGACTTCACTTTGACTTTTCACTTTCATGCATTGGAGAAGGAAATGGCAACCCACTCCAGTGTTCTTGCCTGGAGAATCCCAGGGATGGGGGAGCCTGGTGGGCTGCCGTCTATGGGGTCACACAGAGTCGGGCATGACTGAAGCGACTTAGCAACAACAGCAGCAGCAGCTTTTTCCTCCATGAAGAATTTAGCTAGCACAGGTAACAGGCAGTGTGCATAAAGCAATTAGTGATCCCAAAACCTGGACAATCACCTAAATCTGTAGCAAGCCACTTTAGAGAGTATTAGTTATTTACCCTTGCTTATTTTACTGTGTTGATGGGAGTTCTTAGGACTTAAAGAGAGTTAATTCTGTTGGAAGGCAGTCTTTATGCAGTTTTACTGTTGGAGTTAATATCTGTTGGGATAAACATGAGATTAATTGTAGATTAAAAGGTTCTTTTATTTGGAATTGAGGAAATAACAAGGAGAATGTTTTGACTTCTCTGTTTGTTTTTTCCCATCTTCCTGCATTACACACTTCCACTTTAAACCTCCAGGCAGGCCTCTTTATGGAGGTTTTTGCTCAAATGATTTGTGGGGTTCTTTTGAGTGGGTAATTGGGTATTCAGTTGGAAACTTTATTTTGACAGTGGGCTAATAGGTTAATTCTGTATTTAAAAATGCATACCATAGTATAGATTTTTTTGTTTTTTGTTTTTTAAATAATGAGCTGCCAAGACAATTCCCATTATCCAGGTATTTTGCTTTCTTCTGATGGCAGGCACTTTTGGAAAACAGATCATGTTATTTAACTGTATTCACTTCTTCATCCATAGCAGAAATCTTGTTTCTCCTCTAAAGAGAAACTTAAATATATTTATAATTCACATGAAGGCTGTAGGAGCTAGCATCAAGTGCTTATGATTACATTCAGATGATAAAAAAAGTAATGAAAGTCTAGTAGAGCTAGCTTATTACTGTTGGCCTTAAGTGCAGCATCATTTAAATTCAAACAGCACTGCCCTCTGCTATGAAAAATTGTCCAAAGGGCAAAGAATTTTCTCTACAGCTATTCATTGATGGACATTAAACCTTGGTAGAGAACAGATTTCCATTGACAGTATGAAAAGGAAAACCAGAGTGTTTTTTTGAAAACTACTTATTCCAATAAATAATTTACAAATGATTTCATTGGATAATTGAGGCTTTTCAAATATGAATATATAGAGAATTAGGAAGAAAAGACAAATAGTGACATTTAATAATGTCTCATCACGAAAGCAGCCTTGCAGCCTTGGCTACCACTCTAGAAGTGAACATATAATTATTAAAACCCTATCATCATATTTTATTATTTTATTAGGGGTCATGGTTATTAAGTTTCCTATATCCTGATAAAAATGTGAAATTTTCATCAGCAGTACTATGAATAATACAAATCTAATATTGTATTTCATTTTATTAATATTAATCTAAGGAAGACAGCAAACACACATACTCTAAGGGAAAAAAATCAGCAAACATAGCAAAACAGCTGAACAAGGATATAAAGAAAGCAGAAAACATTAGGAGGGGGAAAATTAATTTATTGGACAATCACCTAAATCTGTATCAAACTGCTTTATAGTGCAGGGGTCCCCAGCCTCTGGGCCCCAGATGGCTACCTGCTGTCAGATCAGTGGCGGCACTTGATTAGAAATAAAGCGCACAATACATGTGATGTGCTTGAATCACCCCAAAACCACCCCCACCTCTGGCCTTAGGAGAAGAAAAAAGTGTCTTCTATGAAATCAGTCCCTGGTGCCAAAAGTTGGGGACCGTTGGTAGTGGATTTTTTATTTATCTTTGCCTATTTCACTGTGCTAGCGGGATAGAGAAAAGAAACCAGAAGCCTAAAAATATTTAAGAATAAATTTCTTAAATATTGATGAATATCTGTATCAAATGATGCCTGCCTTCTTAGGCAAAAAGTGTACACACATTTCTTAGATAATGTTAGGAAATAATTTTGAAAATATAGGCAGAATGGGAACAACTCTTTCAACTTTCCCCGTTTTTAAAAGCATTAAAGTGGCATTTTTGTCAAAATATTTTAAATAAGCCAAGTATTATATTTTTCATTTAGAAAACATGTACAGCTGTTTTTTAATTGGTAAGAGAAAGTACTGTTGATCAAATTCAGATCAATTAAGTGATTATTTTTAATCCTCTCTCAAAGAAAGTAATACAGTGGCAAGAAAACAGGTATTCACACTTATATGGGATTTAAGAAAAATTTGTAAATTTTCCCAAGTGGTTAAGACACTGCTCTTCAGCTCCTGATCTGCTGTCCCCATATCCCTGTGCACCGCTGAGTTCTAGTATCATTCATCAAAACCCTATTCATGTCTTCTTTTAGTTTTTCTTCTCTAATGCATTGTATCCCATTAGACCATTCTACTTAGATAATTCCTTATTAATCACTACCCAGGTTTTGCTTGTTCTTCTTAGTTGGCTCCTTGATTTTTTTCTAATTAGATCATCAAGCATCTGTCTCTCCCTCCTCTTTATTTATTGAAGAACTAACCCATCCCTACCCAGTCAGACCATCTTCTCCATCAGTAGCTCAAACTTGGAGCACATAAGAATGCAGCCAAATAGGCATCATGGATAAGCTCAGTTACTTTCTCCACTTGACAAAGTGGACCTTCCATTTTGAAATATATATTAACTGTAAATAATTGAGGATCTAGTAGTGACTTTGACCTTTCTCCAGTTATACCTTTGGGGATTCCCTGGTGGCTCAGATAATAAAGAGTTTGCCCAAAATACGGGAGGCCCAAGTTTGATCCCTGGGTCAGGAAGATCCCCTGGAGAAGAAAATGGCAACCCACTCCAGTATTCTTGCCTGGAAAATCCCATAGATGGAGGAGCCTAGTGGGCTACAGTCCATAAGATCACCAAGAGTTGGATACTACTGAGCAACTACACTTCTCACTTTCAGCAGGATGAAAGGTCAAATGAGGTAGCACAAGCACAATGTTTTAATCTGTACACAAAATCTGACCTTTGGTCTGTTGAAAGTTTTCCAGTTTTAAGAAATGTTTCATACGGAACAACATCTAAAAATGTGATTTGTCACTTTGGTTTAATAATTTATTCTCATTTTCCTTAAGAGTAGATTCAATATTTATCATCTCTAAACAACATCATACTTCTATAGCAATTTCCTTCCTTCTTTCCCCCCTTTCTTCCTTTCTCTCTTACAAGTTTCTCCATGTCCCCCACCCTCCACCACACCATCTTTCTCTGAAATAAAACTTCTCTTGAACAACAACAATACAAATAGCCATGAAGATAATGTACATCTGGAGATTACAAATAGGGAAGGTAGAAGAGATTTAGAATCAAATTTATGTATTTATAACTTTTTTTTTATATTCACAAATGAATTTACTTAGTGAGTTCATTTAAAGACAGAAAAAAACGCATTCTGAGTGACTGTTTTCTACTTACCTTTAGTTTTTAGTCTTAGTTTTTTTTTTTTGATAAAATTTAGTATCTCATTTAATTTACTACAACCACATAACATTAGTATTATTAACTAACTGAAAAGGTAAAGTAATTTTAATTCATGAGATGAATTCATTGACCAGAGGAAATTAATAGTCATGGTTCTTAAAACCAAAATATCTAGTCTACTGCCTTTGGACAGTATCACTAGGACCATTTTATATGGTCCACTTAACTCCCAAGTGGGTAAAAAATAATACATTTGTTCAATCTCCATACAAATAATACATTTGTTGATTTTCTACATATGCCAATTTTCTTCATGATACATGAATCATTCTAAACTATTCTCTAAATTCAGTCTCTGCTTGAACAGTTTTCTTTGTGAGAAAAACATTACTCCATTTTTAATAACAATCATAAGAAATGTCCTTGCATCAACCTAAAATTGACTTCTATCCCTGGAAATGCCAATCATATTGCCCAAACTAGATGGTAGACATATCCAGTAGATTATTTTTTCATGGCAGTCAGGAGGCAGTTTTTCATGTAGAGTACTTTCTGATACATTTTAATGTTTTTTTTACAGGTGTATATATATGTATCACAAGTCATATTTGTTAGAAGTGTTTAAATGTAGGCCTTGTATCCTGTTTTAGACCAAGATTTGGATACTTGGGCTTCCCTCGTGGCTCAGACAGTAAAGAATGCCCCTGGCAATGTGGGAGACCTGGTTTCGATCCCTGGGTTGGGAAGATACCCTGGAGAAGGGAATGGCTACCCACTCTAGTATTCTAGCCTGGAGAATTCCATGAACAGAGAAGCATGGCAAACTACAGTCAATGGGGTTGCAAAGAGTCCGACACAACTGAGTGACTTTCACTTTTACTTTTGGATACTACTGCCAGTGACTTACACCTCATTCTAAAATAGCAACAGTTGAAAAGAGTCTCCTGAAGCACTTACTCTATTCATCATTCTTTGCTATTTTAACTGTCCGTTAGATTATAGGCTTTCTGTCAGTATAGCTCCTGTTGGTACTGCTCAGAGACATATATCTGTAGAACTGCACTGCTCAAAATGGTAACCACTAGCCACCTGTAGTTATGTAAATTCATATTTAAATTAACTAAAACTAAATTAAAAAATAGTTTCCTGGTCATGCTGATCACATACTGTGTCCTCAGCAGCTAGCTGCATGTGATTAGTGACTACCATACTAGGTGGTGAAGATTTGGAATGGTTTCATCATTATAGAAAGTTGTTTTAGAGCCTAGCACCATTCATAGAGAAAAGAAATAGATATTATCTGAATTAATTTACTAATCTATCTTTAGGGAGCAGCAATCCCATTTATTTTGTCTTCATAATGGAGAGGCAGATTTTGAATGCCAATATAGGAACATGTATACTTTAAGGGTTTTTCTATTGTTTTTGTTTCTTTGTTTTCATGGAAGAAATCTTAATGCAATTGCTATAATCTACTTTTTAGTCCAGAGAGGCAGCCAAGAATGATCACATTGTGAGAATTTAATCTTATGAGTCCTTGTGAATATTGATAAACATTAATGAAATTGTGATAGTGGGGACATGTCTTAGTCTGTTTAGGTTGCTACAAAAAACAAAAACAAAACAAAACCACAGACTGAATAGCTTATAAACAACAGAGGCTTATTTCTCACAGTTCTGGAGACTGGGTATGCAAGATCCAGGTGCAAGCATGATCAGGTGAAAGTCAGATCACAGACTTCTTATTATAACCTCACATGGCAGAAGGGGCTAAGGAGCTATGCTGTGCTTCTTTCTTAAGGGCACTAGTCTCATTCATGAGGGCTCTACCCTCATGACCTCATCACATCTCAAAGGCCCTACTGCTGAATTCCAAAACTTGGAGGTTATATATCAACACGTTAATTTCAGGGAGACATTAACATTCAGACCATAGCAGGATCTTTGAAAGTCAAAGTCGCTCAGTCTTGTTCACTCTTTGTAGCCACATGGACTGGTCCACCGGATTCTCCAGACCAGAATACTGGAGTGGGTAGCTGTTCCCTTCTCTAGTGAATCTTCCCAATCTAGGGACTGGACTCTAGTCTCCCACATTGCAGGCAGATTCTTTGCCAGCTGAGCCACCAGGGAAGCCCAAGAATACTGGAGTGGGTAGCCTATCCCTTCTCCAGCGCATTTTCCCGACCCAGGAATCGAACTGGGGTCTCCTGCATTGCAGGATCTTTAATAAATCATATTTCTGATTGAATTGTAATGAAAGGTCTCAGCAATCAGAATCTGAAGGTTCAATTGCATCATGATAACTTCTTGACTAAGTAAGGCTGAGGAAAAAGCTTTTTATCAAATATGTGAATTTAAGATTATAGCAAAGAGACTATAGAAAAAGAATTGTTAAAGAAACTTGCTGTTTTATTAAATGTTCATTCTTTAACTTTCTCTCATTCTAGACTTTTTTACTAAATTCCCCAAAGCTGGATCCAATTTAAAGCCTGTCACTCCATCTTTGGTTCGTACTGCTAAGATCACCCTGTAGTACACAATATTGTACACTAACCACAGACCTTAAAAGAATAGAATTTATTATTTTCTTGTCATTGATGAAATTCAGCCAAGCATTAATATCTATTCACTCTATAGAACCATTTCCTTCTGGGAATATAACACTAAAACACAGAGAAATAAATGATGAGATTCTTTCAGCATGGTATTTGTAGATTTAACTGAAGTGAAAAGAGCATCTTATTAAGGCACAGATTAGGGAGGACAAAAATTAAAGCATGACAGTTTGAGGAAAAAATACTCATTGGCCTTTTTCCCAGTGTTCTTTTATCTTAGCAATTTGCTAATCTTAGAGAATAGTTAAAATAAGAGTAAATCAATAGGATGTGAGCTCCAAAGTTATTTAGCCCAAATTCCTTTTGGGTAGAGAGGACATGGGACCACCAGAGCTCTTCCTGTCTCAGCAGCTAAAATTAAAAATCCTTAAACTATGCTAGAGAAAAGCGACTTTTGAAATGCATTCTTGTACCAGCAAATATTTACTAAGAATGTATAAATGTCAAGCTATTGAGAGGTTTTGTTCAAAGATGAGGCAGGCATACTTTCAAAGAACACATAGTTTAAATAATTGTGTTGATTTTCCCTGTCTCAGACATACTCTTTAGCATCTACTCTAATCAAAGATAATAGGATTGTGTATGACTGAAAAGAATGCCTTCTTCATTCTTTTTAATTGACATTTTATAAAGTAACACTCATCAGCCTTTAACAGTAAAGCATGGTATTTAAGTAGTAATTGCTCTAAACACAGAAAAAATATGCCCTGAAAGAATTATATTCATTAATGTTTCCCTGGTGAAGGATTGGCCAACTAAACAAGTTATTGATTCTTCTCCGAAGCTCTGAAACACAAGATGGCTATTTAGAGACCAGTTTCAGTTGGAGAATGTAAAGATGTTTTCATGCATCCACTCTTTCATTCAGCAAGTATTAATTCAGTGTTTACTGTTTAGGAACTGAACTAGATGCTTGAGATTCAAGAGTATTTATTTTGTTAAGCAAAGGTTCATTTTTCTCCAGGAGCTCACCTTTTAGGTGAAATGATTATAAAACTTTAAAAGTATATACATATATGTGTGTGTGTATGTGTGCGCGTGTGCGTGTGTGTATATTATATATACGTTTCCTAGTGTGTTAGACACCCCACTCCAGTACTTTTGCCTGGAAAATCCCATGGACGGAGGAGCCTGGTGGGCTGCAGTCCATGGGTTGCCAGAGTCGGACACGACTGAGCGACTTCACTTTCACTTTTCACTTTCATGCATTGGAGAAGGAAATGGCAACCCACTCCAATGTTCTTGCCTGGAGAATCCCAAGGAGAGGGGAGCCTGGTAGGCTGCTGTCTATGGGGTTGCACAGAGTTGGACACGACTGAAGCGACTTAGCAGCAGCAGCAGCAGTATGTTAGAAGATGATAACTGGCAAAAAGTATGTAAGTGGAGCAGATTGAGGAGTATCAGTGGAGGGAACATATTTAAGTAGGATGTTCAGCATTGGCATTATTAATGTCTTCTAGCAAATGCTTGCAGAAGAAGAAAGAATCAACCATAATGAAATTCTGAAGAAGATTCTAGACAGAAGGACTAGCCAGTAGTAGTGCCCTAGCACAGGTTGGTACCCACCAAGGAGTTTGAGAAGTAGCCAGGAGGCCAAAGGGAGTAGAGCAGAGTAATTGAGGAGAGCCACAATAGTGTGATCAGAGAGGTAATAACTGCCAGATCATATAAGATCATTATGAGAACTTTGATCTTACTCAGAGGGTATTGCAAAGCCATTTCAGGGCCTTATGCAAAGGAGAGACACAATCATGACTCATATTTCTACTTACCTTTTGTTGGACGAAATTGTCTTTGTCTGATCATTCAAAGTGAATCTTATGTTGATTGTGCTGTAAAACGGCTATAGAAAAGAGTTGGACCTCCATTCAAGTTACAGTCACATTGTTTATTCAATAATAAATCTTTATCAAGCACACTTTATATGCCCTAGTAGTGACTTCCTGGGAGAAAACTTTTATGCCAGATTTGTTGTTGTTGTTGTTTAGTCACTGAGTCATGTCCAACTCTGCTACCCCATGAACTCCAGCACATAGGGCTCCCCTGTCCTTCACTACCTCCCGGAGTTTGCTCAGATTCATTTCCATTGAGTCGATGATGCCATCTAACCGTCTCTCCATTCCCCTTCTCCTTTTGCCTTCATTGCTTTTTAAACATTTAATTCAAGTTTGTATATTCGTATTTCCAACTAGGTTTTATTTATGCAAAGCTATTTAATAAACATGTCTCTAAAGAAGATAGGTAAGATCTAACAAAAATCAGGCAATGAGTCTGATATTCTTATTTTTCACAAGAGTCTTTTAGATGAAACTTTGAAATAATTTACTGTGAGCAGATTTTCAATACTCACTTTATATCTACTCCAAAAGAAACTGAAGAAAAATAATCAGATAGAAAGATGCCTTTTGGAAAGATAGGTAAAGACAAAGCTAATTTTTTCCTAATAGTCCTATCTGCAAAGCTGGTTTGTATCATTTCTGCTGAATACATATTGGGGGAAAATTATTCACATATAGCCAAACTATCACCAACAGCAATCTGACAAAATGAGTCTATTCTGAGACATCTGCAAATTGTTTTCTTGTTGAATTTCTGTCAAACCAGTCTAGGGTAACTAACTATCATTAGCATGACCGCGTAATTCAGGAAAAGGCAAAAGCAAGTTTCTGCAAAGAAAATGTGGATAATACTAATACATTCATACTGAAAAATTTCATTCCTTAAATGTGTTTTCAACGCACTATTTGATTTCATCTGACTTCCTTCATATTTTCTTTAACACTCTTTCATTCCTCTGCTTGCACTCCAGGTGTACAGTAGAGCAACTTATCACAAGAGATCAGTTTTAATTAGTTGCCTGCGGAACTATGGCTTAAAAACTTACTGCCTACATTTAAGCTCTGGCTCATTCATGGGTCAACTTGAGGATCTTGGGGAAATTCTTGAATCTGCCTTAACTTTATCTTCTCCCTTGGAAATAGGAATTATTATAACTTCAGTCTTTAAGTACATGTATTAATAAGATAAGACAACCTGTGCTGGTCACCTAGCAAAATGCCTATGACACAGTAAGTGCTGGGTAAATTTTAGATACTAGTATTATCATCCATCCATTTTGTTAATATTTCTCATATCTACATTAATTTTTATAAAGATTTTTCATTTTCCTCTGCAAGTCTGAATTCTATCCATCATCAAGTGATGGTTCGAGTTAAATTTCTTCTGTGAAATAATGACCACATATTTTTTCCTTAAAAATCTACAGTACCCTATTGCCTTTCTATTCATTCCTCATGTATCATATGTTGTCGTTATTCGAGTTTTCTGCTGTTTGTAGATCATTAATCCCAAGATAGTTTGAAAGCTTCTAGAAATGTAGGACTGTATTTCTCTTATAAACTAGAGAACCTGGCACAGTATTAGATTCAGAAAGTGAAGGTGTTAGTCCCTCAGTTGTGTCTAGCTCTTTGCAGTCCCAAGGACTGTAGCCCACCAGGCTCCTCTGTCCATGGAATTCTTTGGGCAAGAATACTGGAGTGGGTTGCCATTCCCTTCTCCAGGGGATCTTCATGATGCAGGGATGGAACCTGGGTCTCCTGCATTGCAGGTGTATTCTTTATCATCTGAGCCACAAGGGAAGCCTGGTTTGATTGGACTCAGAATCAAACCCAAATTCTGATCAATGTATTTTTACTAATACAGTGATCCACATAGTGTGTACATTAAATTTAATCTCAAAGAAGTGATGAGTGAATTTTTCAGAGGCCAATGCAATATGTGTCATAATAACAACAAGGGCACTAAATCATTCTGGCATTAATGATTGGAGTCCTGGAAAACATATTTTACTAAAGAGTAGTAATTGTTTGCTTTTTATGGATACTGTTTTCTGTATCATTGCTCCAACTGTATTAAAACCAGGCAGATACTGATAATCTAAGCTGACTGTGATCTCTAGAATAAATTCAGTCATTATGAAGCTTGATAAATGTGTGTGTAGTTGGAGAAGACTCTTGAGAGTCCCTTGGACTGCAAGGAGATCCAACCAGTCCATTCTGAAGGAGATCAGCCCTGGGATTTCTTTGGAGGGAATGATGCTAAAGCTGAAACTCCAGTACTTTGGCCACCTCATGCGAAGAGTTGACTCATTGGAAAAGACTCTGATGCTGGGAGGGATTGGGGGCAGGAGGAGAAGGGGACGACAGAGGATGAGATGGCTGGATGGCATCACTGACTCGATGGACGTGAGTCTCAGTGAACTCTGGGAGTTGGTGACGGACAGGGAGGCCTGGCGTGCTGCGATTTATGGGGTTGCAAAAAGTTGGACATGACTGAGCGACTGAACTGAACTGAACTGAACTGAGAGGGAGAGATCCACACATTTCTTTCTTCCTAATGTGTCTGTGATAATAAATACATATAAAACAATAGACACTAAATTTAATACTTGAATGTTGAAAGAGCATTTTGAAATTAAATTCACATTCTCAAAGAAGCTATATAAGAATGGCTCAAAGAATATATTTCAGAACATGTATTTTAAGGATAAAATTGCAGGAAAAATATCCCTAGATTATTATGTATTTTCTAATCTTCAGAAAACTTGAACGCAGCTGCACTCCCTGTATATGCCTAAGGTCCAAACTTCTCCATTTCTAAAGTTGCCTGCTAGAAATTGGAGATCTAATAAATCTGTTGACCCTGGTTATAAAAACTTTG
The DNA here is from genome assembly GCF_019923935.1 of Bubalus bubalis. NCBI lineage: Eukaryota > Metazoa > Chordata > Mammalia > Artiodactyla > Bovidae > Bubalus > Bubalus bubalis. The sequence goes on along the minus strand of NC_059157.1, from coordinate 96,644,857 downwards.
ACTGCTACACAGTAATCAGACTAGTACTGTTTACTCTAGAGCTTAAATTATTCCAATTAAAAAGACATTTAAAATTTCTCTATTTAAACAGAAAAATGAAGTGAGGATAAATTTTCAAATATCTGTCTTCTTCCCTCCCAGTGAAAGATAAAATGAAAAAATAGAATATGTCATAGAACCATATGTTTGTTCTAAACAACAAAAATGGTTAGGAATTAGGAGGTATACTTCTACTTTGTTTCAAAATAACATCATTTTCAGGGAATTATGTGATTTTATTGGCTTTAAGCATGAAATCACTCAAATATTGGGCGAATTACTTTTTGCATTGATGACAAATATGTTCTCTTACTCGGCATTAATAATTTTGTTTGCTTTTACGATGCTGCAAGTTCAAGAAATAGTGACCTTCATTATTAATTTTATCCTAATAATCTATTAACCTAATGTAACTAAAAGTTATAGTTTTACTTTTATTTTAAATCTTCCAAACTTGCTGCAATTTATGTCAAAGAGTGTTCTGCCTATGTTTTCCTCTAAGAGTTTTATAGTATCTAGTCTTACATTTAGGTCTTTAATTCATTTTGAGTTTATTTTTGTATGTGGTAAAAGAGAATGTTCTAATTTCATTATTTTACATGTAGTTGCCCATTTTTTCTCAGCACCATTTATTGAAAAGACTGTCTTTTCTTCATTTCATAGTCTTGACTCCTTAGTCTTAGAGTAATTGATCATAGGTATGTGATTTTATTCCTGGGTTTTTTATCCTGTGCTGTTGATCTGTATTATTGTTTTTGTGCCAGTTCTATACTGTTTTGATGACTGTAGCTTCGTTGTACAGTCTGAACTCAGGAAGCCTGATTCTTCCAGGTCTGTTTTTCTTTCTCAAGAGTGCTTTGGCTATTTCAGGTCTTTTGTATTTCCATACGAATTAAAAGATCTTTTGTTCTACTTCTGTGAAAATATTTGCTTGTTTTGATTTGTTTTTACAAATTTATCATTTATTTTGTGGACCACTATATTGATTAACTTATTGATTAACTTATTGATTATCTTAAAATGGATTATATCTGCCCTGTATTAAAAATATGTCATAGCTGATATAATTTAATATTAACTAATTTAAATTATAAATATATACATGGTTAAACATAGAAATTACCCTACTGAGAGTATATCCTACAGTAGCACTCATAGATATGCATAATATGTATAAATATGTATTTATTTATATAAAAGATAATTATATATATCAATAAATATCTATATATCAATTCATAGAGTATGTATAAGATGATCAGCCAAAATTCATCAATAATTAATTTCCCCATTTTAATCAGATCAGATCAGATCAGATCAGTCGCTCAGTCCTGTCCAACTCTTTGCGACCCCATGAATCGCAGCATGCCAGGCCTCCCTGTCCATCACCAACTCCTGGAGTTCACCCAGACTCACGTCCATCGAGTCAGTGATACCATCCAGCCATCTCATCCTCTGTCGTCCCCTTCTCCTCCTGCCCCCAATCCCTCCCAGCATCAGACTTTTCCAATGATTCAGCTCTTCTCATGAGGTGGCCAAAGTACTAGAGTTTCAGCTTTAGCATCATTCCTTCCAAAGAAATCCCAGGACTGATCTCCTTCAGAATAGACTGGTTGGATCTCCTTGCAGTCCCATGGACTCTCAAGAGTCTTCTCCAACACCACAGTTCAAAAGCATCAATTCTTCAGCACTCAGCCTTCTTCACAGTCCAACTCTCACATCCATACATGACCACAGGAAAAACCATAGCCTTGACTAGACGAACCTTTGTGGGCAAAGTAATGTTTCTGCTTTTGAATATGCTATCTAGGTTGATCATAACGTTCCTTCCAGGGAGTAAGTGTCTTTTAATTTCATGGCTGCAGTCACCATCTGCAGTGATTTTGGAGCCCAGAAAAATAAAGTCTGACACCGTTTCCACTGTTTCCCCATCTATTTCTCATGAAGTGATGGGACCGGATGCCATGATCTTCATTTTCTGAATGTTGAGCTTTAAGCCAACTTTTTCACTCTCCACTTTCACTTTCATCAAGAGGCTTTTTAGTTCCTCTTCACTTTCTGCCATCAGGGTGGTGTCATCTGCATATCTGAGGTTATTGATACTTCTCCCGGCAATCTTGATTACAGCTTGCGTTTCTTCCAGTCCAGTGTTTCTCATGATGTACTCTGCATAGAAGTTAAATAAACAGGGTGACAATATACAGCCTTGACATATTCCTTTTCCTATTTGGAACCAGTCTGTTGTACCATGTCCAGTTCTAACTGTTGCTTCCTGACCTGCATACAAATTAAAAGGCAGATCAGGTGGTCTGGTATTCCCATCTCTTTCAGAATTTTCCACAGTTGATTGTGATCCACACAGTCAAAGGCTTTGGCATAGTCAATAAAGCAGAAATAGATGTTTTTCTGGAACTCTCTTGCTTTTTCCATGATCCAGCGGATGTTGGCAATTTGATCTCTGGTTCCTCTGCCTTTTCTAAAACCAGATTGAACATTAGGAAGTTCACGGTTCACATATTGCTGAAGCCTGGCTTGGAGAATTTTGAACATTTCTTTACTAGCGTGTGAGATGAGTGCAATTGTGTGGTAGTTTGAGCATTCTTGGCATTGCCTTTTTTTGGGATTGGAATGAAAACTGACCTTTTCCAGTCCTGTGGCCACTGCTGAGTTTTCCAAATTTGCTGGCATATTGAGTGCAGCACTTTCACAGCATCATCTTTCAGGATTTGAAATAGCTCAACTGGAATTCCATCACCTCGTCTAGCTTTGTTCGTAAGTGATCCTTTCTAAGGCCCACTTGACTTCACATTCCAGGATGTCTGGCTCTAGGTCAGTGATCACACCATCGTGATTATCTGGGTCATGAAGATCTTTTTTGTACAGTTCTTCTGTGTATTCTTGCCATCTCTTCTTAATATCTTCTGCTTCTGTTAGGTCCATACCATTTCTGTCCTTTATCGAGCGCATCTTTGCATGAAATGTTCCCTTGGTATCTCCAATTTCTTGACGAGATCTCTAGTCTTTCCCATTCTGTTGTTTTCCTCTATTTCTTTACATTGTTCGCTGAAGAAGGCTTTCTTATCTTTTCTTGCTAATCTTTGGAACTCTGCATTCAGATGCTTATATCTTTCCTTTTCTCCTTTGCTTTATGCTTCTCTTCTTTTCACAGCTCTTTGTAAGGCCTCCTCAGACAGCCATTTTGCTTTTTTGCATTTCTTTTCCATGGGGGTGGTCTTGATCCCTGTCTCCTGTACAATGTGACGAACTTCCGTCCATAGTTCATCAGGCACTCCATCTATCAGATCTAGGCCCTTAAATCTATTTCTCACTTCCACTGTATAATCATAAGGGATTTGATTTAGGTCATACCTGAATGGTCTAGTGGTTTTCCCTACTTTCTTCAATTTCAGTTTGAATTTAGCAATAAGTAGTTCATGATCTGAGCCACAGTCAGCTTCCATTTTAATATGACTACCCAAATGATTTTTGTGGACGGGAATTAGGCAGCCAAGGCTTGGGAATGAAGTTGATTTTAATCTTTAATTTCTCCTATATTGTTAAATATTTTATATTGAGTATAAATTTTTTATCACTAAACAATATTGACATAATTTGTATTTTACTCTTCACTTTTTTCTAAGTATAAAATATTTTTTGATTCATATGAAATAAACAATCCTGCTGCTGCTGCTAAGTTGCTTCAGTTGTGTCCGACTCTGTGCGACCCCTTAGACGGCAGCCCACCAGACTCCCCCGTCCCTCGGATTCTCCAGGCAAGAACACTGGAGTGGGTTGCCATTTCCTTCTCCAATGCGTGAAAGTGAAAAGTGAAAATGAAGTCGCTCAGTCATGTCTGACTCTTAGTGACCCCATGGACTGCAGCCTACCAGGCTCCTTGGTCCATGGGATTTTCCAGGCAAGTGTACTGGAGTGGGTTGCCATTGCCTTCTCCGAAACAATCTTACCTTTAGGAAATAAAAAGATAGGAATTAGACTGCAAAATCTTTATTATATTTGTAAGAATAAAAGGTGAATGTATTAAATATATTAAGGATGTGTATTTTTTGTATCTACCAGTTAGAGAAGAGATTATGGTTGGCACTTTTTGTCATTTTCATAAGAGGTCTGTGAATCTGCACAATTTCATAACTTTAGAATGACGTTTGAAAGTATATCTTTCTGTGTAGTTGTACAGCTTTGCTGTCCTACTGTCAGTTTTGACTGACAATAATTATGTGTGGAGTTATAAAGGATTCTGAGTATTTTTTTTTAAGTGACTTGGATACAGGTGGAAATTGTCAACTCTTTTCTCAGAATGCCTGAGTAGAAGGTCAATATCACAAACTATATATTTTTTTTCAGTTTCTCCAAGTTAAAGAAGAGGTCTCTATGTTATAAAGGCAATATGTTAAAAAGTAAGAACACAAATCTCTTTGAATATAAATTAAAGGGCTGCTGCTACTGCTGCTGCTAAGTCGCTTCAGTTGTGTCCGACTCTGTGTGACCCCATAGACGGCAGCCTACCAGGCTCCTCTGTCCCTGGGATTCTCCAGGCAAGAACACTGGAGTGGGTTGCCATTTCCTTCTCCAATGCATGAAAGTGAAAAGTGAAAGTGAAGTCGCTCAGTCCTGCCCGACTCTTAGCGACCTCATGGACTGGAGCCTACCAGACTCCTCCGTCCATGGGATTCTCAAGGCAAGAGTACTGGAGTGGGGTGCCATTGCCTTCTCTGAATTAAAGGGCATGCAGACCAAAATATTAGTTTGCTTTCCTAATAGCATTTAGAAGCAAAATTTCTCCATTTTAATGAGACTATCCATAATGAATCTGTTCAACTTTCATAAACACTTTACTAATGCCGAATACATTATTTAATGTTAAACATCCATAGTATATAGAAAATATGCATTTCTATTACTTCATGAATCTAAAAGGGAAGAAATCAGAATATAACTTTGAATATAAGTGTAGAAAACAACTAATTTCAAGATATATACCTATATACTTCATTTTTCACATTAAGTTAATGATCCCTAAAATCCTGGAACATAAGCCAAATATATATTTTTATGTATTTTTTTAACATTTCTGTGATGTGATTATGTGTATAATTATATTTATGGATTCCATTTTTTAAATCCAAAGAACGATTCTTCTTTTTACCATGTAGAGTGCTGAAAAGATATTTTTTTGAAGAGACCATCTCTACAAGTTCCCCTACCTTATTATCTTTAGAGTTTTGCTAACTTAATTTTTCTATAGTTCTTTGGTAAAAGAAATGAATAAAATTACCATTTTTTTTTACTCATTCTTAATATCTTGACATTTTTGTTGGCTTTCAAAAGCTGCAGGAAATACCTTTGATTACAATGCTTGTGCTGTTGCAGCAACATCACATTTACACATTTCAAGTTTTCTGGTTTCTTACTTTCCTTTCTTTATTACTGCATTGAGCAGATATGCCTGCATCTTACTATTTTCATCTGTCCTTAATATCTTCTCTAATGTTTCCTATCATTCTTTCTCAATAATCACTAGAGAAATAATTTTTAGAAATTACTTAATTGTATACGAATCAAATCTAACTAGTATCATTTTTAAATCTTTTATGCACTACATGTAAAACTGTGATGATTCCTTTTCTGTTATGTTTAGATCAGACTTTAGACGTGTGTTTTTGCTAATCATTCTGTCAGGGGAGTGTGTAATTTCCTCGGTTCTGTCTCGTCACAACAAAAATTCAAAGCAAACAGCCCAGTATTACAGCCCTGGGAAGGACCAGTGTTACAGCTTAGTTTTATTTAGAAAGTAAAGAAAAATACATCCTCGAGGCATGAGGGCATGCCAACCCAAAAGATGCGAATAGAAGAGAGAGACCCCCCAGCCCTTTGGCTCCTCTTTTTATGTTTTTCCTCCTCCCCCTGGGCCTGCCTTATGTAAATTGGGTTAGCCAGGAGTGCTGTTTCTTTTACCTGAGGTCCTCACTCCAGTGCCCGGACCTTCCTTTGTTCTTTTTTTGTGGGCTTTTCCCTTCCTTGTCTTTTAGCCACCGTCATTCTGGACTCCTTTTTCCTATTCTAACTACCTAAAAATTCTATTTGGAAATTGAAAAAGATAAATTATATTTCATAATGTAAATTTATGTCTTTCTTATAAGGTACACTGAACATGAGAAAGCTAAGGTTGGATGAACTAGGAGAGAAGAGAGAAAAATGAATTAGTAAATTATGGGTCTTTTGTTGGGTGGAAAACAGAATGGTCTCTACAGGTAGAAATAACATGAAGTTCAATTAAGTGCTGACAAAAAATGTCGATAGCTTTATTTTAAAACTTAATTTTTATTAACTCCTTTATATTAAAATGATTGTTGAGATTCTTCTTTGACCATATTTTAGATTTGAAAATTATATTAGGAAATTTGAATTTTGGTCTGAATTGAAAAAAAAATCTCTTTAAGGTATTTTTTTGTGTTAGAAAACATTTTACTTTTTTTCCCATTAGATTTTGTGTTTTTGAGAGCCAGAATAATAGAATGAGTGAGTGAGTAAAGTTGCTCAGTTATGTCCGACTCTTTATGACCCCATGGAGTGTAGCCTACTAGGCTCCTCTGTCCATGGGATTTTCCAGGCAAGAGTACTGGAGTGGGTTGCCATTTCCTTCTCCAGGGGGCCTTCCTGACCCAAGGATTGAACCTGGGTCTCCTGTGTTGTAGGCAGACACTTTACCATCTGAGTCACCAGGGAAGTAATGATATATAAAATGGTGTGAAAGAAAGAATGCTGACCTGGTTGTTGAGAGGTTTGGATTCTGATGCATGTATACATCTACTTAGACTTAATTTCAAACATATCACTATTATGTGTATTTTGGTTAATTCATTTGTCAAAGAGGTAGCTAAATTAGATGAGTGTTGAGGTCTCTTCCTACCTTAAGATATTGTGGCTCTATAATACCAAGTCTCATTGAGAATCAGCTGTTAAATTAGTATATTCTCATGTAGGTCTTATATAGATAGCATAACTTAGTATCTATGGTTTGATTACTGATAGTCTTTGTGGAGTTTCATTATTCATCAACAACCATTTAATGAGTACTACTAAGCTGTAGTCTCAGCCATGGGGAGCTGTTGAATGAAGCATGTGTGTTCATCTAATTCTATTGTCATCTCACAATTATAATGAAGGGTAAAACTTACATGCCACTTCACAGAAGAACATGTAGCAATAAATTAGGTATAATGCAGAGGAAGAGATAGTTAGACAGCATCACTGACTCAATGGACATGAATGTGAGTGAACTCCAGGAGACAGTGGAAGACAGCGGATCCTGGTGTGCTATAGGCTATAGGGTATCAAAGAATAGGACATAACTTATAACTGAACAGCAATAACTAATGTTATGTTCCTACAAATTTGTAGCTTACAAAAACACTGGTACATATTAAAACATTCCAATCTTCACAATAACCCTTGTGCATGCAAGCTAGCTTGCTTCAGTAATGTCTGATTCTTTGTGACCCTATGGACTGTAGCCTGCCAGGCTCTTCTGTCCATGGGATTCTCTAGGCAAGAATATTGGAGTGGGTTGCCATGCCCTCTTCAAGGGGATCCTCCCGACCCAGGGATCAAACCTGCATCTCTTATGTCTCCTGCATTGCAGGCAGGTTCTTTACCACTAGCACCACCTGGGAATTTGTAGCTTAACAAAAACACTTGCATGTATTGAAACATGTCAGTCTACACAATGACCCTTGAGGCATTCCTAAAACACATGCACACATACAAACACACACATACACAAGAAACACACATTCAGAGCTTGCCCTATGTTGTATGCTTAGAAGGCATTCTAACTACATGACCTGGGTCACATAAAAGACAATAGAAAAAAATGAGAACCCAGGTCTTCTGCCTTCTGGACTCTTTCCAAGATGGAATATTGTAGCTGCCTCTCTGAGTACTTGGAAGGAGAAAAATGTCCCTAGTATTGATATCTTTGACAATCCCATGGGATTTTTTAAGAATTAAGAATATTTGCTTTTTTAAAAAGTAAATCTGTGCTATACAATTTGGTGATTTTTTTTTGTTTTTGTTTTAATTGGCTGCTAATTACTTTACAATATTGTGGCGGTTTTGGCCATACATTGACATGAGTCAGCCATGGGTGTACATGTATCCCCCATCCTGAACCCACCTCCCACCTCCCACCTCCCTCCCCATCCCATCCCTCAGCATTGTCCTAATGCACCAGCTTTGAGTGCCCTGTTTCATGCATCAAACTTGGACTGGTGATCTATTTCACATATGGTAATATACATGTTTCAATGCTATTCTCTCAAATCATTTCACCCTCACCTTCTCCCACAGAGTCCAAAAGTCTGTTCTTTATATCTGTGCCTCTTTTGCTATCTCATATAGAGGGTCATCATTACCATCTTTCTAAATTCCATATATATACTTTAAAATACTGTATTGATATTTTTCTTTCTGACCTATTTCACTCTGAATAATAGGCTCCAGTTTCATCCACCTTATTAGAACTGATTCAAATGGGTTCTTCTTAATAGCTGAGTAATATTCCATTGTGTATACGTACCACAGCTTTCTTACCCATTCGTCTGCCGATGGACACCTAGGTTGCATTGCAGCACTGTTTACAATAGCTAGGACATGGAAGCAACCTAGATGTTATTTTGTTTTTTAAGTGAATAATTATTTTAAGTGAATATGAAAATAACACACATCCTTCCTTTGTTGATGTATATGTATTTTAAGTATGGTTAGTGTATAGTGTGGAGAAGGCAATGGCACCCCACTCCAGTACTCTTGCCTGGAAAATCTCATGGACAGAGGAGCCTGGTGGGCTGCAGTCTATGGGGTCACGAAGAGTCAGATATGACTGAGCGACTTCCCTTTCACTTTTCACTTTCATGCATTGGAGAAGGAAATGGCAACCCACTCTGATGTTCTTGCCTGGAGAATCTCAGGGACGGAGGAGCCTGGTGGGCTGCCGTCTCTGGGGTCACACAGAGTCGGACACGACTGAAGTGACTTAGCAGCAGCAGTGTATACTGTACAGTAGAACACTGGAAAATATGATGTTAATTGAATTGAGCTCCAATGGAGAGGCTTAAAAATTACATTGAATTTCATTTCAGTTTACCAATATCCTTCTTATGATATGATGTACCACGTGGGAGGTGTAGTACATATTGCGACCCTTTCTTAGGTTTAAAGGGCTTCTTTTCTAGCTGCTAAAAGAGATGTAAACCGAAGGCCCTCAGGAATTAGTTCCACTCAAACTGCCTCAGATAAAAGAGCCATGGTCACTCAAGATCATATCCCCTTCCCAGGGCAGCCTGTATCCACCAACTGATCAGTATAGAAGTATAAGATCCTGGCTATTTTGCCCTGACTTAGAATAATTCGGAAGGATTATCAAAGCTTCAGCGCTCCCTGTGAAGCCAGTTGAGATCTTTTGTGAGACAGCATCACAGTTCAAGTTTTCCTTCCACCCAAACCCTGTACCCTTTACTTTTCTGTAAATGTTGGTTTTGAGAACCCTCCCCAATAAACTTCCTGCTTGGAAATCTCTATATAGAATCTGCTTCTGGAATAACATTTTACTCAGGAAAGGGAATACCCAACCATTTGGAGTGTTAGGTGCAGGGTCTAAATTGACATTGATACCAAGGCACCTTCATACCCTCCATCTCTAAAGAAACTTGAATCATCTGGACATCATAGTAAATGTCTCACTAGCATGTTATATTGATGAGATCATGCTACTTAGAATGAAAAAGCAAGAAGTAACAAGTATGTTAGGAGTATTTTCAAGACAGATGCATTATAAAAGATGGGAATATACAGGGGCTTGTCATATTAGTGCTCATTACTGTTCAGTGTCAGGGACATGTCAGTGTATATCCCCTAAATTGAAGGACAAACGATTACCTCTGATACCTGTCACCACAAAGAAGGAAACACAACACTGGGTAGGCCTCTCAAGTTTCTGGAAAAAAAAATCTGCTCTGTCCATATAAAGTGTGGTGTGGGAAGCTTCCAGCTTTGAATGGCTATCAGAGAAGTAGAGGCTTCTGTAGCAGGCCTGGGCTGCAGGACAAGCAGCTCTGCCTCTTGTCTTGGAGAGATCTGTTATGGAAAGAAGTGGCAGGTGGGCGTATTTGGTAAGTCCCCGTGGGACAGATACAGTATAGTTTATTTCGGAGCAAGGCTCTGTAGAGAATTATATGCTTTTTGGAAAATATCTTTGCTTTGGCCACTGGGCACTGGTAGAGATGGAATGTCTCATCATGGGGCTCTTCAAATGACCATGTGGTCAGAGCTTTCTTCATGAGGAGATCTGTGATTAAGATGAGTAGCACTATCAGGAATTCCCTGTAATGTGGAAGTAGGACATCTGAGATCTGGTATAAACAATGCCCAAAGACATAAGCTAAGCTTGTATCTTAAGCAGATGGCTGAGACCACTCCCCTTTTCATCACTACCACCGTAGCATTCACTCCACCGTCACTACCCACCCCACCTCACCCCCAACCGTATCATTAACTTTTGCACTAGAACTTCTCACTCTGCTTCCATTTATATTCAAATGGAGATTTGGAAGAGGAAAAGAATAGAGCTCGGTTCGTAAGTATGTTAGCTTAATATGTTGGTTAAGCAAAAACCATGCTATCCTAGAGGAGTAGGCACAAAATGGGAAGTGTTTTTCATTGTATTCTGAATCCATGAGCGAACATTCGCCATGGGAGAGGCACCTAACAAGCAAGGAGACAAACCGAGTAATCCAATTGATATCAGCCAGACTCTGTCATTGCCCACTCCAGTGTTTCCAGAATGGACACATGAATGTTGCAGCCATGATGACAGAGATTGGAGGCTATTCATGGACCCAAGGGCACGGACTTTACTCACCAAGGCTGGTTTAGCTACCACATGACTGAACCATCAGCCTCTCAGCAATAGAGACAAACACTGAGTCTAATATAGCACCATTCCTCAAGAAAACCAAGAAGACACTTAGTGGCAAGTTGATTATAGCTGGACCCCTTTACCCTTCAATGGCAATGATTCATTTTAAGTGTAGATACATTTTCTGAGTATGAATTTGCCTTTCCAGAATGCAGGACATCAAACAGCACCACTATCTGAGAGCCTGAAGAATGCTGTACCAGATCAGGATCTCACATAATTCATGTCAGATTGAGACACTCAGTTTACAGCAAAAGAGAAGTGAGAGTGAACACATGACCATGAGACCAAAGGCCACATTGTACCACCCAGGACCTCTCAGCCTGACAGAGCAAAGCAGTGGAATTGTGAAGACAAACTGAGGTGCCAGTTTGGAGATGATCCCCCCCTAGGATAGAGCACTGTCCTCCTGGATGCAGTGTACCTTTGACATCAAGAGTTGGAAAATTTTTCTGTAAAGAGATAGATAATAAACATTTAGGAATTTTGCAAGCCATGTGGTCTCTGTTACAACCACTTTGTCGCTCTAGTGCAGAAGCCGCCTTAAATGAGTTCTGTCAAAACTTTATTTACATAAATAGGCTACAGGGGGTGCTTCCCTGGCGGCTCAGTGGTAAAGAATCTGCCTGCCAATACAGAGAACATGTGCTCAGTCCCTGGTCTGGAAGGCCCCACATGCTGCAGATCAACTAAGCTGGTGGGCTACAACTACCGAGGCAGTGCTCTAGAGTCCACAAAACGCAACTGCTGAAGCACCAGTGCCTTAGATCCCATGCTCTGCAATGACAGAAGCCACAGCAATGAGAAGCTCGCACACTGCAACTAGAGAAAGACTGCGTGCAGCAAGGAAACCCAGGGCTGCCAAAAATAAAAATAAATCTGGCGGATTCATGTTGATGTATGGCAAAACCAATATAATATTGTAAAGTAAATAGCCTCTAATTAAAATAAATAAATTAAAAAACAAAAACAAGCACACAAAAATAAATCTTTAAAAAAAGGGAGGGTGGGCAACAGGATGGATTAGGCCTGAGGGCCAATGCCTACATTGAATCTATGGCCTTTATTTATATATGGGTTCGAGAATCAAGAGGTTAAAGGATTTATGGCCCCATTTACTATCATTCCTAGTAATCTTCTTGAGAAATTTGTACTTTCTGTCTGTACAACTCACTGCTTCTCCTGAGATAGATCCTCCATGTTAAATGGCTCAGATCCCTCGTGTCTCTTGACTCTGGGGCCTTTTCCACAGCTTTGATTGTCTCCCAGTTTTCACTTGAGGAGAGTTAGGGGCCCTCTTATGCAAGAAACCTAACTCTAGATCATGATTCTGGACCCTCTGTATATGTCCATAAGGTATTAAATATTATGCAATTAAATAAGATGTTCACATTCACCCATTTAAAGTTTTTTTTCCCTCACATCAGTATTCTCTTTAATAGTTTGCATGAATGAGACTTACTTGGAAACCCTGCTTTGGAGGGTTATTCTTGTTTAAAACATTCCATAGAATTTTCTTAGATTGACTCTCTTGAGGCTGTGTTTTAGAAAATGAGAATAATAATAATGAATGAAACTGATAATGGATGAAAAACAAGCTTATGAAGAATATACTCACATCTAATAAGTTAGGCTGTAAATTATAAAGTAGTAGATACAAATCAGGTTTGAGCCACCAGACCGTTGGTCTCTTTTCTGGCAGGAAACCAGTAGGATCCATCAGTGCATGGGGGAGGGGGGCATTCTAAGCATAATGTAAAGCTGGCACCTGAGAGCAGGGCAAGGCTTTGAAACATAGTATCTTTCCCTCCTCAGAAGAACATTTCTTTTGAAGAATTGGTGCGCTGTTTGCCCCAAGATATTTAACACCCCTCTCAGGCTCAATACTTGAGGTTTATTGTTTGCATTTAAAATCTGGTTAAGTCACTGGAGCTATGGTTGCTAGGAAACCAGCATTATTTGGAGGCTGCTTTACCATCTCTCTTCTAGTCACACCCTTAATTAGGAAGAGCCAGCAGGCTGCAAACTTTTGACTCAGGTATTTTCCTCTTTAAAAGGTCATTGAGAATAAACACCACTTTCTCACCTTTTCCCACTTTTCTGTATTCAAAGCCGTTTGTGTAATACATTCTGTTGTTGTCTTGATTAAATTCTCTTTATTAAATAGATTCCCATCTCTCCCATTGTACTTAGCATTTAAAAATTTCTCCTGATATGTATTTCCATCAGGAAAGAAAAAAGCGGTGAAAGAAAAAGCAGTGTTCATTTATAAGTACAACTAAAGGGTTAACATTTACAGTTAGCAATATAAATAGCAGAGACCTTTAAAGGAGAGCTAATTAAGTAAACAAATCACAATAATATGCTTTTCCTGCCTTTTTTTTTTTCACATTGGCAACATTTGGGGTCCTGGATAGATATTTACTATTTCCAGTCTGAGGTTTAGAATAGTTTCTTTGTTGCCATTTCCTCTTTTTACCTCCCCTCTAAAATAATTTTATTTTCTCAAATTGTTGGGCTGTAGCACTACCAATTTCCTAAAATAGTAGGGACATGATCTTCAATTCAATATTCTTAAAAGGTTGGACAGAGCTTAATAGCTTGAGAAAATAATATCAGCAAATTATGCATACTGTCATCTATATCAGTCATGCAGATTACAGAATCTTGGATTAGCATTTACCCAAAGCATAGAAGAATGAGATTATAAAGGCATTTAATACATTTCATATCTCCTTATTATAAACGTGCTGAATTTTCAAGAAAAGACATGGCAGAATGTGTTCCGAGGCCATATCTGTACATGGCAAGTTACAACAGAGCTAAACAGTCTGCTAATGTTTCAGGGGATCAGAGAATGTTCATTTATTCAACAAGTATTTGTTGGTATCTAACAGGAGCTTTGCTAATGGCCAAGGGTAAAATGAACAAGCAATTATGCTTCCTTTACTGAGGGAACTTTTATTCCATTTAAAAGAAAAAAAAAAAGGACGTGTACACAGGAAGCATAAATAAAATGTATTTATCGAGGGCAAAGACTGATTGTTTGTATTCGCAAGCTAAAGAGGATGCTTTGTGAAAGCCTTGTTTATTCTGGACTGCTATGTATACATTCACAACCTATTTAATATAATCCCTTTGACACAGAACAGAATGAAAACTATCTAATCATTTATTTTCCTCAATTATTCAATTTAAGAGCTTATGTGACTCTTCTTACATGCAGTATCAACATTGCTCAAAGTATAGCATTTCTGAACACATCTTGTAAATCACCTTGAAGTCTGTCACTTACTCTTTGAAGATCCTTTATCATGGCATATATATATGTATATACACACATAAAATTTGAAGTTGGATTTAGGTGTAAACCATTGAATATCATTTAAAGATAAGTCTGGTGTATATTATGGGTCATTCTTGAATGTGGTTTTATTATAAAACTAATACATGATTTAAAGTAATGAGATGCTAAGGGATTTTATTCTAGTCCATGGAAAGCAAACCCTTCTACCAAAGAGAATAAAACCAAATTGCCAATTGCCAACATGGTTTAAATAAGTATGTGACTTGTAAAGTGTCAATCTTTTATGCATGTATCAACTGTGCTTCCCCTGACAAACTATATTACATTTAATCCCCTGATAGACTTTGAATTAAAAATTGATAGTATTTTTCCTTTTGTTTCATCAGGAAGCTCATAGCAAAATTGATGACTTATATTTAGGGAAATTTTTGTATGCATTTTTGGGTAGTTTACCTTGAATCTCATTTTCTATTTATCTTATTTTTCCTTTTTTGTTCTTGTTATCTATTTCTATGCCATTGCTGAAGGAAAGTTACAGGGCTCAAAATAACCTGGCGCTAAAACTCCCCTCCAGGTCCCCCCCAGCATTCTATGCAAAACAAAGAACTCTCTCACCCAAAGGGAAAAAAAGGGATATTAAGGTTGATTAAGCCCAGCTCCCAGCTGGTCCAGCCTCTGGTCAATCTCCAGAGTTCCTTGCCCCAGCTGTTTAAGAGATAACTACTCCGAACAACCTTGGAGAACAGGCCCCCTTGAGACAGTAGCTTTCCACATATATGCCTATATATACTTACTCTTTTCTTGGGTTAGGGCAGCAGCTCACTAATCTGAGTGTTGCCCTTTCTCGCCTCATTAAAGGTGATCTGTTCCTGTAAAGTGCTGGTCTCATTCTTTTTCTGAACCTTGCCTTCTCTAACTGCCTTACCCTACAATTGCAGTATGCTGCTGCTGCTGCTGCTGCTGCTAAGTCCCTTCAGTCGTGTCCGACTCTGTGCGACCCTATAGACGGCAGCCCACCAGGCCCTGCCGTCCCTGGGATTCTCCAGGCAAGAACACTGGAGTGGGTTGCCATTTCCTCCTCCAATGCATGAAAGTGAAAAGTGAAAGTGAAGTCGCTCAGTCGTGTCCGACTCTTAGTGACCCCATGGACTGCAGCCTACCAGGCTCCTCCGTCCATGGGATTTTCCAGGCAAGAGTACTGGAGTGGGTGCCGTTGCCTTCTCCCCAGTTGCAGTATATACATTTTAAAAAATTATTTTAAATTCTTTGAAAGAAATGTTTTTCTCTTTATAGATACATCTTATAATTTGTGGATTGTAATTCATCTTTCGTTTAAGGAAATAACAGGGAAATGACAAGAATTAGGATATTATTCAGCGAAAAATCAGTGGAAGGGTCAGGAGGTTATGTATTTCATCAAATCTAGCTTAATAGTAAATAACTATAATTCCTTTGGAATTTATAATAGATATTAAAAATTTAGCATAATATTAAGCAACAACAAATTGATTTGCTATATTGTAAAGATTAACAGTGCACAAGCTAGATACATTTCCTAATTTCCAGAACATGAATGTGTTATGGAAGTCATAAACACTATTTCATTTACTTTATGAGTACAGACATAATTTAAAAGGATCCATTTTCACAATAAGAGGAAATATGTCTCTGTGTACACTTTGTTGCACACATACATATATGTTTAATTATGCATGCAAGCTATTATCAACCAATTTGGGCATAAAGAGATAGGGCTTAGTCTCCTTGAACTTTTATGAAATATTGGAGTTTATACTTGCATTAGTGAAGTGAGGTGATGTTCATACCATTGTATGATGATGCAGTATTTACAGACATGTCTTTCCACAAGTTGTTTGAGTTTCATAAAATAGATCCAAATTGAAATCAATATTCAAGATCCATTTTCATCTCAATTAAGACAGTGTTATATGGTAGTAGCATTAAGCATCTGAATTGTTACATGTTATGTATTGTGCAAAAAATTTTCATCAATTCACAGACCTACCATAAAATTTTAGGTTTAGAAGACAGCTGATTACACAGACAGCATGAGGATACATACTCTCTTATTTTCAAAAAACAGAATTAACTAATAGTAATGAGTGGTTTAGTAGTAGAAGTAGTAATAAAATTAGTAGTGATAACAATTAAGGATTATATGCAAATAACAATTAGTCTTGCAGTTCTATGAAACATATTTAATAATTTGCCTTATTGGGTCAGAATATGAAGCACATGTGCACAGAAAAGTGGAATAAAAAGGCTATGGTAATAAGTTCTTAAAGCTCTTCATCTTTAAATGATTTCAATATGTATGTGGCAGAGGAGGCTGTGTAATTAGCAAAATGAGGTGGAAGACATATGAATGATAAAGTGAAATTTGCAATGATAGAGGAACAGATCTTTGTGTGTGTACGTATACATATATATGTGTGTGTGTGCACATATGTATCTGTGTGTTCTTTGTAATCCTGAATTGATGATTTATCCCTGAACTTGCTCCTGCTCCTAAGACTACAGTGCAGGAATAAAGGATACCTAAATTGAGACATACAAAAACAAAACCCAACTAAAGTAAATTTAAGATTGAAAATTGTTTAATAGCCATGTCATATTTTACACAGCTGGAGCAGTTGATATCTGGAGTGGGGAAATGATACTAAAGATATGCGAAAGGAGCAAATAAGCAAAATAATACTGGTACAGTGTGGGAGGGGATGCAGGAGTAGGAATCATCAAGATTGCAACTGTTTGCTACTCCCTTTTATCATCTCCATGTACTGCTTTCAGAAGTCCTTTGTCCTCTGTTGCTGCAGTGAGTTTTAAAAGACCTAGACAGGATAAAGTCTTAGAGATTCTTAAGAGAGAAATTTTCATAGAAATTAGCTTCTGGGTTTGAGCCCAACAATCCGGCTATACATTCCATCTTTCTGTTAATAACTTCTTATATTGATATTGTTAATAAGATTGGCTGTGAAATCTGGAGTTAGGTCTTCTGAGCAAATTTGAAGAAAGGGCTGTGACAATGCCTCCGCTTGCATTAGGAGAGAAGCTGAATGGAATCACTTTTCCTTTTTCACCTCCCTTCATCAGTGAAAAGCATTGATAGTATGGAATTTGTCTCATTCCTCTCTGTGGCTATGACTGTCCTTACCCTCCCAGCCTTACTTCTTCAGCTACTGTTAATATATCCTTGTTTATCAAGGAGATCCTCTGGTGCCTCAGATGGTAAAAAAAAAAAAAAAAAAAATCTGCCTGCAATACAGGAGACCTGGGTTCATCCCTGGGTTGGGAAGATTCCTTGGAGAAGGGAATGGCTACCCACTCCAGTATTCTTGCCTAGAGAACTCCATGGACAGAGGAGCCTGGTGGGCTACAGACCATGGGGTTGCAGAGAGTCAGACACAACTGAATGACTAACACACATCCACACTTGATTTTATAGTAAAGCTCTGTGTTATTAATTTCTTTGTATGGGGTGGTGGCAGCTTGCTTTCATTACTTGTTGGGATCATTTGCTGACACCTTTCCGACTGAACAACAACTCCAATTGTAGTGCTAGGAATCATGATAAGAAGTCAATGTCCTCCCCCATTTCATGAAGAATTCAATATAATCTGTTTTAAACTGTCTGTTGGATTCAACTTTATGGTCATTGACCCCTAGAGTCCTGGTACTGAGATAAGTGTACTGTCCTAAGAGAAGCCCAGAAACTCCAGTTTACTTTTATTTCTGCTGATCAAACCTGCTTATCTCAACCCAGGATGTACATGCCTCCCAGTGCTTGACTTTCGCTCTACATGGCCATAGATCTGACATATATATATATATATATATATATATAGTTACAGTCTATTGAAAGTTTGTATGTCTGTATTTACTTAAAATATGCTGGAATATTGCTGCTAGTTTCTTATCTATAGAATAAGCTCAGAATCCCTAGTAGGTGCTCAACACCTATTTATGAATAAATTATTGATGGACTTTTAAGTTGGTGCCACTGTTGCATGCTTTAGTGATATCCTGGTAGATGATGGCTATCTGTAAACAACAGTTTAGGGGTGGAGCCCAAGGCTGAGGAACTGACATACAAAAAACTGAATCCATGGCCTTGCCATTGTGACTATAGAATCTCATTAGCAAGATAAGATCTTGGAAAAACATTGCATTTTTTTTGCTGGTACCAGTGTCAGATGCACCCTAAGTGGTCTCATCCCTGAGCCCCCCCTTGAGACATCTTCAACATGACCTTCTTAGGTTGCAAACTCTAGTCTGAGTAAACCTCGTGCAACCAAAGTCATATGTTCACAGAAACTGGTATAATCACAGGAGGTCAAAGGGTTCTATTTTGCAGCTGAATTTCAAAGTGAGCTGGATAATTTTATGACCAGCAGTAAAACTAGTAGTTATGAGAGCTAAAATAAAAAAGCTAATCAGATCTCATGCTTTAGGATATAAACTTGTCACCATAAGCATTAACAAGATTTTCTCTCCCCTTAGATGGCCATGCAGTATGTTATAGAGGATTTTCACTTTTTAGTCATCTGAGCCATATGTTTGTTCCTGGGAAAATTTAATTCATCATGCATTTATTAGATGCCTGCTGTGCACAAAGCACCATCCTAGGCAAAATTTTCATAGGACTGAGAGGCTTGAAAAATAGAAATAGGCATAATCTAGTTGTAGATGGAAATGTACGCAACCAGAATCTACATCAATGACTCCTAGGCATCAAGAGTCATATTAATTTCTAGGAATTCTCATTGCAAAAGGGATCTAATATTCTTTGGGGCAATTGTAA
Source organism: Bubalus bubalis (assembly GCF_019923935.1). NCBI lineage: Eukaryota > Metazoa > Chordata > Mammalia > Artiodactyla > Bovidae > Bubalus > Bubalus bubalis. The sequence continues at coordinate 96,625,696 of NC_059157.1, read as the reverse complement.
ATGGGATATTATGATCAGGAGTTACTTCTTCTCAATTAAAATCTTTATCAAAGGCTGAGGTGAAGAGTATCCATCCAACTCTGGAGAGGGTTCCATATGACAACCCTAAATGTCAGGGGATATTTAAGGGACCATATCTGAGAGTAGAAGATTAGGAAAATCCTAGTTTGCCTTAACCTGGTCTGAATTTCTTATCTAAGTAAGCTTTAACTCTAAAAAAAAATAAATAAAGCAAATATCTCTTTAGGAGATTTTTTTAAATGTGCAATTTCTTAGAGGGTAAAGCTATCTCTGTGATAACTTTGTCATATTTGAAGGAAATTTTTCTTCTATCAATGGCAGAAAGAACCATGATTCTAAGTGGGAGTTCATCAGGAATACCAGAGAGTGGAGAAGAAAAGTGATGCCAGGAAGCTCAAGTCATTAGGAAGGAAAAGAGAAATAAAACATAGGCAAGGTTGAATTCTAGGTTCTAAAGAAGACCCTGAAAGTGAGAAATACCATTGCAAACATCCATGGAGGGAGATAGGAAATTATGACCAATTCTATATCCACTGTGGCAATAAAGCAGCTAAAGAGGAAGAAGGCTTTCTAGACAAGAGTTTGGACTATGAATTCTAAAAGAGTGGGGTAAGGGCTTCCATGTTGCTAGTGTAACCTACACTTCAGCTGTAAAAAAAAAGGTCTACTCTAGAAAATGGAATAAAATTAGGTGCTATATGATAGAGGAGCAATGAATGGGCCATGGAATTTCGAGAAAAATAGCAACTAATTTTGAGTGGAAGAGTGAGGGAAAGTTTCCAGAGAAGATGATACTTTAACAAACATAAAAGGGTAAGTAGAATTTCAAGTGATGGAGATGGCATTTCAGCGTAGGACATTCCAGGGTAAGCAGATAACACAAACAACAGAAGAAAAGAGTTCAACCATTCCTGTTTTTCAGGAAAGTGATGGGTCCACTGCAGTGGCAGTGGAATTGAGCTGTAGTGCTCTTTGTTGGAGAAGATGAGACTGGAAACTTAATCTCACGTTTGTAATTTCTTCACTAGACAGTAGGGAGTCTATAAATAGAGGATGGCCATGATCTGAAGTATTTTTAAGGACATAAATCTGTAAGCATTGTGAAGCTTGGCACTGAGAATCAAGAGATAAGAAACAGATCATTCTCATTGCCTGGAAAAATATTCTCTCATTTTTTGCTTAGAGTAGGGGCTTACCACTTGGCTTTGGCTTAGACATTCACTTATCCTAGGAGCCTTCATGATCCTCAGCTCTGGATTAGGACTAAATCGTAAATACTGATCTATTTGTCATTATCTACCTTGCACCATCTGCATCATTACAACAAGTGTCTGTGTGCCTTATTCTCTACCCATAATTTTTATGTGCCTGGCCTTAGAGGATACTTAATCCAATTTTTTGAATAAGTAAAAATGCATGAATGCATTGAACATGTCAGTTAGGAGACATCAGAAGAATAGTGATAGACATGAAAAACACGGGAAATATACTGAAAATACTATCCAAAGGATTGGAGACATGTAAGATGTAGAAAGGCAGATTTAAAGGTGTCTCCTATGTGTCTATCTTGATTGATACAGTTAGAGTTTTATTTCCTTTCAGACAGAATCTCTTCCCTGTATAAAAATTGTGTTCCAAGTGTTTGGAGATTTCTTATTAATTTTAGAAATGGGGTCTTGGTCTCCCCACATATGTACTCTCCATTCTGATTCCTCAATTGAAAAGACTTGAATGAGAATATGGTGCCAACTAAATAGGGTCTGATACTCTTCTTGGCTGTAATTCCTTATTATCCTGCAATTCTGATGGAAAGAGAATTCAGGATTTGGGATGTTTAGTTTCAATGCTGTTGACATCTGAATCTCCCAAAATTGTTTCTGTATCCCTTCTTTTTATTCAAGTAATATGTCTGATTTTGTTGTTGCTGTTTAGTCATTAGTCATTCTTTTGCAACCCTGTGGACTGCAGCCTGCCAGGGTCCTCTATCCATAAGATACCTCAGGGAAGAATACTGGAGTGGGATGACATTGCCTTCTCCAGGTGATCTTCCCAACCCAGGGATCAAACTGGCATCTCCTGCATTGCAGGCAGATTCTTTACCACTAAGCCACCTGGGAAGACCCAATATAGCTGAGAAAGGTAAAATGCTTACTGAATTTCCTAGAATAAAGGGTTCAAGTCTATGAGTCTGCAACATTGGCATTATAGTAATAGAATAATCAAATAGTCCACAGATATTGTCCTAAAAAACATGAAAGTGTCTAACCTGTACTGTTTCAGGGAGTTAGTTATGGTGCCTGGGCTGGAAGTTGTTTTCCATTTAAGGCACCTGTTTTGAAGTAGAAGAATTGAATAGGATTACTATATACTGTAATGTGTTTCAGCACATTTATTGTAATCAAAATTTATTGTTTCAAGAAAACATAGAAAAAAGTCTTAAGTATTATTTTAAAAAGAAAGTTTACTTTTATTGACATAACACCTGCCTAATTTGATAGCAAATATCAGAATGAAAAACTGGCATTCTCAAAGTAATTCAAAATCTGAAATAATTAAAATCTTAATTTAGATTGGAATTATTGTTACTGGTCATATTTTTCTGCACATTAATCTAAAAGAGTTTGTATTGGGATTATTTCCGTCTTGTGTACCCAGCCACTTGGCAATTTAGCCATTGAAAATGCACCTGCTTCTCAGATTGGCAAAGCAACAATTTACTGTGAAGAATCAGTTGTTTTGAATGGCTAATTGGTTACAGGTGCAATGAATTAACCATCTGCCTTAGAGATTGACTCATCTAAGAGAAGGAAAATCCCTTTCCTTTCTGTCACTTTGGGAGCACGTTAGGGAGATATGATTATAACTTGGAAATTGCAGAGGCTGTGGTGGTGGGTGGGGTGAGGTGAGTGGGAGGAAAAGAAAGCACATTCAAAGCTTAATCAGAACATTGCAGAGTCTTATGTGAGACTAGTTTATTAACTTTTATCAGTAATCTAATAACCTTTTGAGTGAAACCTCCAACCAGCTCAAAGTATAAAATATCTGGCCTATTATCTGGAAGAGAACACGTAACCCCATAGATGGATTTACACTAGCACATTTGATTATGCCTTGGTTTATGTTTTTATTTTCTAGCTGTTCTTTCTTGGTTAAAATTTAATTTTCAAAATATTCTGAACATTTATGACAGTAATCTATCGATGTGTTATAATATTTAAAAATGGGCTTCCCAAGTGGCTCAGAGGTAAAGAATCTGTCTGCCAGTGCAGAAGACACAAGAGACACGGGTTCGATCCTGGGGTAGGGAAGATCCCCTGGAGAAGGAAATGGCAACCCACTGCAGTATTGTTTCCTGAGAAATCCTATGAACAGAGAAGCCTGGTGGGCTACAGGCTATGGGGTTGCAGAATTTGGACATGACTCAGGGACTAAGCAACAACAAATATTTAAAGACAAATCTTTAATCAGGTGACTTTTTGACTGCTCAGTTGAGGTGAATCATAACAGTTTTAAATGGGCAGCAATCACTTTTTATTTTTTTTCATGGATGATCACAATCTCTTGAATCCAAGATGGTAAAAGGGAATTCTTGTTAACTAGCAAGTATCAATCTGCATTGGGTGACTAGATGGGGAATGATTAGGTAATTTGGTCTAACTTTACCTCTTTGCCTTCAGATAAACACTTCATTTTTCTTGCCCATAACAGAATTCATGTTTTATATGTTGTTTACTGTGCTTAACTTTTAACAGACATTAAATATCTAAGAGTTCCATTTGGCTTAACATGCTTCCACTTTAACACGTTTCCTCAATTAGTTGTCAGAGATTCACAGGGTTCTATAATGAGTCCTATAATGAATTCCAGTCTTTCCTGGTGGCCCAGATGGTAAATAATCCACCTGCAATGCAGGATACCTGGATTCGAACCCTGAGGGAGGGGAGACCCCCTGGAGAAGGGCATGACAACCCACTCCAGTATTTTTGCCTGGAGAATCCATGGACAGAGGAGTCTGGTGAGCTCTAGTCCATGGGGTCTCAAAGAGTAGGACACAACTAAGCGACTAACACACACATAGTGTTCTGAGTAGGGATTTTTCTGCAAGCCTCTCTACCCAGCTACATTTATCATGGGGAATTGGCAAAATGAAAATTAGCAGTTCCTCCCAAAGGGATGAGGAACCTTTCAAGGTACAGGCACCCAGAATACTATTTCCCTTTGAACTAGTCTTGTAATATATCCTGATGTTTGATTGACGTGGTTAAGTAAACTAATACTTTTTCCCTTAATTTCAGCAAAGCACAGTTGTTTGTGCCTCTGTTGCCCTTGTAAAACCACATGAACTCTTGACATCGCTGAGAAGAGCAATGTAGCCAAGGAAAGACTCTTCTAAATCATTTTAGTTATTGAGACTAAATGGGAATTTTACACATGATTTATTGTTTTCCAAAAGTGCTTAATTTCTCTTATAAAATATCTTCTAATGCAAAAAGAATATTTTGGGAGAATCCTATTTTCAAGATTCTTGTTAAGTAACTCTAGTTGGGTTGTTCAAAAAAATATTTCCCATCAAAGAATAATAGGAAATTGAGTATATGAGACTCATTATAATTCCAGTTTTCTGTACCTAGTCAAAATTTCATAAAATATTCTTTCAAGAGATTGACATTTTAATTTCCTTCATTCTTTTAGAAAAATACATTTCTGAACTTTACATTCTCTTTGAACACAAATAAAATTTTATTGTGGTGAAATCTTTGTACAATAATGAAATATTTCTGACAAAAGCTCACTCTTTTCAAATACCATTCAATACAATATTTTATCTGATCAAAAAATTTAGATGAAGAGTTTAAGATCATTATCTATCTATCTATCTATGGTTAATGTATGCCTGAAAATTGCTTAGAAATAATTTGTTATTAATTAACACTACAGGAGTAATATTCTTTCACTTTCATTCATTGTTTCATTTCATTTTTTCATTTCATAATCTCATTTTCTTTTGTAGCCCAGTCAGTGGAAAGTCACCAAATAGTAGCATTTCTGTTTTTCATATTTCTGAATGAATATAAATGCTCATATTGACTTTCTCTTTTAAGTGAAGGCCCTTCATTGTTTCCCTTTATTAGTCTTTTAGTGATGCTTATTCTCGGATGTAAATTTGTGTTGAAAATCCTGTGCCACAGAAGCTGTATGCACAGAGCTTACTTAGAGTAGAGTTGAGAATTATATGTCTTGTTTAAAATACCTTTGCCATCATCAGAACTGGAAGTCACTTTAGAAGTCTTTAAGACTACCAATTTTTCAAAAATGTTATAGCAACAGGACTCCTTTAAATGAAAATATAAGATGCAATAGAAAAGTGCAATACTGCTATTCTAGTTGGTGCAAGGAAAAAGTGCTCAGATTCATTTTTTGTTACTTTCCCTGTTGTGTTCTATAGTCCTTAATGTTCTGGGTAAATAGTTCTTTTCTAACTATATTTTTTTTTTCCTGCTAGGCAACAGAGGCATTAAAAAAATCATTTGACTTGTCTAAAGGTAACCAATGAGTTATTAACAAAAGAAGGAAAACTAAGTATTCTTGAATTCTAATCTGGAGCTTCTCTACCGTTAAAATATTAATTTTGGTATATGAATTATCCATAGGGTTTCTTTTTATTGGTTAAAATACCTTGGGTCACTTACCACTTTATTTGACCTAACCTATGTATATGAAGTTACTATTCCAACCCTTTCATAGATTCTCCTTTCTCTGAGCTCATGATAACTTTAAATCCCAGTACCTAGGACTTTCAATCTCCTAGACAGTTGATTATGCCAAATGCTTAGCACAGGGCCATAGCTAGCTCCAGGCTACTGATGATTTCATTAAATCTCTCCCAATCTATTTGTTTACACAATTTCAGCTGGGGGAAAAAATGCATTGAAATCAAACATCTCATTCTCTGTGTTGTCCCGAGGCAAAAAGAGAGAATGATACATATCCCCAATTTAGACTAGATGAAACTAGCCACATTTCAAATAGAGAAGTCACATTGTGAGTTAAAACCAAGTTAACCTGAAGGGAGCCATTTTCTCCCTGTATATCTGTGCACAGCTTTAATTGATGGCACTATGAACTGTAAAACTGAACCAGAGGCCAACATTTTATCCAAAGAAACTTTAGAACTAAGAAGTTTGCTCAAACATTGCCTTAGAATTTCCTCCTCTGTCGTCTTTCCTGCGGTAATAGTCTCTGTGGCATTCACCAGGGGCAAATAGAATAAAAAGTTTCTTACTGAATTATCTTTGCCATGTTGATCATTTGTTTTTTCCTGTGTGTGTGTGCTTTTGGCCTTAAACACAATAGTAAAAGAAAGTAGTCAAGTTTCATCTTGACCAAGGGAAAAAAAAAAAGCGATTTCTGGGAAAACAATTGGTTTAAGAATCAATTAAATTTTTTTTGATTTGAAAGGATAGCTTTTGTTTTATCAGGATGAGTTGCCAATTAGTCACATGTGAGTGTGAGCACATTTTCTTGATAATCATGCAGCTGATGACAGAATGGATGAGTCACACATACCTTATAGACAGTCTCACTGCACTGTCTTTTCTCCATCCACTGTGTTCCAAGTAGTTACAAATATTAAGCTGGTAATAACTGATCGACATTTTTAAAAAAGGTTTCACAAGAAATGTAATTAGAATTCATAATTGAGCTTAAGCTGATGTGTGTGTCTACAAAAGTTCAGGTGCTTAGATTATGTTTCAATTTACACTTGCCATCTGCTAAAGCTTTTTTCTTTCCCCTTCTTTCTATATGTATATTCAACACCCTGATCAGATCTCCATATTTCCAAATCAGCTTTCTTTATTTAAGACTTACTGTAAATTTCAAATACCCCTCTGATTTCTTAGTCTCCATGTTCTCCATGTCTGCTTACAGTTTTATATAATAAAAGCCATTTCTTATTTATTAAGCACAGTTTATTAATATTTCTTTACTATGCAGTATTCTTGTAGTTAATAGCATGCTCTTTTAAAACATCTCATTGGAAATATTTATGCTCTGAAGCATTACTTTTTGAATTGTTAAATATAAATCATTTATACTATAGTACTTTATGCGAGAAACATACATTGAATTTTAATGGCATTTTAGTTTGCAATCCAAAATTGTGAATGCATGCAGTCAAAACTATGAAATGGCAATGAAATGTAAGCTGGCTTTATAAGATTCTACTATCTATCTATGATCTATATAGATATAAAACTTTAAAGAAAATATTCTTTATCAAGTAAATAATGTTATCAAACCCCCCAAATGGTATTCATGTAGATGGTACAGAGATTGAGGTTTTGAGAACTATAATAGTTACTAGATGGCTAGCTTCAATAAACATCAGAATTAGAATCAGCTACGGAGCAGTGTGACCCCACCTGAAACTCCAGTCTCAATCTCCAGGAATGAGTAATGACTTTTGCATTGGGAATGAGCTGTCCAGGTGAATTTGACACTAAAGTTGATCTGGAGAGATTTTTTTGTATACGAAAAGGTAAAGGGCTATGTTATACTTATTGTTTGCTTCTGGATACATCGTTATTTTTGTGCTTTAAACATCATCTGATTATGGATTTGGGGGACCTTTTAAGGGTTTGGAGGAAGATAGCTTAATAGGATTTTATTTTGCTTGCTTATTTTTTAGCATAGGTCATTAATCGTGTTGGCAGCATTCCCTACAGAAGAGCGCTAGAGAGCAGTGGCTCTTCAGGAGATGGACCTGAAGGGTAAATAGTAAAAAACCAAGATGTGTCTATGCTGAAGTGTGTAAGATATCAGTATAATACTAATCTCTGAGATGCCTTGGGTGATACTTTGATACCTTAAATTTAGACTACAGGTAAAGATAATACATTTCATTACACTTTTTATCAACTCTCTAATGTGTTATTGTTGTTTAGTCACTAAATTGTGCCCGGCTCTTTTCAACTCCCTAGACTGTAGTCCAAAAGTCTCCTCTGTCCATCGATTTCTTGGGCAAGAACACTAGAGTGGATTGCCATTTCCTTCTCCACAGGATCTTCCTGATGCAGAGATGGAACCCACATTCCCTGCCCTGGCAGATGGATTCTTTACCACTGGGCCACCAGGGAGGCCCACTTTAATGTGTACTTTTTAAATTCTGTAAAATATTATTTAATAGAATTACACAATAGGAATGAGTTTAAAGAATAAACATCTTCCTTATACTTGCATTTTCAATATTAGGTGGGAATTTACCTAAAATAGTAAAAAGTCTAGGAAATCAACCAAACCAACTTGAGAATTTCTCCTGACTTAAATTCATATTCTTATGTATTTTGTTCCCTCAAGCATTCCCTTTGTTTCGAGTGGAAGATGAAGAAACATGTGTCCTTTGTATGCTGTCTCTGTCCCAATTCTTTTTTTCCCCTATACTTTGTAGCTTGCAATTTGGTTCCTTCAAGAGCACCAGCTTCAGAGCTGGTTCTTCCAACAGGAGATTCTAAATCTTCAAATTGTTTATATAAAGGGAGATAATTAGTGGATTTCCATCAGATGGATCACCTTGGAACATTTTAAAGATAACTCATACCTCATATTTGCTTTCCATGTGGTGTTTCTACTTACAAACAAAATGCAGCAAGAAAGATTTATTTGTTTCATAACAATCATGGTATTACTGGAGACCAAAAGCAGTCTTACAAACTAAACCAATCATACAATATAACAAATACAGATTCTAAATTCAGATATTTAGTTTTCTTGTTCTTAATGTAAGTTAATAGTTGTGTAGAGTTAAGTCTCAGTCTCCTTTCAGAGGAGAATCTTGGCTCAGAGCACAGACTCTGAGCTCGCCACTTAGAAGTTATATAACTTTTTGAATGTTATTTAACTTTTCTACACTTCTGTTTTATTGAATGTAAAATTGATTCTCACCTCAATTGACGCTGTGAACAATACAATTTTTTAACATGAGTAAAGATTCCAAGAGTAGCCCTTTACATAGTACACATTAAAATGATCATATTCAGTTCAGCTTCCAAAGTAGAACTTTAAAATTTGCCCCTTCGGGCATCAAATGTAATAGCAAAGAAAATGGCCAGATTAACAGAAGGCAACCTTGACATCATTCTCAAGCCTGGAAAAGTTTAAAAGCTTAAGAGCGTCTGGCTGCCTGAATACTCTGATGATGCATCAAAAAGACATACTTTCATTGTGAAAGGTCTGTTTTCCTCAAGATATTTTTAGGGCAAACACTGCATGGATCATGCCCATCCTGTGGTTTTATGGGGACTCAGACCAGAGTCATTTAGTGGGGAGTTGGCTCAATATAGTCTCTCTGGAGTGAACTGTTTGAAACAAAGGTGATGAGAGAATATTTATAAAAATTATATGGAGGAGACATTATCTGAATTTAGGAAACTGGACCTTATCCCAAGTTGGAGGCAGGAATGTGAGATAGTAAGGGGACACTAAGTTTGAATCATTTTCCAAGCATAGGGGCTCAGATATAAATACTTGACCTCACTCAAAGAAGAACAAGTCAGAGTTCATTAATGCTGGTCAAGTACCACATCTCCTTCCCCTTACCTCTCCTTCATTTTCCCTCATCTTTTTTTTTTTTTTAACCCCCAAGAACCCAGGAGCAGCCCCATTAATGGAGTGGAGTCATAAATGAGAGAGGCAGGAAAATGAAGTCAGCCACACTCCCTGTGCTACTGAAGCATTTCCAAAGCTAACATGGGTCAGAATTGGGAGTTTTCATCATATACATAATGACATTTTAATGACTGAATTGGTGCCTTTTTTTTTTTTTTTTTACAACTAACGTGATTGGAGAACTTTTTTCTCTGCTTCATTTTACATCAAAACTTAAAAGGGCTGTCAATATTTGCCATCTCATTCTCTTTTGAACCGCCTATCAGTTAGGCTTTTGCCCATACCATTCTTCAAAATCTGCTCTTATCAAGGCACAAATGACTTCCAAACATTCACAAATCCAGGGGTCTCCTCTCAGTCCTCATCTTGTTTGATCCAAAGCCAATGTATGACATAGCACTTTTCTTTTTTGTTCACTTTTTTCATTGACTTCAAGAACATCATTCTTTTTTAAAATTAATTTAATTGGAGGCTAATTACCATACAGTATTGTGGTGGTTTTTGTATACATGGACATGAATCAGCCACAGGTGCACGCGTCCCCCACCATCACAAACCGCCCTCCCACCTCCCTCCCCATCCCATCCCTCTGGATTGTCCTTGTGCCCTGTTTCATGCATCAAACTTGGACTAGTCATCTATTTCACATATGGCAATATACATGTTTCAATGTTATTCTTTCAAAGCATGCCACCCTCACCTTCTTCTGCAGAGTCCAAAACTCTGTTCTTTATATCTGTGTCTCTTTTGCTGTCTTGCATCTTTCTAAATTCCATATATATGCATTAATATATTGTATTGGTGTTTTTCTGACTTACTTCACTCTGTATAATAGGCTCCAGTTTCATCCACCTCATTAGAACTGATTCAAATGCATTATTTTTAATAGGTGAGTAATATTCCATTGTGTATATGTACCACAGCTTTCTTATCCACTCGTCTGCTGATGGACATCTAGGTTGCTTCAATGTCCTAACTATTGTAAACAGTGCTGCAATGAACATTAGGGTACATGTGTCTCTTTAAATTCTTATTTCTTTGATGTGCATGCCCAGCAGTGGGATTGCTGGGTTGTATGGCAGTTCTTTTTCCATAGTGGCTGCCCTAGTTTGCATTCCCACCAACTGTGTAAAAGGGTTCCCTTTTCTCCACACCCTCTCCAGCATTTATTACTTGCAGACTTTTTGATGGCAGCCATTCTGACCTGCCTGAGATGGTACCTCATTGTGATTTTAATTTGCATTTCTCTGATAATGAGTGATGTTGATCATCTTTTCATGTGTTTGTTAGCCATCTGTATGTCTTCTCTGGAGAAATGTCTGTTTAATTCTTTGGCCTATTTTTTGATTGGGTCGTTTATTTTTCTGGTATTGAACTACATGAGCTGCTTGTATATTTTGGAGATTAATTCTTTGTCAGTTGTTTCATTTGCTATTATTTTCTCCCATTCTGAAGTCTGTCTTTTCACCTTGCTTATAGTTTCCTTCAGTGTGCAAAACTTTTTAAGTTTAATTAGGTCCTATTTGTTTATTTTTGCTTTTATTTCCAATATTCTTGGAGGTGGGTCGTAGAGCATCTTGCTATGATTTATGTCAGTGAATGTTCTGCCTATGTTTTCCTTTAGGAGTTTTATAGTTTCTGGTCTTACATTTAGACCTTTAATACATTTTGAGTTTATTTTTGTATATGGTGCAGAGCATAATTCTTTTAGTTTTTTTTTTCCCTTTTACAACACTTTCTTAGTCACTGTAGCTTTCCCAAATTACTTACCTCTAAATTCTGCAGGGCATGAGGGCTTGATCCTTGCAGCTATCTTCCCACGTGTGATCTTAGAGTTTATTCAGTCTCAACTTTTAAAACGTTTTCTTTTAATTGAAGTATAGCTGATTTACAATATTGCATTTATTTCAGTTGTTCAACATAGTGATTCAAAATTGTTATAGTTTATACTTCATTTGGGGCTTCCCTGGTGACTCAGTTGGTAAAGAATCTGCCTGCAGTGCGGGAGACCTGGGTTCAATCCCTGGGTTGGGAAGATCTCCTGTAGAAGGGAAGGGCTACCCACTGAAGTATTCTGGCCTGGAGAATATCATGGACTGTATTGTATTATACAATATGGACCGTGTTCCTTGTTGTGTACTATATAGCCTTATAACTTATTTATTTTGTACATAGTAGTTTATTCCTTTTAGTCTCCTAACCCTACCTTGTCCCTAGCCTCATTCCTCTTCCCACTGGCAGCCACTAGTTTGTTCTCTATACCTAAGTTTCTTTTTTGTTATATTCACTGTTTTATTTTTTTTTAAGATTCCACATATAAGTGATAATATATAGTCTTTCTCTGTTTGACTTATTTTACTAAGTATAATTCCCTTATAGTCCTTCCATGTTGCTGCAAATGGCAAAATATCATTCTTCATGGCTGAGTAATAATATTCCATACATATCACATCTTTATCCATTTATCTGTCGATGGACACTTAGTTCGCTTCCATATCTTGGCAATTGTAAATAACGATGCTATGAACTTTAGGGTGTGGGCATCTTTTCTAATTAGCATTTTCATTTTCTTCAGATTTTCCACCCAAGAGTGGAATTGGTGGATCATATGATAGTTTGTTATTTGTTATTTGTGGTCTTTTTGATGATAGCCATTCTAACCGGTGTAAGGTGATATCTCATTGTGATTTTGCTTTGCACTTCCCTGATAATTAGCAGTGTTGAACATCTTTTCATGTGTTCGTTGGCCATCTGTATATTTTCTTTGGAAAAAGAAAGACCTGTGTAGGTCTTCTGTCCATTTGAAAATCAGGTAGTAAAAATAAGACCTGTTTGGGTCTTCTGCCCATTTTAACATCAGATTGTTTATTTTCTTGATATTGAATTGTATGAGTTGTTTAGATATTAACTTCTTATTGCTTATATCATTTGCAAATACTTTTTCTCATTCAGGAAGTTTTCTCTTCATTATGTTGATGGTGTCCTTTGCCGTGAAAAAGCATTTAAGCTTAATTAGGCCCCTTTTGTTTATTTTTGCTTTTATTTCCTTTGCCTTCAACAACAGATCAAAAAATATTGCTACGATGAGCAATTACAAATAGCATTTTTTCTCTATTTTCTTCTAGGAATTTTATGGTTTCCAGACTTATATTTAGGGTCTTTAATCCATTTTAAGTTTAATTTTATATATGATATGAGACAATGTTCTAATTTAATTCTTACATGTAGCTATACAGTTTTAAATATAATTTGTTATTTCTTGTTTACTCCTATATGATCTTAGACCATTCATACGAATTCCACATGTATTTTATTGTATATTCAGCTTATTCACATGGCTCTTAATGGAATTCTCAAACTTGACATGGTTAGAACTTAAGTATTGATTTCAACCTGCCTATGAAACCTGTTTCTTCATCCATCTCAGTATATAACAATTGTAATCCTCCATGTTTTATGTCAGAAAACTGTGAAGTCATTCTTGATATTCTTCTCTGATATTTCACATTCGATTCATTAAGAAATCATGTTGGCTGTGCTTGTAATGATATTGAAAGTCTGATTACTTCCCAGTATATTCATCATTTACCTGCTCATCTAAGTTGCCATTGTTTCTCACCTTTACTCATGTAAAAGCCTCTTAGTGGTAGTCTTATTTTGATCTTGCCTCTTTGATGTCATTTTTCTCTGCTCTCTCATTTGCTAAGTCATGCACTGCCTCTCTAGTTTCTGACCTCTTCCTAGAACTAACACTGGGAGCCTGCTTTTCCCATAGAAATTGGTATTTGCATATTCTCTGTGCAGAATGCTTTTCACCCACCCACATATTCTCCTGCTTTGCTCACTTTGTTGGATTTCAGATAACACCTTTCAGAGACACCTCCCCAGAAAAGTCTGTGTAAAATTGCACTCATGTCCAAGTCTTTCTTTATCCCCTAGATCACTTATTTTCATTATATTATAAAGTTTTTGAAAAACTGTTCATTATTCGTGCTTCATTTCCTCCCATTTGGCCTACCCCTTGCAAATAAGAGATGTTCAAGAGATATTAAAATGCATGAATTAATGAGAATGATTGGAAAAAATCATAGGACCTGTCAGAGAGTTCACAGAGAGGAAAGGAAGAACATGATCCTGGTTGGAAAGGACACACAATGGGGAGTTGGGGGAAAAAAAAGTTGTTTTCAACCACATTTTTTGGACTAACTTTTTTTTTAATTTAGTGGATTCATTTACATTAAATAGCCACTTACAATGAGAATTTTGCAAGTTGCTATTAATTGATGATTCAAGTTCATTTGCTTTCACTCCTAAATAGTGTAGATATCAACTTTATTTGTACTAATATTTGTATATCTTTATTTTATTCTTTATCTTTATTTATCTTTATATTCATTCTCTATCTTTATTGCTTATTTTGTTTTAATTTCACACCCACAACCTGGCATGTTTTGGTTGTTAGCTTTTCTTGGATCTTACTGTAATTATTTATTGGCATACTGTCTCGTTGCTCAGGCTGTATGATCTGCAAAGGTATGCAAAGGGAGCTTTTCTTAAATAACCTTGGCACTTAATTCAGTACTTGAAACGTAATACGATCTAAAAAAAGGCTTGTAAAATATATTTTTAATAAGTATTTGCCTCAGTTATCTCTTTTGAGATAAATATATACTAAAAGATTCTCAGAATATGAGAGCTAGGGATTTTACATACAAGCAAGTTGTTCTTCAAACATAAAGGCTACAAATACTGAATTTTTATGCAAGAACTCTGTGATTATTGTTTTCTTGAGTCCCCCTTGAGAAAAGTCCTTGAGTCCTCCAGCAAATCAAGGATATTTTAGCAGAAGAGCTGGAAATAAACATTGAAGAGATTTAATTGCATATCTAAGCCAAAGAAGTGAAGATAAGGATAAAAATGAAATGTAAATTTTAAATGTTCTCAAACATGGAAATTATATAAGAATAATAATAATTGGGAGAATGAGGAACAAACACTGGAAGTAGAATATACTCATCTGTTACCTGTGGGGTTGGGGACCAAGAAATATCATTTAAACTGATTTTTTCTGGTAGTGAAAGTATTAGTACATTTAAGAGAACAAAAGTAATCTTTCAGTAAAAGAGATTATTCTATGACAAAAGATCAAGAAAATATGGAAGGAAAGAGTATTAGAGTAGATGTTACTGGTTTTCATAAAAAGTAACATCTGTTATCTAAAGAGGAAAGCTCTAAGTGTATTGAATCACAGGGTAAGTACAAAGTTAACCACTAGAACAAAAATAAAAGACTTCCAAAATTTCAAAGGTACTTCAAAAAGAGACAAAGAAATCAAATCATGCAGAAACATGCTTATATACATATATGAATATATGTAATTTATACCTGTTTGTATACACATCTGGGCTTCCCTGGTGGCTCAGTGATAAAGAATCCACCTGCCAATGCAGGAGACATGGGTTCGATCCCTGGGTTGAGAAGATCCCCTGAAGAAGAAAGTGGCAACCCATTCCAGTATTCTTGCCTGGGAAATCCCATGGACAGAAGAGCCTGGCAGGCTACAGTTGATGGGATCACAAAAGAGTTGGATATAAC
This sequence comes from Bubalus bubalis, assembly GCF_019923935.1. Lineage (NCBI taxonomy): Eukaryota > Metazoa > Chordata > Mammalia > Artiodactyla > Bovidae > Bubalus > Bubalus bubalis. Next base: position 96,610,414 of record NC_059157.1, on the reverse strand, counting down.
TTAGATACTAAACAACAACCATATACACATTCACATGTATATAAATTGCATAATGTTCATATATATAATGCAATACATGTTGTTTTACATGCTGTTATGTATTATAAGATACAATTCAAACGACTGTCATATGTCTTCTTCAGTAAGTATAAATTGACTTAACTACTAAAGGATAGATTTTTAGCAATATATGGCAACTCTTTGTAAAGTAACTAAATGTAATATACCTAAAAACAAATTGATTTGGCAGGTTAAGTATAAAAAAATGGCCTAGGTATGTCAGAGAAATACAAATTAAATAAAGTAACAGCCACAATCTTAATCTCAGACAGGTAGACTCTAGGCCAAAAATATTGTAATGTTAAAGCTACAAGATCCAATAAGATCTAATACTTAGAAATATATATGTCCAAATACTGTAGCAGCAAATTTTATGGAGCAAAAGCTATAGATGATATGGAAAGGCAGCTAAAAGAGTAACTGCACATTGTAGAAACAGAACAGTCATTGCCACTGCCATGTGGGAAAACTTACCATCATCAGTGACAAGTAATGTCCTTGATACAGTGTGATGAAAATGGTCACTTTCTCTCTGTGGTTTTCCTCCCCAAGACCCATAACAGCAGTATAAACTTATGTGTGGACTATATCTTAGCAATGTACAGATTGCTATGTACAGTTTCAGATCAGTTCAGTTCAGTCACTCAGTCGTGTCCAACTCTTTGCAAACCCACGAATCGCAGCACACCAGGCTTCCCTGTCCATCACCAACTCCTGGAGTTCACTCAGACTCATGTCCATCAAGTCGGTGATGCCATCCAGCCATCTCATCCTCTGTCATCCCCTTCTCCTCCTGCCCCCAATCCCTATCAGCATCAGGGTCTTTTGCAGTGAGTCAACTCTTCACATGAGGTGGCCAAAGCACTGGAGTTTCAGCTTTAGCATCAGTCCTTCCTATGAACATCCAGGACTGATCTCCTTTAGGATGGACTGGTTGGATTTCCTTGCAGTCCAAGGGACTCTCAAGAGTCTTCTCCAACAAAACAGCTCAAAAGCATCAATTTTTCAGTGCTCAGCTTTCTTCACAGTCCAACTCTCACATCCATACATGACCACTGGAAAAAACATAGCCTTGACTAGACGGACCTTTGTTGGCAAAGTAATGTCTCTGCTTTTGAATATGCTGTCTAGGTTGGTCATAATTTCCTTCCAAGGAGTAAGTGTCTTTTAATTTCATGGCTGCAATCACTATCTGCAGTGATTTTGGAGCCCAGAAAAATAAAATCTGACACTGTTTCCACTGTTTCCCCATCTATTTCCCATGAAGTGATGGGACCAGATGCCATGATCTTCGTTTTCTGAATGTTGAGCTTTAAGCCAACTTTTTCACTTTCCACTTTCACTTTCATCAAGAGGCTTTTTAGTTCTTCTTCACTTTCTGCCATAAGGGTGGTGTCATCTGCATATCTGAGGTTATTGATATTTCTCCCGGCAATCTTGATTCCAGCTTGTGCTTCATCCAGCCCGGTGTTTCTCATGATGTACTCTGCATAGAAGTTAAATAAGCAGGGTGACAATATACAGCCTTGACATACTCCTTTTCCTATTTGGAACCAGTCTGTTGTTCCATGTCCAGTTCTAACTGTTGCTTCCTGACCTGCATATAGGTTTCTCAAGAGGCAGGTCAGGTGGTCTGGTATTCCTGTCTCTTTCAGATTTTTCCACAATTTATTGTGATCCACACAGTCAAAGGCTTTGGCATAGTCAATAAAGCAGAAATAGATGTTTTTCTGGAACTCTCTTGCTTTCTCCATAATCCAGCGGATGTTGGCAATTTGATCTCTGGTTCCTCTGCCTTTTCTAAAACCAGCTTGAACATCTGGAAGTTCACAGTTCACGTAGTGCTGAAGCCTGGCTTGGAGAATTTTGAGCATTACTTTACTAGTGTGTGAGATGAGCGCAATTGTGTGGTAGTTTGAGCATTCTTTGGCATTGCCTTTCTTTGGGATTGGAATGAAAACTGACCTTTTCCAGTCCTGTGGCCAGTGCTGAATTTTCCAAATTTGCTGGCATATTGAGTGCAGCACTTTCACAGCATCATCTTTCAGGATTTGAAATAGCTCAACTGGAATTCCATCACCTCCATTTTAGCAGTGTACAGATAGGACAAATAAAATTTACATTCATATTTACTGTGTTTACATAAAGAAAGCCTGGAAATTTATAATAGAAACTAATAAAAGAGGTTAACTATGGAAAAGTGTGGTGAAGGGGAACAGATTAGGTGCTCCCTGAAGTGGGAACAAGAGTTCTCCAAATTCTTTTATATAGTTTTTGTCTTTAGAAACATGTGAATGTATTTTTAAAAATTCACACAAAACTAATAATTGGCTCATAAATCTCTTATTAAAATGACTTAAATTTAAGTCTACCATCTTAGAGTCGTGCAAGTTCAGAAAATATTGATTCCCAAATATATTTTATTTAGTTGTCTAAATTCAACTAATATGTCTGGTTAACAACTTGGCAATGGTAGAGTAATGCAACATATAATGATGCGCTCTAATAAACACTAGTCTTTAAATTCTGCAAAGTGCTTTCACATGTATTATCTCTTTTATTTATTTGCCTTTTAAAAGAAAGAAAAATAAAATTTCCTTCCTTCCTCTCTCCCTCTTGGAAAAGTGAAGGGACTTCCTTCCCAATGTGGAGTGACAGAGAAAATAGGACATAAGAGAATAAAACTCTTTCTAGTTCCTAATTCAGTGCTCTCCTCCGTATTTTGCAATCTATGTGAAAGTATAGACCTTCGGTAATATCATAGTAGTCATAAGTTCTTCAGTAAATTGTTCTCTTGAGAGAGAAGATCACAATATAGTTACCTGCAGTCTAGAAACAGGTGAGTAATATCCTTGTGTACTATGAGTAGATAACAGTGAATGAGTAATAGTTTTTAGATAGGATGGGCCAGATTTAAACCAAAATCATGACCACATGTAGATCAATAATACATTTATCAACCCTAAGAACAGTCAGAAACTTAATTATAAGGTCTGAGCATTTCTTCTGCTGATTTTCTTCAATTGTGAATGACTTCAAGATATTACAAATAAACCATGACTGGTGTTTTTCATTGCTAGTTTTCCTAGGGAGTATATTCAAAAGCAGAGACATTACTTTGCCAACAAAGGTTCATCTAGTCAAGGCTATGGGTTTTCCTGTGGTCATGTACGGATGTGAGAGTTGGACTGTGACGAAGGCTGAGTGCCGAAGAATTGATGCTTTTGAACTGTGGTGTTGGATAAGACTCTTGAGAGTCCCTTGGTCTGCAAGGAGATCCAACCAGTCCTTTCTGAAGATCAGCCCTGGGATTTCTTTGGAAGGAATGATGCTAAAGCTGAAACTCCACCTCATGCGAAGTTTGACTCATTGGAAAAGACTCTGATGCTGGGAGGGATGGGGGCAAGAGGACAAGGGGACGACAGAGGATGGCATCACTGACTCGATGGATGTGAGTCTGAGTGAACTCCGGGAGTTGGTGATGGACAGGGAGGCCTGGTGTGCTGCGATTCATGGGGTCTCAAAAAGTTGGACACGACTGAGCAACTGATCTGATCTGATCTGATATGAATGAAGACCTCCACTTTAAGGATAGGAAATCATAGTATCATATAATACATATGGTTATATTCAAGTCTTGCTTTCTTTCTTTAATATATTAAATGATCACTAGTATATATTTTCAAGTTATGTGTTAAAATCACTAGATGCATTACTTTAAAAAAATTTATTGAAGTGTACTTGATATACAGTAATATATGTTACAGGTATGCAATATAGTGATTCACATTTTTATTTCTTTATATTATTAATATTTACTAAGAAATTTTAAAGTATACATAAAAGAATTATAAAGTAAATCCTTAATTGTCAAAGTGATTCACAATATTAAAGGTTATATTCCACTTATAGTTATTATAAAATATTAAGTATACTCCCAGTGTTATACAATATATCTTTGTAATTTATTTATTTTGTACCTTTTAATGTCCTATCCCTATATTGCCCCTCCCTTCTTCCCTCTCCCCTTTGATAACCACTAGCTTGTTCTCTATGAGTCTGCTCCTTTTATGTTTTGTTCACTAGTTTGTTGTATTTTTTAGATTCTGAATATATATAATATCATACAGTATTTGTCTTTTTATGACTGACATTTCACTTTGCATAATATGCTCTAAGTCCGTGTTGCTGCAAATGGCAAAATTCCATTTTTATGACTGAATAGTATTCTGTGTGTGTGTGTGTGTGTGTGTATAGCACATTGGTGAGCACTTAGGTTGCTTCCATATCTTGGAAATTATAAATAATAATGCTATGAACATCAGAGTGCATGTATATTTTTAAATTAGTATTTGGGTGTTTTGTTTGTTTGTTTGTTTGTTTTAATTTTATTTTATTTTTAAACTTTACATAACTGTATTAGATTTGCCAAATATCAAAATGAATCCACCACAGGTATACATGTGTTCCCCATCCTGAACCCTCTTCCCTCCTCCCTCCCCATTCCATCCCTCTGGGTCATCCCAGTGCACCAGCCCCAAGTTTTTGATATATACTCAGAAGTGGAATTGCTGGGTCATATGGGAGTTCTGGGCTTCCAAGGTACTGCTAGTGGTAAAGAATCCACCTGCCAATGCAGGAAATGTAAGAGACTCAGGTTTGATCCCTGGGTCAGGAAGATCCCCTGGAGGAGGGCATAGCAACCCACTCCAGTATTCTTGCCTGGATAATCCCATAGACAGAGGAGTCTGATGGGATACAGTCTTAGGGTCACAAAGAGTCAGACAGGACTGAATCTTAGCATGCACGCACACAGTAGTTCTATTTTTAGTATTTTTGATAAAGCTCCATAATGTTTTCCATGATGGCTGCACTTATTACTATTCACACCAACAGTGTATGAGAGTACACTTTTCTTTGCCTCCTCTCCGACATTTGTTATTTGTGGTCTTTTGGATAATAGCTATTTAGACAGATGTGATATGGTAACTCATCTCAGTGTGGTTTTAATTTGCATTTCCTGGAAGATTAGCTATGTTGAGCATCTTTTCATGTGCCTGTTGGCCATCTGCATTTCCTCTTTGGAAAAATATCTGTTCAATTCTGTTTGTTTCTAAATAAGGTTGTTTGCTTCCTTGATGCTGAATTATATGAACTGTTTATGTAAGTTGGATATTAATTCTTTGTTGTTTATATCATTTGCAAATATTTTCTCCCATTCTGCAGGTTATCTTTTCACTGTCAATGGTTTCATTTGCTGTGTAAAACTGTTCAAGTTTAATTATTTTTGAATTAATTTTTATCTATCTATATCTTTTATGTATGTTTTGATATTTTAATGCATTAAATGTCTCTCCTTTTACTCCCCATTAGCTACATTGTCAGCTAGTATATTCCTTGGTCTAACTAACCACTAGAGCAATAAAAAGTCATTGAAAGTCATCTTTCATATATTATTTAAATTAATACCAAAGAAAAGTTATGCTACTATGAAGCTTCCAATATTTTAGAAGAAAAGTAAAGCATCAGAGATCAGATCAGATCATATCCGTCACTCAGTCCTGTCTGACTCTTTGCGACCCCATGAATCGCAGCACGCCAGGCCTCCCTGTCCATCACCAACTCCCGGAGTTCAGTCAGACTCATGTCCATTGAGTCAGTGATGCCATCCATCCATCTCATGCTCTGTCGTCCCCTTCTCCTCTTGCCCCCAATCCCTCCCAGCATCAGAGTCTTTTCCAATGAGTCAACTCTTTGCATGAGGTGGCCAAAGTACTGGAGTTTCAGCTTTAGCATCATTCCTTCCAAATAAATCCCAGGGCTGATCTCCTTCAGAATGGACTGGTTGGATCTCCTTGCAGTCCAAGGGACTCATATGAATGAACATGCACATGTAATTTCAAAATTGACAAGTGATCTGAAAGAAACAAATCTTTTTGGACAAAATTGATATTTGAGTTGGAATTACAGATAAATTCTAATAGGTAGTTAAGCATAAGCCAGATCATAAAGGATAAGAAACAAAGATCCAGGCAGAGCTTCAGCTTTCACTGGAGACCTAACATGTGAAGTTCAGTGCAGTTCAGTTCAGTTGCTCAGTTGTGTCCAACTCTGCAACCCTATGAACTGCAGCACACCAGGCCTCCCTGTCTATCTCCAACTTCTGGAGTTCACCCAGACTCATGTTCATTGAGTCGGTGATGCCGTCCAAACATCTCATCCTGTCATCCCCTTCTCCTCCTGCCCTCAATCTTTCCCAGCATCAGGGTCTTTTCACATGAGTCAGCTCTTCGCATCAGGTGGCCAAAGTATTGGAGTTTCAACTTCAACATCAGTCCTTCCAATGAACACCGAGGACTGATCTTTAGGAAGGACTGGTTGGATCTCCTTGCAGTCCAAGGGACTCTCAAGAGTCTTCTCCAACACCACAGTTCAAAAGCATCAATTCTTCAGCTCTCAGCTTTCTTTATGGCCTAACTCTCACATCCATACATGACAACTGGAAAAACCATAGCCTTGACTAGACGGACCTTTGTTGGCAAAGTAATGTCTCTGCTTTTGAATATGTTGTCTAGGCTGGTCATAACTTTCCTTCCAAGGAGTAAGTGTCTTTTAATTTCATGGCTGCAATCACCATATGCAGTGATTTTGGAGCCCCCCCAAATAAAGTCTGACACTGTATCCACTGTTTCCCCATCTATTTGCCATGAAGTGATGGGGCCAGATGCCATGATCTCAGTCTTCTGAATGTTGAGCTTTAAGCCAACTTTTTCACTCTTCTGTTTCTTTCACTTTCATCAAGAGGCTCTTTAGTTCTTCTCTTTCTCCCATAAGGGTGGTATCATCTGCATATCTAAGGTTATTGATATTTCTTCCGGCAATCTTGATTCCAGCTTGTGCTTTTTCCAGCCCAGCATTTCTCATGATGTACTCTGCATTGAAGTTAAATAAGCAGGGTGACAATATACACCCTTGATGTACTCCTTTTCCTATTTGGAACCAGTCTTTTGTTCTATGTCCATTTCTAAAGTTTTGCATAATTAAGGAAACAAATACAAACATTTCCTATGATTGAAATTGAGTGAGTGAAAGAAATGTTTCTTTTCTAAAATGATCTAGGACTTCCACATGTATTCTGAAATTATCCCAGAATCTTATAGAGTTGGATTATATTCTAGTACAACAGGAAACTACTAGATAGTTCCTAGTAGGCTTGTGACATGATTGAATTTGTATTTCTAAAATGCCCACTCTGATGCTCTATGCTGATTACTGCAGAGGACTGCTGAAAAGTGGCTATTGCAACCTGAGACCAAATGAGAGTCGAGCACTGGGCTAGGGTGGTGTGTGTGTGTGCTAAGTTGCTTCAGTCATGTCCAACTTTTTGTAGTCCTATGGACTATCACCTGTGAGGCTTCTCTGTCCATGGGATTCTGGAGTGGGTTGCCAGGTCCTCCCCAGGGTATCTTCCCATCCCAAGGATCGAACTTTAGTCTCTCATTTCTCCTGCATTGGCAGGCAGGTTCTTTGCCACTAGCCCACCTGTGAAACCCAGGGTGATGTATTAGATGATTATTTTGCTGCAGTAATGCTGTGTAACAATAACCTCAGAAAATACAGGCATTTATTTTTATCACTCATGATTCTGCAGGTAGACTGAAAACTCATGGGCTTACCTCAATCATCTGGTGCAAGTCTGTTCCATGTGACCAGTAGCTTCCCCAGATATGTTCTTTTCAAAGCAGATGAGCAGATGCAGATGTCCAAGCCAAATTATATAAGTACACTAAAGCTCCTGTCAAACAGGGCATATATTTATCTCCCTCCATTTTATTAGCTAAAGTGAATCATATGACCAAGCAAAACATTATGTGGGGAATTAAAGTCTAACTATTATAGTGGGAGGTGCTACAGAGTTACATTGCAAAGAATGTATAGGAGACTAGGGTAAAAGGAAGTCAAATCGCGGAAGAGGACCAATATTTCAGTTTGGAATATGTCAGCAAAACAGACAAGTGATAGAGGTGGGTAACTGCATATTCATGTTACTAGTGAAAAATGTGGAGAAGACAATGGCACCCCACTCCAGTACTCTTGCCTGGAAAATCCCCTGGATGGAGGAGCCTGGTAGGCTGCAGTCCATGGGGTCACTAAGAGCAGGACATGACTGAGTGACTTCACTTTCACTTTTCACTTTCATGCATTAGAGAAGGAAATGGCAACCCACTGCAGTATTCTTGCCTGGAGAATCCCAGGGCAGAGGAGCCTAGTGAGCTGCCATCTATGGGGTCGCACAGAGTTGGACATGACTGAAGCGATTTAGCAGCAGCAGCAGCAGCAGTGAAAAATGTAGTTAGGGCTACAGCTGGCATATCAGTGGTATCTCTCTTTCTTTCCTTTATTTGCTGTTCTTTTACAAGAACAAGAAGTAAATTGTAAAAGCAGCAAAAGGGAAAAACATGGGCTCCACCTCTGTAACGTGAGGTATGAAAAAGTGGGAAAATAAATGCCTATAATAAAGAGAGACTCCAGGGGAGGAAGAATGGTCAGGACCAGGCAGTTAAGCCAAAGAAGAGGAATCAGGGGAAGAATTTAGCAGGACTGAGGTTTGGGTCTGATGGAATATATGGAGCACTATAGAAATGAGATATTGATAAACAAATGACCAAAGAAATTTAAGAATCCAGGTTTGATAAACTTAAAGAAAATTGTAAGACATAATTCTTTTATGTTTCAACTTTTAAAATATATATCACAAAAATATGTATTTCAAGATACTTGTAAAAGATTGTCAACCTTTTTAATTTTATACTTTATTTTATTCATATGCATATATCCCCTCCATTAGGTTATTATAATAAGTCAAATGATATGGAAATTTACAAGAGGAATATTAAAAATATTTTTCTATTCTTGCCAAAATGTACTCTTTATGATAATTAATAACAATAGTTTGTGAATTATTTTATATATTTCTGTATGCATGTATGTATATGTACTTATTCATATGGCTTTTTATATTGTTCCTGTTTTTCTCATATAAACGTGCCTTATTCACTTGACAATATATCTTGAAACATCCTTCCAAGTCAATAATGTAGACATATCATCTATGTATGATAGCTGTAATGCTATCACATGTGATAATATGTGGCTTTATTATTTGTACAATATTAGTTCATCCTTTTTCTTAATGATGAACATGTTTCAAGAGTTAGTATTTTTGTTATTGTTTTTATTTTCTACTTTATTGACCACTATAAACAATGCTTTCATAAATGCTTTGTGCATAGGGCCATATATACTGAAGCTTTTATGTCTACATGATAGATTTCCAAAACTGCCAAGATTACAGCTCCAAGGAAAGCGGAGATGTTTCTTAAAAAATGTAGTACATGTTGCTAGGTTACTTAATCTGAAAGTTTGTGGCAGTTCACACTTCCACCAAAAATACACGTATATCCATTTATTAATATCATTTTCAGCACTGGTTATGATTGCTTTTGTTGTTGATCTAATCTCTTTTTTTAAACTTTTTTTTTGGTGACTGCATTATTCATTTATTCTAAAAATATTTTCTATGCTCTTAGTGTACTAGGCATTAAGAAATACATTGGCAGGCAAGATAAGAATAATGCTTGCCTTCCTGAAGTCTAGTAAGGCAGGAAGTTAACTCATTATTAATTAACACATTTATTTATTGTCACAAATGCTATAAGAGGAAGAATACATGGTGCTAGGGAATATTGTGTGCTAGGGTTTCTCAGAGACAGTAATATTTAAGCCAAAATATAGTCAGTAGGAACTAGTCAGGAGGAGAGATGGGGTGGGAAGAACACTTCCAATCAGAGGAAGTAGATCAAATGTAAGAGCCCAGAAGAACTAGAGAAACTGATTAGCACATAACTGAAGAAGTAAAGGAGAGCCTGAACAACAGTTTGCCTTTAAGCCAACTTAAGGAGGAATATGCAGTAACAGTAAGAAAACGTTGAAAATACTTATGCAGGAAAGTGACACAACAAGATTTATATGTTAGAATGATGTTTTGGTTTGTACTATGCAAAGCTGATTGGCCAAGAATGGAAGCAGTTGAAGCAATTCAAGTGACGGACCCATGGAGGAGGTGGTAGAAGAGGAATTGATAAAGCGGAGAAGCCTCTGTGTTTAACTGGATGAGCCTATTAAGTAGAGAAGGTAAAAGTCGCTCAGTTGTGTCCAAGTCTTTGTGACCCCATTGGCCCTACAGTCCATGGAATTCTCCAGGCCAGAATACTGGAGTGGGTAGCCTTTCCCTTCATCCAGGGGATTGTCCCAACCCAGGGATCGAACCCAGGTCTCCCACTTTGCAGGCGGCTTCTTTACCAGCTGAGCCACAAGGGAAGCCCATTAAGTAGAGAGGAGGGATCCAAAGTTCCCAGGTTTCTTATTGTAAATACCTGAGTGGCTGGTGATTCTGTTAACTATGAAGGAATATACTTTGGCTTATACCCAAGAACCAAGGGTTTTTTCCCTTTCTTTTTTCAATGGGTTTAATTTTAAACATGTTGAGTTTGAGTGCTTCCACCTGCCCTAGTTGAGCTGTCTAATTGGCATCTGGGCAGATGTGTCTGGAACTCAGGGTTGAGGCTTGGATTGGAGATGAAAGATTTTCTTCTTTTGGCTCCTTTGTTGAGGATAAACAAAGTGCATCCAACAGTTATGAACATTTTATGTTTCTTGGTGCTCGTTACTATAATTCTTATAAAAGCAATTTCTTATTTACTAGTAATATGTGTCTATACCATTTTCATCTTATAATTCTTCTCACTGAATAATGCCATTAATGTAATTTTTATTTGAATAAACAGCTGAAGATAGATCTGTTTTAATTTCTACTGCTTTGATTTGTATAGTAAAAGCATGTTCAATTAATTTCATTTCCTCCTGGATGAGTTGTTAGTTGCTCTCCTTTACCTGATCACCACATGTTCTCTCATCTATGCATGTGAGCTCATTCATTAATCATTTGTTATATACCTATCACCATGTATTAGGCAGTTACATTACAGTTTGAAGCTCAGAATAAAAATGTATGAGATACTCTCTTTGCCTTCTGGTCAGGAGAAACAGAAACTGCAACTAGAAGATTAAAATAGCATGTCCTTGATGCCATGTGTGAAAGGCTGGCATGGAATATCTTGAGGGGTATCTGACCCAGACTAGCAGTGAGTGAAACAGAGAAGGAAATGACATCTGAGCTTTAAAATTAGGGGTACTGGACCAGGAGAAAAGTGGGTTATGTTGAAGACTTGGGAGTGTGTTGAGAGTGCACTGGGTCAGGTAGCAATAACTGCTTGCAAGAAGGTAGAGAGAGGAACATTGTTCAGATACAAAAATTAGTTCAATAAGATTAAGGCATTGAGTGGAAAAGCAGAGAAATTCAGAAATAATACTAGAAAAATGAGGAGAGGTCAGATTACAAGGTTAGCTGTGTGGTAAATCTGTTTCCTTGATATGTCCCCTTCAGAAGCAATTCTATTTATGCAAAGAAATCATTTGTTATTGTTGTGGTTTAATTGCTCAGTGGTGTCTGACTCCTTTGCAACCCTGTGGACCATAGCCTGCTAGGCTTCTCTGTCCATGGGATTTCTCAGGCAGGATTACTGGAGTGGGTTGCCATTTCCTTTTCCAGGGGATCTTCCTGAACCAGGGATCAAATCTGCTTCTCCTACTTGGCAGACATATCCTTTACCACTGCTGCTACTGCTGCTGCTGCTAAGTCGCTTCAGTCATGTCCAACTCTGCGACCCCAAGAAAGGCAGCCCACCAGGCTCCCGCCATCCTTGGGATTCTCCAGGCAAGAACACTGGAGTGGGTTGCCATTTCCTTCTCCAATGCATGAAAGTGAAAAGTGAAAGTGAAGTCGCTCAGTTGTGTCCGACTCTTAACGACCCCATGGACTGCAGCCTACCAGGCTCCTCCACCCATGGGATTGTCCAGGCAAGAGTACTGGAGTGGGGTGCCATTGCCTTCTCCACCTTTACCACTGAGCCACCTGGAAAGCCCATAGAAACCATATTTATGCCTTATTTCCATAGTATGGAATTTGGTACAGGGTAGCACACACTACATTTTCTGCTCTTTTTGACTCATGTAGATGGAGAAATCATTGAAATAAAAAAAGATTGTATTGATCATGGTATAAATTTAAAAAATTAAAGCTGGGTTATATTCTATTCTATTATGTCCTAAATTTCTTTCAAATTTGGGCCATCTCCCTAATGTCAGTGTTTAGTGATTTTTTTAATGTTTCAAGGTTGATGGTCTACATAATTGCTAACTTCATAGATTTTGATAAGTTGATACAAATTTAGAAATATGGGGTTAATTATATAGAATATTAAAGACCCTATTCATAAAGTCAGAAATTACAAAATGAAAAATATAGAATGTGAAATAAATAGCAAATGAACTGATAGTTTCTGAATCTCATACTTTCAGATATTCCTTTATTTTCTTCTGGGAAGCAATAAACACATATTTTTAGATTGTTATTATTCACCAGGTAGTTTATGTGTGAAATGCCAAACAGACTGGCAGTGAATGAAAAAAAAAAAGCAAAACCAAAAAAATCCAGTTCTACTGTCTTGTCAGCACAGGAGGATTAGTTTTTATTTCCTATTTAATTAGCATATTTGCTTAGGTTGTGTTTCACTTTATTCAAATTCATTAATAATAGCAGAGTAATCAATTTTAACCAGAACATGCAATTTATCAAGTTAAAAGAGAAATAAAATATGGAACATTTAAATAGAAAACTGGTTTTAGGATCTTTGATGACATTGTATCATCTTTTAAATTTGTAATATAAGGCCAGATACTTAATTTTTATATTAATTAATTTATTTTAATTGGAAGCTCATTACTTTAAAGTATTGTGGTGGTTTTGCCATATATTGACATTAATCAGCCATGGGTGTACATGTGTCCCACCCTCCTGAACACCCCTCCCACCTCCCTCCCCACCCTATCCCTCTGGGTTGTCCCAGAGCACCAGCTTTGAGTGCCCTGCTTCATGCATCGAACTTGCACTGGTCATCTATTTTACATATGGTCATATACATGTTTCAATGCTATTCTCTCATATCGTCCCACCCTTGCCTTCTCCCACATAGTCCAAAGTCTGTTCTTTACATCTCGTCTCATTCGCTGTCTTGCGTATAAAGTTGTTGTTACTGTCTTTCTAAATTCCATATATGTGCATTAATATACTGTATTGGTGTTTCTCTTTCTGGCTTACTTCACTCTGTATAATAGGTTCCAGTTTCATCCACCTCATTAGAACTGACTCAAATGCATTCTGATTTATAGCTGAGTGATATTCCATTGTGTATATGTACCACAACTTCCTTATCCATTTGTCTAAGGCCAGTTACTTTAAATAGAAAAGTATGTCTCTGCATAATGAAGACCATGTTTCTTTGTGTGAATATGTTTGGCAATATGTGTTGTCTCTGTCATCATATGTGTTCAAATAGAAAGGAATTTGCAGGAAATTTCTCTTATTTGTCGTACAGTCTTCATGTTTGGTCTTATATAACTGTTATAAATAAAAACAAAAATAAACAACTGGGACCTAATTAATCTCAAAAGCTTTTGCACAGCAAAGGAAACCATGGACAAAAGCAAAAAGACAACCCACAGAATGGAGGAAAATATTTGCAAGCAATGTGACCAACAAGGGAATAGTCTCCAAAATTTACAAACAGATCATGCAATTCAGTATTTAAAAAGAAAAATCAAAAAATAAGCAGAAGGCCTAAATAGACATTTCTCAAAATAAAGCATACAGATGGCCAAGAGGCACATGAAAAGATGCTCAACATTAATAATTATTAGAGAAATGTAAATAAAAACTTCAGTGAGATATCACCTCACGACCGTCAGAATGGCCACCACCAAAAAATACACACAGTAAATGCTAGAGTTGGTGTGGAGAAAAGTTAACTCTCCTACACTGTTGGTGAGAATGTAAATTGGTACAGTAACTATGAAGAACAGTATGGAGGTTCCTTAAGAAACTAAAAATAGAGATCCCGTTTGATCCAGCAATCCCACTCCTGGGCATATATCCAGAGAAAACTATGACTCAAAAGGATACATGCACCCCAGTGTTCATTGCAGCACTACTTACAATAGCCAAGACGTAGAAGTAAGCTAATTGTTTATTGACAGATGAAAGGATAGAGAAAATATGGTTCATATACAGTGGAGTATCATTCAGCCATTAAAAGAATGAGATGATTCCATTTGCAGCAACATGGATGGAACTGGAGACTTTCATGTTAAGTGAAGTAAGTCAGAGGAAGACAAATATTATGATTTCACTTATATATGGAGTCAATAAATGATACAAATGAACTTATCGACTCACAGATTTATAGGATAATCTTATGGTTGGTTATCAGAGGGGTAAGGGTGGAGAGAATGGATAGATTGGGAGTTTTGGATTAACATGTATACCCTGCTATATTTAAAATGGATAACTAACAAGGACCTATTGTATAGAACAGGAGACTCTGCTCAATATTCTGTAATAACCTAAATGAGAAAAGAATTTGAAAAAGAGGAGATACATGTGTTTGTATAACTGAATCTCTTTGTTGTACACCTGAGTATAACACAATATTATCAATCAACTATACTCCAATTTAAAATAAATTTTAAAAAGGGTATGCAGAAGTTAATTTTCACCTCAATTACCTTGACTGATATTAAAACCAATTCCAAACCCTTAGGTTGAAGCATATAAATGAAAAAGAATTACTTTCACTGTAAAAACAGTGCCTAATAATTTACAAAATATGATTACCTAGGCAAATAAACCAAAGCAATGTAGCCTAAATAAGTATCAACAAGCAATTTACAAACCATCTGTACTTTACTTAAAAATAACCCTTCCTATCACATCACATGTGGGAAGATAGGGAGTAGTAACCAAATACTACTGGTAAATGCTGCAAAGTTATGCGTACAGGTGGGTTCTAACCTTACTAAATGTACTGTAAATGTTCCAGTTCAATGAATCCATAGAACTCTGACTAGAATAGATGAATTGATGAATACTAGAATTCAGTTCATGAATGTTATCTAAGTGTCATTGAACAAGTATTCCTGAATTTCTTCTGTACGTTAAATACACTCCTAGGTGCTAAGTATATGGAAGCAAATACGATGGACAAAAACCTTGCCATCAAGGAGACTGTATTCTCTAAAGGGAATAGAACAGTAAGCAAATAAATAAAAGAATAAATAAGTTTATTTCAAACTGTGATAAACACTTTTCAGTAAAGGAAGTAGGGTGATTTCAGATAGAAATTAGAATTTTAGATAGACTGGCTTCTCTAACAAGTTAACATTTTCAATAAGTCTTGAAGATAAGCAAGAGCCAACAATGCCTATTGTAAATCACAGTGAAAAGGTCAAGTAGACGAATGAAGGCATTAGTGTGGTGCTGAGGGGAACAAAACAGAGGTATAAATTTTGGAGTCATGGTATTTAGTGCTATTTAAATCTATGGAAATACAATCGCCCAGGAGGAAAATATTGTTAGAGAAGAGAGCAGAGCTCAAAACCAGCCCCTAGAGTGCTCCAATATTTTGTGTAAGAATCTTTTACGCAGTAAAAAACTAAAGGGCCACAAAGAAAATTTAGAAGGATACGAAGTCTAAAACCTGAAGAGGGGGAGCTTCATCAGCTGTGTTGCCTGTGACAGAAATTAAAAATAAAAGAGTTTCCAAGAGACTGGACAATAAGGAGGTATTTAGCAGTCATTAAGGTAATTTCAATGGAGAAGTGAGGAAGAAAGCCAAATCAGAGTAGTTTTAAGAGTAAATGGTAAATATAGATGGATTTACTAGAAAATGTTTTCCAAGTGTTTGAAACAAAGAGAAACATGTTGGAATGATAGCTGAAGGAGAATATAAGCCTGAAGAGTACATTTATAATGCAGAAAAAAAGATAAAAGAAAGTGTTGAGCAAATGAGAGGTAATAGGATCTAAGTGGAGGAGTTAATATGTATGAGCAGGGACAACTCTTGTATGTAATAGAAGGAAAAACTATGTGAAAAAGATGGAAAATGAGGTAGTATTTATGTTTTTTTTCTCAGTGAGTAAGGATTGGAATCATAGGCTGAAAAAGAAAGAAAAATCTTTTGGAGGTTTGTTATCTTGAAGACTGAGAAAACAAATTTACTGTTGAAATGTAGAGTAATGGCTCTGTAATGTAAATGCACACTATCCACTCTTCATTTTTTAATATTCTTTTCTCTTATAGGCCATTAAAAAGCATTGAGTAGACTTCCCTATTCTATACAGCAGGTTTTTATTAGTTATCTATTTTATATATAGTAGTGTGTGTATGTCTATTCCAGTCTCCCAATATGTATCTCCCCCCATATTTATCCTCTGGTAACCATGTTTGTTTTCCATATCTGTGACTTCTGTTTTTTAAATATGCTTATTGTACCCCTTTTTAAAAGACTCCACATATAAGCGGTACATACGATATTTTTTTTTCTGTTTCTGGCTTGCTCAGAATGACAATCCATGTTGCTAGAAATGGCACTCTTTTATTCTTTTTAATGGCTGAGTAATATTCCATATATATATGTACCACATCTTCTTTATCTATCCTTCTGTTGTTGGACATTTAGGTTGCTTTGATGTCCTGGTTATTGTAAATAGTGTTGCTGTAAACATTGTGGTGCATGTAGTTTTGAATTATGTTTTCTCTGGCTATATGCCTAAGAGTTGGATTGCTGGATCAAATGGTAGTTCTGTTTTTAATTTGTTTGTATGTTATTTTAATTTCACTTCATTCAAAATATTTTCTAATTTATTTTCAGTTCAGTTCAGTCGCTCAGTCATGTCCAACTCTTTGCGACCCCATGCATCGCAGCACGCCAGGCCTCCCTGTCCATCACCAACTCCCGGAGTTCACTCAGACTCATGTCCATCGAGTCAGTGATGCCATCCAGCCATCTCACCCTCTGTCGTCCCCTTCTCCTCCTGCCCCCAATCCCTCCCAGCATCAGAGTCTTTTCCAATGAGTCAACTCTTCGCATGAGGTGGCCAAAGTACTGCAGTTTCAGCTTTAGCGTCATTTCTTCCAAAGAACACCCAGGGCTGATCTCCTTTAGAATGGACTGGTTGAATCTCCTTGCAGTCCAAGGGACTCTCAAGAGTCTTCTCCAACACTACAGTTCAAAAGCATCAATTCTTTGGCACCCAGCTTTCTTCACAGTCCAAATCGCACATCCACACATGACCACTGGAAAAACCATAGCCTTGACTAGATGGACCTTTGTTGGCAAAGTAATGTCTCTGCTTTTCAATGTGCTATCTAGATAGGTCATTTATCTTGATATTTCTTATTTAACCTATGACTATTTGGAGTATGTTGCTTAATTTCTAAATATTTGGAACATTTCCAGATAACTTATGATTATTGACTTTTGATTTAATTGCCATCACATTACACACACTATAAACTTTATTCTTTTGAGCTGTATAAAGGCATATAGTTCAGCATATGGTCTATTTTGGTACGTGTTCCACCCACATATGAGAAGAATAGATGACACAGATGTTGGGTATAAAGTTCTCTAAATATAAATTAAATCAAGAGAGTTGATGGTATTGTTCAAGTATTCTGTATTCTTATTAATATTTTTAAATAGTTATTTTGTCAATTGCTAAAAAGGATTGTTAAAATATCTCATTAGATTTTAGGTGCATTTTTTTCTCCTTTTAGTTCTACCTGTTTGTGTAATAGGTATCTTGTGATGGATTTCTGATGAGATTAAAACTTTTGTTATTAGAAAGTACCACTCTTTATTTCTGATAATATTCCTTGTCTTTAAATATAAATTTACCCATAAGTGAAATCCATGACAGTTTGTTTTCATTTGTGGGTCTATTTTGATTGATTCAGTTATCCATGGACTATGTTATCGCATTTTCCTGTTTCTTTGTATGCCTAGTAAATTTTATTGTGCATTGGGTATCGTGGATAATATACTATAGATTCTGAATGTTATATTATCTTCCTCTAAAGAGTGTTGATTTTGCTCTAGCAATTAAAGATAGACCCTGAGTATATAAAGTATTGGTTTCATTTGGATAGTTTCATATGGAAGGATGGCTTGTTTTGATTTTGCTCTTAGTCTTAAGGTTATGTTTAGTCTCGGGCTGATATCTTTTCTCTTAAGGCTTAACTGTCCTGGGACTTTAATGGAATGCCCAAGCTGCTCATCAAGGCCTTCTAACACAACAAAATTAAAACTTCATATCTTTTGTCTTTGTTGTGGACATCAGCTGAAATATCTTTACAAATATTCCCTGGTGCTGGATTTTGGGAGTCTGTCCTATATCCGTGTAATTTAAAGGTTAAGCCAATGCTAGAGATTTCAGGGCTTTTCTCTCTGTGCCTGTCTCCTTTCTGGCACTTTCCCCCTTCAATTTCCAGCTATATTAATAGCCCTAAGTGCCATCCTCTAAGAATTCAAACCAATAACACTTTAACTTTCTGCTTGAGTTCGAACTGACCCAGCCAGGCAGACAAGGAAATGCCCCAGGGCGGGCGTGGGGGGAATAAACATATAAACATAGATCTTCACTCAATGTAATTCCCTTGTTTCTTTGTGGAATCACTTCCAATTTCAGCCTTTGGTCATTCCCTGCTGCTGCTACTGCTAAGTTGCTTCAGTCGTGTCCGACTCTGTGTGACCCCATAGACAGCAGCCCACCAGGCTCTGCCGTTGCTGGGATTCTCCAGGCAAGAACACTGGAGTGAATTGTCATTTCCTTCTCCAATGCATGAAAATGAAAGTGAAGTCGCTCAGTCGTGTCCGACTCTTCGTGACTCCATGGAGTGCAGCCTTCCAGGCTCCTCTGCCGGGAGCAGGAGCTCTGCCCATGGCAAAGGTCATGAGGCAGGAGGCTTGGCATATGCAAAGGCGGGATCGAGCCTCAGGAGTCCCCCTGGAAATTCTCGAGCATCTACCCCCAAAACCAGAGTCTGCCTACTTTCTGCTTTGTGCTCTCACTTACACCTCTGACTTTATGGGGGGGCTGTCCCCCACAACCTCTCTCTAAAAAAAGAGTTAACTTATAGCTCCAGTTAATAAAGTTCCTGGGTGTGATAGTGTTTCAACCTACAAACTCCTTTGGAAGTCCTCTAGCCTGCCTGTATAGGTTTTTCTGGCCACATGTGATTGTTCAGAGCCTCCCAACTGTGAGAGGCAGAAGATGTTCTAAACTGTCTAAACAGAGATTCCTTTGAGTAGTTAAAAGATTGATTAGAAATTGTATTGGTGAAGGGTTTTTCACTTGTTGGGCCAATGTTTGCTGCTAAGTCTCCATATCCTTTACCTGCTATGTCCCTGGCAGTGTATTGATTAATATAATTGGTGTAAGTAGTAGCTTTAATGTTTGTAACCTTGGATCCTTGAGTTAATTCTTTTTCTTATTATAGCCCACCACACCTTTGCTCTGTAGGAATGGAACTTTATTTAATGCTTTTGGAGGGTGGCACCTGACTAATCACCTTTAGAGAAAAATAAGTTTTCTGAAGAAAGGGTCTTAAAATGTCAACAGGCCTCTGGGCCAGAAGATGATGCAAATCACCTAAACTTTTGCATATGATAAGTTTGCAGGAAGAAAGCCTGGCTTACTGCATGACTCTACCCCTTCCCCCATTATCCTCTATGCATAACTTAAGGTATAAAAACTACTTTGGAAAATAAAGTGCGGGCCTTGTTCACCAAAACTTGGTCTCCCCATGTCCTTCTTTCTCTCACCTTCTGGCTGAATTATTCACCCTCTTTTCTCCACTGAATTTCCTCACTGAGCTATCCTTATTTCAGCCTCTTTTCTCTAAAGAATTTCCTCACTGAGCTATCCTTATTCTATTACTCTTTATATCCTTAATTAACGTTTAATTAAGCAGTTGTTTCCTGATCCTCCTGACGCCGTCCCTGCTTCGAATTCCCTGGATCCACCGGGGCTGGACCCCGGCACTCCTCCGTCCATGGGATTTTCCAGGCAAGAGTACTGGAGTGGGGTGCCATTGCCTTCTCCGTTGGGCATTCCCTAGTGCTTTCAAATAGTTGTTATCTTTTAAAAGTTTGATTCAGTGTTTATAGTTATTATTAGTGGGAAGATTAGTCTGATACAAAGTATTTCTTCATTGGTAAGTCGTTTCAGTGGTTTCCGACTCTGTGCCACCCCATAGACGGCAGCCCAACAGGCTCTGCCGTCCCTGGGATTCTCCAGGCAAGAACACTGGAGTGGGTTGCCATTTCTGTCTCCAATGCATAAAAGTGAAAAGTGAAAGTGAAGTCGCTCAGTCGTGTCCGACTCTGCGACCCCATGGACTGCAGCCCACCAGGCTCCTCCATCCATGGGGTTTTCCAGGCAACAGTATTGGAGTGGGGTGCCATCGCCTTCTCCATTTCTTCATTACTGGAGCCAAAACTAGAATGAAAATGGACTTTGAATTGTACAATTTCATTAATTTACTTTCATTGATTAAATGTTTACTTACTACCCAGTGTGTTAGGAAATGATCCAAGTATCAGAAATGGTAATAAAACTCATGTTTTAATTTGGCAGAAAGGACAGATTCTGTAATATTGGGAGGGACAGACTCCCCTAAGTATCTATGATACAACACGAGGAGCCCTAAGAGAGTAATACTTCCAAGGGCTATTGTAGCACAATTCAGGAAGACTGAAACTCTACCTAGTCAAGTTTTGCTAGAGGAGGTAATAGCTGGATTGGATCCTTGGAAAATAGGTCAAGAGTTTACAAAAAGAATGGTGTGAAAGTTGTGAAGAAAGAAATTTTAGACAAAGGCAACATACTAACTCCTTATTGCCAAATTCAGACTTAAATTGAAGTAAGTAGGGAAAACCACTAGACCATTCAGGTATGACCTAAATCAAATCCCTTATGATTATACAGTGGAAGTGAGAAATAGATTTACGGGACTAGATCTGATAGATGGAGTGCCTGATGAACTATGGACGGAAGTTCGTCACATTGTAGAGGAGACAGGGATCAAGACCATTCCCATGAAAAAGAAACACAAAAAAGCAAAGTAGCTGTCTGAGGAGGCAAAGGAGAAAAGGAAAGATATAAGCATCTGAATGCAGAGTTCCAAAGAACAGAAGAAGAGATAAGAAAGCCTTCTTCAGTGGTCAATGCAAAGAAATAGAGGAAAACAACAGAATGGGAAAGACTAGAGATCTCTTCAAGAAAATTAGAGATACCAAGGGAACATTTCATGCAAAGATGGGCACAATAAAGGACAGAAATGGTATGGACCTAACAGAAGCAGAAGATATTAAGAAGAGGTGGCAGGAATACACAGAAGAACTGTACAAAAAAGATCTTCACAACCAAGATAATCACGATGGTGTGATCACTGACCTAGAGCCAGACATCCTGGAATGTGAAGTCAAATGGGCCTTAGAAAGCATCACTACGAATAAAGCTGGTGGAGTTGATGGAATTCTAGTTGAGCTATTCCAAATCCTGAAAGATGATGCTGTGAAAGTGCTGCTCTCAACATGCCAGCAAATTTGGAAAACTCAGCAGTGGCCACAGGACTGGAAAAGGTCAGTTTTCATTCCAATCCCAAAGAAAGGCAATGCCAAAGAATGTGCAAACTACCGCACAATTGCACTCATCTCACACGCTAGTAAAGTAATGTTCAAAATTCTCCAAGCCAGGCTTCAGCAATACGTGAACCGTGAACTTCCTGATGTTCAAATGAGTTTTAGAAAAGGCAGAGGAACCAGAGATCAAATTGCCAACATCTGCTGGATCCTCGAAAAAGCAAGACAGTTCCAGAAAAACATCTATTTCTGCTTTATTGACTATGCCAAAGCCTTTGACTGTGTGGATCACAATAAACTATGGAAAATTCTGAAAGAGATGGGAATACCAGACCACCTGACCTTCCACTTGAGAAACCTATATGCAGGTTAGGAAGCAACAGTTAGAACTGGACGTGGAACAACAGACTGGTTCCAAATAGGAAAAGGAGTATGTCAAGGCTGTATATTGTCACCCTGCTTATTTAACTTATATGCAGAGTACATCATGAGAAATGCTGGGCTGGAAGAAGCACAAGCTGGAATCAAGATTGCCAGGAGAAACATCAATAACCTCAGATATGCAGATGACACCACCCTTATGGCAGAAAGTGAAGAGGAACTCAAAAGCCTCTTGATGAAGGTGAAAGAGGAGAGTGAAAAAGTTGGCTTAAAGCTCAACATTCAGAAAACGAAGATCATGGCATCTGGTCCCATCACTTCATGGCAAATAGATGGGGAAACAGTGGAAATAATGTCAGACTTTATTTTTCTGGGCTCCAAAATCACTGCAGATGGTGATTGCAGCCATGAAATTTAAAGACACTTACTCCTTGGAAGGAAAGTTATGTCCAAACTAGATAGCATATTGAAAAGCAGAGACATTACTTTGCCAACAAAGGTCCATCTAGTCAAGGCTATGGTTTTTCCTGTGGTCATGTATGGATGTGAGAGTTGGACTGTGAAGAAGGCTGAGCGCCGAAGAATTGATGCTTTTGCAGTGTGGTGTTGGAGAAGACTCTTGAGAGTCTCTTGGACTGCAAAGAGATCCAACCAGTCCATTCTAAAGGAGATCAGCCCTGGGATTTCTTTGGAAGGAATGATGCTAAAGCTGAAACTCCAGTACTCTGGCCACCTCATGCAAAGAGTTGACTCATTGGAAAAGACTCTGATGCTGGGAGGGATTGGGGGCAGGAGGAGAAGGGGACGACAGCGGATAAGATGGCTGGATGGCATCACTGACTCGATGGATATGAGTCTGAGTGAACTCTGGGAGTTGGTGATGGACAGGGAGGCCTGGCGTGCTTCGATTCATGGGATCGCAAAGAGTCAGACACGACTGAGTGACTGATCTGAACTGACTGAACCAAAGAAGTGTGAAACTGTTTTGAAAATGGCAGATGAACATGGGTTATAAGTTGAGTTGCCAAAATGTTATGAGACAAGATTGTAAAGGATGTGTAACAGTAATAACAGTAATTAAAAGCTACCATCACTTACTAAAAACTGATTATGCAATTGCTTACTTAGGCTAAGCAGTTAATGTGTTTTCTCTGTTGATTACAACCACAGCCCTATGGAACAGGTACTGTTAGGATTTTCAGATGGGCTTCCCAGATAGCTCAGTGGTAAAGAATCGTCCGGCCAATGCAGGAGATACAGGTTAGATCCTTGGGTCTGAAATATCCCCTGGAGAAGGAAATGGCAACCCATTCCTGCATTCTGGAGGGTTGTTCTGATAACTGCTTCTATTTTTAATTGAATTATAGTTGATTTATAATGGTATATTAAAGTGTACAGCAAAGTGATTTTAGTTATATATATATATATGTTCTTTTTCAGATTCTTTCCCATTGTAGGTTATTAGAAGATATTGAATACAGTTCTCTGAGTTGTACAGTAGGTCCTTGTTGTTGATCTATTTTATATACGGTTCAGTTCAGTTGCTCAGTCATGTCCGATTCTTTGCAACCCCATGAATTGCAGCACGCCAGGCCTCCCTGTCCATCACCAACTCCCGGAGTTCACTCAGACTTACGTCCATCAAGTTGGTGATACCATCCAGCCATCTCACCCTCTGTCGTCCCCTTCTCCTCCTGCCCCCATCCCTCCTAGCATCTGAGTCTTTTCCAATGAGTCAACTCAGTTCATGTCTATTAATCCCTAATTCCAAAATTATCCCTCCCCTTGTCTTTCCCCTTTGGTAACCATAAGTTTGTTTTCTATGTCTGTGAGTCTTTTTCTTTTTTATAAGTAGATTCATTTGTATCATATTTTTAGATATCACATGATGCTTACCTTTCTCTGTCTGACTTCACTTAGTAAGATAATTTCAAGGTTCATCCATGTTGCTATAAATGCCATTATGTCATTTTTTTTTAATGGCTGAGAACTTTTACTAATTTTAAATACCAACTTGAAAAGAGAGAAGTAAATTTAGATCCACCTTTGAAAAAAATTGGGTGGATAGCTCAATTAAATGTATTTTTCTGTCATAAAGGGAAATGTTAGTCTTTCTATATTCATTTCCCAGGGCTTCTGTAATGTATTATCACCGATTTTGGTGGATTAGAAAAACTGAAATTTATTTTCTCACAGTTCTGGAAGCCAGAGGTCTAAAATCAAGGTGTCACCAGAATTGGATCTTTCTGGAGTCTAAAGTATGTTCCATGTCTCTCTTCTTGCTTCTGGTAGTTCCTGGCTGTCTTTGGAATTCCTTGGCCTATAGATGAATAAACACATCTAAACCTTCTAAGAATTGATGCTTTTGAACTGTGGTGGAAAGATTGAAGGTGGGAGGAGAAGGGGAAGACAGGGTATGAGATGGTGGACATGAGTCTGAGTAAGCTCCAGGAGATGGTGAACGACAGGGAAGCCTGGCGTGCTGCAGTCCATGGGGTCACAAAGAGTCGGACACGACAGAGCAACTGAATTGAACTGAACTGAACTGAAACCTTCTAAGCCTTGTCTAAACCTTCATATCATTGTCACTCTATAATCAGCTTTCCTTTTCTTTCTTTAATAAAGAGAGCAGTCATTGCATTGGGGGTCAACCCTAAATCTAGGATGATCTTTTCTCAAGATCTTTAACTTAGTTGCATCTGCCAAAACACCATTTCCATACAAAGTCACATTTACAGTCACATTTACCCAGGTTAGAGCTCTACACATCTTTTTGGGAACTACTGTTCAACCCACTACACCGCCATGCTAGAATCAGGAATTTTTATAAAATTATTAATATTCTAATGGAATCATAATAATTGACTAGGCACTAAAGACACATGAATTAGCTATAAATTGTCGCAAGTGCAACTGAATTGTAGAGAAAATAAATTTTATGTATGAAATGATTGGGTGTTCAATAGAGCATTTAATAGAATTCTAAATTATCTAGACCAAGGAATTATATATAATGTGATAGGTGATGTGTTCCACTCAGGAGTCAAAACAGAAACATTCAAATGAAATTTAGAAATAACCTATTTCTTAATCTTATCATTGGAGCTGATATAAGAGAAACAAAACTCGATATTATATACTGTATTTTGAATTTGCTTAATTTAGTTGACATAGTTGTTTAATGAACAGAATGTGGACTGTGCATTTCAACAGAATTGGGTTTTAATGTCATATCACCAATGTTAGTTGTGTGGCTCTGGGGAAGTAAATTAACTATTGGTGTCCAAGTTTCCTCATCTGCAAAACAACTGCGTTGAAGCCAACTTCCCAGGTATTTAACTTGCTATATGAACAAAATTGAGGAATTGTTATTAGAGTCCCTAATACGGCAGTGCTCAGTAATGTGGAATTGTTTCCTGTATGGTTGTTCAAATGATGCCCAATCTAATCAGGCACTGCTGCTGCTGCTAAGCTGCTAAGTCACTTCAGTCGTGTCCGACTCTGTGTGACCCCATAGACAGCAGCCCACAAGGCTCCCCCGTCCCTGGGATTCTCCAGGCAAGAACACTGGAGTGGGTTGCCAGTTCCTTCTTCAATGCATGAAAGTGAAAAGTGAACGTGAAGTCGCTCAGTCGTGTCCGACTCTTAGAGACTCCATGGACTGCAGCCTACCAGGCTCCTCCGTCCATGGGATTTTCCAGGCAAGAGTACTAGAGTGGGATGCCATTGCCTTCTCCGAATCAGGCACTAAATTACTGAAAACAAAAGGCATTTTTAATTGATATTTTTCATATCTATCTCCCTTCATGCAACTTGGAATAGTTGATGCATGACTTCTCATTAATCTTGCCAATATCTATTTATCTGTTTGTTAGATAAGAGATGAAGCAAAATCTTTCTCTCTCTCTCTCCTTCACACACACACACACACACACACACACACATCTAATTTTTTCATGAGTTGAGTCATATCACAGATTCAATCACTATTCTCTTATTGTAAAAAATGAAGCCCAGTTCAGTTTCTATGCTTATGACAATTGACTCCTACTGTCATTAATTTTTGTTTGTTTATAAGTGTGAAACGGAGGCATAATCCAATTAATCACACCCTGACGATCTTAAGGTCATAACAGCTCTTGCCAAGTTGGTAGAAGTCTTTATGTGTGTCCTTTTTAAATCCAGGCTGTTGGTGCCTTGTGACAGGTACGTTTCCAGGAGTGTGTGGAAAATGGCTAGCTGTATCAGGGAGACTTACAAGGAAGCTTTTATGTCGGTGCTTTGCAGAAACTCAGGGTGTGATCCTTAATCTTTCAGGTATGAAAACTTGATTGTGTTGGTGATCCATAAATCAGATTTAAGGATCTTGAGTAATACTTGCTAACTCAAAAGAGACTGAAGTACATGGCCATAAAGATTGAGTAAATGAGCCATATTACTTTTTGATGAGAATTTTGGTAATATTTATTCAGAAATGTAACCATATTAATATATGTTTATTTATGGCTATGTATATTAAGGAAATCAGAGACCCATACTTTCCTTATAATCATGTTCCTTTATAACTGTATGTATATTTAATTAAGAATGTTCACATTTATCAACTATTTTTATAACAAAAAAATAAAACTGCTAAGCAGTCAAACATAAGACTAGTACAGTGCTCTTCAAATTGTGAGCCCTATCCATAATGGGTCATGGAAACAATTTACTGTGTTGCAAAAAGCATAGTTTTATAATTTACCCCAGCTTATCAGTGAAGAGAATTGAGGCAGAGAGACACTAAATGAAGTGTCTAAAGCCATATAGTTAGCCAGGGAAAGCTGAACCTCCTTGCTCAAAAATCTCATATTCTTTTATTAGAGTTGGATGCTTCCAGAAGCTGATATGCTATTGATCTGGTGATGTAACATGGATCTTAAATAGGGAAAATGGTGACCATGTGCATATGAAGGTGGCTTGGAGTGGGTGAGGGGAACTGACTCTCAAGGGAAGAAATGGGCACAGTCATCATCATTTTTATTCTTAATATTTCTTAAGAACACTATTTTTATCTTTGGAGCATCATGACTAATTACAGGCAAATCTGAACTGGCTAGTTTGAACTTTTCAGGTTTTGGCCTTAAGAAACTGACAAGTTTCTAACATATGACTCAAGTCTTTCATCCTGTGGAAAGCTAGGATGTAAGAATTACATATATTTTATTAATTGTCCTAAAAGTTCCCATGTTATTTCTGTTTCTAATAAAGTACTTCAAACATATAGGAAAATAAATGTACAGGGTAATATGAAAAGTTTAATGGACCCAACATCAAGCTTTGCCAGCACTTTTTTCCTTCCTCCTTCCCTCGGACTCTCCTTTTCCTTCTCTCTTTCTTTCTTATTTACTTCCAACCTTCATTTTTTAAAAGTCTTAATTTATATGAAGGCCTGAGTTGCAGGTCAACTATTGATTTCAGTACAAAGAAAGCTTGTTTTCAGTGTTCTTTATGATCAATATGTGTATGAATGTGAATATATGTGAGCGTTTACATAGGGAGTATGGTTTGACTTATAGATACACTCCTTTAGAGCTAAGCCTCACCTTTCACACTTTTTTAATATACATATAAATATCTATTTTTTTGCCAGTGAATAGGCATGACATAAATTGCCCATGCTCTTCTTATATAATCACAATCTTAAAGGAAAAATAGAAATAAAAATATTACAGATGCTTCCAAGTTTTGAAAGAATGACAGGAGAAAAATATTTTATTAGGATGAAATGATAGATTTTTTCCCAGATTAAACTTATGTAGGTAAGGGGTATTGATTCATCCCCACACTCTGATAGCTTTGCGTGTTTCAGCATCTTTTAGTTCAGTGAATTTGCTGAATATCTTACTATAATTACTACAGCATTCTTAAAATATTCTAGGCAATAGTTGACATAGCCATAAATAAAAAATGTATGTCTCCCCATCATGGAATTTGCATTAACAGTACATTAAGGCCAAATTTAATATATCTCAATATGTTATTTGTTCACTTGTTCTTTCAAACCAAACACTGTATCATTTCATGAGTTAATTGCTGTGTCATATTAAGAATTTGGGAAATAAAGGGGAAATTTTAGATAGAATGGTCAGAAAGGCCTCCATGAAGTGACATTTAAACAGAAAATTAAATTATTTTAAGGAACAAATCATGGTAGATCTGAAATGAAAAATCTAGAAAGAAGGTTCTAGAATAACTGGTTTAAAGGTCTAACCTTACTTTGTTTAGGACAGGGCAAGATAATATCTCCTAGTCTCCAAATTCTCCACTTTCTCCTCAATTTCTGCAGATGACTTCTGCTTTTATTAAAAAAAAAAAAAAGACATTACTAAGCAGAAGTTTTTCACCTTCCTACTTTTCCATTACAAATTTTCTTCATCACCACCATCTTTTCAGCCTTTACATGTTTGTTATGGGCTAAATTATGCCCCCTCATTCCCTCTGCAAAAAAAACAAACACAAAACAAAACATAAATTTCAAGGTTGAAATCCTAATTCCCATTACCTCAGACTGTGACCCTATTTGGAGATAGGGTCTTTAAAAAGGTAATGAAATGAAGGTAAAAACGAAGGCATAAGGATGGGCTCTAATTCAATATGACTGGTGTCCTTATTAAAAGAGATTAAGACACAGACACGTACAAAGGAAAAACTGTATGGAGGCAGAAGTAAAAAGACTAACATTTGCAAGCCACACAGAGAGACCTCAGAAGGAATTGACTCTGCTGAGACCTAGATCTTGGATTTCTAGCCTTAAGAATTAAGGGGAAAAAATTTCTCTTGTTTAAGCCACGTATCCAGTCTGTGGTATTTGTACTGGCAGCCCTAATGAGCAAACTAATGTATACCTACACTAGAGGAATTTCTTCTCCTCCCTAAACGAATCCCGACACTAGTGCTGTCTGTCCCATTTGTTCTTTTATCCAGGTACCACCTTTCTCTTTTGTATTTCTAGTCTCTCTTCTCTGTTGATTTTTCCATTCTAACTATACAAACACACACACACATATAGCATACATAAAATCTCAATACATATGTATATTCTGAGGTTATACATGCAGTCACAGTCCCTACCATCTGAGAGAAAAGAAAGCAACCACCATCACCACAAAGCATATTTGGTTCCATGTTTCCCGCTATCTTATCCATTTTGCTATTTCAGTTAAATTACTGAATTAGTAGCCTGCCCATTTCCCATTGATTCCAAGTATTTCATTTGCTTTTCAAACTAATTCAATCTGGATTATGCTTCCCCCACTTCAAAATTGGCATTATCCCTTTCAAGATGACTAGCCATCCATTTGCAAATGAGGAAATGATGACTTCAAAACAACTTGAACAGGGTCATAGGTCTAGAACTAACCATGCCAGGTTTTGAACCTAATAAAACTCCAAAGCTTTGCTCTTAAAATATCATTTAATGCTTGGTAAACCTCATGCTTCAAGGAAGCTTCTGCTCAAAGCCATTTGCAGGAAGAAATATTAGTCATCATGATACCAGGTCAGGGTTACTGCAGCTTGAGAGAGAGGAGGCAGCTTGAGCCCTTGCCTTTCCTCCTTCTGAACATGTGGGAGTCCTTTAATCAGTGAATGCAGGGATGTTTGATGTCATTTGTAGCATTCTACAATGTAGCTAACTTGCCATCAACATCAGCCTTAAGAAAGGAATGTGAAGGTGTTGGAATATAAAACAGAAAAGACTGAAAAATGAGAAATATTTTATTAAAAAATCTGGATTTTAAAGTTATGAAGAATTACTGCAGATGGTGATTGCAGCCATGAAATTAAAAGACGCTTACTCCTTGGAAGAAAAGTTATGACCAACCTAGATAGCATATTCAAAAGCAGAGACATTACTTTGCCAACAAAGGTCCATCTAGTCAAGGCTATGGTTTTTCCAGTGGTCATGTATGGATGTGAGAGTTGGACTGTGAAGAGGGCTGAGTGCTGAAGAATTGATGCTTTTGAACTGTGGTGTTGGAGAAGACTCTTGAGAGTCCATTGGACTGCAAGATCCAACCAGTCCATTCTGAAGGAGATCAGCCCTGGGATTTCTTTGGAAGGAATGATGCTAAAGCTGAAACTCCAGTACTTTGGCCACCTCATGCAAAGAGTAGACTCATTGGAAAAGACTCTGATGCTGGGAGGGATTGGGGCAGGAGGAGAAGGGGAAAACAGAGGATGAGATGGCTGGATGGCATCACTCACTCGATGGACATGAGTCTGAGTGAACTCCGGGAGTTGGTGATGGGCAGGGAGGCCTGGTGTGCTGCAATTCATGGGTTGCAAAGAGTCGGACACGACTAAGCAACTGAACTGAACTGAACTGAACTGAACTGTAAAAAGAATAGTGTTTTAGAGGGTTTTTATGAAGATGGTCATATTTCAAAGTAAATAAATGAGAAGATTTTGTGAGAAATTCTAAACTTCCTGTAAGAAAAGAAATAATTTTAATAATAATAAATGTTTATTGAGTGATTATACCAGGTGCTATTCTAGAGCATTGCCCTAAAACTCTCAAAACAAACCTGTGAAGTAGATGTCATGTCTAGATGACTTTCTTCTGTATGCTTTATAGTTAACAAGTTTCTATAAGTTAAACATTAAGAAATCATTTTACCTTTCTCAAAAACAAATAAATAGATGGATTGATGAGTGGATAGATGGATTAAGGGATGAATGACTGGATGAATGGATAAACAACTGTAACATCAAGGTGTCATAGTAAATCTTAAAATCAGCCCAACATAAAACTTTAACCCTGAAACACTTTCAAGACAGAAATATTTCATTTAGCAAAAAGAGAAGCAGTGAAAAATATGCATATAGGGCATCATCCTTTCCATTATCATTCAAACTGGGTATACTTAGATAAGAAGTTCAATGTGGGAAAGCTGATTAAGTCATGGTAAAAATTGGTCTGTTGTTGTTTAGTTGCTGTGTCATGTATAACTCTTTGTGACTCCAGGAACTGCAGCCCGCCAGGCTTGCCTGTCCTTCGCCATCTCCTGGAGCTTGCTCAGACTCATATCCATTGAGTCAGTGATTTCATCCAACCATCTCGTCCTCTGTCATACATTTCTCCTCCTGCCTTCAAGCTTTCCCAGCATCAGGGTCTTTTCTAATGAATCAGTTCTTCACATCAGGTGGCCAAGTATTGGAGTTTAAGCTTCAACATCGGTCTTTTGAGTAAATATTCAGGACTGATTTCCTTTAGGATGGACTTGTTGGATCTCCTTGCAGTCCAAGGGACTCTCAAGAGTCTTCTCCAACACCACAGTTCAAAAGCATCAGTTCTTCAGCATTCGGCTCTCTTTATGGTCCAATTCACATCCATATATGATCACTGGAAAAACCATAGCTTTGACTATATAGACCTTTGTCAGCAAAGTGATATCTCTGCTTTTTACTACACTGTATAGGTTTGTCATAGCTTTTCTTCCAAGGAGCAAGTGTCTTTTAATTTCATGGCTGCAGTCACCATCTGCAGTGATTTTGGAGCCCAAGAAAATAAAGTCTGTCAGTGTTTCCATTGTTTCCCCATCTATTTTCCATGAAGTGATGGGACCGGATGCCATGATCTTCGTTTTATGAATGTTGAGTTTTAAGCCAGCTTTTTCACTCTCTTATTTCACCTTCATCAAGAGGCTCTTTAATTCCTCTTCACTTTCTGCCATAAGGGTGGTGTCATCTGCATATTCTCAGTTATTGATATTTCTCCCAGCAATCTTGACTCCGGTTTGTACATACATCAGATATGATGATGTGATGTATTTTACTTGTTTTGAGACTTAAAGGCAAAAGTGGCTCTATTAAAATTTTCATCTTTAATAAAATATATTAATTGACGAGTAAGTAGGTGACAGGCAATTTGGCAAGGGGGTAGAATAATCATGCTAGAATAGTATCCATATGTGTTATGTACAAAAGATAAGTGCTTGAATTTAAACAGCCAAAATATTGACGTTCTCCATAAGAAACAGACAATTTGGCTCATTTGGGGAACAAAATATGAAATATGTTTTAAGTCACTAAAAGGAAAATTGGGTCTCATCAGACAATTTATAGGCTGATGTAGCAGTGACCAATTATATTAAGGTGCAGAAGTAGATATAATTTAACAGGAGTTGAGATGGGACTTCTGACAGTCTATCATAGAAAAAGTTAATGAGTAAAATGCTAGACTTCAGTCTAAGTGCCAAGCTAGCTAAAAAACTGATTGTAGCTTAAATATATATAGGATAGCAGAAAATTGTAGCAGATCCTCATGGAGAGGTGACAAATGGAGTCCTTCAGGACTAATTGCCAGATCCATTACTTTTTAACATGCTATATAAGTTATGGTGTCTGAATTAGTTGATAATATTAAGAATCCAATTTTATATTTTGGAAGAAAAGTTATTGGCTAGAACACTTCAGTTGCTTTGAATTTTTTCTTTTTAAGCTTTGACTTGCTTGCTTGCTAACTCACTTCAGTTGTGTCCGACTCTGTGCAACCCCATAGACGGCAGCCCACCAGGCTCCCCTGTCCCTGGGATTCTCCAGGCAAGAACACTGGAGTGGGTTGCCATTTCCTTCTCCAATGCATGAAAGTGAAAAGTGAAAGTGAAGTTGCTCAGTCATGTCCGACTCTTAGCGACCCCATGGACTGCAGCCTACCAGGCTCCTCTATCCACGGGATTTTCCAGGCAAGAGTACTGGAATGGGGTGCCATTGCCTTCTCCGACTACAGAGACTAATTTCATGAGTTCTCACATTGTTTAGGTTTGTTTTAGAGAGAGAATTTCAACTTCATACCTAGGAAATATATACCCCTTCATTATTGCTGGTAATTATGTATGAATTTATAATCATTGGAAATATTGGTGAATAAATATGTATTGTACATTTATTTTATGTAGGACTGCCAGTAAGTTTTGGTAGTCAAGCATAGGACAAGGATTGTGATAGCAGCTGAGGGAAGCCTACCTAATCTAGAATTCAGGGCATTCACGCTAATAGAAGGAATATTCACTTAATCTTGATTCATAAGTGAAAGCCATAAGAAAAAAGAATAGTGAAGATGCAAAAAAGGGCAATGTTTGAATACCTGTGGCGGATTCGTTTTGATGTTTGGCAAAACTAATACAGTGTTTCAGGTTTAAAAATAAAATAAAATTAAAAAAAATAAATAAAAAAAATAAAATGCATTTTAAAATTGTAAAAAAGAAAAAAAAAAAAGAAAAGCCTTTGAGATAAGAGAGAGAATCTGACTTTCTTACAGTGCTACACAAATATAATCTAGAATCTTCCTTGGATCAGTTCAGTTCAGTTCCTCAGTCATGTGTGACTCTGCCATCCCAGGGACTGCAGCATGCCAGGCCTCCCGGTCCATCACAACTCCCAGAGTTTACTCAAACACATGTCCATTGAGTCCGTGATGTCATCCAACCATCTCATCCTCTGTCATCCACTTCTCCTCCCACCCTCAATCTTTCCCAGGATCAGAGTCTTTTGAAATGAGTCAGCTGTTCACATCAGGTGGCCAAAGTATTGGAGTTTCAGCGTCAGCATCAGTCCTTCCAATGAATATTCAGGATTGATCTCCTTTAGGATGGACTGGTTGGATCTCCTTGCAGTCCAAGGGACTCTCAAGAGTCTTCTTCAACATCACAGTTCAAAAGCATCTATTCTTCAGCACTTAGCTTTCTTTATAGTCTAACTCTTACATCCATACATGACTACTGGAAAAACAATAGCTTTGATGAGATGGACCTTTTTTTTGGCAAAGTAATGTCTCTGCTTTTTAATATGA
Source organism: Bubalus bubalis (assembly GCF_019923935.1). Classification (NCBI taxonomy): domain Eukaryota; kingdom Metazoa; phylum Chordata; class Mammalia; order Artiodactyla; family Bovidae; genus Bubalus; species Bubalus bubalis. The sequence continues at coordinate 96,576,478 of NC_059157.1, read as the reverse complement.
TATTTAGTTTGCCTATAGCTTCTCTTCCAAGGAACAAGTCTCTTTTAATTTCATGGCTGCAGTCATCATCTGTAGTGATGGAGCCCCCCAAAATAAAGTCTGTCACTGTTTCCCTTGTTCCCTCATCTATTTGGCATGAAGTGATGGGACCAGATGCCATGATCTTAGTTCTCTGAATGTTGAGTTTTAAGCCAACTTTTTCACTCTCCTCTTTCATTTTCATCAAGAGGCTCTTTAGTTCTTCTTCACTTTCTGCCATAAGCGTGGTGTCATCTGCGTATCTGAGGTTATCGATATTTCTTCCAGCAATATTGAGTCCAGCTTGTGCTTCCTCCAGTCCAGCATTTCTTATGATGTACTCTGCATATAAGTTAGCTAAGCAGGGTGACAGTATACAGTCTTGACATACTCCAGTCCCAATTTGGAACCAATCTGCTGTTCCATGTCCAGTTCTAACTGTTGCTTCTTTACCTGCATACAGATATCTCAGGAGGAAGGTCAGGTGGTCTGGTATTCCCATCTCTTGAAGAATTTTCCAGTTTGTTGTGATCCACACATTCAAAGGCTTTGGCATAGTCAATAAAGCAGAAGTCAATGCTTTTCTGGAGCTTCTTGCTTTTTTGATGATCCAATGGATGTTGGCAATTTCATCTCTGGTTCCTCTGCCTTTTCAAAATCCAGTTTGAACATCTGGAAGTTCACAGTTCATGTACTGTTGAAGCCTGACTTGGAGATTTTCAGCATTACTTTGCTAGCTTGTGAGATGAATGCAATTGTGCAGTTGGTCAAGCATTCTTTGGCATTGCCGTTCTTTGGGATTGGAATGAAAACTGACCTATTCCAGTCCTGTGGCCACTGCTGAGTTTTCCAAGTTTGTTGGCATATTGAGAGCAGCACTTTTACAGCATCATCTTTTAGGATTTGAAACAACTTAACTGGAATTCCATCACCTCCACTAGCTTTGTACGTAGTGATGCTTCCCAAGGCCTACTTGACTTTGCATTCTAGGATGTTGGCTCTAGATGAGTGATCACACAACCATGGTTGTCTGGTTCATGACAATCTTTTTTGTATAGTTCTGTATATTGCTGCCATGTCTTCTTAATATTTTCTGCTTCTGTTAGGTCCATAACATTTCTGTCCTTTATTGTGCCCATCTTTGCATGAAAAGTTCCCTTGGTATCGCTAATTTTCTTGCTTGGATAGTAGATTGTAAACATGCCTACAATTATTCCCCATTCTCAGGATCCTTAACATTAACAATATGGCTTTTCAGCTCTTCCCATAAAGAAATCAAGTCTGTTTACTCAGTCTTGAATCAGGGGTGACTTTGTGACTTACTTTGTCCAGTAGGATACAGAAGAAATGGGCCAACTCTGACCATACACTCAAGAAGCCTTGGCACTTCTCACTCTCCCAGAAGCTCATCCAACCATTGTGTGAACAAACATGAGCTGAGCTGCTGAAAAATGAGAGACCTTGAGGAGTGAAGCCAGCCCTTCCAGCCAAGGCCATCCTCAAACAGCCTGCTGCAGCCAACCTGGCTGCTCATCACAGATGTGCAGTTAAATCCAGCTGAGATAGGAGAACCGGCCAGCTAAACATGGCCCAAGTCATCAAACTGAGCAATATAAATGATTGGTGCTTAAATCACAAAGTTTGGGGTCATATGTTACACAGCAAAAGTGAATTAATACAGGAATATATGTGGCTGAAGAGAAAAGCAGGGACAAGGTAATGCTATGTTTGCTGCTCTGTACTGAAAGCAGTAAAGACTAGCAGCTCCCTAAATTTCTGGTTTTGATTCTTTCTTTCTAAATTCATATTTGCTGAGAAGTAAATGTATCCTGCTGGGAGAAATATCAGTAACCTCAGATATGCAGATGACACCACCCTTATGGCAGAAAGTGAAGAGGAACTAAAAAGCCTCTTGATGAAGGTGAAAGAGGAGAGTGAAAAAGTTGGCTTAAAACTCAACATTCAGAAAACGAAGATCATGGCATCTGGTCCCATCACTTCATGGGAAATAGATGGGGAAACAGTGGAAACAGTGTCAGACTTTATTTTTTTGGGCTCCAAAATCACTGCAGATGGTGACTGCAGCCACAAAATTAAAAGATGCTTACCCCTTGTAAGAAAAGTTATGACCAACCTAGATAGCATATTCAAAAGCAGAGACATTACATTGCCCACAAGGGTCCATCTAGTCAAGGCTATGGTTTTTTCCTGTGGTCATGTATGGATGTGAGAGTTGGACTGTGAAGAAAGCTGAGAACCAAAGAATTGATGCTTTTGAACTGTGGTGTTGGAGAAGACTCTTGAGAGTCCATTGGACTGCAAGGAGATCTAACGAGTCCGTTCTAAAGGAGATCAGCCCTGGGATTTCTTTGGAAGGAATGATGCTAAAGATGAAACTCCAGTACTTTGGCCACCTCATGCGAAGAGTTGACTCATTGGAAAAGGCTCTGATGCTGGGAGGGATTGGGGGCAGGAGGAGAAGGGGACGACAGAGGATGAGATGGCTGGATGGCATCACTAAGTCGATGGATGTGAGTCTGAGTGAACTCCGGGAGTTGGTGATGGACAGGGAGGCCTGGTGTGCTGTGATTCATGGGGTCGCAAAGAGTCAGACATGACTGAGCGACTGAACTGAACTGAACTGAAATGTATCCTGTAAAGACACTGAAGTGGTACTATCTTTAATCACTTATTTATGGGTACCTATAATAAATAATGGCAACCCACTCCAGTATTCTTGCCTAGAGAATCCCGTGGACAGAGGAGCCTGGTGGGCTGCTGTCCATAGGGTCGTACAGAGTCGGACAAGACTGAAACGACTTGGCAGCAGCAGCAGCAGAATAAATAACCACATTTAAGTTACATCTAATGACTGAATTAAATATCTTTATACACATCTATTGCTACATATCTAATTCCCAAGGTGGTTCAACTGTGCCAGAAAAACTGAATTCTATCCTATGTAAATACATTTAGGAAAGTGTATTCTAGGGACCCACTTGAAATGGTGTTCTGAAATCTCTTTTACAGTTTATGAATGGTAGTGTTGCCCAAAATTCCTTCCTCTACCTAATTTTTGCCACCACATCTTAATCATGATTCTTCATGTTGATTTGCATGTTCCTATTAATCATATGACTTCCCAGATGGCTTAGGGGTAAAGGATCTGCCTACAATGCAGGAGACACAGGAGACATACATTTGATCCCTGGATCAGAAAGATCCCTTGGATTAGGAAATGGCAATTTCCCACTCCAGTATTCTTGCTAGGAAAATTCCACAGAACGAAGAGCCTGGCAGGCTATAGTCCATGGGGTCACAAAGAGTTAGGCATGACTGAGCACACACGCTCCAATCTTATATTTAGCCTGGAAATTATAAGTTGTCATAGAGAAGCTAAGTGTTCTGGCTGATGTGTAATGATGCATGACTTTTAAACAGTATGCAGTAGCTCCTTTTGACTGAAGCACGAAACACAGTCACCAAGAAATTTTGGTGTATAAGGTTGAACAAGCAATCCATGATTTATAAATCAAATATTATGCCAGGCTGGAACATGCACTCCTGCCAAAATGACCTTCTGCTAAGTCAAAACTAGAATGATTGAATATGGTATTGTTTGAAGGGAGGGTCAAGGTGATACTTGGAGAGAAGAAATGATGCTTTGAATCTTTTTTTTTTTTTCTCCATGAACAGGGAGGATCACAAGATATTTGTCATATTTTCCCATGGGCTACTTCTATATTTGAGGGCTATATGTGTGTGTATGTGTATATATGTGTATCTAAGGATGTTGTTGGGTCACATATACCTGCAATAGTCATCGGTCTTGACCCTTGGCATCAGTGGTAATGGTTAAATAATCACCAGCTATTCACTAAAAATTTATTCTCTTCTTAGCATGATACTAGTTTGGAGACGGACTCTAAAGAAAAATAGAGTCCCTGAGTTCAAAGCACACATTCCCTAGATAGTAAGACTAACCTATATAAAAGAATTAAAGAACATCACATTTCAAACAGTATATTTTATCAAAAGTATCGTGAGCTAAGTTTGAATGCAACATTGCCCAGTTCCATGTTTTGGAATTTTCAAAAGCTATTTCAGTGAACAATTTGGTCATATTTCATACTTGATCTGTTGCGGCTTGTGTAATTCTTACATGGAAATAATATTATTGTTGAGAAATTATTTCCCTTCAAAGGTACTTTTTACAAAGGGAATAGGAGGCAGGAATTCCTGGTAATGAAATTCCACTTAAGCTATTTTAAATCCTAAAAAAGATGCTGTGAAAGTGTTGCATTCAATATGACAGCGTATTTGGAAAACTCAGCAGTGGCCGCAGGATTGGAAAACATCAGTTTTCATTCCAATCCCTAAGAAAGGCAATGCCAAAAAATGCTCAAACTACTGCATAATTGTACTCATCTCACACACTAGAAAAGTAATGCTAAAAATTCTCCATGCCAGGCTTCAACAGAACGTGAGCTGTGAACTTCCAGATGTTCAAACTGGATTTTGAAAAGGGAGAGGAAGCAGAGATCCAATTGCCAACATCTGTTGGGTCATTGAAAAAGCAAGAAGTTCCAGAAAAACATCGACTTCTGCTTTATTGACTATGCCAAAGTCTTTGAATGTGTGGATCACAACAAACTGTGGAAAATTCTTCAAGAGATGGGAATATCAGACCACCTGACCTGCCTCTTGATAAATTGATATGCAGGTAAAGAAGCAACAGTTAGAACTGGACATAGAGCAACAGACTGGTTCCAAATAGGGAAAGGAGTATGTCAAGGCTGTATATTGTCACCCTGATAATTTAAATTATATACAGAGTACATCATGAGAAATGCTGGACTGTTTGAAGCACAAGCTGGAATCAAGATTGCCAGGAGAAATATCGATAACCTCAGATATGCAGATGTCACCACCCTTATGGCAGGAAGCAAAGAAGAACTAAAGAGCCTCTTGATGAAAATGAAAGAGGAGAGTAAAAAAGTTGGCTTAAAACTCAACATTCAGAGAACTAAGATCATGGCATCTGGTCCCATCACTTCATGCCAAATAGATGGGGAAACAGTGGAAACAGTGACAGACTTTATTTTGGGGGGCTCCAAAATTACTGCAGATGGTGACTGCAGCCATGACATTAAAAGACACTTAACTCCTTGGAAGGAAAGTTATGACTGACCTAGACAGTATATTAAAAAGCAGAGACATTGCTTTGCCAACAAAGGTCCGTCTCATCAAAGCTATAGTTTTTCCAGTAGTCATGAATGGATATGAGATTGGAGCATAAAGAAAGCTGAGTGCCAAAGAATTAATTATTTTGAACTGTGGTGTTGGAGAAGACATGAGAGTCCCTTGACTACATGGAGATCCAACCAGTCCATCCTAAAGGAGATCAGTCTTGAATATTCATTTGAAAGATGGATGCTGAAGCTAAAACTCCAATACTTTGTCCAACTGATGCAAAGAAGTGACTCATTTGAAAAGACCCTGACAGGGAAAGATTGAAGGGGGGAGGTGAAGGGGACAACAGAGGATAAGATGGTTGGATGGTGTCATGGACTCACTGGACATGAGTTTGAGTAAACTCCTGGAGTTTCTGATAGACAGGGGGCCTGGCGTGCTGCAGTCCATGAGTTGCATAGAGTCTCACATGACTGAGCGACTGAACAGAACTACTGGAGAGGCAGCAAACCATAGAAGCCTGCTCACTCAGCAATTTTATTTCATGTCTCAGTTCAGTGGGATCTCGTTGGTTGGATCTCATTGAAGTCCAAGGGACTGTCAAGAGACTTCTCCAACACCACAGTTCAAAAGCATCTATTCTTCAGTGCTCAGCTTTCTTTATAGTCCAACTCTTACATCCATACATGACTACTGGAAAAACAATAGCTTTGACTAGATAGACCTCTTTTGGCAAAGTAACGTCTCTGCTTTTTAATATGCTGTCTAGTTTGCTTATAGCTTTTCTTCCAAGGAGCAAGCGTCTTTTAATTTCATGGCTGCAATCACCATCTGCAGTGATTTTGAAGCACCCATAAATAAAGTCTGTCACTGTTTCCACTGTTTCCCATCTATTTGCCATGAAGTGATGAGACCAGATGCCATGATCTTAGTTCTCTGATGTTGAGTTTTAAGCCAACTTTTTCACTCTCCTCTTTCATTTTCATCAAGAGGCTCTTTAGTTCTTCTTCGCTTTCTGCCATAAGCATGGTGTCATCTGCATATCTGAGGTTATCAATATTTCTCCTGGCAATCTTCTTTCCAGCTTGTGTGTCAACCAGCCCAGCATTCTCACGATGTACTCTGCATATAAGTTAGCTAAGCAAGGAGACACTATACAGCCTTGATGTACTCCATTCCCAATTTGGAACCAGTCTTTTGTTCCATGTTCAGTTCTAACTGTTGCTTCTTCGCTTGCATACAGATTTCTCAGGAAGGTCAGGTGGTCTGATATTCCCATCTCTTGAAGAATTTTCCAGTTTGTTGTGGTCCACACATTCAAAGGCTTTGATATAGTCAATAAAGCAGAAATAGATGTTTTTCTGGAACTTCTTGCTTTTTTGATGATCCAACAGATGTTGGCAATTAGATATCTGGTTCCTCTGCCTTTTCTAAATCCAGTTTGAACATCTGGAATTTCACAGTTCATGTACTGTTGAAACCTGGCTTGGAGAATTTTGAGCATTACTTTACTACTGTGTAAGATTAATGCAATTGTGTGGTAGTTTGAGCATTTTTTGGTATGGCCTTTCTTTGTGATTGGAATGAAAACTGACTTTTTCCAGTCCTGTGGCCACTGCTGAGTTTTCCATTTGCTGGCATATGAAGTGCAGCACTTTCACAGCATCATCTTTTAGGATTTGAAATAGCTCAACTAGAATTCCATCACCTCCACTAGCTGTGTTCATAGTGATGCTTCCTAAGCCCACTTGACTTCATATTCTAGGATGTCTGGCTCTAGATGAGTGAGCACATCACCATGGTTATTAGGGTCATGAAGATCTTTTTTATACAGTTCTTCTGTGTATTGTTACCTCCTCTTCTTAATATCTTCTGCTTCTTTTAGGTCAATATCATATCTTTCTTTTATTGTGCCTGTGTTTGCATGAAATGTTGCCTTGGTATCTCTAATTTTCTTGAAGAGATCTCTAGTCTTTCCCATTCTATTGTTTTCCTCTATTTCTTTGCACTGATCTTTGAGGAAGGCTTTCTTATTTCTCTTTGCTATTCTTTGGAATTCTGCTTTCAAATGGGTATATTGTTTCTTTTATACTTTGCCTTTAGGTTCTCTTTTGTAAGCTATTTGTAAGGCCTCCTCAGACAACCATTTTGCCTTTTTGCATTTCTTTTTCTTGGGGACGGTCTTGGTCCCTGCCTCTGGTACAATGTCACAAACCTCTGTCCATAGTTCTTCTGGGACTCTGTTTATCAGATCTAATCCCTTGAATCTATTTCTCACTTCCACTGTATAATCATAAGGGATTTGATTTAGGTCATACCTGAATGGACTAGTGGTTTTGCCTACTTTGTTCAATTTAAGCCTGAATTTGGCAATAAGGAGTTCATGATCTGAGCCACAGTCAGCTCCTGGTCTTGTTTTTGCTGACTGTATAGAGGTTCTCTATCTCCATTTCATGTCTAAATCTGAATTCCAGCCTTCTGTGCCTCCTCTGATAAATAACTGTGACAAAGTTCATCAGTGGCAAAGTTAATTGTGTTCTCTTGGTCTCTTAAAACCTCCTCTCTTCAGGGATTCCTCAAGTTCCTGTCAAGAGCCAGTTAGGATAGCAGCCCTCTTCAGAAATTTCCTTCATCAGAGGAGATAAAATGTGTTTGACTAAAAGCTTGTCTTTACCCATCGGGGACAGTGCCCAAAATTATAAAGCAGATAAGTCTTGTCCTCGTCTTCACCTGCCCGTTCTGAAGCCGCATCCCTCCAGTTAGCTCTCCTGCTTGTGTTTCAGTGATCACCACTCAGTGTGAGCTTCCCACTGAGGCACCCATCCAGGCCTGCCCACTGTGGCAATAGTTCTTGACCTTCATTTTTCTTCTCCTCCCTATCCTCCCCTCTGTTTGCTTCAAGCCTCTTTTCTATTAAAAAGTGATAATTCAGCTTGTGTTAAGGTAGCAGTAGGTTTCCATGAGAACACTTCCCTCTCTACCCACTCACCATGTAATACATTACGTTTTAATAGGGTCTTTGGGGGACCACGTTTTAACCTAAGAGAACAATTTCAGCCACAGCATGTGATAATTTGGTACATTTCAGCAGTCATCAAACACTTTTGGTGACTTCTCCTTGTTACAGTGAAAATTTATTACCTTTCTCAAAGTTGTAGGGAGTCAAGTACAGTTGATCCTATCTGAAAAAAACAGGTAAAAGTGCTGGAGTCCTGGCTAATTGCCTCAACTCTTCCTAGTCCCTGTCAAAGCCAGCAGCAAAATTTTGAACATGTTTTCTTTGAACCTTTTATCCCAGTAAAATAAAGTCACACTGCATTTTACAGTTTTATATTTTTGTGCTTTAAAGGAGAAAAAAGTGAGTGTGTATGAGTGTGGGCAAGTATGTGTGTGTGGTTGTGTTACTAGGGGCTAGTTAGCTTTCTATTACTGTACAAGTGTATTATACACTTAGCTGAAAGCAATACCATTTCTTATCTCACTTTTGTGTGTATTAGAAAGCTATGGATAACTCAGCTGGGTTCTCTGCTTAGAGTCCTCCAAGGTTAATATTAAGGGGCTGGCAATGTGTGGGATCTCATCTGAGCATCAGGGTTTGCTTCCACAGGCATTCAGGTTGTTAGAAGAACTCAATTCCTTTTAAATGTACGACTAAGGTCTGAGTTTTCTTTCCGGCTATTGACTGGGGCTGCTCTCAATTCTTAGAATGTACCTGTTTATTAACTTCCACATGGATATCTCTACAAAATTGCAATTTGCTACATCAAGGCCAGCAGGAAAACGTCTGTCTCTGTTGCTTTGAACCTCTGACTTCTCTCTCTTATTTCTAAACCTTCTTTTAGAGGGGTTCACCTGATTAGGTAAGGCCCACCCTGATAACTCAGCTGGTAAAGATTCTGCCTGCAATGCAGGAGACCCCGGTTTGATTTCTTGGTTAGGAAGATCACCTGGAGAAGGAATAGGCTACCACTCCAGTATTCCTGGGTTCCTTGGTGATTCAGTTGGTGAAGAATCTGCCTGCAATGTGGGAGACCTGGGTTTGATCCCTGGATTGGGATGATCCTCTGGAGAAGGGCATGGCCACCTACTCCAGTATTCTTGCCTGGAGAATCCCCATGGACAGAGGAGCTTGGTGGGCTGCAGCCCACGGGTCACAAAGAATCAGACACGACTGAGAGACTAAGCACAGCACAGCACACACACTCAAGGGTGGGGTGATTATATTGGATGCACATACCAGTAGTGGACATTTTGGAGACTTTCCTAAAATACTGCTTACCACAAAACTGTTCTTGATTTTCTGCCACATATATTCAGTGAAAAGTTGGGAATATGGAAGAGGAAAATAAATGAATAAATGCAATAGTATGAGAAAGTAGAGGTTTTCCCTGAGATTGAAATCACACACCCAGATATATGTAGCCCTCTGCCTTTCTCTGGAGACAGCACTGTCTCATATAATTTTCTGCAACAATGCAAATGTTTTCTATTCTGCTCAATGCACCAACCACCAGGTGTATGTAGCTACTAAGAACTTCACATGTGACTGGTAAACACTTGATTTAAAAATTTGCTTTATTCTTAAATAATTTACATTTAAAATTACATAGTTATATGCCTCTAATGGCTATCATAGTGAGCAGCACAACTTGAGAACAATATGTACCTTCCAGTTCCTCTTCACCTTTCTGAGTTATAGAATCATCTCCCACATGCTAAAATATTGTTTAATGTGTATAGTCTGTCTTTATTCTCCACCTGTACTTGGGGGTTTTAGTTTAAATTGCAGTTACTATCTTTCTATCTACATTTTACATCTGCCTCTGGTTTCCTGTCAAACTTGTAGTTTTAGATATTAAGTCATTTCCTATATAAATTTCTAGACTGATCTCCTAATCAAAATCAAAATCCTTTCTCCTCATTACCTCTGTCACTCCATGCACACCAAAACAGCATTGGTTACCTTCACTGAGCATTTACTTTCTGTGTAAGTTTCTGAGCTAGATGCTTCAGACACAGGCTCATTCAATCTTCATAATAACCCATGTAATATTATTATGATTTTTGTTTTACAGATGAAGGAACCTATACTTGGAGAAGTTAAGTGACTCCTGAAGTCTTAAAATTACTTAGTGCTGAAATTGAAGTCAATCTCAAGTTCCTTATGTATAATCACTCCTGATTTTAGTTTCTAAAATACATCACCATTTCTAACAAACATTCTTGCACAGTGCAATCATGTATCTGTTTAATATTATTCGTGACAATGAGCCCATAAACTTGAAAGACAATGCATTCCATTTACAGCTTTAAGAGAGTCTTGGTCCTTCCATGGTCTTTTAGTGGTTCCTCAGGAAAAAAAGAAAAAGTCTGTGTTATCTACTTGTCTGGATTTTCTCCCTTTAAACATAAATTATTCTCTGGTCCTGAGTACAAATCTTTCCCCCAACCATTTCTACTCATTGTTCTTACTTTAGCTTATTGAACTCTTCTAAACAAATGAGTGCCCTTAGACTGTGGAGTAGAGATTAGGAGCTAGGGCTTGGTATGCAGGCAGCTCTAAGATTAATAATTGGCTCCAAATTTTATGAGTTGCGTGTCCTTCTACTTCTCCATGCCTCTCTCCTATCTGTAAAATGGAATTAATATACTATCTCACAACAATAATTTCAAGGAAGACATAAAATGAGATTGATGAAGACCTGGAAGAAAGTCTAGCATACAGCAAGCGCTCAGTGGCAGGCAGCTACTCTTATTTGGGTCTTGTTATAATAGAAGATAGCTTTCATGTCCCTCACTCCCTGTTTTCCTAAAACAAGATATAACTATAAGAAATGGTTATCTCTCTTACTTCCCTAGTTTTTGTCACCTAGATTTGATTCAGGTTTTAAGTGTTGCTCCACCAATCATGAACTCTATAAATGAACATATTCCATGAGCTCTCATGATTCTCTGCTTATAACAAAGACACATAACTTTGTGCCACGTTTCAAGCTATACCAGAAAAGTAAGATGACCCCTGCAGTCAGAGTAGTGAGAGCTGCAAAGGCTTTTATTGGAAGAATATAAAGAACCTGCAGAAGCAAAATTGAGATTCTGACACAATGCAACAGATATTGCGTCTACTGGGGAAGGTTTGAGTAGGCAAACTTCCAGGTCTGGTGCAAAATGAAAACATGAGGCCACTTTTTCAAAAAGCAAAAAAATAAAAAAAAAAGATGTTAACAGTATTAAGTTTAAAAATAAAAACCCTTTTTTCTACTGAACTTTTTATTTTGGTTTGTCAGAGTTTGTTATATTTTGTATTTAACGTTCTAAGTTAAGAAAAATTAACATTTTAAATTCTAGCTTAACTTTTTATGTTTATATTTATCTTGCGTGATGCTAATCTTAAATGCAAAAGTAAGAACAATTAACTCATATCCAGAGTCACCAAATTACACAACTTGCATTTAGTGGCTCACATGAGCATATGTATTTCATTCTGAGAAAAGAAATGGAAGGCAAAGAGAAAGGGAAAGGTATACCCAACTGAATGAACAGTTCCAGAGAATAGCAAGGAGAGATAAGAAAGCCTTCTTACGTGATCAATGCAAAGAAATAGAGGAAAATAATACAGTGGGAAACACTAGAGATCCTTCAAGAAAATTAGAAATACCAAGGGAATATTTCATGCAAAGACAGGCACAATAAAGGACAGAAAGGGTATGGACATAACAGAAGCAGAAGATATTAAGATGAGGTGGCAACAGTACATAGAAGAACTATGCAAAAAAGGGTCTTAATGACCCAGATAACCACAATGGTGCAGTCACTTACCTAGAGCCAGATATCCTAGAATGTGTGGTCAAGTGGACATTAGGAAGCATTACTCCAAACAAAGCTAGTGGAGGTGATGGAATTCCAGCTGAGCTATTTAAAATCCTAAAAGATGATGCTGTTAAAGTGCTGCATGCAATATACTATCAAATTTGGAAAACTCAGCAGTGGCCACAGGGCTGGAAAAGGTCACTTTTCACTTCACTCCCCAAAAAAGCAATGTTAAAGAATGTTCAAACTACTGTACAATTGTGCTCATTTCATATTCTATCAAGTAATGCTCAAAATCTTTCAAGCTAGGCTTCAGCAGTACATGAACAGAGAACTTCCAGACTTCAAGCTGGATTTAGAAGACAGAGAAACCATAGATCAAATTGGCAATATCTGGTGTATCATAGAAAAAGCAAGGGGAGTCCTGAAAAACATCTGCTTCTGCTTCATTGACTACACTAAACCCTTTGACTGTGTGGATCACAGCAAACTGTGAAAATTCTTAATGAAATGGGAATACCAGATCATCTTACCTGCCTCCTGTGAAACCTCCAAGCAGGTCAAAAAGCAACAGTTAGAACCAGACATGGAACAATGGACTGGTTCAAAATAGGAAAAGGAGAACGTAAAAGCTGTATATTGTCACCCTGCTTATTTAACTTACGTTCAGAGTGCATTAAATGAAATGCCAGGCTGGGTGAATCACAAGCTGGAATCAAGATTCCTGGGAGAAATATCAATAACCTCAGATATGCAGATGATACCACCTTAATGGCAGAAATGAAGAGGAACTAAAGAGCCTCCTGATGAGAGGGAAAGAGGAGGGTACAAAAGCCTGCTCTAAACTCAATATTCAAAAGACTAAGAACATGGCAACCGGTCACATCACTTCATGGCAAACAGATGGAGAAACAATGGACACACTGACAGATTTTCTTTTCCTGGGCTGCAAAATCACTGCAGACAGTGACTGCAGCCACAAAATTAGAAAACACTTGCCCCTTAGAAGAAAAACTATGACCAACCTAGACAGTGTGTTAAAAAGCGGAGATGTCACTTTGCCAACAAAGGTCCATCTAGTCAAAGCTATGGTTTTTCTATTAGTCATTTATGGATGTGAGAGTTGGACCAAAAAGAAGGCTGTGTGCCAAAGAATTGATGCTTTTGCATTGTGATGTTGAAAAAGACTCTTGAGAGTGACTTGCACAGCAAGGAGGTGAAACTGGTCAATCCTAAGGGAAATCAACCCTGAAGATTCATTGGAAGGACTGATGCTGAAGCTGAAGCTATGGTACTTTGGCCACCTGATGCAAAGAGCTGACTCATTGGAAAAGACCCTGATGCTGGGGAAAACTGAGGTCAGGGGAGGGGACAACAGAGGATGAGATGGTTGGATGGCATCACTGACTCAGTGGACATGAGTTTGAGCAAACTCCGGGAGACAATGAAGGACAGGGAAGCCTGGCAAAGAATCAGACATGACTTAGCCATCGAACAACAGCAACAACATTTTGTTCTGAATAGGACAATAGAAATGCACAAATCAAACTCAACCATTTTTGTTTCACTTCTTGAATGGTGCACTTTCTAATAACACTTTCTACTTTCAGCTCCCTGAGTAAGGAAGGACATTAAGGGAAAGGATCCATGGGTTGCCTTATTTATCCTTTTCTTCTGTGTCATCATGTTCATCGTTAGCTAGTGGTTGGTTAATACAGAGAAATAACATGGAAAATAAAGTATATAATAGAATTATTTGATGTTTTGTGTTTCTTGGAATGTCATCACTGTGGTCAGTGATTAAATTGCTTACTCTGCTCCTTCTGATTAGCTGCATGAATGTCTCACTCTCTTCCTCTCTCTGTTCTTTTCAGCGTATAGAGTGTATGTGTATGTATATTTATTTATATGTATACATATACATATTTGTACATGTATGTATACATATACACATTATATATATTTATGCTGAGCTGTGCTTAGTTGCTCTGTCATGTCTGACTCTTTGCAACCCCATGGATTGTAGCCCAGCAGGCTCTTCTGTCCATGGGGATTCTCTAGGCAAGAATACTGGAATAAGTTGCCATGCCCTCCTCTGGGGGATCGTCCCAACCCAGAGATCAAACCCAGGTCTCCTGCATTGCAGGCAGATTCTTTACCATCTGAGCCACAAGGGAAGCACTGGAGTGGATAGCCTATCCCTTCTCCAGGGTATCTTTCCAACCCAGGAATCGAACAGGGGTCTCCTGCATTACAGGCAGATTCTATACCAGCTGAGCTACCAGGGAAGCCCATATGTATTTATATCTACATATAATACATAGCCATCTCAATCATCGTCTAGAATATATATTTAGATTTTTTTAGTAATTCATTTAGAACACTGTACTTATGAAACTCACACTATTGTATATCCTATAACCTCTTTGTCCTATTTATTTTTATTTTCTACTTCTTTTTTTAAAAAAATTCTCCAAATGTAAAAAAGCTCCTTAGCTTTTATCCATGCTTATTACTGGAAGTTTCCTAGTTTATACTGGCGCATTCATCTTTCAGTACTTTTTTTTCACCCCATAATTTGTTTTAAGATGAATTCCAGAATTTTCAGTCTTTTTTTTGGTAAAATATTTAGGAACATCTCCTTTTAATTCATCTTTTATTCTTTCATCCATAACTAATAGCTTTCTAAAAATGTGTGATATAAGTCCACCGTCATATTGAGTTGAAATAACTATTTCGGAGGTACCAACTATGTGCCATGGGCTTCCCAGGTGGAGCTAGTGGTAAAGAACCCACCTGCCAAAGGAGAACTTAAGAGATGCGAGTTTGATCCCTGGGTTGGGAAGATCCCCTGGAAAAGAAAATAGCAGCCCACACCAGTATTCTTCCCTGGAGAATCCCATGGACAGAGGAGCCCAGTGGGCTACAGTCCATAGGGTTGCAAAGAGTTGGACACAACTGAAGCAACTTATCATGCATGCGTGTACAATGTGCCATGCACTGTGCTAAGCATTTAAGTTATTTCTAATCCTTTATACAGTCTTATCGAATGTATATGGTATTTAGGAATTGATATAAACACCAGTGACTGACTAGGCTATAAGAAATTACATGAAATTCAAAACTATTCTCATACTCAGAAATGTAGCCATAAAATCAGAATCGAGTTGATCACATACCTTTTACTTAAAGACAATAAAATTAAACAAAAATAAACAAACAAACAATACTGGTGACAAGAATTCTGCAGATTATAGAGGGTTTGTTAACATCCCCTTAAATGAAGGCCTTGAAAAGAAGAGGGAATACCTAATCTTTTTTTCTTATCTCTAGCTGCTAATGTTATTATGCCTGGCATATAGCTGAAGCTCAAAATGTATTTTGAGATAATATTGAGAAAATTTAAGGAGAATAAAGTAATATTGAGGTTTTCAGTGTCAAAGAAATATAAAGTTCAGCTTTTCATTGTTTTCTCACCAAATGACATATATCGTTGTACTATTAGAACAGTCAAGTTTCAGTTTGAATACTTTTGAAATTCATCAACTTGTCTCCTTTGTGCAAAAAAAGAGGCAAAGGTCTTAGAGTACTGCATAGTTGTAGTGCCATAGACTTCTTTATGTTCGTAAACATATTTCACTCTGTTCTCCGTCTTCATCATCTAAGTCTTGATTGAAAACTGAAGTGCTGCAGCAAGAACAATTGTATAATTAGAAGACAATCATCTACTCTGGCAACATCTTGAAAGTATGAGTTTTAGAGAACAATTAAAATTTCTATGTCTTTGATGGGAATGTGTTTATCCTGATTAACAATTTGCAAACATTTCTTTCTATAAACCTTCACTGAGAAAATCTGAAAAACATTTTAGCTTCCATAGGCTCTTAATTTTGAAATAATCAAAGGCTTATACTGAACTTAATAACTCATTCCATTTATTTCCCCCATGACAGGAGAATTGCTTTAAATAAAGCATTCAATCTATCTGTATTTCTCCAGAGAGATGCTAAAAGTCAAAATAATCAAATTAGAAAACCAAAGTTTCAAATGTGGCATAAATTAAATAATCCTTACTTGCCAAACTTGAGAAGAAGTTTCAAATCCTGTCATTAATATAAAAGAAAAACATCCATATTTGCTCTTTGGAAAGACAAATGCAGAGGTTAATAACACCCAGTTGCCTGTTCCTGAGAGCATCTGCATCACTAGGACAGTTTGATAATGAGATTTTGTACAAAAGAAATGGACATTTTTTGAGAGAAGTCATGATGTAAAGTATACTGTTAGTAAGATATATAAGAGAAGCTGAAATAAAATCCTTGTAAATTTCAGTGGTGAGACTATTTCCAGAATTAGAGCTCTCTAATTAATGATTTTTTGGAACTTGTTTTAATTGAAGTCCTCATATGTCAACTCATAATTTTACTGGGACCTATCATTTGCAAAGTGCTTTTAAAATTTACCCTCCTCCCCCAAAATCCTATATGATAAACAACTAATTTCTTCTGAGATAAATTTCTTCTTAGCTCAGGCTAATAATGCTGCTTAAAGTTTTATGAAACATTTACAAACATAACAGAATACATGCCCATTTTCTTAGCTTTTATTCTTACTTTGTTTCCTTGGCCTCAAATCCATAATTTCCTGAGGGCATTTCAGTGCACTTTACCTTAGAGAAAAGCTAGTTAACTCCTTCCTAATCTCGTGTCATGAGAAATTCACAAACCCCTTCCAGTGAATGCAGACTAAATGCTGTATCTGGGGATCCTGAATCCAGGGATCTATCTGTACATGCATGAGGCAGATTGAAAACAAAAAGTTGGAGTTTGTTTAGAAGTTATGCTTTTCATAAGTATGTTTTTTTAAAAAAAGGCTTTTAATTAATATAAAATTAGTGTTGAAATAAATTTTCCTTCTTTTCAGTTATTTCCATGATGATACATCTGGTGATAATATGTTTGATTTTCTGCAAATATGCACTTATGACTATTTATATGTATTTATGAATGCAAATTTGAGTTAGGGTTTTCTTCATGCTCACAGACCTTCTAAATCAGATCAGATGCCTATTAATCAAATCATAATTCTTTTGTGACATTATGGACTAGTCCACTAGGCTCCTCTGTCTATCGGATTTCCTAGGCAAGAATACTGGAGTGGGTTTCCATTTCTTCTCCCAGGGGATCTTCCTGATCCAGGGGCCAAACCCACATCTGCATTGACAGGCCGATTCTTTACCACTGAGCAAACGGAGAAGGCCTATTCTATTATATTCTTCCTCCTATTGCTCTATAGAGAAGTAACTTTTAAACTTCTTCCTACTGTTGTTCAAGTAGAACTGGGGTTGCCTATTTAGCAGATAAAAATATAGGAAACCTAGTTAAATTTGAATTTCAGATAAATGATGAATAATTTTTATATTAGTATATCCTTAACAGTTTGTGAGACATAATTATATTAAAATGATTATTCATTGTTTATCTGAAATTCAAATTTAACTGGGTGTCCTGTATTTTATCTGGCAACTGTAAATGGAACCAAAGGGAAATGAAAATGGTTTTCTCATTGGTTCCATGTGTGATGAGCAATAGCCAGAAATAAGGGCCGAGTCAATGAGACAAAAATAAATTGTCCCTGAATCTGGCTATTCAGATGAATGAGGGATTTTTTTTTTTTCCATATAAGTGAAAAGTCAGAATGAAGAAATCAGACCCCAGGTACAGTATGATCAGCAGTTCAGTGATGACTCCAAAGACATTCCCAGGTTGTTTTCTTCTCCCTGCTGGGCAGCCCTTGGGTGGCATTCCTTCCTGCGTGCAGGTAGCTACAGAAGTTCCTGGGTCACCTCAGGAAGTAGCACTGTCCAGAATCAGAAAAAATAAATAAATAAAACAACTATTTCTGTGTTGTTTTCTTAAATGCAAGGAAACTTCCCAGAAGGCCTCTGAAGACCTGGCATGACCACATGCCCCCTACCTTCAAAATCAGTCATTGATAGGCATAATAGGATCATGAGTTTTATTCTAATCCCAAAACACTTGAAGGTAGGCAAGAGATCAGTTTCCCATGAGGCCATATGGAGTAAGAGCAGAACTGAAAAAATTTGGTTCTATTAGAAGACAGTAAAAAGATAATCAGACAACCACTGTGTTCTGTTAGTTTCCTCTGTTAACGCCAAATTCAAGCTTTCATTTACATAGGAGAAACTTCACAGTTTCTACAAAATTAGATTTGACAACAAATAAAATGACTAGTCTTGTAGGGAAATTACAAATGTTTCCAACTTCACTGGAGTATCTCCTGGAGATTCTGAAGAGGAAAGGAGGCTGGACTAAGAGCTGAGTCATCACTAAACAACCGTTGTATGAAATGGATATGTTTTAGTGGAGGAAGAGAAAGGAGACCTATGCTTTCCTCCTTTAGATGTCTTACAGAATCTTTCATGTTCCTCTAGAGCAGACTGAGGCTTATTGTTTAAGATCGTACCTCAAAGACACCCACACAGAGCTACCAGGAACTCAATTTATCTCAAATGCAGCAGAACTGAATCACCTCTAGTGACTTTTAGTTGATTTGCTGACAATCTGTGTTTTGAGATTAAAAAAAAAAAAAAAAAGCCAAACACCAGAAGGTTTCTTTCTTCTTCTTCTTCCCCTTCTCCTCTCCTCCTTCTTCTTATTTTATTAACACCTATTCTTAATCATGGGCTTCCCAGGTGGCTAAAGTGGTAAAGAATCTATCTGCCAATGCAGGAGATGCAGGAGACACAGGTTTGATCCTTAGTTTGGGAAAATCCTCTAGAAAAAGAAATGCAACCAAGTTCAATATTCTTGCCTGGGAAATCCCATGGAAAGAGGAGCCTGGAAGGCTACAGTCCACAGGGTCGCAAAAAAGTCAGATACAACTGAGCACACACACATTCTACATTCTTAATCATAAATAAGACTGTAAATTGAACTTTGATGGTATAGATTGATGAAATTGTATTCTTATAGAGTGGAAATTTCTACTTTTTTGAGTTGAATGAATATTCTTGCTATTTGGAATAAGCTAAGTAACTATAATTAGTTTGACATATGAAGGAACTATTGTGTTTTTCTTTCTGGCTTTAGCTTAATATTGAAATTCTTTATGCTACAAGTATGCAGAACTCCCATACTGTGTAAGTAGCCTAGTGGTGCATAAGTGATTAAAAGCACGGAATATACAAAGCAAGTGGACACGCACACCTTTAGGATCTCTTTAAAATTAGCTACCAAGGCATTAACCCTTGCTACTGGGAATGAATCCCACAAGATTTCTGGTTCTGACTCCTCACAATAAATTCCCTTGTTACTCTAGATGTGGGATGAGACAGAGGTATTTGCCTGTGAACCATCGGGAAGCAAGTAGCCTCACTATATAGAATATAAGTAGAAGCTGCATCCTTGGGGAATGTATCAAGTTATAAAAGTGGAGAATTTAGTGACAGGAATGTTACAATGACATACATCAAGAGAATCACATTCCAGAAGAGTCTTCAGTTCAGTTCAGTTCAGTCGCTCTGTCATGTCCAACTCTTTGAGACCCCATGGACTGCAGCATGCCAGGCTTTCCTGTCCGTCACCAAGTCCCAGAGCTTACTCAAACTCATGTCTATTGAGTCTGAACAAAGCTCTTAGACTCTACCCTACACCATCCAGAAACCCCACAGATTAATACATATTTCCAGTGAACTCAGCAAAGAGAATATTAAACAACTGTCATGGATTGATGCTAAAACATCCTTCATGTCTCTTTTCTCTGAGTCAATACCTAGTAATTTTACATTTTGAATGTTTTAAAATAGTGTATTCTTCTAGTATGGGCTAAATATCAGCAATACCTGTCAGTTATATTTCTTGGTACAAATTAATAGTTTAATTCAGATCTTACTGAGTCCTGACAATATTCTAGCCACTAGGGACACAAAGACAAAATAGGTGGGGCAGAAGCACAGGAATGAGAATGATGGATCATTGCCATGACTCTGATGGAAGAATGATGGTTACCTTCAGGGAGCTTGCATTCTTGTAAACACAGAATGATTGCACATTAATAATTGCAGTAAAGGAGAGAGACACACGTCGTGTAATAAAAAGACAAATGGAGAAAAGCACCACAGGGATACTAAATATAACATGGGCTAGAGAATATTTGGGGCTTTCTGAAACCTCTCCAAGGGATATAAGACTTAATACAGCTGTGGAGGGATGAGGGGATGCTTTTCAGGGAGAGAAGGTCACAGGGAGAAATATGAAGCATAAAGGGGTGAATTAAAGTGTGCTGGTCTGTAAGTAATTCAGTGTGACTGGAATCTACATATAGGTTGTTGGGCCAAGCATAAAGGCCTTTCTACAATCCAGCTGAAGTATGATGAGACTACAGAGTCAACAAGTGAATGGAAAGTAGAAACTGGGATGAGCTGTCAGTGAGCAGGTCTTGGTCATCAAGTAAATGTGAACGATGAGGAAAATGGTAGTATTCATGGTTGTTGACTATTTCCCATTTTCCTTCTAAACAGTGCTAGTTTTGCACTTTCTCATCCCACCAAAGTGAGGTGTGGCACTGTGACTTTCTTTGGCTGATAGACATGAGCAGAAGTGGTGTAGGTTGCTTCTAAGTGTATGCTCCTTGAACGTTTTGGCATGTTTTCTTCCCTTGGCTGTGGTAATCATGAGGTGTGTGTTGAGAAAGATCATGTTAGCTCAGATCCACAAAAAACTATGGTGAGCAGAGACCCCTGTCAAGTCTCGTGGGATTGTGTTTTATGAGCAAGAAATAAACTTGTGTTGTATGAAGCACAGAGATCTGGCAACTGTTTTGACATAACCCACCCCCACCAACATACAAACCATCCAGCATTCCAGAGCGCTCTCTTAATTCACCACACCTGCATGATCCAAGTAAACTCATATTTTTTAGAGTTGATTCCATACCTAGATTTAGATTTTGAAGAAGTTCTCTGCATCAAGTCAGACAGGTTAGCTCCTTGTTAGTTGCATTGTTAGATTACCTTTTTGGATAATGAAGGCCCCTTTTTTTGAAGTTTTAAATCAGAATATAGCAGCAACATTCACAGTAAGAGAGTATTTGAAGAACACAGTAGTAATTAGTACATCAAACAAACCTTTAAGGACATGAATTCATACCTTAAAATCACATGTTGTGGAGTCTACAATACCGGACAAAGGAGATAGGTAGCACTTTCCAGAAAAGGGTAGAAAAATGCTCCATTTTGATTGGAAAATTATACTTGTTGAGGATATATAGGCGGGAGAGAGTAGCATCTATGGAATTAAACCATCTTTTGTGTCAGTAGTGTAGAAGGGTCAATGAAAATACAGAGAGCTATGGAAAAGCGTGTTTTGTAGTTAACTCCTGTTCACCTGTGAGTAGTCACTTCCTCAGCTTGTTCCCTTCTGGTCTGGAGCTTTGTGGACCTCAGGCTGAGCTTGTGATAGAAGAACACTTTTATAGGGCTGTAGACTGTACCTCAGCCTTTTCAGAGGACCATGTCTCTAGGAGCAAACCCTTCTCTAAACTCCAGGAAACCTAACCTGGGTGCCACAGGTTTCTGCAGGGCACCAACTAGCTGCATTCACCATGACTAATTGTTATCTGTTATTATTGTTACAGCTCACCTTTCTATGCACACCTCCACTGCTTCACAATATTGTTTCTTAATTTTTTTTTTATAATTTTTGAAAGTGCAAGAGAAATCAATGGAAAATAAAAAGGCAATTTAGTTACTAATGGAAGTTAACTGTTAAGTGGCTCTCTTGGGATCCACTCAGAATTGTCAGATCATTTGAAACATGAAAATTATTTGATGAAGTTCCACATAAGGAATAATTCTATGTCACCCACACAAATATAAACATACGCTTAAACCAGGACTTCCCTGGTGGCTCAGACGGTAAAGCGTCTGTCTACAATGCGGGAGACCCGGGTTCAATCCCTGGGTCTGGAAGATCCTCTGGAGAAGGAAATGGCAATCCACTCCAGTACTATTGCCTGGAAAATCCCATGGACAGAGTAGCCTCGTAGGCTACAGTCCATGGGGTCGCAAAGAGTCAGACATGACTGAGCGACTTCACTTTCACTTAAAGCAGAAATGTAAGTTTTTTTAGCCAATATTTATCCTTACTGTATGTTATACACATACACATAGTCATGGAGATCTTATGTTTGGTTAGTGGTTGTACTTATTTGGAGGAGGAGGGGAAAGAAGTCACTACCTAACTGCTTCAGCATCCACTGCACGCCTCTAAGTCATCTACCTCTGTTTAGCACTGCTGAAGTCTTGGAGTCACAAGCTTGCTTCTCCTTCTAACATAATCTTTCACAGGATACTAGAAAATTCTGTCATTTGATTATCTTAGAACATGGAAACTCTGGCAAGGTGACTGTTTTATTGTTGATTGCTGTTGTAGTAGTGGTTGTTGTTAGTCTTTAGTTTAAAAAAAAATCTGTGTTCACAAGAAGAAGCCGTGCTACAGAGTGGACTTGCAAAGTTAAAAAGAAATCCCAGAGCTGTGAGAATTGTCAGAAATTCCAAGAATAATGTCTGGGTACCCTATGTCCCTTTTATATCCTGGAACATTTATAGCCTGAGAGTTATATCCTAAGATTCATTTTTCAAGCTGTGAGTCAAGAAGCAACAATGAGACATCAGAATTATTTAGCGTAGTGAGTCATGATTACTTTTTTTCAGGAAATATATAAAATATAGAATAATAAAATATAATACATTGTGCATCATAATTATTATATGATGAAATTTTATTTAATTTTATACATACATGGCTACAATGTAGAGTGTGTTCTTACTGTAATAAAAATAGTTCCAAAATTGTTTACATTTTATGAATGATTCTTACATGCCAGAATGTATTCTTAGTGGCTATGGGTTAACTCTTTTAATCTTCACATCTGATCTCATGATTTTTCCCATTTTACACACTGAAGCACAGAGAAGTTGAGTGATTTGCCTGACTTTATAGAACTATTCAACTATAAGCAGTTTTGTTCTGAAGGCATCTTAGCTCACGCTGCCGTAACTCCTTACCATAGAATTGGGTGGTTTAAACAACAAACATTTATTTCTCATAGTTCTGGAGGCTGGCAATTCGAGATTGGGGTGCCAGCATGATTGTGACCTTGACATGCAAGTGCCTTCTTTCTGGTTTACAGAAGACATCTTGCTGTGTCCTCACAGGTCAGGGAGAGAACTCTCTGACCTCTTCTTATAAGGGCACTAACCCTATTCACAAGGGCTCCACCTTCGTGACCTAATTATCTCCCCAAGGCCCCACTCACATCACCCAGTATGATGAAATACTATCACACTGGGATTAAATTTTCAACATATAACTTTGAGGGTGAACATACGCATTCAGTCCATTGCAAAAAGCTACAGTCATAACCCAGAAGCTATTTATATTGTTCTCTGTGGACAATGAAAATATTGTCCTAGGGGACCGTTGTCATAGGGCAGGGAGAAAAATTTGTTTGGAAAAAAATGAGTATAGAAAATGAATCATGTGGACCAAAACACGGAATTACAGACACAGGTAAAACATGTGCAGAGAATGAGGTAGTAGCCAGGGAAAAGATTGTAGGCAGAAAACCCAGTGCAAAGGCAAAAACTTATGTAAAAATTATAAACGAGTACCACTTGCTTAATTTATCTGTGAGGGGAGGTCAGCCCATTCTAGACGATCACGTTGCTTACAGCATAATTTTCAGAACACCTTTGACTCTGATCATCCTTTGCATCTATCAGACTTGGGATTTAGATCCTGAAGTTTAAACTTCCCTTTTTCCTTGGAATACTTTCATAATTGCCCAAATTTTAGGTTGGGGAATATTTCCAGAAAGTCACCCTACCCTTATCAGTTCAATTTCCACTCCATGCTTTATTTATACCACTTAAAACAGCTTCTCTGCAAGTCACATATTTGCTGATCATCATCCTCCTCTCACTGGCCAAACTAAACAAATTTCAGTGATTTCATGTGAGTTTATGAGTCATCCTCCTCCTGACATTTAATCATTCTTATTGCTGTCCGTGGTACACAGCTCCCTAAGGACCACCGCTACCACAGTGGTCCAGGTGTGGTTCAGACTCTGCTTAGTTCCTCAGCCCCTCCAGCCTCAGAGCCCGGCAGCTGAGTGAGAGAGGGGCCAGTGGCTGCAAGATAGGAAGGAGGGGCATTCATGTTTCCAGTCTCTATGGACCTCTGGAAAGATATATCACCTCTTAAAAGGTTCCATACTCCAGTTGCCTCCCTTGAGACCAAGAATTACCAGCTTCTATAATCAGAGTGATTCCAAACAGATGGTTTTGCCTGTGGACTTTCTTGAAAACGTCTTATTTATTTGCCCTCCAGGACAAGAAGGGTAACTTGTTTCCTTTTCTGTAGCTTTTAAAAAAAATAATTGAATGAATTATCCTATTAGTAAAAACAGGTCATAGTCACATCTATTTAGAGACCAATTAAACATACACACACACCTTAAGTTCCAGGCATAGATAGTGGGTCTGGATCAATTTCTTTCTATTGTCTTTTCTTAAATGTAAGAAAAACTTGCTGAAATTGTTTCTCTTATTAAAAGAAGAATTTCTATTCTCAGCCCCTTCAAGAATGATATAATTGCATTTCATTGTGCTTTAGAGATAACTGTGAAATAAATATCGCCTGACCTGAAAAATGCAGCATTATTGCTTCCAGAGAATTTATGGGAAAAGCTGAAGCTCTTTGGTTACTAGATATAATGGAAACAAACCACATTTCTTCCTAACAGAAAAAGACTTCAGCAGCTGCTTTAGCAAAGCCACTGCAGCTGAGGCTGTTTCCGAGGTGTTGCTTGTTCTGAACACTAGAGGGCACTGGTGATTTGTTCAACTTCTCTTGGTTTCAGGGCTTTTAAAAATTCAGTGTGTTGCCAGAAACTTTTCAACTTTCAATGGGCAGGAATGGAGTGGAAAATAACTGCTTAAAAGTCTATATTTTGAAAGAAAGAGAGAGAGGTTAAAAATGGTCTCTGCAGAACCTACCAGAAGAAAGAGGAAAAGTGGCCAATCTCTGTTTTATGTTGGTTAAGGGTCTTCATTCGATTGTCCTGAGTTCAAACTTCATCACTTGTTAAGACAAATGCCAGAAATGAAGTGTAAAATAAGAGATGTCTGGTTCCAATCTTATGTTTAAACACACTTTTTTTTTCCCCTTTGACTCTTATTT
The DNA here is from genome assembly GCF_019923935.1 of Bubalus bubalis. Classification (NCBI taxonomy): domain Eukaryota; kingdom Metazoa; phylum Chordata; class Mammalia; order Artiodactyla; family Bovidae; genus Bubalus; species Bubalus bubalis. The sequence goes on along the minus strand of NC_059157.1, from coordinate 96,551,192 downwards.
TTTGCTGTCACAAAATGAAATGGTTTTGTATCCGTCTGAAAGATATTCTGAGCCACAAGCACTGATTAAAAGGAATATGTTCATTTGGACATAATGAGGCGAGACCAAAAAGGATTAAATAAACAAGATCACTGAGAGTATAAGACATCTTCACAGAGTTTAAAATAAAACAGAAGAAACCCTAGTTATCTGTATGATCCATATTTCCGATGCTTTGAGGCACAGGGAAAAAGTACACAGTGGCAAAAACAACTGAAAAAAATTAAAGAGACAACAATATTTGATGTGAGACATTGAGGGAAGCTACCAACTAAAAGCACTGACAATAAATCAATTAGGTATGACCAGGATAATCAAAGCAACAGCAAGCAGAGGCCAGTGTACAATCTGCTTGGTTGTAATTTTTTTTGCCATCCCAAGTTGTTTAAAAGAATCCATTTCATATTTCCCTGAAGCTTATAGTTACAGAATTTAGGAAGGGAAGCCTGTCTTCCTTTCACCATCTCCTCTTGCCCAAATATGTCTGTTCTTCCCATGGACACGGATGGAAGTGTGAGGGAAGGCACTGCATGTTCTCAGCAGGAAGCATACCCTAATAGTGGCCAGAGTTAGCTGTTCCTACATCAGTGTTACCCCCTGAAGAACTGGGTCACTGCAGCCCTGAAAGCCTGCTTGATTCCCACTCTGTTCATTCATGTACCATGCTGAGATTAAGTCAACTGCAACACGACCGCCTTCTTCCGCACTGTGTCCTGTGGCATACATAGTGGTGAAGTTTATTGGACAAAGTCATGTAGAATCCCATTAGGAAGAGTGTTTGTCCAGGATACCATCAAACCAGTGCCACCGCTGGGACTCAGGTGTCGTCTTCTTATGCTCTAATACATTAGCTTCTCCTAATCCCAATAAACTTCCTTTGACCTAAAGACTTGTTTATTTTGCTAACCGGTTTCTACTTCCCATCCAGATGACTAGATTGTTTGGCGATTTCAAAAGTCCTTTGGTGCCAGCTTGAGGAGATAATAGTTGTTTACTGACAGTGATCTTTAACACAGTTTAACACTGAGAAAGTCTCCTAGTTTATAGAGAGGGATGGAGCAAGTTACTCTACAAGATGTTGTTAGCAGGAAGATGTATTTTTCTTCTCATTGCAGTGCGTCCTCTGAAGAATAGGTTGATAAAGAACTCAATATTATTAAAATGCACAGAGAAGTAAATCTATAATATTCATATACATTTTCTTAGTTTATAGAAAAAATTTTTCTTGGTAGGTTTAGGTTTTCAAGAGGGAGGCACACACATGTAATTAAAACCTTGGAAATAATGCTATTGAGGATGCAAAGATCAATGGTATGGAGGCAGTGAGATAGTTTTGTTTTGACTTAGTGTTTACATTTCTTTTATGAAGTGGCTATACATTTCTATTGTAAAATGAAAATCCTCATAACCTTTTTATAACCCTGTACATATTCTTGTGCATTTTTATGTTCAATCACACACACACACACACACACACACACACACACACTCATTTATGAACAGAGTCAATTTCTAATTTATTTTTCTGGAAAAGAGGTAATACATTTAGAGTTCTTTTTGTTTATTTCTAAAATGACTGACTTTAGTTTGTTATAATAAAAAGTGGAATGGGATATATAAATAGCAGACTTCTTTCTTAGAATTCTCCTCTCTTCAAGTAACATCAACTCTGTTATAACTTTGTGTATGTATATTATTACACACTATTATGTACACATATATGCACATATTTTTAACTTTTATAGTTTATAATTTAAAGCATTTTAGCTCTATTTAAAGACTTCTTTACTTTGTTTAAAGTAAAATTCTTTATTGATACTTTTTTTTCTGGAGTTAACTAGTTTAGAAGTTCAAGACATTTTGATTCTATTCTGTTTACTATCAAAGACTTTATAGGACACATTTAGGCCATGATTCTTTTTGGTGAAAGCTGTTTAAGCTTCCACATTTTACATACATCAGTAGGTATGTATACTGACAAGGAGGTTCCCACTCATTGCTCTCAAGGGCTGTTTTGAGATCATTATTCTTTTGTAAAAAAAAATAAAACAAACAAAGGAACTCTGTTGCCTCCCAACATATGCTCTTGGCACCATCAGTCTCCACCCCGTCTTTTTCAAGGTCACCCATTAATGTTCCTGTAGCTGGCTCACAGTGTACCTCTCTGCTCCAAGTCCTGCCATGAGGCCAGGCAACTGAAGTTTTCACATGGGCGCAATTTCTTGAATTCTGTGTATTCAGTGACTCCTTATACCCTTCTATTTTGGCCATTAGGCTTTGCATTTTGCATTACCTTGAAATACTTGATTTATCATCCTGTTTCTTGACCATGACCTTCTATGGTTCTCAAAGATTTCTACTCTATCTTTCCTTTCTGGAATTTTCAACTCTTTATCTAGCCATCAATCACCTCCTATTTAGACTTCCACCTCAAATCAGTTTTGGTTCCCTAATCCACCAGTGAAGGTGTTTTGTTGTGGATTTTCTAAATTCCTTTGGAAGCTCATCTTTGGCCTACTCTCTCTGCCTTTCCCTCTTCCTAAAAGACTTCTCACCCTCCTGCCATTCCTCTGTGACATATTCTCAGTCTGGAGAACATGTATTTTACTTTCAATCTATGTCTTAGATGTTGCTTCTTTGGGGAAGCCTTCTCTGAACCTCTTGTACTGTAAGAGCCTATTAGCTTTATCTCATACAGTCCTCCAAATGAGCTTCATTTCCCCTTGACCACTACTTACTTAGGTACCATACGTTCACCATCTCATTTTCTGGAGGGTTGCCTGAAAGCAATGCCAACTGAAGGAACTGCAGAATCCCAGCACCTGCCACTATGTATAGACAGTAGCTCCTAAACACTTGTGGAATGCATGAGATATGACATTGGGAATCTAATGAAATGATTTTAATGTTTCTCAGGAAAAGCTTAATTCCTCTAACTCCCTCGTGTCTATATCACTGCCTACCATATTCACCATGCTATTGTCCTTCTGGTTTTAATAAAACAACATTTAATATTTGCTGAGTGCTTAGTAAGTGCCAATCACTGTGACAAGCATTCTTTATGCAATATTACATCCCCTTTGCAATTATCTCTTGAGATAGGCCCATGTTTTTTCCAATCTTAGGGATGAAGATCTGGATTATTAAGTTGCCTGCAGATATCAAGGACTCACATGCAATACTGAGGACAGGAACCAAAGTCATTCTGTCTCCAACCCCAAGACTATATTAATAGGGTCTCCAAGAGTGTGTTTAAGTTTGTTGAAAAGAACTTTTAAAGTGGTATCTTTTCCATTTCTAGCAAAGGTTGATTAGCTAAAAATCTACATAACATTTACATTTCATTCTTGTGTTGCCTTTAAGATCTTGAACTCTGATATTTTGTAATGACTTCCTCTTTCCATTCCACACACTCGTATCAGCCTTGTAGCTAACTTGTGATGACTAATAAGACCCTACACGTGAATGATAATTTGTTCACAGGGTACATCTGAGGATGACTCTATGCTCATCAATCTCTTCTTCCGGGGCACAAAAATGTCTTGATTTTTCACCTTCATTTGTAGTTGACTGAATCCATGTCACCGGACTTTGGTTAATGATATGTGGATTGAATGGAATGCCACTCTCAGGATCAGTCTCTAAAATCTCTCTATTTTGTTTGTCTATTGCGGCATAAAAATTCAATATCCTAAAACTTAATGGTTTTTGAAAAAATATCATCTCAACTTCTTTGTTAGTGAGGAATCTCTTAGCTGGATGGTACTTGCTCAAGGCCTCTTATGAAGTTGCAATCAAGATGTTAGCAGGAATAGTTATCGGAAGGCTTGTCTAGGGCAGAAGGATTCAGTTCCAGGACTGTCTACTTACACGGCTGTTATTAGGATCTTCAGTTCTTCATTGTTAACTGGTAGGTCCATTATCACATGACCTTCTCCATAAATCTGCTTGAATATTCACACGCAAAGCTACATAATTTGTGAAACTCAGTGCAACATGAAAATGTGAGACCTCTTGATGAAAAATTATTAAAGATTGTAATATGGCAACCAGAGAAGGAAATGGCAACCCACTCCAGTGTTCTTGCCTGGAGAATCCCAGGGACAGGGGAGCCTGGTGGGCTGCGGTCTATGGGGTTGCACAGAGTCAGACACGACTGAAGTGACTTAGCAGCAGCAGCAGTGCATTCAAACAAGCATGAATGAATATGAAAGTGAATGTGAAGTCGCTCAGTCCTGTCTGACTCTTTGTGACCCCATGGACTACAGCCTACCAGGCTCCTCTGTCCATGGGATTTTCCAGGCAAGAGTACTGGAGTGGGGTGCCATTTCCTTCTCCAGAGGATCTTCAATCTGACACAGGGATCGAACCCACGTCTCCCACGTTGTAGGCCGATGCTTTACCATCTGAGCCACGAGGAAAGTCCCTGGTCTCTTCTAAATGTGTGGCCTATGAGCTTGCTCAGGACATATACTTGCGAAGCTAGCCTTGTCCTCAGAACCTGGCATCTGGATTTTCCCAAAGAACGTTGTCCAAGAAGGAGGGAGAAAAATCAAGGAGGAAAATGAATGTGTTGTATGACATGGTTTCAAAATTTACTCACCATCCTGTCCCATTCAATTAGTTAAAAGCAAGTCACCAATTCTGGTCTACACTCAAGGGAAAGAGAATTAACTTCCACACTTTGAGATTAGGATTGTGAAATAATTTGTGGACACATTTTAAAAACACTACATAGTTTCTACATTTGATTTGCTTTTTCTTCTTCTTGGTTAAATATAGGCAGGTGGAGGGAAACCAGTGGAGAACCTCAAGAAGACCCTGCTGCTGCTGCTGCTGCTTAAGTTGCTTCAGTTGTGTCTGACTCTGTGTGACCCCATAGACAGCAGCCCACCAGGCTCCACTGTCCCTGGGATTCTCCAGGGAAGAACACTGGAGTGGGTTGCCATTTTCTTCTTTTTTTTCCCTTTTTTTTTATTCTTTCTTGCCATTTTCTTCTGCAATGCATGAAAGTGAGAAGTGAAAGTGAAGTCACTCAGTCGTGTCCGACTCGTAGCGACCCCATAAACCACAGCCTACCAGGCTCTTTCACCCATGGGATTTTCCAGGCAAGAATATTGGAGTGGGTTGCCATTGCCTTCTCCACAAGAAGACCCAAGAGAGCGTCAAACCAGAGGATAGAAAATTCTACATCCTTGAGTCACTATTTAGAAAATGGGTATTCTAGGAAAGCAACCCAATCCTACTTTAGGCCATGATGTAAAGTAGAAACCAACCTTTGTGTTAAGTCACTGAAATTTTAGGGTGGTTATGACATTAATTACCCCTTCTAATTCATAGGCCTAATCATAACTTACTAACACAGTTTCAAAAAAGAGCAGTCTCTAGATGTACTCTATAGAAAAAAAATTCTATGCCCAATTCTATGTGTTAAAAAATAAAAAATCCTAGATACTGTATTTCTCTTTCAAAGATCCACAGTCTGTATTAGAAATTACAGCTCTATGAATTCCCACAGTAGAAAATCTGTTTAACTCAGTTGAACTCAATATTTGCCAAGTGTATATGACTATACTAACAGGTGGGCATGGTAAAGACTCCATCTGCATTGTGGGAGACCTGGGTTGGGAAGATCCCCTGGAGGGGGCATGGCAACCCATTCCAGTATTCTTGCCTGGAGAATCCCCATGGACAGAGGAGCCTGGCAGGCTACAGTCCACGGGGTCACAAAGAGTCAGACACAAGTGAGTGACTAAGCACAGCACAGCATCCTAACGGTAAACAGGACTGATATTCGGATGAAAGCAATTATATTGGTTGTTTAGAATATTGAAATGCTTCTTCCCTTTTGGTTGGTAAATAGCCTTGCCCAAGCCTTCCAAATGTGCCTGTCCCCACTGTCCTGCCCCAAGGTCACCTAAGTGAATACTTTTGGTGAATTGTTCTGGTCCCCAGCAGTGAAAGTGCTAACCCATGAACCTGCCAGAGTTCTGTGAGATGGCTTCAATCACCAGATGTAACTCTTTGTTCTAAACAGCCTCCAACTCTGTTGGGGGTAAGAGACAAATGTTCAGTACTTTTTTGGTCCCCTGTAAAATATCATTACAGGTCAATATTTTCTCACATAATCTTTTTTGTATGTGGCAATTTTAGGAAATTGCATTTCTAAAATATTGCCTACTAGTGGTTAAACATTTTTACTCTCACTTCTTCATGGACTAACAGTATCTTAATCAATTACTGTTGCAAGGAAAACATTTTTACAAATTTTGACTTTCTGCCTTACCGATGTAGAGTCAAGGTAAAATAAACCTATTATTTACTTTTATTGTTCAGATTGATTTGAATTGTCTTATAGTAAGATAATCTTTACTCTGTATAGGAATTTTTAGCCTATAACACAGGATGCATGCAAATTGACATTTACAATTTTTAATTGAAGAGTGCTCATCTTCTATGGTATAATTCTCCTTTTCCTTATTGATTCATCCACATCTTCATGAAAGATTCAGTGAATACTTATACATGCAAAGAACTCCAGTAGGTGCCATGAATGGTAAGATATGTCAGTCATAGACCATGTTCTTTAGGTCAAGTGGGGTTGTCCATCATTTCCAAGGTCACCTACATGGATTGCTAGGTCCTCTGAGATTTATATAACCTGTGTAGCCCAGACATACTTTTTCAAAAAAATCAACTCTTCTGAAAGTATGTTCTTCTTTCTTGTATATTTAGTCATTGTCTTAATCCCTTCAACTTTCTTATTTATGGGAACTGAATGAAAGAAGACTAAATTATCTTCTTATATATATCATCATGTTTTTTGTCTATTATCATACTTTCTCAAGCAACAATAAAAACATATCTTTTGAAAATGTTAGTAAATTGAATAAATATTTGCTTATTATGATGTGATAGACATTGTAATTTATTATCATATGGCAGGCACCATTATTACTACCACTTATAAATGTATGACTGAACCTCAGCCTAGAGGATAATTCATCATTTTAAAACAACTATTGTAGCATATAAAACTTTGCCAATAAATATATCATTAAGGCTTTTAGAGTGAAAATGTCTATAATTTATAGAAGTACTATAAGCCCTAAGGAGGGTCTTAAAGAAGACATATTCTTTCTCCTACCAGATTATTAATTTTGAAAAATAGAAATAAAGATGTGAGAGGATATGAGAAGAGAGAGAATGAGCAAGAGTGAATGCATCCCTTATTTTAATATCAGACAAAGTAGACTTAAGTATAGAAATATTACTAAAGATAAAAAAGAATATTACATACTTATAAAGGGGTCAATTTATGTAGAAGACAAAACAATCTATATGAAAATGTATTCAATACCAGAGCCTTACAATATATAAAACAAAATATGCCTATTTGAAAATTCTAACATAGTTTTAAACTAAATAACACAATGCTAAATAATGAATGAGTCAAAGAAATAATCACAATGGAAATTTTTAAGTATTTTGAATTGAATAAAATTAAAACATAGCATTTAATTTGCAGAATATAAATTTGCAGAATATATTTTAAGTAGTATGGTGTTCAATCTTTATGTTAGAAAAGGAAGTATAAAATCAATGATCTAAGTTTCCACCTTTTGAAACCAGAAAAAGAAGAGCAAATTAAACACTAAGGAAGCAGTAAGAAAGAAATAATAAAAACCAATAATCAATAAAATAGAAATTAGAAAAACAATAAAAAAAAATCAATGAAACTTAAACCTGGATTCTGGAGAGATCAATAGCCAGAAAGATTAGGGGAAAAAATAGAGAATAAAAAGGTTAGCAATATCATTATGGAAAAAAGTACCTCACAGTAAATTCTACAGACAATAAAATAAGAAAAAAAGGAGTATTTTGAACAAATTATGACAAAAATTTCACTAAATTGGCAACTGGAAGAATTCTTAAAAAAACAAAAATCACCAAAGTCTACCAAAAAAGAAATAACCTTGTAGAGCTATAGTTATTTGAGATACTGAATTTGTAGTTAAAAGTTTTGTCTCTGCCCCTACTCCCACACACAAATTCCTGCTTGGGTGACTTCAAAAATGAATACTATCAAACATTTAAATAAGAAACAAAACTGTGTGCATGTGTGCTAAGTCGCTTCAGTCTTGTCTGACTTTTCGCAACCCCATGGATTGTAGCCCGCCAGGCTCCTCTGTCCATGGGAATTCCCAGGCAGGAAAACTGGAGTGGGCTGCTATGCCCTCCTCCAGGGGATCTTCCAGACCCAGGGGTTGAACCCACATCTCTTACATTTCCTGAATTGACAGGCGAGTTCACCACAATACCAATTCCATACAAACTATCCCAGAATATTAAGAATAGAATGACATTTTCTCACACAATAAAGGCCAGTTTTGAGAAGTCTATAACTACCAGCACTGTTAATTGTGCAAAGACTGAATTTCCTGCACCACCACTCCTCCAAGATTTGGAACAAGGAAAGCATATATGTCCTTTCCCACCATTCTCTTTAAAATAAAAAAGTTAAAAAGGAATAGAGAATCAAAGGAAAATCTAGCTTTATCTGCAAATTATTTGATCGTCAAACAGCTACTGGAACAAATAAATGAGTTTAATGAGTTTGCAAAGTACAAAGTGAATATGCAAAAATCAATTTTATGTCTATATCCTGGCAATAAGCATTTGGAAAAGACATTTAAAAATACTATTTATAATATTATCAATGGACATGAAGTACTTGGAAATAGATGCCATAAAATACTTATGGGACTAAAATCTACAAAATATTGCTGATAGAAATTGTGGAAGGGCTAAATGAATTGTCATGCTATTATGAATTGAAGACTATAGTGTTAAGATGGCAAATTTCCCCAAATTGATCCATATCTTTTACACAATCCAAATCAAATTTTCACCAGAGTGTGTATGTGTGTGTTTGTATGTCTTTATATATGTGTGTTTTATAGAAATTGGTAAGCTGAGTCTAAAATTCATATGAAATTGCAAAGAATTTAGAATAGGCAAACTAATACAAAACAAAATGTTCATATTCACACTATCTGACTTGATACAATGTGATAATACTAAAAAAGTTGTGGTAATGGCATAAGGAGAAACATAGATTACTCTGACAGAATAGAATGCCCTTAAATAGACCATACAAAGTGCTCAATTGATGTATTACAATCGTACCAAGATAATTAAACTGAGATAGAGACTCTTTTAAAAAATGATGTGGAACATTCATGTGCATAAACAAAAAGACCAACACAAGCAATTCTATGACTTTCGCACAACAGTGTTATTTTTAAAATATGCCATCCTAACTGAAAGAAATCATACTGTATGATTCCACGTATAAAACATTCCAGAAATGGCAAAAGTCATAAGACTGGAAGTCAGATCAGTGCTTGTCCAGAGCTAGAGGGTGAGTGCAGAGGATTTACAACAAAGAAACATAGAGCATTTTTAACTTTATGTAACTTTACGTCTCACTCCAACTATATAGAGAAATAAAAAATAGACAAAGATTTAATCTTTAATTATTGTCTCTTCCTCTAGCTTGACTTGGCAATGGGTGAGATAATTGAGATAAAATCAGTAACATTTTGAACTGAGTCCAATCCTTATAATGCTGACCTACTTTACTAATATCTAAACCATTCCTCTAGAAAAATGGTTTCTGTCAATAGTTGTTGACAATTGAGATAGGCCAAAAATCTTTAGTCATTTAACCCTGACATTTAGTCTTTAGTCATTTGACTTTTTTCATTTGACAAACCTTGAACTTCTATCATGAGCCAGGTATCTTTTAAATGTCAGATGAGTGGTCAAAACAAAGAGATGACTTCCCGTTGGAGCTCATGTTCTATTGTAAATAAATATAAATAAGATAAATATAATGTACAATTTCTAGATGTTAATAAGTATTAAGGATAAATGAAGAGGGGAGTGGTGGCTAGGGTATATGAGGTGTTGCATTTTTTCATAATGTGATAGAGAAGGCTCCTATTGAGAAGGTGACATTTGACTAAAGCTTGAAATAATGTGATAGGGACTTGGTCATGTCGATATCCAGAAAAAGCTCTTTCTAGAAAGAGAGAGTTAAAAAAAAAACAAACCAACAAAAAAACAACTCTGAAGAAAGAGACCCAGGGTGTTAGAAGAAAAGGAACAGAACTGTTGTAACTGGAACCAACATACTTACCCAGAGTGGTAACAGTGAATCAGAATATATAGGTCCTTGTAAGCCACTGGAAGGCCTTGATTTTTGCCCTGAACACCATGGAGCATTTGGAGATCTTTGAACAAAGGGATGTCATAACTGGCTTTCATGTAAAAAGAATCACTCTGCCTGCTGGGCTGACATTAGAGTGGAAGGAAGCAAGGGTGAAAGTAGGGAAAATGATCAGGAGGCCATTGCAATAAGCCTGGAAAGAAATGATAGGATTTACAATCAAATCTAGGATGTAAAAGAGAATAGTTTCTAGAAAAGATTTTCTGCAATTTAGATCTGAGCAACTGGGAGGCTGGGGTTTCCCAGGTGGTGCAGGGGTAAAGAATCCACCTGCCAGTGTAGGAGATGTAAGAGACCTGAGTTTGATCCCTGGGTCAGGAAGATTCCCTAGAGTAGGAAATGACAATGTGGTCCAGTATTCTTGCCTGGAAAATTCCATGAACAGAGGATCCTGGGCCTATGGGTCACAGAGATTCTGACATGACTGAGCAAATACACACACACACACACGGCAATGGGACACATTGAAGGTTCCATTAAAAGCAATGAATATGATATTAAAGAGTAATGTTATTAAATTTACACTTTTGGGAGATTATTATGGAGATAGACTGGAGGCAGCATTGGATACAACTGAGTGGCTGAGTGCGTGCACACACACACACACACACACACACACACACACACAACTGGGAGGCCAGAGAAGCTTGTTTGACATGTTGAATGTATAAGGTGGTACATGGTAGATAAGAAGCTTAGTTTTAAGCATGTAAAATTTGAGATGACTATTAGACATCCAGATGGAGACAGTAGTTAGACAATTGAATATTCAAATCTACAGCTCAGGAAAGAAGTGTGGCTGGAGATTGAGATTTGAGAGTCACTAGCAAATAGATGGTATTTAAAGCCATGGGAGTCGAAATGAGTGAAAAAGAATGAGGGGTTAAGTGTGGATAGACAAGAGAAGCTGTCTGAGGACTGTATCCTGAGACACACCCCTCCCCCAAAAAAAAGATGGGGGTTGGGGAGATGAGGAAAACCTTCAAAGGAAACCAAGAAAGGGAAAGGCAAAGGAAAAGCAGGGTGAATGTGGTGTCTTAGTTAAAGAACTGCAAGTCTGAAAAATGTAGAGTTGTACATGGATCCATGAAAGTGGATCCAAAGTTATTCCTGTAGTAATGTTGCTCCCACTACTTGCATCCAGGTATGCTCTTTCTTTCTTTCTTTTTTTTTGAATAGGAAAGAAAACGATGGAACCTCAAAGCTAGCAGGCCAGAATTGTGCAGAAGCAGCCTGTCTTGTCCATACCATTGTCTAGACCAGATGATCATTACTGGCAGATGATTGCTAATAACTGAAGTAGCAAGTAAAACAAAAGAAAGAAGCAACCAAATTACACTGACAGTCTCGGTTACTTTCCCCCTTATTCCACTCTATGTGTGTGTGTGAGTCTCTCAGTTGTGTCTCAGACTCTATGACAACTTAGACTATAGCCCACCAGGCTCCTCTGTCCATGGAGCTCTCCAGGCAAGAGTACCACAGTGGGTAGCCATTCCCTTCTCCAGGGGATCTTCCTGACTCAGAGATGGAACCCAGGTGTCCTGCCTTGCAGGTAGATTTCACCATCCGAGCCACCAGGGGAGCCCATTTCACTCTATACTCCAGTCTTTTTCAAATATTGGTGGCAATATCAAAATCTACATCTATCCGTGCAATAAATCATATTCATGACAAAGCTGTTCTACATGCTGAATTAGGGAAAATGCTGAGCATCTCAAGTAAAAATTGTTAGAGATACCTCACTGGCCACATCTGTTTTCGTTTTCGAGTCAGAGCCACATGTATAATTTCTCAGGATATGTTCTTAGAATACTTCTTAGTGTAACAGTGATATCAGTAATAAGCTCTGTACTTTAATAGGTTTTTCAAACAGCAAAGGGCAAAGAGACTATAGATTAGATTTTGTGGTTCTGTAATGAAATTTGGGCCCTGTGCATTTCATAGCAAGTGCTTTTCTCCGGTGACTGGCTCATAACTAAAGCCAGTGTTAACCCACATATTAATCCACAGCTGATGGGTAACTAGTGATATGCAGTCTCAGCAATATTAGTCAACTTGTTGGTTGGTGTAAGCCACAGGAGCCAAAGGAAACACTTTTCCCAGGTACATTTTAACTTAGCTTCTATGTATTTTTTCATAATATATTACTGAACACGTTACTTAATATAATTAGCTTATAGTTATTCAAAACACAGATTAATCTAATATATATTTGCTCTAACTGCATGAACCATATTAGCCAAGGATATTAGGGTAATTTAATATTAGGATAGAAATTCTTATTGTATGGCATTCTTATTATATGACATTTGTTATTTCTGTCATTGTTCTAAAACATAATGAAACCCTAGTTTTTAAAAGTGTACAGTGTGTTAACGAAATTACTTTCAAAGGCAAAATAAATGGTTTGGTTTAATGTTGCTTGGTTTCTTCACTTACAATAATCAAATATATATGTGATAATTTTCTTATTTAAATATAATTTTCAAAAACTATGTTAAAGATTTTAACAGTATTTGCTGCCGCCTGGGTTTTGTTGTTGCTGCTGTTTTGCTGTGATACCTCCCTCTGGGTTGCCCTGCAGTGTTGTTATGCCTGATGGAATGAAGGCATAACTCATGACTTTGGAGGTGGTCAGCCTTCATATATGCCTGCTCTATCGCTTCATTGGTAACGTTGCACTGGCTATTTTAACTTAGTCTCATATGTATAAAGGAAGTGAAAATATATATCACCCCACTAAAATATATGAACACATACACAGATACATATATATGATCTTTAAGAGCATGGCACATAGGCTGATTTAAGTCTTTCTTGTCTTCATACCTTCCTGCCTGCTTTCTATGTCAGACTTTATTTCTCTACCTTTAGTGTATTAATTTCCACTCATCGGTCTATCTGAATTGGTTATCTGTCCAGCTCTTCTTGCTACTATCCTTCCTTTTGTCTAGCCGGCCATTAGTGTGCCTATTGATTCATTTTTCCTCACATCTTCTCAATTCATTTGTCTATCTGTCCATTTACTTTTCTATTTTTATCTAGAGGTATACCTATTTGTTTCTACTGTATCCATGATATTACAAAAACAGGCTTTTTTTTGGTCACCTATTAAAACATCTTGAACACATAAAATCCAACATACGTGGATGTAGAAAAGGCCTTACTTTTTTTTCCAGTTCAAATTTCTCTATTTCTTAAATTTTTTGCAGATTGTGAAAGTAAAGTAAACTGACATCATTAGTCTAGTAAGCAGCCTAGGTAAACTAGTATCAAGGATTCTCAACTCTCTAGATTGCTTTCCTTAGGTAAAGTTTTTACAAAATAGTTTGTGTAACTTGAACTTTCATTAATTTTTCCTAATTATTTTGAAATAGGTTGATTTTGGCTGCAAATTCTATAATTTAATGTAAAATATATAATTTATAAATAAAATATTAATAATGCTAAGCGCCGAAGAATTGATGCTTTTGAACTGTGGTGTTGGAGAAGACTCTTGAGAGTCCCTTGGACTGCAAGGAGATCCAACCAGTCCATTCTGAAGGAGATCAGCCCTGGGTGCTCTTTCGAAGGAATGATGCTAAAGCTGAAACTCTAGTATTTTGGCCACCTCATGCGAAGAGTTGACTCATTGGAAAAGACTGATGCTGGGAGGGACTGGGGGCAGGAGGAGAAGGGGACGACAGAGGATGAGATGGCTGGATGGCATCACTGACTCGATGGACGTGAGTCTGAGTGAACTCCAGGAGTTGGTGATGGACAGGGAGGCCTGGCGTGCTGCGATTCATGGGGTCGCAAAGAGTCAGACACGACTGAGTGACTGATCTGATCTGATTAATAATGCTTGTGGAAAATGTTTTTTTTTTAGATTTAGCTGTGCATGCTCCAATTTCTATAATCAGATTTTTATTGAGGTATAGTTGATGTGCAATATTATATAATTACAGATGTACAACATAGTGATTCACAATTTTTAAGGTGAATTTTATATTCCCTTTATATTTCTTATAAAGTATTGGGTATATTCCCTGTATTGTACTATGTATTCTTGTAGTTTGTTTATTCTCCACATAGTAGTTTGTACCTCTTAGTTTCCTCCCCTTGTCCCTCCCTCCTTTTGTCTTCCCACTAGTAACCAATCACCAGCTTGTTCTCTGTATCCATGAATCTGTTTCTTTTTTGCTATATCCACTGCTGCTGCTGCTGCTGCTACTGCTGCTAAGTTGCCTCAGTCGTGTCCGACTCTGTGCGACCCCAGAGATGGCAGCCCACCAGGCTCCCTCGTCCCTGGGATTCTCCAGGCAAGAACACTGGAGTGGGTTGCCATTTCCTTCTCCAGTGCATGAGAGTGAAAAGTGAACGTGAAGTCGCTCAGTCATGTCTGACTCTTAGTGACCCCATGGACCACAATTTTTTAGATTCCACATATACTGTATTTGTCATTTTCTGTCTGGCTTATTTCACATAATACCCTCCAGATCTATCCATGTTGTTGCGAATGGCAAAATTTCATTATTTTTGATGACTGAGTTGTGTTCCATGATATATATATATATATATATATATATATATATATATATAGACACAGACACACCACTTACATCTTCTTTATCTATTTGTCTGTTGATGGACATTTATGTGACTTCTATATCTTGGCAATTGTATATAATGTCTCTATGAACATTGGGGTGCGTGTATCTTTTGAAATTAGGTTTTTTTTTTGGATAAATGTTCAGGAGTGGAATTGCTGGATCATTAGTAGTGCTATTTTCAAATTTCTATAATGAACTTGTGTTTCAGGATGCTGTGAGAAATAAATAAGTCAATTAGTTTATTAAGGAATACAAAAGTTCACACATAACAAAATGTCCTGAGATAGAGCAGTTCTGCTGCTGCTGCTGCTAAGTCACTTCAGTCGTGTCCAACTCTGTGTGACCCCATAGATGGCAGCCCACCAGGCTTCCCCACCCCTGGTATTCTCCAGGCAAGAATACTGGAGTGGGTTGCCATTTCCTTCTCCAATGCATGAAAGTGAAAAGTGAAAGAGAAGTCGCTCAGTCGTGTCTGACTCTTAGCGACCCCATGGACTGCAGCCCACCAGGCTCCTCCATCCATGGGATTTTCCAGGCAAGGGTACTGGAGTGGGGTGCCATTGCCTTCTCCATAGAGCAGTTCTAGGGTTAATTAATTTGGCAGTTCAGTGACATCTGTAGAAACCTGAATTCTTTCTTCTTTCCACCTTGCCACTTTTACTACATCAGTTTAACTCTGCCAGCGGTTGCAAAAGAATGCCACAATTCCAGGATCACAGAGGACAAGTTCCAGCAGGAGTGTAACTTTTCTTCCTGTGGGTCTCTTTCTAAGAACACAGAAAGTCAAGCTATGGGGTCTTCCAACAGGTCTTCTCACATATCTCATTGAACATACCTGAGCTATGTGCCCAATTATAAATAGATTATTGGACCACATGGAAATATAACATCCAGCAGAGCCCATTGAGTTTGTTTAGAATTCTGAATGGAATCAGTAAGAGTTCTGCTCTAAAAAGGGAAGAAACACAAGATACCTTGGGGACCAACTGACATTGTCTGCAACAGCACGGAAGCAACATCAATTGCTGAGATGCTTTACTCCTTTTTGTATTCTATTCCATTGGCAGAGTAAATCACATGGTGATAGTTTTCAGCTCATTTGTGAAAATAATTTTCATTGCTTCTGAATATTACTTAAAACAACTTTGGATCTGTAATGGACCATTTTTAAATTGCAAAAGAATGTGCTAGAGTTTTCACCTAAAATAAATCCATTTCCTTTTTTACTATTCATACCAAAATAAATTTTTAATATTTTCTCTACTTTGTGTGGTGTTTAAATCAGCTCTTTAATTGTTTTGTGCTTTATATCTCTCAAAAGTAGAAAGGCTATATATAATTATTAATGATCATACTATACAGGATTTAAAAATATATAAATTTCTTAAGAATATCCCACATGAATGATGCCATAAAGATGAGGGCTACAGATAATCAGCTATAAAATAAAATGGAATATATGGATTTTAAAGATTATATGTTTGCTATGATTAGTTTAGGTAGGGTAGCAGAAGGAATAACAGTAAAATAGAAGGGTTTTCTGTTCATTTTCAATCATTCCATGTAGATTGCTCTCTACTCAATATGTTCTTCACATTGGTCCTGTCTGAATCTTCCAGGTGAAATATTTTTATTTTCTAAGGTTCACACAGCTATCTACTCTTATTAACTTTATTAAAGTATAAAATTTGTCTTTCCTTGTATGGAAATAATTTTTGAGTAAATTCCCTGAAGTGTATATAGTTTAACAACACAAAACCTGCTGAACTAGATTACAAAAAATTATTTGATGAAGGTGACCTAAAATTTATTGAGCACCTACCCCACATCAGCGGAGAAGGCAATGGTAACCCACTCCAGTACTCTTGCCTGGAAAATCCCATGGACGGAGGAGCCTGGTGGGCTGCAGTCCATGGGGTTGCTAAGAGTCGGACTCGACTAAGCGACTTCACTTTCACTTTTCACTTTCATGCATTGGAGAAGGAAATGGCAACCCACTCCAGTGTTCTTGCCTGGAGAATCCCAGGGACGGGGGAGCCTGGTGGGCTGCCGTCTATGGGGTCACACAGACTCGGACACGACTGAAGTGACAGCAGCAGCAGCAGCAGCAGCAGCAAAGTAATATTTAAGCCACTGAACTGTTTTTACTATTTAGCCAAAATCTTACAAGATGGTTGGTGATTTACCTGAGCAGGTTTTGGATCATTATCTATTCCACTGAAGTGACTTTAATGGAAATACCAAAGGACTCTGTCTCATTAATTTTCTAGGACTCATCATTGATGTACTATTATCTCTTCAGAAACAAAACTTAATATTAACAAAAAATAGCAACAGCAACATCATAATGAAAACCCTATCCTAGCTTTTCTGTTTGTTAAATCTCTAGGACACTAATTTACACCATCAGGTAGTGTCTATGCATATAGAAGCTTATGGCATAAGTTTATCAAAGGAAAGTAGTATAATACACGCTTTCAAAGAGATTGAAATTTATAGGAAAGCAATTCAGCCCAACTGATATTCAAATACCATAGACACAGTCATTGCTAAAATCATGATCCAGACTTGGGAAATTTTGGACTTTTGAGGCTCACAGTGTTCTGTGTATCATATTGAGGAAAGAGTATGGTTTCCCTAACAAGAGGTGCACCTATACTTTTGGAAAGGACAGTCATTAATAAAAAGAGGAGCAGAGCCTGGGTTATGTCTGAAGTGTAATTTCTGTGAAGAGTTTATCAGCATTATGGGCTTTTCTCATGAATTTTGGGGCTAGTCAAATGAAATGGAGGTCTTTTTATGTTTTATTTACCACTGTTTATCACTAGTTTAGTTCAGTTCAGTCACTCAGTCGTGTCCAACTCTTTGCGACCCCATGAACCGCAGGGCGCCAGGCATCCCTGTCCATCACCAACTTCTGGAGTCCACCCGAACTCATATCCATTGTGTCAGTGATGCCATCCAACCATCTCATCCTCTGTCGACCCCTTCTCCTCCTGTCCTCAATCTTTCCCAGCATCAGGGTCTTTTCCAATGAATCAGCTCTCCATATCAGGTGGCCAAAGTATTGGAGTTTCAGCTTCAACATCAGTCCCTCTAATGGACACCCAGGACTAATCTCCTTTAGGATGGACTGGTTCAATC
This sequence comes from Bubalus bubalis, assembly GCF_019923935.1. NCBI lineage: Eukaryota > Metazoa > Chordata > Mammalia > Artiodactyla > Bovidae > Bubalus > Bubalus bubalis. The sequence continues at coordinate 96,533,123 of NC_059157.1, read as the reverse complement.
TCCTTGCAGTCCAAGGGACTCTCAAGAGTCTTCTCCAACACCACACTTCAAAAGCATCAATTCTTCTGTGCTCAGCTTTCTTTATAGTCCAACTCTCACATCCATACATGACTACTGGAAAAACCATAGCCTTGACTAGACAGACCTTTGTTGGCAAAGTAATGTCTCTGCTTTTTAATATGCTGTCTGCTGCTGCTGCTGCTGCTAAGTCGCTTCAGTCGTGTCCAACTCTTTGCGACCCCATAGATGGCAGCCCACCAGGCTCCTCCGTCCCTGGGATTCTCCAGGCAAGAACACTGGAGTGGGTTGCCATTTTCTTCTCCAATGTATGAAAGTGAAGTCACTCAGTTGTGTGCGACTCTTAGCGACCCCATAGACTGCAGCCTACCAGGCTCCTTGGTCCACAGGATTCTCCAGGCAAGAATACTGGAGTGGGTTGCCATTTTCTTCTCCAATGTATGAAAGTGAAGTCACTCAGTTGTGTGCGACTCTTAGCGACCCCATGGACTGCAGCCTACCAGGCTCCTTGGTCCACAGGATTCTCCAGGCAAGAATACTGGAGTGGGGTGCCATTGCCTTCTGCTATTGTCCTGATTTAAGTGATTTGACACCCAGATGACAACGTGGGTCCAAAGAAGAATAATTGAGGTACAAAAGGGCAGCCTAGCAACAGAAAAAGACCCTCCCTCCCTTTGCCCAATGTATGCTTGAGTGGTGTTTCTCAAAATATGATCATCAGGCTTCCCTTGTCATAATAACCGGAGAATACTTTCTAATGAAGAATCCTCAACTTTGGCACTTATTTGTTGAATCAGAAGCTCTGATTCTGGCACTAGGAATACACACTTAACTCACAAATTTATTTTTATGGATAGTAATATTTGTGAAGCACCATGTTAGGGGATAATGACCTTTGAAGGGGAAAAGTGTCCCTGGTATTGCTGCTTTAATATTTGCATGCAGGGTGTTGTGTAGGCACTTGATTGGGTCACTTCCACATGATCAACACAGTGACAACCTTTGATTTGGATTTTGGCTGCATTTAAATACTTTTCAGAATAATACCATGCTTCTTTGCTCTCTAGCCTTAGAGTTAACTAAAGCAGATCACCTTTAATTTTGGCACCACGCTTGAATCTGTACATGGCTCTGTTTTTTAGAAGTATATGTATTATTTTTTAAAACATCTCTGATTCATAGTATCTCTGAATCACATATTTTATCTACACTATGATTCCATCTTTAACATTTTCCTCATACTCAGAATTATATGTGCACATGTATAGGATTTTGACAATAAGGTGGAAACCAATAAAATGGCAAAGACTAGAGATATCTTCAAGAAAATTAGAGATACCAAGGGAACATTTCATGCAAAGATGGGCTCAATAAAGGACAGAAACTGTATGGATCTAACAGAAGAAGAAGATATTAAGAATAGGTGACAAGAATACACAGAAGAACGGTACAAAAAAGATCTTCATGACCCAGATAATCATGATGGTGGGATCACTCACCTAGAGCCAGACATCCTGGAATGTGAAGTCAAGTGGGACTTAGGAAGCATCACTATGAAGACAACTAGTGGAGGTGATGGAATTCCAGTGGAGCTATTTCAAATCCTAAAAGATGATGCTGTGAAAGCGCTGAACTCAATATGTCAGCAAATTTGGAAAACTTAGCAGTGGCCACAGGACTGGAAAAGGTCAGTTTTCATTCCAATCCCAAAGAAAGGAAATGCCAAAGAATGCTCAAACTACCGCACGGTTGCCCTCATCTCACACATTAGTAAAGTCATGCTCAAAATTCTCAAAGCCTGTCTTCAGCAATATGTGAACCGTGAACTTCCAGATGTTCAATCTGGTTTTAGGAAAGGCAGAGGACCCAGAGATCAAATTGCCCATGCTGCTGGATTATCAAAAAAGCAAGAGAGTTCCAGAAAAACATCTATTTCTGCTTTATTGACTAGGCCAAAGCCTCTGACTGTGTGGATCACAGCAAACTGTGGAAAATTCTGAAAGCGATGGGAATACCAGACCACCTGACCTGGCTCTTGAGAAACCTGTATGCAGGTCAGGAAGCAACAGTTAGAACTGGACATGGAACAACAGACTGGTTCCAAATAGGAAAAGGAGTACGTTGAGGCTGTATATTGTCATCTTGCTTATTTAACTTATAGGCAGAGTACATCATGAGAAACACTGGGCTGGAAGAAGCACAAGCTGGAATCAAGATTGCCAAGAGAAATATCAATAACCTCAGATATGCAGAAGACATCACCCTTACGGCAGAAAGTGAAGAAGAACTAAAGAGCCTCTTGATGAAACTGAAAGAAAAGAATGAAAAAGTTGGCTTAAAGCTCAACATTCAGAAAACTAAGATCATGGCATCCAGCCCCATAACTTCATGGAAAATAGATGGGGAAACAAATATTAGAAAGAGTGGCAGACTTTATTTATTTGGGCTCCCAAATCACTGTAGATGGTGATTGCAGCCATGAAATTAAAAGACACTTACTCCTTGGAAGGAAAGTTATGACCATCCTAGACAGCATATTAAAAAGCAGAGACATTACTTTGCCAACAAAGGTCCATCTAGTCAAGGCTATGGTTTTTCCAGTATTCATATATGGATGTGAGAGTTGGACTATAAAGAAAGCCAAGTGCCAAGGAATTGATGCTTTTGAAGTTTGGTTTTGGAGAAGACTCTTGAGTCCCTTGGACTGCAATGAGATCCACCCACTCCATCCTAAAGCAGATCAGTCCTGGGTGTTCATTGGAAGGACTGGTGTTGAAGCTGAAACTCCAGTACTTTGGCCCCCTGATGCGAAGAGCTGAATCATTGGAAAAGACCCTGATGCTGGGAAAGATTGGAGGCGGTAGGAGAAGGGGATGACATAGGATGAGATAGTTGGATGGCATCACTGACTCAATGGACATGAGTTTGTGTAAACTTCGGGAGTTGGTGATGGACAGGGAGGCCTGGCATGCTGCAGTCCATGGGGTCACAAAGAGTCGGACATGATTGAGTGAGTGGACTGAACTGATGTATAGGATGATGCCTTTCAGTTTTCGTTCAGTTTAACTGAGCTGTCTGGTAATGAGCATTGCTCTAGGAATAGTTGACTGGTTATAATCCAGGACTTTAATTATCCTGTCCTGCCATCTGACATGAAATGGGATTTGGGAGTAATGCCATTCAGGAGTTTGCAGTGATATCTGTGTTGCCGCATAGTCAGATACGACTAATGTCTTTGCTAGGTCTGCTGCCATACTTGATCATCCATAGCTGACGTCAGAGGTTCAGAGAAGTGTAGAGCTCTAATGAGATCTAGGAGTTCACACAGCACACAGGAATATTCACACCTGATTAAGTAGGACTAGAACCCAACTATGCAGGTTTTTAACTTGATTTCACTTTTTAAACCCCTTAGTGCATTTGGTGACAGCATGCTTCGTAAGTAGCAGTGTTATATAGGTTCAAATTCCTAGGAAAATACGGAGCTAACAATCTGATTTCCAAGTCAATGATGATCTAAAACCTTAATCTTCTACAATATTTGTCAAAACAAACAAACAGAAAAACTGTGATAATTCTTGAAAAGCAGTTAATAATCTGCATGTGTATCTGAAGAATAATTTCCGTATGCAGTCATGTAGATTTTATCATTCCTAAATTGTTTTGATAATGCATTAACCTTTTCATTGAAAGAATCGGTACCTGTTCAGCATATTTCTCAGAGACCTGGTCTCAAATAGAGCAACAGATTTATCTCATGTGATCTTGTTTTATTCCATCAGCGATGAGAACTGGGATCAGACAATTAATTATTCATTTATAGAACAAACCTTCAGTACCTACTAGGTGTTAAATATGGTACCAAACATTATGGTGAATCCAGTGAGTTTTTTTTTTTTAAGGACATGATTCTGTTGGGGAAACTAGCCCCTTCATCATTAATAGAATTTCTTGTTCTAAATGCTGAAAATTCAACAGACAAAAATGTAAATGTCAACTCTTTCCTTGCTTGAAAATACTTTGGACCATTTTTATAAATCTTCAGTGGTTTCTTTGCAAATGTATCAGATTTTTTTTTTCCTTTTCCCAAAGTGTTTTTACATTTAGTTACTTATTTTTTCAAGTTAATTTTCTTTATGAGGTCCTTCTTTCCCTGTCGATCACAAAAAAGGGAATTCCTGTGGAGGCATGAGAATAAAGGAATCTTTAGTTATATTCAAGTAGCAAAGAGAACCTATAAAATTGATCTGAAGTAACCACCCAGCCTCTGGCAGATTGTCATTCCTCTTCTCCAGTAAAAGACAAAAAGCTTTTTATTCTTTTATTCTACAACAATCTTTATGATTTAGTTTGCAAGAAATGCACACACATTTATACTCAAATATGTATGTACCTATTAATATATACTTACAAACAGGTATGCGTGTACATATACATGAATGTACAAAGCAGAATATATTAAAATCAGAGAAGGATACTGTGTTATGGATGTAAGGGGGAAAATTAATGCTTGCTGGGAAGAATATGAATATCTTAGATGTTAATATCATTTTGGGGCACTCAAGCTAGTTTCAAACTGTTAAAATTCAGCTCTATTAAAGATGTTGATGGGGATTAGGTCCAGTAAAGGCTGTGAATTATTTCACTATTGCTTTTCTATCTACCTGAGGGACCCAGTACCTTCATGTTGCTTCTTCATTTCACTGGCAAAACCTTTTCTTGCACATTTGTTTTGTGTCAGTTGCTGCACTGGAGAGGGGAGAGACAAGATCCTAATGATAGCAATGTGGTGGCAGGGTTGGATAGGGTACCCACAGGGGAATATGGGAACAAGAGGAGAGGTGTCTTATAGGACTGATTATTATTTTTTTTTTTTGCTTTTTTTTAATTTTTATTTTATTTTATTTTTAAACTTTACATAATTGTATTAGTTTTGCCAAATATCAAAATGAATCCGCCACAGGTATACATGTGTTCCCATCCTGAACCCTCCTCCCTCCTCCCTCCCCATTCCATCCCTCTGGGTCGTCCCAGTGCACCAGCCCCAAGCATCCAGTATCGTGCATTGAACCTGGACTGGCAACTCGTTTCATACATGATATTTTACATGTTTCAATGCCATTCTCCCAAATCTTCCCACCCTCTCCCTCTCTCACAGAGTCCATAAGACTGTTCTATACATCAGTGTCTCTTTTGCTGTCTCGTACACAGGGTTATTGTTACCATCTTTCTAAATTCCATATATATGCGTTAGTATACTGTATTGGTGTTTTTCTTTCTGGCTTACTTCACTCTGTATAATAGGCTCCAGTTTCATCCACCTCATTAGAACTGATTCAAATGTATTCTTTTTAATGGCTGAGTAATACTCCATTGTGTATATGTACCACAGCTTTCTTATCCATTCATCTGCTGATGGACATCTTGGTTGCTTCCATGTCCTGGCTATTATAAACAGTGCTGCGATGAACATTGGGGTACTCGTGTCTCTTTCCCTTCTGGTTTCCTCAGTGTGTATGCCCAGCAGTGGGATTGCTGGATCATAAGGCAGTTCTATTTCCAGTTGTTTAAGGAATCTCCACACTGTTCTCCATAGTGGCTGTACTAGTCTGCATTCCCACCAACAGTGTAGGAGGGTTCCCTTTTCTCCACACCCTCTCCAGCATTTATTACTTGTAGACTTTTGGATCGCAGCCATTCTGACTGGTGTGAAATGGTACCTCATAGTGGTTTTGATTTGCATTTCTCTGATAATGAGTGATGTTGAGCATCTTTCATGTGTTTGTTAGCCATCTGGATGTCTTCTTTGGAGAAATGTCTATTTAGTTCTTTGGCCCATTTTTTCATTGGGTCATTTATTTTTCTGGAGTTGAGCTGTAGGAGTTGCTTGTATATTCTCGAGATTAGTTGTTTGTCAGTTGCTTCATTTGCTATTATCTTCTCCCATTCTGAAGGCTGTCTTTTCACCTTGCTAATAGTTTCCTTTGATGTGCAGAAGCGTTTAAGGTTAATTAGGTCCCATTTGTTTATTTTTGCTTTTATTTCCAATATTCTGGGAGGTGGGTCATAGAGGATCCTGCTGTGATGTATGTCAGAGAGTGTTTTGCCTATGTTCTCCTCTAGGAGTTTTATAGTTTCTGGTCTTACGTTGAGATCTTTAATCCATTTTGAGTTTATTTTTGTGTATGGTGTTAGAAAGTGTTCTAGTTTCATTCTTTTACAAGTGGTTGACCAGATTTCCCAGCACCACTTTTTAAAGAGATTGTCTTTAATCCATTGTATATTCTTGCCTCCTTTGTCAAAGATAAGGTGTCCATATGTGCATGGATTTATCTCTGGGCTTTCTATTTTGTTCCATTGATCTATATTTCTGTCTTTGTGCCAGTACCATACTGTCTTGATAACTGTGGCTTTGTAGTAGAGCCTGAAGTCAGGTAGGTTGATTCCTCCAGTTCCAATCTTCTTTCTCAAGATCGCTTTGGCTATTCGAGGTGTTTTGTATTTCCATACAAATTGTGAAATTATTTGTTCTAGCTCTGTGAAGAATACTGTTGGTAGCTTGATAGGGATTGCATTGATAAGCAGCACACAGTGCTGTAGACTTCTTTGGCAATCTGGTGAATTGATAACTCCGGAAACGTATGAGCCTCTTCACTGAAGAATAGATTTAGATTTGTATAATAAAGTATGCGGGAATTTAAGGGAATCAAGAATAATAAAAAACAATTGTCAAAATATTTTTTAAAACACATTTGTGCTGCTTTATTAAAACATTAAATAAAAAGATCTAGCAGCAGACTTAACTACTATAATTTTGAAGTATAATGTGCGTAAATAATATTTAGAGATAATCTGATAAATGTGATGTGATATTAAAAATAATCTGTCATTTCTTTGGTGGGAAAATTAAAGGTACTGTTGATGTAACTTTTGTTGTTACCAACATTTGTCGCTGAAGAAATGTTAAATTTCAATGAGATTTTGATGTTTAGAGAAGTATTTTTTTGCTTATCCAAGTTCCTAAATTTCCTGAATTCTCTCTATTCAGTAACACTTCAGGGGGCCATAGGCCCCAGGCTAACAGTGCTGCACAGAAGCTCACAGTTAGTGCAATTTGGGAAGAAAATGGAGCAAATGTTCTTTGCACAGAGGCCGTGGGTATCTAGGAGAGTGACTTGCAATTCCTGAACATTCTGAAGGACCTTACTTCTTACTCCCACCCTCTATATTTAACCATCTTGTTTGCTTTCACTTAGAAGTCTGCTCTATGTTAGACTAGGAGCAGTGATCCCTGTTAGCTACTTTATGTGTTATCAAAACTGATGCAAATATTTTAATTATGAACGCACCTTGTCAATCTTATTGAAATACTATTTATATTTGGTAACTTCACCTGTAACAAGCCTGAGGATTAAGAATTCTCATCAGATGAACTAGGGGAAATTTTATGCACCTTCCTGAGTGATGATTAATTGTATTCAGTTACCTAATTCAATAATCTTGAGTTTTTCTATTGCCTTTCTTTTTAAAAAGTACTTAAGTAATTCAGACTTGTTTAAAAATTATTATTCATATATAACATGAAAAATGAAGCATAGCATAATATTAGTTATGTTATCTAAATGAAAATTCTTCATTATACACCCACCCCATGGAACTGCTAGTATTTGTTAGCTTTTTTTGTGTACATCCTTTCAGAGTAGATAGATTTTTTTTTTTTTGCATAAAACTTTATTGTTTTTCAGCCAGTAAGTCCTGTCCAGCTCTTTGCAACCCCATTGACTGTAGCACACAGGTTGCCCTGTCCTTCACGATCTCTCAGAGTTTGTTCAAATTCATGACCGTTTAGTCGACGATCCTATCTAACCATCTCATCCTCTGACACCCTCTTCTCCTCTTGCCTTCAGTCTTTCCCAGCATCAGGATCTTTTCCAAAGAATCAGCTCCTCGCATCAGGTAACCAAAGTATTGGAGCTTCAGCTGCAGTATCAGTCCTTTCAATGAATATTCAGTATTCAGTGTTGATTTCCTTTAGGATTGACTGGTTTGATCTCCTTGCTGTCCAAAGAATTCCCAAGAGTCTTCTCCCGCACCACAATTCAAAAGCATCAATTTTTCAGTGCTCAGCCTTTTTTATGGTCCAACTCTCACATGATTATTGGGAAAACCAAACTTTGACTATATGAACATTTGTCAGTAAAGTGATGTCTTTGCTTTTTAATACACCGTCTAGGTTTGTCATAGCTTTCCTTCCAAGGAGTAAATATATTTTATATATTGTGTAAAATATATGATCACAGTGTATAGTCTGACAATTTAATAGACTAATTGCACTGTTCATTCATTGCATCCTTAATTAGATATCTTGACATTTGCTTTATTTTTATCTTTCAGAATAAGCATTATGAAACTTGTGATTGATTTCTGAATTGGAAAGATTTTTATATAATCATTGGTTGGGCTGAAACATTTTCATTAAGACAAAACTGAGCCTGAGCCCAGGAAAAGGACTTTTGAAGATCCAGTGGATTTAGAGAAGTGTTATTCAGTAGAGGGGAAAGGAGTGATAAAATACTTTATCATAAATGGATAAAATGGGTAAAATCATAAATGGATAAAATGTAAGACAAGTGGTTAATTTTCAAGGAGATAAAATAAGGGAGTGAGGAGAAAGCAGCTGCTTCTCTATTTCATCTACTGCTCTGAAATTTTGCACAGTGAGATACCAGTAGAGAAAGGAGAATAGCTTTTCATTGGTAGACAGGTCAGATTTTTATACCTCATCAACTATGATATATTATCTCCTAGGTACCTAGGTGTTTTCCAGATTTCCTTTTTCTGACTGATACAAGTTGGAGTTGTTCTGCCGCAGTTGAAAAGTAGCTAAAAGACAAATACACACACACTTACACACATACACCTTTCCCCTACTTACATTTAGTGATACCTCTGTTACCAGCAACATTCAGCAAGCTATGAAGGTCAGTAAACAGCCCTGCCTACTTCATTACTGCTAAACATTTATTTCAAGTGAAGCTAAAAAAATTACTTTAGAAAGCAGAAAAGCATATTTTCAAGAATAGGGAGATGACCATGGTGAAGTAAAAAGGAGCTTGAAAAATGTTTAGTGAGTAATGTTATGCTCCCATGCCTTTGATATTTAAACCGCAGTCACTTAATAGGGGGGCACTTAGCCAACCTGATATCAGAAGTCTTAAAACCATTGCTCTTAGTCAGAAAGCCACAAATATGGGGCTGTGTTTTTGTAGATCTCACTGACAGCTTTGAGCTTGGCAGCCATGGGAAATTTGTCTTTCTTGTCACTACATGATTTCAATACATTCTTTGGAAAACAGAAAATGACCATCTCTTGTGGGCAGGTAATATCTGGTGTACCTTTTTTTTTTAACCTGCGGTTGTATTGTTTTCAATTTGTCCCTAATTATTTATATTGAAAAAAAGGCTACATTTTGAATTAACCAATTATCTACTAAGAAACTTAATATGCAAATATATGCTAGGAGTAAAAGATAGTGAACTTTAAAATATAGGGTGAAAATTATGAACTATTGAGCAAGGAAGAAAATTTGGTAAAGTTTTAGCTTGATTTTACCTTCTGTGTTAAACACAGCAGTACGTGGCCCTTGTCTGCTGCCGGGTGTCAGAGGCACTGAAGGAGGTGGCTGAGCACTGCTTGCTTTCCCACTGTGCTCCTTTATTATGTGTGCATCCACTGTCTTTCTTGACTCACCTGTCTGATGACTAGCATTACACTGTGACCTTCTGGAGTGACAATGTTCTTTGGCCTCTCCATCAATACAGCCAGCCTGGCAGTATTGTTAAAAGAAATACAAAGGTAAAACAAATTCCTAAAGTGTAATAACTTTTCTCTGTGAGTTTTACACTTAGGCCAAAATGACTATGTTTGAGAAAGAATCATTAACTACTCTTAATACGTGTTGTCAACCATAGGCTTATGGGAAGGATGAGTACTATCTTCTTAGCAGTGGGACTTGATCCTCAAGTTTACCTCTGAGCACTGTGAACTATTCCATCAAAATGCCCTTATTTTGGGATAGTTGCTTACAAAACAAACATGTTCTCAATAAATGCAATAAATGTGATTTTAAATTAAAGATTCTATGTTATTTGCATTTTATGACTAGGAAGCAATGACTCTCCAGAACTACTAGATACTGTCCAGGCTATAATATTTTGTGATCAATAGTGGAATAAGGTGCAAAACAAACAATATACTACTGCTCTGTCTTGCAGTCTTTTCTTTCTCTCTCTCTCCCTTCCCTTCTCACCCTTACAAAGGTAATCACAGCGATGAGAACAAAAATATACATTGGCAATGGCTAGGAACAGATAGAATAAAAATAATGGAATTGAGACTTCTTTTCCAGATGAGCTATATTCTTACTGTGTGATCTTAGGCAATTCATATCATCTCTCTTAGCCTCACCATCCTCATTTGCAAGATGGAGATACTGAGCAATTCTGTTTGGTTACTTTTGAGATTGTTGTGAGAGTCAAACAGTTGGGGTATTTATAAGGACTCAATAAACTGGAAATCATTCAATAAATATTGCTTTAAAATGGTTTCGTTTATTTTGTTAGTTCATTTTGCAAGAGGCTTTTTGGAATGAACAAGTATTATCAATATCAGATTCCTATTGTATATAAGAACCATAGTGGGAATATTTCAGATATTCTCTGAGAAACAGAGGTTATTCATTCTAAGTATCTAAATTATTTTTGAGGAATGATTCATATAGAGTAAGAACTCAAATTAAAAGAACTCAGTGTCCATAAAATGTAGCATCTAGAAAACTCTATATTTACCATACTATGGAATTCAAAGTAAGAAAATTCTTAAACTCAGTTATAGTTTGAATTACACATGCAGAATATTGAAATTTAGTTTCTGAGTCCTTTAAAAATTTGTTTATAAAATTTATGCAGTTTTTATAGAATGCTTATGAAATATAGACAATTAAACTTATCAAAAATCCAAGAATGTAGAATTGAAAGACAATGGGAGAGAAATTTTGCAAGTATTCATAAATGTGAGAGACATGTTAAAATGATGGCAAAAAATTTAAGCTGAGAAGAAAAAAAAATTAATAATAACAAGAACCACCACTACTTGTTCTTACTTTATGCCAAGCACTAAATACTTAGCCTATATTAATTCCTTTTCCTTTCACAACTCCAGGTGGTATATATCATTATTATTACCCCCTTTTATGGATGAAGAAACCAAGGCATTAAGAGGTTAAGTTGTCCAATGCCACACAAGCCGATAGTGGAAAAGCTGGCATTCAGACTCAGGAAGCTTAGCAACCCGCATTTGTTACGTGTCCCTTGATAAGACGGGAGGACATTTTTATCCATTTACACCTCCAGCACTGGCTTTGACAATGTACTTTAATCTTTTTCAGGTTCATAGGCCATAAAGGCTACTTTGTTGTTGCATTTATTCATATTTCCTTTATTGCTAGGGATTCTTATTAACTTTCATATATTCATTATCATTTTATGTTTTATCTTTTATGTGCAACATAATCACATTTCCTCATGTTTTTTCTACTGAGGCATTTAACTACTTTTTTTCCCAAGTCTCAGGTAAGGAGGGATAGTAGTTCTTTTCTATATATTATATTGCATGTTTTTTCCCATATTTTGTCTATCTACATTTTATAACATTTTTCTATAGAAAAGTTTTAAGCCTATATGTATCAATCTTTTCCTTGTGGTTTCAAGCCTTCATGTCATGCTTAGAATTACTTTCCCCATCCCAGCACAGTATTGCCATACCACTTATATAACTTTAAAGTATTTTTAGGACTTTACTTTGTAATTATTTACATTATTGGTACACTTAGAAATTTTACTGGTTTAAAGAAAGGAGAAAAAATTATTTCCTGAATGTATATGTTCCCATCCAGCTTATTCTTCACCCAATACCATTTAATAAACTTTGCCACCAATTTCAAATGTTGCTTTTAACATAGAATGCAATTTCACATGCATTTTGGCATTTTTGTCTAGGTTCACTGTAATTTCCATTGATACCAGTTCTTTTCCCTGAACTGAGTTGTTTTAATCACTAAACTGAGTATTGATTTTCTCCATGAACTGCTATCTCTACTTGACATGCATGACTTTGCACACTCCTCATTCCTTTCACACTCTGGCTACTGCTTTGCTGTCTCTGGTGTAAGTTACACTTCCTCTGCCTGCCCCTTAAATCTTGATGTTTCTCAGAACTCATACTACCACTTTCTTTTCAATCTGCACATTTTCCATAGGCACTCTTGACTATTCACAAAGCTTCAACATCAATAAAAATGCAACTCTAAAATGCAAGTCTCTGGCTCAAAATTATTTGGTGAGCATTAACCAGATTCCACAAGTGTTTGTCTACATGGATGTCTCACAATCATCTTAAATTCAAAATGTTGAATATTCTTTATCTCCTTCATGTCATTCACCCTAAACTTTCTTTTGTTCCCATATCCCTTATGCTGTCTCATGACCAGCACTACCATCTATCCACTAGACCAAGCCAGAACTCTGCGGTTAACCCTAGTCATAACCTCTTCCTTGCTTGCTGTTTAGTTAATAAGCTTTTTATGCCGATAACTACTACATTCTTTTACCTTTTGATCGTGTCCCAGTCCTTAATGTCAAGCCCTGTTTTGGGCTGCCATCATCTTTTTCATGAACCACCGCAGTGTACTTTACCCTTGTCAGTAAATCTTCCACATTGTTTCCAATCAGATCACTCTAAAATGCAAATATGATTATTTCACTTCATCTACATAAATGTCTCAGGGTTGTTTTTTTTTGCGACTGGCACACTAAGCACAGCCGAGAGGAGCTACCCACGTCCAAGGTCAGGGGCAGAAGCTGGGAGGACCCCATGCCCGAAGGGAGGCGGCCAAGAGGAGTTACCCCACGTCTGAGGTCAGGGGCAGCGGCTGAGAGGAGATATCCTGCAAACGAGGTCAGAGGCAGTGGCCGGGAGGAACTACCCCATGTCCCCACACCCGAGGTCAGGGGATGCAGCCGGGAGGAGCTACCCTACGCCCGAGGCCAGGGGAGGCGGCCAGGAGGACCAACCCCACGTCCAAGGAGCGGTGGCTGCGCGGGAGGAGCTATCCCACGTTGAAGGTCAGGAGGGGCTGCGGTGAGGAGATACCCCTCGTCCAATGTAAGGAGCAGTGGCTGCGCTTTGCTGGAGCAGCCGTGAAAAGATACCCCATGCCCAAGGTAAGAGAAACCCAAGTAAGATGGTAGGTGTTGCAAGAGGGCATCAGAGGGCAGACACACTGAAACCATACTCACAGAAAACTAGTCAATCTAATCACACTAGGACCACAGCCTTGTCTAACTCAATGAAACTAAGCCATGTCCGTGGGGCAACCCAAGATGGGCGGGTCATGGTGGAGAGATCTGACAGAATGTGGTCCACTGGAGAAGGGAATGGCAAACCACTTCAGTATTCTTGCCTTGAGAACCCCATGAACAGTATGAAAAGGCAAAATGATAGGATACTGAAAGAGGAACTCCCCAGGTCAGTAGGGGCCCAATATGCTACTGGAGATGGGTGGAGAAATAACTCCAGAAAGAATGAAGGGATGGAGCCAAAGCAAAAACAATACCCAGCTGTGGATGTGACTGGTGATAGAAGCAAGGTCTGATGCTGTAAAGAGCAATATTGCATAGAAACCTGGAATGTCAGGTCCATGAATCAAGGCAAATTGGAAGTGGTCAAACAAGAGATGGCAAGAGTGAATGTCGACATTCTAGGAATCAGCGAACTCAAATGGACTGGAATGGGTGAATTTAACTCCAATGAGGTTAAATTTAACTCCAGTGAGGTTAAACTCCAAATCTACTACTGCGGGCAGGAATCCCTCAGAAGAAATGGAGTAGCCATCATGGTCAACAAAAGAGTCCGAAATGCAGTACTTGGATGCAATCTCAAAAATGACAGAATGATCTCTGTTTGTTTCCAAAGCAAACCATTCAATATCACAGTAACCAAGTCTATGCCCCAACCAGTAACGCTGAAGAAGCTGAAGTTGAACGGTTCTATGAAGACCTACAAGACCTTTTAGAATTAACACCCAAAAAAGATGTCCTTTTCATTATAGGGGACTGGAATGCAAAAGTAGGAAGTCAAGAAACACCTGGAGTAACAGGCAAATTTGGCCTTGGAATACGGAATGAAGCAGGGCAAAGACTAATAGAGTTTTGCCAAGAAAATGCACTGGTCATAGAAAACACCCTCTTCCAACAACACAAGAGAAGACTCTACACATGGACATCACCAGATGGTCAACACCGAAATCAGCTTGATTATATTCTTTGCAGCCAAAGATGGAGAAGCTCTATAGAGTCAACAAAAACAAGACCAGGAGCTGACTGTGACTCAGATCATGAACTCCTTATTGTCAAATTCAGACTGAAATTGAAGAAAGTAGGGAAAACCACTAGACCATTCAGGTATGACCTAAATCAAATCCCTTATGATTATACAGTGGAAGTGAGAAATAGATTTAAGGGCCTAGATCTGATAGATAGAGTGCCTGATGAACTATGGACTGAGGTTTGTGACATTGTACAGGAGACAGGCATCAAGACCATCCCCATGGAAAAGAAATGCAAAAAAGCAAAATGGCTGTCTGGGGAGGCCTAACAAATAGTGGTGAAAAGAAGAGAAAAAGCAAAGGAGAAAAGGAAAGATATAAGCATCTGAATGCAGAGTTCCAAAGAATAGCAAGAAGAGATAAGAAAGCCTTCCTCAGTGATCAATGCAAAGAAATAGAGGAAAACAACAGAATGGGAAAGACTAGCGATCTCTTCAAGAAAATTAGAGATACCAAGGGAACATTTCATGCAAAGATGGGCTCGATAAAGGACAGAAATGGTATGGACCTAACAGAAGCAGAAGATATTAAGAAGAGGTGGCAAGAATACACAGAACTGTACAAAAAAGATCTTCACAACCCAGATAATCACGATGGTGTGATCACTGACCTAGAGCCAGACATCCTGGAATGTGAAGTCAAGTGGGCCTTAGAAAGCATCACTATGAACAAAGCTAGTGGAGGTGATGGAATTCCATTTGAGCTATTTCAAATCCTGAAAGATGATGTTGTGAAAGTGCTGCAAACAATATGCCAGCAAATTGGCAAAACTCAGCAGTGGCCACAGGGCTGGAAAAGGTCAGTTTTCATTCCAATCTCAAAGAAAGGCAATGCCAAAGAATGTTCAAACTACCACACAATTGCACTTATCTCACATGCTAGTAAAGTAATGCTCAAAATTCTCCGAGTCAGGCTTCAGCAATACGTGAACCATGAACTTCCAGTTGTTCAAGCTGGTTTTAGGAAAGGCCGAAGAACCAGATATCAAATTACCAATATCTGCTGGATCATGGAAAAAGCAAGAGAGTTCCAGAAAAAACATCTATTTATGTTTTATTGACTATGCCAAAGCCTTTGACTGTGTGTATCACAATAAACTGTGGAAAATTCTGAAAGAGATGGGAATACCAGACCACCTGACCTGCCTCTTGAGAAATCTGTATGCAGGTCAGGAAGCAACAGTTAGAACTGGACATGGAACAACAGACTGGTTCCAAATAGGAAAAGGAGTATGTCAAGGCTGTATATTGTCACCCTGCTTATTTAACTTCTATGCAGAGTACATCATGAGAAACGCTGGGCTGGAAGAAACACAAGCTGGAATCAAGACTGCCGGGAGAAATGTCAATAACCTCAGATATGCAGATGCCATCACCCTTATGGCAGAAAGTGAAGAGGAACTCAAAAGCCTCTTGATGAAAGTGAAAGAGGAGAGTGAAAAAGTTGGCTTAAAACTCAACATTCAGAAAACGAAGATCATGGCATCTGGTCCCATCACTTCATGGGAAATAGATGGGGAAACAGTGGAAACAGTGTCAGACTTTATTTTTTTGGGCTCCAAAATCACTGCAGATGGTGACTGCAGCCATGAAATTAAAAGACACTTACTCCTTGAAAGGAAAGTTATGACCAACTTAGACAGCCTATTAAAAAGCAGAGACATTACTTTGCCAACAAGGTCCATCTAGTCAAGGCTATGGTTTTTCCTGTGGTCATGTATAGATGTGAGAGTTGGACTGTGAAGAAGGCTGAGCACCGAAGAATTGATGCTTTTGAACTGTGGTGTTGGAGAAGACTCTTGAGAGTCCCTTGGACTGCAAGGAGATCCAACCAGTCCATTCTGAAGGAGATCAGCCTTGGGATTTCTTTGGAGGGAATGATGCTAAAGCTGAAACTCCAGTACTTTGGCCACCTCATGCGAAGAGTTGACTCATTGGAAAAGACTCTGATGCTGGGACGGATTGGGGGCAGGAGGAGAAGGGGACGACAGAGGATGAGATGGCTGGATGGCATCACTGACTCGATGGACATGAGTCTGAGTGAACTCTGGGAGTTGGTTATGGACAGGGAGGCCTGGCGTGCTGCGATTCATGGGGTCGCGAAGAATCGGACACGACTGAGTGACTGAACTGAACAGAACTGAACTAAGATAGTCTAACTTTTAAATAGCCTTTAGAAGGCCCTTCATGGTCTGGCCCTTGCATACTCCATCTCTTGCCAATGTTCCCTTTCTACTAATAATTTGGAAATGCTGAACTTCTTTATGTTCTTCAAACATGTCTTATTCTCTGTTGCCCAGGTCTCTGCATCACTCTCCCTCTGCTTGGACTACCCCTGGTCTTCTTCTCCTCACAAACTGGTGCCTTTCATTCATCTGTTCTCAGCTGAGACCTGACTCCTCCAGGAAGACTTCGTCCAAGTTCTGCAATGCATGCCTGGTACTAGCAGATGTATTCCCATGACACCCTCCGCTGCTTAGTTTTAACATGATGTTTTGAAAATGTCAGGCTGTTTTATATATTAAGCCAAATTTTAAAACACATTAGGGGAGGAATTTTCTCCTGATATGTTCACTACTGTATCCCTAGTACCCAGGAGAATGCCTGGGCGTGCAGTGTTCTCTAAATATGTATGAAAGAAAAAATGAAGGTTGGAGGGAGGAGAGGATGCGAGAAATATACTATTTACACAATATCTTTCTCTTTATCTCACACACACATAATAAATATACAGGCGCAATTATATGCATACATGCAAATATCATGTACAAATTTCATACACAAAATATTTAAATCAAGTACCACTAGTATTATTGATATTTGGGGGAATATAAGCAGATTAATTTTCTTCTTTGAAAGTTTCTATATTATTTAGTACAGACTATAAGAAAATAGATACTTAGAAAAAGTTATTCAAGTAATATCTATAATTTTCTTGATTACAACTCTTGAAATGTGTTAATGTCATTGAGTAAAAAATATTTTGTTTTGTGTTGTACTCATTCCGAGGACTGTCATAACACAATGCCATAATCTGGGTGAGGGAAAACACAGATACTTATTCTCTTAAAATTTTGGAGTCTGACAGTCCCAAATCCAGGTATCAGCAGGGCAAAGCTCCCTCTGACTGTGCAGAAGCTCCCTTCCGATTCCTGACTTCTCGGCGTAGAAAGCTATCCTTGATGTTTGCAGTTGCAACACTCCAGTCTCTGCCTCCACTGTCACCTGGTGTTCTCCTGCTATGTGACTCTCTTGCCACTTCTTAAGAGGACACCCACCATTTAGATTTTGAGCCCATTCTACTGCAGAATGACCTCATCTTAATTTAACTAATTATCTTCAATGATTGTGATTCCAAGTAAGGTCATGTTCTGAGGTATTAGAAATTAGGACTTCAAAGTATCTTTTAGGAGAACACAATTCAACTCATAACACATGTTATGCATTCTTATTATCTTCTATTTTCATACATGTAATAACAAATTATTAGATTATCCAGGTTCTACATTTAAATTCCCAACCAAACAGACTGACTTATTAGGACACATATGTAATTGTTCATTAGTCAAGATATAGAGTAATATGTTCTTCTGATTACTTTTTTTCTATTTTGTTACTGAGGAAAATATGTTTCTTCCTTTTTCTATTTATTGTGTTTGTGTGAGTTGTGGGTTGAATTTGGTTGCCAGTGACAAATCTGACTGTAGTTAACTTAAACATAAAAGGGATATATTTTCCTCACATTGTGAGAAATCTTGGGGTAAGTAATTATTATGAATAACATTAAATAAGCATCTCAAGCAGGTCATATATACGAATTTGTGATTTGACAGGCCTTTGATTCAGCATCTTAAATATATTCAGTATCTTAAATAAATAATCATAGTTTTATTCCAGGAAAGAAGAAAAGAGTCAGGCATGGGGGAAAGAGCAGCCTACACATGCCCCTGTTTTAGGGTGTTTTTCTCAATCCTCACCACCACTTTCTGCAATAACTCATTGGTCAGAATGGTGTCACCTGACAAGGAAAGGTGATTAATGAAGGAGTATTAGCTTTACACAGTGCCAACTTCAACAAAGTCAGGATTCTCTTCCTAAGGAAGGATGGCAAAAGAGATATTGGGAAGAAGTTAACCATCTCTGCCATTCCTCCCTTCACTCTCTCCACAAACTTAACAGAGGATAGAGGGATGGAGAAAGGATTTGTTTCTTTCCTTCTCCCCTTCAACCCATCAGCCGCAGAAACTTAAGCACTCAGTTAATCCCTGTGGCAACCCACTCCAGTGTCCTTGCCTGGAGAATCCCAGGGACGGGGGAGCCTGGTGGGCTGCCGTCTATGGGGTCGCACAGAGTCGGACACGACTGAAGTGACTTAGCATAGCATAATCCCTGTGGTAGAGGGTTGTGTGATAGTCTGAGGAACAGAGTTATCTAATTAGGTCCGGTTTATTTTTCCAAATATTATGATTTAAATATGTGACAGTAAGCAGCCACTGAAACAAGAATTTCAAGTAGTGTGTACACAGATAGTCCCTGGTTCTGCAATATTCGGTACACATTTTATATAAATGTCTGTAAGTTTTTAAATTTTAGCATTAATATTATCCTTTGTCTTTAGCTGAAAAAGTTAAACACATAACCTTTTTAATTAATTTATTTTTTATTGAAGGATAATTGCTTTACAGAATTTTGCTGTTTTCTGTCAGACCTCAACAAGAATCAGCCATAGGTATACATATATCCCCTCCCTTTTGAAACTCCCTCCCATCTCCGTCCCCAACCAACCCCTTTAGTTTGATACCTTGGCTTTCCTGAATTTCATCTTTATCTTGCCATTAGCTTGGATGTATTCTAAAGAACATGGATTTAAGAAGTGATGTTATGATGAAGGTTACAATACATAGGGTAGCATATTTTGGCTGGATAAAAGAGTAAGCATTTTGTGTGTATTATCACTTTTTCATTACGGCCACTCATAATGCTACATATAGTTTTATGGTACCAGAGATAAAAGTTCTATATTACAGACTTGCCAATGATTCATAAAGGATAAAGGAAAAGTCAGAATTCAAGCCCAGTTCTGTCTCCTTCAAAAGAGTAAGGATTGGATCTATTGAGAAAAGACATTCTACTCCTTTAACTCCTACTGGGTGAAGATATTCCTTTAGTCAACATAACCCTGACTTTGTAATTCCAGTAAAATCATTCCTGTGCCTAGTATGACAATATTTGCCCCTGCAGGGGTAGGCTTCTACAGAAGCCAAGTTATTGCACATATTTTTACTGAAGAATATGGTGAATATATTACTAATATTTATTGTTGAGTTGTGGATGCCTTTTAAAAATAAAATTAAGAAGTATACTCCACTGAACTTTTTAGGACATGATGAAACATTTAGATCCTTCAATTCTCAGGTAGTCAAAATACCTAAAAGAATACAGACATCTGAAGAGGAGAGAAACTGATTCTGGTTCAGTTTGGGTTCAGCAACAGGAGGATGGAGAATTTGGGAAGCTAGAAACTTCATGACCCACCTGAAGAAGAAAGTTGCTAGTAGTCCAAACAGATTATTGTGCCTATGATTATTCTTTTCCCAGAATCTTAGATATTCAACAGAAGTTTGAAATGTTAAATTTCATGTGCAAACTCCCCTTTTTCAAAGGATGGCTAACAGCTGAAATTTAACAGTCAGTAACAGACAGACCAAACACAAATCTGGGGGGAAAGTCTGTCCATGAGCTAACAGTTTGCAGTATCCGACTCAGGCTGTATTACATATCAGTTCAGTTCAGTCACTCAGTTGTGTCCGACACTTTGCGACCCCATGGACTGCAGCATGCCAGGCCTCCCTGTCCATCACGAACTCCCAGAGTTTACCCAAACTCATTGAGTCGGTGATGCCACCCAACCATCTCATCCTCTGTCACCCCCTTCTCCTCTCACCTTCAATCTTTCCCAGCATCAGGTCTTTTCAAATGAGTCAGCTCTTCGCATCAGATGGCCAAAGTACTGGAGTTTCAGCTTCAATATCAGTCCTATATATGCATGTGTAATCAATATTATGTTGGACATCAAATGATTAACCAATCATATTCTAAACTATTGTTCCAAAAGAAAAAGAGGAAGGACAGATTTGCAAGTGTGAAATTTCATTTGACTAAAAACAAGATGAGAATTCTTTCTCAGGAAAGAATTTTAAAATTAGTCTCAATGAGCAGGTGTGTGTAACTCTACTGTTTTCAGACTGTAAAAGAACTTAATAAACATAATAAAATATGACTTTAGAACTATTTGGATCCTGGGGCAATAAAAAGGCATTTGGAACCCACTAGAATAACTAGACTTTGAAAGGGCAATAGAAAGTGCCAGACACAAAAGTTGATCCCCACTTGAAAAACAGATGGTTTCCTTAGCAAATTGGTTAAGATTCATGAAGACTTTCACATTAAATACCCTATTAGAACTTTCAAAGTGCCAGGAATGGTTCTGATGATCTGTGGACAAAATGAAAAGAAAGCCCCACTCTCATCAAACTTAACATTCTTCAGTAAACAACAGTAAACAAGTCAGTCAGCCCATCATATTGTTTTGAATTGTGATAGACACTCTACAGAGGATAGAAGGAATCAGACAGAGCAATACGATGGCGATGTGGGCTCATGGCCCATGGGGTTGGGGAAAGCCTCCTGAGCTCAGACCTCAGTGGTGAGAGAGGTGAGTTATGAGATGTGCAGTGAAATGGTTTAGCAGGAAGTGAGAGCAACTGTACAACTGTAGAAGCTTTGAAGCAGGGCTTCACGGATTATCACTTGAGTGTGGATCTCTTCACAGAGTATGGTTACAGTCGTTTCTAAAAACACATTTTGTCCTTACTTAAAGATGCTGTGAATATGAACATACACACTGTTAGAATCATGGTTTAGTTGCTCCGAAGCAGTTAGTTACTCCCTTACACACACATACACACACAATACATACTTCAATACTTGCACATAAAATCTATTAATTTCCATTAATGCATTTTTTACATCTATTAAATCTCAACTCATTTAAGAAAGAATTGTATAAGATACAAAATTTCCTTCTCTTTTTTTTCTAGAATGAAAAAATCAATTGGGTTGAAGTAAGCTTATACATAATAAAAATGGAGGGACTGAAAAGGGGGAAATAAAGGCATAGAATCAATTCACTGTGTTCAGTGTTTCCTCTAATAAATTCTTCATGAACTCGCCTTTTAATGATGGTTAGCCTGAAACAGACTTTGAAATAGGATCTGGCTACCACAGATGCATTTACAAGAAAACCCAGAGGCCTCGGAAGAGGCTGTGCATGGTGGAAAAGCCAGGAAACATCTGTGAGCAGGGGAGAACGGTGGGGCTGTGGCCAAGCGGCCCTGCCAACTTTCCATGTTGTCTCATGCATGCCAGTGTGAGGAATATTCTTGAACACAAAGCACACTACAGGATTAGAATATGGCCTGCTGCCAGTCCTCAAAGCTGATCTATGCCTAGAGCAAGCCCATGTCCCACATCCCCTGTCCTGCATGGTTAACTACCACACATGACTGGCATTTCTAAACCCTTTTGGAAACAGGATTCACACGTTCCCTTTGAATCACCATATAGGCATTTTTCTGGTCGTATTTTGGACGATATCTATATCTCTCAGGTATTATGTATACCCCCTTCATGGATCACAGCCTTGTCTTAGTGAAGGGGCTTGCATAACTCAATGAAACTATGAGCCAGGCTGTGCAGGACCACCTGAAATGGACAGGTCATAGTGGATAGTTCTGACAGAATGTGGTCCACTGGAACAGGGAATGGCAAGCTGCTCCACAATTCTTGCCACAAGAACCCCATAAGCAGTATGAAAAGGCAAAAAAGATATGACACCAGAGGTTGAGCCCCCCAGGTCAGAAGATGTCCAATACACTAATGGGGAAGAGCGAAGAAATAGCTCCAGAAAGAATGAAGAGGCTGAGCCAAAGTGGAAACGATACTCAGTTGGGATGTGTCTGGTGGTGAAAGTAAAGTCTGATGCTGTAAAAAACAATATTCCTTAGGAATATAGAATGTTAGGTCCATAAATCAAGATAAATTGAACGTGGTCAAGTAGGAGATGGTAAGAGTGAACATCAAAATTTTCAGAATCAGAGAACTTAAATTGACAGGAAAGGGTGAATTTAATTCAGGTGGCCATTTTATCTACTACTGCAGGCAAGAATCCCTTAGAAGAAATGGAGTAGCCCTCCCAGTCAACAAAAGAGTCCAAAATGCAGTACTTGGGTACAATCTCAAAAACAACAGAATGATCTCAGTTTGTTTCCAAGGCAAACCATTCAATATCAGAGTAATCCAAGTCTATGCCCCCACCACTAATGTCAAAGAAGCTGAAATTGAATGGTTCTATGAAGACCTACAACACCTTCTAGAATTAACACCAAAAAAAATACGTACTTTTCTTCCTAGGGGATTGGAATATGAAAGTAGGAAGTCAACAGATACCTGGACTAACAGGTAAGTTTAGCCTTGGAATACAAAGTGAAGCAGGATAAAGGTTAACAGGGTTTTGTCAAGAAAGCATGCCGGTCACAGCAAATGCCCGCTTCCTACAACACAGGAGATGATTCTACAAGTGGACTCTACACATGGCCACCAGATGGTCAATACCAAAATCAGATTGATTATATGCTTTGCAGACAATGATGGACAAGCTCTATACAGTCAGCAAAAACAAGACCTGAAGCTGACTGTGAGGCAGATCATGAGCTGTTTATTTCAAAATTCAGGCTTAAATTGAAGAAAGTAGGGAAAACAAGTAGGTCATTCAAGTATGACCTAAATCAAATCTCTTCTGACTGTAAGTGGAAGTGATGAATAGATTCAATGGATTAGCTTTTGTAGACAGAGTGCCTAAATAACTATGGATGGAAGTTCATAACATGGTACAGGAGACAGTGACCAAAACCAGCCCAAAGAAAATGAGATGCAAGAGGGCAAGGTGGTTGTTTGAGGAGGCCTTACAAATAGCTGAGAAAAGAAAAGAAGTGAAAGGCAAAGGAGAATGGGAAAGATATACCCAACTGAGTGTAGAATTCCAGAAAATATCAAGGAGAGATTAGAAAGCCTTCTAGAAACAGTGCAAAGTAATAGAAAAAAGCAATAGGAAGGGAAAGACTAGATATCTCTTCAAAAAAATCAGAGACATCAAGGGAATATTTCCTACAAGGAAGGGCACAATGAAGGACAGAATCAGTAAGGACGTAACTAAGAGGCAGAAGAGATTAAGAGGAGGTGGCAGAAATACACAGAATAACTATAGAAAAAGTCTTAATGAACTGCATAACCAAAATGTTGTGGCTACTCACCTAGAGCCAGATATCCTGGAGTGTATAGTCAAGTGGGCCTTAGGAAGCATTACTACGAATAAAACTAGTACAGGTGTTGAAATTCCAGCTGAGCAGTTTAAAAGCCTAAGAGATAATGCTGTTAAAGTGCTGCACTCAGTTCAGTTCAGTTCAGTCACTCAGTCGTGTCTGACTCTTTGCGACCCCATGAACTGCAGCATGCCAGGCCTCCCTGTCCATCACCAACTGCTGGAGTCTACCCAAACCCATGTCCATTGAGTCAGTGATGTCATCCAACCATCTCATCCTCTGTCATCCTCTTCTCCTCCTGCCCTCAATCTTTCCCAGCATCAGGGTCTTTTCAAATGAGTCAGTTCTTCGCATCAGGTGGCTAAAGTATTGGAGTTTCAGCTTTAACATCAGTCCTTTCAATGAACACCCAGGCTGATCTGCTTTAGGATGGACTGGTTGGATCTCCTTGAAGTCCAAGGGACTCTCAAGAGTCTTCTCCAACACCACACTTCAAAAGCATCAATTCTTTGGTGCTCAGCTTTCTTTATAGTCCAACTCTCACATCCATATATGACTACTGGAAAAACCATAGCCTTGACTAGATCGACCTTTGTTGACAAAGTAATGTCTCTGCTTTTTAATATGCTGTCTAGGTTGGCCATAACTTTCCTTCCAAGGAGTAAGTGTCTTTTAATTTCATGGCTGCAGTTACCATCTGCAGTGATTTTAGAGCCCAGAAAAATAAAGCCAGCCACTGTTTCCACTGTTTAACCATCTATTTGCCATGAAGTGATGGGACTGGATGCCATGATCTTAGTTTTCTGAGTTTTGAACTTTAAGCCAGCTTTTTCACTCTCCTCTTTCACTTTCATCAAGAGGCTCTTTAGTTCGTCTTCACTTTCCACCACAAGGGTGGTGTCATCTGCATATCTGAGGTTATTGATATTTCTCCTGGCAATCTTGATTCCAGCTTGTGCTTCTTCCAGCCCAACATTTCTCATGATGTATAAAGGGAAAAAATGGAAACAGTGACATATTCAATTTTCCTTTGCTCCAAAATCACTGAAGATGGTGATTACAGCTTGAAAAAAAAAGACACTTGCTTCTTGGAAGGACAGATATGACAAATCTATATGGTGTATTAAAAAGCAGAGACATCACCTTGCCCACAAAGGTCTGAGTAGTAAAAATTATGGTTTTTCCAGTAGTCATGTATAGATGTGAGAGTTGGACCATAAAGAAGGCTGAGCACTGAAGAACTGATGCTTTCAAATTGTGGCACTCCAGAAGACTCTTGAGAATCCCTTGGACTACAAGGAGATCAAACCAGTCAATCTTAAACAAATCAACCCTAAATATTGAAAGGACTGATGCTGTAGTTGAAGCTGCAATATTTAAACCACCTAATGTGAAGAGTTGACTCATTGGCAAAGACTCTGATGCTAGGAAAGATTGAATGCAAAAGTAGAAGGGATTGGTGACAGTGGATGAGATGGTTAAAAATCATCACTGACTCAGATGGACATGAATTTGAGCAAACTCTGGGAGATAGTAAAGGACAGGAAAGGCTGGCATTGTGCAGTCCATGGGGTCATAAAGAATCTGAAACAATTCAACAACAACAACAACTTATATATACACAGAAAGTAAATTTTATAGATTTGTTTAGGTAATACCAATTTAGTCGCTAAGTTTTGTCCGACTCTTGCGACTCCATGGATTGTAGCCCACCAGGCTCCCTGTCCATGGGATTCTCCAGGTAAGAATATTGGAGTGGGTTGCCATTTCCTTCTCCAGGGGATCTTCCCAACCCAGGAATCAAACCCAGGTCTCCTGAATTGCAGGCAGATTCTTTACTGACTGAGCTACAAGGGAACATCAATCAGGCAAATGCAAATTCAATACACACATTACCAGAATTTAAATATTTTTAGGGAATTCCCTGATAGTCCAGCTATTAGAAGCTCCATGATTCTACTGCTGAGAGTCTGGGTTTGATCTATGATTGGGGAACTAAAATCCCACAAGTTACACGTTTCAGTCAAAAATAATAATGAAAATTAAAACAAAATTTCCAGTTCAATCTCAGGTGCCTTGAGTTTTAGGAACTATTTATATACATTCACCCCAAATACTTTTTCTGTCTAGCTTTTCTGCTCCTCAGGAAAATTCCCTCAGTCCATTTTCCTTCCTTCCTTCCTTCCTTCCTCTCTCTCTCTCTCACCCCCTCCCACTTTCTAGCATTTCTTGAACACCTGTTACGATCTAGAGGCTGCACTAAATTCTGAGAGTATTAGTAAGAATAAGGTGCAAGTGCAGGCTAGAGAAGAGTGCTGAAAAGTAACTAAATGAATTTAGTAAGAGTAGATTTTTTTATTAGAAATATGAAGAAAGAACTCTGAGGAAAAAGTGTATGACTCTGGGAGATTCAACAATATTATACAAAGAAAGGACTATTAGGTATAGCTCTTGAAGGTTGATTAGAATGTCCTATTTGGAAAACAGAGGAATAGCAAATCAGATAATAGAGAATATGTGTGTAAAGCAATAGCCACTTTAATATCAATGGTAATGCCCATGGAAAAGCATATGACCCCTGCAGTCAGGGGTAGAGTGTTTGACACCGGAGTAGGAGACAAAGCTGGAAAATGAAAGTTAGGTCATGTACTTAACTTGTCAGCAATAGTCATTGCACCCTTTCAACATGTTGATTGCAAATAACCCCTTTTCTGAACTCTTCTTTCAGTCCTGAGACAGATTGCATGGCGTCCTGGCTTTTCAACCATATTAATGGTTGGTCTTGCCCTCTCATCCATTGGACTTCTAACTGTTGATGCACCAAGGTTCAGCCCTTCAACCCTTCTCCCCTGGTGTTTTTTTATTCTCTATTGTGAGAGACTCCTTTGCAAACTATCTGAAATCTTCTTCATGAGCACCAAACTATCGAGTTTCAATTCCCAACCTTTTCATGTATTAGCTGAGAGAGCTTTCTCCTCCTGTTGCCTTATCTGTAAAATAAAAATAGTAACAGGAGCTGTCTCAGAGGGTAATTGGGAGTCTGAAATAATTTAAGATGTGTGCAGAAAACAGTCAGTGGAGCAGGCCTGGCTGCTTATCTTTAGAAAGGCTTTCAATGAGGTTAAACTTGGGCTGGCTTTTGGGGACTGGATTCTGGGAGGGTTCCTAACCGCCTAACCGATAAGGATGCCTCACTGCACCTAAATTGCTCATGAAAACAATATGGTTTTTCTGAACACCTGCTTTCCCTCTGGGAGTCTGGAATTTTGGCAGGTGCCAGGAACAGGCTACCTATGTGATCACCGTCTAATAAAAATCCTGGGCACTAATAACTAAGTCTCTAATAACCTTTGCTGTTTGTCACTATGTCACGGAGGTTACCACTCAAAGCTGAGGGAACGGAGCACCGAGAGGACTTTGTGCCTGGTTTCACTTAGATTTCACCCTGTGTGCCTTTTCCCTTTGTTGCTTTTGCTTTGTATCTTTCTGATGTAGTAAACCACAGCTGTGATTATGACCATATGCTGAGCTCTGTGAGTCCTCCTAGCAAATCACAGAACCTAGGGTGACCTTGGAGACCATCCAGTATAGCATGTAAGAAGCATTTAGCTGAGTCTTGTACATATGGTAAGCATGTAATAAGCCACTAGCTGTTTGGAGGATCGACCCTCTTTCCTAAGGTGAGCCCCTTCTGGCTGTAAGTTTCACTTGCATGCTTATGATTAACAAGTTTATATCAGCAGTTTAACACTGTCCCTAACTCCAGATTCAAATATCAAATTTCCTGCAGTGTCTCCATTTGAGTTTTTTAAACTGAACATGCGCACACACACACACACACACCACACACACGACTCAGAATTTCTTCTCCAAAAACATGTGACCCTGAACAAGAGTTAAAATCACTACCATTCACTCTACTGTTGGAGTCTGCACTGTTTTCTCTCTTCTTTACTCTCTACAACTAATCTATGAGTGAGCCTTGCTTGACTTACTTCCAAAAAGGCATCTCAAACCTTACATCAGTTCAGTTCAGTCACTCAGTTGTGTCCGATTCTTTGCAACCACATGAACTGCAGCACCCCAGGCCTCCCTGTCCATCACCAACTCCTGGAGTTCACTCAAACTCACGTCCATCTAGTTGCCATCCAGCAACTTGATGATGCCATTCAGCCATCTCATCCTCTGTTGTCCCCTTCTCCTCCTGCCCCCAATCCCTCCCAGCATCAGAGTCTTTTCCAACGAGTCAACTCTTCACATGAAGTGGCCAAAGTACTGGAGTTTCAGTTTTAGCATCATTCCTTCCAAAGAACACCCAGGACTGATCTCCTCTAGAATGGACTGGTTGGATCTCCTTGCAGTCCAAGGGACTTGCAAGAGTCTTCTCCAATACCACAGTTCAAAAGCATCAATTCTTTGGCACTCAGCTTTCTTCACAGTCCAACTCTCACATCCATACATGACTACTGGAAAAACCATAGCCTTGACTAGATGGATCTTTGTTGGCAAAGTAATGTCTCTGCTTTTTAATATGCTATCTAGGTTGATCATAACTTTCCTTCCAAGGAGTAAGCATCTTTTAATTTCATGGCTGTAGTCACCATGTGCAGTAATTTTGGAGCCCAAAAAATAAAATCTGACACTGTTTCCACTGTTTCCCCATAAATTTCTCATGAAGTGATGGGACCAGATGCCATGATGTTAGTTTTCTGAATATTGAGCTTTAAGCCATCTTTTTCACTCTCCTCTTTCACTTTCATCAAGAGGCTTTTTAGTTCCTCTTCACTTTCTGCCATAAGGTCATCAAATCATCGTTTTCTCTTCCTGACCCTTGGCAGGAACACTCTAACCTGTCCCCCTGCCTTCATGCTGACCCACTGCAGTCTATTCCTAGCAGAGCAGCCATTATAATTTATTTAAATCAAAAAAATAACATATTGCTACACTACTTAAAACCTTTTGACATCTTCCCATGTTAATTAGAATATGACTGAGACTTCATGCCATGAACTATAAGGCCCCTGTATGCCTCCCTGTTCTCTTGGCTCACTAGAGCTTCCTTTCTGTTCCTCCAACATGCAATACTCACTTCTCCTGAGCATCTCTGTCCTGGAGCACATTTACTCCAGATTTTCTCTTTGCTTCCCCATCTCATGAGTTACTCTCAGACAGATCATCACTCTTTCTAGTCAGTAATGGTTTTATTTTGATCAACTGGCACTACCATAGTATTCCTTTGTTTACTTTTTTATTCTTAAAATGGTCCCCAAAGCATTAAAATTAGTCTCTGATTTATCCCTCCTATAAAGCAACTCATTTGGAAATATTTCTGCTTTTCTTTCTTCTCATAGTAAGCTATTTAATTCTAAAAGATATGTATTATCAATTTTATCATTTAACAATTTTGGTCATATCTGTTTACTTACCATTTTGAAAGATAGAGCTTTGTTTCATTTGCATCACTCTTAATTTTCCCTCATTTCTAACTCCCAAAGTTGATAATTGTATTAACTTCTACTGTTTGCTTTTAAACTTTGAATTATGTACAAAATTTTCAATGCCCTCTCCCATCAACCTTGGACAATCATTACCATGATAAATGATGGTATTTATTTTCTTGCTCTCCTCTCCACATACACTAATGACCTCCCAATTTCTACTATGTGAACAATTTTTTCTTTATGTTATCAGCACTTATAACATTGAGATACTATTATGAAGCCATATTTTTTTTTTCTGTGCTGATATGTTTGTGTTTTAAAAACCAACTATGGAGGAAGTAAAAGAAAAGACTTCAGATTCTTCTCTTTTTTCCTTCCTTTCATCAAAATATGCTCCCCCCCCAAATTATTTGATCACTCATTCAGACTAAAATGGAAATGGCATTAAATCTGTTATAAACATGAGGAATGAAGATTTATTGGCTGAATTCACATTCAAATCATATTTTTTTGTTTAAAATCACTTATATAAATTTCTTGTATCAGATTATTTTAGAGTTAAGACTTTTTATAATTTAGAAGGTTTGCACACAATATATATTCTAAATCACATAGCTCTTCCAGTAGGAATTGAGGCAAAACCATGTAATAAAAAAAATTCTTCAACAAAATGTATGAATAATTATGCTAAGTAATATAAACAGAGACTATAAATATCTTTACATCAGTTCAGTTCAGATTTTTTTGCCCAATGAATATACGCTCATTAGCAATCTTTTTTCAATTTTCAGAGCATTTTGGTTGATGAAACCATAGATATAAGATTGTGCAACAACATAAGTGACAGTTTGTTAATTTGTAAAAGTAACTTGCACTTAGTTTCTCTTTTACTTGTTTTTATTTTTACATGACATGAATTTGCACCATGCACTTTCATGTATGCTACTATAAGCCCTTTAGCTTTAGAAGAGCAAGTTAGCATTATTGATTGTTCTGTCCACCAACATTTTGTCTTTGCTTGAATTTATGTATACTACAATGACATAACAACAATAGGCTAAACTGATGGGTTGGTAATTTAGTAAGTTGATGAGTAAATTTCTTTAGGTTGAGATACAGAATGTGAACTTTACCTATTTTTTCACATTTAATTTTTCCAGTTGAATTTGGTTGAATGGGAAATGAAATCATATAAAAGGCCACCTCTTATTTATATTTCTGGAGCATTATACCAACATAATTTATGGTTAATCACTCAGGCTCTAGAGTCAGAGATTAAATTATTCATTTAATCTCATTTCACATCTTGGGAAAATTAATTCTCCAAGAGTAAACTCTGTTATTTAAAAAAAAAAAGTGATGATATTCATTTTATCTTGTAGGTTGCTGTAAGGAAAAATTTAGACATAGCTTATAAAGTGTTTAGAGTAGTCCCTAGAAGGGGCTACATTTTGTTTTTACTGTTTAAAACACATCACCCTCTGACAGTTTTGACGTATGTGTCTTCATGAAAAAGGAAGCCAACAGCATGGATATTTATGATACTACCTGGGAATTTGTGTATAGTTGCCTATATTTGTTTCAAAATATTAATGTATTTTTGGTCAACCAAATCAGAATATGAGTTCTAATTTGAATGAATATCATTGCGAAGGAGAATCTGAATTCTAACAGATAAGGTATAGAATAAATATGTTGGCTAGCTTTTGCTGCATACCAGGCCACTCCAAAAGTTAGTGACTTAAAAGAAAATTTATTCATTTAGCTTTTATCTTATTTGCCAGCAGTTTGAGCTGTGCTTGGCCTACTTGTTCTTCTGATCTCATTTAGACTCATTCATTAGACTACAGTCAACTCTCAGGTTGACTGGCGGCAAGTTGGTCTACAGTGGCTTTGGCTGGGATAGTTCATCTTCACTCCATTTTGCCTCTCATCATAGAACACGTAAGTCTAAACTTGTTCATGGCAGTTGAAAAACAGTAAAAATGAACAAGGCCTCATGAGGCTTTGACTCAGAACAAGTATAATGACACGCTACTGCCCAAATCTCATCAAAATTTCAATCCAGACTCAATGGAGAGAAATGAACTCCTTCTGTTAATGGGAAATTGTACAAAGTCACATTGCAAAA
This sequence comes from Bubalus bubalis, assembly GCF_019923935.1. NCBI lineage: Eukaryota > Metazoa > Chordata > Mammalia > Artiodactyla > Bovidae > Bubalus > Bubalus bubalis. The sequence continues at coordinate 96,501,710 of NC_059157.1, read as the reverse complement.
AAATATGGCTATAGGGACAGAGGAGATCTGAGGTTATTTTTGCTATTGATGTGAGTATGTAAGTTGTTTTTCAGCCATTCATTTGTGCCTGACTCTGCGACTTCATGGACTGCAGCATGCCAAGCTTCCCTGTCCTTCATTATCTCCTGGAGTGCTCAAACTTATATCCATTGAGTCCATGATGCCATCCAACCATCTCATCATCTATCACCCCTTCTCCTCCTGCTTTCAAACTTTCCCAGCATCAGGGTCTTTTCCAATGAGTCAGTTCTCATCAGGTGGCCAAAGTATTAGAGCTTCAGCATCATTCCTTCTATCGAATATTCAAGGTTGATTTCCTTTAGGATTGACTGGTTTGATCTCCTTACTGTCCAAGGAAACTAAAATCCCTAAACATTGAATATTAACACCAGGAGAATAAAAATGATTCATGTGGAGCAATGAAGAAAAATCAATGGTAAGAATAATGACTTGGTATGTGAAAAATATGAAAATGAAAAACTGAAGATTAAAAATGATGACATTAATCTATACTTCCCCTGTGTATTACTAAGAAGGAAGATCAAATGAAGACAGTGATTTGTCTAACCTGACTCAGCAGAAATGCAATCCTCTGCATGTATATGGGTAAAATTTCTGAACAAGAAGAAGCTATACCCAATTTAGTGTAATGTGGAAAATATTTTTACAAAAAGAATTCTTGTTAAGTTTTACTTTCACAATTTTAGTCTAATGCATCCTAGTAAAGATGTTACAGGTTAACTAACATTTGTTTTACATTATTTTTTAAAATTAAGACATTTTAATCTCATATTTCAAATCTAAAAATTTCTGAACAGCAGAGACTATGTAGTGATTTAGAGTGAAATTAACATGTAACAAAAAAAAGTATCCTTCTTTACTGTTGATTTAGCTGCATCTCTGAGCATAGTTTCCTATGAATAGCTTATTTTTAATACCGGGCACATTGGCATTTCCTAAATGAACAAGAAAATCTCTCTCTGATATGGGTTTGATGTTTCTTAGAGAGTCATAGGGGTAGATTCATTTGGGAAGGACATTTGCAAAGCTGTTGAATACATTCCTGCTATATTTTCTGCTGTAGATAAATTTAATGCTGAAAATTGATCTTGACTAGTGCTCATGACTCTAGATCTGATATATACATTTAAGATAATGCAAAGATTCAGAGAAAAATTCTTATATGTCGGTTGCATTTCCTACTCTGTTGCAGTTCCTCTCTTAATTTTAGTAAGAAAGACAGTTGCTTGTTTTAACTTTCCTTATACAAACTCTAGAAAAAACTCATATAAAGAGTTAATTTTTAATCTTTGCCTCTTCTAAACTTACTGCTTATAGTCTTACTTGGTGACCTAGGTCAACTTATCTCAGATACACCCAGTTTAGTTTTTTCTTACCAGTCACCTCATTCATTCATTCAGCTGTTCAGTCCAATAAACAGTTTCATTATTTCTCAAATATTTTTAGCTATTGTGCCCCTTTAAAATATAAATGTTTAAAATATAAATTATGTGTGTATAGATGAAATCATATAAGGAAAGACAATTTAGAAATGCCCTCTCTTCCCCAAAACTGGGGTTCTGACCCCATTGCAAAAATGATGATTATAATCTGCTGGATGACAGGCAAGTTTGCTGAGTTGTCCAGGTCAGAACTGGTGCAGAATTGCCAGCAAAGCAGGAAGCAGTCATCTGGGGCAGGCAGACAGCTGTGCACATCTATGGGTAGCAGGCATGGAGAAAGGGTCAATTGTTAGTAGCCTGATTGCTGGCAGTGGCATGTGGCCTGAAGAACAGGTGGTTGTGTCTGGAGGGCTGGAGGAAACAACACTTCAAACCCAGCAGAGCTGAGGCTGATGGGCAGGGGTTCAGAGGGAGACACTGGGGTGCTTGTTGTCAGCAATAGGCCTCACACTGGCAGTAGTCACTGTGCTCCAACCTGGGCTACAAGATGGCTACTGGACTGTACACTCTGAGTGTGCAGTTGGGGCAGAATGACACTGGATATGTACAAACACACACATACACACACACCATGAAGGACTGTACAGCATGAGCAAAAGGCAGCACTCCAAAATCAAGGAAGAGAGGCCCCTACCAATCAACAAAGGGGTACCCTCTATCAACAAAGCTTAGCATCATGCTCATAATAAAGGGGAAATGCTTAGAGCCCAGATCCTTATGTGGAGCAGGTAGGAGGGAGTGAATGTGGTTGAGAATAAACAGAACTGTCCTAGGCTCCTCCTTTAGCTATTCAGCTACCATCTACACCCTCACAGGCATGCTTCAACCTGTGTAAAACAACAAGACAAGGCTAAATGTACAACTAGACCATACTTTGATAAGAAACAAACCCCTGCAATTCAGTGGTTTGGGCCTCCCTGGTGGCTCAATAGTAAAGAACCCACCTGCAATGCAGGAGACAGGCTTTGATCGCTGGGTCGGGAAGAGCCACTGGAGAAGGAAATGGCAACCCACGCCAATATTCTTACCTGGAAAATTCCATGGACAGAGGAGTCTGGCAGGCTACAGCCCATGGGGTTGCAAAAGATTTGGACATGAGTTAGTGACTTAACAACAACCAGCGGTTTGTCAAAAATAACATTTTTTTTCTTACTTGTGTTTTTCTTCTACTTCCTTCATGCTGTGAATCAGGAAGTTGGGTTGCTTCCTCTTAGAACTCCAAGTGCCATGTGTTTTGTTTGTTTCCAGTTTTGGAGAGACACGGAAAGAGGTAGAGGGAGAAACATTCACCCTTAACTACATTAGTGCAACTGCCACAGCCCTACGTCCCTCCATTTCCTGTTCCATTGCAAGGACTTACCCCACGGCCACACCTAGAAGCCTTGGGGCCAGGAACATGTAAGAAAAATCTAGATGTTCGGTGAGAACCACTCGTCTCTTTCACACTTTGTCAAGTATATAAACATAAATTTTGATAATGCTTCATAATGCCGAAGAAATTGATCAAGTGAAATAAAGACCGAGAGCTGTGAACATAAGGGTGTGTATAATTCTGGTATTTTCACAACATGAAAACTTTGTTGTTTAGTTCAAGAAAACAGAGGTTTTTTTTTTTGTTGTTGTTGTTGTTTTAATTCTACTTAGGGCTTTTAGTTCTCCTGAGCTGTTATTTATTGCAAATCATTTCGCAGAAGTGTGTCATTAAATGAGGCTTACTCACGTGTAGCCAAGACAAAAAAAAAAAAAAATAGGACTCAGCCTTTTCTACTTAAACAAGATGACAACAGGAAATAATTTGTGTAACTTGCAAAAATAAAAAAAATAATGAATTTAAAATCAACTGTAATTTCATGTAATAAACATCTATTTCAAACTGTTTTCTAATAAACCCACTTGTAAGCAGAGAGATGCTAATAAGAGCCAGCTTAAAATAAAGAAAGATGTTTGCATCTTCTGCGTTTGCTGTACGGGTATCCTGAGTGAGCCTCTCTACTGACTTTTGCCCCACCGAATCATCAGTTCACACTTTACTAACAGAAGGCTGAACATGTTGAACAGACTCGGTGCCCACTGGAGAAATACAGACCAATGTTTTAATATCTCTAAAGCACTCAAGTTACAGTAGGAGAGCATCTAAAAATACAAAAGTCAACATAATAAATGAATCTAGAAAATAAGTAGGAATATACATACTGAATGCAATACTGCTTATGCTGCTGCTGCTGCTAAGTTGCTTCAGTCGTGTCCGACTCTGTGCGACCCCATAGACGGAAGCCCACCAGGCTCCCCCGTCCCTGGGATTCTCCAGGCAAGAACATTGGAGTGGGTTGCCATTTCCTTCTCCAATGCATGAAAATGAAAAGTGAAAGAGAAGTCGCTCAGTCGTGTCTGACTCTTAGCGACCCCATGGACTGCAGCCTACCAGGCTCCTCCATCCATGGGATTTTCCAGGCAAGAGTACTGGAGTGGGTTGCCATTTCCTTCTACAATGCATGAAAATGAAAAGAGAAAGAGAAGTCGCTCAGTCATGTCCGACTCTTAGCGACCCCATGGACTGCAGCCTACCAGGCCCCTCTGTCCATGGGATTTTCCAGGCAAGAGTACTGAAGTAGGGTGCCATTGCCTTCTCCGAATACTGCTTATAGAGATAATAAAATTATGGGTGTTTTCCCCTTCTTTTTTTTTTATTTCTAAAATGTATTTGTTTATAATTTCATATAATAAACATGTATAGTTTTATCATTGGAAAAAAATGATGAGATCAGTCAAGATGGTGGAGTAGAAAACCTTAAGTTTACCTCCTCTCATGAAAACACCAAAAATCATTATTATTTGCAGAACAGTGATCAATGAAAAAGACCAGAACATACTAGAAAAATAAACACTAACAATGAAATATTAGAGAAATTAAGGAACAATTATATATATAATGAAATATATATTTTTCATGGTATTCAGCCATTAAAAAACAATGAAATTTTGGCACTTGCAGCAGCATGGATGGAGTTGAATGGTAATATGCTAAGTGAAATAAGTCAGAGAAAGACATATACTTCAATTATATGTGAAATATAAAAATACAACACAGTAAATATAATGAAAAGATGCAGACTCATAGAGAACAAATCTAGGGTTTACCAGTGTAACTAATAATATACATCAACTATACTGCCTCTTGAGAAATCTGTATGCAGGTCAGAAAGCAATAGTTAGAACTGAACATGGAACAGACTGGTTCCAAATAGGGAAAGGAGTAAATCAAGGCTGTAAGTTGTCATCCTGCTTATTTAACTTATATGCAGAGTACATCGTGAGGAACTCTGGGCTGTATGAAGCACAAGCTAGAATCAAGATTTCCAGGAGAAATATCAATAACCTCAGATATGCAGATGGCACCACCCTTATGACATAAGTGAAGAAGAACTAAAGAGCCTCTTGATGAAAGTAAAAGAGGAGAGTAAAAAAGTTGTCTTAAAACAACATTCAGAAAACTAAAATCATGGCATCCAGTCCCATCACTTCATGGCAAATAGATGGGGAAACAGTGGAAACAGTGAGAGACTTTATTTATTTGGGCTCCAAAATCACTGCAGATGGTGACTGCAGCCATGAAATTAAAAGATACTTGCTACTTGGAAGAAAAGCTATGACCAACCTATACAGCATATTAAAAAGCAGAGACATTACTATGCCAACAAAGGTCCATCTAGACAAAGCTATTGTTTTTCCAGTAGTCATGTATGGATGTGAGAGTTGGACTATAAAGAAAACTGAGCACCAAGGAGTTGATGCTTTGGAAGTTTGGTGTTGGAGAAGACTCTTGAGAGTCCCTTGGACTGTGAGAAAATCCAGTCAGTCCATCCTAAAGGAAATCAGTCCTGAGTATTCATTGGAAGGACTGATGTTGAAGCTGAAACTCTAATACTTTGGCCACCTGATGAAAAGAACTGACTTGTTTGAAAAGTCCCTGATGCTAGGAAAAATTGAAGGCAGGAGGAGAAGGGGATGACAGAGGATGAGATGGCTGGATGGCATCACCAACTCAATGGACATGAGTTTGAGTAAACTCTGGGAGTTGGTGATGGACAGAGAGGCCTGGTGTGCTGCAGTCCATGGGGTCACAAAGAGTCAAACATGACTGAGCGACTGAAATGAACTGAACTGATTCAACTGTACTTCCATTAAAAAAGAAAGGAAAAAGATGATAAAAGCTTATTTTGGTGTGTATGACATTTGTGCCCTTATGTTTTTTTTTTTATATAAATATATCAAACTAAGAATTCTGACCTATATTAGGAAGCTGATGCTCTAGTACTAATGATATTATATAAGTACCTTACAGAAATGAATAAGACTCATTCAGTGAATTTCAAAAAAGCAGTTAAATATGTAAAATGAACTAAAGAATGTCTCATGTGGTACCTAATATCTTTAAAATTGTATATTCAGATTAATTTGACCTGGAGAAGGCAATGGCACCCCACTCCAGTACTCTTGCTTGGAAAATCCCATGGACGGAGGAGCCTGTTAGGCTGCAATCCATGGGGTTGCTAAGAGTCGGACACGACTGAGTGACTTCACTTTCACTTTTCACTTTCATGCATTGGAGAAGGAAATGGCAACCCACTCCTGTGTTCTTGCCTGGAGAATCCCAGGGATGGGGGAGCCTGGTGGGCTGCCATCTATGGGGTCGCACAGAGTTGGACACGACTGAAGTGACTTAGCATAGCATAGCATAGCATACATGTATATGGGGAAGACAAAATTTTTAATATTGTATTATTCCATCCATATATGTGGAAATGCTTTCCACTTATTTATGCCATTTTTATTATTCAAAGACGTTTTATACAATTCTCTAAATTTTTTTTTGTGCTAGCTTTTCAGATGTATTCAGAATATCCCCATGTTTTTTAAAAACATTATTGTATTTTCAAATTAGTTGTTTCTGATATAACAGAATGTGAATTACTTTGTATAATGAGCTTATGTCATATAATGCTGAATATGTTTATTATTTTTAATGTCTGTCTTTAAAATCACTTAGATTCTCCTTGTAGGCTGTTATATATTTGGAATATAGCAATAATCTAGATTCTTTCTTTCCAACCTTTATCTCTCTTATTTCTTCTTGTCTCGTTATGTTAGTCCTTCATGTAAAATTTGGAAGTAGTACTGATTATTTTTTCTTGGTCTCTCGTTTGCATGGGAATGCTATTACTGTTAGATCATTAACTGTAAAAGTATTGTGAAGTCAGTTTGTACTCTTAATCAAGTTAAACAATTTACTTTCAATCACTACTTTACTAAGAGTTTTGAGTATGGCCAAATGTATGTTATCTGATATTTCATTTGATGATTTGATATATTCATATAATGTTCCTAGTTTAATCTAGGCATCCCTGGGATGAATCTAAATTTAGTTGTATTATTTTTTTAAATATATGGCTGGATTCGGCTTAATGATTGTTTATATCATTCGTTTCTATGTGAAATTGGCTTAAAATTGTCCAGTCTGACATTATTTTATCTAGTTTTGTTGTAAATGAGAATGTTAGTTGCTCAGTCATGTCCAGCTCTTTGCAAACCCAAGGACTGTAGACTGCCAGGCTCCTCTGTCCATAGCATTCTCCAGCCAAGAATACTGGAGTGGGTAACCATTCCCTTCTCCAGGGGATCTTCCTGACCCGCAGATGGAACCTGGGTCTCCTGCATGGCAGGCAGATTCTTTACCACCTGAACCACCAGTGTAAAGATTCTACTAACAAAGAAGAGTTTTGTATCTTTACCCTCCTTTTCTTTACTTGGGAACAGTTGATTACGGTATCTATTCTTTCAGTCTGGTAAACTGTCTTATAAAATTTTCTCGATATAGAGTTTATTTAGTAGGTTAATTCTTGATATTTGTTTAGTATTTATAAAAGTGAAAATATTAGTTGCTCAGTCATATCTGACTGTTTGCAACCCCATTGACATGAACTGTAGCCTGCCAGACTCCTTTGTCTATGGAATTCCCCAGGCAAGAATATTGGAGTGCTTTGCCATTCCCTTCTCAAGGGGATCTTCCTGACCCAGGGATCGAACCTGGATCTCCTCATTGTAGACAGATATTTTACTGTCTGAGCATTCAGGGGCATCAATAGTTATTTATAAAAGTTATTGTCTTATTAGAGTCTGGAAGCCAAATTTAGCCCGCTGCTTAATTTTACAGGTGAAGTTCACTGAAGCCACTGGAGGCTCAGATCATATTATCATATCATACCATGTTATCATATAGGGAACCCCCTATAAGTTTTAACTATAACATGATATGTTTTACCTCTAAGTTGGATCAAGAGACAAATAAAACTGATTTATTAAGTCAAATACAAGAATAAAAATAAAGAGTTTTTTCCTTCCTCATATTCAGTCATTCTCCATAAGTCCAGAAACCAGTCTTCCATGGAAGGGAGTAATATAGATACAACTGTACATTGCTGATGGAAATCAATAGAAAAATTAGGGATCTTTTGGACAAAGTATAGGAAAACCTGAAAAGGTCATCAACTCTTCCAGACAGTCAGCTAGTACCATGTTGATGCAATCAAAGGGAAATCCTCAGTGGACACCACTAGACAAGACAATTAATGTATTTCCTAGATGCCAATGATATGTGTACTTAAGCAAACAGAACCTGGACAGATTTGAAAAAGAACTGTGCTCCTACAGTGTCGCTGGCGATAGGTGGTGTGCTTTAGAGCCAAGGTTAGAGGTCATTGATTGATGAATAATTTCCTTTCGATAAGCTTCTTCTATGTCTGAACCCCTTATCCTCATCGTGACCAATTCCCATGTATCTATTTGTATCCCTGACATCTCTTCCCATCCCTTTCCCTCCTTTATAATCTCTGGGTGGATAAATTCTTTCTTATTCATCAGGGTTACTTATTTATTTTGTATGAGTTCATCACATTCTCTTGATAATTAAATATTTGAAATCCAATGATCTTTGTGTATTTATTTCTGTGATCCCTCATATCTTCCTTTCCATGAGTAGGGAACACTGACTGACTCAATGAGCAAGTGGCCAGAACGTAGAAGGAACTATGGAGAATAGATATTGTCAATTAATACTTCAAAAGTATCTTCAGTTCAGTCAGTTCAGTCACTCAGCCGTGTCCAACTCTTTGAGACCCTATGAATCACAGCACGCCAGGCCTCCCTGTCCATCACCAATTCCCGGAGTTCACCCAAACTCATGTGCATTGAGTCGGTGATGCCATCCAGCCATTTCATGCTCCGACGTCCCCTTCTCCTCCTGCCCCCGATCCCTCCCAGGATCAGGGACTCTTCCAAAGAGTCAACTCTTTGCATGAGGTAGCCAAAGTATTGGAGTTTCAGCCTCAGCATCAGTCCTTCCAATGAGCACTCAGGACCGGTCTATTTTAGGATGGACTAGTTGGATCTCTTTGCAGTCCAAGGGGCTCTCAAGAGTCTTCTCCAGCACCACAGTTCAAAAGCATCAATTCTTGGGAGCTCAGCTTGCTTCACAGTCCAACTCTCACATCCATACATGACCACAGGAAAAACCATAGCCTTGAATCGATGGATCTTTGTTGGTGAAGTAATGTCTCTGCTTTTTAATATGCTAACTAGGTTAGTCATAACTTTCCTTCCAAGGAGTGTCTTTTAATTTCATGGCTCCAATCACCATCTGCAGTGATTTTGGAGTCCAAAAATATAAAGTCTGACACTGTTTCCACTGTTTCCCCATCTATTTCCCATGAAGTGATGGGACCAGATACCATAATCTTCGTTTTCTGAATGTTGAGCTTTAAGCCAACTTTTTCACGCTCCTCTTTCACTTTCATCAAGAGGCTTTTGAGTTCCTCTTCACTTTCTGCCATAAGGGTGGTGTCATCTGCATATCTGAGATTATTGATGTTTCTCCTGGCAATCTTGATTCCAACTTGTGCTTCTTCCAGCCCAGCGTTTCTCATGATGTACTCTGCATATAAGTTAAATAAGCAGGGTGACAATATACAGCCTTGATATACTTCTTTTCCTATTTGGAACCAGTCTGTTGTTCCATGTCCAGTTTTAACTGTTGTTTCCTGACCTGCATATAGGTTTCCCAAGAGGCAGGTCAGGTGGTCTGGTATTCCCATCTCTTTCAGAATTTTCCATAGTTTATTGTGATCCAGACAGTCAAAGGCTTTGGCATAGTCAATAAAGCAGAAATAGATGTTTTTATGGAACTCTCTTGCTTTTTCGATGATCCAGCCGATGTTGGCAATTTGATCTCTGGTTCCTCTGCCTTTTCTAAAACCAGCTTGAACATCTGGAAGTTCATGGTTCACGTATTGCTGAAGCCTGGCCTGGAGAATTTTGAGCATTACTTTACTAGCGTATGAGATGAGTGCAATTGTGCAGTAGTTTGAGCATTCTTTGGCATTGCTTTTCTTTGGGATTGGAATGAAAACTGACCTTTTCCAGTCCTGGGGCCACTGCTGAGTTTTCCAAATTTGCTGGGATACTGAGTGCAGCACTTTCACAGCCTCATCTTTCAGGATTTGAAATAGCTCAACTGGAATTCCATCACCTCCACTAGCTTTGTTCATAGTGATGCTTTCTAAGGCCCACTTGACTTCACATTCCAGGATGTCTGGCTCTAGCTGAGTGATCACACCATCGTGATTATCTTGGTCATGAAGATCTTTTTTGTACAGTTCTTCTGTGTATTCTTGCCTCCTCTTCTTAATATCTTCTGCTTCTGTTAGGTCCATACCATTTCTGTCCTTTATCGAGCTCATCTTTGCATGAAATGTTCCCTTGGTATCTCTAATTTTCTTGAAGAGATCTCTAGTCTTCCCCATTCTATTGTTTTCCTCTATTTCTTTGCATTGATCACTGAGAAAGGCTTTCTTATCTCTCCTTGCTATTCTTTGGAATGCTGCATTCAAATGGCAATATCTTTCTTTTTCTCCATTGCTTTTCACTTCTCTTCTTTTCACAGCTATTGGTAAGGCCTCCTCAGACAAAAGTATCTTACATTTTAGTAATATGAGGAGGTGGTGAATGTACAATGTAGAGCACAATGCCCATTATGTAGCAAGTCTCAGTGTAATATCAGTTCCCTACTTAATTTTTATTGATTTATTATTTCTTTAATTTGTCTGTGCCAGGTCTTAGTTGTGGCATGGGGGACCTAGGTACCTGAGCAGGATCTAACCTGGCCTCCTACATTGGAGTGCAGACTTCTTAACCACTGTACAACCTGGAAATCCCTCAGTTTCCTACTTTAAAAGATGATGTTTTGCAGTCTATTCTAGTATCAAGATTTCTGACTACATTCTGCATGATGTTTTTGATTTCATACTTTGCAACTTCTCTTAAAGATTTGCTTATTACTCCTCACTTAAACCACTTGATTTTTATCTAAATTCTACCTGCCAGCTTATCTTCAATCAAGCAAGATAAATAAAAACATTAATGCATGAACAGAATGTGGTGAGGGCAATATGGACATTAATTGTTCATACTAGATTAGGTGGGAAGGTCATTTTGAGTTTATTCCTCTGCTTATACAGATTATTGGGGCCACAGGTATTTGAGAAAGTCATCCAGTGTGGCAAGATTGATTCTAGAAAATGATGGACACTGTAAATAGCAAATTTAGAGATTTTGGAACATAATTTTAAAAATTATCACAAATAAATAGGCCAAAAAGGTTTTTGTTTTCCCATAGGGTGTGTATTTATCAGTGTGAAGAAATATGTACTGTAAATCTGATAAAAATTATGGCATGGTCATTGAAACTGTTATAGCGTTTAATATTTGTAAAACATCGGGCTTCTCAGGTGGCTCAGTGGTAAAGATTCTGCCTGCCAAGCAGGAGACTCGGATTCACTACTTGAGTTGGGAAGAAAATGGCAACTAACTCCTGGATGCTTGCCTGGAAAATTTCATGGACAGAGGAGCCTGGTGGGCTACAATCCATGAGGTCAGAAAGAGTTGGGCACAACTGAGCATACACACATGTTTTTCATGTTTTTTGTCTCCAGAGGAAGTAGAGTTATTCTGATTTTGAGAATCTGGACTTAATTATTTGCAACAAAAAGAAAAGCGAATTAAATAATTTCACTGAACGTATGTAAAATGAGATCAGAGCATTGAGCTCCTCATGGATTTTTTTTTTTAATAAATGAGATAATCCATTGAAGAGCTTGGGCACAACAGTTGGCATATTTATTGGAAGTATATTGACTATCATTAATGTGGTTATTGACATGTTTATATTTACATGGATCTTGTTTTTGTTTTCTGTTTGTTTTATCTTTTTTTTGTCCTATTATTCTCTTTTTCTGTCTTCTTATTAATTAGTTCAGTAAGTTTTATGATTTTTTTTTCTTTTTTGTAAGTTTATTAGCTGTAACTTTTTGTTTGACTGTTTTCGTGGTTGCTTTAGTGTTTATAGTATACGTCTTTAACTTATCACAGTCTACTTCAAGTGGTCTTTAACCATGTATCACGTGGAACAAGAATTTACCACAACATTCTTTTATGTCTCCTCTCTTAGACTTTGGTCCACTGCTGTCATGGATTTCATTTTTATATGTGTTATAAGCTCTATAGTAGATTGTATTTTTGTTTTTAACAATTATCTTTTAAACCTATTTAAATAATGCAGAAAACTTTTTTACATTTGCTCTTTTAATTATTTCTGTACTCTCAATTTCTTTATGTAGGTTAGAAAGGTGTATCTATTTCAATTTTCCTTTGGTTTAAAGGACCTCTTTTAACATTTATCGTATGTCATACTCATCTATTTGAAATGAATGCTTTCCATTTTTTATGCATGAAAAAGTCTTTAGTTCTTCTTCAAGTATGAAAAATATTTTATTCAATCTAGAATTTTAGATTGGTAGATTTTGCTTTCCATGCTTTAGAAATGTTATTCATTGTCTCCTTATTTGTATTGATTCTGATGAGAAATGTTCAATGACACTTAATGTTTTTCCTCTTGTACATATGCTTCTTTTTTTCTAACTGCTTTTAAGATTTTCTATGACTTGTTTTGAGAAATTGATTATGATGTGCCTTGGTATAATTTTCTTGATGCTTCATTTTTGTTTTTTTTAATTTATTGCATGTCTTATATCTATGGATTTGTAGTTTTCCTCACATTTGTAACATATTTAGCTTTTCTTCTTTAAATACTTTCTTTAATCACTTCTCTTTTCTCCTCATGGACTCCAATTGCACACGTTTTGCTTCCCAGTTATCCCACAGCTCATTTCTTTCAATTCTCTTTTTTTCTCTGTGAGTTTCATTCCTTTCTTCTTCAATGTCTAATCTTCCTTCAGTTCAGTTCAGTTCAGTTGCTCAGTCGTGTCCAACTCTTTGCGACCCCATGAATCGCAGCACACCAGGCCTCCCTGTCCCGGAGGGAGGCCAAACGCCCGGAGTTCACCCAAACTCATGTGCGTCGAGTCAGTGATGCCATCCAGCCATCTCATCCTCTGTTGTCCCCTTCTCCTCCTGCCCCCAATCCCTCCCAGCATCAGGGTCTTTTCCAATGAGTCAACTCTTCACATGAGGTGGCCAAAGTATTGCAGTTTCAGCCTCAGTATCATCCTTCCAATGAACACCCAGGAGTGGTCTCCTTTAGGGTGGACTGGTTGGATCTCCTTGCAGTCCAAGGGACTCGCAAGAGTCTTCTCCAATACCACAGTTCAAAAGCATTAATTCTTCGGTGCTCAGCTTTCTTCACAGTCCAACTATCACGTCCATACATGACCACTGGAAAAAACATAGCCTTGACTAGATGGACCTTTGTTGGCAAAGTAATCTCTCTGCTTTTTAATATGCTATCTAGAATCATCCTTATTCTAAACATATTTCTTTTGCTTCAGATATAGTTTGAATCTCTAATTTTTTTTTTATTTTAGTCTCTTTGTGTATCTTACCTATGTCTACTTTTTCAACATGTGAAATTTACAATGAATCACTGCTTCAGTGTGCTTATTTTTAATTTTAGCATCTGCATTGGTTCTGTCTCATTTCAGTTGTTTGATTTTTCTCTTTATTATGGGCTACATTTTCTTGCTTCTTTGCATGTCTGGTAACTTTTAACTGAATGCCAATTATTGTGAATTTCATCTTGTTGGGTACTGAATATTTCTGTATTTCTATGTGTGCTTCATTTTTTTTCTGGACTTCAAGTAACTTGTAAAGACTCTAATTCTTTTTGGTTTTGTCTTTAAGATTTGGGATTCCTGGTGGTTCAGAGGGTAAAGTGTCTGCCTGCAGTGTGGGAGATCCAGGTATGATCTGTGGGTTGGGAAGATCCCCTGGAGAAGGAAATGGCAATCCACTCCAGTACTCTTGCCTATAAAATTCCATACATGGAGGAGCCTGGTGGGCTATAGTTCATGGGGTCGCAAAGAGTTGGACATGACTGAGCAACTTCACTTTTAAGATTTGATAGGCTAGACCAAAGTCAAATGTAGTAGAAGTCTGATTATTCCTTGCTGCAGAGTCAAGATTGAGTATTGTGCCCAATGTCAGTGAATTATATCTTCTAGTATGGACGGTAGGAATGGGCATTATTTCCAGCTTTCTGTGGGTTCTTGGTACTGTTCCCTCAAAACCTTTTGGGTGATTCTTTTCTGAGACTCAGGTGGTTTATCTCATACAAGCACTGATAATACCTCTGCTGTATGTGACATATACCCAAAGGGACCCTTCTGCCTGTCTCTGGAGTTCTTCCTGGGTGGTTGTCTCCTCTTCAGTAGTTTGTCATGAAAACCCATGCTTCCTTGGTCACCTGAGACTTTCAGGTCTGACTCCTCAACTCACATCATATGTTGGGCTCTACCTCAGTTTCCCTCCCTATGTTGCAGCCTAGAAACTCTCTAAATACATTAAGGAGGGACAGTGGTAGAACTTAAGTCATTTGTTGTTCATCTTTCAGGAATTTCTACCTCATGTGGCCTGATGTCCAATGTCTTGAAAACCATTATTGCATAAATATTAGCTTTTTTATTATTGTTTAAGGTGGAAGGGTTACTTTATCTTGGCCAAAGTAGAAATTACTATGTGGCATTTATGATATTTTAATAGCACTATTCATAGTGAATTCAGTTGTGTCTATTTTTATTATTTTACAACTTTCAGAATCAATTTTTCATTCTTATTAAAATTATATGATTTTATTCTAATGTATGTGAGAGAACAATCACATATTTATAGATATTTGTAGATATTCTATCAACCTGTATCTACCTATCATTATAGCTAACTTTAACAAAAGGTTGTAGGTAAAGAAACATTGGTCATCAACAATCAAACACTAAATATTAGATCAACTTTATTAAATCATGTTAAAGAAGTGAAAAGAAAAAAATTTAAGTAACATTTAATCTATTTTTTACAGTCTATAAACATGGGCAACCCTGTGAACTATAGCCCACCAGGCTCCTCACTCCATGGAATTTTCCAGGCAAGAGTACTGGAGTGGGGTGCCATTTCCTTCTCCAGGGGATCTTCCTGGCCCAGGGATCGAAGCTGGGTCTCCTGCATTGCAGGCAGACGCTTTACCATCTGAGCCACCAGGGAAGCCCCTCATTTTAGTTACAGTGATTAAATTTGTATGTGGGTCTTCCTTGCTTTTGTAAAAGCATACACTATAATCTAATGTAAAGAATACAAAAAATCAGAGTTTTCATCTGGTCTCTTCTTTTAAGTTATTGAAACAATACTAATTATACACCAATTTAGATTTAATTTTATTTTTTTATTTTTTAGAATTTATTTAATAAAAACATATAGACAAGAATAAAGGAGAAGACTATTATAAGTTGACATTGGAGAAACAGATGTAGCTACTACTTATTGCCTGGTCATATTTCAGTGAGGAGAACAGGTGTTAATTTGCATTTGAGGAATACAGAGAGTATTGACTGTGGCATGCAGCCTCCGCAGGGTCTGGGCACTGACTAAAGACAGGAGTGCTGTGAGGTCAACAAGGAGGACACTCTAGCTAGAAACAGATGTTAGTGAACATGAAGCTTTGTTTATGATTCTACCACAGCTCCTTAAATTATGATCTGACCCAAGAACAACCAGACTCATGGTGCTCAAAGGGTCTTTGTAATAGATTTTACTGAACAGATAGTTCTCAATTTTAAATGGCTTAACACAAAAAAGTTAATTTGCAGAGTTGTTTCTCAAATTAGAAAACAATTTTTACTAAAAAAAAAAAAAACTTTAAACACAGGCATCCTTCAGCAATATTGCAGGTTCATTTCTAGACGACCCCAATAAAGCAAATGTTGCAATAAAAAAAGTCATGTGAATTTTTTGGTTCCCCAGTGCATATAGACATTGTGTTTATCTCATACGATAGTTTATTAAGTAGGCAATATCATTAGGTCTAAAAAAACCCTCAAAGTACATAAATATCTAATTAAAAAAAACCTTTATTGCTAAAAAATGCTAGTCATCTCTTGAACCTTCAGAAAGTTATAGTAGCAATATCAAAGATCACTGATCACAGATCATCATAACAAATATAATAAAAATAATAATAATTAAGTTAGGGCATATTGCCAAAATGTGATACAGAGATAGGAAGTGAGCAAATAGTGTTGGAAAAATGACATCAATAGACTTTAAATCTAGGATTGCTTCAAACCTTCAATTAGCAAAAAAAAAAAAAAAGCCACAGTATCTGCAAGCCTCAATAAGGAAAAAGGCAAAAACAAGGTATCCTTATAATAATTTCCTCAATATTAACATTAAAAAGCTAAGTAATCATATATATATATATACATGCATATTATATATACTTAATATATACAGTAAATGGAAATTTTAAATACATGTAACCACCATTCCTAATGTGATTTATAAGAAAAAAAATGCAATTCAATAAACAATTTAGGATACCAGGATTTTATTTTTCTCCCTAACTATTAAACTATTAAGGACCACTGTAGTTTTTGGGTTAGGAAGACATTACACTGGAGATATCCACTTTGGGGGGATTACTCACTTATTAAGTGGATGAATAGTCTAAAAAAATTTGTAGTTGCATAAGATAAGATATTTATTACCTACTCTTCAAAAGTTCCAAATTGAATAAAACAGACTTAAGTCAGGGCTATCAAGCAAGAAACATTCCCTTCCCCTTCATATCCTCTATTTTGTTAAATGAGGTCTTTGCTTATAACTTTAATGTGAACAGATGGACTGAAAAGGTGTCTTTGATTAGTTCATGAAAAAAATAGGAATCACGATGATGTTGATGAATATTAATGGCTTGTGAATCCAATGTGGACAGGTCAATATTTTGTTCTTTTTTCAAAGAGTTTACATCATTTGAAATAGCTACTAAAATCTAATATTTTTTGCCTTTTTTACGGTTTTTAAGTCACTTTTGTATATAAGCATCTCATTTGATCTTCAAAGCCCAATGCTTAAGGATTGGAAAAGTTGATTATCATATGTATTCTATTACTCATAAATTGGGCAAAGTATATCCACCGGAAATTCACTTAGCTATTAAGTGTTCGAGGTATCAGCAATATAAAATTGTAGCAATTTCAGTTTATTTTGTCACAGACACCCAATTGCTATATACATCAAAATGCACTGAGCCTTAAAGACCTATCTAACTCTTTAGAGCTTGCACAATACATTATTGTCTGTGGGTTATTTGTTCTGCCATATTTATTTAGCAAAATACACAGCAGTGAAGCCTTTTAAGGCCTCCTTTAAAATGAGAGTTTCACAAGACCCAAATATAAAATAAGATTATGGATTATAATAGCAATAATAGTTTCTGCTTCTTCCTCTCTCCTTTCTTTAGTAACTGAAAAGCTGTATTTTCAAGGCAGTTTAAGAATGGATTTACTATTTGCTTTTAATATATTTTTTCATACAGTGTTTCTTAGAACTCATACTGCACTGTATTTGTTCCATTTTTTTCTTTTTTTACACTTTTTTCTTCATGCTTGCATTCAATTTCAGTGGGTATTATTTATCACAATTACAGTTCTCTTTAAACAGGATTTGTCATCAGATGCCTGCTCCTTTCGATGCCAAAAATTCTGCTGTAAACTCAAACTCATGCCCTGACCTAACAGCTGAAAATCATCCTGGAATTAAGGCCAGAGTTCTGGCTCTTTAATCAAATGTCTAGTTTACATAAATTTTAAATACTTAAAATCGGTCTGCAAACAGACAAAGATATTAAATCCAAGCCTTCTAACTAGTAGACAAAATGGAGGAAAATGCTACGGTGTGAAGTTCCTCTCTTTGTGTAAAAAGGTTATAACTGTTCAGGCAATCCTATTAGGCTAATTGTAATTAAAAGTCAATGGGTGGAGAAGTAGAAGCATTTAAAAAATGCAACTATAAAAAATGGCAGTGGGGGAGATTTTGAAACTATTTGTGTTTCTGGGGATGAAGCAAAACCCTTGAGAGAGTCTGCAGTTTCCACAAGCAAGAAGTAAAATTGCCCACCTCTAGTTGAATTATCAAGCAAAGCTTGTTAATTGCTCCACTGAGAACAGAGCAGGGTTAAATATGCTTGTGATGTGGTTTATTGTGATTTGCATTTTTCTGCATGGTAATTCATTGGCTTTAACAAAACATTGATTACCTGCTGTTACAAAGTACATCATCTTTCAGGCTTTAAATTAAGCATTTCTTCATTGTGTGTGTTGGTGGGGTTGGGGGTGGGGTATAGATTAGCTTGATTCTCTGCCCTAATGTAAAAGTCTTTTCTCCCTTCTTTGGCCTCTTTAAATGCAAAGCCTTAGCTGGGCTTTTTTTTTTTTTTTTTTTTTTTTTAATTCGTGAGTGTGTAGTTTGTCACTCTCTAATATCTGTTAAATTTCATAAGATCCGACACATTTGCATTTACAGGGCTGTTAGATAATGTTTATCCCTTTTCATCTTCAAAGTGCTTTATAAATATTAACTAATCAAAGCTGCCAGCACAGCCATGAGGCAGAGAAATATTGGGTTGTTACTGTTTTATCTTACTTGGTTTACCTTGTAGGGAATTTGTGAGATTGCTGAATGTTAATTTTTTTTTTTTTTTAATCAGTTTTAGGTAGCTTTTCACCATTAATAGAAAAGAACTGCACACTTTCTGGCATCTGAACATGGAGGACTGTGGTTCATTATTTACCATATGTAGCCTTGAAAAGTTATCTGAGTTTGTATACCTGTCTATTATTTTCCTTAGATTGTAAAATTCATCGCTATGACCATTTACACTTTCTTTTTACTTTTGCACAGTAGCTAACCTAATACTATTTTCATTTATTCATTCATGCATTCCAAAAACATTTAATGAGTGCCCACTCTCTTCCACGTATTGTATTAAACACTGAAAACATAAAGCTGTGTTGTGCTCTGTCACTACCATCATGTCCAACTCTTAGCGACCTATGGACTGTATATATTTATATATACATATAAATAAATACACACACATACATATGGGCTTCCCTAGTGGCTCAGATGGTAAAAAATCTGCCTGTGATACAGAAGACATATGTTTGATCCCTGGGTCAGGAATATTCCCTGGAGAAGGAAATGGCAACCCACTCCAGTATCCTTGCATGGGAAATCCTATGAACAGAGGAGCCTGATGGGCCACAGTCCATGAGGTCGCAAAAGAGTAGGACATGACTTAGCAACTATACAATAACAACAATACATATACATATGTAAGCACAAATACATTTCTGTGTGCTTCAGTGGTGGAGAACAGTATTCTGTCTCTAGACATTAGAAAAGCATCCAAGAGAATGTGGACTTTTATCTAAGACTAGAAGGCTGATATTTTGATTAAATTACTTGGACTGTACATCATTTTTGCTGATTTGAAAAGGTACAAACGAAAGCACAGCTGCACTTTTACTCTGTGGTATCCATTAGGTTTTACTTGATGAGTCTTTTAGATTTTTAACATCGTTGAAGACTGGCAGTGATCCAGATAGCTTCTATTCTAACCACTTATTAAACTGTTGATTAAAAAAAAATCACTACAGTCAATTAAAATTACTCACTTGGAATGTTCTCCTTTTTAAAACCTTTTTTTCTTTTCCTTTAATATTCTAGCATAACACAGGGGAAATTTAGCATGGCAAGGACTATGCTACAGCTGCTTCCCAAGGGATATCATCTAAGGTCCACCATCTACACTTGGTGTCTTCCTATCTCATTTTCATTTCTTTCAATTAAAAGCCCAATAAATGGGTAAAAGATGGCTAGTTTTTAAGTAAGAAGTTTGTTTAAAAAGTATTGATTTCTCTATATTTCTCAATCATATAACCCTTTGAAATCCATCCAAGTCTTGATTATCACAAAAATCATTTTTCTATATGTAATTTCAATGTTTTAATTTCTTTATTTTCTCCAAAAGCAGAAATAAGAAAGAAATTGATTTCTCAGATTTTCTCCCTTATTATCATCTCTGAAATCATTTTCAGTATATCACGCAACTGATTTTTTTTTTCTTTTTTAGTGAATGTTCTATGGCGAATAGATATGTACAAAGTGAAACAAATTCAGGCAGATCAGTGGTTCCAGGTGCTCGCTCCACTGTGTGTATGAATCTGCCTCACTGCTTACCCAAATGTGTTTCCAAAAGCTTTACTTCATATTGGAACTTGGTTTTCTGTTGGGCAACAAGGAAATTGTCTCCGAAATAGTGATTTGAACTATTGACCTTTCTATGAACCTTTTCTCCCTTCAGTTCTGGTGATGGTCTTTTTCAGGGCTTCATGGGGGTTAATCTGTGTAACATTTCCTGTACAAGACATGAAGACAAAGACAAAAAAAGTGGGATGTAGTTCTAGAAATTATCATATCTTGCATAATGTCTAGATTGAAGGTTGCTGAGTGTCATGGGAGTATTATTGGAGGCAATCATATTTATGGTGTTTATTTGAAGGTATATTTGAAAGTATAGACTTCCCTGGTGGCTCAGACGGTAAAGCATCTTGCTTACAATGTGAGAGACCTGGGTTCAATCCCTGGATCCGGAAGATACTCTGGAGAAGGAAATGGCAACCCATTCCGGTACTCTTTCCTGGAAAATCCCATGGACAGAGGAGCCTAGTAGGCTACAGTCCATGGGGTCGCAAAGAGTCGGACAAGACTGAGTGACTTCACTTTGAAAGTATATTTTGAGGGAGTCTATTTTACTTCTATGCTCAGAAGCTGCTTCTAACCATTTCATGCTTAGGATTGGTAAATGTGAAGATGAGTTTGCTAGTCAAAAGAATGAATTTATTAGTCCCATCAGATTACATAGTCCATAAATATTGAAAAATGCAAATATTCAAGATACACCCTAACATGGTATGAACTATCTTATTACTGATCAATAGTAGATCATGGAATCTGAGAGAAACTTAAAGATCCATTATGTAAAATACTGTTGCAAGTAAATGACTCTAGCTAGGGAGTAATAAATGCCTGTAGTTATCATTCATGACTGTACAGAAGGGGCACCATATGAGAAATAAGCATCTCTCACATGCTCCCCTGGCCTCTGTACCCAAATGTAAACATTATTCTCAGTTTCCTTCATAACTTTTATGAATAAATGCCAATACCTACATAATTTTTATAGCAAGGGGGATTTTATTAAATTTGTACATATTTTTATTGTGCTTTCTCCTCTTATTTATTTTGAAGATCTATCAGTGTATGCATATATCATAATTCATTTAACCATTCTTCAAACAATGGACATTTTCCCTTATTCCCAAAGTTATTGTTAATAATGCAATGTAAAAATAAATATGTGTATATGTGTATATATATATATATATATATGTGAACACTTTTACCATAATATGCACATAAATCATTAGAGTGAAAATGCTAAGTCAAATTAAGTATCCATTTTACACTTTTATTGTTTGTTTGTGAAACTCGCTCAGTCATGTCCAATTCTTTGCAACCCCATGGTCTGTAATCTGTCAGACTCCTCTGTCCATGGAATTCTCCAGGCAAGAATACTGGGAAGGATAGCCATTCCCTTCTCCAGGGAATCTTCCCAAACCAGGGATTAAACCCTGGTCTCCTATATTACAGGCAGATTCTTGCCCTTCAAAAATATTATAATTTATATTATTACAATTAGTGCATACAAATACCTATTTCCTCCATAGTCTTGTTATTAAACTTATAAATTGCCAATCAAGAAAGTGAAAATAGTATCTTGCATTTACTTCAAATGGTATTTGCTTAATTTTAATGAATTGATATTATTCATTCATAAGAAAATATGAATGACATATCTTATCATTTATCTCACAGTTAAAAATTTTATTTGATATTGTATACCTTAGATGAGAGAAAAAAAAATACTCTCTGGCTGTTTTTGGAAACTACAGAAAAAAAATGTTCTAAGCCATTCCACAGGAAATTTGTGCAGTTATGTAAAACACAGAGATAAAGAAGAACAATGCAGAACTGAAAATCCACAGTTCAGATCCTACTTACTAGATATGTGGCCTAAGACAAGTCACAATTCTTTATTTTTAAATGAGGTGAGAATTAATTTAGAGTGTTGTTATGGGTAACAAATGAAATGATAAATGAGAAAGATATTTGTGTGGTACAGGGGTCTTCAGTTCATTGTAATTACAAAGAAATAAATTATTAAATGGGAACCTAGTAATTTTGGCATCCTTGGTAGCTCAGATAGTAAAGAATCTGCTGCAGTGCAGGAGACACAGATTTGATCCCTGTATCAGGAAGATCCCCTGGAGAAAGGAATGGCTACCCACTCCAGTATTCTTGCCTGGAAAATTCCATGGACAGAGGAGAGGAGCCTGGCAAGCTAGAGTCCATCGAGTCACAAAGATTCAGACATTCAACTGAAAAACTTTCACTAGTACTTTAGGAAAAAAATGCAGTTGGCAGGGTGGAGTGTCTATTCCTGGGTTATGGTGATCAGAGTAACTCTTTTAAATTTTCTAATCTAAGTTTTATTTACATATTGTTGATTTACAAGGTTGTGTTACTTTCTCATGTACTGCAAGGTGATTCAGTTATATATATACATTTAGTCATTGTTTTCAGATTCTTTTCCCATATATTATCACAGAATATTGAGCAGAGTTCCCTGTGCTATACAGTAGATCCTTATTGATTACCTATATTATATATAGTATAAAATATATACACTTTCCTGGAGCAGCCATGAAGAAAGACCTCATGTCTAAAGAGAAACCCAAGTAAGATGGTAGGCACTGAGAGAGGGGATCAGAGGGCAGACAGACTGAAACTACAATCACAGACAACTAGCCAATCTAATCATATGGACAATAGCCTTGTCTAACTCAATGAAACTAAGCCATGCCATGTGGGGCCACCCAAGACGGCCGGGTCATGGTGGAGAGGTCTGACAGAATGTGGTCCACTGGAGAAGGGAATGGAAAACCACTTCAATATTCTTGCCTCGAGAACCCCATGAACAGTATGAATAGGCAAAAAATAGGACACTGAAAGATGAACTCCCCAGGTCGGTAGGTGCCCAATGCTACTGGAGATCAGTGGAGAAGTAACTCCAGAAAGAATGAAGGGATGGAGCCAAAGCAAAAACAATACCCAGTTATGAATGGGACTGGTGATGGAAGCAGGGTTTGATGCTATAAAGAGCCATATTGCATAGGAACCTGGAATGTTAGGTCCATGAATCAAGGCAAATTGGAGGTGGTCAAACAGTAGAAGACAAGAGTGAATATCGACATTCTAGGAATCAGTGGACTAAGATGGAATGGAATGGATGAATTTAACTCAGACGACCATTATATCTACTACTGTGGGCAGGAATCCCTTAGAAGAAATGGAATAGCCATCAGAGTCAACAAAAGAGTCCGAAATGCAGTACTTGGATGCAATCTCAAAAACGACAGAATGATCTCTGTTCATTTCCAAGGCAAACGATTCAATATCATGGTAATCCAAGTCTATGCCCCGAACAGTTAACACTGAAGAAGCTGAAGTTGAACAGTTCTATGAAGACCTACAAGACCTTCTACAACTAACACCCCCAAAAGATGTCCTTTTCGTTATAGGGGACTGGGATGCAAAAGTAGGAAGTCAAGAAACACCTGGAGTAACAGGCAAATTTGGCCTTGGAGTATAGAATGAAGCAGGGAAAAGGCTAATAGAGTTTTGCCAAGAGAATGCACTGGTCATAGCAAACACTCTCTTCCAACAAGACAAAAAAAGACTCTACACATGGACATCACCAGATGGTCAATACCAAAATCAGATTGACTATATTCTTTGCAGCCAAAGATGGAGAAGCTCTATACAGTCAGCAAAAACAAGACCGGGAGCTGACTGTGACTTGGATCATGATCTCCTTATTGCCAAATTCAGACTTAAATTGAAGAAAGTGGGGGAAACCACTAGACCATTCAGGTATGGCCTAAATCAAATCCCTTATGACTATACAGTGGAAGTGAGAAATAGATTTAAGGGACTAGATCTGATAGATGAAGTGCCTGATGAACTATTGATGGAGGTTTGTGACATTGTACAGGAGACAGGAATCAAGACCATCCACAAAAAAAGAAATGCAAAAAAGCAAAATGGCTGTCTGAGGAGGCCTTACAAATAGCTGTGAAAAGAAGGGAAGTGAAAACAAAGGAGAAAAGGAAAGATATACCCACTTGAATGCAGAGTTCCTGAAACTTGTAAAATATCATGTATGAAACGAGTTGCCAGTCCAGGTTCAATGCACGATACTGGATGCTTGGGGCTGGTGCACTGGGACGACCCAGAGGGATGGAATGGGGAGGGAGGAGGGAGGAGGGTTCAGGATGGGGAACACATGTATACCTGTGGCGGATTCATTTTGATATTTGGCAAAACTAATACAATTATGTAAAGTTTAAAAATAAAATAAAATTAAAAAAAAATAAAAAAATAAAATGAAAAAAAAAAAAGAATAGCAAGGAGAGATAAGAAAGCCTTCTTCAGCCATCAATGCAAAGAAATAGAGGAAAATAATAGAATGAGGAAGACTAGAGATCTCTTCAAGAAAATTAGAGATACCAAGGGAACATTTCATGCAAAGATGAGCTCAATAAAATACAGAAATGATATGGACCTAACAGAAGCAAAAGATATTAAGAAGAGGTGGCAAAAAATACACAGAACTGTACAAAAAAGATCTTCACAACCAAGATAATCACAATGGTGTGATCACTCACCTAGAGCCAGACATCCTGGAATGTGAAGTCAAGTGGGCCTTAGGAAGCATCACTACGAACAAAGCTAGTGGAGGTGATGGAATTCCAGTTGAGCTATTTCAAATCCTTGAAGATGATGCTGTGAAAGTGCTGCACTCAATATGCCAGCAAATTTGGAAAACTCAGCAGTGGCCACAGGACTGGAAAAGGTCAGTTTTCATTCCAATCCCAAAGAAAGGCAATGCCAAAGAATGCTCAAACTACCACACAATTGCACTCATCTCACATGCTAGTAAAGTAATGCTCAAAATTCTCCAGGCCAGGCTTCAGCAATACATGAACCATGAACTTCCAGATGTTCAAGTTGGTTTTAGAAAGGCAGAGGAACCAGAGATCAACTTGCCAACATCTGCTGGATTATCAAAAAAGCAAGAGAGTTCCATAAAATTATCTATGTCTGCTTTATTGTCTATGCCAAATCCTTTGACTGTGTGGATCACAATAAACTGTGGAAAATTCTAAAAGAGATAGGAATACCAGGCCACCTGACCTGCCTCTTGAGAAACCTGTATGCAGGTCAGAAAGCAAGAGTTAAAACTAGACATGGAACAACAGACTGGTTCCAAATAGGAAAAGGAGTACGTCAAGGCTGTGTATTGTCACCCTGCTTATTTAACTTATATGCAGAGTACATCATGAGAAACGCTGGGCTGGATGAAGCACAAGCTGGAATCAAGATTGCCAGGAAAAATATCAATAACCTCAGATATGCAGATGACACCTCCCTTATGGCAGAAAGTGAAGAACTAAAGAGCCTCTTTTTTTTTTTAATTTAAATTTATATATTTTAATTGGAGGCTAATTACTTTACAAAATTGTGTTGGTTTTGCCATACATCAACATGAATCCACCATGGGTGTACACGTGTTCCCCATCCTGAACCCCGCTCCCACCTCCCTCCCCGTAACAACCCTTTGGGTCATCCCAGTGGACCAGCACCAAGCATCCTGTATCCTGCATCAAACCTGGACTGGCAATTAGTTTCTTATATGATATTATACATGTTTCAATGCCATTCTCCCACTAAAGAGCCTCTTGATGAAAGTGAAAGGGGAGAGTGAAAAAGTTGGCTTAAAGTTCAACATTCAGAAAACTAAGATCATGGCATCCAGTTCCCTCACTTCATGGCAAATAGACGGGGAAACAGTGGCTGACTTTATTTTTTCTGGGCTCCAAAATCACGGCTAATGGTGATTGCAGCCATGAAATTAAAAGACACTTACTCCTTGGAAGGAAAGTTATGACCAACTTAGATAGCATATGAAAAAGCAGAGACATTACTTTGCCAACAAAGTTCCATCTAGTCAAGGATATGGTTTTTCCAGTAGTCATGTATGGATATGAGTGTTGGACTATAAAGAAAGCTGAGCACAGAAGAATTGATGCTTTTGAACTGTGGTATTAGAGAAGACTCTTGAGAGTCCCTTGGACTGCAAGGAGATCCAACCAGTCATCCTAAAGGATATTAGTCCTGGGTGTTCGTTGGAAGGACTGATGTTGAAAGTGAAACTCCAGTACTTAGGCCACCTGATGCAAAGAGCTGACTCTTTGGAAAACACCCTGATGCTGTGAAAGATTGAGGGCAGGAGTAGAAGGGGACTACAGAGGAAGAGATGTTTGGATGGCATCACCGACTCAGTGGACATGGGTTTAGATGAACACTGGGGGTTGGTGATGGACAGGGAAGCCTGGCGTGCTGTGGTTCATGGGGTCGCAAAGAATCAGACACGACTGAGCGACTAAACTGTATCTGAATATTTCATTGTATATATGTACCACATCTTCTCTATCCATTCTTCTGTCAGTGGACATTTTGATTGTTTTCATATCTTGGCTATTTTAAATAGTGCTGTAATAAACATTGGGGTGCACATATCTTTTTGAATTACAGTTTTTCTCTAGATATATGCCCCAAAGTGTGGTTGCAGGCTCATATGGTAGCTCTAATTTTAGTTTTTTAAGGAACCTCCATAGTGTTCTGCACAGTGGTTGTATCAATTTGCATTCCCACCAATCATATGGTAGGGTTCCCTTTCCTCCATACCTTCTCTAGAATTTATCATTTGTAGACATTTTGATGATGGCCAGGATTAGCTCTTGTTTAGTAAATTTCAAGAGGTACCCAGTCTGATAGAGGTGGTGAGGTGCACCAGTAGGACTACCTTTGCCCTTTTATGATCCTGTGTATAGAAAGTTATTCTACAGGATGGGCTTGTTTGAACACTGAAAGATTAAAATAGCCCCTAGAAGCCTAGAATGGTAACACCCACTTGTAAAGAGAGTGCTAGTTTATTTTGTAGACTGCCCTATCTTTTCCAGGTTTCCTTTTAGAAACAGTTCTTTTTACTCGTAAGGAAAATTAAACATTTCTTTAGTCACATAATCAAGTCTATAGATAGATAGATAGATAGATAGATAGTCAAACTTGTCTTTTCTAAACCTGACAATTAGTAACTTTTGTCCTAACTCATATCCTTCATTCCTTCTTTAATATTTTAAAGTCAAAAAACAAGACTGAAAGTATTTTTATTGATCTGGATTTTCCAAATATTATTATTACTGTTTAACTTTAGGAGTCTAGACAGCTACTAGACTCTCCTATTGTCAATTATTACTCAGCAATTTTGTGGGCTTAATTTTGTACCAAGTTTAGTTGCGAAAGGAACATCTAGTACTGATGCATTTACTTTCAAATAATAAACTTAGCTTCAAACCTTATAACCTCAGCTGAAGTGATTGCATTTCTGCAATTACATTAGGCTTCCTTAAAGCAGGTTAATTGAACTGCTGTGTACTGTTTTGTCAAGATTTATCCCCTTGTATAAATCTACTTGTGTCAGCTCTGTAGCACGTTGTTCTTAAAGAAAACTACCTGCTTCCAGAAAAACCTTATACAAGACTCAGTAATTAAACAGAATGTAAAGATAGATTCATCTCAGCATTAGTTTGAGAGGAAGTGTCCTCCTGTGGTTAGAAATTTCCAAGCTACTTTACTGAACTGTGGTTTTTGTTTGGGAGATCTGTTGTTAGGGAAAAAGGTCCCTGAGAAATCACTCTTTCTTTTATCTCATGGAGAGTGATGAGTTGAAGAGGAGTGAGAGCTATAGTCGTAATAAATGGTTTGTATCTGGGAGCTCAAAATTTAGACTAGTCTTTGGTTATTGAGTGATAGATATTTGCTTTTGAGCTATTATATGACCAGTTCTAAAAATAAGTTAATATGTATAACATATAACAATTTATTATAGAATCATAAAATTACACAGTTGCGTAATTTTAGCAACTGTAACTAGAGTTTGTCTTAAACAGGTTTAAATTAAAATCTTTAGTTATTTGGGGATAAAGGAGTTCTTAGACTGATTTGATAGAAGGCAACTTAAAAAAAAAAAAAAGCTGGTCCCCATATTGAACAGTATTTTATAGATAAAAGCTATAAAATGGAAAGTAGAATAGAGTAAATGGAATTGCAGGAGGCTTGGGCCTGAAAAGAAGGTAGGTATTAAGAAATTTTCTCTCATTAAAACTTAGCCACTCTTTTGTGACTACAAAGAACTTCATGATCTTGTTATTCTCATCACCAAATGGTGTAGCTCATTGCTATGAGTTTGGAGGAGAAAGGTCATTTAGAATTGGAATAGACCTAAAAAATGTTGTGGAGAAATCTGAACTGGGTGTATGGGGAAATTAGGTGGGATGTGACTAGGTAGAAGCGTGAATTAAATTAATCATGGAATCAAGAAGCAACAAAGTTAGGTTAAGAGACTGAAGGAGAGGTGCACTGGGATGGGAAATCCTAAGGATATGTTACAGTTTGACTGTGAGGGCCCGGCTTCCAGGCCACAGTAGTTTGGGCTTGATCCTACCAACTGCATGAGTCTTCCAAGACATTTTAGCAGGGGTCTGAAATGTTCGAAGGCATATTTGATAGTCATTCATGTAGTAGTATTTTATGGAATAGACAGAAGTTGTTCATAGTTTCTTCAAAAATTCTGACTCTTTTACCTTCTAAAGAGTGAATGTGTGTGTGTGTGTGTGTACATGTATAACTGAATCACATTGCTCTACAGCAAAATTAAAAAAAAATAGTAGTGTATTATTACAATAATATTCCAGCTCAGTATTGTAAATGAGAGGTCAATTCTGTCTCTTGCAACCTTCTTAATTGTGCTAGGCTAATAAGGCAAGGCCTGAGTATTTTGTTGCTAAAAGAAATTATAGGGAAGATGAGGGATTTCTTAATCATTTTATCCACATTTCAGAACTTAAGGGGTTAGGGAGAAAAATATCTCTGCATATGACTCTTCAGTACCATTGCAAATTTATGTGTCTTTGCAACTTCATTAGAAACTATCATCAAGAGCAAAGTATCTGATGCTCATCTCCAAATACAGTGTTTTCAATTTCCAATTCAACCCCATTTCCCTTGGTTTTAAATTAGCCCATGTATGAATGAATCATGGACTATATAGTCTTTTTAGCAATCCATCATTATTTACATGTGGTCATTTCTTAAAAACAAAGCTTTATTGGAGTATAATTGATTTATAATTCTGTGTCAATTTCAGGTGTACAGAAAAGAGAATCAGTTATATATAGACATATATTCACTCATTTTTAGATTATTTTCCAATATACGCCATTTCAGAGTATTTAGTAGATTTCCCTGTGTTATATACTAGGTCCTTATTAGTTATCTATTTTATATATAGTAGTGTGTATGTGTCAGTCCCAATCTCCCAATCTATCCCCCCACTCTTATCCCCTGGTAATGATAAATTTGTTTTCTACATCTGTGACTTTACTTCTGTTTTGCAAATAAGTTTATTTCTACCCTTTTTATTCAGTTCAGTTCAGTCACTCAGTTGTATTTGACTCTTTGTGACCCCATGGACTGAAGCACGCCAGGCCTCCCTGTCCATCACCAACTCCCAAAGTTTACTCAAACTCATGTCCATTGAGTTGGTGATGCCATCCAACCATCTTGTCCTCTGTCGTCCCCTTCTCCTCTCGCCTTCAATCTTTCCAGCATCAGGGTCTTTTCAAATGAGTCAGTTCTTCCCATCAGATGGCCACAGTATTGGAGTTTCAGCTTCAGCATCAGTCCTGCCAATGAATATTCAGGACTGATTTCCTTTAGGATAGACTGGTTGGATCTCCTTGCAGTCCAAGGGACTCTCAAGAGTCTTCTCCAACACCACAGTTCAAAAGCATCAATTATTCAGTGCTCAGCTTTTTTATAGTCCAACTCTCACATCCATGTGAGATGTGAGCATGGCTACTGGAATATCCATAGCTTTGACCATATGAACTTTGTTGGCAAAGTAATGTCTTTGCTTTTAATATGCTATCTAGGTTGGTCATAACTTTTCTTCCCAGGATCAAGTGTCTTTTAATTTCATGGCTGCAGTCACCATCTGCAGTGATTTTGGATCCCAGAAAAATAAAGTCTGACACTGTTTCCCCTGTTTCCCCATCTATTTCCCATGAAGTGATGGGACTGGATGCCATGATCTTAGTTTTCTGAATGTTGAGCTTTAACCCAACTTTTTCACTCTCCACTTTCAAGTTCATCAAGAGGCTCTTTAGTTCTTCTTCACTTTCTGCCATAAGGGTGGTGTCATCTGCATATCTGAGGATATTAATATTTCTCCTGGAAATCTTGATTCCAGCTTGTGCTTCACCCAGCCCAGTGTTTCTCATGCTGTACTCTGCATATAAGTTAAATAAGCACGGTGACAATATACAGTCTTGACATACTCCTTTCCCGATTTGGAACCAGTCTGTTGTTCCATGTCCAGTTCTAACTGTTCATTCCTGCCCTGCATACAGATTTCTCAAGAGGCAGGTCAGGTGGTCTGGTATTCTGATCTCTTTCATAATTTTCCTAAGTTTGTTGTGGTCCACACAATCAAAAGCTTTAGCATAGTCAATAAAGCAGAAGTAGATATTTTTCTGGAACTCTCTTGCTTTTTCAAAGATCCAATAGATGTTGGCAGTTTGATCTCTGTTCCTCTGCCTTTCCTAAATCTAGCTTGACCATCTGGAAGTTCATGGTTCACGTACTGTTGAGGCCTGGCTTGGAGAATGTTGAGCATCACTTAACTAGTGTGTGAGATGAGTGCAATTGTGTGGTAGTTTGTTCATTCTTTGACATTGCCTTTCTTTTGGATTGTAATGAAAACTGACATTTTCCAGTCCTGTGGCCATTGCTGAGTTTTCCAAATTTGCTGGCATATTGAGTGCAGCACTTTCACAGCATCATCTTTTAGGATTTGAAATAGCTCCACTGGAATTCCATCACCTCCACTAGCTTTGTTCATAGTGATGCTTCCTAAGACCCACTTGAATTCGCATTCTAGGACTTCACATTCCCTTGTGGCTCAGCTGGTAAAGAATCTGCCTACAATGTGGGAGACCTGGGTTTGATCCCTGGGTTGGGAAGATCCACTCCAGTATTCTGGCCTGGAGAACTCCATGGACTGTATAGTCCAAGGGTTTGCAAAGAGTCTGACATGACTGAGTGACTTTCACCCTTTTTACTAGATTCGACATATAAGCAATATCATATGATATTTGTCTGTGATTGACTTATTCACTCAGTATGACAATCTCTAGGTCCATACATGATGCTGCAAATGGCATTATTTCTACATGTAGT
Organism: Bubalus bubalis; assembly: GCF_019923935.1. Classification (NCBI taxonomy): domain Eukaryota; kingdom Metazoa; phylum Chordata; class Mammalia; order Artiodactyla; family Bovidae; genus Bubalus; species Bubalus bubalis. The sequence goes on along the minus strand of NC_059157.1, from coordinate 96,470,286 downwards.
CTTACTTTTAGAAATTAACTATATCAGACACATGAACTCACTAAGATTTAGCTTTGCTATTCAGCAGATATGCATGTTACTTTTTAAGAGAAAGAGCACAGCCTATGTGAGATTGTAAGTAATGATGTGGTTAAGGAACACTATTTAAGTATTGAAACTTTGATGATGTTGGAAAACTTGCCTTTGGGAAGGACAGTCAAGGAAGGAAGTGGGAGACAAAGGCAATTTGGGGATTAGAAAAGAGTATTTCACTGCAGAAGATTTGACTTTCAAAAAATTTTTTTTTTCTTGATGATTCTTCAACTACTATTGAAGCCACAGAAGTGGCTCTCCTGATCACTTTAGTAAGAAATGTTTATAGCATCTTAACTAGGAAGTCTTTACTTACCTTTCCAGATACAGAGTTGAGTTCATTTTCCTTTAAGATTTTATAACTGTGTTGGGGGCTCTCACAATTTGTAATTAATTGGCTATATGCTCAGTCACTACTGTCTGGGAGACTCTGGGAAGGGGGCAGACCTGTGTCCTACCAAATTTTTATAGCTCCAGCTCCTAACAGAGTAAGAAGAAAGCAGTAAACATTTACTGACTAGTGGTTAAATGAATGGATAAATCAATCAGTAAATCCAATGCTGAGATGTTGAGTGCTTCTCACCTGTAAGGCATTGTGTCATATTTGTGGAGAAATATATAATTGCTATTTTTGATATCTGCCTATAAGAGGTTTCCCTGTTGGCTCAGATGGTAAAGAATCTGCCTGGAATGCAGCGTACCTGGGTTTGATCTGTGGATCCAGGATCCCCTGGAGAAGGGAATGGCTACCCACTCAGGTATTCTTGCCTGGAGAGTTCCATGGACAGAGGAGCTGGTGGGCTACAGTCCATGGGGTCACAGAGAGTCAGACACCACGACAGAGTGACTGTCACTTTATAAGAAATTTAAACTTTAGTTCAGCAGCTAGATTACTAATATGAAAGTAATTAGTCATTTTTAATTGTTTATAGTCTCTGCTTCTCTTTTTCTTTCATTGATCAATCACCTAACTTTAATCTTTATCTGCCTCCATCACTGTGTCTTCTGAGGATACTAAATGACCCTCTTCTTGTCAAATTGAGTGTTTGAATTTTCTTAATCTGCTTGATCTCCATCTGGCATTGAACATTAGAGAATCCAATCTTCCTTTGAATTTCTCTTTCCCATTTTGGCACCAAGACACTGAACTGGATTCTGATGTTCAGAGTTCCTACTGGATACATTATGTGCTTCCTCCTCTCCTCTTTTTCTACATGGTGCATCCTTTAGAGTGTTTCCTAGGCTAATATCTCTGTTCATGATTTAACTGTGTATGTAAAACCTACTTCTGTCACTAAGTATCATACACGTGTAAACTTATACCATCCTCTCAAATGTTTTTAAGATTAAAAATTAACTTTCCCCTTAAGACCTTATTCTTCTTTGTCTTTTATGACAAAGGCATGTGGATTCATTTTCATTGCCACAGTAACTTCAAGGCACCGGTTTCCCTCCAACCAGGTTTTACCTTCTTGAGTCCATATTCTACATGATGTTGAATTAAGCCTTATAAACTATCTATATCACCTCAACCTCAGAATCCTTCTGTGATGGTTATTGCTTGCAGTCTTCCTCACTTACCTAGAGTTTGAGGCCCTGCACATGATGAATAGAATTCTCCTGTTATTTTACCCCTTTATGAAGCCAATGATTTAAGTCCAATGCGCTAGTCAACATACCAAGTTTGGTGCACTGGCTAACATCTTTCCTCTTCTAGATTTATTCGAAGCTCAATAATTACCTGAACTCTAGCTTCATACTGAAGTCCAGTTAGAATCTAAGGATTTCCCTAAAGCTTCCTGCATCCTAGCATTTTCCAAAGTCTGGGGGATATAATTTTAGGTAGTGCATTAATAGAAAGTCATCAAAAGAAAATGAATTATATGGTAAAGAGTTATTCTTTTTTTATTTGATTTCACTCCTTATAATTTTATCAAGAAGACCTTAACTTGGTTAAACAAATTTTGGTTTTTAACATCAATCTGACATTAATCATTTTTCTTTTAATCAGTGAAAATTCAGGGAGATACCTCAGTGAATTTATCAGTCACCATTATCTAGTTAGATATAAATAATATTATTTTATTTATGTTTTTTGCCTTTCATTTATGGTAAAGATACAGGTTTTTCTTTAGGGTGATACTATTAATATTTAATTTAAATAATAATTAGTTTTAACATTAACATTTAAATAACTGCTCAATTTCAATATTTAAATGCTTAAATTTAAATATTTAAGTGAGGTTTTGCTTGAATACACAGAAAAATATCAGGTAAAAAATATATGTAGCAATTATTAAGAGGGTAATTCAAGAAGGTGGGACGTAGGGGTACACAGAAATTATAAAAGCTATACATGAATAACTGAAGTTTGGAGAACCCTCAATTACCATATTAGCCCACAATTTTTCTTTGTTTCAGTGACTGAAAGTTCAGTCGCTTTCCTAACTTTCTCTGTGTTAACTAATGGAATTCTTTCAAGGATCCTTTGTAAGATACTGTTTTTCCTATTTTATAGATAAAGAAATGGAAGACATAATTTGCCCAGCTTCTATCAAGTGGCAAAACTGTAGAGACAGGCTTTGAATCCAGGTCTTTAGCTTTCAGAACTGGTGCTCTTAAAAAGCCACTCTGACTCAGGAAAAGCCCATCAGTCTTTGGTTTGATAATAACAAGTAAGATCTTTTGTGTTTGCTGTCGTTCATCTGTCTTTTTCCTCCAGAAGGAAAAGTTTTATTGAAATATGAAGTTAAACTTTGTAGAAACCTCCTGTGAGTAATTGTATTTAGAATCGATTTCCATCTCTACAGACAACTTGAAAACCTTTTTCTTTCAAAGGTATAGTCCTTAAAACTCAGGGAGTACTCAGTTAACTACAGGTTCAATAACAAAGAGGAAAAGGCCAGTCTCTCTTCATGAATAACTTTTATAGTTTGTTCATCAGAAAGTCCAGGAGCATGATGACCAAGTGCAATTTGCATCTGCTTCCTCAGCAGACTGCCCAGTAGATGAACAGCCCTCGGCCGTTCAAGTGAAATATTTAGTAACTAAGCAGGGTGTAGTATGAAAGCAAATTATATACGCTGCAGAAATGCATCACAGAAAATGTTATGGTTAAGCTTGATATTAGAATGTATCACCCTTACATTTGCCTTTTCAATTCTCAAAAACTGAAGGGGCACTTTTCTGAGGAACTGCAGAATCCTATTGTTATAATAACTATAAATCATATTTTGTTGTAAGGATTTTATAATAACCAGATAAATTTTCACCATCTGTATATTTAAAATAGCCCTCATATACAACTAAGAAATATTTAAGATAGAAATTTGCTCATAAATACTCAATATTTGTTTTTTAAACCCACTTAATGTAACCAAAGTTGCTGTATTTCTTTCCTAATTCTATTATCTCTTAATTATTGGCCTAATTGCAAAGAGTTGGACACGACTAAGTGACTGAACTGAACTGAACTGAATACAGAGCTGGACAAACTATGACCTGCAGTTCAAACCTTGATATTGCCTCTTTTTCATGCGGCTCACAAGCTAAGAGTGATTTTCACATTTTTAAGGGTTATAAAAAGAAAAAAAATAATACATGACAGTGATTATATGTAGCCTGTAAAGCCTAAAATATTTACTGTATAACATTTCACAGAAAAGTTTGCCAACCACTCATCTTTTTCTATCCATAACATGTTTCACTTAGTATTTTGCTCCGAAATTACTTCATTTTTGTTATGTCTCTCTAGTCGAATTATGGTCTGGTAGTATGTCATCTTTCAGTTTGCAATATGTGGTTCTGGTGCTGTAATACAAAGTCATCTCATATTTTACCTAACCTAGTGTTTGTTATACTGGAAAGTGGCACTTTTGGAACCATCTCCAAAGATGCCTATCTAAACTAGGATATCAAAACTGACCCTAATACTGGGGCAGGGTGGCAGGGATGGTCATTGGGGTATTGTTTATTTTGCCTTTTGGGGGGATGTAAGTCATTGGAGCCAGAGAACAGACTGTGTTATCTAGAATCCAAAGATGGCCTGCCTACAAATCATGCTTCCTGGTATTTACATACCTATACAAACCCCTTCCACGTTGAGTGTGAGTTTGCCCTTGGTAAGTCATAAGTCATGTAGCTTCTGGCTTGTTCTCTTAGAATGCTTACTCTTTGAACGCTTCCTCTGAAAACCCAAAAAATTAGTCAAGAATCTCAAGCCACATGAAAAGGATACATATAGACATTCACCCGCAGCTGAGCTTCTTACACAACAGCCAGCAACAGTGACAAGTTATTTGTGTGAGCTCTGCTGAATATCTAATCTCAGTCTAACAGATAATTCCAATACCACCTGCCATTTGTTTGCAATCATTTGAGAGATCCCAAGCAACAACCATCCAACTGAGCTTCTGCCATAATGAGGGGTAAGAATAAGTTATTTCAGTTAAGTTTTGAAGTGATGTGTCACGCAGCAATAGACAATGGAACAGCATGTTCCTTGAGGAGGTTCTTCCTTACAAGCTTGTCTTGTACTTTCCTGTGACATCTCTGCTATCAACCATTTCTCAAAAACAACAACAACAAACAAACAAACAAAAAAACAAACAAAAAAACCCACAAAAAACAATTTCTATTACTGGAGAATGATACTTAAAAACTAACATATGGATAACAGTTAATTTCCTCATTTTAATTTGTCTTTACTTTGAGATCCACTCACGGGCCAATTGGAGTAGGAAATGGCAACCCACTCCAGTATTCTGGCCTGGAGAATTCCATGGACAGAGGAGCCTGGTGGGCTACACTCTATAGGGTCTCAAAGAGCCAGATATGACTGAAGCATCTTAGCACGTATACACACACGCAGGGGCCAGTACTAAATTATGCAATATAAATTATTTATTTATTATCTAACCAGTCAATCCTAAAGGAAATCAATCCTGAATATTCATTGGAAGGACTGATGCTCCAACACTGTGGTCACCTGATGCATAGAGCCAACTTATTGGAAAAGACCACAATGCTGGGAAGGATTGAGGGCAAGAGGAGAAGGGGGGTGACAGAAGATGAGATGGTTGGATGGCATCACCAACTCAATGGACATGAGTATGAGTAAACTCTGGGGGATAGTGAAGGACAGGGAGGCCTGGCATGCTACAGTTCATGGGATCTCAAAGAGTCTGATATGACTTAGCTACTGAACAACAACATTATCTAACCATGAGTTCACAATGAAAACATTCAATTCTAAAGCAACCACACAGATTGTTGTAACAATTCTCCTTATCATATCTGTAACTCTTATCACTCACAATATGTTTACTTATTTGATCAATCTCTCAGGCTTCATTCTAAGTTGATAATGAAGGAGCCCTTTCCTCCCTGAGTGAAGATGCCCTACTTACCCTACTCAAGTTTTGATTCCAAACTCAGTAAAGATATTTGTGCTACCACTATCTACCATATGAGCTCCCACCTTTATTGCCTATCTAATAACTTTTGGACAGAATGAAGAAAGAAGGGAGGAAGAAAGGAATGAAAAAGGACATTTTAAAATAATGATTCTTGAGAAAATCTGGCACATTTTTTATTTGTATTGAGATTGAAGTATGAAGAGAGAAGTATAAAATTGGCCAAGAGGATATTGCAAAAATCAGTTAGAAATGATATGAGAAAATGGAGAAAAATCATTTTTAAGAGAAATTTGATTGAGCTTAAGAGCTGAATTAGCTACAGGAATTTGTGTAGAAAAATAAGTAAAAGATGATTTCAGAGTTCAAGGCTTTTGTTGGGATGTTGAGAATAGGGCAAAGAAAATATGTTATGTGAGTGCACTTGGGGCTGAATTGGACATATTGCTACATAACTTTGCAATTGTAGATTTGTGATGCAAATATGGAAAATTAAGTCAAATTTTCATGTGGTTATAGTCAACTAGAAAAATCAATGGTGTGATATCTAATTTAACAAAACATTGCAAATTAAGGTATAGTAACTATGCTCAGTCTTAAATATAACATAATGGCTTAGTGTTTTACATGGTAAAATAGGCTCAGAGGAAGATGAATTCAGCATTAGCCACATCACAAATTAATCCAGTAAATAAAAGCAAAGCATTTCTCATTTTTTTTTTTAGCATGTAAACATTTTGTACTCTCTTGTGAAAACATACTGAAATCTGTATTATGTAGCTGTGATTGGTTATGCCATAGTAAATTCTTATTCTTCTCTCAGTCAGTGGTAGAAAAAGAAGCCTGATTTGGAAAAATTGAAATTGATTTACAATGAGAACAACATTCTTAATTTTTCTCTTTGAGCCACAATTTCTCCTTTCTCTCTCAATGAATTATAAGTGAAAGTAAGACCTTCTCACCATAACCCACTCACACCTTCTACAAAACTAACTGTTCTTACTAGCCATAGCCAAAATAGTTTTCTGCATTTCCATATTTTAATAGGTAAATATTTTATTCATGGAGAAAAAAATATGTCTTTAAATCTGCTGTATAATTTATTAACATATGCTATTTAAAAAAATATTAAACAAGACAGTCATCAGGCTGGATGTGCAAAAGTTATCTACATTCTTCAAAGGCATCCACTTGCATAATTCTTGAAAAACAAATACTAGTCTTATTAAAGAAGTAGTTATTTATAAGAGGTAATTAGACTGTAATAAGTCAATGATGTTTGTTGTAATATTTAGGGAACCCAGGATAAGAATAAGGAAGGAGAGGACATATGTATACATGTGGCTGTTTCATGTTGATGTATGGCAGAAAACCAACACAATATTGTAAAGCAATTATCCTCCAATAAAACAGAGTGAGAGAGAAAGGACTGCATAATTAACAACTTAATAGAAAGTCTTAAAAAATGAAATTTTGGATAACAATCTAAAAGATGAGCAAGAAGAGAGAAAAGAGAACATAAAATATAATAGGTTAAATAGAAAATAAATATTATATAATTTATATGATGGAGAAAATAATGGCCAACTATTTGGGGAAATGTAAATATATGTACAGTATATATACACAAATATGTAATTGAAATAAAAGTGAACTATATAAAAATTATAATTTTCATTGTAGAAATCCACTCATGAAATATGAAGAATTTATGAGTGGATATTTATATAACCTAAGAGGTAGGGAAAACTTTTCTCAGTTTTAAGATTAATGACAGAATCTCTGAGAAAATATTAGAATTTGTCATGTGTTTAAAACATCTTTATACCAAATTAAAGTATATAAAAAATAAGCAAATGCAAAATGATGGAGTCCATACTAAAAGATTATATTTCTTGATACACAGAATGTTCTTACACAACAACAAGAAACACGTGAGCACTCCAATGTTAAAATGGTAAAGATGATGAGCTGGCAGTTCAAATGAGTAATTCAGACATATTATAAAATATGTCACCTCAATCTAAATCAAAGAAATATTTATTTAAATATATTTTTAATTTATTATATTGGATAATGTTAATGAAATAATATGTGGAAGAACATATGTGGAATATCAAATAATATGTGAAATAATATGTGGATATTTTCATATCCAACTGTCACATTGAAATTTTGTGTAACTTTAGAGGGCATGATGGGACCAAAAGTTTGATGTGTTTAATAATACTTCAGAATTTCAATTTTAGGAATATTCCCCCCTAGATGAGTAACTCAATAAGTGTAAAAACTGTGAGTATATAATAATATTACTTTAGCAATTCTGTAAATAATAAGAAGAAGGATACTTTAAAAATTTTATCGTGGTATAGTTGATTTACAATGTGTTATTTTCTGAAGTGAGAAGTGTTAGTCTTTCAGCTGTGTCCCAGTCTTTGTGACCCCATGGACTGTGTAGCCCGCCAGACTCCTCTGTCCATGGAATTCTCCAAGCAAGATACTGGAGTGGTAGCCATTCCCTTCTTCAGGCAATCTTCCCCACTCAGGGATCAAACCTGGGTCTCCTGCATTGCAGACAGATTCTTTACCATCTGAACTACTGTACTGCAAATAAATCAGTTATAACATATATTGACTCTTTTTAGATTTATTTTCCAATGTAGGCAATTACAGAATACTGAATAGAGTTCCCTGTACTATTCAATAGGTCCTTATTAGTTATCTACTTTATTCCCTCCTGTTCAGTCTATAAAGAATCCGCCTGAGATGCAGGAGACCCGAGTTCAATTCCTGGGTCAGGAAGATCCCTGGGAGAAGGAAATGGTAACCCACTCCAGTATTCTTGCGTGGAGAATCCCATGAATAGAGGAGCCTGGCGGGCTACAGTCCATGGGGTTGCACGAGTCGGACATGACTTAGCGACTAAACCACCACCACCACTTTATATATAATAGTATATATTTGTCAATCCCAATCTCTGTTTTTTCCTCCCCAATTCCCCACTGATAACCCTTAGATTGTTTTGTACACCTGTGACTCTATTTTGTAAATAATCTGTACTATAGAAAAATTATACTTGTAAGAAAAAAATTCATCTTAGCTTTATTTCACCTCTTTCAATCATAGGTCCTTCAAGAACATGTGAGAAGAAAGTCTTTGTACATGTACTTTCGATAACAGAAATTTCTTAGGGACAAAACAATCTCTTCCGATAATTTTTTGTCTGAATTTTTATGTACTCCGATGCAATGGGCATGGGTTTGGGTGGACTCCAGGAGTTGGTGATGGACAGTGAGGCCTAGCGCGCTGCAGTTCATAGGATCGCAAAAAGTCGGGCACCACTGAGCTACTGAACTGAACTGAACTGAACTGATGTACTCTTCTAGGTGCCAACATTCCTATATGTACTTGTCAATATAGACTCAAAGGTATGAGCACTACAATGTGAAAAACCCTTGACATAATTTCAAATATATGAAGTTCATTAAGTTGTTCTCATTCTCTTTTGAATTTTGTTCCTTTCAGCCTGAGTATCTGAGATTGATTTCAAGCAAATGCAGCAACAAATCAAGTGTTCTTGCTTGGGAAGAGATGAATGTTTTGTTGCTTGTCAATATCTGAGTTCCATTACCATTTATTTCCCTTTGTACGGAGTTTTGATTGTCTGTTTGTTTCTTTGTTTCAGACATTTTATGTCTATCTTTTACAGTTCTGGTACCTGAGTATTCTAAAATAATTTAATACTGAAGATGGACTCTGAATTTGAGGATGACAGGTCCTCCACAACTAATGGGGCAGCATCCCTGATTATAAGCACCATCATATATCAAAACCCTACCAGATAGTCTGATCTGCTTACAGATTGTCTGAGGCTGCTGGTGATAGAACTTTGGAGAAGTCACTTGACGGTTCCCCCTGGTCTTCACTGTCTTATTGTAAGATGATGAATTTGACTGCAGTAAGTGACTTTTGTAAATAATCTTTTTCAATTAAATATTAGTGCAGTGGTTAACATGAAAACTTTGGATCAGATAGACTTTATTGTCATGCAAGTTCCATTAATGGTTGTATAACCTTGGGAAATTTAGTTAACTTCAATCACTTCATCTCTAAAGTGGGGATAACAAGATACTAACTTACAGGCAAATTTGACTAAAAATGCAAGTAAAATACATAGCCTAGTACCTGATTGTCAGAATGAAGTGATTAGTGCTCATATTTGCTTTTCTAATACCTGTACCCTTTCTAAAACATCTATATGTCAATTCTTTTCTTTGTTCATGAGGTCGCAAAGAATAAAACACAACTTAGCGACTGAACAACAATAATACTTGCTTTACATTATTTTATTAGTTCAGATGTACAATGTAGTGAGTCAGATTTTGCAGATTATCCTCCATTAAAAGTTATTACCATGCTATTCAATATAACTTTATTGCTTGTCTGTTTTGTACATAGTCATTTGTACCTCTGAATCCCATACACCTATCATGACCCCAGCCCCATCCACTCTCCCCACTGGTAAATGACTAGTTAGTTGTCTATATCTGAGAGTATGTTTCTGTTTTGCTATATACGCTTTCTTTATTTTTTAAACTCCATATATAAGTGATATCCTACAATATTTTGTTTTTCTATATTGGAGAAATATCCTGTTTTGTTATTCTTGCAATACTTTCCACCACAGAAGTCAGCTACTAGTTTTCCTTATCTCCAGGCATGTGACTGGATATTAATAGCTAATCACATCACTGAATATTGCTGCTTTGTTGTTTAGTAGCTGTGTCTGACTCTTTTGCGACCCCATGGGCTGTAGCCTGCCAAACTCCTCTGTTCATGAGATTTCCCAGGCAAGAATATTAGAGTGGGTTACCATTTCCTTACCCAGGGTATCTTCCTTACCCAGGGATGGAACCCACATCTCCTGCATTGGCAGGCAGAGTCTTCACCACTGAGCCACCAGCGAAGCCATCACTGAAGCTAGAGGCTTATAAAATAAAAGTCTATGTTGAATTTATTAGGCAAGGGTTATGGTAAATGTGCTTCCCAGGTGGCACAGTGGTAAGGAATGTGCCTGTCAGTGCAAGAGATGCAAGAGACATGGGTTCAATCCTTGGGTTGGGAACATCCCCTGGAATAGGAAATGGAAACATGCTCCAGTATTCTTGCCTGGAAAATTCCATGCACAGAGTAGCCTGGAGGGCTACAGTCCATGGAGTTGCAAAGAGTTGGAGGTGACTGAGTGCATGTGCATTCAAACACACAAACACACAGACACACAGACACACACACACACACACACACACACACAGTAAAGGTAGAAGCAACATTTAATTTCCAGTGGCAAGTTTCTCTCTGATTTTCAGCAGTGTTCCTGAATATTTTATCTTAAAGAATATTTTAATCCTACATAGATTATTTTATTTCAGTTAAATAAGCCTCTTTTCCACTAACATTAGCCAACTTTTTTCTAGTGCTTACAACTAAGAAATTTCACTGAAACATTAGCTCATGGTACTAGTCTTTAAATAGTTGTGGTGGTAGTTAATATAGTTTTAGTAAAAACTGTCATATTAAATTAAAATATGAATGACTAAATGTTGAGAAATGCTGGAGCTGGAAGATGAATATACAGAAGTTTATTACACTATTCTCTCTTATGTATGTTGAAATTTTCCGTGATAATTAAAAAACATTTACATAAATATATGCATGACAGACACATGTGATGACAGATGGGAATTGATTCTTAACAGATGCTTTACGGTTTATTTTAAAATCTATGTGAAAGGTATCTGCCAGAACTGGCAATTCTAAACATGAGCTTTTATTCAGCTTTATATTTGTTTAATACTATGACTGTCTACTTGCCACACACAGAGGATGCGATCCACACTCCAGAATTTATTGTTTGTAGACATTTCAACAATGGCCATGATCAAACTGATGTGAGGTGGTATCTCACTGTAGTTTGATTTGCATTTCTCTAATAATTAGCAGTGGTGAGCATCTTTTCATGTGCCTCTTGGCCATCTGCATGTCTTCTCTGGAGAAATGTCTATTTAGGTCTTCTGCCCATTTTTTGATTGAGTTGTTTGTTTTTTTGATATTGAGTTGCATGAGCTGTTTGATATTTTGGAGATTAATCCCTTTCAATTATTTCAATTACAAATACTTTCTCCCATTCTGAGGTTTGTCTTTTCTGAGGTTTTGTCTTTTTTGCCTAGTTTATGGTTTCCTCTGCTGTGCAAAAGCTTTTAAGTTTAATTAGGTCTCATTTGTTTATTTTTGTTTTTACTTTCATTGCTCTAAGAGATGGGTCAAAAAAGATCTTGCTGTGATTTATGTCAAAATATGTTCTCCCTATGTTTTCCTCTAAGAGTTTTATAGTGTCTGGCCTTACATTCATTTAGGCCTTTAATACATTTTAAGTTCCTTTTTGTGTATGGTGTTAGGAAGTGTTCTAATTTCATTCTTTTACATATTGATTTTCAGTTTTCCCAGTACCATTTATTGAAGACATGATCTTTTCTCCATTTGTCATGGAATAGGTACCCATAGGTGTGTGGGCTTATCCCTGGGATTTCTATCCTGTTCCATTGATCTATATTTTTGTTTTTTGTGATGGTAACATACTATCTTGATAACCCTAGTTTTGTAATAGAGTCTGAAGTCAGGGAGCCTGATTTCTCAGGTTCCATATATCTTTCTCAAGATTGCTTTGGCTATTTGAGGTCTTTTGTGTTTACATACAAATTGTAAACATTTTTATTCTAATTCTGTGAAAAATGCCATTAGTAATTTGATAGGAATTGCAATGAATCTATAGATTGCTTTGGGTAATAAAGTCATTTTCACAATGTTGTTTTTTCTAATCAAAGATCATGATATATTTCTCCATCTGTGTCATCTTTGATTTGTTTCATCAATGTCTTATAGTCTTCTAAGCGCAGTCTTTTGCCTTCTTAGGTAGGTTTATTCCTAAGTATTTTATTCTTTTTGTGGCAGTGGTAAATGGAATTGTTTCCTTAATTTCTCTTTTCAATTTTTTGCTTTTGATGTATAGAAATACAAGAGATTTTTGTGTATTAATTTTGTATCCTGCAACTTTTCCAAATTCATTGATGACCTCTAGTAGTTTTCTTGTGGAATCTTTAGGATTCTCTATGTATAGTATCATGCCATCTGCCATCTTAATACATTAACTGGAAATAAGTTTTTTGTTTCAAACTTTGATCATGCAATTTTTCTGAAGCACCATATGTTATATTAAAATGTTTGGTGAAGTACAGTGCACAACAAACAAATTACAGGTAACTTTTAATTTGTGTTAGGAATAAATATTGCTAGTAAAATTAAGTTTATGTCAATGATCTGCTTTGAAGTATAATACCATGGCAATCAATGTCTTTGAAGTTTTAAAGGTTGAATTTAATTATTATAAAATATTAAAATACCCAATGCAAGGATATGCTTGGCAATTGATGTTAGACATAAATGCATATCTCAAGATATTACTAAAGCAAATAAGATGTTTCCTTTAAGCTAAGATTTTCAGCAAGAAAAAACAATACTTTTAATACTTCAAAGTACAATTTGTCTGTATAATCATACAGTGGAAGAGAATAAATCTAAATCAGTAACTGATTGGAAAAATAATTTTGTATTGTACTGTAAAGTATTATTATCATATTTTATGATTGTATTGTTTTAACACAACATTCCCTAAGCTATGTGTAGATAGTAGTTTAGCTAGTAGCTGAGGCCAATCATCTAAACAAGTGGAAATCAGTTAGTGGGGAGTTATTCTTTTTGTTCACCTGGTGTTCCTAGTGGTAAAGAACCTATCTGCCAATGCAGGAGATGTTAAGAGAAGTGGGTTCCATCCCTAGATAGGGAGGATCCCCTGGAGGAAGGCTAGGCAACCCACTCCAGTATTCTTTCCTGGAGAATTCCTATGGACAGAGGAGCCTGGCAGGCTGCAGTCCAAGAGGTTGCAAAGTGTCAAACATGACTTGAAGCAACTTAGCATGCATACAATAATATCCTAGTATTGGCAATAGATTCCACAAAATCTATAAACCTACAATTCATTGAGAACTGTGAAATCATAAAAAGCTCTTCAGATTTGCAATTATGAACTTCAGTCTTTATATATATAGTTATTTATAAATTTGTGTTATTTGGTATGGGGAGGTGTTACAAATAGCGGTGAAAAGAAGAGAAGCAAAAGCAAAGGAGAAAAGGAAATATATAAGCCTCTGAATGCAGAGTTCCAAAGAATAGCACGAAGAGATAAGAAAGCCTTCCTCAGCGATCAATGCAAACAAATAGAGGAAAACAATAGAATGGGAAAGACTAGAGATCTCTTCAAGAAAATGAGAGATACCAAGGGAACATTTCATGCAAAGATGGGCTCGATAAAGGACAGAAATGATATGGACCTAACAGAAGCAGAAGATATTAAGAAGAGGGGGCAGGAATACACAGAAGAACTGTACAAAAAAGATTTTCATAACCCAGATAATCATGATTGTGTGATCACTCACCTAGAGCCAGACATCCTGGAATGTGAAGTCAAGTGGGACTTAGAAAGCATCACTATAAACAAAGCTAATGGAGGTGATGGAATTCCAGTTGAGCTATTTCAAATCCTGAAAGATGATGCTGTGAAAGTGCTGCATTCAATATGCCAGCAAATTTGGAAAACTCAGCAGTGTCCACAGGACTGGAAAAGGTCCGTTTTCATTCTAATCCCAAAGAAAGGAAATGCCAAAAAATGCTCAAACTACCGCACAATTGCACTCTTCTCACACGCTAGTAAAGTAATGCTCAAAATTCTCCAAGCCAGGCTTCAGCAATACATGAAACATGAACTTCCAGATGTTCAAGCTGGATTTAGAAAAGGCAGAGGAACCAGAGATCAAATTGCCAACATCTGCTGGGTCATTGAAAAAGCAAGAGAGTTCCATAAAAACATCTATTTCTGCTTTATTGACTATGCCAAAGCCTTTGACTGTGTAGATCACAATAAACTGCGGAAAATTCTGAAAGAGATGGGAACACAAGACCACCTGACCTGCCTCTTGAGAAACCTATATGCAGGTCAGGAAGCAACAGTTAGAACTGGACATGGAACAATAGACTGGTTCCAAATCAGGAAAGGAGTATGTCAAGGCTGTATATTGTCACCCTGCTTATTTAACTTATATGCAGAGTAGATCATGAGAAACGCTGGACTGGATGAAGCACAAGCTGCAATCCAGATTGCAAGGAGAAATATCATTAACCTCAGATATACAGATGGCACCACCCTTATGGCAGAAAGTAAATAAGAACTAAAGAGCCTCTTGACGAAAGTGAAAGAGGAGAGTGAAAATGTGGCTTAAAATTCAACATTCAGAAAACAAAGATCATGGCATCTGGTCCCATCACTTCATGGGAAACAGAGGGGGAAACAGTGGAAACAATGTCAGACTTTATTTTTTTGGGCTCCCAAATCACTGCAGATGGTGACTGCAGCCATGAAATTAAAAGATGCTTACTCCTTGGAAGAAAAGTTATGACCAACCTAGATAGCATATTGAAAAGCAGAGACATTACTTTGCCACAAAGTTCCATCTAGTCAGTTCAGTTCAGTTCAGTCGCTCAGTCATGTCCAACTCTTTGCGACCCCATGAATCTCAGCACACCAGGCCTCCCTGTCCATTCCCGGAGTTCACTCAGACTCACGTCCATTGAGTCAGTAATGCCATTCAGCCATCTCATCCTCTGTCGACCCCTTCTCCTCCTGCCCCCAATCCCTCCCAGCATCAGACTCTTTTCCAATGAGTCAACTCTTCGCATGAGGTGGCCAAAGTACCGGAGTTTCAGCTTTAGCATCAGTCCTTCCAAAGAAATCCCAGGGCTGATCTCATTCAGAATGGACTGGTTGGATCTCCTTGCAGTCCAAGGGACTCTCAAGAGTCTTCTCCAATACCACAGTTCAAAAGCATCAATTCTTCAGTGCTCAGCCTTCTTCACAGTCCAACTCTCACATCCATACATGACCACTGGAAAAACCATAGCCTTGACTAGACGGACCTTTGTTGGCAAAGTAATGTCTCTGCTTTTGAATATGCTATCTAGGTTGGTCATGACTTTCCTTCCAAGGAGTAAGTGTCTTTTAATTTCATGGCTGCAATCACCATCTGCAGTGATTTTGGAGCCCCCAAAAATAAAGTCTGACACTGTTTCCACTGTTTCCCCATCTATTTCCCATGAAATGATGGGACCGGATACCATGATCTTCGTTTTCTGAATGTTGAGCTTTAAGCCAACTTTTTCACTCTCCACTTTCACTTTCATCTAGTCAAGGCTATGGTTTTTCCAGTGGTCATGTATGGATGTGAGAGTTGGACTGTGAAGAAAGCTGCTGCTGCTGCTGCTAAGTCACTTCAGTCCTGTCCGACTCTGTGTGATCCCATAGACAGCAGCCCACCAGGCTCCCCTCTCCCTGGGATTCTCCAGGCAAGAACACTGGACTGGGTTGCCATTTCCTTCTCCAATGCATGAAAGTGAAAAGTGAAAGTGAAGTCACTCAGTTGTGTCCGACCCTCAGCGACCTCATGGACTGCAGCCTTCCAGGCTCCTCTGAAGAAAGCTGAGTGCCAAAGAATTGATGCTTTTGAACTGTGGTGTTGGAGAAGACTCTTGAGAGTCCCTTGGACTGCAAGGAGATCCAACCAGTCCATTCTGAAGGAGATCAGCCCTGGGATTTCTTTGGAAGGAATGATGCTAAAGCTGAAACTCTGGTACTTTGGCCACCTCATGCGAAGAATTGACTCATTGGAAAAGACTCTGATGCTGGGAGGGATTGGGGGCAGGAGGAGAAGGGGATGACAGAGGATGAGATGGCTGGATGGCATCACTGACTCCATGGACATGAGTCTGAGTGAACTCCGGAAGTTGGTAATGGACAGGGAGGCCTGGTGTGCTGCGATTCATGGGGTCGCAAAGAGTCGGACACGACTGAGGGACTGCACTGAACTGAACTGAACATTTAATAGCCTCTAAAGCCTTTAATATAAAATGTATCAAGACAGTATATTTGTTTAGGGCTTCTTACTTTAACTATCCACAGTAGTTTTGCTTCCTAAATGTAATTCAAATTCCTTCTCATGTATCTACTGTTAATGTTTTAGTATAGGTTCTTGGCTTCTTTTTCCTTGACCAACTCAGATGCCATGTAGCTAATTTTCCCAGTTACTATCTATCCACATTCAGTTCCTCTTCATGTACCATAGTATATTGATTCTAAGTACACAATTTTTCATATGTAAATTTCTTTGAAATTAGAATGCTGCTTACAATCACTTTCAGCCAGATGGTAGTCATGATGAGGTTGTTAATATCTTCACCCAAACATCAATTGTCCCAGTGTCATAAACTACATCAATGTCAGTGACTTAAAAAAAAAAAAAAAAACAGACAAAAAACAGAATAGTAGAATAACATTCCTAAAGGGAAAGTCACATGTAGCCTGGTTTTGTATGACTACTCACCTAGCTTTCAAGCACTAATGTCTTTTAGCTCTATTGGTTCTTTAAGAAATGTTATATTAGCATTATTCTTGATGGAACAGAGGAAGGTTTAGTGTGTAAAATCACACTAAACCACTTTGAGTTGAAAATGTATTCTTCATAGGAAAGAGTTTGGAAAATATCTCAACCATTTTATTTCCATTGTAATATCATTTTGAAATGTATGCACAAAAATTATAACTGACAAAAATCAATGTTTGATTCTAAAAATAGCTCTTTAAACAGCTATAACACTTTAAAAAGTGATCAGGAAGCATTGCTTTACAGTTTAATTAGCAGTGTTTTTTGAAGTGTACCTTAAAAGTTTTGGCATCTTGTTTCAATAATTCAGTAATTACCTTGTGTCACCTTTCTAATTGGTTTACCTTCAATTAAAAAAAAAATAACCATCAACATCTTGTTGGGTATGAAATACAATCACTACTCATTAGCATTCTGGGCCCTACTTTAGATTGGGTTATCTAGAAGTAAAGACCAAAACAGAGTTCTTGCACAGTTGCTTTGCTGAAGCAATAATTCCCGAAGATCCCCTGGAGGAGGGAAAGGCAATCCACTCCAGTTTTCTTACCTGGAGACTCCATGGACAAAGGAGCCCAGTAGGATATGGTCCATAGAGTTGCAGAGTCAGACATGATTGAACCGACTTAGCACAGCATGACCCCATGGAGAGCTTGTGGTGGCTCTGTGCTATATCAACATATTGATAGTTAAGATGAAACTACATTCTTAGAATCCCTTTCTCTCTATGGTCTTGGGTTTATGGTTGCCCATAAAAGAAATATGCATGAAATTTGTAAGGCAGAATTGAAGCAACAGCCATTCTGCTCTGAAGGTCAGTGAAGAAAGAGCACCAGGTACTGGTCCCAATCGCTCCCTTGTTGTGGGAACCATGTTTTACTGTTTTCTCAGAAATGTCTCCTAGCATTTAATCTTACTCATTCCCTCTTCCTTGATTTCTCTCCCCTACTCATAAATTAGACATCTGGCTGACCTGTCAGCATTAGTTAAATGCTGTTCTGCATGCAGAACAAGCCCCCTTATCTTCAAAGACCTTTGTTTACAACTCTTGTGTGTAATTATCTCTGGATTTCCAGGAGGAAGCCTCTTTAATCCCTGAGTTCAGGTCTCTGTCTTGCTTTACTGCTCTTAGTTAAAAATTACAAGATAACTTATCAATAAATATGCGCTTATTGTTTTCTCGGGTTGTTGCTTCTCCAAGAGCTCTCCCTGAGCTGTCTGTCATAATCCTGTGTGTTTGTGAGAATCATTCAGTGTGAAACTGCCAGACGTTGTGCTGATGAACTGGCTCTCCCACTTGGCAGGAGGCAGCACCTGGTTTCACAGCCACAATAGCTCCCATTTGCTCTCCTTCAGTTTCTCTAAGTCCTGGACCAGATGACTGTACAGCTACATGGGTAGGTCTCTAGCTTCATCTACAGATCAGCTACACCATCTTGGTTGGAGGCAGTGGGAATCAGACCTGGATTTCAGTTTGTGCCTATTGGTTCTAGTCTGCCTTCATGAGTTCCACTTTGCCCCTGCTTAGCTCCACGTTACATCCACATTTTCTTCCTGAGATTTTGCTGACTTTTAGCAGCTTACATCTACCATCCATGCAGAGCAACCATTTTCCACGGTCTCTTTCACCATTGTTCATAATTGTGTAGGTCTATCTTGGATAGAGGAGCCTGGTGGGGTACAGACCATGGGTTCCTAAAAGAGTCAGACATGACTTAGCGACCAAATGACAAAAATTATACCCTTCTGTTTACCATGTATGTAGTTTGTCCCCTCATTTTCTGATACTTCATACGGGCTCTAATTCAGGCCATAGTTAGTCTTTTGTCTATTTTCCTAACAACCATTTCTTTTTATAATTCAGAACTGAACAGATTTCCTTCTTTTTCTGCATGGAAAGCTGCTATGCAACCTGTTAGATTATCCTCCTGTGTACCTTCGTCTGAGCTGTTGTATCACTCAGGACATGCCTTCAATATAAATACTATTTTATTTGTAGGGCAGCTAATCAAACTACACTATTTGATTTCCAGGTTGTTTAGTAACTCAAGGTTTGCCATTATTCAAAGTAGATGGGGTTATCTCTGAAAGGTTGAATTGCCTTGTACCTTGGATAATTGAAATTAGAATGCCAGCAGTATTGCCTTTTAAAATCTTAATGCTTATATTGTATGTGAACTCTAAGAGGATTCTAGTCCAGCTTTGCATGAGTTGTCATAATCTTATGGGCAAAAATAGGGCAAATGAAAATTAGGGACATGTGGTCCAAAGTTCCTATTAGGTTTCTTTTTTGTTTGTATCTGTTTTATCTATCTATCTATACATATGTATTTATCATCCCTCCATATTAATAACTCAACAGACAAACTGCTTGAATTTATGTGTGCTCATGAAAGAAATCCATGTGAGGTCCATTTTCTCTCCTATACATTTCTGACAAGCAGTTCTACTCTCACTATTATTTCCATATAGTATATTATTAATGCTACTAAAATAGAAGATAAGTAGAAAAAAATTAAAACACATTTTAAGACTAAAATTCTTGTGGCATTTTTAGAGTTTGCAAATTTCAAGAAATCATTAAAGTTTTAAGACCAAACTGGAATTACAGGAACTATAAATTATAAAATCAGAGAGATGTTTGGGGCATGGAGGTCTATGTAACTCAAATAGGACAAATGGTTAATGAGAAAATTAACCACTTTAAATGACGGTTTATACACATGGTCTATACATGAAGCAAACATGTGTATAACCTGAAGTGTCTTTACTCAGGGGATATAGTCAAGGAGAAAAAAAAAATCAATGAAAATTATGAGGCAGGAAAGAATTGAAAAAATAACCCAAGAGAAAAAAAATGTCAGAAAGCTAATCATAACACACTGAAGATTCAAGAACTCAAATGTTAAGTTGTTCTCATTTGACAGAGAAACTGCATATTTTTCAAGTAATTAATGCTGGATGTTGTAACAAAAACTCAAAAGTTCAAAATTACTCAATGATTAACACAATACAGTTTTATTTCTTGTTCTCATCACAGACTAATCAAATGTTTGGCATCTGGTCCTCCCCATAATTCCTAGAACACAGTTATAGCCAAATTGCAAGAGCAGCTGGATTTAGAACACAGTTATAGCCAAATTGCAAGAGCAGCTGGATTTGTAGACTAGACGTGTGTCTAGGAAAATGAGAACATTGGTTTAGGTGAGCAGCTAGCATTCTCTGCCACATGTACTTTAAAGTCCATCTCAGAGGACACTCCTTTTACAAAGCCCTTTCTGAGTCCCCTTAGTTGTATTAAATTACCTTAAATAGAACTGTTGTCTCTCTTATTTGACTTGAAAAAGTCAGGACTTTTGTCTGTTTATTTTGTACTGGGTTTGTCCTTCCTATTAGAATGGATGTTTGCTCTTCTGAGGGCAAAAACCAACTGTTAATCATCTTTGTGTCTCTTCTAGTAATCAGTGTAGTGCCTTATGCATTGAGATATAAATACTCTTAATTTGAATTTTACTTGTTTAATGGAAAGAAATTCTCAAAAACTTAAACTCAAGGTAATTACAACTGGTAGCTTTATATAATTTTTATTTGACTTTATTTGGGAGATTATTTTAAAGCTCAGCATATATTCTAATAAAGTAATAATTTAGAAAATGCACTCCAGCCATGAAACAGTGATGGCTTATGTATTACAGATGGAAAAGAACAAAAGATGCTGCTGACCCTTCCAACATAGTGAAAATAATATAATGATATTATAAGGCTCTCATAAGTGACTGTGCTTCTTCCTTCTAATGGGGATAAAACAATTCACACAACAAAAGGACAGTATTAGAATGAGTGGTAAGTGAAATAGAGCTACTTAGTAAAGAAGGGAGTCATTATTGAGAGATGAAAGAGAAAGAAACAAATTGAAACAATGAGACCGTAGCCCATGATTGTTTTCACATTTTTACTTTAGGAAGGTAGATGACTTACAGAACTCATCTTGGTTCTTTTAAGTGTTTAAAACTGGGAATAAAATTTGGAAGTGTTTAAAAAATATGACTGCCTGTATTGACCATAGCTGTAGGCTAATTAAGGAGTCTCTTAATAATGATAAGAAAGCTGGCTCATTCCCAATTCATACTGATTATCACTAGGACAGACAGCATAAGTGATAACCACACAATACCACTAAGATATATATCAAAGAGTCAGTGAGGGAGACTTTAACATCTACAGTAAGATTATCAATCCATGGTAAAGTCTAGTCAGACCAGATCAATTGTTTTCTTTCATAAATACAAGTGTAGAATGAATGGTCAGTTGATGTGGCTGCTGTGTGCTAAGTTGCTGCAGTCCTGTCTGACTCTTTGCTACCCTGTGGACTGTAGTCCGCCAATCTCCTCTGTTCGTGGGATTCTCCAGGCAGGAATACTGGAGTGGTTCCCATGCCCTTTTCCAGATCAGTTAATGATATACCACAAATTAAAGGTTGGTTCAATGAAGTAGGATATTTGGTTTAAAAATTAAAAGCCACCTATCCAGAGCATTGGGATGCTGATGCCATGTTTACTTCTTAATACGTAGATATAATACTGAAGCATGAGATGAAATTTACACTCTTAACGTACTGTCTTTTATTTCAAATCTAATTATTGTATTGAGGGACTTAATTCAGTTGTATTTAATAAGGACATTTAGGAAAGTTTCATGTTCCAGCATTTGGCTGTAATGGAATGTGTTGTTTCTTTTTAAGAATGTGTGTGCTGAGTTGCTCAGCTGTGTCTGACTCTTTGGGACCTCATGGACTGTAGCCCTTCAGGATCCTCTGTCCATGGATTTCCAACGCAAGAATACTGCAGAGTTGCCATTTCCTTTTTCCAGGGGATCTTCCCAATCCAGGGATCAAACCCAGATCTCCTGCATTGCAGGTGGATTCTTTACTGTCTGAGCCACCAGGGAAGCCCTTTTTAAGAACAGAAGCAATTTAAGTTTTAAGGATAGAATACTCACATACATTGTCAGGTGTATTATTATCTAGCTTTGAGTAAATTTCAGGTAAGACTATATCCCTGAAATGTTAAGACCCCTACCCACTAATTCAGTTGCCTTATATCTGATTTAGTCAGGTCCTATAACAGTAACATTCTAAACATTCTTTATTATTTGGTATGAACACAATATCTGATGACATTTGGGATTAAAGGTTTGTATCATTACTTCTGACAAGAAACTAGGCTTATTGTTTCTGACAGTAACTGAGATAGTTGGGCAGATTCTATCTCCACACAGAAAATATATATTTTATTTGCCAAGTGAATATTAAATTTGCAAATGAATATAAGATTTAATTTAATAATATTTTTAAATAATAACAGAGTTTCATATTTATGTACAGAGACCAAAATTTTCTCATCATCCTGAGGCCATTTGCCCAATGACTCAATGTCATTTATTCATTCTGGGAAAGAGTTGACACAGAATAAAACTAAGAGTCTATTGAATTTAAGAACAAATTTAAAAACTTTAGAACTGCCTTGGGATAGAATTCTTATTGTAAATACTAGAGATTATGTAGACAGAAGGATTTGGGTTCCATTATGTTAAAAAATAAAAGCTAGTGGAGGTGATGAAATTCCAGTTGAGCTATTTCAAATCTTGAAAGATGATGGTATGAAAGTGCTTCACTTAATATGCCAGCAAATTTGGAAAACTCAACAGTGATCACAGGACTGGAAAAGATCAGTATTCATTCCAATCCCAAAGAAAGGCAATGCCAAAGAATGCTCAGACTACCACACAATTGCACTCATCTCACATGCTAGTAAAGTGATGCTCAGCATTCTCCAAGCCAGGCTTCAACAATACGTGAACAACGAATTTCCTGTTCAAGCTGGATTTAGAAAAGGGAGAGGAACCAGAGATCAAATTGCCAACATCTGCTGGATCATTGAAAAGCAAGAGAGTTCCAGAAAAACATCTACTTCTGCTTTATTGACTCTGTCAAAGCCTTGACTGTGTGGATCACAATAAACTGTGGAAAATTCTGAAAGAGATGGGAATACCAGACCATCTAACCTGCCTCTTGAGAAATCTGTATGCAGGTCAAGAAGCAACAGTTAGAACCAGACATGGAACAATAAACTGGTTCCAAATCAGAAAAGGAGTACATCAAGGCTGTTTATTGTCACCTTGCTTATTTAACTTGTATGCAGAGTACATCATGGGAAACACTGAGCTGGATGAAGCACAAGCTGGAATCAAGATTTCCGGTAGAAATGTCAATAACCTCAGATATTCAGATGACACCACCCTTATGGCAGAAAGCCTAAAAGAGTACTAAAGTGCTTCTTGATGAAAGTGAAAGAGGAGAGTGAAAAAGTTGGCTTAAAGCTCAAGATTCAGAAAACAAAGATCATGGCATCCGGTCCCATCACTTCATGGGAAATAGATGGGGAAACAGTGGCTGACTTTATTTTCCTAGGCCCCAAAATCACTGCAGATGGTGACTGCAGCCATGAAATTAAAAGATGTTTACTCCTTGGAAGGAAAGTTATGACCAACCTAGAGAGCATATTAAAAAGCAGAGACATTACTTTACCAACAAAAGTCCATCTAGTTAAGGCTATGGTTTTTCCAGTTTAGTCATGTATGGATGTGAGAGTTGGACTATAAAGAAAGGTGAGCACTGAAGAATTGATGCTCTTGAACTGTGGGGTTGGAGAAGACTCTTGAGAGTCCCTTGGACTGAAAGGAAATCCAACCAGTCCTTCCTAAAGCAGATCAGTCCTGAATATTTATTGGAATGACTAATGTTGAAGCTGAAACTCCAATACTTTGGCCACTTGATGGGAAGAACTGACTCATTTGAAAAGACCCTGATGCTGGGAAAGATTGAAGGCTAGAGGATAAGTGGATGATAGAGGATGAGCTTGTTGGATCGCATCACTGACTCAATGGACATGAGTTTGAGTAAACTCTGGGAGTTGGTGATGGACAGGGAGGCCTGGTGTGTGGCAGTCCATGGGGTCACCGAGAGTCAGACACACTGAGTGACTGAACTGAACTGATATTAAAAGACTGGTGAGCTCAGAACAGAAAGATTTTACCTATACCACATCAGAAATGAATTCTATGAATTATATAAAACTCATTCTCCTGCTATAGTTAGTGGAGCAAACAGTAGAACCAAGCAGATGGGTAGACAGAGATTTAGAACAGATATGGCTAGAGATTTAGATGCTTCTTGAGTCCCTTGGAAAGCACCTAATACTTTCTTTAAGGCAGATTGCAGAAGATAGGAGTAAGAGCAAGTTTAATGTGTTCTAAAACAGACAAGTCTCCTTTCCCAGGCTATATAGTGAGAACTTAGAATCCCATGGAGTAACCCAATGTCCAGACTAAATCCTGTGTGGTTATTCTAGCAATGGACGTGCGTGAAGCCAAAGGGAATGGACGTAAATTCAGATTTGTAGGGTCCTTGAATTCCATGACTACCTGGAAGTGTCTGTAAAAGTTCCCTAGGTCCAGTTAGAGAGCATTGTTTTGGCTGAGAACAAGTGCTGCTACTTCTGCTGCTAAGTCGCTTCAGTCATGTCTGACTCTGTGCGACCTCATAGACAGCAGCCCACCAGGCTCCCCTGTCCCTGCGATGCTCCAGGCAAGAACACTGGAGTGGGTTACCATTTCATTCTCCAATGCATAAAAGCGAAAAGTGAAAGTGAAGTTGCTCAATCGTGTCCAACTCTTAGTGACCCCATGGACTGCAGCCCACCAGGCTCCTCTGTCCATGGGATTTTCTAGGCAAGAATACTGGAGTGGGGTATCATTGCCTTCTCCGGAGAACAAGTGAGCAGAGCCAAAGCTATACATGAGACATAGACCTGGATACCACAGGTCATGGGAGGATCATGGACATTTGCAGTAGATGCCAGCACAGCATACAATGATAGAGATTGAACAGAATGAGTTACTTTTGGTAGAGAACAGTGCAGATGAAAAAATAATGGTAGGAAAATTTTCACATGGTGCCAAGGCAATAAATAAGTCACCCTAACCCTGCTCATCAAACTTAGATCACTTCAAAAAGAAGGGAAAAAGAAAAGAGAGGACTACTGAGGAAGATCTATAATTGTTATATATGACTGACTAGTTATATATGAGCCTAACCTAAAAACTGATTACCTAAATATAAGATGAGAGGTACTGAGCAAAATAAGGAGTTCTAAAATAAACTGAGAGCTACTCCATGTTCAAGGTCAGGAGGGGAGACCGTGAGGAGATACCCCTCATCCAAGGTAAGGAGCAGCGGCTGCGCTTTGCTGGAGCAGCTGTGAAGAGATACCCCATATTCAAGGTAAGAGAAACCCAAGTAAGATGGTAGGTGTTGTGAGGGGCATCAGAGGGCAGACACACTGAAACCATAATCACAGAAAACTAGCCAATCTGATCACACAGACCACAGCCTTGTCTAATTCAGTGAAACAAAGCCATGCCATGTGCGGCCACCCAAGACGGACATGTCATGGTGGAGAGGTCTGACAGAATGTGGTCCACTGGAGAAGGGAATGGCAAACCACTTCAGTATTCTTGCCTTGAGAACCACAAGAATAGTATGAAAAGGCAAAATGATTGGATACTGAAAGAGAAACTCTCCAGGTTGGTAGGTGCCCAATATGCTACAGGAGATCAGTGGAGGAATAACTCCAGAAAGAATGAAGGGATGGAGCCAAAGCAAAAACACCCAGTTGTGGATGTGACTGGTGATAGAAGCAAGGTCCGATGCTGTAAAGAGCAATATTGCATAGGAACCTGGAATGTTAGGTCCATGAATCAAGGAAATTGGAAGTGGTCAAAGTGAACATCAACATTATAGGAATCAGTGAACTAAAATGGACTGGAATGGGTGAATTTAAATCGGAAGACCATTATATCTACTACTATGGGCAGGAATGCCTTAGAAGAAATGGAGTAGCCATCATGGTCAACAAAAGAGTCCGAAATGCAGTACTTGGATGCAATCTCAAAAACGACAGAATGATCTCTGTTCATTACCAAGGCAAACCATTCAATATCATGGTAATCCAAGCCTATGCCCCAACCAGTAATGCTGAAGAAGCTGACGTTGAATGGTTCTATGAAGACCAACAATACCTTTTAGAACTAACACCCAAAAAAGATGTCCTTTTCATTATAGGGGAATGGAATGCAAAAGTAGGAAGTCAAGAAACACCTGGAGTAACAGGCAAATTTGGCCTTGGAATACGGAATGAAGCAGGGCAAAGACTAATAGACTTTTGCCAAGAAAATGCACTGGTCATAGCAAACACCCTCTTCCAACAACACAAGAGAAGACTCTACACATGGACATCACCAGATGGTCAAAATCGAAATCAGATTGATTATATTCTTTGCAGCCAAAGATGGAGAAGCTCTATACAGTCAGCAAAAACAAGACCAGGGGCTGACTGTGGCTCAGATCATGAACTCCTTATTGCCATATTCAGACGGAAATTGAAGAAAGTAGGGGAAACCACTAGACCATTCAGGTATGACCTAAATCAAATCCCTTATGATTATACCGTGGAAGTGAGAAATAGATCTAAGGGACTAGATTTGATAGAGTGCCTGATGAACTATGGACGGAGGTTCGTGACATTGTACAGGAGACAGGGATCAAGACCATCCCCATGGAAAAGAAATGGAAAAAAGCAAGATGGCTATCTGAGGAGGCCTTACAAATAGCTGTGAAAAGAAGAGAAGCAAAAAGCAAAGGAGAAAAGGAAAGATATAAGCATCTGAATGCAGAGTTCCAAAGAATACCAACAAAAGATAAGAAAGCCTTCCTCAGGGATCAATGTAAAGAAATAGAGGAAAACAACAGAATGGGAAAGACTAGAGATCTCTTCAAGAAAATGAGAGATACCAAGGGAACATTTCATGCAAAGATGGGCTCAATAAAGGACAGAAATTGTATGGACCTAACAGAAGAAGAAGATATTAAGAAGAGGTGGCAAGAATACACAGAAGAACTACACAAAAAACGTCTTCAAGACTCTCATAATCACGATGGTGTGATCACTCACCAAGAGCCAGACATCCTGGAATGTGAAGTCAAGTGGGACTTAGAAAGCATCACTACAAACAAAGCTAGTGGAAGTGATAGAATTCCAGTTGAGCTATTTCAAATCCTAAAAGATGATGCTGTGAAAGTGCTGCAGTCAATATGCCAGCAAGTTTGGAAAATTCAGCAGTGGCCACAGGACAGGAAAAGGTCAGTTTTCATTCCAATTTCAAAGAAAGGCAATGCCAAAGAATGCTCAAACTACCGCACAATTGCACTCTTCTCACACATTAGTAAAGTAATGCTCAAAATTCTCCAAGCCAGGCTTCAGCAATACATGAACTGTGAACTTCCAGATGTTCAAGCTGGTTTTAGAAAAGGCAGAGGAACCAGAGATCAAATTGCCAACATTTGCTGGATCATCAAAAAAGCAAGAGAGTTCCAGAAAAACATCTATGTCTGCTTTATTGACTATGCCAAAGCCTTTGACTGTGTGGATCACAATCAACTGTGGAAAATTCTGAAAGAGATGGGAATACCAGACCACCTGACCTGACTCTTGAGAAACCTATATGCAGGTCAGGAAGCAACAGTTAGAACTGGACATGGAACAGCAGACTGGTTCCAAATAGGAAAAGGATTACATCAAGGCTGTATATTGTCACCCTTATTTAACTTGTATGCAGAGTACATCATGAGAAACGCTGGGCTAGAAGAAGCACAAGCTGGAATCAAGTTTGCCGGGAGAAATATCAATCACCTCAGATACACATTTGACACCACCCTTATGGCAGAAAGTGAAGAGGAACTAAAAAGCCTGTTGATGAAAGTGAAAGAGGAGAATGAAAAAGTTGGCTTAAAGCTCAACATTCAGAAAACTAAGATTATGGCATCTGGTCCCATCACTTCATGGCAAATAGATGGGAGAACAGTGGAAACAGTGTTAGACTTTGTTTTTTGGTGCTTCAAAATCACTGCAGATGGTGATTGCAGCCATGAAATTAAAAGATGCTTGCTCCTTGGAAGGAAAGTTATGACCAACCTACTTCTAAGTACTTCAGTTGTGTCCGACTCTGTGCGACCCCATGGACAGCAGCCCACTAGGCTCCCCTGTCCCTGGGATTCTCCAGGAAAGAACACTGGAGTGGGTTGCCATTTCCTTCTCCGATGCATGAAAGTGAAAAGTGAAAGGGAAGTCGCTCAGAAGTGTCCGACTCTTCATGGCCCAATGGGCTGCAGCCTACCAAGCTCCTCTGTCCATGGAATTTTCCAGGCAAGAGTACTGGAGTGGGGTGCCATTGCCTTCTAGATTGCCAGTGACCAACCTAGATAGCATATTAAAAAGCAGAGACATTACTTTGCCAACAAAGGTCTGTCTAGTCAAGGCTATGGTTTTTCCAGTGGTCATGTATGGATGTGAGAGTTGTACTGTGAAGAAAGCTGAGTGCCAAGGAATAGATGCTTTTGAAGTGTAGTGTTGGAGAAGACTCTTGAGAGCCCCTTGGACTGCAAGGAGATCCAACCAGTCCATCCTAAAGCAGATCAGTCCTGGGTGTTCATTGGAAGGACTGATGTTGAAGCTGAAACTCCAATACTTTGGCCACCAGATGCGAAGAGCTGACTCATTTGAAAAGACCCTGATGCTGGGAGGGATTGGGCTCAAGAGGAGGAGGGGATGACAGAGGATGAGATGGTTGGATGGCATCACCAACTCGATGAACATGAGTTTGAGTAAACTCCGGCAATGGTGATGGACAGGGAGGCCTGGCCTGCTGCGATTCATGGGGTCGCAAAGAATCAGACACGACTGAGTGACTGAACTGAACTGAAAACTGAACTGAACTATATGTCTATTGTGTGACTAAGATCTTGTGCCTCCTACCTAGCTGTTATTTTACAAGTAATCATATTAACATATTTAATTACATTGACCTAACAAAATGAAACACCAAATTAGAATGTTAACAAGGCCATATTTTAATCAAAGCATTAGCTATAAAGTTTTGAAGATCATACTCTAGCTGACTAGTAGCTAAAGAAGAAGTAGGAGAAGGCATAGTTGGGAAAACATACATATCGCCCTGGAACTTTTCTTATCTTGGCAAATTCCTCCAAGATTTATTTGTATTTTGAAATCCCCCATTTCAAAACCCCATCCAGTAAAAAAATACTTCTGATCTGCTCAGTAGAAGAAAGCCTTACCCCATATTTATCTTATGATGGGCGATTTAAGCTCCATTTCACTTATAAAACACCCCCTTATTCAGATCATCCCTGAGTCACTAAATATATCCTTTTAATATCTTTGCTTTGCCCCCATATAAATATTAGGATAGATATAAATCTCCCTTTAAAGATGTTCTAAGAAAAATTTAATAAAGCATGAAAATAAAACATGTCTGACTATTAGTAATTTAAAAGCTAATTATAAAATAACCTAATCTGTTTTCTCTTCCATAAGTAATTTTAGATACAAATAGTGCTGCTGCTGCTAAGTCACTTCAGTCGTGTCAGACTCTTAGCGACTCCATGGACTGCAGCCTACCAGGCTCCTCTGTCCATGGGATTTTCCAGGCAAGAGTACAGTTGCATATAAAATAATCAATAATTAGACCAATACTTTTTTATTGGTCATCCATTTTATCATAGTTGGAAACTAGTGAGGAGCAGAAGAAAGACTCCTGGAATAATGTACTGGATTACTGGGTCACATTGGTAGCATCTCTTACCTAAGTCTCTATAAAATGAGAGTTTAGACTCTATTGCTAAAGCATATTTTTTTTTTCCATCAGGTAGATCTTGTTATATTTTTTTAACTTTCTATAACACAAATATTTATTCATTTTTGGCTGCACTGGGTCTTCATTGTTGTATGGGGTTTTCTCTTTCATTGCAGCATGCAGGGGCTGCTCTCTAGTTGCAGTGCACAGGCCTCTCATTGCGATCGTCCCTCTTGTTGTAGAGGAGGGGCTCTAGGGTGCATGAGCTCAGTAGTTGCAGCTCTTGGGCTCTAGAGTACAGGTTCAGCATTTGTGGCCCATAGGTTTAGTTGCCTAGCAGCATGTGGGATCTCCCTGAACCAGACATGGAACCTGGGTCCCCTGCATTCTCAGGTGGATTCTTTACCACTGTGCCACCTCGTTCCATGTTCTGAAAGAGGTAATTCTTGAGCTAAATCTTTGAAAGATGAGTTAGGAAGAACAACAAGATTGTGGAGAAGGGCACATGAGATTGAGGAAACAAAGCAGCAGGCACGAAAATGTGGGAAGAGAATTCATGGAGTACACTGGGTACTGGGAACATTTAGTATGCCTAGGATATTAAGAGGAGAAGGCAATGGCACCCCACTCCAGTACTCTTGCCTGGAAAATCCCATGGACGGAGGAAACTGGTAGGCTGCAGTCCATGGGGTCGCACAGAGTCGGACACGACTGAAGCGACTTAGCAGCAGCAGCAGCAGGGGCAGCAGCAGGATATTAATTGATAAGGCTGAAAAGGAAGAAAAGCCACATCATACAGGCTCCTGGGTGGCATTCTGGGTAGAAACTGAGGTCTAAGTGTCAAGACCCTGGAGTATGAGAAAAA
This sequence comes from Bubalus bubalis, assembly GCF_019923935.1. Lineage (NCBI taxonomy): Eukaryota > Metazoa > Chordata > Mammalia > Artiodactyla > Bovidae > Bubalus > Bubalus bubalis. The sequence goes on along the minus strand of NC_059157.1, from coordinate 96,439,567 downwards.
CGTGCCCTTAAGAAGCATTGGGGAGCTGGGCAGGTAAATTAACTCCTGGTGTCTTTTAATACATGAGAAAGGAGAGATTTAGAGTTGATAAATATTGTACCTTTCATTCATATTTCTTCTTTACATCTTTATGACTATACAAGCTTATCACAAATAATTGTTCCTCATGCTATTTACACATTTAAAAAGTTATATTCATGTTTATTAGAAATATAGGCAAAATATTAATCTTAAAAAGCATAGAAACAAGTAAATGCTATTTTAAAAGTACTTTTTTATTTATTAAAGTAACAAAAGACCTCTTGTTTTTAGTAAATAATGCAATTAGCAGTAGAATACTTTTCAGTAATTTAGAAAATTTTGGCTAACATTTTGTAATGCAGCAATATGTTACTTTACCTTAAAGAGACAAATTAAGTACATTTTTAAGAGATTCCTACCCATAGCCACTTGCTACCATAAAGGTTAAAAGTTTGAAATTTCTCACCTTTTTGTGAAAAAAAAAAAAATTATTTAATGCCTAAATTTAACAACTCTTTTATGGTCTTTGCTGCCTGTTTGCTTATGAAAATTCATTAGCTACATAATATTTTCACAATTACACATGATAACATTACAAAGTTTTACAAAGATTTTACTAAGAGATCTTGTTTCTGTAAAATTAGCTATATTAGTGTTATCCCCATGTTTCCCTAAGAACTATGCATACATCATTTGTGACAACCAAGTGAAGGAATGGGTGTCAAATTTGTATATAAAGAAAAAAGTAAACATTAAAAAAAAATAAGTAGGTAGAAAGAGAAGCTCTTTTGTTTTCACCCTACATCCCAATACACCACTTTGGAGCCCATTTCTTTATGTATTATTACATGAACAGGTTTTTAACTTTTAATCACATTGGTAGTGTAAAATACCTTGAATTTATTAAGTGACTTACATTTTAACATTGAAATGTTAATGTTTCTTTGAAAAGATTAATTTCTAAAAGAAACCTGATACCAGTGCCTTTTTTTCCTTTTGACAATTATGAAGATTCTTTTCTGTAAAGCATAATTTGAAGTTTTATCTTTTAGGCTATAGGTAATTAGCATAAGATTGCTTGGAGGATGTTTTGGGAAAGGAAAAGAAACAGAAAAGGCCACCTGCCGAGCACAATGATCAGAAGTTCTTACATGGAAATTTTATGATTAAATATTTTTACAAAGAAAAGGCACATACTGTAGTGATTGTTGATTGCCTGTGGGGGAAAGAAGGAAAGGAGTGAAAAAAGAGAGTGGGGGACTTGAGAGAATGTAAGGGTTTGAACATCTGATTAAGAAGCACAATTAAAGGATCCAGTAAGGAAAATACATTTATGCAGATGGCTGTGAAAAGAAAACAATCCTTTGCTGTCATGGGTCATAAATTCACTCATTTGCTCACAAAAGAGGTAATTGATGTTTCAAACATTAGGACCAAAAGTACAGCCATGAACCCACAGATAGCACTGGGTTCATATTGTCTTAAATGTCACTTGAAGAATGGCTTTTAGGACAAAATGTAATTCCATTACCATTGATTGAAAAAAAAAAAAAGCTTAAAAACGGAATCAGGGCAATTGCTTCCTCCTTACGAATTGATACATTTTTTCGTTTTCATGCAGTGTTCAGTTTCATCAAACCTTGTAGTTTTTTCAGAAAATGTCAGGGACAAAATTAGAGAAAAAATTATCTGCTTTATTTATTTATTTTGTTTAATGAGAAAAAGGAAAAAGGAAGGAAAAGAAATACTAGAACAGTGTGAGGTAATCCACAATTTTAGTTTTTCACTGCTGCTGCTGCTGCTAAGTCGCTTCAGTCATGTCCGACTCTGTGCGACCCCATAGACAGAAGCCCACCAGGCTCCGCCGTCCCTGGGATTCTCCAGGCAAGAACACTGGAGTGGGTTGCCATTTCCTTCTCCAATGCATGAAAGGGAAAAGTCAAAGTGAAGTCACTCAGTCGTGTCTGACTCTTAGCGATCCCATGGATTGCAGCCCACCAGGCTCCTCCATCCATGGGATTTTCAAGCAAGAGTACTGGAGTGGGGTGCCATCACCTTCTCCGTAGTTTTTCACAAATGGACATTATTTCCTTCCTTGTAGCTGTCTTTATGCTCTTCCACATCCCTTTCCTTGCACAGCAAAACACATTTTTGTTAAAGCAAAACCCTTCTCCTTCTAGTTTCAGAGGGGAATTTCATATTTGAATGTTCTTTGTTATTATTATTTTTATTTCAGATTGAGCAATATAATCTGATGTTGAAGCTGAAACTCCAATACTTTGGCCACCTGATGTGAAGAGCTGACTCATTTGAAAAGACCCTGATGCTGGTAAAGATTGAAGGCAGGAGGAGAAGGGGACGACAGAGGATGAGATGGTTCATGGCATCACCGACTCAGTGGACATGGGTTTGGGTGGACTCCGGGAGTTCGTGATGGACAGGGAGGCCTGGTGTGCTGCGGTTCATGGGTTCACAAAGAGTTGGACACGACTGAGCGACTGAACTGAATTGAACTGAATATAATCTCCCTGAGCTTCCATTTTTTTTTCTGTAAAATAGGAGTTAATAATTCATCCTTTTCCCTATAAATCCTTGAAAGGTAGAAAGTGGTAGCTTATCTCTTTCTACTTTCTACTTCTCTCATGATACCTCACACATAATGGTAGCTCAGTAAGTATTATTCTTTTCTGAATAACAAACTGGCAGTTGTTCCACAGATGGTCATTATTTCTTCAGCTAATATATATATGAAATCACTTTGTCAAGTAAGGCAGTATATAAATATATTTTTAAAATTAAATCAAAAGGGAATTTAATTATTCCCATGTTATATAAATCATATCTAGATACAAAGAAAACCCAAGACAAGATTATATGATAATCATCAGCGCAGAAATGACTTATTATAGTTGAAACATTGTGGCTATAATGTATCTTAACTCATTTATTCCATACCACAAGCCTTTGCCTAAGTGTATCCACATTGGACAGAAGAACTTTGATACCCAGTATCATGTGTGTACAACTCTTTTAGATTACCTGCATACAACATGTATAATATCATTCATTTTCAGGTATTTTTAATGCTGGATTTAGTGAAGTTGGCCAAAGAGTTTGTTGACAGTGATCTCTAACTCTACATTCATGAGAAGGATCATAATCAGCTCACTGTACAGATACTAAAACCATGAGTTTACACATCATTCTTTGGAACTTTTCTACCAGCAATTGATGGTAACTCCAGTGTAACTAAGTGTGTAGCCCAGATAGATCCAGTTCTGCAGATTTTATATTGTTCTTGTCCCATACTGAGATGTCCACTTTTTGCTTGTATATTTCTTTTGAGTTAATTTTCTGATTAATCTGGTTAGTTACCATGGAAATTTTTTACTCTGACCTGAGTTTTTACTCAGGGTCAGCAAACATTTTTGTCAATGAGACTCTCCTTGTTTGAATCCTGAATTCAGAATGGCTTCCCCATGAAATAAGAGAAATCAAAGACATAACACGCTCTGTCCCATACCATTAAATGGTAACCACTATCTGTCCTCAAGTCTTGTTGGACAGATAATCAGTAGAATCATGCTCTTCTGATTGTTGAAGACCAATTTCTGATGGCTGCCAATGCCATGAGATCCTGTGCTCTGTGACTGAATTACTCTGAAATAGATCTTTCCAGAAATATTGTTCCTTCTTCTCTGCCTTCCTATCATACTTATTCACTTGCCACTTATTCCTCTGCTCTTCTTGCCTTAATGTGCTCTCTTAGACCATTATTAGATGTTATACACTTTGAACATTATTAATTTAATGTTTAATTATGTTTTGTACCATGATCTTTGGTTCCAGATATCCCAGAACATACACTCAAGGCATTTCATAAAGATAATTCTTGCCTAGAGATTGCTAAGCATCAAAGTTCCAAGAGAAGAGGTCATTTAGAAAGTGGTTGGAGATGTGTTTCTATGCATTGCTGGCAAAATAAGTTCCTTTTGAAATATTATTATGAATAAGTCATTGTCTAGGCTACAGGCCAGCTTTAGTAATTCTGCTCTCTGGAACGCTCCAGTGTAGTGTTATGCAAGCCCAGCAGACAGCGGGTGGGTCTTTCAGGGGTGATGCCCAAAAGAGCTTTCAATGCTACAGACTTCAACTTTGCTTCAGATTGAACTGGAATCCTGCCCAAGAAAAGCAAAGAGTTCAGGTTTAGGGAAGCAGATACCTGACACAGAAACCTAACATTTGACAATGTCATCATTGAGACATGATCTCAAAATACACTTTTGACATTGAGTATGCCACAATAGCCCTCCGTTTTTCTTTCTCTTTGCATCTATAATATCTATCAGATACAGGAATGCTAATGATAAATGGCAATGAAAAAAAGAATGACTAAGCAATTGAGTGTATTAAACATTCATCTCCCAGATCCTGAAGCTAATTATTTAGTCTCAGGTCATTCATATTAGGTTCACTCTTGCTCACAGTATATTCCATTCACTCAGGTGTATTTATCAAAATCAGTATAAGAAATAGTAGCAGTAAGTTCCCAAGAGTAGTTCAGTTCAGTTCAGTTCAGTCGCTCATCCGTGTCCGACTCTCTGCGATCTATGAATCGCAGCACACCAGGCCTCCCTGTCCATCACCAACTCGCGGAGTTCACTCAGACTCACGTCCATTGAGTCAATGATGCCATCCAGCCATCTCATCCTCTGTAGTCCCCTTTTTATCCTGCCCCCAATCCCTCCCAGCATCAGAGTCTTTTCCAATGAGTCAACTTTTTGCATGAGGTGGCCAAAGTACTGGAGTTTCAGCTTTAGCATCATTCCTTCCAAAGAAATCCCAGGACTGATCTCCTTTAGAATGGACTGGTTGGATCTCCTTGCAGTCCAAGGGACTCTCAAGAGTCTTCTCCAACACCACAGTTCAAAAGCATCAATTCTTTGGACCTTTGTTGGCAAAGTAATGTCTCTGCTTTTGAATATGCTATCTAGATTGGTCATAACTTTTCTTCCAAGAGTCATCTTCTTTTTAAAAAAAGGAATCCCTTCTGTCCTCCTAAACTCTTTTTGACTGTATGGACTGTAGCCTGTCAGGATCCTCGGTCCATGGGAGTCCCCAGGCAAGAATACTTCATTCATCTCTTATGTCTCTTGAATTCACAGACACTAGCGTCACCTGGGAAGCCCAATATATTAATATTAGGCAACCCACTCCAGTATTCCTGCCTGGAAGATTCCGTGGACAGAGGAACCTAGCAGACTACATCCATGGGGTCTCAAAGAGTCAGCCACAACTGAACACAACAGAATCAATATATGTACCTATACTTCCACTCATTCACTCATTTATACACCTACTTATTCAAAAGCAGAGACATTACTTTGCCAACAAAGGTCCGTCTAGTCAAGGCTATGGTTTTTCCAGTGGTCATGTATGGATGTGAGAGTTGGACTGTGAAGAAAGCTGAGCACCGAAGAATTGATGTTTTTGAACTGTGGTGTTGGAGAAGACTCTTGAGAGTCCCTTGGACTGCACGGAGATCCAATCAGTTCATTCTAAAGGAGATCAGTCCTGAGTGTTCATTGGAAGGCCTGATGCTAAAGCTGAAACTCCAATACTTTGGCCACTTCATGCTAAGAGTTGACTCATTGGAAAAGACTCTGATGCTGGGAGGGATTGGGGACAGGAGGAGAAGGGGACAACAGAGGATGAGATGGCTGGATGGCATCATTGACTCAATGGACGTGAGTCTGAGTGTACTCCGGGAGTTGGTGATGGACAGGGAGGCCTGGCGTGCTTCGATTCATGGGATCGCAAAGAGTCGGACACTACTGAGTGACTGAACTGATGTAACAGATAGATTTTTAATGCCAGACCAAATCCAAGCACTCTGCTGAGTACCAGAGGTCTGGAAGTGAACAAGCGGGAGCACTTTTCTGAGGAAGGGATCACAGTCTCTTGGCTCAGTCAGTTCAGTTCAGTTCAGTCACTCAGTTGTGTCCGACTCTTTGAGACCCCATGAATTGCAGCACGTCAGGCCTCCCTGTCCATCACCAACTCCCGGAGTTCACTCAAATTCACGTCCATCAAGTCAGTGATGCCATCCAGCCATCTCATCCTCTGTCATCCCCTTCTCCTCCTGAGCCCAATCCCTCCCAGCATCAGAGTCTTTTCCAATGAGTCAACTCTTCACATGAGGTGGCCAAAGTACTGGAGTTTCAGCTTTAACATCATTCCTTCCAAAGAACACACAGGGCTGATCTCCTTTAGAATGGACTGGTTGGATCTCCTTGCAGTCCAAGGGACTCTCAAGAGTCTTCTCCAACACCACAGTTCAAAAGCATCAATTCTTCGGTGCTCAGCTTTCTTCACAGTCCAACTCTCACATCCATACATCTTTTGGCTAGTGAAAGTGAAATTGCAAGTCACTCAGTCATGTCCAACTCTTTGTGAACCCGTGGACTATACAGGCCATGGAATTATTCAGGCAAGACTACTGGAGTGGGTAGCCTTTCCCTTCTCCAGGAGATCGTCCCACCCCAGGGATAGAACCTAGGTCTCCCACATTGTGGGTGGATTCTTTACCAGCTAAGCCACAAAGGAAGCCAAGAATACTGGAGTGGGTATACTATTCCTTCTCCAGCAGATCTTCCTGACACAGGAATTGAACCGGGGTCTCCTTCACTGTGGGCAGATTGTTTACCAACTGAACTATCAGAGAAGCCTTTTGGCTAAGTAAGATCAAAAAAAGATCAAAAAATTACACTAGGCAGGTCTATGATAGGATTTTGCTTAAGACTATTTCAACATAGCATAGAACCCCTGATTGAATTAAAGTCAGGAAGGTTTTTCCTGAGAAGGTAACACTTCAATTCAATTTCTTGAAGGATAAAATAAATAATCCAGTAGTCCAACTTGATAGAGGGAAGTAATAGTGTTCTATGTATACGCAACATGCTGCAAGGATAAAGTAAATATGACTTATTCTGAACTACATGTGACTAGGGAGGTGGTGGTGGGGTGATGGGTAGGTGTCATAAGCCAACCCTTGTATGCTATTTTAAGACACTTCTATTTGATTTAGAAGCCAGAATTGAAGTGTTTTAAGTAGGAGATTCATGACTAGGCTTGTGGCTTTATTAGGGTCTGATGTAGGGGAGCTGATTAGAAGAATTTGAGACAGTAGATAAGGAAATAAATCAGGAGAACTTGGTACTAATGACCCCTTTACCCAACCAAGTCCTCTTCTTCCTGTTAACTTATTTGCTTCTCATCATAAGTGAGATATCTACCTGAGATATTTTAGGGTAAATTTGGTTAAAATAATGATTAAAGATAAAATGCAAACAGCATTATGAGGAAGTGGTATTCTCAGGTGGCTCAATGATAAAGAATCCACCTGTCAATGCAGGAAATGCAGGAGACATGGGTTCAATCCCTGGGGTAGGAAGATCCAATGGAGGAGGAAATGTCAACCCACTGCAGTATTCTTGCATGGGAAATCCCATGGACAGAGGAGCCTGGTGGGCTATAGTCCATGGGGTTGCAAAAGAGTCAGCAATGACTGAGCAATTGAGGACACACACACAGAGACACACACACACCAGGAGGAAGTAGAGGAATAAAAGATAAACATGGATGTTTTTTCCTATCAAGAAGTTTTTGATGAATTGGAGATATTCAGTACCCAAATATCTTTATACAGATAGGATAGAAGGGTGTTCATGAGAGAGGTTGAAAGGAAGGAGCTGCTGCTGCTAAGTCACTTCAGTCATGTCCGACTCTGTGCAACCCCATAGATGGCAGCCCACCAAGCTCCAGCGTCACTGGGATTCTCCAGGCAAGAACACTGGAGTGGGTTGCCATTTCCTTCTCCAATGCATGAAAGTGAAAAGTGAAAGTGAAGTCGCTCAGTCGTGCCCGACTCTTAGCGACCCCATGAACTGCGGCCTACCAGGCTCCTCCGTCCATGGGATTCTCCAGGCAAGAGCGCTGGAGTGAGGTGCCATTGCCTTCTTCAAAAGGAAGGAGAGATAATATCTATTTGAGATAGAGGAGCATTATGAAAGTCTTTAAGAGGAAAATTATCAGAAGAAAATGAGTAGAATTTCAATTAGTGAAACTAAGAGAGGGGAGAAGAAGAAATTTCAAAAGCAGAGATATTATGCAGATCTTCTGGCATGCATCATGTAGCATTTTTCCTTGTTTCTTTAAACAGAGGGAATTAATGGATTGTGACCAATTCTTTAGAATCTGGTTGGGTATGTCCTTCTGTAAGTTATTTGTATATTATATAGTGACAAAAATGAGCAAAATATACTAAGCTCCTGGTTTAATTTATTTAACCAAATATTTATTTTTCTCCTTCTATGTCCCAGGTACTGTTTAAGGTCCTAAAAATATAATGTGAAAAATACATGCAAAATGTATGTACTAAATATCTTACATTCTATCTGAGGAATAAATATAATAACTGCAAACATTTAAATAGATTAGGTTTTTTTCTGTAAATGTTAAATTCTATAAAGGAAATAAATGTAAGTAATGGGATAGATTCAGGTGGGTAAGGCTTGGCCAGGCTATCTGGATAGGTGATCATGGAAAACATCTATAGTTTAATTTTAAAAAACTTTTCAATGATGTATAAATAGACACAAAAAATACATAAAATCACTAACTTTTAGGCATTGCTTCATATTTTGAGTGGGACATATTTTTACATTGTTACCACGTAGAGCAAGATATGGACCATGTTTAGCGTGAACAACATATAATTCTTCTTTTGGCCCCTTCCCTAAAAATACCCTATTATCAATTGCCTGTTGAGTATTTTGAATGTGAAATAAGACCTGAATAATGAAAAGAGATCAACCCTCTGAAAATCCGCAAGCAAGGGATACTGGGCAAATTGAACAGCAAATGCAAAGACTCTGAGGCAAAAAAGATTAAAAAAGAAAACAAAAAACTTGATTGTTTAAGATGCAAAATTAATGTCAAAGTGGCTATGACACAGTGAAACATAAAAAAATGGTCGAAGGTCATATCAGACTTATGCTGCAGGCAGGTTATATAAGGCTTTAGTTTCCATTAAAGAGCCTATATTTTCTACTTCCAATAGAACCTGTTGAAGGGATACAAAAAATGCCAGATGTCATTGATTGTTGTAAACATTCATTCCAAAAATGTTCATGCAGAAGGTATGTGGAGACAGAACCAAGACAGTGAGCATGGAAGCTGGGAGCTCAATGAAAGTTTATATTCAAGAAAATAGATGATGGTTTGTACTACCAAGAAAATTTTGGTAGTAGCAGTGAAAATGGTTAAGGTTGTCTAGATTAAGTAAAAATGTAAGGAAATAAAACAAGGTAATGGGACAGATTAACTGGATATGGCACTTCAAAACAGAAACAAATTAAGGATGGTTTCTAGGCTTAACTGAGTGACTAATGAAAATATTCATCAAGATGGAGAATATTTGGCAGGAGTTAGGGGTGTGTGTAAAGACATGAGTCTAGTTTGACCTTTTATGTTTGAGGTGCTCAAGGGAGATATTTAGATTGGTTTTGGATTAGATTTGGGAATTTTATGTTAAATATGATATTTCAAAACGTGAGACAGAATGAAATTACCCAAGGAGGGAGTACAGATAGAGAAACAAAGAGAGCTGAGGCATCGTAGCAGAGAAGTACAAGCTAGTAAGGGAGTCTTGGAAGAAGTAGACAGAAAGATAAGAGAAAAATAAGAGAATGAGATACAATAAAGGCCAACTGAAACAATCTCTTTCAGACTCATTGTCACAGAGACTGTGATAAGACAAAACGTTGGGAACTGGCCATATGATTTATCAAGTTAGAGAACTTGGGGAACAAAAATGCTTTATTTCTTATTAATCCATTATTCTCTCTCTTGATTTAGTCATTATTCAGAAAGAATCTTCACAAAACTCATAGTCTTTTTTAAAAAAAGCTTATTGATGTATAGCTGATTTATAATATTACATGTTTTAGGTGTACAGCATAGTGATTTACTACTTTTAAAAACTATACTCCATTTATAGTTATTATAAAATATTGGTTATATTGCTTGTGCTGTACAATATATCCTTATTGCTTATTTATTTCATACATAATAGTTTGTACCTCTTGTCCCTATGGTACCCCTGCCTCCTCCTCTCTCTCCACTGATAAAAACTAGTTTGTTCTCTATTTCTGTGAGTCTGTTTCTTTTTTATTATATTCATTAGTTTGTTTAAATTTTTAGATTACCCCATATAGCTGATATCATGCAGTATTTGTCTTTCTCTGTCTGACTTATTTCACTGAGCATAATACCCTTCAAGTTCATCCATCTTGTAGCATATGATAAAATTTATATTTCTTGGTCTTTGTTAAGGGAATATTTACAGCCTTTAGGCTTTCTTGGTGCACAAACCATACTCAGTGTCAGCAAAGCCACATTCTCACTCAGAAAAATAAACAACAACAAAATAATGCTAAAATGACCTTGAATACTATATTTCTGCTTTCAATGATTCAGAATTTTAAAAATCCCATTACTCTCAGTCCACTAGTGTTTCTGATTTTATATATATATATACGTATATATATATGATTCTGATTTTAGACCGAGAAACATAATCATTTATCTATTTTCCTGAAGCATTCACTTCCTACTGTATCATAGGTGGCTATTACCATCTTTATAACTGAAGAGAAACAGGGTCTACTTTTACTTTTCACCAAATGTAGTTAAGATATAGTTTAATAATTCAATACATTTTGCAATGAAGACATTATTTTTTAGAGGAGTTTAAGGTTCACAGCAAAACTGAGAGGAAGGAACAGAGATTTCCCATATATCCTCTGCCCTGGCTTCTGCACAACCTCCCCATATTTCAACAAAATTCTAATAAAGATGGTGACATAACACAAGAGATTAAAAAAATAAATGCAGGACAAACTGTGCTCAGAATTTATCCTTTTCAAAAGAGAGTATTTACTGAAACCAAACACACATACACACACACACACACACACGCACGCACGCGCGCGCGCACACACACACACACACACATTTTTCTCCTTCCCCTAAAATGAAAAAGCAGCTCCTCTCCAAAGTAAATAAATTATCTCACTTGAGAGGCAAAAGCTCTGTAAGGGGACATACACTTCTGGCATTGTGATTAGAAAATGTGGGCCAATCTTCCCACCATGAACAAATAGAAAATCTAATCACAGTATATATATTTTTTAAAAATCTGCTTGAAGTTATCAAAGATAACAAGGCATTGAAAAATTAGGAATCCAAGGTCTTAAGGAAGAAAAAACTCAGATAGGGAACCCAAGTATATGGAAAATGCCAAAAGACAAGTGAGAACCTAAGCACAGCTTTTGATAATCTTATGGGGTTGGTGGTGGTGGTGGTTTAGTGGCTAAGTCGTATCTGGTTCTTGTAACCCCATGAACTGTAGCCTGCCAGTCTCCTCTGTTCATGGAATTCTCCAGGCAAGAATACTGGAGTGGGTTACCATTTCCTTCTCCAGGGGATCTTCCCAACCCAGAAATCAAACCCGGGTCTCCTGCATTGCAAGCAGATTCTTTACCGACTGAGCTATGAAGGAAGCCGCTGTGCGGTTGGGAGTGACACAGTTGAAGTCCAGAGTCTGCCAAGGAAGAAATGCCTGTAAACACACACGATAAGGGCTTCACTCTAGGAGTTAGTGTGAACTAGACTGGTCTGGTTCTCACAGGATGAGGAAGTCCAACTTCATATCACCTTGCTTCCCATAATTAGACTAAATTCATAGAAGGTTATTAGTTCCTTAAACATACGTCCCTTTGGAGAGAGAGAAGACTTAACAATAGGCCTACTTATACATGACTTATGCAATTTATGTTACCAAAACTTAAATTATCAGACACATAAGAATAAAAAGAACATTTTTTAAAAGAAAAGTATGGATAATAGAGTCAGACACTCAAAAATTTTGGGTAATGGATTTATACAAAGTCTTTAAAATAATATCCTGAATGTATTTCAGTTAATGGCATTACATGATGACTTTAATATCAGTGTCCTGAATATGTTCAAAGAAATAGGTATAACCTAGAGATTCTGAAAAGAAATAGCATTTAAGAAAATGTAAATCTGGGTACTGAAAGAAAAAAAAACTAACTGAAATTAAGAATGTGATGGAAAGGTTTCACACGAGATTACAAACCCCTGAAGGTATTATTAATAAAACGGAAGATAAGTCAGAACAATGTGTGAAGAAGTACAGTAGATAAAAATGATGGAAAAAGGACAAAATGACATGATATACTTAAGGGTTATAGAGTAGAAATCTACCATATATGTGATTGGTGTCGAAGAAAGAATGAAATAGAAGCAATCTGTGGAAAGACATAGCTACAATTTTTTAAATAATTACAGTTTTGAAAATAATAACTCAAGAATAGCAATGAACCTGAAGTAGGAAAAATACAAAGAAAATTGTACCTAACATAGCCCAGTAAAACTTTGGATAAGGAAAAAGGGTAAAGATCTTGAAAGCAGACATAGAAAATAATAATAAAAGGAGCAGCAATTAGAGAAAAATAGGCCTCCCCATCCCTCAGAAAGAATCTGAAAAGAGGACTGTGTTAGTCATCTATCTGTGCGTAACAAATTATCTCTAACTAAGTTGGTTAAAACAGTGAACATTTATTGTTTTATAGATTTTGTGTAGTAATCAGGAAGCAGCAATGCTGGGTAATTCAGGCTCAAGGTCTCTCAAGAGACTGCATCCAAGCTGTCCACTTAGGTGTGGTTATCTTAAGGTTCACATGGGAGAGGGTCTTTCTGAGCTCACACAGGTGGCTAGAGGCAGGCTTCAAATTTTCCAGGTTTTCTCATATAGTCACCAGTTTGCCTCATTTCCTTAATATACGGGCTGCCTCATAGCCTGCCTGAGTGTCATCATGGAGCTCTTTCCTGGGCAGCCTTTCTGTAGGCCAGCTGGCTTCCCTCAGAGAGAGAATGAGAGAGAGAGAGCATGGGCAAGGAAGTCAATGTCTTTTTATAACCTAATGTCCAGAGTGACATCCCATCACTGCCTCTGTGTTTTATTTACAAAAATAAAGTCACCTGGTGGCTTTATTCTTTCGTGTGTGTGTGTGTGTGTGTGTGTGTGTGTGTGTGTGTGTGTATGTGCACACTCAGTCATGTCTGACTCTTTTATGACCCCATGGATCATAGCCTTCCAGGCTCCTGTGTATGTGGAATTTTCCAGGGAAGAATCAGTTCAGTCAGTTCAGTCACTCAATTGTGTCTGACTGACTTTGCAACCCCAGGGACTGCAGCATGCCAGGCCTCCCTGTCCATCACCAACTCCTGGAGTTTACTCAAACTCATGTCGATTGAGTCAGTGATGTAATCCAACCATCTCATCCTGTGTTGTCCCCTTCTCCTCCTGCCTTCAATATTTCCCAGCATCAGGCTCTTTGCAAATGAGTCAGCTCTTCACATCAAGTGGCCAAAGTATTGGAATTTCAGTTTCAACATCAATTCTACCAATGAATGATGAGGACTGATTTCCTTTAGGATGGACTGGTTGGATTTCCTTGGAGTCCAATGGACTCTCAAGAGTCTTCTCCAACACCACAGTTCAAAGGCATCAATTCTTCAGCGCTCAGCTTTTTTTATAGTCCTACTCTCACATCCATACATGACTACTGAAAAAACCATAGGTTTGACCTGATGGACCTTTGTTGGTAAAGTAATATCTCTTCTTTTTAATATATTGTCTAGGTTGGTCATAACTTTTCTTCCAAGGAGTAAGCATCTTTAATTTCAGGGCTGCAGTCACCATCTGCAGTGATTTTGGAGCCCCCAAAAATAAAGTCTATCTCTATTTCCACTGTTTCCCAGTCTATTTGCCATGAACTGATGGGACTGGATGCCATGATCTTCTTTTTCTGAATGTTGAGCTTTAGGCCAACTTTTTCAATCTCTTCTTTCACTTTCATCAAGAGGCTCTTTAGTTCTTTTTCACTTTCTGCCATAAGGGTCGTGGCATCTGTATATCTGAGGTGACTGATATTTCTCCCGGCAATCTTGGTGCCAGCTTGTGCTTCATCCAGCCCAGCGTTTCTCATGATGTATGCTGCATATAAGTTAAATGAGCAGGGTGACAATATACAGCCTTGATGTACTCCTTTCCCTATTTGGAACCAGTCTGTTGTTCCATGTCCAGTTCTAACTGTTGCCTCCTGACCGGCATAAAGATTTCTCAAGAGGCAGGTCAGGTGGTCTGGTATTCCCATCTCTTTCAGTTCATGATTATCTGGGTCATGAAGATCTTTTTTTGTGTAGTTCTTCTGTGTACTCTTGCCACCTCTTCTTAATATCTTCTGCTTCTGTTAGGTCCATACCATTTCTGTCCTTTATTGTGCCCATCTTTGCATGAAATGTTCCCTTGGTATCTCTAAAAATCTTGAAGAGATCTCTTGACTTTCCCATTCTATTGTTTTCCTCTGTTTCTTTGCATTGATCTCTGAGGAAGGCTTTCTTATCTCTCCTTGCTATTCTTGGGAACTCTGTATTCAAATGGGCATATCATTCCTTTTCTCCTTTGTCTTTTGCTTCTCTTCTATTCACAGCTATTTCTAAGGCCTCCTCAGACAGCCATTTTACCTTTTTGCATTTCTTTTCCTTGGGGATGGTTTCGATCCCTGCCTTCTGTACAGTGTCACAAACCTCCATCCATACTTCTTCAGGCATTCTGTCTATCCAATCTATTGCCTTGAATCTTTGTCACTTCCACTGTATAATCATAAGGGATTTGATTTCTGTCATCCCTGAAAGGCCTAGTGGTTTTTCCTACTTTCTTCAATTTAAGTCTGAATTTGGCTGTAAGAAGTTCATGGTCTGAGCCCCAGTCAGCTTTATACTGGAGTGGGTTGTCATTTCTTACTCCATGGGATCTTCCTGACCCAGAGATTGAACTCACATCTGTTGCATCTCCTACATTGGCAAGTGGATTCTTTACCACTGTGCCCCCTGGGAAGCCCATTTTCTTCACAGAGCGGCATCCAAGTGTCATGTGGAATCACTGTTAACAAGTTACTGCAAGTTTAATGTATTAAAACAACCGTTTTTTATTCATTTTTGGACTGGGAAACAGTGATGGGCTGAGGTGGATGGTACATATCAGCTGGGGTGTCTAGTGAAGGTTCTTCATTCACACGATTGGTGCCTCAGCGGTTCCTGGTCTGACTGTCTGTCTTCACACAATGTCGCATCTGTAGGACCTATCCATATAGCTTGTATTTTTCATGGCATGGTGATCTCTGGATAATCATATTTCTTACATTGTGTATGGCTTCCAAAAGTCAGGAAAAGAAAGCCAGTCAAGGGCTATATCCAGAACCAGTGCAGCATCACTTCTACTGTGTTCATATCTTCATGGTAGCCACAGAGTCATTCTGGCAGCAGGTGGGATCATTGAATGTCACTTCTTACTTAGGAACTAGCAAGGTCACATTGCAGAAGAATATTGTTTTAGATAAAATGTTTTCATCTTTGGGACACCGTAATCTTTCACATTCTGCTCTCTGGCCATAACAACCCACATCCCATCTACATGCAAAATACATTTACCCTCTCTGTGAAGATTTCATCCCATTATGGCACCGAGGTCACATTTTACTGGTAGGACTCTGAATCTGATCCTTGTTTTGAGACTGCTCCTTAAATTGAGAATCTTTTCTTCTCTGAAGCTAGCCCTAGAACTTTGTATATCCTCAAGATCCATATCGAAAAGTGGCCAATTCCCTTTTTGTCTCTATTTTCTGCCACCATATTTCATTATACATAAATAAAAAACCAGTTGACTCTTCCAGCATTCTGCCTTAACCTCTGCTAAACCCAGTCCTCTAGTTCAGAGGCATATTTTTTACTTTATACTTCCTTTCATATTATTTCTTGCTAAAAAATGCCCCCAAACTTAGCATCTTAAGACAATATGAAGTGAAATTTTCTCACATGGTTTCTGTGGATCAGGAATCTGAAAGCACCTTAGATGGACAGTTCTGGCTCAGAATCTCCCATCAGGCTATAGTCAAGATGTCAGTGGAGATTGCATCTCTCTGACAGCATGGCTGGAGGCAGAGAATCAGCATTCAAGATAGCTCATTTAGAGGGAGTTGGCAGGACAATTTAGCACTGTTGGCTTGTGGAAAGCCTCAGTATCAGGACAGCCTGGGAGTCCTCCCAGCATCACAGATGCTTCCTCAAAAGCAAATGCTCCAAAATAGAGGGAAAGAAAGAAGCTGCTGTTCCTTTTATGACCTAACATCTAATGTCATACATTTCCATTTCATTAGAAATGAAACAAATCAATAAGGTCAGACACACTCAAGGAGGGAAATTAAGCTTCACCTCTTAAAAGCTGGGAGGAGTGTACCTAAGAATTCATGGACATATTGTAAAACCACCATATCTAATTTACCTCATTTTTCTAAAATTACCTAAATGTTGCTAATTTTTCTATCACTGTGTAA
This sequence comes from Bubalus bubalis, assembly GCF_019923935.1. Classification (NCBI taxonomy): domain Eukaryota; kingdom Metazoa; phylum Chordata; class Mammalia; order Artiodactyla; family Bovidae; genus Bubalus; species Bubalus bubalis. Next base: position 96,423,002 of record NC_059157.1, on the reverse strand, counting down.
CAAAAAATTTGAAGTTGAACAGTTCTATGAACACCTACAAGACCTTTTAGAACTAACACCCAAAAAAGATGTCCTTTTCGTTATAGGGGACTGGAATGCAAAAGTAGGAAGTCAAGAAATACCTGGAATAACAGGGAAATTTGGCCTTGGAGTATAGAATGAAGCAGGGCAAAGGCTAATTGAGTTCTGCCAAGAGAACGCATTGGTCATAGCAAATGCCCTCTTCCAGCAACACAAGAGAAGACTCAATACATGGACATCAGCAGGTGGTCAACACCAAAATCAGATTGATTATATTCTTTGCAGCCAAAGATGGAGAAGCTCTATACAGTCAGCAAAAACAAGACTAGGAGCTGACTGTGGCTCAGATCATGAGCTCCTTATTGCCAAATTCAGACTTAAATTGAAGAAAGTAGGGGAAACCACTAGACCATTCAGGGATGGCCTAAATCAAATCCCTTATGACTATACAGTGGAAATGAGAAATAGATTTAAGGGACTAGATCTGATAGACAGAGTGCCTGATGAACTATGGATGGAGGTTTGTACATGGGACAGAGATCAAGACCATCCCCAAGGAAAAGAAATGCAAAAAAGCTAAATGGCTGTCTGAGGAGGCCTTACAAATAGCTGTGAAAAGAAGGGAAGTGAAAAGCAAAGGAGAAAAGGAAAGATATTCCCATTTGAATGCAGAGTTCCAAAGAATAGCAAGGAGAGATAACAAAGCCTTCCTCAGAGATCAATGCAAAGAAATAGAGGAAAACAATAGAATAGGAAAGACTAGAGATCTCTTCAAGAAAATTAGAGATACCAAGGGAACATTTCATGCAAAGATGGACTCAATAAAGGACAGAAATGGTAGGAACCTAACAGAAGCAGAAGATATTAAGAAGAAGTGGCAAGAATACACAGAAGAACTACACAAAAAACATCTTCACAACCCAGATGATCACAATGGTGTGATCAATCACCTAGAGCCAGACATCCTGGAATGTGAAATCAAGTGGGCCTTAGGAAGTATCACTATGAACAAAGCTAGGGGAGGTGATAGAATTCCAGTTGAGCTATTTCAAATCCTAAAAGATGATGCTGTGAAAGTGCTGCACTCAATATGCCAGCAAATTTGGAAGACTCAGCAGTGGCCATGGGACTGGAAAAGGTCAGTTTTCATTCCAATCCCAAAGAAAGGCAATGTCAAAGAATGCTCAAACTACCACACAATTGCACTCATCTTACACGCTAGTAAAGTAATGCTAAAAATTCTCCAAGCCAGGCTTCAGCAGTACATGAGCCATGAACTTCCAGATGTTCAAGCTGGTTTTAGAAAAGGCAGACAAACCAGAGATCAAATTGCCAACATCCGCTGGATCATGGAAAAAGCAAGAGAGTTCCAGAAAAACATCTATGTCTGCTTTATTGACTATGCCAAAACCTTTGACTATGTGGATCACAATAAACTGTTGAAAATTCTGAAGGAGTTGGGAATACCAGACCACATGACCTGCCTCTTGAGAATCCTGTATACAGGTCAGGAAGCAACAGTTAGAACTGGACATAGAACAGACTGGTTCCAAATAGGAAAAGGAGTACATTAAGGCTGTATATTATCGCCCTGCTTATTTAACTTATATGCAGAGTTCATCATGAGAAACGCTGGGCTGGATGAAGCACAAGCTGGCACCAAGATTGCCGGGAGAAATATCAGTCACCTCGGATATGCAGATGACATCACCCTTATGGCAGAAAGTGAAGAAGAATTAAAAAGCCTCTTGATGAAAGTGAAAGAGGAGAGTGAAAAAGTTGGCTTAAAGCTCAACATTCAGAAAACTAACAAATGGCATCCGGTCTCATCACTTCATGGCAAATAGATGAGGAAATAGTGGAAACAGGCAGACTTTTATTTTTGGGGGCTCCAAAATCACTGCAGATGGTGACTGCAGCCCTGAAATTAAAAGATGTTTACTCCTTGGAAGAAAAGTTATGACCAACCTAGACAGCATATTAAAAAGCAGAGACATTACTTTGCCAACAAAAGTCCATCTAGTCAAGGCTATGGTTTTTCCAGTGGTCATGTATGGATGTGAGAGTTGGACTATAAAGAAAGCTGAGCACCGAAGAATTGATGCTTTTGAACTATGGTGTTGGAGAAGACTCTTGAGAGTCCTTGGACTGCAAGGATATCCAACCAGTCCTTCCTAAAGGAGATCAGTCCTCGGTGTTCATTGGAAGGACTGATGTTGAAGCTGAAACTCCAATACTTTGGCCACCTAATGCGAAGAGCTGACTCATTTGAAAAGACCCTGAATTTGGGAATGATTGAGGGAAGGAGGAGAAGGGGACAACAAAGGATGAGATGGTTGGATGGCTTCACCGACTCAACGGACATGAGTTTGGATAAACTTTGGGAGTTGGTGATGGATAGGGAGGCCTGGCGTGCTGCAGTTCATGGGGTCACAAAGAGTCAGACACGACTGAGCAACTGAACTGAACTGAACAGAAAATATCTATTCTCCAGCCTTCAGTAACATTTTTCTTATTTTCCTCCCACTGCCACAATTAGTCTACTTGAGGTCCTCCATCCTGCCATGCAACATCGACATCCAAAGCCATGTGTTTTACATATGTTATAACACAAAACCGAGTTCCAGTATCAAATTTTGGTTCTTTAATGTATTTCTAATTAACAAACCCTCTCAAACCATCACTGGGTTAAATAGCAACCATTTAGTATATGTGGTTATCCTATGAGTCAGGTGTTTTGTCAAGGCATATTGGGATGACTCCTCTCTGTTCCGTGAAGTGTGAGCTCATCTGAAATTGTTCACATGGTTGAAGATGGCTGGTATGGCTTGACCGGGGCATGTCTAGGGCCCTCAGCTTTGACTTTACATTTACGTTTTTCTGTTCTCCTCCATGGGTCTACTGGAGTAGGAAAAAACAAGATAGGTTCTTTCCTCATGTCTGGGGCCTGGATTAGAAAGCTTGAAGAACTGGGTCTGATTCAAAATTCGATTTTTCTCTCTCCAAGTGACCACTCTACAGAGCTTGGGAGTCTCCCAGTGGCTGGAATTTTTTCATGACATTGACTTCTTTCAGAGAGAATATCTTAGGTTCACGTAGAAGTTGAAGGGCCTGATAGACCTAATCTCAAAAGCCATTCAGCATCCCTTCTGCATTCTCTTGATTATACAGGCCAACCTACAATCACTATAGAAAGGGACCATAAAGGTGCAAAGACCAAAAACCCTAACTCATTTGGGGACCAAATTTGTAACACAGTTCCCAATTAGTTATATGTACTCACTGACTTGTAGAATACACTTTTTTATTCTTTACCAAAAGTGTACTTCCTGAAACACAGTTTCATCTGTTTCAGAGGGGGTAAATACAGTTTATTGCAATGGTTTTGCAGATGTAACTAAATTGGAATGAGCTTCATAAGGCATATTGATGCCAAAGAAACTAGATAATATTGTAGTCATTTTTCATAACCAATAAGTTGGGATTTTTTTTAACATGCAAGGAATAACTATATAGGTATTGCTTATGCATTTTGCAGTTTTATATACCGTTCCTGTGCATTCTTCTGTGTTTCCACTGCTTATGTATTTATTCTCTAAGAATTGGTTATCACTTTTAATCATACAATTTCCCTTCAATCACAAAAATGTAGGGGAAAATATTGCACTCAGTAATCAAGTCAATATGCTTGTTGGTGCTACTTTCTATATACAAATATGTATTAATATGCACACTTTTATTCAATAAGCATGTGCTAACCACCTGTTTCCAGCTGGACATTGGCTATTCTTATAGAAGTGTACATCCTTGAAATACATACATAACCCACTACCCTCCCCTCCCCACCGTCTTCCTTCTCGGTTGCATGGTTTTGAGTACCTCTCAGGCTAATTAAAGTTTCAAGAGCACTGTAGTCATTTAAATATAGTAATTTTATATCTTACAATTTCTCTTCTACCTGTCCCTACCTATACTGATAGGTATAAGATTTTAATGTTTTCAAAGCAGTAGAATAAAATACAGTCTAATATCCTTCAAAATAACAACAGCAGCATAAAATGACTATTCATAGTATGTGATTTTTAGTAACTCTTTCTTCCTTCCCTCCTTTGTGTTCTTCCCTTCCTCCCTTACCTTGTAATACAGGATTGCCAAACATGTCACTTTCTATCATTTCTGAAGTGGGATCTTCCCTTCATGTCAATCACATTGCCTTCTTTGTTTCTGTCACCATACTCACCACAATCTATAAGCATGTTCATTTGTTTGCTTATTTCCTCTTCTCTCTTGAAAGTAGAAGACCAAAGAGAAAAGACACATTTTGTATCTAGTATACCACTGAATCCTTGGTACCTGGTTTAAAGTAAGCAATAAGTAAAGATCGGTGGCATAGATTAGTGAAATAAGTTATTTCAATTGACCACAGAAACCAAGTAATGCAGGGCTCATTATGGAGCATTGTGGATGTCTGCCCAGTACGTGCTCTTCTCTCTCTTGACAACTGCTCCTGTTTTCATTTAGGTTTCTGTGCTTTCCCTACATAATCCAAATATTTTTGGGGAAGCTAGCTCTACTTTTATTTCTGAAATGTGGCATTTGAGCTCAGACAAAAGAAATTAGAGAGGGACATTCACCAAGCTGTGTGAGAGAATAGGTTTTTTTCCAGTTGAACCAGTGTGGGAATCTAGGAAGCAGTTTCTTATCTTGTTGTTATGTAAGTAGAGATATATATTCTGTGTAGCTGAAATTTACAGAGTATTATTGAGCATCCTTATTAAGAAAAAGAATACATCAATTAACTTAGAGCAGGCTTAATTCAACCATCAGTTCTCAGACCTTGACTTACTCCACCACTCAGCAATAGTTAATACACTCTGTAAAATAATTTTTAATTATTCCCTGGGGGCTCAGACAGTAAAGAATCTGCCTGCAATGCAGGAGACTCAGGTTCGATCCCTGGGTCAGGAAGGTGTCCTGGAGAAGGGAATGGCAACCCACTCCAGTATTCTTGCCTGGAGAATTCCATGGATAGAGGAGCCTGGAGGGCTACAGTCCACAGGGTCACAAAGAGTCAGACTTGACTGAGTGACTAACACTTTGATTGATTCCCATTAGTATTGGTTTGATTTGGCAAGATTTGGTAATTAAAGGATATATTTTTAATGAAACCAACTGCAGGCTTTGCATTCTAAAAAATAAAATAAAATAAGCTCCATTTAACAAAACCCTGGACTGTGCCAAGAGGCCAGACCAGGGCTATCCCTTTCTAGCAACATGACCTGGCTAAATAGCTTAACCTCTTTGAGGCTCATTATTTTCAAGTGATATTATGGAGCAAATGCAGTAATGCTTTTGGATATATATATATATAAATATATATTCAGAAGTGATGTTGTTGGATCATATGGTAGCTCTATTTTAAATTTTGGAGGAACTTTAATACTTTTTTATGTTGTAACTACACCATTTTATATGTCAACCAAGAGTGTACAAGTTCAAATTTCTCCATAGCCTCACCAAAACTTATATCTTTTGTTTTTTGTGTTTTTGATTTGTGTTTTCCTGATAATCAGTAATGTTGAGCACTTTTTATATACCTGTTGCCCAATTTATGTCTTCTTTGGAGAAATATCTATTCAAGTCCTTTGCCCATTTTTAATTATTGTTTTGCTATTGAGTTTTAAGAATTCTTTATGTATTTTGGAAGTTAATTCCTTATCAAATTATATAGTTGACAAAAATTACTCCATTTCATAGGTAGCATTTTCACTCTATTTTTTTATTTCCTTTGTTTTGCAGGAGATTTTTGCAGTATAATTCACAGTAGCCAACGTATGGACATAACCTACAAGTTCTTTGACAGACAAATAGATCAAGAATATGTGGTATGCACAATGGAATATTACACAGCCATAGAAAATGAAGGAAATCTTACCATTTACAACAACATGGATGGACCTGAATGATATTATGTTAAGTAAAATAAATCAGTCACATAGGGCAAATCTTACATCATTCCACTTATACTACTACTACTTCTAAGTCACTTCAGTTATGTCTGACTCTGTGCGACCCCATAGACAGCAGCCCACCAGGCTCCCCCGTCCCTGGGATTCTCCAAGCAAGAACACTGGAGTGGGTTGCCATTTCCTTCTCCAGTGCATGAAACTGAAAAGTGAAAGTGAAGTCGCTCAGTCGTATCCGACTCTTAGTGACCCCATTTATGAGTTATCTAAAACTGTTAAACTTCTAGAAACCGAAAGAAGATTGGTAGCTTCCAGGGGATGGGGAGAGAGGGAAATGAAAGTTACTGTTCAGTGAGTACAAAGTTATAGTTTTACAAGTCAAATAAGTTTTAGAGATCTGCTGTATAACATTATGCAGCAATATAGCATTGTATATTTAAAAAAATTAAGAGGGTAATATTATATTAATTATTCTTACCACACACAAGCAAAAAGACATAAGAAATCTTTTAGTAGTGATGGATATGTTTGTTACCTTTATTGTGATGATGATATCATGTTGTTGTAGTTGGTTAGTCACTCAGTTGTGTCCAACACTTTGTGACTCCATGGACTGCAGCACGTCAGGCTTCCCTGTCCTTCACCATCTCCTGGAGCTTGCTCAAACTCACGTCCATCAAGTCAGTGATGCCATCCAACCATCTCATCCTCTGTCATCCCCTTCTCCTCCTGCCTTCAATCTTTCCCATCATCCAGGTCTTTTCCAGGAGTCAGGTTTTTCACGTCACGTGGCCAAAGTATTGGAGTTTCAGGTTCAGCATCAGTCCTTCTAATGAGTATTCAGGATTGATTTCCTTTAGGATTGAGCAATTTCATCTCCTTGCTATCCAAGTCACTCTCAAGAGTCTTCTCCAACACGACGGTTCAAAAGCATCAATTCATCAGCATTCAGCCTTCTTTATGGTCCAAGTCTCATATCCATACATGATTACTGGAAAAATCATAGCTTTGACTATAAGGACCTTTGTCAGTAATGTCTCTGGTTTTTAATTCACTGTCTAGGTTTGTCATAGCTTTTCTCCCAAGGAGCAAACATTTTTTAATTTCATGGCTGCAGTCACCATCTGCAGTGATTTTGGAGCCCAAGAAAATAAAATCTGTCCCTGTTTCCATTGTTTCCCCGTCTATTTCCCATAAAATGATGGGACCAGATGCCATGATCTTTGTTTTCTGAATGTTGAGTTTTAAGCCAGCTTTTTCACCCTCCTCTTTCACCTTCATCAAGAAGCTCTTTAGCTCTTCTTCGCTTTCTGCCAGAAGGGTGGTGTCATCTGCATATCCGAGGTGATTGATATTTCTCCCAGCAATTTTGATTCCAGCTTGTGCTTTATCCAACTAGCATTTCTTATGATGTACTTTGAATATAAGTTAAATAATCAAGGTGACAACAGTCCATTGTTCTATGTTTGGTTCTAACTGTTGCTTCTTGACCTGCACACAGATTTCTCAAGAGGTAGGTCAGTGGTCTGGTATTCCCATCTCTTGAAGAGTTTTCCACCATTTATTGTGATCCACAGGGTCAAAGTCTTTAGTGTAGTGAATGAAGCAGTAGTAGATGTTTTTCTGGAATTTTCTTGCTTTTTGTATGATCCAATGGATGTTAGCAATTTGATCTCTGGTTCTTCTGCCTTTTCTAAACCCAGCTTGAACATCTGGAAGTTCTTGGTTCATAATATCATAAGTATTTGCAAATTGCGAGCATATACATGATAAGTTGCTCAGCATCACTAATCATCAGGGAAATGGAAATTCATCAAACTGTATATATTAAATATCTGCAGTTTTTATATATTATATATACCTTAATAAAGCTGAAAAATATGATAATGCATGTAAAAGTACTGTAAACACTAAGGCAAATGTTATGTATTTAAGAAGTCACCACCATTATTAATATTAAAATATATGTGTCAAGCAGGACACAATTTATAAGCAACCAAAAAAAAAAAAAACACAAAGAAAGGATTATGACAGATTTAAGCACAAGGAAGGATGTTGGCTATGTCACAGAAGCAATGAGAAGGCTTGAGAATTGAGGTCAGGAATCGTAGGAGTTTATCAAGTATAAAACCTAGCCAGGGCCAAATTCCAGGAGTAGCCTGCTGAAGATGCTACTCTTGGCACCACCAGCATGCTTACTTCATCCGTATCAGTAGCTCATCACTGCTATAGGAAATGAAACTTCATCTCTGGATGAATAATTCAAATTTTAAATATCTGACTATTTGAGCTTTAGTATTAGGTCTGTATCCTGTCTTCTGGAGTCAGTAAAGGGGTGTCTTAACCTGTTTCAGATTTTGCAGTAGAGGACTTGTGGACACAGCAGGGGAAGGAGAAGATGAGACAAATTGAGAGAGTAACACTGACATATGTACACTACCACGTGTAAAACAGCCAGCCAGTGGGAAGCTGGTGAATAGCACAGGGAGCTCATCTTGATACTCTGTGATGACCTAGAAGGGTGAGATGGAGGGAGTGGAGGGAGATTCAAGGGAGGAGATATAGGTATACTTATAGCTGGTTCACTTCATTGTACAGCAGAAATCAATACAACATTGTAAAGCAATTATCCTCCAAATAAAAATAATTAGAAAAGAAATCAGAGCCCACCAACATTTCCCATATAGGAATAATTTACACTGATAGCATTTTCTTAAGAAAACTTAGGGTAAAGGTCACCCAGAGGTAAAGACAACTTCCCATCAAGTTTTCAGTAGCCATCACTGTACAGTAATTACCTCTGTAGGGAACGACATTGACTAACAAGTAGTAGTTGGAGCTATGCTGTAACTATTGGTCTGTATCTGTTAATAATTGCTTTTACAGAAAAGAAAGCCAAATAATGAAGCTAGAGAAGATAAGGTAAAGATACAAAAGGAGAGAAAAATGCCTTTATAATTGTAGTGAGTGCCAAATTACTTGTGAACCGGAAGGAAAGTGCACAGTTCTAGTCAGACAATGGTAATTATTCAAATGCACATTATATAGGTTATTTTGAAAAGAAGACAAATCATTTCTTAATTATATATTCATTGGGTGAATTTTCTAATTTTCAGAAGAAAGTATATATTTTGTCTTCATGAAACCCTAAAAATTATTTTTTGCCTTTAGTAATAAATATTACTACAGATTAATTAATTAATTATTGCTAGAGATTAATAAAGATTATTTTAAAGTGAATATTACTTTTATAGCTTTTCATTAAAAATTTCAGCTTTGTTGACTGATCACATTGATTCAATGATGGTCATTGGAATCTTTCCTATGCCATTACTGGAGTAAAATCAAAATAATATTTCAGTCTTACAAGATGATAAACATTATCTTTGGAAATAAATTTATAATATAAATATTTATATATTCATATATAAAAGCTTCATTTCTATATATGGAAATATATATTTTTTTACTTCCTGATGAATTTCCAAGAATCAGAATTTTCTCTTCCTGAATAAAGGGTTCCAGTTAAGGGATTAAAGGCAGTGCATTAAGAGGTTTTAGATTGCAGTTTATGCTGAGAGGAAAGACAGAGGAGATTATTTTGTTTTCTTTTGAGAGAGCTCAATCCACATTTTTGAGGTTTATCTTTGGCACAGCATATCTAAGTTTACTCATCATGAGTAAACACATGAAGTGCTAGGAATAATTCCCTGTTGAATTTCTTTATTTGTGATGAGAATATGGCTTAATCACATTGTGAATCCCTTTGTAGAGATTCTATAAGCTTGAGTAAGTATAGAATTGGCTCTAGAGTCAGTTTACAGATCTATAAGTATACTCTCTCAGAAGCATGGGTCACTGAGCCTTTTCCTGGTCTGTATTGGTTGAGGCTGGGACCTGCCATACCACTTTGGCACTCCTGGAGCTCACCTTCGACCTCTGTGGAAGGTCTCCATATGTATCTCTGGCTTCCCCTTGAGCACTTGTGACGCTGGTGGTGGTTTAGTCACTCAGGCGTGTCCGACTCTTGCATCCCCATTGACTAGCCTGCCAGGCTGCTCTGTCCATGGGATTCTCCAGGTAGGAACACTGGAGTGGGTTGCCATTTCTTTCCAACCCAGGGATTGAACCCATATCTTTTGCATCTCCTGCACTGCAGGTGAATTCTTTACCACTGAGCCACCAGGATAACCTGATCTTATGACTACTTCTGCGAGATTAATCTGACCCCAACAGTGGAGCAGGACAAAAGTGCTGGGAAAGTAATGAATGCCCCAGGAGCAACTCTTAACCAAGGAGGGTTTCAGATCTGGGAATAGAACACCCAACTTCAGGCCCTTTGGGTCCTGGAGTTCTGAGGTGGGCTCAAACTGGTTTCTCAGAGGCCCTCTTGAGACTCAGCCTCAGTTGCTCATAGAAGTGACCCTGTCGTTAACATACTTTCTGCCTCTCTCCCTCCCTTCTCTGACTTACTTCTTCACTCCCTCATTGTGTTTTCTGGGATCATTTCCCAAATATACTCCCAGAACTTATCTCAGGGTCTGCTTTTTGGTCTGCCTCATGCCAGTGTTCATCTAATCTTGTTTTTTTAAAAGCCAATAATGTCACTATTCTGGAGACACAAAATTGAGGAAAGAGAAAGGAGTCTCTGCTACCTGACAGCATTTGTGAAGTACAAAAATCATCTATTTGTCTCCGAACTTTTACCACGGGGCCATGGTCTGCCTTGGTGACTATTTATTTCTTTTATGTCTGCCATGATTGGATACTCTCTCCCAGCATTGGCACAAAGGAATATCTGAATGAAAATCATCATTCACAAGAAGAAATGGCTTTGTTGAGATATTTATTCTCATGGATGGCAATCTTTGCTTTTTGGTCACTGTACACTTCTTAGGTATTTTCTTTATGACTATTTAAAATAATTGCCTGAAGAAATGGGACTTAAAATATTGAAATTCTGTGTCCACAGAGCCCATTATCTCTTGTCCTTATTTTTCCTGCGTCCAATACACCCCAACAATTCAGCTTCCATGAAAGCAGGGCCTGGTTTACTTTCTTTATTGCTGTTACTAATATAACAACAAAAGTGCCTGGAAAATAGTAAATTCTTCATAAATATTTGCTGGATGAATCAATTTAATCAGTTCAATTACTTGATAGCCTTACAAACATGGGCAAATTGATTAACCTCTCTGGGCCTCACTTTTCTCATATATAAAATGGAGTGGATGATGACAATCCCTCCCTTAAATGATTGTTGAGAGGTTTGAATGAGATTTTGTATGTAAATATACTCAATGCAGTGACTGACACATAATACATGCTGATAAGCATAGTACTGTAAATGTAATATATTATCTACTGAGAGATGACTATGTGACCGGTATAATTAGATGTTGGGATTATAGCAATGGAACATACAGACAGGATCACTATGCTCCTCTGGTGGCTCAGACAGTAGAGAGTTCATTTGCAATGTGGGAGTCCTGGGTTTGATCCCTGGGTTGGGGAGATCCCCTGGAGAAGGGCATGGCAACCCACTCCAGTATTCTTGCCTGGAGAATCCCATGGACAGAGGAGCCTGGCAGGCTACAGACCATGGGGTTGCAAAGAGTCAGACACAACTGAGTGACTAAGCACAGCACATGCTCATCTAATTGTACTATTGTATAATGAGTGTGATGTAATAGACAATCCGGATCTAAATATTTTAGCTTAAGGAAATTCCATTTTTCTATAGATATTGAATAACTACATATTATAAATCAGGGGGATAACATTTTTAAAGCATATCTTAAAATATAGAGATAGACTGTTGTTGTCATTCAGTCACCCGGCTGTGTCCAACTCTTTGTGACCCCATGGACTACAGCATGCCAGGCCTCCCTGTTCCTCACTATCTCCCCAAGTTTGCCCAAGTTCATGTTCATTGCATCAGTGATGCCATTCGGCCATCACAGAGGTAGATTCGTTGGAGAAAATATTAAAAATATGAATTCTTAAGAAACTACTTCAGTATTTCAAGCAAAAGATAATAACAGTAGTAAAATGAGTGCCTCTGAGAGACTTTTCTGGATGAAAAAAAAGAGAGAGCTCAGTTAACTGACAGGGGAATACAAAAAATAGCAGGTAAAGAAAGAGATTTAAGATAACTGTGTGTTCCCTAAAATCTATTGAAGAAAAGCATTACAAAAGAATCGGGAGCAAACAGGACTTGAGGGAGATGAATTGGCTCTTAAAGCTTTGCAGAAAGTGGTAGGAGCATAAGATCTGTCCTGTTATCTGGAATGGTGAGCTGGGAAAATAGAGAAGCTGGCGATGAGGGTGAGAGGAAGATGAGAACTCATGATGTTGCTGGGAGAGGGAGATTGCTCATAGCACATGTGAAAGAAAAGAACAGCAGCATTTTCTAAGTATTTCCCCAAGCTGGTGTTTCTCCGTATTTCAAGGTTGCCTCTGTCATCACTTCTGTGTTCAGTGTGACTCAGTTTCTGACTCAACCCAGAATGCTTCTCTCCAGCTCCCAAAGGAGAACCAGGAATCTTAGTGTCTCTAGATATACAAACATCACCTTACTCTGGATAAGATATTCTTATTACATCAAATCAAAGCATGTTTTCCAACCTTTCTATTTTCTTGTTTAATCACTAAAAGATAAAGATACTTGCCTTTAACGTGAACATAATACCGTCATCACACTTAAAAATTATATTTTTTAATGTCATCATGTGTAGCCAGTTCAACACTGTGTGTGTGCAATTTTGTGACTCATCTATTCTTTACTTTGGCAATATATCAGCCTTAAATTTTTATTATTTCCAGACTTGGTTTTCTTCCTCCTGCCAAAGTTAAAAAACAAATAAAAAATTGGATTCTCATAAAGGTTCTCCCACTCCTTTGGGGATTTATACAAAATACCACTAACTAAAATCATCGGAAATGACTCGTTTCTATGATCCTGAAAATGTAAACATGTCAGCAAAATCAACTATGGCTCATATAGATATAGCTCAAAGGTATTAAGGCCTAAAGTAAATGCTGGAGTGTGCCTGCTTTCTAAGAGAAGAAAGGGCATTGCAAGTTCATGATTAAATGAAAAACTTCAGTAATTTGAATATATTTCCCAGGAGCCAGAGGGCTAAAAAGGTGACTATGCAAGACTTGTGCAAGACTCCAGATTATGACAAAAGTATATATTATAATAGATAGAAGTGTTTGTCCTTCCATAAGATAAAACATCCTCTGAAAAATATCTATTTTGTAGCAGTTGCTCTGTTAGAATTTTCATATGTGAAACAATCTTTACAGTTACTGCATGAAGTAGAGATAATCAAGCCCACACTGCTAAGTCACTTCAATCGTGTCTAACTCTGTGCTACCCCATAGACAGCAGCCCACCAGGCTCCCCCGTTCCTGGGATTCTCCAGGCAAGAACACCGGAGTGGGTTGCCATTTCCTTCTACAATGCATGAAAGTGAAAAGTGAAAGTGAAGTCGCTCAGTCGTGTCCGACTCTTAGCGACCCCATGGACTGCAGCCCACCAGGCTCCTCTGTCCATGGGATTTTCCAGGCAAGAGTACTAGAGTGGGGTGCCATTGCCTTCTCCTCAAGCCCACACTACAGATTTGTAAAGCAAGGTTGTCTAATGTGCCAAAGATTATGTAACAAGTAAATGGATTTGTTCCCAGACTTGTTAGACTTTAAAATGCCTGGTCTTACCATGACTATAACAGGCTGCCTTCTCTGGGCTTCATCAAGGTATAGCCATCACCAGTTTAAGGATGAGGAAAACCAAATTTAAGATATACATATGTAAACATGATGCTGAGTTGTCCTCTATGGAGAAAATCTGCCCTATGCACCCCAATGACAATTGAGGTGAAGCAAGCAAGAACACTGGAGTGGGTTGCCATTTCCTTCTCCAATGCATGAAAGTGAAAAGTGAAAGTGAAGTCACTCAGTTGTGTCCGACTCTTAGCGACCCCATGGACTGCAGACTACCAGGCTCCTCCGTCCATGGGATTTTCCAGGCAAGATTATTGGAGTGGAGTGCCATTGCCTTCTCCAATGCAATCTTAGAGCAGCTCCAAAATTGTAAATTCCATTTGGTGGAATTTAGTCATAGCTAACTTTCTTATGTATGTGCATGTGATTAACATTTTGTGTTTAACTGACCCTCTCTGTCAATCAGAGTTCAGTCAGGAAAACAGCTGCAATAAAAATTATGTGAACAAAGGATTTACAATATTTATTTTAGAATTTAATTTAGAATTACATAATTTAGAATTAAGATATTTAATTTATAATTACTACTTATATTAATTAGACCTTACACTAATGTGCAGTAACCTGGAGAAATGAAGATCAAAAAAGGGGAGTGATAGGCACCAATCATTCTATTGGATGGGTTTCCCTGGTGACTCAGTGGTTAAGTTTCTGCCTACAGTGAGAGGGAGTGGGTTTCATCCTTGGGTTGGGAAGATCCCCTGGAGAAGGGAGTGACTGCCCACTCCAGTATTCTTGCCCGGGAAGACCCATGGGCAGAAGAGCCTGATGGGCTACAGTCCATGGGGTTGCAAAAGAATGGGATATGACTCAGCTGCTAAACAACAACAAAATTCCACTGGACAACAGGTATGAGTATCATGTTAGAACTATAGGATAGGGTTGTTAGATGTAGTAACTGAAAAAATAATCCTTAACATCCAGTTAAATTTTAATTTCAGATAAATAATATTTTTATTATAAGATGTCCCATGTAATATATGATTCTTTGTGACCCCATGGACTGTAGCCTACCAGGCTCCTCTGTCCATGGGATTTCCTGGGCAAGAATACTGGAGTGGGTAGCCATTCCCTTCTCCAGGGGTTTTTCCCAACCTTCGAACCCAGATCTCCTGCATTGCAGGCTGAGCCACCAGGGAAGCCCATATGAGATTGGACTTAAGCTAATTTTTTTTCATTATTTATCTTAAATATAAGTTTAACTGGGTGTCCTGTATTTTATCTGTCAACTTTATAGTAGGAATATTTAACAAGCCATGTATGTTTGCCTCTGAAGTACTCTGGAGGGGTAGTATGTGGAGAGTCTATGGAAAGAAGCACCAACTCTGTGGCTACACAGTTAAGTATGTGGCAGTGAACCAGGGGTGGTTGTTGGTAAACAGAGTCACTGGTCAGGAAGAGGAGCTAGATCTGGAGCAAGACAGAGCAAGAATAACCTGGAACCCACTGAGCACCTCTGTGCCCATGATGACTTCACATCTATCTTCTAAATTGCACAGAGACCTCTCTTGACCACACAGAAGGAGATTCTGGGAAAGGCAGTTTCTGGTTATAGTCAAATCAGTGTAACTCAGTGTAATATATCTATCCTTTTTGCCCTAAATTAACACTCTCTCTCCTTCTTTCTCTTTGCTGAGCTAAAATATATATAGAAATGCATGGATAATAATCATAACAGTTATATGAGTTTTGACAAATGTATACACCTATTTAAACAATACAAAATCAAGATCCAGAACATTTCTGTCTCCCTAGAAAGTTTTCTAGCCCCTGTCCAGTCAATCCTCTCTCTCCAATAGGTAAACACTATTTTTTTTCTTTATCATGGTTTTGCCATGTATTCAAAGTGTTAGTCGCTCAATCACACCCAACTCTTTGTGAGCCCATGGACTGTAGCACACCAGGCTCTTCTGTCCTTGGAATTCTCCAAGCAATAACACTGGAGTGGTTTGCCACTCCCTTCTCCAGGGGGTCTACCCAATCCAGGGGTCAAACCCGGGTCTCTTGCACTGCAGATTCTTCGCCATCTTGGAGTTCTCTAAAATGGAAGCATACAGTATTTTTCTGGTGGATTTTGCTTCTTTCACACCACATCATGTCCTAGTGAATGTTGCTGCATGTATCAGTAATTTATTCTTTTATTTCTTACACTGTAGAAATATATCCATAATGAAAATTAAGATAAATTTATTGAAAAGATAACTTTATTCCAAAACTAGAATTATTGTCATATGTAGAATAAGCATGCAAAAAATTCCATAAAATACAATTTAATACTAGTAAGTTGTACTTGTTTGTCATATGTTCTGAAACCCCAGTAATTTCCTGATGTTATCTAGAATGGTATCAAATACATATAGGCACTGACCAGAAACTCTTTTTCTTGAGTGATCAAAAGTATTGATGGATGAAAGAAGATAACTTATTTTGATCCCCTAACTTCAAACAAACTAAAATCATTTTGTTCACAGTGTTAACTGCCATCACCTCAACTCTCCACACACATTCTGAAAAGTACTACACTAGAACATGATGTAGGAATCCTTGGAAACTAGGGAGTTGGGATACCGTGGGGTTCTCAGTGGTCCATAGTTCAAACACAACTGTGGAAAATAACTCATTTCAACACTGAGCCTGTGGCAAGCTTCAGTTCAGTTCAGTTTAGTCACTCAGTAATGTCTGACTCTGCGACCCCATGAATTCCAGCACGCCAGGCCTCCTTGTCCATCACCACCTCCCAGAGTTCACTCAAACTCACGTCCATTGAGTTGGTGATGCCATCCAGCCATCTCATCCTCTGTCGTCCCCTTCTCCTTCTGCCCCCTATCCCTCCCAGCATCACAGTCTTTTCCAATGAGTCAACTCTTCGCATGAGGGGGCCAAAGTGCTGGAGTTTCAGCTTCAACATCATTCCTTCCAAAGAACACACAGGGCTGATCTCCTTTAGAATGGACTGGTTGGATCTCCTTGCAGTCCAAGGGACTCTCAAGAGCCTTCTCCAACACCACAGTTCAAAAGCATCAATTCTTTGGCACTCAACTCTCTTCACAGTCCAACTCTTACATCCATATATGACTACCAGAAAAACCATAGCCTTAACTAGATGGACCTTTGTTGGCAAAGTAATGTTTCTGTTTTTTAATATGCTTTCTAGGTTGGTCATACTTTCCTTCCAAGGAGTAAGCGTCTTTTAATTTCACCATCTGCAGTGATTTTGGAGCCCAAAAAACAAAGTCTGACACTGTTTCCACTGTTTCCCCATCTATTTCCCATCAAGTGATGGGACCAGATGCCATGATCTTCGTTTTCTGAATGTTGTACTTTAAGGCAACTTTTTCACTCTCCTCTTTCACTTTCATCAAGAGGCTTTTTAGGTCCTCTTCACTTTCTGCCAGAAGGGTGGTGTCATCTGCGTATCTGAGGTGATTGATATTTCTCCCGGCAATCTGGATTCCAGCTTGTGCTTCCTCCAGCCCAGAGTTTCTCATAATATACTCTGCATACAAGTTAAATAAGCAGGGTGACAATATACAGCCTTGATGTACTCCTTTTGCTATTTGGAACCAGTCTGTTTTTCCATGTCCAGTTCTAACTGTTGCTTCCTGACCTGCATACAGGTTTCTCAAGTGGCAGGTCAGGTGGTCTGGTATTCCCATCTCTTTCAGAATTTTCCACAGTTTATGGTGATCCACACAGTCAAAGGATTTGGCATAGTCAATAAAGCAGAAATAGATGTTTTATGAAACTCTCTTGCTTTTTTGATGATCCAGCAGATATTGGAAATTTGATCTCTGGTTCCTCTGCCTTTTCTCAAACCAGCTTGAACATCTGGAAGTTCATGGTTCACGTATTGCTGAAGCCTGGCTTGGAGAATTTTGAGCATTACTGTACTAGCGTGTGAGATGAGTACAATTGTGAGGTCGTTTGAACATTCTTTGGCATTGCCTTTCTTTGGGATTGAAATGAAAACTGACCTTTTCCAGTCCTGTGGCCACTGCTGAGTTTTCCAAATTTGCTGGCATATTGAGTGCAGCACTTTAACAGCATCATCTTTCAGAATTTGGAATAGCTCAACTGCAATTCCATTACCTCCACTAGCTTTGTTTGTAGTGATGCTTTCTATGGCCCACCTGACTTCACATTCCAGGAAGTCTGGCTCTAGGTGAGTGATCACACCATCATGATTATATTGGTCATGAAGTTTTTTTGTACAGTTTTCTGGGTATTCTTGCCATGTCTTCTTAATATCTTCTGCTTCTCTTAGGTCCATACCATTTCTGTCCTTTATCGAGCCCATCTTTGCATGAAATGTTCCCTTGGTATCTCTAATTTTCTTGAAGAGATCTCTAGTCTTTCCCATTCTGTTGTTTTCCTCTATTTCTTTTCATTGATCGCTGAAGAAGGCTTTCTTATCTCTTCTTGCTATTCTTTGGAACTCTGCATTCATATGCTTATATCTTTCCTTTTCTCCTTTGCTTTTTGCTTTTCTTCTTTTCACAGCTATTTGTAAGGCCTCCCCAGACAGCCATTTTGCCTTTTTGCATTTCTTTTCCATGGGGATGGTCTTGATCCCTGTCTCCTGTACAATGTCACAAAGCTCCATCCATAGTTCATCAGGCACTCTATCTATCAGATCTAGTCCTTTACATCTATTTCTCACTTCCACTTTATAATCATAAGGATTTGGTTTAAGTCATACCTGAATGGTCTAGTGGTTTCCCTACTTTTTTCAATTTCAATCTGAATTTGGGAATAAGGAGTTCATGATCTGAGCCACAGTCAGCTCCTGGTCTTGTTTTTGCTGACTGTATAGAGCTTCTCCATCTTTGGCTGCAAAGAATATAATCAATCTGATTTTGATGTTGACCATCTGGTGATGTCCATGTGTAGAGTCTTCTCTTGTGTTGTTGGAAGAGGGTGTTTGCTATGACCAGTGCATTCTCTTGGCAAAATCTATTAGTCTTTGCCCTGCTTCATTCTGTATTCCAAGGCCTAATTTGCCTGTTACTCCAGGTATTTCTGGACTTCCTACTTTGCATTCCAGTCCGCTATAATGAAAAGGGCATCTTTTTTGGGTGTTAGTTCTAAAAGGTCTTGTACTTCTTCATAGAACTGTTCAACTTCAGCTTCTTCAGTGTTACTGGTTGGGGCATAGACTTGGATTACTGTGATATTGAATGGTTTGCCTTGGAAACGAAGAGAAATCATTCTGTCGTTTTTGAGATTGCATCCAAGGACTGCATTTCGAACTCTTTTGTTGACCATTATGGCTACTCCTTTTCTTCTAAGGGATTCCTGCCCATAGTAGTAGATATAATGGTCATCTGAGTTAAATTCACCCATTCCAGTCCATTTGAGTTCGCTGATTCCTAGAATGTTGACATTCACTCTTGCCATCTCTTGTTTGACCACTTTCAATTTGCCTTGATTCAAGGACCTAACATTCCAGCTTCCTATGCAATATTGCATGGACCTTGCTTCTATCACCAGTCACATCCACAACTGGGTATTGTTTTTGCTTTGGCTCCATCCCTTCATTCTTTCTGGAGTTATTTCTCCATTGATCTCCCATAGCATATTGGGCACCTACTGACCTGGGGAGTTCCTCTTTCAGAATCCTGTATTTTTGTCTTTTCATACTGTTCATGGAGATCTCAAGGCAAGAATACTGAAGTGGTTTGCCATTCCCTTCTCCAGTGAACCACATTCTGTCAGACCTTTCCACCATGACCCGCCCATCTTGGGTGGCCCCACATGGCTTGGCTTAGCTTCATTGAGTTAGACCAGGCTGTGGTCTGTGTGATTAGATTGACTAGTTTTCTGTAATATGGTATCAGTGTGTCTGCCCTCTGGTGCCCTCTCGCAACACCTACCGTCTTACTTGGGTTTCTCTTACCTTGGACACGGGGTATCTCTTCACGGCTGCTCCAGCAAAGTGCAGCCACTGCTCCTTACCTTGGACGACGGGTATCTCCTCACAGCCGCCCCTCCTAACCTTGAACGTGGAGTGGCTCCTTTCGGCCCTCCTGCGCCCGCGCAGCTACCGCTCCTTGGACGTGGGGTTGTAGCAGAGCCCAGAATACTGCTCTTGGCCAAAACTAGAACCTAAAATGAGCTAGAAAGGACTAGACTTGGATATGACTTTGTAATAGTCAACTGGCCTGGGGTTCGCAGCAATTGTTATCGAACAAAGGACCCTTTAACTGATGCTTAAAAGTTTGCATATGCTTCTCTGTACTGCTCTTAATTTCTGCTTACCTGCTTCTGTGGTCTATCTCCTTTAGGATAGGAGCCATGTCTTTTAATCTATGTATCTCTATTGCCTAGCAAGGTATATGACATTTGCAGGACACTTGAATGAACTCCAGTAGCAGTACTAGGATATACCATAGAAACAAAGGCACACACAACCTGTGATGGAGCAGAGTAATAGAATGGGGAGGACTGAAACTCAGGCTTTTGGGTGAATTCTTGTTTATAGTGGGACGGCTGAACTTCAGCATTATCTGCTTTCTTCCTGTATTCTAGGGAACAGATGTTTCTTAGGGTGAAGTTCTTACACCTGCTGGAATATTTCATCTACCAGTTAGCTTGGCTGTATCTGAATGTAAATATCAAAAGAGACTCAGTAATGACAGGTGTCCTGGGAGAGGAGTTTATGATACTTGAAGAGAAACAGCCTATTATTTGGGGCTCCAATAATGGAGAATGTAGTGTCAAGAAAATGCCCTCAATAACTGACCAATTGATCACCTAGTTAAAATGGCTAATGTGACCTACCCATGGCCAGAAGAACATAGGTCTTTTAACACTGAATACGGTTGTTTTATAAACTGGCTAAGGGCCAAAAAAGACACTAATGATCATGGAGCATTAAATATGCTCCCAACTGGGTGGATGGATAGATAGAGATAGGTGATAGATATTATACATTAAAATAATAAAAGTTTTAAATGTAACTTTAAATACATTTCATGGGACTCATGCATTTAAAGAATATATTTTTTAGATATTTAATCATTAGGTTCAAGAGTAGTGGCACTAGTGGTAAAGAACCCACCTGACAATGCAGGAGACATAAGCGATGCAGGATCAATCCTTGGGTCGGGAAGATCCTCTGGAGGAGGAAATGTAACCCAGTCCAGTATTCTTGCCTTGAGAATCCCATGGACAGAGGAGCCTGGGAGGCTACGGTCGATGGGTTGCAAAGAGTCAAACACGACTGAAGTGACTTAGCATGCACAAGAAAAATCCCTTTATGCTTTCTTTCCTGATTCCATGCTAAAACAGAAGAGTGAGAACTAATGATAAATTCATTTGTTCTAATATTAAAGCAATATTTTTGAAGACAGGAAGACATCAAGCATATTGTGAAATAATCTATAAACGCTCTCAGCAAGATGTCTGGCTCAGTAAACAGTCAGTAAGTATTAGTGTCTTTTCATCTATTAAAATCCCAGGATTAGGAATTCTTGTACAGCCTAGAAAATGGAGTTGATAACTATCACTGATAAAAGTTTTACTTTTTAAAAATGCCTAAGTCTAGTAAAGAAGATATTAAAACTTTTTCAAACTTTAACCTAAATGGTGTGTGTGCTCAGTTGCTCAGTCGTTTCCAACTCTTTGTGACCCTGTGGACTGTACCCGGCCAGGCTCCTCTGTCCATGGGTTTAACCCAGCAAAAGTACTGGAGTGGGTTGCCATTTCCTCCTCTAGAGGATCTTCCCGACCCAGGGATCAATCCACGTCTCCTGAGGCTCTTGCATTGGCAGGCGGATTTTTTGCCGCTGAGCCACCTGGGAAACCCATTAACCTAGATTAGACCTACAAATAATGAATGAATAGCAGAAATAGTTTCAGTGTAAAATAAAGTCTTGTTGCGAATGAAAGCTGAATTTACCTCATAGGTTTTCCAGAGGAATCATTTTATTCATGCCATGTATACACAAAGGAAGTTTTTCAACCATTTTTTGCTATTTAGCATGAAAATTGTTTTCTGACTTTCTTTGTAAATCCTGCATGTTTTGACTTGACTATCAGTTCAGTTCAGTTCAGTTGCTCAGTTGTGTGTGACTCTTTGTGACCCCATGAATCGCAGCATGCCAGGCCTCCCTGTCCATCACCAACTCCCAGAGTTCACTCAGACTCACGTCCATCGAGTCAGTGATGCCATCCAGCCATCTCATCCTCTGTCGTCCCCTTCTCCTCCTGCCCCCAATCCCTCCCAGCATCAGAGTCTTTTTCCAATGAGTCAGCTCTTCACATGAGGTGGCCAAAGTACTGGAGTTTCCGCTTTAGCATCATTCCTTCCAAAGAAATCCCAGGGCTGATCTCCTTCAGAATGGACTGCTGTGCCTAATAAATATTCATGGGATAAATTAAATGAAAATTCGGCAACATGGGATGCTAAGTGGGCAAGGAGGGTTCTCCTTACATGAAACTGGAATCACAACCTCAGGAGGAAATTGTGGTGAAAATTTGCCCTCAATATATCAGGAGAAAGAAGTGCATAATACTTTGAAGGACTATTCTTACAACACAAGACCAGCTTTCAGCAAAACCATGTTGTCATAGACATGGTTTCCCTTGCAGTAAGTGGCCTTTTCCCTTCCTCCTGGACCCCTTGTCCTTCTTGGCCCCATTCCTTCTGGTCTCAATCCTGTGCCCTGGTCAGCATAATCTGAACAGTGGTTAATGTGGACTAACCTGTTGATCAGTCCAAGCCCACCCACCTAAGGCTGCTTTCTCACCAGATCAGGTCCCCAGGGCAGATAGGATTGTCTGGTGCACCTACCAGACTTTACTATACCATTAATAAATTGAACTACTCTATCTTCCAAAAAATTTGCATTTTATCAGAGCACTTAAAAAGTTTCAAATAATGTGTCACTAATGCAAAAATTCAGTATCTAGGAGAGAGATTTTCAGAAGATATGCTTCCCAGTACTTTTCACATGCTTTTCATTAAGTTTTGCTACCCCAGCTTATGGATATCATCAGCTTATTATTTCTATTTAAACCCATTTGAAACCATTTGTACTGATCACTTGTGCATAGACAGCCTGGTTCTCCCAGACTGTACTCATGTTCCTCATAATATCACAATCTGACAGTGTTCAAACTGTTCTGGGGGCTCTAGAACATGCCCCTTGAGAAAATTGAGCTTGCTAGATGGTGGAGAAATGTGGTTTGCTAGAGAATGAGCCAGTTACATCTGCAGGATGCATGCATTTCAGGATAAATAAATCTTGATGGATTTCCTCCATCTGAAGTCTTCTTCCTCAGAGTATGAAAAAAATTTACACTGTTTCTCTTAAATGAATGATTGGTGGAAAGGAATAAACAACAATCTCAGGTTGCCCTTAAAGAATCATAAAATTATTAATTCAGTAAAGTACTGCATATTTTTAACCTAAAAATGTTGGCATTCCCCTACGTGGCTTTTTCAAACCAGAATGTTTATATTTTACCTTTCTTTTATGTGTTCCATTAATGATGGTTATTCAGACTTGATGGTCTTGAAAATTCATGGCTAACCATGGTGCATCACTATTACTCTTTCAGCTGCCAGTATTAAAAAATATTCCAAATTAGTTTTTAAGCAGAAAGAGAATATATGGAAACTTTTATATAACTGCAAATTTCTGAAGTAGCTCAGGCATGACTTGATCTAAAAGCTCAAATGATGTCACTCATTGTTTTTGCTGTTGTTTGTTTCTTTGTTTTTTTTTTCTCTCCATCTTATGTCAGCTTCATGCTCAGAAACCTTCTTTCCTTGTGGTTAAGAGAGGGTTACAGTAGGTCCAGCCTCATAATTTATCAGATTCAACATCAGTGAGAAATATATATTGCTTTATAGCTCACTTCCCTCTGTTGAAGTGAATGTTCAGCTTATCCCTGAACCAATTACTCTACCTCTACCAGGGTGAATATATTAGGAAGAGGGTGATGACAGAAACGCAGACAGACAGACAGACAGACAGAGACAAAGAGAGATGGAGAGAAAGAGAAACAGAGAAAGAGAGAGAGAGAGAGACAGAGAAATGGGAAAGAGAATTTCCCTGAATGCAAAATGGTGTCTCTTATTAACCATCTTTTTTTCCAGTTTATTCCAAATTTTGGTACAATACTAGGTCTATAGTACATATTCAATACATATAATTTGAATTGATATAAAATTAATATCTGATTCAATTCACACATTATCAGTTTTTCAGTTTACTATTTTGTTGGATTACTTTAATTCTGCCAATACAATTTAAAAATTCCTCCAAATTTTACTTATCTAACTCTAATTGATTTCCTTTGCATGTTATTCTGATTTCTTTGTTTCACAGCTTCTTACACATTCATGCTTCTCTTTTAGAATGGTTACATCTGTTAGTTTCACATGAAATATCAGAAGAAACTTCATGATTCGTTTTCTCATGAGACCTAAGGGGTGAAGGAGGGGCATAGTGAAGCAGGAAAAGGATGCATTGAGGGTTTATGATTACTCTACATACTCCATGTGTATTAGCACCTTCAATCCTAAGAACAAATGCTTGAGGGAGAATAATCCCCATCTTACATATGGGAAAATCGAGCATAGAATGGTAAGTTACTTGCTCAAGTTTTCAAAGTAGGAGTAAATGAGCCATTTCAGGGGAAAAAAACATGTCAGTAAACTGTTGATTGGTTGTTTGGCTTTTGACTTGAAGGGATAACATACCCTGTCTTTCATGGTGCAGTTTTCCTTTGGAACTTTCATTTTATTCACTGGTGGTATTTTGAATATTGACTTTTCCCTCTAGTAAGGAGAAACATATTCAATCCATTGTTTGCAAAGCAGACTTTGGGGTGCATATTTGAGTACAGTGTTAAAACCCTTTCTCAAACTATTTGAGAACAGGTTAGTATGCGTGTTTCCTGACTGTATTTTCACATTTAGTAGCTATTTCATCTAACAAGCCTCATGTTTTAGTGGGAATTTTTTTCCTACTGAATATTCTTCAGATATTGCATATAGGGGAATATAGGAAAAAGTTAAATCATTGCCGTTTGGCAGTGAATTATTATACAGTTTTCTGTTGCAGTCATCCCTGGCTCCCTAAGCAAGAGGCTATACTATAATGAGAAACATGCTCTGTGTCCTCAGGTTCTTTCAGCTGAAGAATGTCATATCTCATGGAGCAAAACATAGAAGGAAAATTATTTTCCACCCTATAGCTAGTTCCTTCTATTTATATTAACTAGAAATTCCTCTTACATACCACAAATACATTGTATGATTATCTTAAATTTTAGGTTTTATGAATTTGCATCTTTTTCTGGATATCATAGATAATTTTATGGAAGTTTATAGGGTTATTAGTCAAAACCACTTAAAAGCAGACAACTCATTCATTAGTTGCATTGATTTGTCTAATTTAACTATCAGAAAGTTATCTTCTATATTTCTTTTACTTACAGGTTATTGGTGAGGAAGAGCAAACTCATTTTTCTCACTTGAGCTCTAACATTATTATTTTATACTCAACAACATAAAGATTAAATAAATAAAAGGAAAATGAAGTCTTTTTCAAAAAAAAAGATAAAAGCATATAAGTGAAAGCTATGATGATTCTATTTAAAATAAATTCCACTCACTACTTAATTTAAATTTAATATTATTTCTAACTTAAACATTAATTTATATAATTGTTTATTTTAATTCTAGAAATTGAAAAATGCAAGGGCCTTAAAAGAGTACTAAGTTTATGAATTCAGCAAATGTTTAGGTACTGACTGGACAACAGGTATAGTATTCACAAACTCTGAAGTCAGAGTACTAGGGACTTAACTCACTGTACTAGTTCTGAGTTCCTCCTTATACTTTTTTCCTAGTGTTTCATTGAGTCTCAATATTCTCTTCTTTAAAATAGGAATAATAAAATATATCTTATAAATAAAATCTATAAGATTGTATATTAGTGATAGATATAGATAAAACTATGGGTATAGACTAGATACCCATATATAGATATAGATAAAATTATGGGTCATGGTGGAGAGTTCTGAAAATACGTGGTCCACTGGAGAAGGGAATGGCAAACCACTTCAGTATTCTTGCCTTGAGAACCCCATGAACAGTATGAAAAGGCAAAAAGATAGGACACTGAAAGATGAAGTCCCTAGGTCAGTAGTTGCCCAATATGATACTGGAAATTAGTGGAGAACTAACTCCAGAAAGAATGAAGAGATGGAGCCAAAGCAAAAAAGACACCCAGCTGCGGATGTGATGGGTGATGGAAGTAAAGTCTGATGCTGTGAAGAGCAACATTGCATGGGAACCTGGAATGTTAGATCCATGAATCAGTGCAAATTTGAAGCGGTCAAACAGGAGATGGCAAGAGTGAACATTGACATTTTAGGAATTAGTAAAATAAAATGGACTGGAATGGGTGAATTTAGTTCAGATGACCATTATATATACAATTGTGAGCAAGAATCACTTTAAAAAATGGAGTATTAGCCATGATAGTCAAAAAAGAGTTCAAAATGCAGTCCTTGGATGCAATCTCAAAAACAACAGAAATATCTCTGTTCATTTCCAAGGCAAACCATTCAATATCACAGTAATCCAAGTCTATGCTCTGACCAGTAATGCTGAAGAAGCTGACATTGAACGGTTCTATGAAGACCTACAAGAATTCTAGGACAAACACCCAAAAAAGATGTCTTTTCATTATAGGTGACTGGAATGCAAAAAGTCCAGAAATACCTGGAATAACAGGCAAATTTGGCCTTGGAGTACAGAATGAAGCAGGGCAAAGACTAATAGAGTTTTGCCAATAGAATGCACTGGTCATAGCAAACACCATCTTTCAACAACACAAGAGAAGATTCTACACGTGGACATCACCAGATGGCCAACCTGAAATCAGATTGATTATATTCTTTGCAGCCAAAGATGGAGAAGCTCTATACAGTTGGTAAAAACAAGACTGAGAGCTGACTGTGGCTCAGATCATGAACTCTTTATAGCCAAATTCAGACTTAAATTGAAGAAAGTGGGGAAAACCACTACAGCATTCAGGCATAACCTAAATCAAATCCCTTACGATTATACAGTGGAAGTGACAAATAGATTTAAGGGATTAGATCTGATAGACACAGTGCCCGAAGAACTATGGACAGAGGTTCTTGACATCATACAGGAGGCAGTGATTAAGACCATCCCCAAGAAAATGAAATGCAAAAAGGCAAAATGGCTGTCTGAGGAGGCCTTACAAACTGTGAAAACAAGAGAAGTGAAAGTCAAAGGACAAAAAGAAAGATATGCCCATTTGAATACAGAGTTCCAAAGAATAGCAAGGAGAGACAAGAAAGCCTGCCTCAGTGATCAATGCAAAGAAATAGAGGAAAACAATAAAATGGGAAAGACTAGAGATCTCATCAAGAAAATTAGAGATACCAAGGGAACATTTCATGCAAATACGGGCACAATAAAAGACAGAAATGGTATGGACCTAACAGAAGCTGAAGATATTAAGAAAAGGTGGCAAGAATACACAGAAGAACTATACAAAAAAGAAGATCTTCATGACGCAGACAATCACGATGGTGCAATCACTCATCTAGAGCCAGATCCTGGACTGTGAGGTCAAGTGGGCCTTAGGAAGCATCACTATGAACAAAGCTAGTGGAGGTGATGGAATTCCAGTTGAGCGATTTCAAATCCTAAAAGATATTGCTTTGAAACATCTTAAGTGTTGCTGCATTTAATATACCAGCAAATTTGGAAAACTCAGAAGTGGCCACAGGACTGAAAAAGGTCAGTTTTCATTCCAATCCCAAAAAAAGGCAATACCAAAGAATGCTCAAACTACCGCACAATTGCAATCATCTCACACGCTAGCAAAGCAATGCTCAAAATTCTCCAAGCCAGGCTTCAACAGTGGGTGAACTGTGAACTTTGACATGTTGAAGCTGGATTTAGAAAAGGCAGAGGAACCAGAGTTCAAATTGCTAAAGCCTGTTGGATCATCAAAAAGTGAGAGAGTTCCAGAAAAACATCTACTTCTGCATTATTGACTATGCCAAAGCCTTTGATGGTGTGGATCACAATAAACTGTGGAAAATTATTAAAGAGATGGAATACCAGACCACCTGACCTGCTTTTTGAGAAATCTGTATGCAGGTCAAGAAGCAACAGTTAGAACTGGATATGGAACAACAGACTAGTTCCAAATTGGGAAAGGAATACATCAAGGATGTATATTGTCACCCTGCTTATTTAATTATATGCAGCGTACATCTTGGAAAACACTGGGGTGGATGAAGCACGAGGTGTAATCAAGATTGCCGGGAGAAATATCAATAACCTCAGATACGCAGATAACACCTCCCTTATGGTAGAGAGTGAAGAAGAACTAAAGAGCGTCTTGATGAAAGTGAAAGAGGAGAGTGAGAAAGTTGGCTTAAAGCTCAACATTCTGAGAACTAAGATCATGGCATCTGGTCCTATCATTTCATGGCAAATAGATGGGGAAACAGTGGAAACCATGACAGACTTTTATTTTCCTGGGCCTCAAAATCACTGCAGATGGTGACTGCAGCCATGAAATTTTAAAGATGATTGCTCCTCGGAAGAAAAGTTATGACCAACCTAGGCAGCATATGAAAAGGCAGAGACATTACTTTGTCACAAATATCCATCTAGTCAAAGCTTTAGTTTTTCCAGCAGTCGTGTATGGAAGTGGACTATAGAGAAAGCTGAGCATGAAGAATTGATGCTTTTGAACTGTGGTGTTGGAGAAGACTCTTGAGAGTCCCTTGGACAGCTGGGACAGTCCCTTGGACATCCAACCAGTCCATCCTAAAGGAAATAAGTCCTAAATATTCATTGGAAAGACTGATGCTGAAGCTGAAACTTCTATATTTTGGCCACCTGATGCTAAGAAGTGACTCATTTGAAAAGACCCTGATGCTGAGAAAGATTGAAGGAGGGAGGAGAAGGGGACAACAGAAGATGAGATGGTTGGCTGGCATCACTGACTCAATGGGCATGAGTTTGAGTAAGCTCCAGGAGTTGGTGATGGACAGGGAATCCTGGCTTGCTGCAGTCCCTGGGGTCGCAGATTCAAACATGACTGAGCGACTTAAGTGAACTGAACTGAACTGATGGGTATAGATAGGATGTGAGTTTTGATGAGCAATATTCAGGGAAATGATTTGAAGTAACAGATACTTCAAATGTAGGAAATGTAGGCATTATCCCTAATAATTATGAAAACACGTATTTTGTTTTTTGTTCCAAAGTATTTTAATTGAAATTTCTTAGAAAAAGCTCTGATCCTCAATTAACAACTATTCTAAAGAAAAAATGCCACCACTAGATTGAAGAATGTCACTTCCCCTATCTTATTTTTTTGAAATGTCACATGCAGATTAAAAATAGAAATAGCTAAAACTTTGCATTTCACTTTGCATCTTTTTTCCCATTTGAATAAAGTTAGGTTAGGCTTATTTTTTTTTTCCAATATGAAAAGCCTACTTACATGGCCAAATTGCAAACTAATTTGAGCATTTTCATCTCTTCTTAATCAAAGACAGATCAACACAGGCCAGTGTTCATTTTTCCTCAATTTTCTATATAGCCTTCTTTTAAAACGATGTTTTAAAAAAGATCTTGCTTGTAGACTTTTGGATCGCAGCCATTCTGACTGGTGTGAAATGGTACAAATGCTGGAGAGGGTGTGGAGAAAAGGGAACCCTCTTACACTGTTGGTGGGAATGCAGACTAGTACAGCCACTATGGAGAACAGTGTGGAGATTCCTTAAAAAACTGGAAATAGAACTGCCTTATGACCCAGCAATCCCACTGCTGGGCATACACACTGAGGAAACCAGAATTGAAAGAGACACGTGTACCTCAATGTTCATCGCAGGACTGTTTATAATAGCCAGGACATGGAAGCAACCTAGATGTCCATCAGCAGATGAATGGATAAGAAAGCTGTGGTACATATACACAATGGAATATTACTCAGCCATTAACAAGAATACATTTGAATCAGTTCTAATGAGGTGGACAAAACTGGAGGCTATTATACAGAGTGAAGTAAGCCAGAAAGAAAAACACCAATACAGTATACTAACGCATATATATGGAATTTAGAAAGATGGTAACAATAACCCTGTATGCGAGACAGCAAAAGAGACACTGATGTATAGAACAGTCTTGTGGACTCTGTGGGAGAGGGAGAAGGTGGGATGATTTGGGAGAATGGCATTGAAACATGAATAATATCATATGTGAAATGAGTCACCAGTTTAGGTTTGATGAACGATACTGGATGCTTGGGGCTGGTGCACTGGGACGACTCAGAGGGATGGTACAGGGAGGGAGGTGGGAGGAGGGTTCGGGATGGGGAACACATGTATACCTGTGGTGGATTCATATTGATATATGGCAAAACCAATACAATATTGTAAAGTTAAAAATAAAATAAAATAAAATAAAAAAGAACTTACCTGCTAGCAGAAGAAATAAGAGACATGGGTTTGAGCCCTAAAAAAAATAAATAAATAAATAAAAAAGATCTTAACCTATTTGGATATTACCTAACAATGTATTACATAAAATCAAAGATTTAAAATATCCTCTGGAGTATCCTCTCCATTTAACTCTCTCACCTCCCACTAATGTCATCATCATTGCCATCCAGGATGGCTTGCTTGTCCACAAGCTTTTTGTATTCAAGCTTTTAAATCAGCCCACTTATCAGTTCTTACGTCCAAATGCATTCTCTTCCATTTTTGACCTAATCTTATTCCTCTCCTGAAAACTTTTCTACTCTATGAAGCTCTCCAAGGATGATATTATTCTCCAGGCAATTCATAGTGCCATTTCTACCAGCTTTTCCAAGATAGCATATTTGAATTTTGCACTTTATATTTCACTTCAGTATTAACCAGTATGTAAAAATATATACTGACGCATAATTAGTCAAATCTCAGTGATGTATTTTTTTCAAGAAAACTTAAGAGAAAAATCACTGGTCTGTTAATTTTACTAAGTCATCCTTTGCTTTGCCACCTTTGAGTCTATTATTTCATGTATAGAATGGGTACTTAGTAAATATTTGTCTTTTCTTGCACTACTTCTCCCCTACCTTTTATGAGTGAAGAAATAGAGTTTATTCTTCATCTATTACAACAGTTTAAAAATTTATTATTTTCCTTATGCATTTCCTTACCATATAATCATGTCCTGATTTTACAAATGGCTGTTATGTTTATATCCCCATCCAATGCCCACAAGCAACTCTTCAATAGGCTATTAGTCATCTTTTTAGAGATGTAGAAACAGAGGCTTAATTAGTTCATATGACTTGACTGAAATTGTACAACTTAAGTAGTGGAACCAGGTATTTGACCTGGTTTTTGAACTGCTGGAAGGCAGAATGTATTAATGATTTCATGGCCTGCTCTGAAATGAGGCTGCCTCAGAATTCTGGCTCCAGCACTTACTAGTTGTATCACCTTGAACTGACTGACTTATTTTTACTCATCTCTGAAAAGATGGTCCTAATGGTATTAACCTCCTTGGACTGTTCTGATTCAACCTGTTAATAGATGTAAAACACTTAGAATACTGATGTGGTCCCTACTAAGTGCTCAGTAAGTGTAAGCTGCTGATTTGAATGGAAGGGAAAGATAGGTGAAGACTGAAGCAATAAGCTCTTCATGCTAGTTTGTCAGAGCTTGTCTCATTTAACACAAATGAAATATGTGTTAAGCTATTGAATAAACTATTGAAATATGGCAAGGAATAAAATATAAAATAAAATAAACCTACCAACTAGCAGAAGA
Source organism: Bubalus bubalis (assembly GCF_019923935.1). Classification (NCBI taxonomy): domain Eukaryota; kingdom Metazoa; phylum Chordata; class Mammalia; order Artiodactyla; family Bovidae; genus Bubalus; species Bubalus bubalis. Next base: position 96,391,389 of record NC_059157.1, on the reverse strand, counting down.
TCAATTTTGTAGGAGTAGGTTAATTGGCAGTAGAGATGCCCACTTGCATGACCAAAGCACTAAAAATTGGACAATGAACTGTGGCGGCAAGAGATACCAACACAGCACGCTCTGAGGGTAATATTGCCCTGATGAGAATGAGAAATGACACATAATGATCTGATGGCCTCTCTGACTAACGGTATAGCGAACAGTGAAGTCACTCAGTCGTGTCCGACTCTTTGCCACCCCATGGATTGTAGCCCACCAGGCTCCTCCCTCCATGGGATTTTCCAGGCAAGAATACTGGAGTGGGTTGCCATTTCCTTCTCCAGGGGTCTTCCCGACCCAAGAATCGAACCCAGGTCTCCCTCATTGCAGGCAGACGCTTTAACCTCTGAGCCACCAGGGAATAGTAGGAAAGTCCAAATTAACTCCCTTTTAAGCACATTCCCTGAGACTTCATCAAACTCAGTGGCACCATGATACCTGCTAAGTGTAACAGTTGTTGACTCTTTCCTTGGGAATAAAGCAGCAACTAGCATGATCTGTAAAATTCATTGACAACTGAAGCTTTGTGTACCATTGACCAGCTGAAGGGCTGATTATTCTGAAGGATGCAAGCCAAGAGAAGCAGAATCTGACTCTTTACAATGTGGTAAAAATCTACTCTATTGACTGCCCACTTTATTGTTACTGTTTTTGAAATTCTTATTGTTTTTGTTTAAAAGATCATTTTAATTAGAATTATACCAGATGCCTGAAAAATTGTATGTGATTGACAAAATGCTGATCATCATCTATTGGAATTTCTAAAATAAAACTGAAGTATTGGCTTATGATAAAACTATTCCCAGATTACTGAGAAGATGTCTTCTCCAACACAGAAGACTCTTTAGCTGCTAAATTTTGCATACTGACTTATTTTCAAGAGAGCTTGCCTTGTACAAAAAAAATAAATAAAACATTTAAATGGATTTTGTTTTAACAGTTTTAAGTCACTGTGTTATAAGCAGATAGTTCTAAATTTCAGTTGTAGGGAGGACTGTCCTTACCATGAATTTATTACCATGATAATAAATGTATCCACATTTGGCAAGGTGGTCATCAATAATATTAATATACAGGAAGTAATTTATTAATTAAGTACAAGATATTAGAAGAATGCTCTAGGGACTATTATCCATTCATTTTTCTTGTTTTATTTTCCAAGTCCTATTGCTGTGTCATTTTAGTCAGAAGATATAGCTAGACTTTCTTGATTGAACTCACAGTCCTGTTCTTAAACTTTTTCTTGGCATTTAATAAGAAAGAATTAAAAGATGGACAAGCTTTCATCTTCTGAAAAAAATATGTCAGATTTTCCTTAGTATATGGTCTAAGAAAACATGTCTATTCTGTAGAACGTGGCCTTTCTTTTTATCTTACAGTAAGAAACATGTTAAATCCTGAGGTTTCATTTTTACTTTGATTCCCACCGTATTCAAAACAAAGTTGAGTGTTCAAATATAGTAATCACTGCATTCAAATTCCTGAAAGAATTATCTCTCTCCCCTTCTTCTTACCTCCCTTATTTAATTGTATAACTCAATGGCCTGAGTGCCATGGTATAATGTCTTTTAAAAGCAGTAGAAATATAAATAATAATTATGTAATGTGGTAGAGGTGTTAGCTAATGCTGTATATCATATTGTAACATATAAATATATCAAATGAATGTGCTACATATCTTAAACACAATATTCTATGTCAGTTATATCTCAATAAGAAAATGAAAATCAACCAATTTGTAAGTCACCTAAAACCATTTGTGTAGTAGACATGGTGAAAATTTAAAATAAACAAATAAATAGTAATAAGAAATCTAAGACTGCAGGGCACAAATACCAAGAAAATAAAGAATACATGTGACCCGTGATAAATATAATTAGGAAAACTAACAGTTGCTGAGCAAGGTATATTTAGACATTGAGTGCAAATATAAGTGAAATAATAAGACTTAACTTTTCTGAAATGGTAGCAATTACCATGGAAATGCGGAGAAGGCAATGGCAACCCACTCCAGTACTCTTGCCTGGAAAATCCCATGAACAGAGGAGCCTGGAAAGCTGCAGTCCATGGAGTCGCTAAGAGTCAGACATGACTGAGCGATTTCCCTCACTTAACTCACTTCATACTTTATCACTGGAGAAGGAAATGGCAACACACTCCAGTATTCTTGCCTGGAGAATCCCATGGACAGAGGAGCCAGGCAGACTGTGGTCCATGGGGTCGCAGAGAGTTGAACACAAATGAAGTGACTGAGCACGAGCACCATGGAAATGTATAGAAATTGTTGTAATGCGATGATCGATTTTTATTTTCTCCAAACACACTTGTAGATGTTCAATATTTCCTGAGTGATTTTTCCCACTCTAAAGCTACACTAAAAACTTGCCATGAGGAAGGATCAGGCAGTAAAAGCAATTCTTTGCTCCAAAGATGCTTCTTAGTAAATTCAAAGAGCAAACTTATTACTGAATGGATTCATTAATATGTGTCTTATGATGGCTTTTGTTATATCAACTTTAAAATCACTATTCATTTAGAGCATCCAAAAATATTGCTCCTTTTTATAGAGAGCCAAATCATAGCTATACCCAACCTTTGTGACATTAATGACACAGTCCAGTGCATCACCTTTTTCTGGAAATAGGTTTTGTTGGAAGATTGCTGTACCGATTGGTGACATTTTCATCTATGGCTGCTTTTTCACTACAGTGCCAGAGTTGAGTAGTTGTGACAGAGACAAGGCATTCAGAGTCCAAAATATTTACTATCCACTCTTTCACAGAAGGTATTTGCTGACTCCTGATTTAGAGGATCTTGGGAATGGAACCTTCAAATGTTTTCAGTGATAATTGTTTTAGGATATTTTTCTTTTGTAATTCCAAGAACAGAAGAAAGCAATCATTGCCTTTCTGTTCAGCAAACATATTTTGAAAAAGAAGACAGCATATTCCAGTCTGAACAGGAAGAAGCATATTTCAGTCCTAGATATTCAGTTCAGTTCAGTCACTCAGTCACATCTGAGTCTTTGCGACCCCATGGACTGCAGCACAACAGGCTTTTCTGTCCGTCACCAACTTCTGGAGCCTGCTTGAACCCATGTCCATCGAGTTGGTGATGCCATCCAACCATCTTATCCTCTGGCATCCTTTTCCCCTCCTGCCTTCAATCTTTCCCAGCATCAGGGTCTTTTTCAATGAGTCAGTTCTTCACATCAAGTGGCCAAAGTATTGGAGTTTCAGCTTCAGCATCAGTCCTTCCAATGGATATTCAGGACTTATTTCCTTTAGGATGGACTGGATGGACCTCCTTCCAGTCCAAGGGACTCTCAAGAGTCTTCTCCAATAGCACAGTTCAAAAGCATTGATTCTTCAGTGCTCAGCTTTCTTTATAGTCCAACTCTCACATCCATACATGACTCCTGGAAAAATCATAGCTTTTAAGATGGCCCTTTGTTGGCAAAGTAATATCTCTGCTTTTTAATATGCTGTCCAGGTTGGTCATAGTTTTTCTTCCAAAGAGCAAGTGTCTTTTAATTTCATGGCTGCAGTCACCATCTGCTATGATTTTGAGCCAAAAAAAAAATAAAGTCTCTCATTGTTTCCCCTGTTTCCCCATCCATTTCCCATGAAGTGATGGGACCGGATGCCATCACCTTAGTTTTCTGAATGTTGAGTTTTAAGCCAACTTTCACTCTCCTCTTTCACCTTCATCAAGAGGCTCTTCAGTTCCTCTTCGCTTACTAACATAAGGGTGGTGTCGTCTGTGTATCGGAGGTTATTTATATTTCTCCTGGCAATCTTGAATCCAGCTTGTGCTCTATCCAGTCCAGTATTTCACATGATGTACTTCGCATATAAATTAAATAAGCAAGGTGACAATACACAGCCTTGAATTGGCTCTGTACCAGTTTTGATTATGTACCTGAAATTGTACCAAGATATTTACATAATTTAATTCTCATGTTATTGCTTAGAGATTGATATTGTTAGGTAAAATTATGGTTTTGATGGCCCCAAGTAATGGTATCCTTTTGTGTTGTAATTTTTTAGTTTCCATCTAGTTTGACTCTGAGCTAATCCTGTGAAATGCTTTAGCAGAAATAACACTTTGCTAATTATGTCCTCATGCTCTTAAAGCCCTGCCATTGGCATGAGGACTAATCCAGGCTGAGACACCAGGCATAGCAGAGTTGAATAACCCAATAAAAGCTTCCTTAGACCAGTCGATCCTCAGCAAACCTACCAGCTACGAATGAATCCTGAATAAGTCATGCTGAGATCAGTCATGCCCAGAGCATCAGACCAGCTCAGACAACCCATAGAGTCATGAGAAATAATAAATGATTATTGTTTTATGGTGCTAAGTTTCTGGGTGATTTGTTACGCAGCAAGAACTGGTGTAGTACTGTTTTATATTCCACTTTTCAGACAAGTAAATTGAAGAATTAGATTAATTAATATGATGAAGAATGCATAGATGGTTAGTGGAGAATGCAGGATTAGTAACCAGTAATTAAATTCCAGAGCCCTTAAGAACCATTAGGATCAGGGTGACCCTACAAAGATTGCAAGGAGAGATAAGAAAGCCTTCCTCAGAGAACAGTGCAAAGAAATAGAGGAAAATAATAGAATGGGAAAGACTAGAGATCTCTTCAAGAAAATTAGAGATACCAAGGGAACATTTCATGCAAAGATGGGTTCAATAAAGGACAGAAAAGATAGGGACCTAACAGAAGCAGAAGATATTAAGAAGAGGTGGCAGGAATACACAGAACTATACAAAAAAGATCTTCATGACCCAGGTAATCATGATGGTGGGATCACTCACCTAGAGCCAGACATCCTGGAATGTGAAGTCAATTGGGCCTTAGGAAGCATCACTATGAACAAAGCTAGTGGAGGTCATGGAATCCCAGTGGAGCTATTTCAAATCCTGAAAGATGATGCTGTGAAAGTGCTGCACTCAATATGCCAGCAAATTTGGAAGACTCAGCAGTGGCCATGGGACTGGAAAAGGTCAGTTTTCATTCCAATCCCAAAGAAAGGCAATGCCAAAGAATGCTCAAACTACCACACAATTGCACTCATCTCACATGCTAGTAAAGTAATGCTCAAAATTCTTCAAGCCAGGCTTCAGCAGTACATGAACTATGAACTTCCTGATGTTCAAGCTGGTTTTAGAAAAGGCAGAGAACCAGAAATCAAATTGCCAACAACCGCTGGATCATCGAAAAAGCAAGAGAGTTCCAGAAAAACATCTATGTCTGCTTTACTGACTATGCCAAAACCTTTGACTATGTGGATCACAATAAACTGTGGAAAATTCTGAAAGAGATGGGAATACCAGACCACCTGTCTGGTCTCTTGAGAAACCTATATGCAGGTCAGGAAGCAACAGTTAGAACTGGACATGGAACAACAGACTGGTTCCAAATAGGAAAAGGAGTATGTCAAGGCTGTATATTGTCACCCTGCTTATTTAACTTCTATACAGAGTACATCATGAGGAATGCTGGGCTGGACAAAGCACAAGCTGGAATCAAGATTGCTGGGAGAAATATCAATAACCTCAGATATGCAGATAACATTACCCTTATGGTAGAAAGTGAAGAAAACTAAAGAGCCTCTTGATGAAAGTGAAAGAGGAGAGTGAAAAAGTTGGCTTAAAGCTCAACATTCAGAAAACTAAGATCATGGCATCTGGTCCCATCACTTCATGGCAAATAGATGGGGAAACAGTGGAAACAGTGGCAGACTTCATTTTGGGGGGCTCCAAAATCACTGCAGATGGTGATTGCAGCCATGAAATTAAAAGACGCTTACTCCTTGGAAGGAAAGTTATGACCAACCTAGGCAGCATATTAAAAAGCAGAGATATTACTTTGCCAACAAAAGTCCATCTAGTCTAAGCCATGGTTTTTCCAGTAGTCATGTATGGATGTGAGAGTTGAACTATAAAGAAAACTGAGCACTGAAGAATTGATGCTTTGGACTGTGGTGTTGGAGAAGACTCTTGAGAGTTCCTTGGACTGCAAAGAGATCCAACCAGTCCATCCTAAAATAGATTAGTCCTGGGTGTTCACTGGAAGGACTGTTGTTGAAGCTGAAACTCCAATACTTTGGCCACCTGATGTGAAGAGCTGACTCATTTGAAAAGACCCTGATGCTTGGAAAGATTGAAGGCAGGCGGAGAAGCAGACAACAGAGGATAAGATGGCTGGATGGCATCACTGACTCAATGGACATGAGTTTGGGTAGACTCCGGGAGGTGGTGATTGACAAGGCGGCCTGGTGTGCTGCAGTTTATGGGGTCGCAAAGTGTTGGATATGGCTGAGCGACTAAACTGAACTGAACTGAAGATCAGGGTAAGTGGGACTGTATCTGAAATGGCCAGGTGTGAGGACTTCTTATTTTCTACTGGTGAGATGTCGTTGTAAGAGGTTAGACAGAATCCTATTACCACCTCATCTGTCAGATTCAGTAGTGCAGAGACTAGACAAGTAATAGTGTTATCTGACTGAGAGATTGACTGATAAAGCAATATGTTCCATTGCTGCAGTAGTAATAAAACTCTTGAAACGGTCTTTAAAGCTCAGCAGCCAAAGGCAAAAAGTAGAGGAGCCTCATGGAGATGCAGTGACATCTGAGAGAGGTGCTGGAGCTAATAAATCAGAAGTAGATACTTGGTGCTGAGAAACTTGTTTCAATGGTTTACTTAACAGAAATTGGTCAACAAATTTCACAATTATTTTGAGTAAAAGCACATACCTTAATACATTCAATATGACATAATAGATAGGAGGCAGAGTACAGAAGGATTTCCTTATTGTTTTCTTTATGATAGCCAGGGCGTGTTTTCATTGCCTTTATGAAAAGTTTTAATTGCATCTTTGTTTTCCATATATTGGAAATTTGGGGGGCAGTGAGTACAATGGTGGAGAATGAGAAGAGAGCTTCAGACTGCAGAAATGTGGGCAGAGGGGAGAAAACAACAGATGAAGCTAAGAGACTTCCATGGCCTACTTCCTAAGTAGAATCAAACAATGCACCTTGTACAGTGTTGTAACTTCCTTTGTGGATTTAACAGGAAATTAGAACCTAGATTTTGTTTAAAACATGAAACAATACCTGATGAAAAGCATGATTTTATTTTTAGTAGTGAAAAACAAAAAATTAAAGGCACTTCAAATATCTACTGACTAAAACTTGAATAAATAAAAAGTGTGGTATTTATACAATGGAATAAAATTCAGCAGTGAAAATAAACTATTTAAGAAAATAAAAAACAAAGTATTTTAAGAAAATAAGATAGCAAATGAATGTATGATTTCATTTATTAAAAAGTTAATAAACACATAAAGATAAATATAGTTGATTAGGTATATAGACATAAATGACAAAACTATCAAAAAAAAAAAAAGTAATGGGCTATCTCTGGATGTGGAGTTTCTCTTTCGGAGAGGCACTTGGTGGTCTTCAAAGCAGTGGTAATTAATTTTCGGTAGGAGGAGAACGTACCCGTGTTCATCTGTAAATACTATGTATACCTTACCTATAAGGTACAGAGTGCAGAATCCATATGTAATAACTTAAGGTAGTATCCTCTCAACAAATCTGTTAGTACGTTTCTTCCCATAATAAACTAAAATTTCTCTTAGTTCACATTGCTTTCATATAAAATGGTGTCATTGACCTTGTGTGAGTGACAGTGGAATTAGGGCACTTCATCACTTTTTAAAAAGTACCTGTAAAAACCATTTTTGACCCACAAACACTAAACTGAAGATGCATTAGGATATAAGTCCATTTTGATTCTTGCATGTCAAGGACATCATAATAATTTAGTTATCTTTGAGACATCTTGAAAATGAAAGTGATAGAATATTGAATTAAAAAGAGCAAAGGACATGAGACAGGACATTAGCAGATTCAGTATGCATTTAAAAATGGAAATACTTCCAGTAAAACAGCTATATTCTTACATCCTAATAAACTTACGACAAGTGTCCTTTGTTACCTTCAAAACTTGTAAAACTCTATTTTCTGGGCACTGGAGGGTCCTGCTCTGAGAGCCACTAGGAGGTGACAGAAATAGCTGCATAAATAATGAAGCTTGTACTTGCTCCCAAGTTGCTAATAACACTGCATATAGGTTAAATATTCATAATTCTGTGACAAATTTTCCTCCTGTTTTTTTTCCCCCTGTGTCATTAATGGATCTTTACTGTTTCTCTCTCAAAAGCATGTGTGTGTTAATTGCTCAGTTGTGTTCGACTCTTTGTGACCCCATGCAGTGTAGCCCACCAGGCTCCTCTGTCCATGGGATTCTCCAGGAAAGACTACTGGAGGGGTTGTTAGTTCCTTATCCAGGGGATCTTCCTGACCCAGGAATCAAACGTTGGTCTCCCAAATTGCAGGTAGATTCTTTACCATATGAGCCGCTGGGGAAGCCCTCTCAGAAGCATGAAGAAAAGCCAACATATACATACTCCCACACTCACTCACACCTGCGGAAACTGTGCAAAAGTGCTGGCACATTCAGGGATGAGCACAGGTCTTATCAGGAAATGGAAGTTGAACCAGACTGCTTGACAAATCGGATAGAAAAGCATCCTTACCCTCAATGCAATTTCTATGGCATTTGTGAGTGCGCCCCCTGGTGGTTCAGTCAGTAAAGAATCCACCTCCAATGCGGGAGACCTGGGTTTGATAACAGAGTTGGGAAGATCCCCTGAAAGAGGACACGGCAACCCACTCCAGTATTCTTGCCGGAAGAATCCCCACGGACCGAGGAGACTGGTGGGCTGCAGTCCATGGGGTCGCAAAGTCAGACACAACTAAGCACACAACCTCAATGCAATTTTTATGGAATCTGTAACTGCTCTCTGGATAAGTCCAATGTCTTTCAAGAGCAGGGGAGAATGAAAGTGAAATTCGCTCAGTCGTGTCCGACTCTTTATGACTCCATGGACTATACAGTCGATGGAATTCTCCAGGCCAGAATACTGGAGTAGCTAGCCTTTCCCTTCACCAGGGGATCTTCCCAACCAAGGGATTGAACCCAGGTCTCACGCATTGCAGGTGGATTCTTTACCAACTGAGCCACAAGGGAAGCCAAAGAATACTGCAGTGGGTAACCTATCCCTTCTCCAGGGGATCTTCCCAACCCAGGAATCGAACCAAGGACTCCTACTCATGAATAAGCTCATGGGCTTTTCAGTTCAATTCAGGCCAGTTGCTCAGTCGTGTCTGACTCTTTGTGACCCCATGAACCACAGCACACCAGGCCTCCCTGTCCATCACCAACTCCCAGTGTCCACCCAAACCCATGTCCATTGAGTCAGTGATGCCATCCAACCATCTTATCCTCTGTCGTCCCCTTCTCCTCCTGCCCTCAACCTTTCCCAGCATCAGGGTCTTTTCAAATGAGTCAGCTCTTCACATCAGGTGGCCAAAGTATTGGAGTTTCAGCTTCAACATCAGTCCTTCCAATGAACACCGAGGACTGATCTCCTTTAGGATGGACTGGTTGGATCTCCTTGCAGTCCAAGGGACTCTCAAGTCTCCTCCAACGCCATAGTTCAAAAGCATCAATTCTTCGGTGCTCAGCTTTCTTTATAGTCCAACTCTCACATCCATACATGACCATTGGAAAAACCATAGCCTTGACTAGATGGACCTTTGTTGGCAAAGTAATGTCTCTGCTTTTTAATATGCTGTCTAGGTTGGTCATAACTTTCCTTCCAAGGAGTAAGCATCTTTTAATTTCATGGCTGCAGTCACCATCTGCAGTGATTTTGGACCCCCCAAAAATAAAGTCTGCCACTGTTTTCACTGTTTCCCCATCTATTTGCCATAAAGTGATGGGACTGGATGCCATGATCTTAGTTTTCTGAATGTTGAGCTTTAAGCCAACTTTTTCACTCTCCACTTTCTCTTTCATCAAGAGGCTCTTTAGTTCTTCTTCACTTTCTGCCATAAGGGTGGTGTCATCTGCACATCTGAGGTTATTGATATTTCTCCCGGCAATCTGGATTCCAGCTTGTGTTTCTTCCAGCCCAGCGTTTCTCATGATGTACTCTGCATATAAGTTAAATAAGCAGGGTGACAATATACAGCCTTGACATACTCTTTTTCCTATTTGGAACCAGTCTGTTGTTTCATGTCCGGTTCTAACTGTTGCTTCCTGACGTGCATACAGGTTCCTCAAGAGGCAGGTCAGGTAGTTTGATATTCCCATCTCTTTCAGAATTTTCCACAGTTGATTGTGATCCACATAGTCAAATGCTTTGGCATAGCCAGTAAAGCAGACATAGATGTTTTTCTGGAACTCTCTTGCTTTTTCCATGATCCAGCCAATGTTGGCAATTTGGTTTCTGGTTCTCTGCCTTTTCTAAAACCAGCTTGAACATCTGGAAGTTCATGTTTCACGTATTGCTGAAGCCTGGCTTGGAGAATTTTGAGCATTACTTTACTAGAGTGTGAGATGAGTGCAACTGTGCGGTAGCTTGAGCATTCTTTGGCATTGCCTTTCTTTGGAAATGGAATGAAAACTGACTTTTTCCAGTCCCATAGCCACTGCTGAGTTTTCCAAGTTTGCTGGCATATTGAGTGCAGCACTTTCACAGCATCATCTTTCAGGATTTGAAATAGCTCAGCTGGGATTCCATCACCTCCACTAGGAAGCTTTAGGTGATGCTTCCTAAGGCCCACTTGACTTTGCATTCCAGGATGTCCAGCTCTAGGTGAGTGGAAGTGATCACACCATCATGATTATCTGGATCGTGAAGATCTTTTTTGCATAGTTCTTCTATGTATTCTTGCCACCTCTTCTTAATATCTTCCACTTTGTTAGGTCCATACCATTTCTGTCCTTTATCGAGCCCTTCTTTGCATGAAAATTTTCCCTGGTATCTCTAATTTTCTAGAAGAGATCTCTAGTCTTTCCCATTCTATTGTTTTCCTCTATTTCTTTGCATTGATCACTGAGGAAGGCTTTCTTATCTCTCCTTGCTATTCTTTGGAAGTCTGCAGTCAAATGGGAATATCTTTCCTTTTCTCCTTTGCTTTTTACTTCTCTTCTTTTCACAGCTATTTGTAAGGCCTCCTCAGACAGCCATTTTGCTTTTTTGCCTTTCTTTTTCTTGGGGATGGTCTTGATTCCTGTCTCCTGTACAATGTCACGAACCTCCATCCATAGTTTATCAGGCAGTCTGTCAGATCTAGTTTCTTAAATCTATTTCTTACTTCTACTGTATAATCATAAGGGATTCCTGCATTGCAGGTGAATTCTTTACCAACTGAACAATGGGGGAAGCTCAGAAAGGCTGAAAGTGAAGGTTGTTCAGTCTTGTCTCTTTGTGACCCCAGAGACTATACATTCCATGGAATTCTCCAGGTCAGAATGCTGGAGTTGGTGGCCTTTCCCTTCTCCAGGGGATCTTTCCAACCCAGGGAACGAAACCAGGTCTCTCACATTGCAGGCAGATTCTTTAACTGCTGAGCCACAAGGGAAGCCCAAGAGCAGGGTAGGGCACACTAATAAGAAACATTTGGGACAGGATTTAGATCAAAATGCTGGGGACAGAATTCTGAGAGCCTCAAGCATTCCACACTATCTTAAACTTCTTCCAGCTTCAATCTTAAAATCACAAGGTAGAGAGAAGAAAGGTATTGGGAAGGCAGAGGGATAGTTTATAATGTTTCTCTTTTGATGGATTACCTGCTCTCTGGTACAGCAACTGAGAGAGACCACAAGCTTCCAAGGAACATAAAGTGAAGGAGAGCACTGGCATTTCCTGAATTCTGTAGAGGTCCTGCTGCTTTGATACATGACTGCCCCACACAAGGCTATCAGTTCTCTGTGCAGCTTCATGCGGAGTGGAATATGCGATTTGTGTGATTATAGTTATCATTATTGTATCAAGCTGGACAATATTTTTAGCTCTGTGAACTAGAGGGAGGAGAAGCACCAGAGGGGTTGGATTCAGACTGACAAAGGAGTGGAGAGGGAGAGATTTGGAAATTCCTTTTATTCTCTCTTTCTGCTGGTTTCCAATTCTTGATAATGGATTGTGTATCTGGGCTGTCATCTAATAGATTCAGATTCAGTGGCAAGCGAGCCAAGGAATCTACTTCTTATAAGAGGCCCCAGGTGACAGGAAATTTTTTAAATGGTGCAAAATCAGATACATTATGAGGTTGAGAGTGAAAGTTAGTCACTCAGTTGCAACCTCATGGACTATATTCTGCCAGGCTCCTCTGATCATGAAATTCTCCAGACAGGAATACTGGAGTGGGTTGCCATTTCCTCCTCCAGAGAATCTTCCCAACCCAAGGATTGCATTGCAGGCAGATTCTTTACCATTTGAACCACCAGGGGAAGTCCTACTATGAGGTGAAATCCCCTGAAAACATCTGTCTCTTTACTCTGAGAAACCTGATATATATTGGTTAAACTTTCTGATTTTGTGAGATGATTGTGTATAAGTTTCTTGAGCAATATGAGTTTGTTTGGTTCCCCTGCCCCTAGAAGAGTATAGTAGGTATCAATCAATAAATATAGATTTAATTCTAAGGGTATGCATATTCTGAGTAAAATCATGGCTACATTTTAGATGCTCTTGGATACTAGCTTGTCTACGTGGCATCCAGGAAGCTGGAGGTACAATGTACTCCTGTAATGTCATGATAAATGTATAAAGGAGGCTCAAGCATAAACCTAAATTTTTCAGTCATTTGCTCTATTATCTTAGATTGTGATTTAAGAAAATGTAGTACAGATTTATTCAATGGTGCATCTCCTGGAAGTAAAATAAAGCCCCAGCTTCTCTCTTTAGAGCATGGATCTTATTGACAGTGGCTTTATTGGCATATCTTCCCAGTTACAAGGACTACATTTTAGTCTGGGACATGAGTTTTAGATAGATCAAGAGGATTTTTTCTCTGTGCATTGCTGTTTTCCTGTTCTATAAGAAGAATGAATTTTATTAGTAAAATGGAGATTGAAATTAAATTTTGGAAAATAAAAGTCTCTGAATTGATAAAAGTCAAAGAACACTCTAAATATTGGACTTTGACTGAATCAGTGTAAGCTGACTAGCCTCAGTATGGGAATAGTCTTTCATAAACCACTGACCTGCATATCAGCATGTCTGTGTGTTTTTTTTTTTTTTTCCCCAGTAACATTTTAAGGAGCCCTACTGAGGACTTCATAGGGAAAATTAGGATATAGATAATGGGGGATGTCAATAAGAAAAATTTATGTCATTTGAAAACATCTACCATATGAATTTATGAAAATTCAAATGAAACAATATTCTGGAGACATTATAACATTAGGTAACTTTAAACTACATGATTTGAACTTGTTTTGGTGGGTAAATAAATGAAGAAGAATTAACTTCAAAGACTGAATTTTTGTATTTGAGTAGATGAATTCAAAGGACAACATTTCAGTAGAATATTGACATTATGCTAGTGATATTCACTACAAACTTAGAGGAACATCCCAACAATCATAGCATAGTCAATTATGTTATAGTTGAAAGCTGTGGCCACAGTGCCAGATGAGGTATAAAATAAATTTTATTTTTTAAATTTTTTGTATGTATTATATATAATGCATCAAATTGTAATTGATTCACAGACAATAATTAGAAGGAAGGAGATAGGGCCTTGAGCTTCCTACACCTGGTTCTAGGTGTGGGGATATAAGCCACAAACAAAGGGAAGTTCCTGCTGTCACAGAACTCATACTGTCATGTACAATAGACAACACAGTATGTAATATGTCTAATGATGACAAATCCTATGAATAAAACTAATAAAATAGGCTGAGGGGATGGGAAGTGATGCAGAAGGCACTATTTTGTGTAGACAGGGTAGGGAGTAATGAATGTATCTGAACAAATAAGGGGACGTTTCAGCAGAAACCTATTTAAAGTGGATGAGCCAAGAAAATACCTCCAAGAATAACTTTATAGGAAGAGGATGCATAAGTCCAGAGGCACTGAGTGGAAGCATGCATGGCATTTTTAACATCAAAGAGGCCATGGAGGATGGGATAGACTTTGAGAAGGAAGGTAGCACGGGATATAAAGTCAAACAGGGTAGTAGAAGGTCAGATTACATGGAGCCTTGATGGCCATAATGTTCTGAGTGACTGGGAGGTTGTTGGAAATTTTCAGCAGAGATGATGCTATGTTTCATGATTAACAGGATGGTGCAGGCTACCTGTGGACGATAGATCATAGCAGGAAAGAAGCGAAAGCCAAGAAGCCAACTGTGGAGCCAATAGACAGTTCAGTGAGGTATGACCTAGCTTTCTGGATTTCTGGCTAAGTATTTCTTGGATACATAGAAATCCTCACCTTTTTTGAATATTTTGTCTCTCATGAGATTTCTTTGGTAGCCTGAATGAAAGCTTCATTTGGTTACTATCCAAAGCAACTGTGAACAGAGCTACCAACTCTGGCTTGAAATTATTAATATCTCCAACTTATTGCTTATGATGAATAAAGCATTAAAAATTTGATTAAGATGATCTTTCAATTTTATTGCCATCATTTTGCATATCATTCAGCCTTACTGAAGAGACATTTAGAGAGAAAGAATATAAGCATTCATATGATTTACATTAAGGCCTGTTATACCTATTTAGTTCTAAGACTGATTTTTATTCTTATGATGTGGCCGAGAAAAGAACAAAAGGTTTTAGATTATGACTTTGGAATTGTTGAATCTTTTCTCTGCAGGAGGTGGTATTGTATGCAAGGGTCAAGTGAGTCCAGAAAACTAATGCAGAAAGAAGGACTTGCAAGGCAATTTATATCTAATTTTGAATCTCACATGCAGCATTATAAAAGAGAAAAGAAAACAAAGAGTGGAAAGTTGGAGATTACATAGCAGAGTAGATTGTTTCCTTTCCTTTGCCTCTTGGATTTTTATTCTTTTCTTTTATCTCTGTAGCCTTGAGGTTTTATTGGCACCCATTTCATTTGTCTTTCTCCAGGTTTAAAATTGAGGTGATGAGATGGAATATTACCTGTGAGCTTCGGAACATCCATGAGTGACATGTGATAGTTGCCTGGGAAACTGGAGATGAAATTCTACAGGCCTTTGAAATGCTTTACATTTGAGAATAAAGCTCAGCTGAAGTTTAAACAGCATACTGACAGAGAGTATTGATCTTTCACATTATCTGTTAGGACATTTGAGCTGCAGATAACAGAAAACCCCCAACTCCAAGTGGTTTAACCAACAAAGAAGTGTATTATCTAATATAATTGGAAGTATAGAGCTAGAATATGCTCCAAGTGTGTTGTAATGAGAAGCCTAATATAATCAAGGATCCATGTCCTTTTCTTCTTTCTCCTCTGTTGTACTCAGCTGCTTCCTAGGGCTGATTGTCCTTATGGTTTCAAAATGACTGCCAGTGACATCTTGTACAATATGAATTCTTATTAACTGCTGGCAGGAGAGGAAGGGGAAGATTTCGCCTTTAAACCTAGAAAATATTCCTTCTCTTCCATCTGATTGGGAAAACTTAATTCACAAGTCTGCCTCTAGAATAAAGAATGCCATGGTCTAACTGGCATAAATCAAAATCCTCCTTGGGGACTAGATATATTGTCAATTTCTGGACTCTAAAAGGGCTTTTACTAGGAAGAAAAAGGGGAGAGGGGATTGGAAAATAGGTGTCATATATATCATACAATGGAGAGACAAGAGTTAACAACAGATTCTACACTGGAAAAAACTTTCAAAGAATGGAATCTGCCCCAAGTTTTGTTATTTTTTGTCCCTTGTAATCAACATTGTGGACATGTTTCTCCCTAAGGATGAAAACAGAAGTGGAGGGAATTCTGGTGAGTCCAGTTTCTTCTTTATACAGTATTTTGAAGCACTTTGTTAAAGAGCTTAGAAGTAGTAATTTTAAAGTATTCTAAGGCCATTGTTCAGTATCCAATTCTAAGGCCATTGTCCAGTAAGATTCTAAGGCCATTGTTCAATATTCAAAAGGTAAAATCAATGAATACTTGTAATGTTATAATAGTAGTTTGTTGCTTATGATTTCCTATATTCTAAATTCTTAATATAGAAAGAATGCTGATACTGATAATAACTTATTTCAGCATCCATATTAGCTATAGATATAGATTTTACTAAACAAACAGGTCTTTTGAGCTATTTTCTCTTTCTTTTTGGAATCATGAAGTTTTCTTTGTTAAAAGAATTTTAGCATATTATAACCTAACCATGCAATAACAGGTATATGACAAACTTTGCTGTTTGCAATTTATTTATGAAGAATTTATTAATTTTCTATTGTTGTACAAAATTGCTCTAAACTTAGTGGATCAAAGAAATACAAATGTACTACCTTACAGTTGCTGTAAGTCAGAAGTCTGCACACAACATAGCTGAGGTTCTCTGCTCAGTGTTTCACATGGTTATAATCAAGGCTGCGACCAAGTGTTGATCACACTGTCATTCTTGTCTGAGGCTCCACATCCTCTTTCAAGCGCACTAAGCTTGTTGGCAGAATTCAGTTCCTTGTAGCTCTAGGAATGTCCCCATTTTTAAATAATGTTGCCAAGGATCCCTCTTGGCTCCTAGAGTCTACTCACTCTTCCTTACTAGTATGTCCTTTTTTCCCAGAACAACAGGAGCATGTCTCTGACTTCCTGTGTCTCTAGACACAGATCTAAGGATGCATGTGATTAAGTCAGGCCCACTTGATAATCTATCCTAATGTCAGATGACTGGGGATTTCAATTTGACTTGCAAAATCCCTTTTCAGTAGTACCTAGAAATGAAGACCTGGGAGAAAGTTTACGTACACTAGGGAGTTTCCACACCTAAAGGCTGTGCTACCATCTCTCAGTGAAAGACTCAAACATTTTTTTGCTTGGGTCTTATGTGTTGGACACTAAATACTTCAAAAGAACTATACCTCTCTCCCCTCCTTTCCCTCTAACTAGACACAAATAGGTTGAATTCTCCCCTCAGGAAAAATATACATAAAAAATGATCTCCATAGGTTGGAAGGACAGGGTGAGAAGGAAGAGGAAAGTAATGAAAAAAAAAATAGCATTATGTCTGAGGAAAATGAAAAATGTATTTGAGAAGTTGTGAAAAGAAACAAATAACAATCAAAAAAACAAGCATCCATGAGAGTAGAGAGTTGGTGTCAGGGATTTATGGGTTCGAGATAAAATTAGAACAAAAGAAAGCTTTATAGGAGAATGAAAAGATGGAAAAGCAAGGTTGGGAGATCAGAGTTGAAAGTGATAATAAGAATGGCATTCATGCCATGGATTTGCTTTGAACAAGGCACTCTGCTTCTTTGTCCTAAATACTTTCCTGTGGTGAAGGAAGGCTGATGGCCGCGCATATTTGCGTATATATCTTGATCTTGTTAACAGTATTTCTCAACACTCCCTTTGTTATGATCTGGCTGCTGCTTTGAGGAGCCAGACAAAGCAGATGATATTACACTTAATAAACACATATGAAGGCCAGAAATATAGCTACAGACAAAAGAAATTTAAAATAACCCAAGGTAGTCATGTAGTCTCCTTGCAACAAACTGTTTGGACAAGAAAATGAGAATGTATATAACTCAGTGTGTTTTTTCTTTTTTTTCTTTTTAAATATACTAACAAGGATGAATATAATTTGAAAACAACTTTGTAAATCCATTCCCCTCAGAGCACCATAGAGTAAAGAAATATTCCATATGGATACCAACTGTTCTTAGTTACTAATCAGAGCTGATCAAATAAAGTTAATGACAGAGTGTTGGCTGAGCTGACTTTCAGTAGCACATTTGTGTGTGTGTATGTGCGTGTGTGTGCAAAATCTAGTACAGATGTATTCTAAATATCTGTCCCTTAAGCAGTCCATATGCATCTGTTTTAAAATAAATTGTGAACTATTGCAGAACTATTGTGAACTATTTTTTTTTTTTAATTTTAAGAAGAAGGAACATATATCACAAATGCAAGAGACTTTGTTTTGGCTTCTGATTTTCTGCTGCTCCTGAACCTTTAGGTTTTTAACTCCATAATTGAAGCGTCTTGGAAGAGGTTGAGAGTTCCTATGATACCATCAGTCAGTAGCAAACAAGATGAGCAAGTATGCCAGGCTGATCCTAACGTCCTCTATGAAGGTTCACTTTTCTCTTTGATTGTACACTGTTGTTGTGAGGTTATGTTGCGACTCATTTTCATTTTCTTTGGGGAATTATGAGAGTGCTACAAAGAAGGGAGATGAAGTGGAAGAAACAGCTCTCTTTCCCTCTCTGCCAAGAAGCTTTAGAGAATAGCAGAGGGATGATTCAGAAACCAGCATTCTTGTGACTCTGATGCTCATTCTAGTTAGATGACTACTTGTTTGGACTTTGTAAAACATCTCCCCCAAGAATGAACTGTTTTTCTGAGAACAGAGGCAGAGATCTATTTGTAGAATTGTTGACAACAGCTGCCAAAGACAGCAGTGATTGCAAGATTATTGACCCAAAAGGAAGACATAAGTTAGGCTAATTATTTTTACATGTTTTATCATTTTATTAGGAATAATTCCAAATGGGCTATGAAGAAAACTTATTAACTGAGTTTAATGAGTTTTCCAAAAACTCCTAATGAAGATATGTTCACCAATAAACAGTAGAACAGCAGAACTATCATATACTGGGCAAAGAGTCAGTGATACCAAAAGCAACATACAACATAAAAAAGATACAATATAAAGGAAGACAATCTGTTGAGGATTAAAAATCATCTCCATATGCACTCTTTGCATCTAGCACAGAACTAATTAGCTATCAAACCCAAACCATACCAAGGTAAGCTTGGCTGATAGAAGCCAGGAGTCAGTAATGGGCGGAGAAATAGAAGTTTCTCGGTGCAAAATCTGAATAGTGTTTTGGAGCATTTCCCTGGCTGGTACAAGCAGTATTAAAAAAATCTTAATTTTTGAATTAATTTATTAACTAAGTCACCAACATTGATCTCAGGTTTGTGCACCTACTTTTCACCCTGGCTTCTAGATCTGACTCCTTGTGGTATGTGTTACCATTTAAGGGTTACCAGGCATCATTTCTCTCATCAAGTCCTCAGATACAAGAAATGCCTGTGTTCCATTCCCCATGTTTTTCAGGTCGAAGTGTTTGTTATTAGAAAACCAGAATGCAGGGACACTTTGCCGTTTTTCGAGTATGTGTGGCTTTTCAAAATGCAGTTCATGAAAGTTTCCAGTTTCTGAAGTGGTGATATTTTTCATCAAAAGGGATCAGTAGTCCTATGATTCTTTGGTTCAGGAAAACTTGCCACATCATTGCAAATCATGACTTAAAAATACTGAAGGCAACCTTGTCAAGGGGATGTAGTTTTTTCTGTTACTTGAACTTCATCTTCAGATCAGATCAGTCGCTCAGTTGTGTCCGACTCTTCGCGACCCCATGAATCGCAGCATGCCAGGCCTCCCTGTCCATCACCAACTCCCAAACTTCATCTTGGTGGGTCTCAACTCTAATTAAAACTAGCATGGGTGATTCTAGTTTGAAAATACCACAGTTATAACCAGGCCTATATATATTTTTTCATTTTGTTATGTCTCTACGCACAGCTGCTACTGAATTTTCCTGGGAGAATATACTAGAAGGGCTAAGATCAATGTACCAGTTTATTGATAGCAGTTCTTAAAATCTTAATATATATAGCTCTTGAGGAAAGAAAGTGATTTAATGCATAATCGGATTCACTAATGCATAAGTAGGATCAAAATTAACTACTTCTACCTTGTTAAGAAATCAGAATTTCACTTGAGAGTAAAACTTACTTCAAATATAAGATAATAATAATGCTATCATCATTCTTTTTTTTCTGAAATTTGTAAATGTAAATACGTGACTTGATCATGTTTTCAGAGAAAGTTCTTATGAGTGACAGTTTTGTTTGTTGATATAGTATATCTTCATTTGATAAACCAAGTTGCTAAGCCCATATTAATGGGTTAAAACTGATGTTTTAATTACATCTGGAATGCAAGAGTAAATTAAGAATTTATTAAATTAATTGGGTTATTTTATTCAAATGCTTCCAGAGTGATTATCATGATACCTAAGTAATCAGACTCAATCTAAATAAATTAATTCAATAAAATACTAGCCTAATTTGTGGCTTAATGGAAGCATTTCATTAATACTGTCAGGAACAAGGAGAAAAGTTTCAAGGCTTTTTAAAGAGGTAAATGTAGTCAATGCATTGTGGCTGGTAGTGGCATTTACCAAGTTAAGGAAGCTGTGATACCGGTTAGAAAAGGAGTGGTGATAACACTCCCTATTTTACTGAGAGTTTTAAGGCTCCCCACAAGCAGGTACTCATTTTCCATCTTTTATATTTCTAAAAGCACTGTAATTTCTCTCTCTTTTCCATTATTCAATCTGTGAGAAAGAAATAATATTTTTTTAACCAAGGCTGATCCTTCTCTTTGTGCTTTAATCGTACTCATTGTTTTATCTTCTCTGGAGCTTTGATTTATCAAATATGGCCTTTAAAATTATTTGTCTCTCTCTCTATATATTTTTTTAATTTTTCATTTCCAACTATTTTCTTTCCCTCTACCAACCAAACCCCTTAATAAAAATAAACAAAAATACACATTTCTCTGAATTTTGTTGCCCACAAACTGCTTATATTTTTATCACTTTCTTTCCATTTTCTTTTAGCCATCTTAGAAAGTGAATATACCATTGGTGCCTTGTCTTCCACATAGTTGACTTATTTTGTATATTTAAAATTCTGTACCTGATGAAGCTGTCATTTCAAAGATCACTAAACAATTTTAACTAAAATTTTATTTCATTCCTCTTCTGATTTCCAAGGTTGAAAGTTTTCTTGAAATATTTTATTGGCCAATGTTCATTATTTGCCTCTTAATTTTTTCCTTCTCATTTTTTTTTTAAAGACAGATTTAGGATTTTGTAAGAAATTACTAAGTTAAATTAAAAAAAAATCTGTCAAGTACTGCAGTAATGGAATAAATAAGATTTTTAAAGTTCAATGTTAAAAACATATTTATATTGAAAATGACTGAGTTAGAAGACATTAAATAATGTGGATACGCACCAGGAAGGGTTTAGGTAATGAAAGGTACATCATTTCATCATAAGAAATAAAGACCATAGTATGAAGTTAATGACCAGCGAAAGCCTTAGATCTTGTAATAATTTTGTTAGCTCCAAAGAGTCATTATGGGGGAACCTTCTTTATGGTACTTAGCTGAAATAAACATATGGCAGTTGGAGAATTTTACTCTGTGACCCCAATGTCATGTTAAAAAGAAAGCACTCATTAAAAAAAAAGCTTTTTGTTTTACATTGGAGTATAGCTGATCAACAATTTTGTGATAGTCTCAGGTGAACAGCAAAGGGAATCAGCCATACATATCAGTTCAGTTCAGTTCAGTCACTCATTCATGTCCGACTCTGTGACCCCATGAATTGCAGCATGTCAGGCCTCCCTGTCCATCACCAACTCCCGGAGTTCACTCAAACTCACATCCATCGAGTCGGTGATGCCATCCAGCCATCTTATCCTCTGTCATCCCCTTTTCCTCCTGCCCCCAACCCCTCCCAGCATCAGAGTCTTTTCCAATGAGTCAACTCTTCGCATGAGGTGGCCAAAGTACTGGAGTTTCAGCTTTAGCATCATTCCTTTCAAAGAACACCCAGGACTGATCTCCTTTAGAAAGGACTGGTTGGATCTCCTTGCAGTCCATGGGACTCTCAAGAGTCTTCTCCAACACCACAGTTCAAAAGCATCAGTTCTTCAGCACTCAGCTTTCTTCACAGTCCAACTCTCACATCCATATATGACCACTGGAAAAACCATAGCCTTGACTAGACGGACCTTTTTTGGCAAAGTAATGTACCTGTATCCATTCTCCCCAAACTCCCCTCCCATCTAAGCTGCCACATAACATGAAGCAGAGATGGGAAAGAACAAAAATCCCTAATAATTTGGTGACAGTGAAAATTCTATTGACCTATTAAGGAGAGCTTTTAAAAAAAATAAGAAGAAGAAGATTAATCCTCTTGTCTGGCTGAACTGGAATCCTTTCAGTTACAAAGTCAAAATTCCATGTAAAAACTTCCTTCCTTGTAAACAGACAAAATATAGATAAACAATTGTGATATTTCACCTCAGATACAGCTATATGCCAATGTTTAGGGGAAAAGATCTTAGATAATTTCTTCATTTTTAGATAACCTAAGTCCTTGAAAATAGCACTATTACCTCTGACTGACTGGGTATCTACAACAGCAAAGTGGATACAAGTTTTAACAATGATAAGAGGTTTCTCAAAGAAACTAGTGTTTCCAGTTAAACAGATACAGTTACTTTACTGAAAAGTCTAACAGTCATTGGCAGAACTTGCTTTGGGTCAGCCTCCAGCTACCAATTTTCTTTCACAAATTTGTTCCAAGTGTCTACCCATTTTCTTCTGTATGGTCTCTGAACCTAGATTACTTTGTCTGAAATATGGAGTCATTCAGACTCCATGTAAATTTTAGTGTATTAAAAAACAACAGTCTGTATGAGTAAATAAAATGAATTTTCAGGTTAAAATGAAATATCCACAAATTTAAATTAAAAACAATGGAGGTTAAATTAAAAACAATGGAGAAAATAAGAGAAAATATAATATCAAAAAATAATACAGATGTAAAGCAGGCAGCTTCCTACTCATGCCACATGATATGCCTTCATTAAAGTGTACGCTTTCTGGTTGGTATGAGCAGCCCAGATAGAGAAAGCAGAAACCGTGAACTCTAAGGGAGCAGAGACACAAGCCAAGCAGAAGGCCCATCCGAATTCTCCAGACACATTCTCAGGCAGCTGTTGTTTCTGGTGGAGTAGTACAACCCACGGAGCTCAGTGTCACATAGCCTATAACTCTGTCCTTTCTGGTGGGCTCTGTTGTTGTTCAGTCACTAAGTCATGTCCAACTCTGCAACCTCATGGACTGAAGCATGCCAGGCTTCCCTGTCCTCCACTATCTCCCAGAGTTTGTGTAAGTTCTAGTGGGCTATACCAGTATGTGTTGGGTACAGTGTTACACTGTCTCCACAATCCCAAATATATATATATATTTCCAGAATATCGGAAAAGTGCATCTTTGCAAGTCTTTTCATCTGCATCATCACTAGCAATCATTTCAGATGCTTTTGTTCAAATTTCTGGAATTTTCTTGAACTGGACATGGATACTCATACCAGAAGTCTGTGCCAATTCAGGCTGCCAAGTAGATGGTAGAAATGAGGCTAAGCCCACAAATAATTACAAAGGTGTAGCACAACGGTTATCCATCTGGCATTCAGAATGCTAGCCCATCCTCCTTCTCGGGCAGCTTCACCCTCAGGCTCAAACCACAGCACCCTACTCTCCCTGCACCTCCTCTGAGCACTTCCCTACAGAGCCTGCTTCCTCCATAACTTCCCCTCATCCATCTCCATCTCCACCCCCGTCCCAGGCCTGGCACTGGACTGCCTCCTAAATTTCTGAATTCACTATTTCTTCCCTCTTACCTTCCTAACTCTCAAAGCCCTAGCTCTGCCTACCTGCCAGGTAGGAATTAAAGTCTTGACTTTGGTTTCACTTCACTATGCTCTACATTTGTTTTCTTGGTGACCATATGAATTCTCTTAGTGACAAGTTCATTTTTATTCTATTGAGTCCCAAGTTTGTTTACTGATGATCTAACTTATTCCTGGGATGCTAACCTTCATTTTTAGATAGGAATAACTTGCATATACCACAATTTCAGAAATCTAAAATTTAAATGGATTCATAATATCTAAACTTAAACTTTTTAATTTTTTAAAACCTTTTAATACCTCAACATTCCCAAGATACTAACTTGAAATCACAGTGATTAAGTTTGCATCTTCTTTCCTCTAACCTGACATATCTGCTTAGATATCCTGTCTATAGATCAATTCTCCTGTGTTTCATTTATAGTTTTTTCTTTTCATGATTACAGCCAACATTTGAGTTCAAGATTTTGTTTCTATATTTCCTAATATATTACCTTATTTAATATGACAGTTATGCAATAGGGTTCCCTCTTACTAACAATGTGTCCTTCCCATTGCTTTATCTGCAAATCCCATGAGATGATGGTGCCTTTCCCTGTTGTTCTCGTCATACTTCTCTCTCAATAAGTGCTTTTTCATTCCTATTCTACAGTTTGATAATATCACATTTTTGCCAAGAAGACTATACATTTTCTATTTGTAAGCCAATTAAAGAAAAATTCTTACCCCTACATTTATTTGCCATAATCATCAAAGCTACTGTCATATCTGAAAATAAAACAACTTCTAAACTGTATTTTTTCCATTTTATATATACATTCTCATTTAATTGTCAACAAATCTATATCAGTATATTCCCCTTGTTAAATGGTAGAGCTGTAACTCAAAACGTTAGCTACTCAAGCTACAAAAAAGTATCCTTCAGGGTAGGGAGTGCAACGGATCATGGTTCAGCTGTTGGGATCTGAAATCCATCTCCATTGTGCACCAAAGTCAGAGTTACTAAGGGCTGTTTCTTGTCTATGACTGGGAGATACAGAACTCCTCTGACAAACAACTTTGCTCAAAAACTCCCAATTTTGTAGAAATTTTCAAAGCTACACTGCAGTCTAAAACCTTCCTTCCTTTCTTCTCTTTCTCTTTTACAGGTGGCAGACCTAAATCATGGTCTGACAACTTTCTTGACCTTTTCTGGCTCTCTCCTATTTTCTCTCATAGGTATTTACTACAGTAAGCTCTAGCAGGGCTAAATCTCTCTTGGTATGTGCTTCTCAGAAGACCCAGACTAACACAGTTCAGTTCAGTTGCTCAGTCCTGTCTGACTCTTTGCAGCCCCATGAGCTGCAGCATGCCAGGTCTACCTGCCCAACACCAACTCCCAGAGCCTACCCAAACTCATGTCCATTGAGTCAGTGATGTATTCAAAGCATCTCATCCTCTCTAATCCCCTTCTCCTCCTGCCGTCAATCTTTCCAAGCATCAAGGTCTTTTCAAATGAGTCAGCTCTTCACATCAGGTGGCCAAAATATTGGAGTTTCAGCTTCAACATCAGTTCTTTCAATGAATATTCAGGACTGATTTCCCTTAGAACAGACTGGTTGGATCTCCTTGCAATCCAAGGGACTCTCAAGAGTCTTCTCCAACACCACAGTTCAAAAGCATCAATTGTTTGACGCTCAGCTTTCTTTATAGTCCAAGTCTTGCATCCATACATGACTACTGAAAAACCATAGCCTTGACTAGACAGAATGTTGTTGGCAAAATAATGTCTCTGCTTTTTAACATGCTATCTAGGTTGGTCATAACTTTCCTTCCAAGGAGTAAGCATCTTTTAATTTCATGGCTGCAGTCACCATCTGTAGTGATTTTGGAGCCCCCAAACATAAAGTCTGTCTCTGTTTCCACTGTTTCCCCATCTATTTGCCATGAAGTGATGGGACCAGATGCCATGATCTTAGTTTTCTGAATGTTGAGCTTTAAGCCAATTTTTCACTCTCTTCTTTCACTTTCATCAAGAAGCTCTTTAGTTCTTCTTCATGTTCTGCCAAAAGGGTGGTGTCATCTGCATATCTGAGGTTACTGATATTTCTCCCAGAAATCTTGGTTCCAGCTTGTGCTTCATCCAGCCCAGCGTTTCTCATGATGTACTTGGCATAGAAGTTAAATAAGCAGGGTGACAATATACAGCCTTGACATACTCCTTTCCCAATTTGGAACCAGTCTGTTGTTCCATGTCCAGTTCTAACTGTTCCTTCCTAACCTGCATACAGGTTTCTCAAGAGGCAGGTCAGGTGGTCTGGTATTCCCATCTCTTTCAGAATTTTCCACCGTTTATTGTGATCCACATAGTCAAAGGCTTTGGCATAGTCAATAAAGCAGACATAGATGTTTTTCTGGAACTCTCTTGCTTTTTCGATGATCCAGCGGTTGTTGGCAATTTGATTTCTGGTTCTCTGCCTTTTCTAAAACCAGCTTGAACATCTGGAAGTTCACAGTTCACGTATTGCTGAAGCCTGGCTTGGAGAATTTTGAGCATTATTTTACTAGTGTGTGAGATGAGTGCAATTGTGTGGTAGTTTGTGCATTCTTTGGCATTGCCTTTCTTTGGGATTGGAATAAAAACTGCCTGTTACTCCAGGTGTGTCTTGACTTCCTACTTTTGTATTCCAGTCCCTTATAATGAAAAGGACATCTTTTTTGAGGTGTTAGATCTAAAAGGTCTTGTAGGTCTTCATAGAACCATTCAACTTTAGCTTCTTCAGCGTTACTGGTCAGGGCATAGACTTGGATTACCGTGATATTGAATGGTTTGCCTTGGAAATGAACAGAGATCATTCTGTCATTTTTGAGATGGCATCCAAGTACTGCATTTCAGACTCTTTTGTTGACCATGATGGCTCCTCCATTTCTTCTAAGGGATTCCTGCCCACAGTAGTAGATATAATGGTCATCTGAGTTATATTCACCCATCCAGTCCATTTTAGTTCGCTGATTCCTAGAATGCCGACGTCCACTCTTACCATCTCCTGTTTTACCACTTCCAGTTTACCTTGATCCATGAACCTAACATTCCAGGTTCCTATGCAATATTGCTCTTTATAGCATCGGACCTTTCTTCTAACACCAGTCACATCCAAAACCAGGTGTTTTTTTTTACTTTGGCACCATCCCTTCGTTCTTTCTGAAGTTATATCTCCACTGATCTCCAGTTTCATATTGGATGAACTCCCCAGATCGGTAGGTGCCCAATATGATATGGAGATCAGTGGAGAAATAACTTCACAAAGACTAATGCAGGCACACCACTATTTAGAAGCTGTGCTAAAACTGTACTCTAGAATATCTAGTTCCATAGTCAGTATAGTGACTATATTTCTATTCATCTTTAATCCACCACTCTCTGTCCAACCCAGGCTACTATCCATTTCCATTTCATTGTCTTCCATTTTGAATGCCTTCCAATCTCCCTTTCAACATATTTTACCTTTCAAGATCTATTTCAAATCCTACCTATCCTTTGAAGCTTTTTAGAAGTAATCATTGGCCCTAGTTTGAATTCTCTCTTCGTTGAATCTCTACCTGTGCTTCTTTTATTAGTTTAGAGATTTTAACATTTTGTGTAAGATAGTGCCAAACTATGTGTTCAGTATATTCTTATTTCTACAATTGATTTTCTATGTGATTTTAATTATGAGTCCACGTGACATGGTGCCTTCTGTGCTTCACTTTATTCAATCTGACAGTAAGCAGATATAAATAGAAACAATTTCTACAAAAGTAATCTTCATAGTGCTGAGATCTCATGAGACTTGAAAATATCAATTACAGCATTTGTTTTAAAATAATGGCTTTTATTCATTAGGATTTCTATAGCATTAATGAAATAATGTGTCTGATGTGTGTGTGATATTATCAGTTATTAGATTCCTAAGTGTAGTGATTTTTAACATTGATACTTTTTTCTCTTTCTCCCCCACATTCCCCCCATTCTCTCTCTCTCTTTCTTTCTGGAAGAAGAAATATCATATGCATCCATTTTTCTTTTTCTGCATTCAATTGATGGGAATATGAAGAACACAGTATTTTGTTCAAACATAGTTACAAGGATAAATTGATTTTTCTGAAAGTAATTTAGATCTAGGTATTAAGTATTTATAGTTACTAACATCACAAAAAGAAAGATGACTAGATGCTGTATCTTGATAGAATGTACAGCTATGGAATAATCTTGTCAAAAAATAAAATGTAGGAGAAATCTAATTTAGAAGACATCTTTAGATCCAAATGCTAATTTAATGATATAACTAATGAACATGTCAAGTGACACTACAGGAATGCAATCAGCACCTAGGTTCTTTTTTGCCACATTTAAATTGCAAGTGAGAAAAATAAAATTGAAGGTGATCCTTAGAGATTTAAGAAGATTTAAACAACATATTGGCCAATTGCAATGTGTGGTCTTTATTTTGATACTGATTCTAACAATTGTTAATAAAAATAACATATATGAGACAGTTGGAACTTTGAACATTTAGGCATATATTCAGTGATGTGAAGGAGCTGCTATACATGTTTAAGTAATAACTGGTTTATGTTTTTATTTTTTAAGAGACATTCTTTAGAGATACATACTAATATGTTTATTGTTGATGGTCTATGGATACACAGTGCCTCATTGTGCCATTGTGTTTTCTATGTTTGAATGTAATAAACAGTCTAGTACAATTAATAAGATAAAGATAGTTGCTTATTGGAGAAGCAACAAAGGCTTACTACCCTTTCTGCTGATTCTCTCATAGTCCATTTCTGCTTCTTTGTATTAGTCTGTAATACATATTGGTCTGTGTTAGTTCCTACCACAGTAATGAGGCCTCAGAAAATAGTCATAAGCACTAAATCACAAGCTCCTGCTTGATCAGACATACTATGGTAATATTAAGTGAAAATAGGGATTAGAACAGCCAAGAGATTTGGAATCTTACCTGGATTTTGTCAAAACGTTTTATTCCTAGATGGAATAGTGAAATTACTGTCAGAACGTTTTTGTAATGAGCAAAAATTCAAGATGAAGATACTAAATGATTTTAGGAAATAATATTATCAAGACTGATATATGTCTACTTTACCATAGAGATAAAACTGCTAAACAGACCAGGATATCCCTGATAATAGCCAAAACAGCCCATTTCTATTAAATAAGGCCAGGATTATATTGTGTAATTTTTTTTTTGCTTGTCTCACACTTCAGACTCAAGGAAGACCATTTTTGTTATTTAATTTTCATGTGTTTAGGTGCACAGGGCATAGCTTGTTTATCATTGTATCTCTCCACCAGCATAATTTTGTAACCTATAGTTGGTACTTGCTGCTGCTGCTGCTAAGTCGCTTCAGTCGTGTCCGACTCTGTGCGACCCCATAGACGGAAGCCCACCAGGCTCCCCTGTCCCTGGGATTCTCCAGGCAAGAACACTGAAGTGGGTTGCCATTTCCTTCTCCAATGCATGGAAGTGAAAAGTGAA